>NW_025814825.1:0-1200000 GCF_022079265.1 Lynx rufus
CAGCCGCTGGCGTCTTGGACCATAGCAGCCTGAACGCGCCCCGCCCGGTCTTCTCTCCTCAGCTAAGCAGGGTCGGGCCTGGTTAGCACTTGGATGGGAGACCGCCTGGGAACACCGGGTGCTGTAGGCTTTTGCCTTTTGCCTTTGGCCTCCTTGACCTCTCTTCTGGTATCCATGTGCCACAGCCCCTCCCTCCCTGTATCCTTCTCTCCCCAGGGAGCGGGGCTCTGCGGCCAAACACACGCCAGCCACTGCTCCCTCAGCCCCTCCCGGGCCAGCAAAGCGGCCTGGCAGGGTCTGGCTCCGCCCTGACCCTCCCACCCCCCCAGGGGCCCGCACTCCCCACCGCACTTCCCAAGGGGCACGCTCCCCGCTCCCCACACCCGGACAAATCCCACTGCTGGGGCTTGAAGCCACACCCCAGCTTGGCACCTTCCCTGACACACCACCTACACCGGCACTGAGGGCAGGCGGGGGGACCGGTCCCGGGATCTGGGATCCGGGGGCTGGGGCCTGGGGCCTGGGGGCTGGGGGCTCGGGGCTGGAGGGTGGGGACTGGGGTGCGTGGACGCGAGGACAGAGGAGGGACGGGAGGGACACAGAGTCACCACACTCCGTCTATGCCACAGGCCTGGGCTCCCTGGGTCCTGGACCTCTTCCCTCCCTCGAGCCCTCATCCCAAGGGCCCGTGGCATTTCACGACGCCCAGCTAGGGCACCGGACTCGGGCTGGTGATGTTGTCTGGGGGCGCCGGGGGGCTCCGGGGTGGGTTTGCACCAGGTGGGGCAGACGGGAGGGAAGGGCCCCGTGGCCGGCTGCGCTCGCCCTAGGGCTGGGGAGGAGGCGCTGAGAACGCGGGCGGGGCGGGCCCGGAAGGCACAAGCGGCCTGATGCCCCACGCTCGCTTCCCACCCTCTTCCAGTGAGCAGCCCAACGTGGTGTGGTGCGGGGTTTCGAGGTGCCTTGCTGTGCGGGATGGAAGCGGACGCGGGCCTGGGGCCAAGCCGGGAGCAGCCTGCAAGAGTCCCGGGATTGGAGCACGCCGGGGCTTGCGCCAGCGCGTTGCCGGGTCCTCTTGCCCGACCTCTGCACCCGCCCGGGACCCGGTACCCGGGGCGGAGGGCGGCGGCAGGCAAGCAGGCAGGCAGGCAGGCAGTCCGGCGCGTGCATGGGTGATGCACGGGCGAAGCGCGGCACCCGCTTGGCTTGGGACGCGTGGAGCCGGCTCATGAAGCGCCCAGCTGTAGCCGCCGGCCTCTTCGGCCATAGCAGCATGAACGCTGCCGACCCCCTCTTCTGTGGAGGCTAAGCAGGGTCGGGCCTGGTTAGCACTTGGATGGGAGACCGCCTGGAACACCGGGTGCTGTCGGCTTTTGCCTTTTGCCTTTGGCCCTCCTTCCCCTCTCCTTTGGCACCCGCCTTCCCCCCCCCCCCCGCCGCCTGTGTCCCTTCTCCCCAATGAGCGCCGCTGTTGGGGCCAAACACACGCCAGCCTCTGCTCTCTCAGCCCGTCCCGGGCCAACAAGGTGGCCATTCCTGGCCCAGCCACGCGCCGCCTCGCCCCGTGCCCGCACACCCCAGGGCACTTCAAAGGGGCAAGCTCCCCGCTCCCGGCACCCGGCCAAATCCCACTGGAGCCACTGGAGAGCCACAGCCCAGCTTTGCACCTCTCCTTACACACCACCCAGACCCGCACCCGGACGGAGGGGGGGGTGGTGCGGTGTGGGGGAACCAGAGGCTGGAGCATGGGGGCTGGAGGGTGGGCGCTGGGTGGGTGGATCCAAGAACCCAGGAGCGGGCGGGAGGGGCAGCGCGACCCCAGACTCCGCATCCGCCACAGGCCTGGGCTCCCTGGGTCCTGGACCTCTTCCCTCCCTCGAGCCCTCATCCCCAGGGCCCGTGGCATTTCACGAGACCAAGCTAGGGCAGCGTAGTCGGGCTGCTGTTGGTCTCTGGGGGCGCTGGGGGCTCCGGGGTAGGTTTGCACCGGGTGGGGCAGACGGGAGGGAACGGCCCCGTGGCTGGCTGCGCTCGCCCTAGGGCTTGGGAGGAGGCGCTGAGAACCGGGCGGGGCGGGCCCCGAAGGCACGAGCGGCCTGATGCCCCACGCTCGCTTCCACCCTCTTCCCACTGAGCAGCCCATCGTGGTGTGGTGCGGTGCGGTGCGGTGCGCTGCGGGATGGAAGCGGAGGCGGGCGTGGGGCCAAGCCGGGAGCAGCCTGCAAGAGTCCCGGGATTAGACAAGGCCGGGGCTTGCGCCACATCCCGTTGCCAGGGTCCTCTTGCGCGGCCTCCTCCACCCGCCCCGGGGCCCGCGGCGAAGGGCGGCTGCGGCGGCGGGCGGCGGGGGCGTCCGAGGCGGCGGCGGCGGCGGAGGGCGGCGTCTGCGGCGGCGTCGGAGGGCGGCGTCTTCGGCGGCGTCGGAGGGCGTCGGCGGCGTGCGGCGGCGGCGAGCGGCGACGGCGGCGGGGGCGGTCGAGACGGCGGGGGCGGCCGAGACGGCGGCGGCGGCCGAGGCGGCGGCGGCGGCGGAGGCGGCGGCGGCTGACGCGGCGGCGACGGCGGCAGGCAGGCTGGCAGGCAGGCTAGCCAACAGGCAGGAAGGCAGGCAGGTGGGCAGGCAGACGCGTGCATGGCAGAAGCGCGGCACCCGCTGGGCTTGGGACCCGTGGAGCCTTCTCTTGGAGCGCTCAGCAGCAGCAGCCGCTGGCGTCTTGGACCATAGCAGCCTGAACGCGCCCCGCCCGGTCTTCTCTCCTCAGCTAAGCAGGGTCGGGCCTGGTTAGCACTTGGATGGGAGACCGCCTGGGAACACCGGGTGCTGTAGGCTTTTGCCTTTTGCCTTTGGCCTCCTTGACCTCTCTTCTGGTATCCATGTGCCACAGCCCCTCCCTCCCTGTATCCTTCTCTCCCCAGGGAGCGGGGCTCCTGCGGCCAAACACACGCCAGCCACTGCTCCCTCAGCCCCTCCCGGGCCAGCAAAGCGGCCTGGCAGGGTCTGGCTCCGCCCTGACCCTCCCCACCCCCCCAGGGGCCCGCACTCCCCACCGCACTTCCCAAGGGGCACGCTCCCCGCTCCCCACACCCGGACAAATCCCACTGCTGGGGCTTGAAGCCACACCCCAGCTTGGCACCTTCCCTGACACACCACCTACACCAGCACTGAGGGCAGGCGGGACCGGTCCCGGGATCCGGGATCCGGGGGCTGGGGCCTGGGGCCTGGGGGCTGGGGGCTCGGGGCTGGAGGGTGGGGACTGGGGTGCGTGGACGCGAGGACAGAGGAGGGACGGGAGGGACACAGAGTCACCACACTCCGTCTATGCCACAGGCCTGGGCTCCCTGGGTCCTGGACCTCTTCCCTCCCTCGAGCCCTCATCCCAAGGGCCCGTGGCATTTCACGACGCCCAGCTAGGGCACCGGACTCGGGCTGGTGATGTTGTCTGGGGGCGCCGGGGGCTCCGGGGTGGGTTTGCACCAGGTGGGGCAGACGGGAGGGAAGGGCCCCGTGGCCGGCTGCGCTCGCCCTAGGGCTGGGGAGGAGGCGCTGAGAACGCGGCGGGGCGGGCCCGGAAGGCACAAGCGGCCTGATGCCCCACGCTCGCTTCCACCCTCTTCCCAGTGAGCAGCCCAACGTGGTGTGGTGCGGGGTTTCGAGGTGCCTTGCTGTGCGGGATGGAAGCGGACGCGGGCCTGGGGCCAAGCCGGGAGCAGCCTGCAAGAGTCCCGGGATTGGAGCACGCCGGGGCTTGCGCCAGCGCGTTGCCGGGTCCTCTTGCCCGACCTCTGCCACCCGCCCGGGACCAGGTACCCGGGGCGGAGGGCGGCGGCAGGCAAGCAGGCAGGCAGGCAGGCAGTCCGGCGCGTGCATGGGTGATGCACGGGCGAAGCGCGGCACCCGCTTGGCTTGGGACGCGTGGAGCCGGCTCATGAAGCGCCCAGCTGTAGCCGCCGGCCTCTTCGGCCATAGCAGCCTGAACGCTGCCGACCCCGTCTTCTGTGGGAGGCTAAGCAGGGTCGGGCCTGGTTAGCACTTGGATGGGAGACCGCCTGGGAACACCGGGTGCTGTCGGCTTTTGCCTTTTGCCTTTGGCCTCCTTCCCCTCTCCTTTGGCGCCCGCCTTCCCCCCCCCCCGCCGCCTGTGTCCCTGTCTCCCCAATGAGCGCCGCTGTTGGGGCCAAACACACGCCAGCCTCTGCTCTCTCAGCCCGTCCCGGGCCAACGAGGTGGCCATTCCTGGCCCAGCCACGCGCCGCCTCGCCCCCGTGCCCGCACACCCCAGGGCACTTCAAACGGGCAAGCTCCCCGCTCCCGGCACCCGGCCAAATCCCACTGGAGCCACTGGAAGCCACAGCCCAGCTATGCACCTCTCCTGACACACCACCCAGACCCGCACCCGGACGGAGGGGGGGGGGGTGGTGCGGTGTGGGGGAACCAGAGGCTGGAGCATGGGGGCTGGAGGGTGGGCGCTGGGTGGGTGGATCCAAGAACCCAGGAGCGGGCGGGAGGGGCAGCGCGACCCCAGACTCCGCATCCGCCACAGGCCTGGGCTCCCTGGGTCCTGGACCTCTTCCCTCCCTCGAGCCCTCATCCCCAGGGCCCGTGGCATTTCACGAGACCAAGCTAGGGCAGCGTAGTCGGGCTGCTGTTGGTCTCTGGGGGCGCTGGGGGCTCCGGGGTAGGTTTGCACCGGGTGGGGCAGACGGGAGGGAACGGCCCCGTGGCTGGCTGCGCTCGCCCTAGGGCTTGGGAGGAGGCGCTGAGAACCGGGCGGGGCGGGCCCCGAAGGCACGAGCGGCCTGATGCCCCACGCTCGCTTCCACCCTCTTCCCACTGAGCAGCCCATCGTGGTGTGGTGCGGTGCGGTGCGGTGCGCTGCGGGATGGAAGCGGAGGAGGGCGTGGGGCCAAGCCGGGAGCAGCCTGCAAGAGTCCCGGGATTAGACAAGGCCGGGGCTTGCGCCACATCCCGTTGCCAGGGTCCTCTTGCGCGGCCTCCTCCACCCGCCCCGGGGCCCGCGGCGAAGGGCGGCTGCGGCGGCGGGCGGCGGGGGCGGCCGAGGCGGCGGCGGCGGCGGCGGCGGCGGCGGCGGCGGCGGCGGCGGAGGGCGGCGTCTGCGGCGGCGTCGGAGGGCGGCGTCTGCGGCGGCGTCGGAGGGCGTCGGCGGCGTGCGGCGGCGGCGAGCGGCGACGGCGGCGGGGGCGGAGGCGGGTGGCGGCTGACGCGGCGGCGACGGCGGCAGGCAGGCTGGCAGGCAGGCTAGCCAACAGGCAGGAAGGCAGGCAGGTGGGCAGGCAGACGCGTGCATGGCAGAAGCGCGGCACCCGCTGGGCTTGGGACCCGTGGAGCCTTCTCTTGGAGCGCTCAGCAGCAGCAGCCGCTGGCGTCTTGGACCATAGCAGCCTGAACGCGCCCCGCCCGGTCTTCTCTCCGCAGCTAAGCAGGGTCGGGCCTGGTTAGCACTTGGATGGGAGACCGCCTGGGAACACCGGGTGCTGTAGGCTTTTGCCTTTTGCCTTTGGCCTCCTTGACCTCTCTTCTGGTATCCATGTGCCACAGCCCCTCCCTCCCTGTATCCTTCTCTCCCCAGGGAGCGGGGCTCCTGCGGCCAAACACACGCCAGCCACTGCTCTCTCAGCCCCTCCCGGGCCAGCAAAGCGGCCTGGCAGGGCCTGGCTCCGCCCTGACCCTCCCCACCCCCCCAGGGGCCCGCACTCCCCACCGCACTTCCCAAGGGGCACGCTCCCCGCTCCCCACACCCGGACAAATCCCACTGCTGGGGCTTGAAGCCACACCCCAGCTTGGCACCTTCCCTGACACACCACCTACACCGGCACTGAGGGCAGGCGGGACCGGTCCCGGGATCCGGGATCCGGGGGCTGGGGCCTGGGGCCTGGGGGCTGGGGGCTGGGGGCTCGGGGCTGGAGGGTGGGGACTGGGGTGCGTGGACGCGAGGACAGAGGAGGGACGGGAGGGACACAGAGTCACCACACTCCGTCTATGCCACAGGCCTGGGCTCCCTGGGTCCTGGACCTCTTCCCTCCCTCGAGCCCTCATCCCAAGGGCCCGTGGCATTTCACGACGCCCAGCTAGGGCACCGGACTCGGGCTGGTGATGTTGTCTGGGGGCGCCGGGGGCTCCGGGGTGGGTTTGCACCAGGTGGGGCAGACGGGAGGGAAGGGCCCCGTGGCCGGCTGCGCTCGCCCTAGGGCTGGGGAGGAGGCGCTGAGAACGCGGCGGGGCGGGCCCGGAAGGCACAAGCGGCCTGATGCCCCACGCTCGCATCCACCCTCTTCCCAGTGAGCAGCCCAACGTGGTGTGGTGCGAGGTTTCGAGGTGCCTTGCTGTGCGGGATGGAAGCGGACGCGGGCCTGGGGCCAAGCCGGGAGCAGCCTGCAAGAGTCCCGGGATTGGAGCACGCCGGGGCTTGCGCCAGCGCGTTGCAGGGTCCTCTTGCCCGACCTCTGCCACCCGCCCGGGACCCGGTACCCGGGGCGGAGGGCGGCGGCAGGCAAGCAGGCAGGCAGGCAGGCAGTCAGGCGCGTGCATGGGTGATGCACGGGCGAAGCGCGGCACCCGCTTGGCTTGGGACGCGTGGAGCCGGCTCATGAAGCGCCCAGCTGTAGCCGCCGGCCTCTTCGGCCATAGCAGCCTGAACGCTGCCGACCCCGTCTTCTGTGGGAGGCTAAGCAGGGTCGGGCCTGGTTAGCACTTGGATGGGAGACCGCCTGGGAACACCGGGTGCTGTAGGGTTTTGCCTTTTGCCTTTGGCCTCCTTGACCTCTCTTCTGGTATCCATGTGCCACAGCCCCTCCCTCCCTGTATCCTTCTCTCCCCAGGGAGCGGGGCTCCTGCGGCCAAACACACGCCAGCCACTGCTCTCTCAGCCCCTCCCGGGCCAGCAAAGCGGCCTGGCAGGGCCTGGCTCCGCCCTGACCCTCCCCACCCCCCCAGGGGCCCGCACTCCCCACCGCACTTCCCAAGGGGCACGCTCCCCGCTCCCCACACCCGGACAAATCCCACTGCTGGGGCTTGAAGCCACACCCCAGCTTGGCACCTTCCCTGACACACCACCTACACCGGCACTGAGGGCAGGCGGGACCGGTCCCGGGATCCGGGATCCGGGGGCTGGGGCCTGGGGCCTGGGGGCTGGGGGCTCGGGGCTCGGGGCTGGAGGGTGGGGACTGGGGTGCGTGGACGCGAGGACAGAGGAGGGACGGGAGGGACACAGAGTCACCACACTCCGTCTATGCCACAGGCCTGGGCTCCCTGGGTCCTGGACCTCTTCCCTCCCTCGAGCCCTCATCCCAAGGGCCCGTGGCATTTCACGACGCCCAGCTAGGGCACCGGACTCGGGCTGGTGATGTTGTCTGGGGGCGCCGGGGGCTCCGGGGTGGGTTTGCACCAGGTGGGGCAGACGGGAGGGAAGGGCCCCGTGGCCGGCTGCGCTCGCCCTAGGGCTGGGGAGGAGGCGCTGAGAACGCGGCGGGGCGGGCCCGGAAGGCACAAGCGGCCTGATGCCCCACGCTCGCTTCCACCCTCTTCCCAGTGAGCAGCCCAACGTGGTGTGGTGCGGGGTTTCGAGGTGCCTTGCTGTGCGGGATGGAAGCGGACGCGGGCCTGGGGCCAAGCCGGGAGCAGCCTGCAAGAGTCCCGGGATTGGAGCACGCCGGGGCTTGCGCCAGCGCGTTGCAGGGTCCTCTTGCCCGACCTCTGCCACCCGCCCGGGACCCGGTACCCGGGGCGGAGGGCGGCGGCAGGCAAGCAGGCAGGCAGGCAGGCAGTCCGGCGCGTGCATGGGTGATGCACGGGCGAAGCGCGGCACCCGCTTGGCTTGGGACGCGTGGAGCCGGCTCATGAAGCGCCCAGCTGTAGCTCTGGCCTCTTCGGCCATAGCAGCCTGAACGCTGCCGACCCCGTCTTCTGTGGGAGGCTAAGCAGGGTCGGGCCTGGTTAGCACTTGGATGGGAGACCGCCTGGGAACACCGGGTGCTGTCGGCTTTTGCCTTTTGCCTTTGGCCTCCTTCCCCTCTCCTTTGGCGCCCGCCTTCCCCCCCCCCCGCCGCCTGTGTCCCTGTCTCCCCAATGAGCGCCGCTGTTGGGGCCAAACACACGCCAGCCTCTGCTCTCTCAGCCCGTCCCGGGCCAACGAGGTGGCCATTCCTGGCCCAGCCACGCGCCGCCTCGCCCCCGTGCCCGCACACCCCAGGGCACTTCAAACGGGCAAGCTCCCCGCTCCCGGCACCCGGCCAAATCCCACTGGAGCCACTGGAAGCCACAGCCCAGCTATGCACCTCTCCTGACACACCACCCAGACCCGCACCCGGACGGAGGGGGGGGGGGTGGTGCGGTGTGGGGGAACCAGAGGCTGGAGCATGGGGGCTGGAGGGTGGGCGCTGGGTGGGTGGATCCAAGAACCCAGGAGCGGGCGGGAGGGGCAGCGCGACCCCAGACTCCGCATCCGCCACAGGCCTGGGCTCCCTGGGTCCTGGACCTCTTCCCTCCCTCGAGCCCTCATCCCCAGGGCCCGTGGCATTTCACGAGACCAAGCTAGGGCAGCGTACTCGGGCTGCTGTTGGTCTCTGGGGGCGCTGGGGGCTCCGGGGTAGGTTTGCACCGGGTGGGGCAGACGGGAGGGAACGGCCCCTTGGCTGGCTGCGCTCGCCCTAGGGCTTGGGAGGAGGTGCTGAGAACCAGACGGGGCGGGCCCCGAAGGCACTAGCGGCCTGATGCCCCACGCTCGCTTCCACCCTCTTCCCACTGAGCAGCCCATCGTGGTGTGGTGCGGTGCGGTGCGGTGCGCTGCGGGATGGAAGCGGAGGCGGGCGTGGGGCCAAGCCGGGAGCAGCCTGCAAGAGTCCCGGGATTAGACAAGGCCGGGGCTTGCGCCACATCCCGTTGCCAGGGTCCTCTTGCGCGGCCTCCTCCACCCGCCCCGGGGCCCGCGGCGAAGGGCGGCTGCGGCGGCGGGCGGCGGGGGCGGCCGAGGCGGCGGCGGCGGCGGCGGAGGGCGGCGTCTGCGGCGGCGTCGGAGGGCGGCGTCTGCGGCGGCGTCGGAGGTCGCCGGCGGCGGCGGCGGCGGCGGCGGCGACGGCCGAGGCGGCGGCGGCGAGCGGCGGCGGCGGCGGGGGCGGTCGAGACGGCGGGGGCGGCCGAGACGGCGGCGGCGGCCGAGGCGGCGGCGGCGGCGGAGCCCGGCGGCGGCGGCGGAGGCCGCGGCGGCGGCGGAGGCGGCGGCGGCTGACGCGGCGGCGACGGCGGCAGGCAGGCTGGCAGGCAGGCTAGCCGACAGGCAGGAAGGCAGGCAGGTGGGCAGGCAGGCGCGTGCATGGCAGAAGCGCGGCACCCGCTGGGCTTGGGACCCGTGGAGCCTTCTCTTGGAGCGCTCAGCAGCAGCAGCCGCTGGCGTCTTGGGCCATAGCAGCCTGAACGCGCCCCGCCCGGTCTTCTCTCCGCGGCGAAGCAGGGTCGGGCCTGGTTAGCACTTGGATGGGAGACCGCCTGGGAACACCGGGTGCTGTCGGCTTTTGCCTTTTGCCTTTGGCCTCCTTGACCTCTCTTCTGGCATCCATCTGCCACACCCCCTCCCTCCCTGTATCCTTCTCTCCCCAGGGAGCGGGGCTCCTGGGGCCAAACACACCCCAGCCACTGCTCCCTCAGCCCCTCCCGGGCCAGCAAAGCGGCCTGGCAGGGCCTGGCTCCGCCCTGACCCTCCCCACCCCCCCAGGGGCCCGCACTCCCCACCGCACTTCCCAAGGGGCACGCTCCCCGCTCCCCACACCCGGCCAAATCCCACTGCTGGGGCTTGAAGCCACACCCCAGCTTGGCACCTTCCCTGACACACCACCTACACCGGCACTGAGGGCAGGCGGGACCGGTCCCGGGATCCGGGATCCGGGATCCGGGGGCTGGGGCATGGGGCCTGGGGGCTGGGTGCTCGGGGCTGGAGGGTGGGGACTGGGGTGCGTGGACGCGAGGACAGAGGAGGGGCGGGAGGGACACAGAGACACCACACTCCGACTATGCCACAGGCCTGGGCTCCCTGGGTCCTGGACCTCTTCTCTCCCTCGAGCCCTCATCCCAAGGGCCCGTGGCATTTCACGACGCCCAGCTAGGGCACCGGACTCGGGCTGGTGATGTTGTCTGGGGGCGCCGGGGGCTCCGGGGTGGGTTTGCACCAGGTGGGGCAGACGGGAGGGAAGGGCCCCGTGGCCGGCTGCGCTCGCCCTAGGGCTGGGGAGGAGGCGCTGAGAAGGCGGCGGGGCGGGCCCGGAAGGCACGAGCGGCCTGTTGCCCCACGCTCGCTTCCACCCTCTTCCCAGTGAGCAGCCCAACGTGGTGTGGTGCGGGGCTGCGAGGTGCCTTGCTGTGCGGGATGGAAGCGGAGGCGGGCGTGGGGCCAAGCCGGGAGCAGCCTGCAAGAGTCCCGGGATTAGACAAGGCCGGGGCTTGCGCCACATCCCGTTGCCAGGGTCCTCTTGCGCGGCCTCCTCCACCCGCCCCGGGGCCCGCGGCGAAGGGCGGCTGCGGCGGCGGGCGGCGGGGGCGGCCGAGGCGGCGGCGGCGGCGGAGGGCGGCGTCTGCGGCGGCGTCGGAGGGCGGCGTCTGCGGCGGCGTCGGAGGGCGTCGGCGGCGTGCGGCGGCGGCGAGCGGCGACGGCGGCGGGGGCGGTCGAGACGGCGAGGGCGGCCGAGACGGCGGCGGCGGCCGAGGCGGCGGCGGCGGCGGAGGCGGTGGCGGCTGACGCGGCGGCGACGGCGGCAGGCAGGCTGGCAGGCAGGCTAGCCAACAGGCAGGAAGGCAGGCAGGTGGGCAGGCAGACGCGTGCATGGCAGAAGCGCGGCACCCGCTGGGCTTGGGACCCGTGGAGCCTTCTCTTGGAGCGCTCAGCAGCAGCAGCCGCTGGCGTCTTGGGCCATAGCAGCCTGAACGCGCCCCGCCCGGTCTTCTCTCCGCAGCTAAGCAGGGTCGGGCCTGGTTAGCACTTGGATGGGAGACCGCCTGGGAACACCGGGTGCTGTAGGCTTTTGCCTTTTGCCTTTGGCCTCCTTGACCTCTCTTCTGGTATCCATGTGCCACAGCCCCTCCCTCCCTGTATCCTTCTCTCCCCAGGGAGCGGGGCTCCTGCGGCCAAACACACGCCAGCCACTGCTCCCTCAGCCCCTCCCGGGCCAGCAAAGCGGCCTGGCAGGGCCTGGCTCCGCCCTGACCCTCCCCACCCCCCCAGGGGCCCGCACTCCCCACCGCACTTCCCAAGGGGCACGCTCCCCGCTCCCCACACCCGGAGAAATCCCACTGCTGGGGCTTGAAGTCACACCCCAGCTTGGCACCTTCCCTGACACACCACCTACACCGGCACTGAGGGCAGGCGGGACCGGTCCCGGGATCCGGGATCCGGGGGCTGGGGCCTGGGGCCTGGGAGCTGGGGGCTCGGGGCTGGAGGGTGGGGACTGGGGTGCGTGGACGCGAGGACAGAGGAGGGACGGGAGGGACACAGAGTCACCACACTCCGTCTATGCCACAGGCCTGGGCTCCCTGGGTCCTGGACCTCTTCCCTCCCTCGAGCCCTCATCCCAAGGGCCCGTGGCATTTCACGACGCCCAGCTAGGGCACCGGACTCGGGCTGGTGATGTTGTCTGGGGGCGCCGGGGGCTCCGGGGTGGGTTTGCACCAGGTGGGGCAGACGGGAGGGAAGGGCCCCGTGGCCGGCTTTGCTCGCCCTAGGGCTGGGGAGGAGGCGCTGAGAACGCGGCGGGGCGGGCCCGGAAGGCACAAGCGGCCTGATGCCCCACGCTCGCTTCCACCCTCTTCCCAGTGAGCAGCCCAACGTGGTGTGGTGCGGGGTTTCGAGGTGCCTTGCTGTGCGGGATGGAAGCGGACGCGGGCCTGGGGCCAAGCCGGGAGCAGCCTGCAAGAGTCCCGGGATTGGAGCACGCCGGGGCTTGCGCCAGCGCGTTGCAGGGTCCTCTTGCCCGACCTCTGCCACCCGCCCGGGACCCGGTACCCGGGGCGGAGGGCGGCGGCAGGCAAGCAGGCAGGCAGGCAGGCAGTCAGGCGCGTGCATGGGTGATGCACGGGCGAAGCGCGGCACCCGCTTGGCTTGGGACGCGTGGAGCCGGCTCATGAAGCGCCCAGCTGTAGCCGCCGGCCTCTTCGGCCATAGCAGCCTGAACGCTGCCGACCCCGTCTTCTGTGGGAGGCTAAGCAGGGTCGGGCCTGGTTAGCACTTGGATGGGAGACCGCCTGGGAACACCGGGTGCTGTAGGCTTTTGCCTTTTGCCTTTGGCCTCCTTGACCTCTCTTCTGGTATCCATGTGCCACAGCCCCTCCCTCCCTGTATCCTTCTCTCCCCAGGGAGCGGGGCTCCTGCGGCCAAACACACGCCAGCCACTGCTCTCTCAGCCCCTCCCGGGCCAGCAAAGCGGCCTGGCAGGGCCTGGCTCCGCCCTGACCCTCCCCACCCCCCCAGGGGCCCGCACTCCCCACCGCACTTCCCAAGGGGCACGCTCCCCGCTCCCCACACCCGGACAAATCCCACTGCTGGGGCTTGAAGCCACACCCCAGCTTGGCACCTTCCCTGACACACCACCTACACCGGCACTGAGGGCAGGCGGGACCGGTCCCGGGATCCGGGATCCAGGGGCTGGGGCCTGGGGCCTGGGGGCTGGGGGCTGGGGGCTCGGGGCTGGAGGGTGGGGACTGGGGTGCGTGGACGCGAGGACAGAGGAGGGACGGGAGGGACACAGAGTCACCACACTCCGTCTATGCCACAGGCCTGGGCTCCCTGGGTCCTGGACCTCTTCCCTCCCTCGAGCCCTCATCCCAAGGGCCCGTGGCATTTCACGACGCCCAGCTAGGGCACCGGACTCGGGCTGGTGATGTTGTCTGGGGGCGCCGGGGGCTCCGGGGTGGGTTTGCACCAGGTGGGGCAGACGGGAGGGAAGGGCCCCGTGGCCGGCTGCGCTCGCCCTAGGGCTGGGGAGGAGGCGCTGAGAACGCGGCGGGGCGGGCCCGGAAGGCACAAGCGGCCTGATGCCCCACGCTCGCATCCACCCTCTTCCCAGTGAGCAGCCCAACGTGGTGTGGTGCGAGGTTTCGAGGTGCCTTGCTGTGCGGGATGGAAGCGGACGCGGGCCTGGGGCCAAGCCGGGAGCAGCCTGCAAGAGTCCCGGGATTGGAGCACGCCGGGGCTTGCGCCAGCGCGTTGCAGGGTCCTCTTGCCCGACCTCTGCCACCCGCCCGGGACCCGGTACCGGGGCGGAGGGCGGCGGCAGGCAAGCAGGCAGGCAGGCAGGCAGTCAGGCGCGTGCATGGGTGATGCACGGGCGAAGCGCGGCACCCGCTTGGCTTGGGACGCGTGGAGCCGGCTCATGAAGCGCCCAGCTGTAGCCGCCGGCCTCTTCGGCCATAGCAGCCTGAACGCTGCCGACCCCGTCTTCTGTGGGAGGCTAAGCAGGGTCGGGCCTGGTTAGCACTTGGATGGGAGACCGCCTGGGAACACCGGGTGCTGTAGGCTTTTGCCTTTTGCCTTTGGCCTCCTTGACCTCTCTTCTGGTATCCATGTGCCACAGCCCCTCCCTCCCTGTATCCTTCTCTCCCCAGGGAGCGGGGCTCCTGCGGCCAAACACACGCCAGCCACTGCTCTCTCAGCCCCTCCCGGGCCAGCAAAGCGGCCTGGCAGGGCCTGGCTCCGCCCTGACCCTCCCCACCCCCCCAGGGGCCCGCACTCCCCACCGCACTTCCCAAGGGGCACGCTCCCCGCTCCCCACACCCGGACAAATCCCACTGCTGGGGCTTGAAGCCACACCCCAGCTTGGCACCTTCCCTGACACACCACCTACACCGGCACTGAGGGCAGGCGGGACCGGTCCCGGGATCCGGGATCCGGGGGCTGGGGCCTGGGGCCTGGGGGCTGGGGGCTCGGGGCTCGGGGCTGGAGGGTGGGGACTGGGGTGCGTGGACGCGAGGACAGAGGAGGGACGGGAGGGACACAGAGTCACCACACTCCGTCTATGCCACAAGCCTGGGCTCCCTGGGTCCTGGACCTCTTCCCTCCCTCGAGCCCTCATCCCAAGGGCCCGTGGCATTTCACGACGCCCAGCTAGGGCACCGGACTCGGGCTGGTGATGTTGTCTGGGGGCGCCGGGGGCTCCGGGGTGGGTTTGCACCAGGTGGGGCAGACGGGAGGGAAGGGCCCCGTGGCCGGCTGCGCTCGCCCTAGGGCTGGGGAGGAGGCGCTGAGAACGCGGCGGGGCGGGCCCGGAAGGCACAAGCGGCCTGATGCCCCACGCTCGCTTCCACCCTCTTCCCAGTGAGCAGCCCAACGTGGTGTGGTGCGGGGTTTCGAGGTGCCTTGCTGTGCGGGATGGAAGCGGACGCGGGCCTGGGGCCAAGCCGGGAGCAGCCTGCAAGAGTCCCGGGATTGGAGCACGCCGGGGCTTGCGCCAGCGCGTTGCAGGGTCCTCTTGCCCGACCTCTGCCACCCGCCCGGGACCCGGTACCCGGGGCGGAGGGCGGCGGCAGGCAAGCAGGCAGGCAGGCAGGCAGTCCGGCGCGTGCATGGGTGATGCACGGGCGAAGCGCGGCACCCGCTTGGCTTGGGACGCGTGGAGCCGGCTCATGAAGCGCCCAGCTGTAGCCGCCGGCCTCTTCGGCCATAGCAGCCTGAACGCTGCCGACCCCGTCTTCTGTGGGAGGCTAAGCAGGGTCGGGCCTGGTTAGCACTTGGATGGGAGACCGCTTGGGAACACCGGGTGCTGTCGGCTTTTGCCTTTTGCCTTTGGCCTCCTTCCCCTCTCCTTTGGCGCCCGCCTTCCCCCCCCCCGCCGCCTGTGTCCCTGTCTCCCCAATGAGCGCCGCTGTTGGGGCCAAACACACGCCAGCCTCTGCTCTCTCAGCCCGTCCCGGGCCAACGAGGTGGCCATTCCTGGCCCAGCCACGCGCCGCCTCGCCCCCGTGCCCGCACACCCCAGGGCACTTCAAAGGGGCAAGCTCCCCGCTCCCGGCACCCGGCCAAATCCCACTGGAGCCACTGGAAGCCACAGCCCAGCTTTGCACCTCTCCTGACACACCACCCAGACCCGCACCCGGACGGAGGGGGGGGGGTGGTGCGGTGTGGGGGAACCAGAGGCTGGAGCATGGGGGCTGGAGGGTGGGCGCTGGGTGGGTGGATCCAAGAACCCAGGAGCGGGCGGGAGGGGCAGCGCGACCCCAGACTCCGCATCCGCCACAGGCCTGGGCTCCCTGGGTCCTGGACCTCTTCCCTCCCTCGAGCCCTCATCCCCAGGGCCCGTGGCATTTCACGAGACCAAGCTAGGGCAGCGTACTCGGGCTGCTGTTGGTCTCTGGGGGCGCTGGGGGCTCCGGGGTAGGTTTGCACCGGGTGGGGCAGACGGGAGGGAACGGCCCCGTGGCTGGCTGCGCTCGCCCTAGGGCTTGGGAGGAGGCGCTGAGAACCGGGCGGGGCGGGCCCCGAAGGCACGAGCGGCCTGATGCCCCACGCTCGCTTCCACCCTCTTCCCACTGAGCAGCCCATCGTGGTGTGGTGCGGTGCGGTGCGGTGCGCTGCGGGATGGAAGCGGAGGCGGGCGTGGGGCCAAGCCGGGAGCAGCCTGCAAGAGTCCCGGGATTAGACAAGGCCGGGGCTTGCGCCACATCCCGTTGCCAGGGTCCTCTTGCGCGGCCTCCTCCACCCGCCCCGGGGCCCGCGGCGAAGGGCGGCTGCGGCGGCGGGCGGCGGGGGCGGCCGAGGCGGCGGCGGCGGCGGCGGCGGCGGCGGCGGAGGGCGGCGTCTGCGGCGGCGTCGGAGGGCGGCGTCTGCGGCGGCGTCGGAGGGCGTCGGCGGCGTGCGGCGGCGGCGAGCGGCGACGGCGGCGGGGGCGGTCGAGACGGCGAGGGCGGCCGAGACGGCTGCGGCGGCCGAGGCGGCGGCGGCGGCGGAGGCGGTGGCGGCTGACGCGGCGGCGACGGCGGCAGGCAGGCTGGCAGGCAGGCTAGCCAACAGGCAGGAAGGCAGGCAGGTGGGCAGGCAGGCGCGTGCATGGCAGAAGCGCGGCACCCGCTGGGCTTGGGACCCGTGGAGCCTTCTCTTGGAGCGCTCAGCAGCAGCAGCCGCTGGCGTCTTGGGCCATAGCAGCCTGAACGCGCCCCGCCCGGTCTTCTCTCCGCAGCTAAGCAGGGTCGGGCCTGGTTAGCACTTGGATGGGAGACCGCCTGGGAACACCGGGTGCTGTAGGCTTTTGCCTTTTGCCTTTGGCCTCCTTGACCTCTCTTCTGGTATCCATGTGCCACAGCCCCTCCCTCCCTGTATCCTTCTCTCCCCAGGGAGCGGGGCTCCTGCGGCCAAACACACGCCAGCCACTGCTCCCTCAGCCCCTCCCGGGCCAGCAAAGCGGCCTGGCAGGGCCTGGCTCCGCCCTGACCCTCCCCACCCCCCCAGGGGCCCGCACTCCCCACCGCACTTCCCAAGGGGCACGCTCCCCGCTCCCCACACCCGGACAAATCCCACTGCTGGGGCTTGAAGCCACACCCCAGCTTGGCACCTTCCCTGACACACCACCTACACCGGCACTGAGGGCAGGCGGGACCGGTCCCGGGATCCGGGATCCGGGGGCTGGGGCCTGGGGCCTGGGGGCTGGGGGCTCGGGGTTCGGGGCTGGAGGGTGGGGACTGGGGTGCGTGGACGCGAGGACAGAGGAGGGACGGGAGGGACACAGAGTCACCACACTCCGTCTATGCCACAGGCCTGGGCTCCCTGGGTCCTGGACCTCTTCCCTCCCTCGAGCCCTCATCCCAAGGGCCCGTGGCATTTCACGACGCCCAGCTAGGGCACCGGACTCGGGCTGGTGATGTTGTCTGGGGGCGCCGGGGGCTCCGGGGTGGGTTTGCACCAGGTGGGGCAGACGGGAGGGAAGGGCCCCGTGGCCGGCTGCGCTCGCCCTAGGGCTGGGGAGGAGGCGCTGAGAACGCGGCGGGGCGGGCCCGGAAGGCACAAGCGGCCTGATGCCCCACGCTCGCTTCCACCCTCTTCCCAGTGAGCAGCCCAATGTGGTGTGGTGCGGGGTTTCGAGGTGCCTTGCTGTGCGGGATGGAAGCGGACGCGGGCCTGGGGCCAAGCCGGGAGCAGCCTGCAAGAGTCCCGGGATTGGAGCACGCCGGGGCTTGCGCCAGCGCGTTGCAGGGTCCTCTTGCCCGACCTCTGCCACCCGCCCGGGACCCGGTACCCGGGGCGGAGGGCGGCGGCAGGCAAGCAGGCAGGCAGGCAGGCAGTCCGGCGCGTGCATGGGTGATGCACGGGCGAAGCGCGGCACCCGCTTGGCTTGGGACGCGTGGAGCCGGCTCATGAAGCGCCCAGCTGTAGCCGCCGGCCTCTTCGGCCATAGCAGCCTGAACGCTGCCGACCCCGTCTTCTGTGGGAGGCTAAGCAGGGTCGGGCCTGGTTAGCACTTGGATGGGAGACCGCCTGGGAACACCGGGTGCTGTCGGCTTTTGCCTTTTGCCTTTGGCCTCCTTCCCCTCTCCTTTGGCGCCCGCCTTCCCCCCCCCCGCCGCCTGTGTCCCTGTCTCCCCAATGAGCGCCGCTGTTGGGGCCAAACACACGCCAGCCTCTGCTCTCTCAGCCCGTCCCGGGCCAACGAGGTGGCCATTCCTGGCCCAGCCACGCGCCGCCTCGCCCCCGTGCCCGCACACCCCAGGGCACTTCAAAGGGGCAAGCTCCCCGCTCCCGGCACCCGGCCAAATCCCACTGGAGCCACTGGAAGCCACAGCCCAGCTTTGCACCTCTCCTGACACACCACCCAGACCCGCACCCGGACGGAGGGGGGGGGGGTGGTGCGGTGTGGGGGAACCAGAGGCTGGAGCATGGGGGCTGGAGGGTGGGCGCTGGGTGGGTGGATCCAAGAACCCAGGAGCGGGCGGGAGGGGCAGCGCGACCCCAGACTCCGCATCCGCCACAGGCCTGGGCTCCCTGGGTCCTGGACCTCTTCCCTCCCTCGAGCCCTCATCCCCAGGGCCCGTGGCATTTCACGAGACCAAGCCAGGGCAGCGTAGTCGGGCTGCTGTTGGTCTCTGGGGGCGCTGGGGGCTCCGGGGTAGGTTTGCACCGGGTGGGGCAGACGGGAGGGAACGGCCCCGTGGCTGGCTGCGCTCGCCCTAGGGCTTGGGAGGAGGCGCTGAGAACCGGGCGGGGCGGGCCCCGAAGGCACGAGCGGCCTGATGCCCCACGCTCGCTTCCACCCTCTTCCCACTGAGCAGCCCATCGTGGTGTGGTGCGGTGCGGTGCGGTGCGCTGCGGGATGGAAGCGGAGGCGGGCGTGGGGCCAAGCCGGGAGCAGCCTGCAAGAGTCCCGGGATTAGACAAGGCCGGGGCTTGCGCCACATCCCGTTGCCAGGGTCCTCTTGCGCGGCCTCCTCCACCCGCCCCGGGGCCCGCGGCGAAGGGCGGCTGCGGCGGCGGGCGGCGGGGGCGGCCGAGGCGGCGGCGGCGGCGGCGGCGGCGGCGGCGGAGGGCGGCGTCTGCGGCGGCGTCGGAGGGCGGCGTCTGCGGCGGCGTCGGAGGGCGTCGGCGGCGTGCGGCGGCGGCGAGCGGCGACGGCGGCGGGGGCGGTCGAGACGGCGAGGGCGGCCGAGACGGCTGCGGCGGCCGAGGCGGCGGCGGCGGCGGAGGCGGTGGCGGCTGACGCGGCGGCGACGGCGGCAGGCAGGCTGGCAGGCAGGCTAGCCAACAGGCAGGAAGGCAGGCAGGTGGGCAGGCAGGCGCGTGCATGGCAGAAGCGCGGCACCCGCTGGGCTTGGGACCCGTGGAGCCTTCTCTTGGAGCGCTCAGCAGCAGCAGCCGCTGGCGTCTTGGGCCATAGCAGCCTGAACGCGCCCCGCCCGGTCTTCTCTCCGCAGCTAAGCAGGGTCGGGCCTGGTTACCACTTGGATGGGAGACCGCCTGGGAACACCGGGTGCTGTAGGCTTTTGCCTTTTGCCTTTGGCCTCCTTGACCTCTCTTCTGGTATCCATGTGCCACAGCCCCTCCCTCCCTGTATCCTTCTCTCCCCAGGGAGCGGGGCTCCTGCGGCCAAACACACGCCAGCCACTGCTCCCTCAGCCCCTCCCGGGCCAGCAAAGCGGCCTGGCAGGGCCTGGCTCCGCCCTGACCCTCCCCACCCCCCCAGGGGCCCGCACTCCCCACCGCACTTCCCAAGGGGCACGCTCCCCGCTCCCCACACCCGGACAAATCCCACTGCTGGGGCTTGAAGCCACACCCCAGCTTGGCACCTTCCCTGACACACCACCTACACCGGCACTGAGGGCAGGCGGGACCGGTCCCGGGATCCGGGATCCGGGGGCTGGGGCCTGGGGCCTGGGGGCTGGGGGCTCGGGGTTCGGGGCTGGAGGGTGGGGACTGGGGTGCGTGGACGCGAGGACAGAGGAGGGACGGGAGGGACACAGAGTCACCACACTCCGTCTATGCCACAGGCCTGGGCTCCCTGGGTCCTGGACCTCTTCCCTCCCTCGAGCCCTCATCCCAAGGGCCCGTGGCATTTCACGACGCCCAGCTAGGGCACCGGACTCGGGCTGGTGATGTTGTCTGGGGGCGCCGGGGGCTCCGGGGTGGGTTTGCACCAGGTGGGGCAGACGGGAGGGAAGGGCCCCGTGGCCGGCTGCGCTCGCCCTAGGGCTGGGGAGGAGGCGCTGAGAACGCGGCGGGGCGGGCCCGGAAGGCACAAGCGGCCTGATGCCCCACGCTCGCTTCCACCCTCTTCCCAGTGAGCAGCCCAATGTGGTGTGGTGCGGGGTTTCGAGGTGCCTTGCTGTGCGGGATGGAAGCGGACGCGGGCCTGGGGCCAAGCCGGGAGCAGCCTGCAAGAGTCCCGGGATTGGAGCACGCCGGGGCTTGCGCCAGCGCGTTGCAGGGTCCTCTTGCCCGACCTCTGCCACCCGCCCGGGACCCGGTACCCGGGGCGGAGGGCGGCGGCAGGCAAGCAGGCAGGCAGGCAGGCAGTCCGGCGCGTGCATGGGTGATGCACGGGCGAAGCGCGGCACCCGCTTGGCTTGGGACGCGTGGAGCCGGCTCATGAAGCGCCCAGCTGTAGCCGCCGGCCTCTTCGGCCATAGCAGCCTGAACGCTGCCGACCCCGTCTTCTGTGGGAGGCTAAGCAGGGTCGGGCCTGGTTAGCACTTGGATGGGAGACCGCCTGGGAACACCGGGTGCTGTCGGCTTTTGCCTTTTGCCTTTGGCCTCCTTCCCCTCTCCTTTGGCGCCCGCCTTCCCCCCCCCCGCCGCCTGTGTCCCTGTCTCCCCAATGAGCGCCGCTGTTGGGGCCAAACACACGCCAGCCTCTGCTCTCTCAGCCCGTCCCGGGCCAACGAGGTGGCCATTCCTGGCCCAGCCACGCGCCGCCTCGCCCCCGTGCCCGCACACCCCAGGGCACTTCAAAGGGGCAAGCTCCCCGCTCCCGGCACCCGGCCAAATCCCACTGGAGCCACTGGAAGCCACAGCCCAGCTTTGCACCTCTCCTGACACACCACCCAGACCCGCACCCGGACGGAGGGGGGGGGGGTGGTGCGGTGTGGGGGAACCAGAGGCTGGAGCATGGGGGCTGGAGGGTGGGCGCTGGGTGGGTGGATCCAAGAACCCAGGAGCGGGCGGGAGGGGCAGCGCGACCCCAGACTCCGCATCCGCCACAGGCCTGGGCTCCCTGGGTCCTGGACCTCTTCCCTCCCTCGAGCCCTCATCCCCAGGGCCCGTGGCATTTCACGAGACCAAGCCAGGGCAGCGTAGTCGGGCTGCTGTTGGTCTCTGGGGGCGCTGGGGGCTCCGGGGTAGGTTTGCACCGGGTGGGGCAGACGGGAGGGAACGGCCCCGTGGCTGGCTGCGCTCGCCCTAGGGCTTGGGAGGAGGCGCTGAGAACCGGGCGGGGCGGGCCCCGAAGGCACTAGCGGCCTGATGCCCCACGCTCGCTTCCACCCTCTTCCCACTGAGCAGCCCATCGTGGTGTGGTGCGGTGCGGTGCAGTGCAGGGCGGTGCGCTGCGGGATGGAAGCGGAGGCGGGCGTGGGGCCAAGCCGGGAGCAGCCTGCAAGAGACCCGGGATTAGACAAGGCCGGGGCTTGCGCCACATCCCGTTGCCAGGGTCCTCTTGCGCGGCCTCCTCCACCCGCCCCGGGGCCCGCTGCGAAGGGCGGCTGTGGCGGCGGGCGGCGGGGGCGGCCGAGGCGGTGGCGGCGGCGGCGGAGGGCGGCGTCTGCGGCGGCGTCGGAGGGCGTCGGCCAAGTGCGGCGGCGGCGGCGGCGAGCGGCGGCGACGGCGGGGGCGGTCGAGACGGCGGGGGCGGCCGAGACGGCGGCGGCGGCCGAGGCGGCGGCGGCGGCAGAGCCCGGCGACGGCGGCGGAGGCGGCGGCGGCGGCGGCGGCGGCGGCGGCTGACGCGGCGGCGACGGCGGCAGGCAGGCTGGCAGGCAGGCTAGCCAACAGGCAGGAAGGCAGGCAGGTGGGCAGGCAGACGCGTGCATGGCAGAAGCGCGGCACCCGCTGGGCTTGTGACCCCTGGAGCCTTCTCTTGGAGCGCTCAGCAGCTGCAGCCGCTGGCGTCTTGGGCCATAGCAGCCTGAACGCGCCCCGCCCGGTCTTCTCTCCGCAGCTAAGCAGGGTCGGGCCTGGTTAGCACTTGGATGGGAGACCGCCTGGGAACACCGGGTGCTGTAGGCTTTTGCCTTTTGCCTTTGGCCTCCTTGACCTCTCTTCTGGTATCCATGTGCCACAGCCCCTCCCTCCCTGTATCCTTCTCTCCCCAGGGAGCGGGGCTCCTGCGGCCAAACACACGCCAGCCACTGCTCCCTCAGCCCCTCCCGGGCCAGCAAAGCGGCCTGGCAGGGCCTGGCTCCGCCCTGACCCTCCCCACCCCCCCAGGGGCCCGCACTCCCCACCGCACTTCCCAAGGGGCACGCTCCCCGCTCCCCACACCCGGACAAATCCCACTGCTGGGGCTTGAAGCCACACCCCAGCTTGGCACCTTCCCTGACACACCACCTACACCGGCACTGAGGGCAGGCGGGACCGGTCCCGGGATCCGGGATCCGGGATCCGGGGGCTGGGGCCTGGGGCCTGGGGGCTCGGGGCTGGAGGGTGGGGACTGGGGTGCGTGGACGCGAGGACAGAGGAGGAGCGGGAGGGACACAGAGACACCACACTGCGTCTATGCCTCAGGCCTGGGCTCCCTGGGTCCTGGACCTCTTCCCTCCCTCGAGCCCTCATCCCAAGGGCCCGTGGCATTTCACGACGCCCAGCTAGGGCACCGGACTCGGGCTGGTGATGTTGTCTGGGGGCGCCGGGGGCTCCGGGGTGGGTTTGCACCAGGAGGGGCAGATGGGAGGGAAGGGCCACGTGGCCGGCTGCGCTCGCCCTAGGGCTGGGGAGGAGGCACTGAGAACGCGGCGGGGCGGGCCCGGAAGGCACGAGCGGCCTGATGCCCCACGCTCGCTTCCACCCTCTTCCCAGTGAGCAGCCCAACGTGGTGTGGTGCGGGGCTGCGAGGTGCCTTGCTGTGCGGGATGGAAGCGGACGCGGGCCTGGGGCCAAGCCGGGAGCAGCCTGCAAGAGTCCCGGGATTGGAGCACGCCGGGGCTTGCGCCAGCGCGTTGCCAGGGTCCTCTTGCCCGGCCTCTGCCACCCGCCCGGGACCCGGTACCCGGGGCGGAGGGCGGCGGCAGGCAAGCAGGCAGGCAGGCAGTCAGCCGCGTGCATGGGTGATGCACGGGCAAAGCGCGGCACCCGCTTGGCTTGGGACACGTGGAGCCCGCTCATGAAGCGCCCAGCGGTAGCCGCCGGCCTCTTCGGCCATAGCAGCCTGAACGCTGCCGACCCCGTCTTCTATGGGAGGCTAAGCAGGTTCGGGCCTGGTTAGCACTTGGATGGGAGACCGCCTGGGAACACCGGGTGCTGTCGGCTTTTGTCTTTTGCCTTTGGCCTCCTTCCCCTCTCCCTTGGCGCCCGCCTTCCCCCCCACCCGCCTGTGTCCCTGTCTCCTCAATGAGCGCCGCTGTTGGGGCCAAACACACGCCAGCCTCTGTTCTTTCAGCCCGTCCCGGGCCAACGAGGTGGCCATTCCTGGCCCAGCCACGCGCCGCCTCGCCCCCGTGCCCGCACACCCCAGGGCACTTCAAAGGGGCAAGCTCCCCGCTCCCGGCACCCGGCCAAATCCCACTGGAGCCACTGGAAGCCACAGCCCAGCTTTGCACCTCTCCTGACACACCACCCAGACCCGCACCCGGACGGAGGGGGGGGTGGTGCGGTGTGGGGGAACCAGAGGCTGGAGCATGGGGGCTGGAGGGTGGGCGCTGGGTGGGTGGATCCAAGAACCCAGGAGCGGGCGGGAGGGGCAGCGCGACCCCAGACTCCGCATCCGCCACAGGCCTGGGCTCCCTGGGTCCTGGACCTCTTCCCTCCCTCGAGCCCTCATCCCCAGGGCCCGTGGCATTTCACGAGACCAAGCTAGGGCAGCGTACTCGGGCTGCTGTTGGTCTCTGGGTGCGCTGGGGGCTCCGGGGTAGGTTTGCACCGGGTGGGGCAGACGAGAGGGAATGGCCCCGTGCCTGGCTGCGCTCGCCCTAGGGCTTGGGAGGAGGCGCTGAGAACCGGGCGGGGCGGGCCCCGAAGGCACTAGCGGCCTGATGCCCCACGCTCGCTTCCACCCTCTTCCCACTGAGCAGCCCATCGTGGTGTGGTGCAGTGCGGTGCAGTGCAGTGCGGTGCGCTGCGGGATGGAAGCGGAGGCGGGCGTGGGGCCAAGCCGGGAGCAGCCTGCAAGAGTCCCGGGATTAGACAAGGCCGGGGCTTGCGCCACATCCCGTTGCCAGGGTCCTCTTGCGCGGCCTCCTCCACCCGCCCCGGGGCCCGCGGCGAAGGGCGGCTGCGGCGGCAGGCGGCGGGGGCGGCCGAGGCGGCGGCGGCGGCGGCGGCGGAGGGCGGCGTCTGCGGCGGCGTCGGAGGGCGGCGTCTGCGGCGGCGTCGGAGGGCGTCGGCGGCGTGCGGCGGCGGCGAGCGGCGACGGCGGCGGGGGCGGTCGAGACGGCGGGGGCGGCCGAGACGGCGGCGGCGGCCGAGGCGGCGGCGGCGGCGGCGGCGGAGGCGGCGGCGGCTGACGCGGCGGCGACGGCGGCAGGCAGGCTGGCAGGCAGGCTAGCCAACAGGCAGGAAGGCAGGCAGGTGGGCAGGCAGACGCGTGCATGGCAGAAGCGCGGCACACGCTGGGCTTGGGACCCGTGGAGCCTTCTCTTGGAGCGCTCAGCAGCAGCAGCCGCTGGCGTCTTGGGCCATAGCAGCCTGAACGCGCCCCGCCCGGTCTTCTCTCCTCAGCTAAGCAGGGTCGGGCCTGGTTAGCACTTGGATGGGAGACCGCCTGGGAACACCGGGTGCTGTAGGCTTTTGCCTTTTGCCTTTGGCCTCCTTGACCTCTCTTCTGGTATCCATGTGCCACAGCCCCTCCCTCCCTGTATCCTTCTCTCCCCAGGGAGCGGGGCTCCTGCGGCCAAACACACGCCAGCCACTGCTCCCTCAGCCCCTCCCGGGCCAGCAAAGCGGCCTGGCAGGGCCTGGCTCCGCCCTGACCCTCCCCACCCCCCCAGGGGCCCGCACTCCCCACCGCACTTCCCAAGGGGCACGCTCCCCGCTCCCCACACCCGGACAAATCCCACTGCTGGGGCTTGAAGCCACACCCCAGCTTGGCACCTTCCCTGACACACCACCTACACCGGCACTGAGGGCAGGCGGGACCGGTCCCGGGATCCGGGATCCGGGGGCTGGGGCCTGGGGCCTGGGGGCTGGGGGCTCGGGGCTGGAGGGTGGGGACTGGGGTGCGTGGACGCGAGGACAGAGGAGGGACGGGAGGGACACAGAGTCACCACACTCCGTCTATGCCACAGGCCTGGGCTCCCTGGGTCCTGGACCTCTTCCCTCCCTCGAGTCCTCATCCCAAGGGCCGGTGGCATTTCACGACGCCCAGCTAGGGCACCGGACTCGGGCTGGTGATGTTGTCTGGGGGCGCCGGGGGCTCCGGGGTGGGTTTGCACCAGGTGGGGCAGACGCGAGGGAAGGGCCCCGTGGCCGGCTGCGCTCGCCCTAGGGCTGGGGAGGAGGCGCTGAGAACGCGGCGGGGCGGACCCGGAAGGCACAAGGGGCCTGATGCCCCACGCTCGCTTCCACCCTCTTCCCAGTGAGCAGCCCAACGTGGTGTGGTGCGGGGTTTCGAGGTGCCTTGCTGTGCGGGATGGAAGCGGACGCGGGCCTGGGGCCAAGCCGGGAGCAGCCTGCAAGAGTCCCGGGATTGGAGCACGCCGGGGCTTGCGCCAGCGCGTTGCAGGGTCCTCTTGCCCGACCTCTGCCACCCGCCCGGGACCCGGTACCCGGGGCGGAGGGCGGCGGCAGGCAAGCAGGCAGGCAGGCAGTCAGGCGCGTGCATGGGTGATGCACGGGCGAAGCGCGGCACCCGCTTGGCTTGGGACACGTGGAGCCGGCTCATGAAGCGCCCAGCGGTAGCCGCCGGCCTCTTCGGCCATAGCAGCCTGAACGCTGCCGACCCCGTCTTCTGTGGGAGGCTAAGCAGGGTCGGGCCTGGTTAGCACTTGGATGGGAGACCGCCTGGGAACACCGGGTGCTGTCGGCTTTTGCCTTTTGCCTTTGGCCTCCTTCCCCTCTCCTTTGGCGCCCGCCTTCCCCCCCCCCCCCCGCCGCCTGTGTCCCTGTCTCCCCAATGAGCGCCGCTGTTGGGGCCAGACACACGCCAGCCTCTGCTCTCTCAGCCCGTCCCGGGCCAACGAGGTGGCCATTCCTGGCCCAGCCACGCGCCGCCTCGCCCCCGTGCCCGCACACCCCAGGGCACTTCAAAGGGGCAAGCTCCCCGCTCCCGGCACCCGGCCAAATCTCACTGGAGCCACTGGAAGCCACAGCCCAGCTTTGCACCTCTCCTGACACACCAGCCAGACCCGCACCCGGACGGCGGGGGGGGTGGTGCGGTGTGGGGGAACCAGAGGCTGCAGCATGGGGGCTGGAGGGTGGGCGCTGGGTGGGTGGATCCAAGAACCCAGGAGCGGGCGGGAGGGGCAGCGCGACCCCAGACTCCGCATCCGCCACAGGCCTGGGCTCCCTGGGTCCTGGACCTCTTCCCTCCCTCGAGCCCTCATCCCAAGGGCCCGTGGCATTTCACGAGACCAAGCTAGGGCAGCGTACTCGGGCTGCTGTTGGTCTCTGGGGGCGCTGGGGGCTCCGGGGTAGGTTTGCACCGGGTGGGGCAGACGGGAGGGAACGGCCCCGTGGCTGGCTGCGCTCGCCCTAGGGCTTGGGAGGAGGCGCTGAGAACCGGGCGGGGCGGGCCCCGAAGGCACTAGCGGCCTGATGCCCCACGCTCGCTTCCACCCTCTTCCCACTGAGCCGCCCATCGTGGTGTGGTGCGGTGCGGTGCGGTGCGCTGCGGGATGGAAGCGGAGGCGGGCGTGGGGCCAAGCCGGGAGCAGCCTGCAAGAGTCCCGGGATTAGACAAGGCCGGGGCTTCCGCCACATCCCGTTGCCAGGGTCCTCTTGCGCGGCCTCCTCCACCCGCCCCGGGGCCCGCGGCGAAGGGCGGCTGCGGCGGCGGGCGGCGGGGGCGGCCGAGGCGGCGGCGGCGGCGGCGGCGGCGGAGGGCGGCGTCTGCGGCGGCGGCGGAGGGCGGCGTCTGCGGCGGCGTCGGAGGTCGCCGGCGGCGGCGGCGGCGGCGGCGACGGCCGAGGCGGCGGCGGCGAGCGACGGCGGCGGCGGGGGCGGTCGAGACGGCGGGGGCGGCCGAGACGGCGGCGGCGGCCGAGGCGGCGGCGGCGGCGGAGCCCGGCGGCGGCGGCGGAGGCCGCGGCGGCGGCGGAGGCGGCGGCGGCTGACGCGGCGGCGACGGCGGCAGGCAGGCTGGCAGGCAGGCTAGCCGACAGGCAGGAAGGCAGGCAGGTGGGCAGGCAGGCGCGTGCATGGCAGAAGCGCGGCACCCGCTGGGCTTGGGACCCGTGGAGCCTTCTCTTGGAGCGCTCAGCAGCAGCAGCCGCTGGCGTCTTGGGCCATAGCAGCCTGAACGCGCCCCGCCCGGTCTTCTCTCCGCGGCGAAGCAGGGTCGGGCCTGGTTAGCACTTGGATGGGAGACCGCCTGGGAACACCGGGTGCTGTCGGCTTTTGCCTTTTGCCTTTGGCCTCCTTGACCTCTCTTCTGGCATCCATCTGCCACACCCCCTCCCTCCCTGTATCCTTCTCTCCCCAGGGAGCGGGGCTCCTGGGGCCAAACACACCCCAGCCACTGCTCCCTCAGCCCCTCCCGGGCCAGCAAAGCGGCCTGGCAGGGCCTGGCTCCGCCCTGACCCTCCCCACCCCCCCAGGGGCCCGCACTCCCCACCGCACTTCCCAAGGGGCACGCTCCCCGCTCCCCACACCCGGCCAAATCCCACTGCTGGGGCTTGAAGCCACACCCCAGCTTGGCACCTTCCCTGACACACCACCTACACCGGCACTGAGGGCAGGCGGGACCGGTCCCGGGATCCGGGATCCGGGATCCGGGGGCTGGGGCCTGGGGCCTGGGGGCTGGGTGCTCGGGGCTGGAGGGTGGGGACTGGGGTGCGTGGACGCGAGGACAGAGGAGGGGCGGGAGGGACACAGAGACACCACACTCCGACTATGCCACAGGCCTGGGCTCCCTGGGTCCTGGACCTCTTCTCTCCCTCGAGCCCTCATCCCAAGGGCCCGTGGCATTTCACGACGCCCAGCTAGGGCACCGGACTCGGGCTGGTGATGTTGTCTGGGGGCGCCGGGGGCTCCGGGGTGGGTTTGCACCAGGTGGGGCAGACGGGAGGGAAGGGCCCCGTGGCCGGCTGCGCTCGCCCTAGGGCTGGGGAGGAGGCGCTGAGAAGGCGGCGGGGCGGGCCCGGAAGGCACGAGCGGCCTGTTGCCCCACGCTCGCTTCCACCCTCTTCCCAGTGAGCAGCCCAACGTGGTGTGGTGCGGGGCTGCGAGGTGCCTTGCTGTGCGGGATGGAAGCGGAGGCGGGCGTGGGGCCAAGCCGGGAGCAGCCTGCAAGAGTCCCGGGATTAGACAAGGCCGGGGCTTGCGCCACATCCCGTTGCCAGGGTCCTCTTGCGCGGCCTCCTCCACCCGCCCCGGGGCCCGCGGCGAAGGGCGGCTGCGGCGGCGGGCGGCGGGGGCGGCCGAGGCGGCGGCGGCGGCGGAGGGCGGCGTCTGCGGCGGCGTCGGAGGGCGGCGTCTGCGGCGGCGTCGGAGGGCGTCGGCGGCGTGCGGCGGCGGCGAGCGGCGACGGCGGCGGGGGCGGTCGAGACGGCGAGGGCGGCCGAGACGGCGGCGGCGGCCGAGGCGGCGGCGGCGGCGGAGGCGGTGGCGGCTGACGCGGCGGCGACGGCGGCAGGCAGGCTGGCAGGCAGGCTAGCCAACAGGCAGGAAGGCAGGCAGGTGGGCAGGCAGACGCGTGCATGGCAGAAGCGCGGCACCCGCTGGGCTTGGGACCCGTGGAGCCTTCTCTTGGAGCGCTCAGCAGCAGCAGCCGCTGGCGTCTTGGGCCATAGCAGCCTGAACGCGCCCCGCCCGGTCTTCTCTCCGCAGCTAAGCAGGGTCGGGCCTGGTTAGCACTTGGATGGGAGACCGCCTGGGAACACCGGGTGCTGTAGGCTTTTGCCTTTTGCCTTTGGCCTCCTTGACCTCTCTTCTGGTATCCATGTGCCACAGCCCCTCCCTCCCTGTATCCTTCTCTCCCCAGGGAGCGGGGCTCCTGCGGCCAAACACACGCCAGCCACTGCTCCCTCAGCCCCTCCCGGGCCAGCAAAGCGGCCTGGCAGGGCCTGGCTCCGCCCTGACCCTCCCCACCCCCCCAGGGGCCCGCACTCCCCACCGCACTTCCCAAGGGGCACGCTCCCCGCTCCCCACACCCGGAGAAATCCCACTGCTGGGGCTTGAAGTCACACCCCAGCTTGGCACCTTCCCTGACACACCACCTACACCGGCACTGAGGGCAGGCGGGACCGGTCCCGGGATCCGGGATCCGGGGGCTGGGGCCTGGGGCCTGGGAGCTGGGGGCTCGGGGCTGGAGGGTGGGGACTGGGGTGCGTGGACGCGAGGACAGAGGAGGGACGGGAGGGACACAGAGTCACCACACTCCGTCTATGCCACAGGCCTGGGCTCCCTGGGTCCTGGACCTCTTCCCTCCCTCGAGCCCTCATCCCAAGGGCCCGTGGCATTTCACGACGCCCAGCTAGGGCACCGGACTCGGGCTGGTGATGTTGTCTGGGGGCGCCGGGGGCTCCGGGGTGGGTTTGCACCAGGTGGGGCAGACGGGAGGGAAGGGCCCCGTGGCCGGCTTTGCTCGCCCTAGGGCTGGGGAGGAGGCGCTGAGAACGCGGCGGGGCGGGCCCGGAAGGCACAAGCGGCCTGATGCCCCACGCTCGCTTCCACCCTCTTCCCAGTGAGCAGCCCAACGTGGTGTGGTGCGGGGTTTCGAGGTGCCTTGCTGTGCGGGATGGAAGCGGACGCGGGCCTGGGGCCAAGCCGGGAGCAGCCTGCAAGAGTCCCGGGATTGGAGCACGCCGGGGCTTGCGCCAGCGCGTTGCAGGGTCCTCTTGCCCGACCTCTGCCACCCGCCCGGGACCCGGTACCCGGGGCGGAGGGCGGCGGCAGGCAAGCAGGCAGGCAGGCAGGCAGTCAGGCGCGTGCATGGGTGATGCACGGGCGAAGCGCGGCACCCGCTTGGCTTGGGACGCGTGGAGCCGGCTCATGAAGCGCCCAGCTGTAGCCGCCGGCCTCTTCGGCCATAGCAGCCTGAACGCTGCCGACCCCGTCTTCTGTGGGAGGCTAAGCATGGTCGGGCCTGGTTAGCACTTGGATGGGAGACCGCCTGGGAACACCGGGTGCTGTAGGCTTTTGCCTTTTGCCTTTGGCCTCCTTGACCTCTCTTCTGGTATCCATGTGCCACAGCCCCTCCCTCCCTGTATCCTTCTCTCCCCAGGGAGCGGGGCTCCTGCGGCCAAACACACGCCAGCCACTGCTCTCTCAGCCCCTCCCGGGCCAGCAAAGCGGCCTGGCAGGGCCTGGCTCCGCCCTGACCCTCCCCACCCCCCCAGGGGCCCGCACTCCCCACCGCACTTCCCAAGGGGCACGCTCCCCGCTCCCCACACCCGGACAAATCCCACTGCTGGGGCTTGAAGCCACACCCCAGCTTGGCACCTTCCCTGACACACCACCTACACCGGCACTGAGGGCAGGCGGGACCGGTCCCGGGATCCGGGATCCGGGGGCTGGGGCCTGGGGCCTGGGGGCTGGGGGCTGGGGGCTCGGGGCTGGAGGGTGGGGACTGGGGTGCGTGGACGCGAGGACAGAGGAGGGACGGGAGGGACACAGAGTCACCACACTCCGTCTATGCCACAGGCCTGGGCTCCCTGGGTCCTGGACCTCTTCCCTCCCTCGAGCCCTCATCCCAAGGGCCCGTGGCATTTCACGACGCCCAGCTAGGGCACCGGACTCGGGCTGGTGATGTTGTCTGGGGGCGCCGGGGGCTCCGGGGTGGGTTTGCACCAGGTGGGGCAGACGGGAGGGAAGGGCCCCGTGGCCGGCTGCGCTCGCCCTAGGGCTGGGGAGGAGGCGCTGAGAAGGCGGCGGGGCGGGCCCGGAAGGCACGAGCGGCCTGTTGCCCCACGCTCGCTTCCACCCTCTTCCCAGTGAGCAGCCCAACGTGGTGTGGTGCGGGGCTGCGAGGTGCCTTGCTGTGCGGGATGGAAGCGGAGGCGGGCGTGGGGCCAAGCCGGGAGCAGCCTGCAAGAGTCCCGGGATTAGACAAGGCCGGGGCTTGCGCCACATCCCGTTGCCAGGGTCCTCTTGCGCGGCCTCCTCCACCCGCCCCGGGGCCCGCGGCGAAGGGCGGCTGCGGCGGCGGGCGGCGGGGGCGGCCGAGGCGGCGGCGGCGGCGGAGGGCGGCGTCTGCGGCGGCGTCGGAGGGCGGCGTCTGCGGCGGCGTCGGAGGGCGTCGGCGGCGTGCGGCGGCGGCGAGCGGCGACGGCGGCGGGGGCGGTCGAGACGGCGAGGGCGGCCGAGACGGCGGCGGCGGCCGAGGCGGCGGCGGCGGCGGAGGCGGCGGCGGCTGACGCGGCGGCGACGGCGGCAGGCAGGCTGGCAGGCAGGCTAGCCAACAGGCAGGAAGGCAGGCAGGTGGGCAGGCAGACGCGTGCATGGCAGAAGCGCGGCACCCGCTGGGCTTGGGACCCGTGGAGCCTTCTCTTGGAGCGCTCAGCAGCAGCAGCCGCTGGCGTCTTGGGCCATAGCAGCCTGAACGCGCCCCGCCCGGTCTTCTCTCCGCAGCTAAGCAGGGTCGGGCCTGGTTAGCACTTGGATGGGAGACCGCCTGGGAACACCGGGTGCTGTAGGCTTTTGCCTTTTGCCTTTGGCCTCCTTGACCTCTCTTCTGGTATCCATGTGCCACAGCCCCTCCCTCCCTGTATCCTTCTCTCCCCAGGGAGCGGGGCTCCTGCGGCCAAACACACGCCAGCCACTGCTCCCTCAGCCCCTCCCGGGCCAGCAAAGCGGCCTGGCAGGGCCTGGCTCCGCCCTGACCCTCCCCACCCCCCCAGGGGCCCGCACTCCCCACCGCACTTCCCAAGGGGCACGCTCCCCGCTCCCCACACCCGGAGAAATCCCACTGCTGGGGCTTGAAGTCACACCCCAGCTTGGCACCTTCCCTGACACACCACCTACACCGGCACTGAGGGCAGGCGGGACCGGTCCCGGGATCCGGGATCCGGGGGCTGGGGCCTGGGGCCTGGGAGCTGGGGGCTCGGGGCTGGAGGGTGGGGACTGGGGTGCGTGGACGCGAGGACAGAGGAGGGACGGGAGGGACACAGAGTCACCACACTCCGTCTATGCCACAGGCCTGGGCTCCCTGGGTCCTGGACCTCTTCCCTCCCTCGAGCCCTCATCCCAAGGGCCCGTGGCATTTCACGACGCCCAGCTAGGGCACCGGACTCGGGCTGGTGATGTTGTCTGGGGGCGCCGGGGGCTCCGGGGTGGGTTTGCACCAGGTGGGGCAGACGGGAGGGAAGGGCCCCGTGGCCGGCTTTGCTCGCCCTAGGGCTGGGGAGGAGGCGCTGAGAACGCGGCGGGGCGGGCCCGGAAGGCACGAGCGGCCTGATGCCCCACGCTCGCTTCCACCCTCTTCCCAGTGAGCAGCCCAACGTGGTGTGGTGCGGGGCTGCGAGGTGCCTTGCTGTGCGGGATGGAAGCGGAGGCGGGCGTGGGGCCAAGCCGGGAGCAGCCTGCAAGAGTCCCGGGATTGGAGCACGCCGGGGCTTGCGCCAGCGCGTTGCCAGGGTCCTCTTGCCCGGCCTCTGCCACCCGCCCGGGACCCGGTACCCGGGGCGGAGGGCGGCGGCAGGCAAGCAGGCAGGCAGGCAGTCAGGCGCGTGCATGGGTGATGCACGGGCGAAGCGCGGCACCCGCTTGGCTTGGGACGCGTGGAGCCGGCTCATGAAGCGCCCAGCGGTAGCCGCCGGCCTCTTCGGCCATAGCAGCCTGAACGCTGCCGACCCCGTCTTCTGTGGGAGGCTAAGCAGGGTCGGGCCTGGTTAGCACTTGGATGGGAGACCGCCTGGGAACACCGGGTGCTGTCGGCTTTTGCCTTTTGCCTTTGGCCTCCTTCCCCTCTCCTTTGGCGCCCGCCTTCCCCCCCCCCCCCCGCCGCCTGTGTCCCTGTCTCCCCAATGAGCGCCGCTGTTGGGGCCAGACACACGCCAGCCTCTGCTCTCTCAGCCCGTCCCGGGCCAACGAGGTGGCCATTCCTGGCCCAGCCACGCGCCGCCTCGCCCCCGTGCCCGCACACCCCAGGGCACTTCAAAGGGGCAAGCTCCCCGCTCCCGGCACCCGGCCAAATCTCACTGGAGCCACTGGAAACCACAGCCCAGCTTTGCACCTCTCCTGACACACCACCCAGACCCGCACCCGGACGGCGGGGGGGGGTGGTGCGGTGTGGGGGAACCAGAGGCTGGAGCATGGGGGCTGGAGGGTGGGCGCTGGGTGGGTGGATCCAAGAACCCAGGAGCGGGCGGGAGGGGCAGCGCGACCCCAGACTCCGCATCCGCCACAGGCCTGGGCTCCCTGGGTCCTGGACCTCTTCCCTCCCTCGAGCCCTCATCCCCAGGGCCCGTGGCATTTCACGAGACCAAGCTAGGGCAGCGTAGTCGGGCTGCTGTTGGTCTCTGGGGGCGCTGGGGGCTCCGGGGTAGGTTTGCACCGGGTGGGGCAGACGGGAGGGAACGGCCCCGTGGCTGGCTGCGCTCGCCCTAGGGCTTGGGAGGAGGCGCTGAGAACCGGGCGGGGCGGGCCCCGAAGGCACGAGCGGCCTGATGCCCCACGCTCGCTTCCACCCTCTTCCCACTGAGCAGCCCATCGTGGTGTGGTGCGGTGCGGTGCGGTGCGCTGCGGGATGGAAGCGGAGGCGGGCGTGGGGCCAAGCCGGGAGCAGCCTGCAAGAGTCCCGGGATTAGACAAGGCCGGGGCTTGCGCCACATCCCGTTGCCAGGGTCCTCTTGCGCGGCCTCCTCCACCCGCCCCGGGGCCCGCGGCGAAGGGCGGCTGCGGCGGCGGGCGGCGGGGTCGTCCGAGGCGGCGGCGGCGGCGGAGGGCGGCGTCTGCGGCGGCGTCGGAGGACGGCGTCTGCGGCGGCGTCGGAGGTCGCCGGCGGCGGCGGCGACGGCCGAGGCGGCGGCGGCGAGCGGCGGCGGCGGCGGGGGCGGTCGAGACGGCGGGGGGCGGCCGAGACGGCGGCGGCGGCCGAGGCGGCGGCGGCGGCGGAGCCCGGCGGCGGCGGCGGAGGCCGCGGCGGCGGCGGAGGCGGCGGCGGCTGACGCGGCGGCGACGGCGGCAGGCAGGCTGGCAGGCAGGCTAGCCGACAGGCAGGAAGGCAGGCAGGTGGGCAGGCAGGCGCGTGCATGGCAGAAGCGCGGCACCCGCTGGGCTTGGGACCCGTGGAGCCTTCTCTTGGAGCGCTCAGCAGCAGCAGCCGCTGGCGTCTTGGGCCATAGCAGCCTGAACGCGCCCCGCCCGGTCTTCTCTCCGCGGCGAAGCAGGGTCGGGCCTGGTTAGCACTTGGATGGGAGACCGCCTGGGAACACCGGGTGCTGTCGGCTTTTGCCTTTTGCCTTTGGCCTCCTTGACCTCTCTTCTGGCATCCATCTGCCACACCCCCTCCCTCCCTGTATCCTTCTCTCCCCAGGGAGCGGGGCTCCTGGGGCCAAACACACCCCAGCCACTGCTCCCTCAGCCCCTCCCGGGCCAGCAAAGCTGCCTGGCAGGGCCTGGCTCCGCCCTGACCCTCCCCACCCCCCCAGGGGCCCGCACTCCCCACCGCACTTCCCAAGGGGCACGCTCCCCGCTCCCCACACCCGGACAAATCCCACTGCTGGGGCTTGAAGCCACACCCCAGCTTGGCACCTTCCCTGACACACCACCTACACCGGCACTGAGGGCAGGCGGGACCGGTCCCGGGATCCGGGATCCGGGATCCGGGGGCTGGGGCCTGGGGCCTGGGGGCTGGGTGCTCGGGGCTGGAGGGTGGGGACTGGGGTGCGTGGACGCGAGGACAGAGGAGGGGCGGGAGGGACACAGAGACACCACACTCCGACTATGCCACAGGCCTGGGCTCCCTGGGTCCTGGACCTCTTCTCTCCCTCGAGCCCTCATCCCAAGGGCCCGTGGCATTTCACGACGCCCAGCTAGGGCACCGGACTCGGGCTGGTGATGTTGTCTGGGGGCGCCGGGGGCTCCGGGGTGGGTTTGCACCAGGTGGGGCAGACGGGAGGGAAGGGCCCCGTGGCCGGCTGCGCTCGCCCTAGGGCTGGGGAGGAGGCGCTGAGAAGGCGGCGGGGCGGGCCCGGAAGGCACGAGCGGCCTGTTGCCCCACGCTCGCTTCCACCCTCTTCCCAGTGAGCAGCCCAACGTGGTGTGGTGCGGGGCTGCGAGGTGCCTTGCTGTGCGGGATGGAAGCGGAGGCGGGCGTGGGGCCAAGCCGGGAGCAGCCTGCAAGAGTCCCGGGATTGGAGCACGCCGGGGCTTGCGCCAGCGCGTTGCCAGGGTCCTCTTGCCCGGCCTCTGCCACCCGCCCGGGACCCGGTACCCGGGGCGGAGGGCGGCGGCAGGCAAGCAGGCAGGCAGGCAGTCAGGCGCGTGCATGGGTGATGCACGGGCGAAGCGCGGCACCCGCTTGGCTTGGGACACGTGGAGCCGGCTCATGAAGCGCCCAGCGGTAGCCGCCGGCCTCTTCGGCCATAGCAGCCTGAACGCTGCCGACCCCGTCTTCTGTGGGAGGCTAAGCAGGGTCGGGCCTGGTTAGCACTTGGATGGGAGACCGCCTGGGAACACCGGGTGCTGTCGGCTTTTGCCTTTTGCCTTTGGCCTCCTTCCCCTCCCCTTTGGCGCCCGCCTTCCCCCCCCCCCCGCCGCCTGTGTCCCTGTCTCCCCAATGAGCGCCGCTGTTGGGGCCAGACACACGCCAGCCTCTGCTCTCTCAGCCCGTCCCGGGCCAACGAGGTGGCCATTCCTGGCCCAGCCACGCGCCGCCTCGCCCCCGTGCCCGCACACCCCAGGGCACTTCAAAGGGGCAAGCTCCCCGCTCCCGGCACCCGGCCAAATCCCACTGGAGCCACTGGAAGCCACAGCCCAGCTTTGCACCTCTCCTGACACACCACCCAGACCCGCACCCGGACGGAGGGGGGGGGTGGTGCGGTGTGGGGGAACCAGAGGCTGGAGCATGGGGGCTGGAGGGTGGGCGCTGGGTGGGTGGATCCAAGAACCCAGGAGCGGGCGGGAGGGGCAGCGCGACCCCAGACTCCGCATCCGCCACAGGCCTGGGCTCCCTGGGTCCTGGACCTCTTCCCTCCCTCGAGCCCTCATCCCCAGGGCCCGTGGCATTTCACGAGACCAAGCTAGGGCAGCGTCCTCGGGCTGCTGTTGGTCTCTGGGGGCGCTGGGGGCTCCGGGGTAGGTTTGCAGCGGGTGGGGCAGACGGGAGGGAACGGCCCCGTGGCTGGCTGCGCTCGCCCTAGGGCTTGGGAGGAGGCGCTGAGAACCGGGCGGGGCGGGCCCCGAAGGCACTAGCGGCCTGATGCCCCACGCTCGCTTCCACCCTCTTCCCACTGAGCAGCCCATCGTGGTGTGGTGCGGTGCGGTGCGGTGCGCTGCGGGATGGAAGCGGAGGCGGGCGTGGGGCCAAGCCGGGAGCAGCCTGCAAGAGTCCCGGGATTAGACAAGGCCGGGGCTTGCGCCACATCCCGTTGCCAGGGTCCTCTTGCGCGGCCTCCTCCACCCGCCCCGGGGCCCGCGGCGAAGGGCGGCTGCGGCGGCGGGCGGCGGGGGCGGCCGAGGCGGCGGCGGCGGCGGCGGCGGCGGAGGGCGGCGTCTGCGGCCGCGTCGGAGGGCGGCGTCTGCGGCGGCGTCGGAGGTCGCCGGCGGCGGCGGCGGCGGCGACGGCCGAGGCGGCGGCGGCGAGCGGCGGCGGCGGCGGGGGCGGTCGAGACGGCGGGGGCGGCCGAGACGGCGGCGGCGGCCGAGGCGGCGGCGGCGGCGGAGCCCGGCGGCGGCGGCGGAGGCCGCGGCGGCGGCGGAGGCGGCGGCGGCTGACGCCGCGGCGACGGCGGCAGGCAGGCTGGCAGGCAGGCTAGCCGACAGGCAGGAAGGCAGGCAGGTGGGCAGGCAGGCGCGTGCATGGCAGAAGCGCGGCACCCGCTGGGCTTGGGACCCGTGGAGCCTTCTCTTGGAGCGCTCAGCAGCAGCAGCCGCTGGCGTCTTGGGCCATAGCAGCCTGAACGCGCCCCGCCCGGTCTTCTCTCCGCAGCGAAGCAGGGTCGGGCCTGGTTAGCACTTGGATGGGAGACCGCCTGGGAACACCGGGTGCTGTCGGCTTTTGCCTTTTGCCTTTGGCCTCCTTGACCTCTCTTCTGGCATCCATCTGCCACACCCCCTCCCTCCCTGTATCCTTCTCTCCCCAGGGAGCGGGGCTCCTGGGGCCAAACACACCCCAGCCACTGCTCCCTCAGCCCCTCCCGGGCCAGCAAAGCGGCCTGGCAGGGCCTGGCTCCGCCCTGACCCTCCCCACCCCCCCAGGGGCCCGCACTCCCCACTGCACTTCCCAAGGGGCACGCTCCCCGCTCCCCACACCCGGCCAAATCCCACTGCTGGGGCTTGAAGCCACACCCCAGCTTGGCACCTTCCCTGACACACCACCTACACCGGCACTGAGGGCAGGCGGGACCGGTCCCGGGATCCGGGATCCGGGATCCGGGGGCTGGGGCCTGGGGCCTGGGGGCTGGGGGCTCGGGGCTGGAGGGTGGGGACTGGGGTGCGTGGACGCGAGGACAGAGGAGGGGCGGGAGGGACACAGAGACACCACACTCCGACTATGCCACAGGCCTGGGCTCCCTGGGTCCTGGACCTCTTCTCTCCCTCGAGCCCTCATCCCAAGGGCCCGTGGCATTTCACGACGCCCAGCTAGGGCACCGGACTCGGGCTGGTGATGTTGTCTGGGGGCGCCGGGGGCTCCGGGGTGGGTTTGCACCAGGTGGGGCAGACGGGAGGGAAGGGCCCCGTGGCCGGCTGCGCTCGCCCTAGGGCTGGGGAGGAGGCGCTGAGAAGGCGGCGGGGCGGGCCCGGAAGGCACGAGCGGCCTGATGCCCCACGCTCGCTTCCACCCTCTTCCCAGTGAGCAGCCCAGCGTGGTGTGGTGCGGGGCTGCGAGGTGCCTTGCTGTGCGGGATGGAAGCGGAGGCGGGCGTGGGGCCAAGCCGGGAGCAGCCTGCAAGAGTCCCGGGATTGGAGCACGCCGGGGCTTGCGCCAGCGCGTTGCCAGGGTCCTGTTGCCCGGCCTCTGCCACCCGCCCGGGACCCGGTACCCGGGGCGGAGGGCGGCGGCAGGCAAGCAGGCAGGCAGGCAGTCAGGCGCGTGCATGGGTGATACACTGGCGAAGCGCGGCACCCGCTTGGCTTGGGACACTTGGAGCCGGCTCATGAAGCGCCCAGCGGTAGCCGCCGGCCTCTTCGGCCATAGCAGCCTGAACGCTGCCGACCCCGTCTTCTGTGGGAGGCTAAGCAGGGTCGGGCCTGGTTAGCACTTGGATGGGAGACCGCCTGGGAACACCGGGTGCTGTCGGCTTTTGCCTTTTGCCTTTGGCCTCCTTCCCCTCTCCTTTGGCGCCCACCTTCCCCCCCCCCCCGCCGCCTGTGTCCCTGTCTCCCCAATGAGCGCTGCTGTTGGGGCCAGACACACGCCAGCCTCTGCTCTCTCATCCCGTCCCGGGCCAACGAGGTGGCCATTCCTGGCCCAGCCACGCGCCGCCTCGCCCCCGTGCCCGCACACCCCAGGGCACTTCAAAGGGGCAAGCTCCCCGCTCCCGGCACCCGGCCAAATCTCACTGGAGCCACTGGAAGCCACAGCCCAGCTTTGCACCTCTCCTGACACACCACCCAGACCCGCACCCGGACGGCGGGGGGGGGGGGTGGTGCGGTGTGGGGGAACCAGAGGCTGCAGCATGGGGGCTGGAGGGTGGGCGCTGGGTGGGTGGATCCAAGAACCCAGGAGCGGGCGGGAGGGGCAGCGCGACCCCAGACTCCGCATCCGCCACAGGCCTGGGCTCCCTGGGTCCTGGACCTCTTCCCTCCCTCGAGCCCTCATCCCAAGGGCCCGTGGCATTTCACGAGACCAAGCTAGGGCAGCGTACTCGGGCTGCTGTTGGTCTCTGGGGGCGCTGGGGGCTCCGGGGTAGGTTTGCACCGGGTGGGGCAGACGGGAGGGAACGGCCCCGTGGCTGGCTGCGCTCGCCCTAGGGCTTGGAGGAGGCGCTGAGAACCGGGCGGGGCGGGCCCCGAAGGCACTAGCAGCCTGATGCACCACGCTCGCTACCACCCTCTTCCCACTGAGCAGCCCATCGTGGTGTGGTGCGGTGCGGTGCGGTGCGCTGCGGGATGGAAGCGGAGGCGGGCGTGGGGCCAAGCCGGGAGCAGCCTGCAAGAGTCCCGGGATTAGACAAGGCCGGGGCTTGCGCCACATCCCGTTGCCAGGGTCCTCTTGCGCGGCCTCCTCCACCCGCCCCGGGGCCCGCGGCGAAGGGCGGCTGCGGCGGCGGGCGGCGGGGGCGGCCGAGGCGGCGGCGGCGGCGGCGGCGGCGGCGGCGGAGGGCGGCGTCTGCGGCGGCGTCGGAGGGCGGCGTCTGCGGCGGCGTCGGAGGTCGCCGGCGGCGGCGGCGGCGGCGACGGCCGAGGCGGCGGCGGCGAGCGGCGGCGGCGGCGGGGGCGGTCGAGACGGCGGGGGCGGCCGAGACGGCGGCGGCGGCCGAGGCGGCGGCGGCGGCGGAGCCCGGCGGCGGCGGCGGAGGCCGCGGCGGCGGCGGAGGCGGCGGCGGCTGACGCGGCGGCGACGGCGGCAGGCAGGCTGGCAGGCAGGCTAGCCGACAGGCAGGAAGGCAGGCAGGTGGGCAGGCAGGCGCGTGCATGGCAGAAGCGCGGCACCCGCTGGGCTTGGGACCCGTGGAGCCTTCTCTTGGAGCGCTCAGCAGCAGCAGCCGCTGGCGTCTTGGGCCATAGCAGCCTGAACGCGCCCCGCCCGGTCTTCTCTCCGCGGCGAAGCAGGGTCGGGCCTGGTTAGCACTTGGATGGGAGACCGCCTGGGAACACCGGGTGCTGTCGGCTTTTGCCTTTTGCCTTTGGCCTCCTTGACCTCTCTTCTGGCATCCATCTGCCACACCCCCTCCCTCCCTGTATCCTTCTCTCCCCAGGGAGCGGGGCTCCTGGGGCCAAACACACCCCAGCCACTGCTCCCTCAGCCCCTCCCGGGCCAGCAAAGCGGCCTGGCAGGGCCTGGCTCCGCCCTGACCCTCCCCACCCCCCCAGGGGCCCGCACTCCCCACCGCACTTCCCAAGGGGCACGCTCCCCGCTCCCCACACCCGGCCAAATCCCACTGCTGGGGCTTGAAGCCACACCCCAGCTTGGCACCTTCCCTGACACACCACCTACACCGCCACTGAGGGCAGGCGGGACCAGTCCCGGGATCCGGGATCCGGGATCCGGGGGCTGGGGCCTGGGGCCTGGGGGCTGGGGGCTCGGGGCTGGAGGGTGGGGACTGGGGTGCGTGGACGCGAGGACAGAGGAGGGGCGGGAGGGACACAGAGACACCACACTCCGACTATGCCACAGGCCTGGGCTCCCTGGGTCCTGGACCTCTTCTCTCCCTCGAGCCCTCATCCCAAGGGCCCGTGGCATTTCACGACGCCCAGCTAGGGCACCGGACTCGGGCTGGTGATGTTGTCTGGGGGCGCCGGGGGCTCCGGGGTGGGTTTGCACCAGGTGGGGCAGACGGGAGGGAAGGGCCCCGTGGCCGGCTGCGCTCGCCCTAGGGCTGGGGAGGAGGCGCTGAGAAGGCGGCGGGGCGGGCCCGGAAGGCACGAGCGGCCTGATGCCCCACGCTCGCTTCCACCCTCTTCCCAGTGAGCAGCCCAACGTGGTGTGGTGCGGGGCTGCGAGGTGCCTTGCTGTGCGGGATGGAAGCGGAGGCGGGCGTGGGGCCAAGCCGGGAGCAGCCTGCAAGAGTCCCGGGATTGGAGCACGCCGGGGCTTGCGCCAGCGCGTTGCCAGGGTCCTCTTGCCCGGCCTCTGCCACCCGCCCGGGACCCGGTACCCGGGGCGGAGGGCGGCGGCAGGCAAGCAGGCAGGCAGGCAGGCAGTCAGGCGCGTGCATGGGTGATGCACGGGCGAAGCGCGGCACCCGCTTGGCTTGGGACACGTGGAGCCGGCTCATGAAGCGCCCAGCGGTAGCCGCCGGCCTCTTCGGCCATAGCAGCCTGAACGCTGCCGACCCCGTCTTCTGTGGGAGGCTAAGCAGGGTCGGGCCTGGTTAGCACTTGGATGGGAGACCGCCTGGGAACACCGGGTGCTGTCGGCTTTTGCCTTTTGCCTTTGGCCTCCTTCCCCTCTCCTTTGCGCCCGCCTTCCCCCCCCCCCCCCCCGCCGCCTGTGTCCCTGTCTCCCCAATGAGCGCCGCTGTTGGGGCCAGACACACGCCAGCCTCTGCTCTCTCAGCCCGTCCCGGGCCAACGAGGTGGCCATTCCTGGCCCAGCCACGCGCCGCCTCGCCCCCGTGCCCGCACACCCCAGGGCACTTCAAAGGGGCAAGCTCCCCGCTCCCGGCACCCGGCCAAATCCCACTGGAGCCACTGGAAGCCACAGCCCAGCTTTGCACCTCTCCTGACACACCACCCAGACCCGCACCCGGACGGAGGGGGGGGGTGGTGCGGTGTGGGGGAACCAGAGGCTGGAGCATGGGGGCTGGAGGGTGGGCGCTGGGTGGGTGGATCCAAGAACCCAGGAGCGGGCGGGAGGGGCAGCGCGACCCCAGACTCTGCATCCGCCACAGGCCTGGGCTCCCTGGGTCCTGGACCTCTTCCCTCCCTCGAGCCCTCATCCCCAGGGCCCGTGGCATTTCACGAGACCAAGCTAGGGCAGCGTCCTCGGGCTGCTGTTGGTCTCTGGGGGCGCTGGGGGCTCCGGGGTAGGTTTGCACCGGGTGGGGCAGACGGGAGGGAACGGCCCCGTGGCTGGCTGCGCTCGCCCTAGGGCTTGGGAGGAGGCGCTGAGAACCGGGCGGGGCGGGCCCCGAAGGCACTAGCGGCCTGATGCCCCACGCTCGCTTCCACCCTCTTCCCACTGAGCAGCCCATCGTGGTGTGGTGCGGTGCGGTGCGGTGCGCTGCGGGATGGAAGCGGAGGCGGGCGTGGGGCCAAGCCGGGAGCAGCCTGCAAGAGTCCCGGGATTAGACAAGGCCGGGGCTTGCGCCACATCCCGTTGCCAGGGTCCTCTTGCGCGGCCTCCTCCACCCGCCCCGGGGCCCGCGGCGAAGGGCGGCTGCGGCGGCGGGCGGCGGGGGCGGCCGAGGCGGCGGCGGCGGCGGCGGCGGCGGAGGGCGGCGTCTGCGGCGGCGGCGGAGGGCGGCGTCTGCGGCGGCGTCGGAGGTCGCCGGCGGCGGCGGCGGCGGCGGCGACGGCCGAGGCGGCGGCGGCGAGCGACGGCGGCGGCGGGGGCGGTCGAGACGGCGGGGGCGGCCGAGACGGCGGCGGCGGCCGAGGCGGCGGCGGCGGCGGAGCCCGGCGGCGGCGGCGGAGGCCGCGGCGGCGGCGGAGGCGGCGGCGGCTGACGCGGCGGCGACGGCGGCAGGCAGGCTGGCAGGCAGGCTAGCCGACAGGCAGGAAGGCAGGCAGGTGGGCAGGCAGGCGCGTGCATGGCAGAAGCGCGGCACCCGCTGGGCTTGGGACCCGTGGAGCCTTCTCTTGGAGCGCTCAGCAGCAGCAGCCGCTGGCGTCTTGGGCCATAGCAGCCTGAACGCGCCCCGCCCGGTCTTCTCTCCGCGGCTAAGCAGGGTCGGGCCTGGTTAGCACTTGGATGGGAGACCGCCTGGGAACACCGGGTGCTGTAGGCTTTTGCCTTTTGCCTTTGGCCTCCTTGACCTCTCTTCTGGTATCCATCTGCCACACCCCCTCCCTCCCTGTATCCTTCTCTCCCCAGGGAGCGGGGCTCCTGGGGCCAAACACACCCCAGCCACTGCTCCCTCAGCCCCTCCCGGGCCAGCAAAGCGGCCTGGCAGGGCCTGGCTCCGCCCTGACCCTCCCCACCCCCCCAGGGGCCCGCACTCCCCACCGCACTTCCCAAGGGGCACGCTCCCTGCTCCCCACACCCGGCCAAATCCCACTGCTGGGGCTTGAAGCCACACCCCAGCTTGGCACCTTCCCTGACACACCACCTACACCGCCACTGAGGGCAGGCGGGACCGGTCCCGGGATCCGGGATCCGGGATCCGGGGGCTGGGGCCTGGGGCCTGGGGGCTGGGGGCTCGTGGCTGGAGGGTGGGGACTGGGGTGCGTGGACGCGAGGACAGAGGAGGGGCGGGAGGGACACAGAGACACCACACTCCGACTATGCCACAGGCCTGGGCTCCCTGGGTCCTGGACCTCTTCTCTCCCTCGAGCCCTCATCCCAAGGGCCCGTGGCATTTCACGACGCCCAGCTAGGGCACCGGACTCGGGCTGGTGATGTTGTCTGGGGGCGCCGGGGGCTCCGGGGTGGGTTTGCACCAGGTGGGGCAGACGGGAGGGAAGGGCCCCGTGGCCGGCTGCGCTCGCCCTAGGGCTGGGGAGGAGGCGCTGAGAAGGCGGCGGGGCGGGCCCGGAAGGCACGAGCGGCCTGATGCCCCACGCTCGCTTCCACCCTCTTCCCAGTGAGCAGCCCAACGTGGTGTGGTGCGGGGCTGCGAGGTGCCTTGCGGTGCGGGATGGAAGCGGAGGCGGGCGTGGGGCCAAGCCGGGAGCAGCCTGCAAGAGTCCCGGGATTGGAGCACGCCGGGGCTTGCGCCAGCGCGTTGCCAGGGTCCTCTTGCCCGGCCTCTGCCACCCGCCCGGGACCCGGTACCCGGGGCGGAGGGCGGCGGCAGGCAAGCAGGCAGGCAGGCAGTCAGGCGCGTGCATGGGTGATGCACGGGCGAAGCGCGGCACCCGCTTGGCTTGGGACACGTGGAGCCGGCTCATGAAGCGCCCAGCGGTAGCCGCCGGCCTCTTCGGCCATAGCAGCCTGAACGCTGCCGACCCCGTCTTCTGTGGGAGGCTAAGCAGGGTCGGGCCTGGTTAGCACTTGGATGGGAGACCGCCTGGGAACACCGGGTGCTGTCGGCTTTTGCCTTTTGCCTTTGGCCTCCTTCCCCTCTCCTTTGGCGCCCGCCTTCCCCCCCCCCCCCGCCGCCTGTGTCCCTGTCTCCCCAATGAGCGCCGCTTTTGGGGCCAGACACACGCCAGCCTCTGCTCTCTCAGCCCGTCCCGGGCCAACGAGGTGGCCATTCCTGGCCCAGCCACGCGCCGCCTCGCCCCCGTGCCCGCACACCCCAGGGCACTTCAAAGGGGCAAGCTCCCCGCTCCCGGCACCCGGCCAAATCCCACTGGAGCCACTGGAAGCCACAGCCCAGCTTTGCACCTCTCCTGACACACCACCCAGACCCGCACCCGGACGGAGGGGGGGGGTGGTGCGGTGTGGGGGAACCAGAGGCTGGAGCATGGGGGCTGGAGGGTGGGCGCTGGGTGGGTGGATCCAAGAACCCAGGAGCGGGCGGGAGGGGCAGCGCGACCCCAGACTCCGCATCCGCCACAGGCCTGGGCTCCCTGGGTCCTGGACCTCTTCCCTCCCTCGAGCCCTCATCCCCAGGGCCCGTGGCATTTCACGAGACCAAGCTAGGGCAGCGTCCTCGGGCTGCTGTTGGTCTCTGGGGGCGCTGGGGGCTCCGGGGTAGGTTTGCAGCGGGTGGGGCAGACGGGAGGGAACGGCCCCGTGGCTGGCTGCGCTCGCCCTAGGGCTTGGGAGGAGGCGCTGAGAACCGGGCGGGGCGGGCCCCGAAGGCACTAGCGGCCTGATGCCCCACGCTCGCTTCCACCCTCTTCCCACTGAGCAGCCCATCGTGGTGTGGTGCGGTGCGGTGCGGTGCGCTGCGGGATGGAAGCGGAGGCGGGCGTGGGGCCAAGCCGGGAGCAGCCTGCAAGAGTCCCGGGATTAGACAAGGCCGGGGCTTGCGCCACATCCCGTTGCCAGGGTCCTCTTGCGCGGCCTCCTCCACCCGCCCCCGGGGCCCGCGGCGAAGGGCGGCTGCGGCGGCGGGCGGCGGGGGCGGCCGAGGCGGCGGCGGCGGCGGCGGCGGCGGCGGAGGGCGGCGTCTGCGGCGGCGTCGGAGGGCGGCGTCTGCGGCGGCGTCGGAGGTCGCCGGCGGCGGCGGCGGCGGCGACGGCCGAGGCGGCGGCGGCGAGCGGCGGCGGCGGCGGGGGCGGTCGAGACGGCGGGGGCGGCCGAGACGGCGGCGGCGGCCGAGGCGGCGGCGGCGGCGGAACCCGGCGGCGGCGGCGGAGGCCGCGGCGGCGGCGGAGGCGGCGGCGGCTGACGCGGCGGCGACGGCGGCAGGCAGGCTGGCAGGCAGGCTAGCCGACAGGCAGGAAGGCAGGCAGGTGGGCAGGCAGGCGCGTGCATGGCAGAAGCGCGGCACCCGCTGGGCTTGGGACCCGTGGAGCCTTCTCTTGGAGCGCTCAGCAGCAGCAGCCGCTGGCGTCTTGGGCCATAGCAGCCTGAACGCGCCCCGCCCGGTCTTCTCTCCGCAGCTAAGCAGGGTCGGGCCTGGTTAGCACTTGGATGGGAGACCGCCTGGGAACACCGGGTGCTGTAGGCTTTTGCCTTTGGCCTCCTTGACCTCTCTTCTGGCATCCATCTGCCACACCCCCTCCCTCCCTGTATCCTTCTCTCCCCAGGGAGCGGGGCTCCTGGGGCCAAACACACCCCAGCCACTGCTCCCTCAGCCCCTCCCGGGCCAGCAAAGCGGCCTGGCAGGGCCTGGCTCCGCCCTGACCCTCCCCACCCCCCCAGGGGCCCGCACTCCCCACCGCACTTCCCAAGGGGCACGCTCCCCGCTCCCCACACCCGGCCAAATCCCACTGCTGGGGCTTGAGGCCACACCCCAGCTTGGCACCTTCCCTGACACACCACCTACACCGGCACTGAGGGCAGGCGGGACCGGTCCCGGGATCCGGGATCCGGGATCCGGGGGCTGGGGCCTGGGGCCTGGGGGCTGGGGGCTCGGGGCTGGAGGGTGGGGACTGGGGTGCGTGGACGCGAGGACAGAGGAGGGGCGGGAGGGACACAGAGACACCACAGTCCGACTATGCCACAGGCCTGGGCTCCCTGGGTCCTGGACCTCTTCTCTCCCTCGAGCCCTCATCCCAAGGGCCCGTGGCATTTCACGACGCCCAGCTAGGGCACCGGACTCGGGCTGGTGATGTTGTCTGGGGGCGCCGGGGGCTCCGGGGTGGGTTTGCACCAGGTGGGGCAGACGGGAGGGAAGGGCCCCGTGGCCGGCTGCGCTCGCCCTAGGGCTGGGGAGGAGGCGCTGAGAAGGCGGCGGGGCGGGCCCGGAAGGCACGAGCGGCCTGATGCCCCACGCTCGCTTCCACCCTCTTCCCAGTGAGCAGCCCAACGTGGTGTGGTGCGGGGCTGCGAGGTGCCTTGCTGTGCGGGATGGAAGCGGAGGCGGGCGTGGGGCCAAGCCGGGAGCAGCCTGCAAGAGTCCCGGGATTGGAGCACGCCGGGGCTTGCGCCAGCGCGTTGCCAGGGTCCTCTTGCCCGGCCTCTGCCACCCGCCCGGGACCCGGTACCCGGGGCGGAGGGCGGCGGCAGGCAAGCAGGCAGGCAGGCAGTCAGGCGCGTGCATGGGTGATGCACGGGCGAAGCGCGGCACCCGCTTGGCTTGGGACACGTGGAGCCGGCTCATGAAGCGCCCAGCGGTAGCCGCCGGCCTCTTCGGCCATAGCAGCCTGAACGCTGCCGACCCCGTCTTCTGTGGGAGGCTAAGCAGGGTCGGGCCTGGTTAGCACTTGGATGGGAGACCGCCTGGGAACACCGGGTGCTGTCGGCTTTTGCCTTTTGCCTTTGGCCTCCTTCCCCTCCCCTTTGGCGCCCGCCTTCCCCCCCCCCCCCCGCCGCCTGTGTCCCTGTCTCCCCAATGAGCGCCGCTGTTGGAGCCAGACACACGCCAGCCTCTGCTCTCTCAGCCCGTCCCGGGCCAACGAGGTGGCCATTCCTGGCCCAGCCACGCGCCGCCTCGCCCCCGTGCCCGCACACCCCAGGGCACTTCAAAGGGGCAAGCTCCCCGCTCCCGGCACCCGGCCAAATCCCACTGGAGCCACTGGAAGCCACAGCCCAGCTTTGCACCTCTCCTGACACACCACCCAGACCCGCACCCGGACGGAGGGGGGGGGTGGTGCGGTGTGGGGGAACCAGAGGCTGGAGCATGGGGGCTGGAGGGTGGGCGCTGGGTGGGTGGATCCAAGAACCCAGGAGCGGGCGGGAGGGGCAGCGCGACCCCAGACTCCGCATCCGCCACAGGCCTGGGCTCCCTGGGTCCTGGACCTCTTCCCTCCCTCGAGCCCTCATCCCCAGGGCCCGTGGCATTTCACGAGACCAAGCTAGGGCAGCGTACTCGGGCTGCTGTTGGTCTCTGGGGGCGCTGGGGGCTCCGGGGTAGGTTTGCACCGGGTGGGGCAGACGGGAGGGAACGGCCCCGTGGCTGGCTGCGCTCGCCCTAGGGCTTGGGAGGAGGCGCTGAGAACCGGGCGGGGCGGGCCCCGAAGGCACTAGCGGCCTGATGCCCCACGCTCGCTTCCACCCTCTTCCCACTGAGCAGCCCATCGTGGTGTGGTGCGGTGCGGTGCGGTGCGCTGCGGGATGGAAGCGGAGGCGGGCGTGGGGCCAAGCCGGGAGCAGCCTGCAAGAGTCCCGGGATTAGACAAGGCCGGGGCTTGCGCCACATCCCGTTGCCAGGGTCCTCTTGCGCGGCCTCCTCCACCCGCCCCGGGGCCCGCGGCGAAGGGCGGCTGCGGCGGCGGGCGGCGGGGGCGGCCGAGGCGGCGGCGGCGGCGGCGGAGGGCGGCGTCTGCGGCGGCGTCGGAGGGCGGCGTCTGCGGCGGCGTCGGAGGTCGCCGGCGGCGGCGGCGGCGGCGACGGCCGAGGCGGCGGCGGCGAGCGGCGGCGGCGGCGGGGGCGGTCGAGACGGCGGGGGCGGCCGAGACGGCGGCGGCGGCCGAGGCGGCGGCGGCGGCGGTGTAGCCCGGCGGCGGCGGAGGCGGCGGCGGCTGACGCGGCGGCGACGGCGGCAGGCAGGCTGGCAGGCAGGATAGCCGACAGGCAGGAAGGCAGGCAGGTGGGCAGGCAGGCGCGTGCATGGCAGAAGCGCGGCACCCGCTGGGCTTGGGACCCGTGGAGCCTTCTCTTGGAGCGCTCAGCAGCAGCAGCCGCTGGCGTCTTGGGCCATAGCAGCCTGAACGCGCCCCGGCCGGTCTTCTCTCCGCGGCGAAGCAGGGTCGGGCCTGGTTAGCACTTGGATGGGAGACCGCCTGGGAACACCGGGTGCTGTCGGCTTTTGCCTTTTGCCTTTGGCCTCCTTGACCTCTCTTCTGGCATCCATCTGCCACACCCCCTCCCTCCCTGTATCCTTCTCTCCCCAGGGAGCGGGGCTCCTGGGGCCAAACACACCCCAGCCACTGCTCCCTCAGCCCCTCCCGGGCCAGCAAAGCGGCCTGGCAGGGCCTGGCTCCGCCCTGACCCTCCCCACCCCCCCAGGGGCCCGCACTCCCCACCGCACTTCCCAAGGGGCACGCTCCCCGCTCCCCACACCCGGCCAAATCCCACTGCTGGGGCTTGAAGCCACACCCCAGCTTGGCACCTTCCCTGACACACCACCTACACCGGCACTGAGGGCAGGCGGGACCGGTCCCGGGATCCGGGATCCGGGATCCGGGGGCTGGGGCCTGGGGCCTGGGGGCTGGGGGCTCGGGGCTGGAGGGTGGGGACTGGGGTGCGTGGACGCGAGGACAGAGGAGGGGCGGGAGGGACACAGAGACACCACACTCCGACTATGCCACAGGCCTGGGCTCCCTGGGTCCTGGACCTCTTCTCTCCCTCGAGCCCTCATCCCAAGGGCCCGTGGCATTTCACGACGCCCAGCTAGGGCACCGGACTCGGGCTGGTGATGTTGTCTGGGGGCGCCGGGGGCTCCGGGGTGGGTTTGCACCAGGTGGGGCAGACGGGAGGGAAGGGCCCCGTGGCCGGCTGCGCTCGCCCTAGGGCTGGGGAGGAGGCGCTGAGAAGGCGGCGGGGCGGGCCCGGAAGGCACGAGCGGCCTGATGCCCCACGCTCGCTTCCACCCTCTTCCCAGTGAGCAGCCCAACGTGGTGTGGTGCGGGGCTGCGAGGTGCCTTGCTGTGCGGGATGGAAGCGGAGGCGGGCGTGGGGCCAAGCCGGGAGCAGCCTGCAAGAGTCCCGGGATTGGAGCACGCCGGGGCTTGCGCCAGCGCGTTGCCAGGGTCCTCTTGCCCGGCCTCTGCCACCCGCCCGGGACCCGGTACCCGGGGCGGAGGGCGGCGGCAGGCAAGCAGGCAGGCAGGCAGTCAGGCGCGTGCATGGGTGATGCACGGGCGAAGCGCGGCACCCGCTTGGCTTGGGACACGTGGAGCCGGCTCATGAAGCGCCCAGCGGTAGCCGCCGGCCTCTTCGGCCATAGCAGCCTGAACGCTGCCGACCCCGTCTTCTGTGGGAGGCTAAGCAGGGTCGGGCCTGGTTAGCACTTGGATGGGAGACCGCCTGGGAACACCGGGTGCTGTCGGCTTTTGCCTTTTGCCTTTGGCCTCCTTCCCCTCTCCTTTGGCGCCCGCCTTCCCCCCCCCCCCCCGCCGCCTGTGTCCCTGTCTCCCCAATGAGCGCCGCTGTTGGGGCCAGACACACGCCAGCCTCTGCTCTCTCAGCCCGTCCCGGGCCAACGAGGTGGCCATTCCTGGCCCAGCCACGCGCCGCCTCGCCCCCGTGCCCGCACACCCCAGGGCACTTCAAAGGGGCAAGCTCCCCGCTCCCGGCACCCGGCCAAATCTCACTGGAGCCACTGGAAGCCACAGCCCAGCTTTGCACCTCTCCTGACACACCACCCAGACCCGCACCCGGACGGCGGGGGGGGGTGGTGCGGTGTGGGGGAACCAGAGGCTGCAGCATGGGGGCTGGAGGGTGGGCGCTGGGTGGGTGGATCCAAGAACCCAGGAGCGGGCGGGAGGGGCAGCGCGACCCCAGACTCCGCATCCGCCACAGGCCTGGGCTCCCTGGGTCCTGGACCTCTTCCCTCCCTCGAGCCCTCATCCCAAGGGCCCGTGGCATTTCACGAGACCAAGCTAGGGCAGCGTACTCGGGCTGCTGTTGGTCTCTGGGGGCGCTGGGGGCTCCGGGGTAGGTTTGCACCGGGTGGGGCAGACGGGAGGGAACGGCCCCGTGGCTGGCTGCGCTCGCCCTAGGGCTTGGGAGGAGGCGCTGAGAACCGGGCGGGGCGGGCCCCGAAGGCACTAGCGGCCTGATGCCCCACGCTCGCTTCCACCCTCTTCCCACTGAGCAGCGCATCGTGGTGTGGTGCGGTGCGGTGCAGTGCAGTGCGGTGCGCTGCGGGATGGAAGCGGAGGCGGGCGTGGGGCCAAGCCGGGAGCAGCCTGCAAGAGTCCCGGGATTAGACAAGGCCGGGGCTTGCGCCACATCCCGTTGCCAGGGTCCTCTTGCGCGGCCTCCTGCACCCGCCCCGGGGCCCGCGGCGAAGGGCGGCTGCGGCGGCGGGCGGCGGGGGCGGCCGAGGCGGCGGCGGCGGCGGCGGCGGCGGAGGGCGGCGTCTGCGGCGGCGTCGGAGGACGGCGTCTGCGGCGGCGTCGGAGGTCGCCGGCGGCGGCGGCGACGGCCGAGGCGGCGGCGGCGAGCGGCGGCGGCGGCGGGGGCGGTCGAGACGGCGGGGGCGGCCGAGACGGCGGCGGCGGCCGAGGCGGCGGCGGCGGCGGAGCCCGGCGGCGGCGGCGGAGGCCGCGGCGGCGGCGGAGGCGGCGGCGGCTGACGCGGCGGCGACGGCGGCAGGCAGGCTGGCAGGCAGGCTAGCCGACAGGCAGGAAGGCAGGCAGGTGGGCAGGCAGGCGCGTGCATGGCAGAAGCGCGGCACCCGCTGGGCTTGGGACCCGTGGAGCCTTCTCTTGGAGCGCTCAGCAGCAGCAGCCGCTGGCGTCTTGGGCCATAGCAGCCTGAACGCGCCCCGCCCGGTCTTCTCTCCGCGGCGAAGCAGGGTCGGGCCTGGTTAGCACTTGGATGGGAGACCGCCTGGGAACACCGGGTGCTGTCGGCTTTTGCCTTTTGCCTTTGGCCTCCTTGACCTCTCTTCTGGCATCCATCTGCCACACCCCCTCCCTCCCTGTATCCTTCTCTCCCCAGGGAGCGGGGCTCCTGGGGCCAAACACACCCCAGCCACTGCTCCCTCAGCCCCTCCCGGGCCAGCAAAGCGGCCTGGCAGGGCCTGGCTCCGCCCTGACCCTCCCCACCCCCCCAGGGGCCCGCACTCCCCACCGCACTTCCCAAGGGGCACGCTCCCCGCTCCCCACACCCGGCCAAATCCCACTGCTGGGGCTTGAAGCCACACCCCAGCTTGGCACCTTCCCTGACACACCACCTACACCGGCACTGAGGGCAGGCGGGACCGGTCCCGGGATCCGGGATCCGGGATCCGGGGGCTGGGGCCTGGGGCCTGGGGGCTGGGTGCTCGGGGCTGGAGGGTGGGGACTGGGGTGCGTGGACGCGAGGACAGAGGAGGGGCGGGAGGGACACAGAGACACCACACTCCGACTATGCCACAGGCCTGGGCTCCCTGGGTCCTGGACCTCTTCTCTCCCTCGAGCCCTCATCCCAAGGGCCCGTGGCATTTCACGACGCCCAGCTAGGGCACCGGACTCGGGCTGGTGATGTTGTCTGGGGGCGCCGGGGGCTCCGGGGTGGGTTTGCACCAGGTGGGGCAGACGGGAGGGAAGGGCCCCGTGGCCGGCTGCGCTCGCCCTAGGGCTGGGGAGGAGGCGCTGAGAAGGCGGCGGGGCGGGCCCGGAAGGCACGAGCGGCCTGTTGCCCCACGCTCGCTTCCACCCTCTTCCCAGTGAGCAGCCCAACGTGGTGTGGTGCGGGGCTGCGAGGTGCCTTGCTGTGCGGGATGGAAGCGGAGGCGGGCGTGGGGCCAAGCCGGGAGCAGCCTGCAAGAGTCCCGGGATTGGAGCACGCCGGGGCTTGCGCCAGCGCGTTGACAGGGTCCTCTTGCCCGGCCTCTGCCACCCGCCCGGGACCCGGTACCCGGGGCGGAGGGCGGCGGCAGGCAAGCAGGCAGGCAGGCAGTCAGGCGCGTGCATGGGTGATGCACGGGCGAAGCGCGGCACCCGCTTGGCTTGGGACACGTGGAGCCGGCTCATGAAGCGCCCAGCGGTAGCCGCCGGCCTCTTCGGCCATAGCAGCCTGAACGCTGCCGACCCCGTCTTCTGTGGGAGGCTAAGCAGGGTCGGGCCTGGTTAGCACTTGGATGGGAGACCGCCTGGGAACACCGGGTGCTGTCGGCTTTTGCCTTTTGCCTTTGGCCTCCTTCCCCTCCCCTTTGGCGCCCGCCTTCCCCCCCCCCCGCCGCCTGTGTCCCTGTCTCCCCAATGAGCGCCGCTGTTGGGGCCAGACACACGCCAGCCTCTGCTCTCTCAGCCCGTCCCGGGCCAACGAGGTGGCCATTCCTGGCCCAGCCACGCGCCGCCTCGCCCCCGTGCCCGCACACCCCAGGGCACTTCAAAGGGGCAAGCTCCCCGCTCCCGGCACCCGGCCAAATCCCACTGGAGCCACTGGAAGCCACAGCCCAGCTTTGCACCTCTCCTGACACACCACCCAGACCCGCACCCGGACGGAGGGGGGGGGTGGTGCGGTGTGGGGGAACCAGAGGCTGGAGCATGGGGGCTGGAGGGTGGGCGCTGGGTGGGTGGATCCAAGAACCCAGGAGCGGGCGGGAGGGGCAGCGCGACCCCAGACTCCGCATCCGCCACAGGCCTGGGCTCCCTGGGTCCTGGACCTCTTCCCTCCCTCGAGCCCTCATCCCCAGGGCCCGTGGCATTTCACGAGACCAAGCTAGGGCAGCGTCCTCGGGCTGCTGTTGGTCTCTGGGGGCGCTGGGGGCTCCGGGGTAGGTTTGCAGCGGGTGGGGCAGACGGGAGGGAACGGCCCCGTGGCTGGCTGCGCTCGCCCTAGGGCTTGGGAGGAGGCGCTGAGAACCGGGCGGGGCGGGCCCCGAAGGCACTAGCGGCCTGATGCCCCACGCTCGCTTCCACCCTCTTCCCACTGAGCAGCCCATCGTGGTGTGGTGCGGTGCGGTGCGGTGCGCTGCTGGATGGAAGCGGAGGCGGGCGTGGGGCCAAGCCGGGAGCAGCCTGCAAGAGTCCCGGGATTAGACAAGGCCGGGGCTTGCGCCACATCCCGTTGCCAGGGTCCTCTTGCGCGGCCTCCTCCACCCGCCCCGGGGCCCGCGGCGAAGGGCGGCTGCGGCGGCGGGCGGCGGGGGCGGCCGAGGCGGCGGCGGCTGACGCGGCGGCGACGGCGGCAGGCAGGCTGGCAGGCAGGCTAGCCGACAGGCAGGAAGGCAGGCAGGTGGGCAGGCAGGCGCGTGCATGGCAGAAGCGCGGCACCCGCTGGGCTTGGGACCCGTGGAGCCTTCTCTTGGAGCGCTCAGCAGCAGCAGCCGCTGGCGTCTTGGGCCATAGCAGCCTGAACGCGCCCCGCCCGGTCTTCTCTCCGCAGCGAAGCAGGGTCGGGCCTGGTTAGCACTTGGATGGGAGACCGCCTGGGAACACCGGGTGCTGTCGGCTTTTGCCTTTTGCCTTTGGCCTCCTTGACCTCTCTTCTGGCATCCATCTGCCACACCCCCTCCCTCCCTGTATCCTTCTCTCCCCAGGGAGCGGGGCTCCTGGGGCCAAACACACCCCAGCCACTGCTCCCTCAGCCCCTCCCGGGCCAGCAAAGCGGCCTGGCAGGGCCTGGCTCCGCCCTGACCCTCCCCACCCCCCCAGGGGCCCGCACTCCCCACTGCACTTCCCAAGGGGCACGCTCCCCGCTCCCCACACCCGGCCAAATCCCACTGCTGGGGCTTGAAGCCACACCCCAGCTTGGCACCTTCCCTGACACACCACCTACACCGGCACTGAGGGCAGGCGGGACCGGTCCCGGGATCCGGGATCCGGGATCCGGGGGCTGGGGCCTGGGGCCTGGGGGCTGGGGGCTCGGGGCTGGAGGGTGGGGACTGGGGTGCGTGGACGCGAGGACAGAGGAGGGGCGGGAGGGACACAGAGACACCACACTCCGACTATGCCACAGGCCTGGGCTCCCTGGGTCCTGGACCTCTTCTCTCCCTCGAGCCCTCATCCCAAGGGCCCGTGGCATTTCACGACGCCCAGCTAGGGCACCGGACTCGGGCTGGTGATGTTGTCTGGGGGCGCCGGGGGCTCCGGGGTGGGTTTGCACCAGGTGGGGCAGACGGGAGGGAAGGGCCCCGTGGCCGGCTGCGCTCGCCCTAGGGCTGGGGAGGAGGCGCTGAGAAGGCGGCGGGGCGGGCCCGGAAGGCACGAGCGGCCTGATGCCCCACGCTCGCTTCCACCCTCTTCCCAGTGAGCAGCCCAGCGTGGTGTGGTGCGGGGCTGCGAGGTGCCTTGCTGTGCGGGATGGAAGCGGAGGCGGGCGTGGGGCCAAGCCGGGAGCAGCCTGCAAGAGTCCCGGGATTGGAGCACGCCGGGGCTTGCGCCAGCGCGTTGCCAGGGTCCTGTTGCCCGGCCTCTGCCACCCGCCCGGGACCCGGTACCCGGGGCGGAGGGCGGCGGCAGGCAAGCAGGCAGGCAGGCAGTCAGGCGCGTGCATGGGTGATGCACTGGCGAAGCGCGGCACCCGCTTGGCTTGGGACACTTGGAGCCGGCTCATGAAGCGCCCAGCGGTAGCCGCCGGCCTCTTCGGCCATAGCAGCCTGAACGCTGCCGACCCCGTCTTCTGTGGGAGGCTAAGCAGGGTCGGGCCTGGTTAGCACTTGGATGGGAGACCGCCTGGGAACACCGGGTGCTGTCGGCTTTTGCCTTTTGCCTTTGGCCTCCTTCCCCTCTCCTTTGGCGCCCACCTTCCCCCCCCCCCCGCCGCCTGTGTCCCTGTCTCCCCAATGAGCGCTGCTGTTGGGGCCAGACACACGCCAGCCTCTGCTCTCTCAGCCCCTCCCGGGCCAACGAGGTGGCCATTCCTGGCCCAGCCACGCGCCGCCTCGCCCCCGTGCCCGCACACCCCAGGGCACTTCAAAGGGGCAAGCTCCCCGCTCCCGGCACCCGGCCAAATCTCACTGGAGCCACTGGAAGCCACAGCCCAGCTTTGCACCTCTCCTGACACACCACCCAGACCCGCACCCGGACGGCGGGGGGGGGGTGGTGCGGTGTGGGGGAACCAGAGGCTGCAGCATGGGGGCTGGAGGGTGGGCGCTGGGTGGGTGGATCCAAGAACCCAGGAGCGGGCGGGAGGGGCAGCGCGACCCCAGACTCCGCATCCGCCACAGGCCTGGGCTCCCTGGGTCCTGGACCTCTTCCCTCCCTCGAGCCCTCATCCCAAGGGCCCGTGGCATTTCACGAGACCAAGCTAGGGCAGCGTACTCGGGCTGCTGTTGGTCTCTGGGGGCGCTGGGGGCTCCGGGGTAGGTTTGCACCGGGTGGGGCAGACGGGAGGGAACGGCCCCGTGGCTGGCTGCGCTCGCCCTAGGGCTTGGAGGAGGCGCTGAGAACCGGGCGGGGCGGGCCCCGAAGGCACTAGCGGCCTGATGCACCACGCTCGCTACCACCCTCTTCCCACTGAGCAGCCCATCGTGGTGTGGTGCGGTGCGGTGCGGTGCGCTGCGGGATGGAAGCGGAGGCGGGCGTGGGGCCAAGCCGGGAGCAGCCTGCAAGAGTCCCGGGATTAGACAAGGCCGGGGCTTGCGCCACATCCCGTTGCCAGGGTCCTCTTGCGCGGCCTCCTCCACCCGCCCCGGGGCCCGCGGCGAAGGGCGGCTGCGGCGGCGGGCGGCGGGGGCGGCCGAGGCGGCGGCGGCGGCGGCGGCGGCGGCGGCGGAGGGCGGCGTCTGCGGCGGCGTCGGAGGGCGGCGTCTGCGGCGGCGTCGGAGGTCGCCGGCGGCGGCGGCGGCGGCGACGGCCGAGGCGGCGGCGGCGAGCGGCGGCGGCGGCGGGGGCGGTCGAGACGGCGGGGGCGGCCGAGACGGCGGCGGCGGCCGAGGCGGCGGCGGCGGCGGAGCCCGGCGGCGGCGGCGGAGGCCGCGGCGGCGGCGGAGGCGGCGGCGGCTGACGCGGCGGCGACGGCGGCAGGCAGGCTGGCAGGCAGGCTAGCCGACAGGCAGGAAGGCAGGCAGGTGGGCAGGCAGGCGCGTGCATGGCAGAAGCGCGGCACCCGCTGGGCTTGGGACCCGTGGAGCCTTCTCTTGGAGCGCTCAGCAGCAGCAGCCGCTGGCGTCTTGGGCCATAGCAGCCTGAACGCGCCCCGCCCGGTCTTCTCTCCGCGGCGAAGCAGGGTCGGGCCTGGTTAGCACTTGGATGGGAGACCGCCTGGGAACACCGGGTGCTGTCGGCTTTTGCCTTTTGCCTTTGGCCTCCTTGACCTCTCTTCTGGCATCCATCTGCCACACCCCCTCCCTCCCTGTATCCTTCTCTCCCCAGGGAGCGGGGCTCCTGGGGCCAAACACACCCCAGCCACTGCTCCCTCAGCCCCTCCCGGGCCAGCAAAGCGGCCTGGCAGGGCCTGGCTCCGCCCTGACCCTCCCCACCCCCCCAGGGGCCCGCACTCCCCACCGCACTTCCCAAGGGGCACGCTCCCCGCTCCCCACACCCGGCCAAATCCCACTGCTGGGGCTTGAAGCCACACCCCAGCTTGGCACCTTCCCTGACACACCACCTACACCGCCACTGAGGGCAGGCGGGACCGGTCCCGGGATCCGGGATCCGGGATCCGGGGGCTGGGGCCTGGGGCCTGGGGGCTGGGGGCTCGGGGCTGGAGGGTGGGGACTGGGGTGCGTGGACGCGAGGACAGAGGAGGGGCGGGAGGGACACAGAGACACCACACTCCGACTATGCCACAGGCCTGGGCTCCCTGGGTCCTGGACCTCTTCTCTCCCTCGAGCCCTCATCCCAAGGGCCCGTGGCATTTCACGACGCCCAGCTAGGGCACCGGACTCGGGCTGGTGATGTTGTCTGGGGGCGCCGGGGGCTCCGGGGTGGGTTTGCACCAGGTGGGGCAGACGGGAGGGAAGGGCCCCGTGGCCGGCTGCGCTCGCCCTAGGGCTGGGGAGGAGGCGCTGAGAAGGCGGCGGGGCGGGCCCGGAAGGCACGAGCGGCCTGATGCCCCACGCTCGCTTCCACCCTCTTCCCAGTGAGCAGCCCAACGTGGTGTGGTGCGGGGCTGCGAGGTGCCTTGCTGTGCGGGATGGAAGCGGAGGCGGGCGTGGGGCCAAGCCGGGAGCAGCCTGCAAGAGTCCCGGGATTGGAGCACGCCGGGGCTTGCGCCAGCGCGTTGCCAGGGTCCTCTTGCCCGGCCTCTGCCACCCGCCCGGGACCCGGTACCCGGGGCGGAGGGCGGCGGCAGGCAAGCAGGCAGGCAGGCAGGCAGTCAGGCGCGTGCATGGGTGATGCACGGGCGAAGCGCGGCACCCGCTTGGCTTGGGACACGTGGAGCCGGCTCATGAAGCGCCCAGCGGTAGCCGCCGGCCTCTTCGGCCATAGCAGCCTGAACGCTGCCGACCCCGTCTTCTGTGGGAGGCTAAGCAGGGTCGGGCCTGGTTAGCACTTGGATGGGAGACCGCCTGGGAACACCGGGTGCTGTCGCCTTTTGCCTTTTGCCTTTGGCCTCCTTCCCCTCTCCTTTGCGCCCGCCTTCCCCCCCCCCCCCCCGCCGCCTGTGTCCCTGTCTCCCCAATGAGCGCCGCTGTTGGGGCCAGACACACGCCAGCCTCTGCTCTCTCAGCCCGTCCCGGGCCAACGAGGTGGCCATTCCTGGCCCAGCCACGCGCCGCCTCGCCCCCGTGCCCGCACACCCCAGGGCACTTCAAAGGGGCAAGCTCCCCGCTCCCGGCACCCGGCCAAATCCCACTGGAGCCACTGGAAGCCACAGCCCAGCTTTGCACCTCTCCTGACACACCACCCAGACCCGCACCCGGACGGAGGGGGGGGGTGGTGCGGTGTGGGGGAACCAGAGGCTGGAGCATGGGGGCTGGAGGGTGGGCGCTGGGTGGGTGGATCCAAGAACCCAGGAGCGGGCGGGAGGGGCAGCGCGACCCCAGACTCTGCATCCGCCACAGGCCTGGGCTCCCTGGGTCCTGGACCTCTTCCCTCCCTCGAGCCCTCATCCCCAGGGCCCGTGGCATTTCACGAGACCAAGCTAGGGCAGCGTCCTCGGGCTGCTGTTGGTCTCTGGGGGCGCTGGGGGCTCCGGGGTAGGTTTGCACCGGGTGGGGCAGACGGGAGGGAACGGCCCCGTGGCTGGCTGCGCTCGCCCTAGGGCTTGGGAGGAGGCGCTGAGAACCGGGCGGGGCGGGCCCCGAAGGCACTAGCGGCCTGATGCCCCACGCTCGCTTCCACCCTCTTCCCACTGAGCAGCCCATCGTGGTGTGGTGCGGTGCGGTGCGGTGCGCTGCGGGATGGAAGCGGAGGCGGGCGTGGGGCCAAGCCGGGAGCAGCCTGCAAGAGTCCCGGGATTAGACAAGGCCGGGGCTTGCGCCACATCCCGTTGCCAGGGTCCTCTTGCGCGGCCTCCTCCACCCGCCCCGGGGCCCGCGGCGAAGGGCGGCTGCGGCGGCGGGCGGCGGGGGCGGCCGAGGCGGCGGCGGCGGCGGCGGCGGCGGAGGGCGGCGTCTGCGGCGGCGTCGGAGGACGGCGTCTGCGGCGGCGTCGGAGGTCGCCGGCGGCGGCGGCGACGGCCGAGGCGGCGGCGGCGAGCGGCGGCGGCGGCGGGGGCGGTCGAGACGGCGGGGGCGGCCGAGACGGCGGCGGCGGCCGAGGCGGCGGCGGCGGCGGAGCCCGGCGGCGGCGGCGGAGGCCGCGGCGGCGGCGGAGGCGGCGGCGGCTGACGCGGCGGCGACGGCGGCAGGCAGGCTGGCAGGCAGGCTAGCCGACAGGCAGGAAGGCAGGCAGGTGGGCAGGCAGGCGCGTGCATGGCAGAAGCGCGGCACCCGCTGGGCTTGGGACCCGTGGAGCCTTCTCTTGGAGCGCTCAGCAGCAGCAGCCGCTGGCGTCTTGGGCCATAGCAGCCTGAACGCGCCCCGCCCGGTCTTCTCTCCGCGGCGAAGCAGGGTCGGGCCTGGTTAGCACTTGGATGGGAGACCGCCTGGGAACACCGGGTGCTGTCGGCTTTTGCCTTTTGCCTTTGGCCTCCTTGACCTCTCTTCTGGCATCCATCTGCCACACCCCCTCCCTCCCTGTATCCTTCTCTCCCCAGGGAGCGGGGCTCCTGGGGCCAAACACACCCCAGCCACTGCTCCCTCAGCCCCTCCCGGGCCAGCAAAGCGGCCTGGCAGGGCCTGGCTCCGCCCTGACCCTCCCCACCCCCCCAGGGGCCCGCACTCCCCACCGCACTTCCCAAGGGGCACGCTCCCCGCTCCCCACACCCGGCCAAATCCCACTGCTGGGGCTTGAAGCCACACCCCAGCTTGGCACCTTCCCTGACACACCACCTACACCGGCACTGAGGGCAGGCGGGACCGGTCCCGCGATCCGGGATCCGGGATCCGGGGGCTGGGGCCTGGGGCCTGGGGGCTGGGGGCTCGGGGCTGGAGGGTGGGGACTGGGGTGCGTGGACGCGAGGACAGAGGAGGGGCGGGAGGGACACAGAGACACCACACTCCGACTATGCCACAGGCCTGGGCTCCCTGGGTCCTGGACCTCTTCTCTCCCTCGAGCCCTCATCCCAAGGGCCCGTGGCATTTCACGACGCCCAGCTAGGGCACCGGACTCGGGCTGGTGATGTTGTCTGGGGGCGCCGGGGGCTCCGGGGTGGGTTTGCACCAGGTGGGGCAGACGGGAGGGAAGGGCCCCGTGGCCGGCTGCGCTCGCCCTAGGGCTGGGGAGGAGGCGCTGAGAAGGCGGCGGGGCGGGCCCGGAAGGCACGAGCGGCCTGATGCCCCACGCTCGCTTCCACCCTCTTCCCAGTGAGCAGCCCAACGTGGTGTGGTGCGGGGCTGCGAGGTGCCTTGCGGTGCGGGATGGAAGCGGAGGCGGGCGTGGGGCCAAGCCGGGAGCAGCCTGCAAGAGTCCCGGGATTGGAGCACGCCGGGGCTTGCGCCAGCGCGTTGCCAGGGTCCTCTTGCCCGGCCTCTGCCACCCGCCCGGGACCCGGTACCCGGGGCGGAGGGCGGCGGCAGGCAAGCAGGCAGGCAGGCAGTCAGGCGCGTGCATGGGTGATGCACGGGCGAAGCGCGGCACCCGCTTGGCTTGGGACACGTGGAGCCGGCTCATGAAGCGCCCAGCGGTAGCCGCCGGCCTCTTCGGCCATAGCAGCCTGAACGCTGCCGACCCCGTCTTCTGTGGGAGGCTAAGCAGGGTCGGGCCTGGTTAGCACTTGGATGGGAGACCGCCTGGGAACACCGGGTGCTGTCGGCTTTTGCCTTTTGCCTTTGGCCTCCTTCCCCTCTCCTTTGGCGCCCGCCTTCCCCCCCCCCCCCCGCCGCCTGTGTCCCTGTCTCCCCAATGAGCGCCGCTTTTGGGGCCAGACACACGCCAGCCTCTGCTCTCTCAGCCCGTCCCGGGCCAACGAGGTGGCCATTCCTGGCCCAGCCACGCGCCGCCTCGCCCCCGTGCCCGCACACCCCAGGGCACTTCAAAGGGGCAAGCTCCCCGCTCCCGGCACCCGGCCAAATCCCACTGGAGCCACTGGAAGCCACAGCCCAGCTTTGCACCTCTCCTGACACACCACCCAGACCCGCACCCGGACGGAGGGGGGGGGGTGGTGCGGTGTGGGGGAACCAGAGGCTGGAGCATGGGGGCTGGAGGGTGGGCGCTGGGTGGGTGGATCCAAGAACCCAGGAGCGGGCGGGAGGGGCAGCGCGACCCCAGACTCCGCATCCGCCACAGGCCTGGGCTCCCTGGGTCCTGGACCTCTTCCCTCCCTCGAGCCCTCATCCCCAGGGCCCGTGGCATTTCACGAGACCAAGCTAGGGCAGCGTCCTCGGGCTGCTGTTGGTCTCTGGGGGCGCTGGGGGCTCCGGGGTAGGTTTGCAGCGGGTGGGGCAGACGGGAGGGAACGGCCCCGTGGCTGGCTGCGCTCGCCCTAGGGCTTGGGAGGAGGCGCTGAGAACCGGGCGGGGCGGGCCCCGAAGGCACTAGCGGCCTGATGCCCCACGCTCGCTTCCACCCTCTTCCCACTGAGCAGCCCATCGTGGTGTGGTGCGGTGCGGTGCGGTGCGCTGCGGGATGGAAGCGGAGGCGGGCGTGGGGCCAAGCCGGGAGCAGCCTGCAAGAGTCCCGGGATTAGACAAGGCCGGGGCTTGCGCCACATCCCGTTGCCAGGGTCCTCTTGCGCGGCCTCCTCCACCCGCCCCGGGGCCCGCGGCGAAGGGCGGCTGCGGCGGCGGGCGGCGGGGGCGGCCGAGGCGGCGGCGGCGGCGGCGGCGGCGGCGGAGGGCGGCGTCTGCGGCGGCGTCGGAGGGCGGCGTCTGCGGCGGCGTCGGAGGTCGCCGGCGGCGGCGGCGGCGGCGACGGCCGAGGCGGCGGCGGCGAGCGGCGGCGGCGGCGGGGGCGGTCGAGACGGCGGGGGCGGCCGAGACGGCGGCGGCGGCCGAGGCGGCGGCGGCGGCGGAACCCGGCGGCGGCGGCGGAGGCCGCGGCGGCGGCGGAGGCGGCGGCGGCTGACGCGGCGGCGACGGCGGCAGGCAGGCTGGCAGGCAGGCTAGCCGACAGGCAGGAAGGCAGGCAGGTGGGCAGGCAGGCGCGTGCATGGCAGAAGCGCGGCACCCGCTGGGCTTGGGACCCGTGGAGCCTTCTCTTGGAGCGCTCAGCAGCAGCAGCCGCTGGCGTCTTGGGCCATAGCAGCCTGAACGCGCCCCGCCCGGTCTTCTCTCCGCGGCGAAGCAGGGTCGGGCCTGGTTAGCACTTGGATGGGAGACCGCCTGGGAACACCGGGTGCTGTCGGCTTTTGCCTTTTGCCTTTGGCCTCCTTGACCTCTCTTCTGGCATCCATCTGCCACACCCCCTCCCTCCCTGTATCCTTCTCTCCCCAGGGAGCGGGGCTCCTGGGGCCAAACACACCCCAGCCACTGCTCCCTCAGCCCCTCCCGGGCCAGCAAAGCGGCCTGGCAGGGCCTGGCTCCGCCCTGACCCTCCCCACCCCCCCAGGGGCCCGCACTCCCCACCGCACTTCCCAAGGGGCACGCTCCCCGCTCCCCACACCCGGCCAAATCCCACTGCTGGGGCTTGAAGCCACACCCCAGCTTGGCACCTTCCCTGACACACCACCTACACCGGCACTGAGGGCAGGCGGGACCGGTCCCGGGATCCGGGATCCGGGATCCGGGGGCTGGGGCCTGGGGCCTGGGGGCTGGGGGCTCGGGGCTGGAGGGTGGGGACTGGGGTGCGTGGACGCGAGGACAGAGGAGGGGCGGGAGGGACACAGAGACACCACACTCCGACTATGCCACAGGCCTGGGCTCCCTGGGTCCTGGACCTCTTCTCTCCCTCGAGCCCTCATCCCAAGGGCCCGTGGCATTTCACGACGCCCAGCTAGGGCACCGGACTCGGGCTGGTGATGTTGTCTGGGGGCGCCGGGGGCTCCGGGGTGGGTTTGCACCAGGTGGGGCAGACGGGAGGGAAGGGCCCCGTGGCCGGCTGCGCTCGCCCTAGGGCTGGGGAGGAGGCGCTGAGAAGGCGGCGGGGCGGGCCCGGAAGGCACGAGCGGCCTGATGCCCCACGCTCGCTTCCACCCTCTTCCCAGTGAGCAGCCCAACGTGGTGTGGTGCGGGGCTGCGAGGTGCCTTGCTGTGCGGGATGGAAGCGGAGGCGGGCGTGGGGCCAAGCCGGGAGCAGCCTGCAAGAGTCCCGGGATTGGAGCACGCCGGGGCTTGCGCCAGCGCGTTGCCAGGGTCCTCTTGCCCGGCCTCTGCCACCCGCCCGGGACCCGGTACCCGGGGCGGAGGGCGGCGGCAGGCAAGCAGGCAGGCAGGCAGTCAGGCGCGTGCATGGGTGATGCACGGGCGAAGCGCGGCACCCGCTTGGCTTGGGACACGTGGAGCCGGCTCATGAAGCGCCCAGCGGTAGCCGCCGGCCTCTTCGGCCATAGCAGCCTGAACGCTGCCGACCCCGTCTTCTGTGGGAGGCTAAGCAGGGTCGGGCCTGGTTAGCACTTGGATGGGAGACCGCCTGGGAACACCGGGTGCTGTCGGCTTTTGCCTTTTGCCTTTGGCCTCCTTCCCCTCCCCTTTGGCGCCCGCCTTCCCCCCCCCCCCCGCCGCCTGTGTCCCTGTCTCCCCAATGAGCGCCGCTGTTGGAGCCAGACACACGCCAGCCTCTGCTCTCTCAGCCCGTCCCGGGCCAACGAGGTGGCCATTCCTGGCCCAGCCACGCGCCGCCTCGCCCCCGTGCCCGCACACCCCAGGGCACTTCAAAGGGGCAAGCTCCCCGCTCCCGGCACCCGGCCAAATCCCACTGGAGCCACTGGAAGCCACAGCCCAGCTTTGCACCTCTCCTGACACACCACCCAGACCCGCACCCGGACGGAGGGGGGGGGTGGTGCGGTGTGGGGGAACCAGAGGCTGGAGCATGGGGGCTGGAGGGTGGGCGCTGGGTGGGTGGATCCAAGAACCCAGGAGCGGGCGGGAGGGGCAGCGCGACCCCAGACTCCGCATCCGCCACAGGCCTGGGCTCCCTGGGTCCTGGACCTCTTCCCTCCCTCGAGCCCTCATCCCCAGGGCCCGTGGCATTTCACGAGACCAAGCTAGGGCAGCGTCCTCGGGCTGCTGTTGGTCTCTGGGGGCGCTGGGGGCTCCGGGGTAGGTTTGCACCGGGTGGGGCAGACGGGAGGGAACGGCCCCGTGGCTGGCTGCGCTCGCCCTAGGGCTTGGGAGGAGGCGCTGAGAACCGGGCGGGGCGGGCCCCGAAGGCACGAGCGGCCTGATGCCCCACGCTCGCTTCCACCCTCTTCCCACTGAGCAGCCCATCGTGGTGTGGTGCGGTGCGGTGCGGTGCGCTGCGGGATGGAAGCGGAGGCGGGCGTGGGGCCAAGCCGGGAGCAGCCTGCAAGAGTCCCGGGATTAGACAAGGCCGGGGCTTGCGCCACATCCCGTTGCCAGGGTCCTCTTGCGCGGCCTCCTCCACCCGCCCCGGGGCCCGCGGCGAAGGGCGGCTGCGGCGGCGGGCGGCGGGGGCGGCCGAGGCGGCGGCGGCGGCGGCGGAGGGCGGCGTCTGCGGCGGCGTCGGAGGGCGGCGTCTGCGGCGGCGTCGGAGGTCGCCGGCGGCGGCGGCGGCGGCGACGGCCGAGGCGGCGGCGGCGAGCGGCGGCGGCGGCGGGGGGCGGTCGAGACGGCGGGGGCGGCCGAGACGGCGGCGGCGGCCGAGGCGGCGGCGGCGGCGGAGCCCGGCGGCGGCGGCGGAGGCCGCGGCGGCGGCGGAGGCGGCGGCGGCTGACGCGGCGGCGACGGCGGCAGGCAGGCTGGCAGGCAGGCTAGCCGACAGGCAGGAAGGCAGGCAGGTGGGCAGGCAGGCGCGTGCATGGCAGAAGCGCGGCACCCGCTGGGTTTGGGACCCGTGGAGCCGTCTCTTGGAGCGCTCAGCAGCAGCAGCCGCTGGCGTCTTGGGCCATAGCAGCCTGAACGCGCCCCGCCCGGTCTTCTCTCCGCGGCGAAGCAGGGTCGGGCCTGGTTAGCACTTGGATGGGAGACCGCCTGGGAACACCGGGTGCTGTCGGCTTTTGCCTTTTGCCTTTGGCCTCCTTGACCTCTCTTCTGGCATCCATCTGCCACACCCCCTCCCTCCCTGTATCCTTCTCTCCCCAGGGAGCGGGGCTCCTGGGGCCAAACACACCCCAGCCACTGCTCCCTCAGCCCCTCCCGGGCCAGCAAAGCGGCCTGGCAGGGCCTGGCTCCGCCCTGACCCTCCCCACCCCCCCAGGGGCCCGCACTCCCCACCGCACTTCCCAAGGGGCACGCTCCCCGCTCCCCACACCCGGCCAAATCCCACTGCTGGGGCTTGAAGCCACACCCCAGCTTGGCACCTTCCCTGACACACCACCTACACCGCCACTGAGGGCAGGCGGGACCGGTCCCGGGATCCGGGATCCGGGATCCGGGGGCTGGGGCCTGGGGCCTGGGGGCTGGGGGCTCGTGGCTGGAGGGTGGGGACTGGGGTGCGTGGACGCGAGGACAAAGGAGGGGCGGGAGGGACACAGAGACACCACACTCCGACTATGCCACAGGCCTGGGCTCCCTGGGTCCTGGACCTCTTCTCTCCCTCGAGCCCTCATCCCAAGGGCCCGTGGCATTTCACGACGCCCAGCTAGGGCACCGGACTCGGGCTGGTGATGTTGTCTGGGGGCGCCGGGGGCTCCGGGGTGGGTTTGCACCAGGTGGGGCAGACGGGAGGGAAGGGCCCCGTGGCCGGCTGCGCTCGCCCTAGGGCTGGGGAGGAGGCGCTGAGAAGGCGGCGGGGCGGGCCCGGAAGGCACGAGCGGCCTGATGCCCCACGCTCGCTTCCACCCTCTTCCCAGTGAGCAGCCCAGCGTGGTGTGGTGCGGGGCTGCGAGGTGCCTTGCTGTGCGGGATGGAAGCGGAGGCGGGCGTGGGGCCAAGCCGGGAGCAGCCTGCAAGAGTCCCGGGATTGGAGCACGCCGGGGCTTGCGCCAGCGCGTTGCCAGGGTCCTGTTGCCCGGCCTCTGCCACCCGCCCGGGACCCGGTACCCGGGGCGGAGGGCGGCGGCAGGCAAGCAGGCAGGCAGGCAGTCAGGCGCGTGCATGGGTGATGCACTGGCGAAGCGCGGCACCCGCTTGGCTTGGGACACTTGGAGCCGGCTCATGAAGCGCCCAGCGGTAGCCGCCGGCCTCTTCGGCCATAGCAGCCTGAACGCTGCCGACCCCGTCTTCTGTGGGAGGCTAAGCAGGGTCGGGCCTGGTTAGCACTTGGATGGGAGACCGCCTGGGAACACCGGGTGCTGTCGGCTTTTGCCTTTTGCCTTTGGCCTCCTTCCCCTCTCCTTTGGCGCCCACCTTCCCCCCCCCCCCCGCCGCCTGTGTCCCTGTCTCCCCAATGAGCGCTGCTGTTGGGGCCAGACACACGCCAGCCTCTGCTCTCTCAGCCCGTCCCGGGCCAACGAGGTGGCCATTCCTGGCCCAGCCACGCGCCGCCTCGCCCCCGTGCCCGCACACCCCAGGGCACTTCAAAGGGGCAAGCTCCCCGCTCCCGGCACCCGGCCAAATCTCACTGGAGCCACTGGAAGCCACAGCCCAGCTTTGCACCTCTCCTGACACACCACCCAGACCCGCACCCGGACGGCGGGGGGGGGGTGGTGCGGTGTGGGGGAACCAGAGGCTGCAGCATGGGGGCTGGAGGGTGGGCGCTGGGTGGGTGGATCCAAGAACCCAGGAGCGGGCGGGAGGGGCAGCGCGACCCCAGACTCCGCATCCGCCACAGGCCTGGGCTCCCTGGGTCCTGGACCTCTTCCCTCCCTCGAGCCCTCATCCCAAGGGCCCGTGGCATTTCACGAGACCAAGCTAGGGCAGCGTACTCGGGCTGCTGTTGGTCTCTGGGGGCGCTGGGGGCTCCGGGGTAGGTTTGCACCGGGTGGGGCAGACGGGAGGGAACGGCCCCGTGGCTGGCTGCGCTCGCCCTAGGGCTTGGAGGAGGCGCTGAGAACCGGGCGGGGCGGGCCCCGAAGGCACTAGCGGCCTGATGCACCACGCTCGCTACCACCCTCTTCCCACTGAGCAGCCCATCGTGGTGTGGTGCGGTGCGGTGCGGTGCGCTGCGGGATGGAAGCGGAGGCGGGCGTGGGGCCAAGCCGGGAGCAGCCTGCAAGAGTCCCGGGATTAGACAAGGCCGGGGCTTGCGCCACATCCGGTTGCCAGGGTCCTCTTGCGCGGCCTCCTCCACCCTCCCCGGGGCCCGCGGCGAAGGGCGGCTGCGGCGGCGGGCGGCGGGGGCGGCCGAGGCGGCGGCGGCGGCGGCGGCGGCGGCGGCGGAGGGCGGCGTCTGCGGCGGCGTCGGAGGGCGGCGTCTGCGGCGGCGTCGGAGGTCGCCGGCGGCGGCGGCGGCGGCGACGGCCGAGGCGGCGGCGGCGAGCGGCGGCGGCGGCGGGGGCGGTCGAGACGGCGGGGGCGGCCGAGACGGCGGCGGCGGCCGAGGCGGCGGCGGCGGCGGAGCCCGGCGGCGGCGGCGGAGGCCGCGGCGGCGGCGGAGGCGGCGGCGGCTGACGCGGCGGCGACGGCGGCAGGCAGGCTGGCAGGCAGGCTAGCCGACAGGCAGGAAGGCAGGCAGGTGGGCAGGCAGGCGCGTGCATGGCAGAAGCGCGGCACCCGCTGGGCTTGGGACCCGTGGAGCCTTCTCTTGGAGCGCTCAGCAGCAGCAGCCGCTGGCGTCTTGGGCCATAGCAGCCTGAACGCGCCCCGCCCGGTCTTCTCTCCGCGGCGAAGCAGGGTCGGGCCTGGTTAGCACTTGGATGGGAGACCGCCTGGGAACACCGGGTGCTGTCGGCTTTTGCCTTTTGCCTTTGGCCTCCTTGACCTCTCTTCTGGCATCCATCTGCCACACCCCCTCCCTCCCTGTATCCTTCTCTCCCCAGGGAGCGGGGCTCCTGGGGCCAAACACACCCCAGCCACTGCTCCCTCAGCCCCTCCCGGGCCAGCAAAGCGGCCTGGCAGGGCCTGGCTCCGCCCTGACCCTCCCCACCCCCCCAGGGGCCCGCACTCCCCACCGCACTTCCCAAGGGGCACGCTCCCCGCTCCCCACACCCGGCCAAATCCCACTGCTGGGGCTTGAAGCCACACCCCAGCTTGGCACCTTCCCTGACACACCACCTACACCGCCACTGAGGGCAGGCGGGACCGGTCCCGGGATCCGGGATCCGGGATCCGGGGGCTGGGGCCTGGGGCCTGGGGGCTGGGGGCTCGGGGCTGGAGGGTGGGGACTGGGGTGCGTGGACGCGAGGACAGAGGAGGGGCGGGAGGGACACAGAGACACCACACTCCGACTATGCCACAGGCCTGGGCTCCCTGGGTCCTGGACCTCTTCTCTCCCTCGAGCCCTCATCCCAAGGGCCCGTGGCATTTCACGACGCCCAGCTAGGGCACCGGACTCGGGCTGGTGATGTTGTCTGGGGGCGCCGGGGGCTCCGGGGTGGGTTTGCACCAGGTGGGGCAGACGGGAGGGAAGGGCCCCGTGGCCGGCTGCGCTCGCCCTAGGGCTGGGGAGGAGGCGCTGAGAAGGCGGCGGGGCGGGCCCGGAAGGCACGAGCGGCCTGATGCCCCACGCTCGCTTCCACCCTCTTCCCAGTGAGCAGCCCAACGTGGTGTGGTGCGGGGCTGCGAGGTGCCTTGCTGTGCGGGATGGAAGCGGAGGCGGGCGTGGGGCCAAGCCGGGAGCAGCCTGCAAGAGTCCCGGGATTGGAGCACGCCGGGGCTTGCGCCAGCGCGTTGCCAGGGTCCTCTTGCCCGGCCTCTGCCACCCGCCCGGGACCCGGTACCCGGGGCGGAGGGCGGCGGCAGGCAAGCAGGCAGGCAGGCAGGCAGTCAGGCGCGTGCATGGGTGATGCACGGGCGAAGCGCGGCACCCGCTTGGCTTGGGACACGTGGAGCCGGCTCATGAAGCGCCCAGCGGTAGCCGCCGGCCTCTTCGGCCATAGCAGCCTGAACGCTGCCGACCCCGTCTTCTGTGGGAGGCTAAGCAGGGTCGGGCCTGGTTAGCACTTGGATGGGAGACCGCCTGGGAACACCGGGTGCTGTCGGCTTTTGCCTTTTGCCTTTGGCCTCCTTCCCCTCTCCTTTGGCGCCCGCCTTCCCCCCCCCCCCCCGCCGCCTGTGTCCCTGTCTCCCCAATGAGCGCCGCTGTTGGGGCCAGACACACGCCAGCCTCTGCTCTCTCAGCCCGTCCCGGGCCAACGAGGTGGCCATTCCTGGCCCAGCCACGCGCCGCCTCGCCCCCGTGCCCGCACACCCCAGGGCACTTCAAACGGGCAAGCTCCCCGCTCCCGGCACCCGGCCAAATCCCACTGGAGCCACTGGAAGCCACAGCCCAGCTTTGCACCTCTCCTGACACACCACCCAGACCCGCACCCGGACGGAGGGGGGGGGTGGTGCGGTGTGGGGGAACCAGAGGCTGGAGCATGGGGGCTGGAGGGTGGGCGCTGGGTGGGTGGATCCAAGAACCCAGGAGCGGGCGGGAGGGGCAGCGCGACCCCAGACTCTGCATCCGCCACAGGCCTGGGCTCCCTGGGTCCTGGACCTCTTCCCTCCCTCGAGCCCTCATCCCCAGGGCCCGTGGCATTTCACGAGACCAAGCTAGGGCAGCGTCCTCGGGCTGCTGTTGGTCTCTGGGGGCGCTGGGGGCTCCGGGGTAGGTTTGCACCGGGTGGGGCAGACGGGAGGGAACGGCCCCGTGGCTGGCTGCGCTCGCCCTAGGGCTTGGGAGGAGGCGCTGAGAACCGGGCGGGGCGGGCCCCGAAGGCACTAGCGGCCTGATGCCCCAAGCTCGCTTCCACCCTCTTCCCACTGAGCAGCCCATCGTGGTGTGGTGCGGTGCGGTGCGGTGCGCTGCGGGATGGAAGCGGAGGCGGGCGTGGGGCCAAGCCGGGAGCAGCCTGCAAGAGTCCCGGGATTAGACAAGGCCGGGGCTTGCGCCACATCCCGTTGCCAGGGTCCTCTTGCGCGGCCTCCTCCACCCGCCCCGGGGCCCGCGGCGAAGGGCGGCTGCGGCGGCGGGCGGCGGGGGCGGCCGAGGCGGCGGCGGCGGCGGCGGCGGCGGAGGGCGGCGTCTGCGGCGGCGGCGGAGGGCGGCGTCTGCGGCGGCGTCGGAGGTCGCCGGCGGCGGCGGCGGCGGCGGCGACGGCCGAGGCGGCGGCGGCGAGCGACGGCGGCGGCGGGGGCGGTCGAGACGGCGGGGGCGGCCGAGACGGCGGCGGCGGCCGAGGCGGCGGCGGCGGCGGAGCCCGGCGGCGGCGGCGGTGGCCGCGGCGGCGGCGGAGGCGGCGGCGGCTGACGCGGCGGCGACGGCGGCAGGCAGGCTGGCAGGCAGGCTAGCCGACAGGCAGGAAGGCAGGCAGGTGGGCAGGCAGGCGCGTGCATGGCAGAAGCGCGGCACCCGCTGGGCTTGGGACCCGTGGAGCCTTCTCTTGGAGCGCTCAGCAGCAGCAGCCGCTGGCGTCTTGGGCCATAGCAGCCTGAACGCGCCCCGCCCGGTCTTCTCTCCGCGGCGAAGCAGGGTCGGGCCTGGTTAGCACTTGGATGGGAGACCGCCTGGGAACACCGGGTGCTGTCGGCTTTTGCCTTTTGCCTTTGGCCTCCTTGACCTCTCTTCTGGCATCCATCTGCCACACCCCCTCCCTCCCTGTATCCTTCTCTCCCCAGGGAGCGGGGCTCCTGGGGCCAAACACACCCCAGCCACTGCTCCCTCAGCCCCTCCCGGGCCAGCAAAGCGGCCTGGCAGGGCCTGGCTCCGCCCTCACCCTCCCCACCCCCCCAGGGGCCCGCACTCCCCACCGCACTTCCCAAGGGGCACGCTCCCCGCTCCCCACACCCGGCCAAATCCCACTGCTGGGGCTTGAAGCCACACCCCAGCTTGGCACCTTCCCTGACACACCACCTACACCGGCACTGAGGGCAGGCGGGACCGGTCCCGCGATCCGGGATCCGGGATCCGGGGGCTGGGGCCTGGGGCCTGGGGGCTGGGGGCTCGGGGCTGGAGGGTGGGGACTGGGGTGCGTGGACGCGAGGACAGAGGAGGGGCGGGAGGGACACAGAGACACCACACTCCGACTATGCCACAGGCCTGGGCTCCCTGGGTCCTGGACCTCTTCTCTCCCTCGAGCCCTCATCCCAAGGGCCCGTGGCATTTCACGACGCCCAGCTAGGGCACCGGACTCGGGCTGGTGATGTTGTCTGGGGGCGCCGGGGACTCTGGGGTGGGTTTGCACCAGGTGGGGCAGACGGGAGGGAAGGGCCCCGTGGCCGGCTGCGCTCGCCCTAGGGCTGGGGAGGAGGCGCTGAGAAGGCGGCGGGGCGGGCCCGGAAGGCACGAGCGGCCTGATGCCCCACGCTCGCTTCCACCCTCTTCCCAGTGAGCAGCCCAACGTGGTGTGGTGCGGGGCTGCGAGGTGCCTTGCTGTGCGGGATGGAAGCGGAGGCGGGCGTGGGGCCAAGCCGGGAGCAGCCTGCAAGAGTCCCGGGATTGGAGCACGCCGGGGCTTGCGCCAGCGCGTTGCCAGGGTCCTCTTGCCCGGCCTCTGCCACCCGCCCGGGACCCGGTACCCGGGGCGGAGGGCGGCGGCAGGCAAGCAGGCAGGCAGGCAGTCAGGCGCGTGCATGGGTGATGCACGGGCGAAGCGCGGCACCCGCTTGGCTTGGGACACGTGGAGCCGGCTCATGAAGCGCCCAGCGGTAGCCGCCGGCCTCTTCGGCCATAGCAGCCTGAACGCTGCCGACCCCGTCTTCTGTGGGAGGCTAAGCAGGGTCGGGCCTGGTTAGCACTTGGATGGGAGACCGCCTGGGAACACCGGGTGCTGTCGGCTTTTGCCTTTTGCCTTTGGCCTCCTTCCCCTCCCCTTTGGCGCCCGCCTTCCCCCCCCCCCCGCCGCCTGTGTCCCTGTCTCCCCAATGAGCGCCGCTGTTGGGGCCAGACACACGCCAGCCTCTGCTCTCTCAGCCCGTCCCGGGCCAACGAGGTGGCCATTCCTGGCCCAGCCACGCGCCGCCTCGCCCCCGTGCCCGCACACCCCAGGGCACTTCAAAGGGGCAAGCTCCCCGCTCCCGGCACCCGGCCAAATCCCACTGGAGCCACTGGAAGCCACAGCCCAGCTTTGCACCTCTCCTGACACACCACCCAGACCCGCACCCGGACGGAGGGGGGGGGTGGTGCGGTGTGGGGGAACCAGAGGCTGGAGCATGGGGGCTGGAGGGTGGGCGCTGGGTGGGTGGATCCAAGAACCCAGGAGCGGGTGGGAGGGGCAGCGCGACCCCAGACTCCGCATCCGCCACAGGCCTGGGCTCCCTGGGTCCTGGACCTCTTCCCTCCCTCGAGCCCTCATCCCCAGGGCCCGTGGCATTTCACGAGACCAAGCTAGGGCAGCGTACTCGGGCTGCTGTTGGTCTCTGGGGGCGCTGGGGGCTCCGGGGTAGGTTTGCACCGGGTGGGGCAGACGGGAGGGAACGGCCCCTTGGCTGGCTGCGCTCGCCCTAGGGCTTGGGAGGAGGCGATGAGAACCGGGCGGGGCGGGCCCCGAAGGCACTAGCGGCCTGATGCCCCACGCTCGCTTCCACCCTCTTCCCACTGAGCAGCCCATCGTGGTGTGGTGCGGTGCGGTGCGGTGCGCTGCGGGATGGAAGCGGAGGCGGGCGTGGGGCCAAGCCGGGAGCAGCCTGCAAGAGTCCCGGGATTAGACAAGGCCGGGGCTTGCGCCACATCCCGTTGCCAGGGTCCTCTTGCGCGGCCTCCTCCACCCGCCCCGGGGCCCGCGGCGAAGGGCGGCTGCGGCGGCGGGCGGCGGGGGCGGCCGAGGCGGCGGCGGCTGACGCGGCGGCGACGGCGGCAGGCAGGCTGGCAGGCAGGCTAGCCGACAGGCAGGAAGGCAGGCAGGTGGGCAGGCAGGCGCGTGCATGGCAGAAGCGCGGCACCCGCTGGGCTTGGGACCCGTGGAGCCTTCTCTTGGAGCGCTCAGCAGCAGCAGCCGCTGGCGTCTTGGGCCATAGCAGCCTGAACGCGCCCCGCCCGGTCTTCTCTCCGCAGCTAAGCAGGGTCGGGCCTGGTTAGCACTTGGATGGGAGACCGCCTGGGAACACCGGGTGCTGTAGGCTTTTGCCTTTTGCCTTTGGCCTCCTTGACCTCTCTTCTGGTATCCATCTGCCACACCCCCTCCCTCCCTGTATCCTTCTCTCCCCAGGGAGCGGGGCTCCTGGGGCCAAACACACCCCAGCCACTGCTCCCTCAGCCCCTCCCGGGCCAGCAAAGCGGCCTGGCAGGGCCTGGCTCCGCCCTGACCCTCCCCACCCCCCCAGGGGCCCGCACTCCCCACCGCACTTCCCAAGGGGCACGCTCCCTGCTCCCCACACCCGGCCAAATCCCACTGCTGGGGCTTGAAGCCACACCCCAGCTTGGCACCTTCCCTGACACACCACCTACACCGCCACTGAGGGCAGGCGGGACCGGTCCCGGGATCCGGGATCCGGGATCCGGGGGCTGGGGCCTGGGGCCTGGGGGCTGGGGGCTCGTGGCTGGAGGGTGGGGACTGGGGTGCGTGGACGCGAGGACAGAGGAGGGGCGGGAGGGACACAGAGACACCACACTCCGACTATGCCACAGGCCTGGGCTCCCTGGGTCCTGGACCTCTTCTCTCCCTCGAGCCCTCATCCCAAGGGCCCGTGGCATTTCACGACGCCCAGCTAGGGCACCGGACTCGGGCTGGTGATGTTGTCTGGGGGCGCCGGGGGCTCCGGGGTGGGTTTGCACCAGGTGGGGCAGACGGGAGGGAAGGGCCCCGTGGCCGGCTGCGCTCGCCCTAGGGCTGGGGAGGAGGCGCTGAGAAGGCGGCGGGGCGGGCCCGGAAGGCACGAGCGGCCTGATGCCCCACGCTCGCTTCCACCCTCTTCCCAGTGAGCAGCCCAACGTGGTGTGGTGCGGGGCTGCGAGGTGCCTTGCGGTGCGGGATGGAAGCGGAGGCGGGCGTGGGGCCAAGCCGGGAGCAGCCTGCAAGAGTCCCGGGATTGGAGCACGCCGGGGCTTGCGCCAGCGCGTTGCCAGGGTCCTCTTGCCCGGCCTCTGCCACCCGCCCGGGACCCGGTACCCGGGGCGGAGGGCGGCGGCAGGCAAGCAGGCAGGCAGGCAGTCAGGCGCGTGCATGGGTGATGCACGGGCGAAGCGCGGCACCCGCTTGGCTTGGGACACGTGGAGCCGGCTCATGAAGCGCCCAGCGGTAGCCGCCGGCCTCTTCGGCCATAGCAGCCTGAACGCTGCCGACCCCGTCTTCTGTGGGAGGCTAAGCAGGGTCGGGCCTGGTTAGCACTTGGATGGGAGACCGCCTGGGAACACCGGGTGCTGTCGGCTTTTGCCTTTTGCCTTTGGCCTCCTTCCCCTCTCCTTTGGCGCCCGCCTTCCCCCCCCCCCCCGCCGCCTGTGTCCCTGTCTCCCCAATGAGCGCCGCTGTTGGGGCCAGACACACGCCAGCCTCTGCTCTCTCAGCCCGTCCCGGGCCAACGAGGTGGCCATTCCTGGCCCAGCCACGCGCCGCCTCGCCCCCGTGCCCGCACACCCCAGGGCACTTCAAAGGGGCAAGCTCCCCGCTCCCGGCACCCGGCCAAATCCCACTGGAGCCACTGGAAGCCACAGCCCAGCTTTGCACCTCTCCTGACACACCACCCAGACCCGCACCCGGACGGAGGGGGGGGGGTGGTGCGGTGTGGGGGAACCAGAGGCTGGAGCATGGGGGCTGGAGGGTGGGCGCTGGGTGGGTGGATCCAAGAACCCAGGAGCGGGCGGGAGGGGCAGCGCGACCCCAGACTCCGCATCCGCCACAGGCCTGGGCTCCCTGGGTCCTGGACCTCTTCCCTCCCTCGAGCCCTCATCCCCAGGGCCCGTGGCATTTCACGAGACCAAGCTAGGGCAGCGTCCTCGGGCTGCTGTTGGTCTCTGGGGGCGCTGGGGGCTCCGGGGTAGGTTTGCAGCGGGTGGGGCAGACGGGAGGGAACGGCCCCGTGGCTGGCTGCGCTCGCCCTAGGGCTTGGGAGGAGGCGCTGAGAACCGGGCGGGGCGGGCCCCGAAGGCACTAGCGGCCTGATGCCCCACGCTCGCTTCCACCCTCTTCCCACTGAGCAGCCCATCGTGGTGTGGTGCGGTGCGGTGCGGTGCGCTGCGGGATGGAAGCGGAGGCGGGCGTGGGGCCAAGCCGGGAGCAGCCTGCAAGAGTCCCGGGATTAGACAAGGCCGGGGCTTGCGCCACATCCCGTTGCCAGGGTCCTCTTGCGCGGCCTCCTCCACCCGCCCCGGGGCCCGCGGCGAAGGGCGGCTGCGGCGGCGGGCGGCGGGTGCGGCCGAGGCGGCGGCGGCGGCGGCGGCGGCGGAGGGCGGCGTCTGCGGCGGCGTCGGAGGGCGGCGTCTGCGGCGGCGTCGGAGGTCGCCGGCGGCGGCGGCGGCGGCGACGGCCGAGGCGGCGGCGGCGAGCGGCGGCGGCGGCGGGGTCGGTCGAGACGGCGGGGGCGGCCGAGACGGCGGCGGCGGCCGAGGCGGCGGCGGCGGCGGAGCCCGGCGGCGGCGGCGGAGGCCGCGGCGGCGGCGGAGGCGGCGGCGGCTGACGCGGCGGCGACGGCGGCAGGCAGGCTGGCAGGCAGGCTAGCCGACAGGCAGGAAGGCAGGCAGGTGGGCAGGCAGGCGCGTGCATGGCAGAAGCGCGGCACCCGCTGGGCTTGGGACCCGTGGAGCCTTCTCTTGGAGCGCTCAGCAGCAGCAGCCGCTGGCGTCTTGGGCCATAGCAGCCTGAACGCGCCCCGCCCGGTCTTCTCTCCGCAGCTAAGCAGGGTCGGGCCTGGTTAGCACTTGGATGGGAGAACGCCTGGGAACACCGGGTGCTGTCGGCTTTTGCCTTTTGCCTTTGGCCTCCTTGACCTCTCTTCTGGCATCCATCTGCCACACCCCCTCCCTCCCTGTATCCTTCTCTCCCCAGGGAGCGGGGCTCCTGGGGCCAAACACACCCCAGCCACTGCTCCCTCAGCCCCTCCCGGGCCAGCAAAGCGGCCTGGCAGGGCCTGGCTCCGCCCTCACCCTCCCCACCCCCCCAGGGGCCCGCACTCCCCACCGCACTTCCCAAGGGGCACGCTCCCCGCTCCCCACACCCGGCCAAATCCCACTGCTGGGGCTTGAAGCCACACCCCAGCTTGGCACCTTCCCTGACACACCACCTACACCGGCACTGAGGGCAGGCGGGACCGGTCCCGGGATCTGGGATCCGGGATCCGGGGGCTGGGGCCTGGGGCCTGGGGGCTGGGGGCTCGGGGCTGGAGGGTGGGGACTGGGGTGCGTGGACGCGAGGACAGAGGAGGGGCGGGAGGGACACAGAGACACCACACTCCGACTATGCCACAGGCCTGGGCTCCCTGGGTCCTGGACCTCTTCTCTCCCTCGAGCCCTCATCCCAAGGGCCCGTGGCATTTCACGACGCCCAGCTAGGGCACCGGACTCGGGCTGGTGATGTTGTCTGGGGGCGCCGGGGGCTCCGGGGTGGGTTTGCACCAGGTGGGGCAGACGGGAGGGAAGGGCCCCGTGGCCGGCTGCGCTCGCCCTAGGGCTGGGGAGGAGGCGCTGAGAAGGCGGCGGGGCGGGCCCGGAAGGCACGAGCGGCCTGATGCCCCACGCTCGCTTCCACCCTCTTCCCAGTGAGCAGCCCAGCGTGGTGTGGTGCGGGGCTGCGAGGTGCCTTGCTGTGCGGGATGGAAGCGGAGGCGGGCGTGGGGCCAAGCCGGGAGCAGCCTGCAAGAGTCCCGGGATTGGAGCACGCCGGGGCTTGCGCCAGCGCGTTGCCAGGGTCCTCTTGCCCGGCCTCTGCCACCCGCCCGGGACCCGGTACCCGGGGCGGAGGGCGGCGGCAGGCAAGCAGGCAGGCAGGCAGTCAGGCGCGTGCATGGGTGATGCACTGGCGAAGCGCGGCACCCGCTTGGCTTGGGACACTTGGAGCCGGCTCATGAAGCGCCCAGCGGTAGCCGCCGGCCTCTTCGGCCATAGCAGCCTGAACGCTGCCGACCCCGTCTTCTTTGGGAGGCTAAGCAGGGTCGGGCCTGGTTAGCACTTGGATGGGAGACCGCCTGGGAATACCGGGTGCTGTCGGCTTTTGCCTTTTGCCTTTGGCCTCCTTCCCCTCTCCTTTGGTGCCCACCTTCCCCCCCCCCGCCGCCTGTGTCCCTGTCTCCCCAATGAGCGCTGCTGTTGGGGCCAGACACACGCCAGCCTCTGCTCTCTCAGCCCGTCCCGGGCCAACGAGGTGGCCATTCCTGGCCCAGCCACGCGCCGCCTCGCCCCCGTGCCCGCACACCCCAGGGCACTTCAAAGGGGCAAGCTCCCCGCTCCCGGCACCCGGCCAAATCTCACTGGAGCCACTGGAAGCCACAGCCCAGCTTTGCACCTCTCCTGACACACCACCCAGACCCGCACCCGGACGGCGGGGGGGGGGTGGTGCGGTGTGGGGGAACCAGAGGCTGCAGCATGGGGGCTGGAGGGTGGGCGCTGGGTGGGTGGATCCAAGAACCCAGGAGCGGGCGGGAGGGGCAGCGCGACCCCAGACTCCGCATCCGCCACAGGCCTGGGCTCCCTGGGTCCTGGACCTCTTCCCTCCCTCGAGCCCTCATCCCAAGGGCCCGTGGCATTTCACGAGACCAAGCTAGGGCAGCGTACTCGGGCTGCTGTTGGTCTCTGGGGGCGCTGGGGGCTCCGGGGTAGGTTTGCACCGGGTGGGGCAGACGGGAGGGAACGGCCCCGTGGCTGGCTGCGCTCGCCCTAGGGCTTGGGAGGAGGCGCTGAGAACCGGGCGGGGCGGGCCCCGAAGGCACTAGCGGCCTGATGCACCACGCTCGCTACCACCCTCTTCCCACTGAGCAGCCCATCGTGGTGTGGTGCGGTGCGGTGCGGTGCGCTGCGGGATGGAAGCGGAGGCGGGCGTGGGGCCAAGCCGGGAGCAGCCTGCAAGAGTCCCGGGATTAGACAAGGCCGGGGCTTGCGCCACATCCCGTTGCCAGGGTCCTCTTGCGCGGCCTCCTCCACCCGCCCCGGGGCCCGCGGCGAAGGGCGGCTGCGGCGGCGGGCGGCGGGGGCGGCCGAGGCGGCGGCCGCGGCGGCGGAGGGCGGCGTCTGCGGCGGCGTCGGAGGGCGGCGTCTGCGGCGGCGTCGGAGGTCGCCGGCGGCGGCGGCGGCGGCGACGGCCGAGGCGGCGGCGGCGAGCGGCGGCGGCGGCGGGGGCGGTCGAGACGGCGGGGGCGGCCGAGACGGCGGCGGCGGCCGAGGCGGCGGCGGCGGCGGAGCCCGGCGGCGGCGGCGGAGGCCGCGGCGGCGGCGGAGGCGGCGGCGGCTGACGCGGCGGCGACGGCGGCAGGCAGGCTGGCAGGCAGGCTAGCCGACAGGCAGGAAGGCAGGCAGGTGGGCAGGCAGGCGCGTGCATGGCAGAAGCGCGGCACCCGCTGGGCTTGGGACCCGTGGAGCCTTCTCTTGGAGCGCTCAGCAGCAGCAGCCGCTGGCGTCTTGGGCCATAGCAGCCTGAACGCGCCCCGCCCGGTCTTCTCTCCGCAGCTAAGCAGGGTCGGGCCTGGTTAGCACTTGGATGGGAGACCGCCTGGGAACACCGGGTGCTGTAGGCTTTTGCCTTTGGCCTCCTTGACCTCTCTTCTGGCATCCATCTGCCACACCCCCTCCCTCCCTGTATCCTTCTCTCCCCAGGGAGCGGGGCTCCTGGGGCCAAACACACCCCAGCCACTGCTCCCTCAGCCCCTCCCGGGCCAGCAAAGCGGCCTGGCAGGGCCTGGCTCCGCCCTGACCCTCCCCACCCCCCCAGGGGCCCGCACTCCCCACCGCACTTCCCAAGGGGCACGCTCCCCGCTCCCCACACCCGGCCAAATCCCACTGCTGGGCCTGAAGCCACACCCCAGCTTGGCACCTTCCCTGACACACCACCTACACCGGCACTGAGGGCAGGCGGGACCGGTCCCGGGATCCGGGATCCGGGATCCGGGGGCTGGGGCCTGGGGCCTGGGGGCTGGGGGCTCCGGGCTGGAGGGTGGGGACTGGGGTGCGTGGACGCGAGGACAGAGGAGGGGCGGGAGGGACACAGAGACACCACACTCCGACTATGCCACAGGCCTGGGCTCCCTGGGTCCTGGACCTCTTCTCTCCCTCGAGCCCTCATCCCAAGGGCCCGTGGCATTTCACGACGCCCAGCTAGGGCACCGGACTCGGGCTGGTGATGTTGTCTGGGGGCGCCGGGGGCTCCGGGGTGGGTTTGCACCAGGTGGGGCAGACGGGAGGGAAGGGCCCCGTGGCCGGCTGCGCTCGCCCTAGGGCTGGGGAGGAGGCGCTGAGAAGGCGGCGGGGCGGGCCCGGAAGGCACGAGCGGCCTGATGCCCCACGCTCGCTTCCACCCTCTTCCCAGTGAGCAGCCCAACGTGGTGTGGTGCGGGGCTGCGAGGTGCCTTGCTGTGCGGGATGGAAGCGGAGGCGGGCGTGGGGCCAAGCCGGGAGCAGCCTGCAAGAGTCCCGGGATTGGAGCACGCCGGGGCTTGCGCCAGCTCGTTGCCAGGGTCCTCTTGCCCGGCCTCTGCCACCCGCCCGGGACCCGGTACCCGGGGCGGAGGGCGGCGGCAGGCAAGCAGGCAGGCAGGCAGTCAGGCGCGTGCATGGGTGATGCACGGGCGAAGCGCGGCACCCGCTTGGCTTGGGACACGTGGAGCCGGCTCATGAAGCGCCCAGCGGTAGCCGCCGGCCTCTTCGGCCATAGCAGCCTGAACGCTGCCGACCCCGTCTTCTGTGGGAGGCTAAGCAGGGTCGGGCCTGGTTAGCACTTGGATGGGAGACCGCCTGGGAACACCGGGTGCTGTCGGCTTTTGCCTTTTGCCTTTGGCCTCCTTCCCCTCTCCTTTGGCGCCCGTCTTCCCCCCCCCCCCCCGCCGCCTGTGTCCCTGTCTCCCCAATGAGCGCCGCTGTTGGGGCCAGACACACGCCAGCCTCTGCTCTCTCAGCCCGTCCCGGGCCAACGAGGTGGCCATTCCTGGCCCAGCCACGCGCCGCCTCGCCCCCGTGCCCGCACACCCCAGGGCACTTCAAAGGGGCAAGCTCCCCGCTCCCGGCACCCGGCCAAATCCCACTGGAGCCACTGGAAGCCACAGCCCAGCTTTGCACCTCTCCTGACACACCACCCAGACCCGCACCCGGACGGAGGGGGGGGGTGGTGCGGTGTGGGGGAACCAGAGGCTGGAGCATGGGGGCTGGAGGGTGGGCGCTGGGTGGGTGGATCCAAGAACCCAGGAGCGGGCGGGAGGGGCAGCGCGACCCCAGACTCTGCATCCGCCACAGGCCTGGGCTCCCTGGGTCCTGGACCTCTTCCCTCCCTCGAGCCCTCATCCCCAGGGCCCGTGGCATTTCACGAGACCAAGCTAGGGCAGCGTCCTCGGGCTGCTGTTGGTCTCTGGGGGCGCTGGGGGCTCCGGGGTAGGTTTGCACCGGGTGGGGCAGACGGGAGGGAACGGCCCCGTGGCTGGCTGCGCTCGCCCTAGGGCTTGGGAGGAGGCGCTGAGAACCGGGCGGGGCGGGCCCCGAAGGCACTAGCGGCCTGATGCCCCACGCTCGCTTCCACCCTCTTCCCACTGAGCAGCCCATCGTGGTGTGGTGCGGTGCGGTGCGGTGCGCTGCGGGATGGAAGCGGAGGCGGGCGTGGGGCCAAGCCGGGAGCAGCCTGCAAGAGTCCCGGGATTAGACAAGGCCGGGGCTTGCGCCACATCCCGTTGCCAGGGTCCTCTTGCGCGGCCTCCTCCACCCGCCCCGGGGCCCGCGGCGAAGGGCGGCCGCGGCGGCGGGCGGCGGGGGCGGCCGAGGCGGCGGCGGCGGCGGCGGCGGCGGAGGGCGGCGTCTGCGGCGGCGGCGGAGGGCGGCGTCTGCGGCGGCGTCGGAGGTCGCCGGCGGCGGCGGCGGCGGCGGCGACGGCCGAGGCGGCGGCGGCGAGCGGCGGCGGCGGCGGGGGCGGTCGAGACGGCGGGGGCGGCCGAGACGGCGGCGGCGGCCGAGGCGGCGGCGGCGGCGGAGCCCGGCGGCGGCGGCGGAGGCCGCGGCGGCGGCGGAGGCGGCGGCGGCTGACGCGGCGGCGACGGCGGCAGGCAGGCTGGCAGGCAGGCTAGCCGACAGGCAGGAAGGCAGGCAGGTGGGCAGGCAGGCGCGTGCATGGCAGAAGCGCGGCACCCGCTGGGCTTGGGACCCGTGGAGCCTTCTCTTGGAGCGCTCAGCAGCAGCAGCCGCTGGCGTCTTGGGCCATAGCAGCCTGAACGCGCCCCGCCCGGTCTTCTCTCCGCAGCTAAGCAGGGTCGGGCCTGGTTAGCACTTGGATGGGAGACCGCCTGGGAACACCGGGTGCTGTAGGCTTTTGCCTTTTGCCTTTGGCCTCCTTGACCTCTCTTCTGGTATCCATCTGCCACACCCCCTCCCTCCCTGTATCCTTCTCTCCCCAGGGAGCGGGGCTCCTGGGGCCAAACACACCCCAGCCACTGCTCCCTCAGCCCCTCCCGGGCCAGCAAAGCGGCCTGGCAGGGCCTGGCTCCGCCCTGACCCTCCCCACCCCCCCAGGGGCCCGCACTCCCCACCGCACTTCCCAAGGGGCACGCTCCCCGCTCCCCACACCCGGCCAAATCCCACTGCTGGGGCTTGAAGCCACACCCCAGCTTGGCACCTTCCCTGACACACCACCTACACCGCCACTGAGGGCAGGCGGGACCGGTCCCGGGATCCGGGATCCGGGATCCGGGGGCTGGGGCCTGGGGCCTGGGGGCTGGGGGCTCGGGGCTGGAGGGTGGGGACTGGGGTGCGTGGACGCGAGGACAGAGGAGGGGCGGGAGGGACACAGAGACACCACACTCCGACTATGCCACAGGCCTGGGCTCCCTGGGTCCTGGACCTCTTCTCTCCCTCGAGCCCTCATCCCAAGGGCCCGTGGCATTTCACGACGCCCAGCTAGGGCACCGGACTCGGGCTGGTGATGTTGTCTGGGGGCGCCGGGGGCTCCGGGGTGGGTTTGCACCAGGTGGGGCAGACGGGAGGGAAGGGCCCCGTGGCCGGCTGCGCTCGCCCTAGGGCTGGGGAGGAGGCGCTGAGAACGCGGCGGGGCGGGCCCGGAAGGCACGAGCGGCCTGATGCCCCATGCTCGCTTCCACCCTCTTCCCAGTGAGCAGCCCAGCGTGGTGTGGTGCGGGGCTGCGAGGTGCCTTGCGGTGCGGGATGGAAGCGGAGGCGGGCGTGGGGCCAAGCCGGGAGCAGCCTGCAAGAGTCCCGGGATTGGAGCACGCCGGGGCTTGCGCCAGCGCGTTGCCAGGGTCCTCTTGCCCGGCCTCTGCCACCCGCCCGGGACCCGGTACCCGGGGCGGAGGGCGGCGGCAGGCAAGCAGGCAGGCAGGCAGTCAGGCGCGTGCATGGGTGATGCACGGGCGAAGCGCGGCACCCGCTTGGCTTGGGACACGTGGAGCCGGCTCATGAAGCGCCCAGCGGTAGCCGCCGGCCTCTTCGGCCATAGCAGCCTGAACGCTGCCGACCCCGTCTTCTGTGGGAGGCTAAGCAGGGTCGGGCCTGGTTAGCACTTGGATGGGAGACCGCCTGGGAACACCGGGTGCTGTCGGCTTTTGCCTTTTGCCTTTGGCCTCCTTCCCCTCCCCTTTGGCGCCCGCCTTCCCCCCCCCCCGCCGCCTGTGTCCCTGTCTCCCCAATGAGCGCCGCTGTTGGGGCCAGACACACGCCAGCCTCTGCTCTCTCAGCCCGTCCCGGGCCAACGAGGTGGCCATTCCTGGCCCAGCCACGCGCCGCCTCGCCCCCGTGCCCGCACACCGCAGGGCACTTCAAAGGGGCAAGCTCCCCGCTCCCGGCACCCGGCCAAATCCCACTGGAGCCACTGGAAGCCACAGCCCAGCTTTGCACCTCTCCTGACACACCACCCAGACCCGCACCCGGACGGAGGGGGGGGGTGGTGCGGTGTGGGGGAACCAGAGGCTGGAGCATGGGGGCTGGAGGGTGGGCGCTGGGTGGGTGGATCCAAGAACCCAGGAGCGGGCGGGAGGGGCAGCGCGACCCCAGACTCCGCATCCGCCACAGGCCTGGGCTCCCTGGGTCCTGGACCTCTTCCCTCCCTCGAGCCCTCATCCCCAGGGCCCGTGGCATTTCACGAGACCAAGCTAGGGCAGCGTACTCGGGCTGCTGTTGGTCTCTGGGGGCGCTGGGGGCTCCGGGGTAGGTTTGCACCGGGTGGGGCAGACGGGAGGGAACGGCCCCGTGGCTGGCTGCGCTCGCCCTAGGGCTTGGGAGGAGGCGCTGAGAACCGGGCGGGGCGGGCCCCGAAGGCACTAGCGGCCTGATGCCCCACGCTCGCTTCCACCCTCTTCCCACTGAGCAGCCCATCGTGGTGTGGTGCGGTGCGGTGCGGTGCGCTGCGGGATGGAAGCGGAGGCGGGCGTGGGGCCAAGCCGGGAGCAGCCTGCAAGAGTCCCGGGATTAGACAAGGCCGGGGCTTGCGCCACATCCCGTTGCCAGGGTCCTCTTGCGCGGCCTCCTCCACCCGCCCCGGGGCCCGCGGCGAAGGGCGGCTGCGGCGGCGGGCGGCGGGGGCGGCCGAGGCGGCTGCGGCGGCGGCGGAGGGCGGCGTCTGCGGCGGCGTCGGAGGGCGGCGTCTGCGGCGGCGTCGGAGGTCGCCGGCGGCGGCGGCGGCGGCGACGGCCGAGGCGGTGGCGGCGAGCGGCAGCGGCGGCGGGGGCGGTCGAGACGGCGGGGGCGGCCGAGACGGCGGCGGCGGCGGCGGAGCCCGGCGGCGGCGGCGGAGGCCGCGGCGGCGGCGGAGGCGGCGGCGGCTGACGCGGCGGCGACGGCGGCAGGTAGGCTGGCAGGCAGACTAGCCGACAGGCAGGAAGGCAGGCAGTTGGGCAGGCAGGCGCGTGCATGGCAGAAGCGCGGCACCCGCTGGGCTTGGGACCCGTGGAGCCTTCTCTTGGAGCGCTCAGCAGCAGCAGCCGCTGGCGTCTTGGGCCATAGCAGCCTGAACGCGCCCCGCCCGGTCTTCTCTCCGCAGCGAAGCAGGGTCGGGCCTGGTTAGCACTTGGATGGGAGACCGCCTGGGAACACCGGGTGCTGTAGGCTTTTGCCTTTTGCCTTTGGCCTCCTTGACCTCTCTTCTGGTATCCATGTGCCACAGCCCCTCCCTCCCTGTATCCTTCTCTCCCCAGGGAGCGGGGCTCCTGGGGCCAAACACACCCCAGCCACTGCTCCCTCAGCCCCTCCCGGGCCAGCAAAGCGGCCTGGCAGGGCCTGGCTCCGCCCTGACCCTCCCCACCCCCCCAGGGGCCCGCACTCCCCACCGCACTTCCCAAGGGGCACGCTCCCCGCTCCCCACACCCGGCCAAATCCCACTGCTGGGGCTTGAAGCCACACCCCAGCTTGGCACCTTCCCTGACACACCACCTACACCGGCACTGAGGGCAGGCGGGACCGGTCCCGGGATCCGGGATCCGGGATCCGGGGGCTGGGGCCTGGGGCCTGGGGGCTGGGGGCTCGGGGCTGGAGGGTGGGGACTGGGGTGCGTGGACGCGAGGACAGAGGAGGGGCGGGAGGGACACAGAGACACCACACTCCGACTATGCCACAGGCCTGGGCTCCCTGGGTCCTGGACCTCTTCTCTCCCTCGAGCCCTCATCCCAAGGGCCCGTGGCATTTCACGACGCCCAGCTAGGGCACCGGACTCGGGCTGGTGATGTTGTCTGGGGGCGCCGGGGGCTCCGGGGTGGGTTTGCACCAGGTGGGGCAGACGGGAGGGAAGGGCCCCGTGGCCGGCTGCGCTCGCCCTAGGGCTGGGGAGGAGGCGCTGAGAAGGCGGCGGGGCGGGCCCGGAAGGCACGAGCGGCCTGATGCCCCACGCTCGCTTCCACCCTCTTCCCAGTGAGCAGCCCAACGTGGTGTGGTGCGGGGCTGCGAGGTGCCTTGCTGTGCGGGATGGAAGCGGAGGCGGGCGTGGGGCCAAGCCGGGAGCAGCCTGCAAGAGTCCCGGGATTGGAGCACGCCGGGGCTTGCGCCAGCGCGTTGCCAGGGTCCTCTTGCCCGGCCTCTGCCACCCGCCCGGGACCCGGTACCCGGGGCGGAGGGCGGCGGCAGGCAAGCAGGCAGGCAGGCAGTCAGGCGCGTGCATGGGTGATGCACGGGCGAAGCGCGGCACCCGCTTGGCTTGGGACACGTGGAGCCGGCTCATGAAGCGCCCAGCGGTAGCCGCCGGCCTCTTCGGCCATAGCAGCCTGAACGCTGCCGACCCCGTCTTCTGTGGGAGGCTAAGCAGGGTCGGGCCTGGTTAGCACTTGGATGGGAGACCGCCTGGGAACACCGGGTGCTGTCGGCTTTTGCCTTTTGCCTTTGGCCTCCTTCCCCTCTCCTTTGGCGCCCGCCTTCCCCCCCCCCCCCCCGCCGCCTGTGTCCCTGTCTCCCCAATGAGCGCCGCTGTTGGAGCCAGACACACGCCAGCCTCTGCTCTCTCAGCCCGTCCCGGGCCAACGAGGTGGCCATTCCTGGCCCAGCCACGCGCCGCCTCGCCCCCGTGCCCGCACACCCCAGGGCACTTCAAAGGGGCAAGCTCCCCGCTCCCGGCACCCGGCCAAATCCCACTGGAGCCACTGGAAGCCACAGCCCAGCTTTGCACCTCTCCTGACACACCACCCAGACCCGCACCCGGACGGAGGGGGGGGGTGGTGCGGTGTGGGGGAACCAGAGGCTGGAGCATGGGGGCTGGAGGGTGGGCGCTGGGTGGGTGGATCCAAGAACCCAGGAGCGGGCGGGAGGGGCAGCGCGACCCCAGACTCCGCATCCGCCACAGGCCTGGGCTCCCTGGGTCCTGGACCTCTTCCCTCCCTCGAGCCCTCATCCCCAGGGCCCGTGGCATTTCACGAGACCAAGCTAGGGCAGCGTACTCGGGCTGCTGTTGGTCTCTGGGGGCGCTGGGGGCTCCGGGGTAGGTTTGCACCGGGTGGGGCAGACGGGAGGGAACGGCCCCGTGGCTGGCTGCGCTCGACCTAGGGCTTGGGAGGAGGTGCTGAGAACCGGACGGGGCGGGCCCCGAAGGCACTAGCGGCCTGATGCCCCACGCTCGCTTCCACCCTCTTCCCACTGAGCAGCCCATCGTGGTGTGGTGCGGTGCGGTGCGGTGCGCTGCGGGATGGAAGTGGAGGCGGGCGTGGGGCCAAGCCGGGAGCAGCCTGCAAGAGTCCCGGGATTAGACAAGGCCGGGGCTTGCGCCACATCCCGTTGCCAGGGTCCTCTTGCGCGGCCTCCTCCACCCGCCCCGGGGCCCGCGGCGAAGGGCGGCTGCGGCGGCAGGCGGCGGGGGCGGCCGGGGCGGCGGCGGCGGCGGCGGCGGCGGCGGCGGAGGGCGGCGTCTGCGGCGGCGTCGGAGGGCGGCGTCTGCGGCGGCGTCGGAGGTCGCCGGCGGCGGCGGCGGCGGCGACGGCCGAGGCGGCGGCGGCGAGCGGCGGCGGCGGCGGGGGCGGTCGAGACGGCGGGGGCGGCCGAGACGGCGGCGGCGGCCGAGGCGGCGGCGGCGGCGGAGCCCGGCGGCGGCGGCGGAGGCCGCGGCGGCGGGGGAGGCGGCGGCGGCTGACGCGGCGGCGACGGCGGCAGGCAGGCTGGCAGGCAGGCTAGCCGACAGGCAGGAAGGCAGGCAGGTGGGCAGGCAGGCGCGTGCATGGCAGAAGCGCGGCACCCGCTGGGCTTGGGACCCGTGGAGCCTTCTCTTGGAGCGCTCAGCAGCAGCAGCCGCTGGCGTCTTGGGCCATAGCAGCCTGAACGCGCCCCGCCCGGTCTTCTCTCCGCAGCGAAGCAGGGTCGGGCCTGGTTAGCACTTGGATGGGAGACCGCCTGGGAACACCGGGTGCTGTCGGCTTTTGCCTTTTGCCTTTGGCCTCCTTGACCTCTCTTCTGGCATCCATCTGCCACACCCCCTCCCTCCCTGTATCCTTCTCTCCCCAGGGAGCGGGGCTCCTGGGGCCAAACACACCCCAGCCACTGCTCCCTCAGCCCCTCCCGGGCCAGCAAAGCGGCCTGGCAGGGCCTGGCTCCGCCCTGACCCTCCCCACCCCCCCAGGGGCCCGCACTCCCCACCGCACTTCCCAAGGGGCACGCTCCCCGCTCCCCACACCCGGCCAAATCCCACTGCTGGGGCTTGAAGCCACACCCCAGCTTGGCACCTTCCCTGACACACCACCTACACCGGCACTGAGGGCAGGCGGGACCGGTCCTGGGATCCGGGATCCGGGATCCGGGGGCTGGGGCCTGGGGCCTGGGGGCTGGGGGCTCGGGGCTGGAGGGTGGGGACTGGGGTGCGTGGACGCGAGGACAGAGGAGGGGCGGGAGGGACACAGAGACACCACACTCCGACTATGCCACAGGCCTGGGCTCCCTGGGTCCTGGACCTCTTCTCTCCCTCGAGCCCTCATCCCAAGGGCCCGTGGCATTTCACGACGCCCAGCTGGGGCACCGGACTCGGGCTGGTGATGTTGTCTGGGGGCGCCGGGGGCTCCGGGGTGGGTTTGCACCAGGTGGGGCAGACGGGAGGGAAGGGCCCCGTGGCCGGCTGCGCTCGCCCTAGGGCTGGGGAGGAGGCGCTGAGAAGGCGGCGGGGCGGGCCCGGAAGGCACGAGCGGCCTGATGCCCCACGCTCGCTTCCACCCTCTTCCCAGTGAGCAGCCCAACGTGGTGTGGTGCGGGGCTGCGAGGTGCCTTGCTGTGCTGGATGGAAGCGGAGGCGGGCGTGGGGCCAAGCCGGGAGCAGCCTGCAAGAGTCCCGGGATTGGAGCACGCCGGGGCTTGCGCCAGCGCGTTGCCAGGGTCCTCTTGCCCGGCCTCTGCCACCCGCCCGGGACCCGGTACCCGGGGCGGAGGGCAGCGGCAGGCAAGCAGGCAGGCAGGCAGTCAGGCGCGTGCATGGGTGATGCACGGGCGAAGCGCGGCACCCGCTTGGCTTGGGACACGTGGAGCCGGCTCATGAAGCGCCCAGCGGTAGCCGCCGGCCTCTTCGGCCATAGCAGCCTGAACGCTGCCGACCCCGTCTTCTGTGGGAGGCTAAGCAGGGTCGGGCCTGGTTAGCACTTGGATGGGAGACCGCCTGGGAACACCGGGTGCTGTCGGCTTTTGCCTTTTGCCTTTGGCCTCCTTCCCCTCTCCTTTGGCGCCCGCCTCCCCCCCCCCCCCCCCGCCGCCTGTGTCCCTGTCTCCCCAATGAGCGCCGCTGTTGGAGACAAACACACGCCAGCCTCTGCTCTCTCAGCCCGTCCCGGGCAAACGAGGTGGCCATTCCTGGCCCAGCCACGCGCCGCCTCGCCCCCGTGCCCGCACACCCCAGGGCACTTCAAAGGGGCAAGCTCCCCGCTCCCGGCACCCGGCCAAATCCCACTGGAGCCACTGGAAGCCACAGCCCAGCTTTGCACCTCTCCTGACACATCACCCAGACCCGCACCCGGACGGAGGGGGGGGGTGGTGCGGTGTGGGGGAACCAGAGGCTGGAGCATGGGGGCTGGAGGGTGGGCGCTGGGTGGGTGGATCCAAGAACCCAGGAGCGGGCGGGAGGGGCAGCGCGACCCCAGACTCCGCATCCGCCACAGGCCTGGGCTCCCTGGGTCCTGGACCTCTTCCCTCCCTCGAGCCCTCATCCCCAGGGCCCGTGGCATTTCACGAGACCAAGCTAGGGCAGCGTACTCGGGCTGCTGTTGGTCTCTGGGGGCGCTGGGGTCTCCGGGGTAGGTTTGCACCGGGTGGGGCAGACGGGAGGGAACGGCCCCGTGGCTGGCTGCGCTCGCCCTAGGGCTTGGGAGGAGGCGCTGAGAACCCGGCGGGGCGGGCCCCGAAGGCACGAGAGGCCTGATGCCCCACGGTCCCTTCCACCCTCTTCCCACTGAGCAGCCCATCGTGGTGTGGTGCGGTGCGGTGCGGTGCGCTGCGGGATGGAAGCGGAGGCGGGCGTGGGGCCAAGCCGGGAGCAGCCTGCAAGAGTCCCGGGATTAGACAAGGCCGGGGCTTGCGCCACATCCCGTTGCCAGGGTCCTCTTGCGCGGCCTCCGCCACCCGCCCCGGGGCCCGCGGCGAAGGGCGGCCGAGGCGGCGGCGGGCGGCGGGGGCGGCGGCGGCGGCTGCGGCGGTGGTGGCGGCGGCGGAAGGCGGCGTCTGCGGCGGCGTCGGAGGGCGGCGTCTGCGGCGGCGTCGGAGGGCGGCGTCTGCGGCGGCGTCGGAGGTCGCCGGCGGCGGCGGCGGCGGCGGCGACGGCCGAGGCGGCGGCGGCGAGCGGCGGCGGCGGCGGGGGCGGTCGAGACGGCGGGGGCGGCCGAGACGGCGGCGGCGGCCGAGGCGGCGGCGGCGGCGGAGTCCGGCGGCGGCGGCGGAGGCCGCGGCGGCGGCGGAGGCGGCGGCGGCTGACGCGGCGGCGACGGCGGCAGGCAGGCTGGCAGGCAGGCTAGCCAACAGGCAGGAAGGCAGGCAGGTGAGCAGACAGGCGCGTGCATGGCAGAAGCGCGGCACCCGCTGGGCTTGGGACCCATGGAGCCTTCTCTTGGAGCGCTCAGCAGCAGCAGCCGCTGGCGTCTTGGGCCACAGCAGCCTGAACGCGCCCCGCCCGGTCTTCTCTCCGCAGCGAAGCAGGGTCGGGCCTGGTTAGCACTTGGATGGGAGACCGCCTGGGAACACCGGGTGCTGTAGGCTTTTGCCTTTGGCCTCCTTGACCTCTCTTCTGGCATCCATCTGCCACACCCCCTCCCTCCCTGTATCCTTCTCTCCCCAGGGAGCGGGGCTCCTGGGGCCAAACACACCCCAGCCACTGCTCCCTCAGCCCCTCCCGGGCCAGCAAAGCGGCCTGGCAGGGCCTGGCTCCGCCCTGACCCTCCCCACCCCCCCAGGGGCCCGCACTCCCCACCGCACTTCCCAAAGGCACGCTCCCCGCTCCCCACACCCAGCCAAATCCCACTGCTGGGGCTTGAAGCCACACCCCAGCTTGGCACCTTCCCTGACACACCACCTACACTGGCACTGAGGGCAGGCGGGACCGGTCCCGGGATCCGGGATCCGGGATCCGGGGGCTGGGGCCTGGGGCCTGGGGGCTGGGGGCTCGGGGCTGGAGCGTGGGGACTGTGGTGCGTGGACGCGAGGACAGAGGAGGGGCGGGAGGGACACAGAGACACCACACTCCGACTATGCCACAGGCCTGGGCTCCCTGGGTCCTGGACCTCTTCTCTCCCTCGAGCCCTCATCCCAAGGGCCCGTGGCATTTCACGACGCCCAGCTAGGGCACCGGACTTGGGCTGGTGATGTTGTCTGGGGGCGCCGGGGGCTCCGGGGTGGGTTTGCACCAGGTGGGGCAGACTGGAGGGACGGGCCCCGTGGCCGGCTGCGCTCGCCCTAGGGCTGGGGAGGAGGCGCTGAGAACGCGGCGGGGCGGGCCCGGAAGGCACGAGCGGCCTGATGCCCCACGCTCGCTTCCACCCTCTTCCCAGTGAGCAGCCCAACGTGGTGTGGTGCGGGGCTGCGAGGTGCCTTGCTGTGCGGGATGGAAGCGGAGGCGGGCGTGGGGCCAAGCCGGGAGCAGCCTGCAAGAGTCCCGGGATTGGAGGACGCCGGAGCTTGCGCCAGCGCGTTGCCAGGGTCCTCTTGCCCGGCCTCTGCCACCCGCCCGGGACCCGGTACCCGGGGCGGAGGGCGGCGGCAGGCAAGCAGGCAGGCAGGCAGTCAGGCGCGTGCATGGGTGATGCACGGGCGAAGCGCGGCACCCGCTTGGCTTGGGACACGTGGAGCCGGCTCATGAAGCGCCCAGCGGTAGCCGCCGGCCTCTTCGGCCATAGCAGCCTGAACGCTGCCGACCCCGTCTTCTGTGGGAGGCTAAGCAGGGTCGGGCCTGGTTAGCACTTGGATGGGAGACCGCCTGGGAACACCGGGTGCTGTCGGCTTTTGCCTTTTGCCTTTGGCCTCCTTCCCCTCCCCTTTGGCGCCCGCCTTCCCCCCCCCCCCCCCGCCGCCTGTGTCCCTGTCTCCCCAATGAGCGCCGCTGTTGGGGCCAAACACACGCCAGCCTCTGCTCTCTCAGCCTGTCCCGGGCCAACGAGGTGGCCATTCCTGGCCCAGCCACGCGCCGCCTCGGCCCCGTGCCCGCACACCCCAGGGCACTTCAAAGGGGCAAGCTCCCCGCTCCCGGCACCCGGCCAAATCCCACTGGAGCCACTGGAAGCCACAGCCCAGCTTTGCACCTCTCCTGACACACCACCCAGACCCGCACCCGGACGGAGGGGGGGGGTGGTGCGGTGTGGGGGAACCAGAGGCTGGAGCATGGGGGCTGGAGGGTGGGCGCTGGGTGGGTGGATCCAAGAACCCAGGAGCGGGCGGGAGGGGCAGCGCGACCCCAGACTCCGCATCCGCCACAGGCCTGGGCTCCCTGGGTCCTGGACCTATTCCCTCCCTCGAGCCCTCATCCCCAGGGCCCGTGGCATTTCACGAGACCAAGCTAGGGCAGCGTACTCGGGCTGCTGTTGGTCTCTGGGGGCGCTGGGGGCTCCGGGGTAGGTTTGCACCGGGTGGGGCAGACGGGAGGGAACGGCCCCGTGGCTGGCTGCGCTCGCCCTAGGGCTTGGGAGGAGGCGCTGAGAACCGGGCGGGGCGGGCCCCGAAGGCACGAGCGGCCTGATGCCCCACGCTCGCTTCCACCCTCTTCCCACTGAGCAGCCCATCGTGGTGTGGTGCGGTGCGGTGCGGTGCGCTGCGGGATGGAAGTGGAGGCGGGCGTGGGGCCAAGCCGGGAGCAGCCTGCAAGAGTCCCGGGATTAGACAAGGCCGGGGCTTGCGCCACATCCCGTTGCCAGGGTCCTCTTGCGCGGCCTCCTCCACCCGCCCCGGGGCCCGCGGCGAAGGGCGGCTGCGGCGGCGGGCGGCGGGGGCGGCCGAGTCGGCGGCGGCGGCGGCGGCGGAGGGCGGCGCCTGCGGCGGCGTCGGAGGGCGGCGTCTGCGGCGGCGTCGGAGGTCGCCGGCGGCGGCGGCGGCGGCGACGGCCGAGGCGGCGGCGGCGAGCGGCGGCGGCGGCGGGGGCGGTCGAGACGGCGGGGGCGGCCGAGACGGCGGCGGCGGCCGAGGCGGCGGCGGCGGCGGAGCCCGGCGGCGGCGGCGGCAGGCAGGCTGGCAGGCAGGCTAGCCGACAGGCAGGAAGGCAGGCAGGTGGGCAGGCAGGCGCGTGCATGGCAGAAGCGCGGCACCCGCTGGGCTTGGGACCCGTGGAGCCTTCTCTTGGAGCGCTCAGCAGCAGCAGCCGCTGGCTTCTTGGGCCATAGCAGCCTGAACGCGCCCCGCCCGGTCTTCTCTCCGCGGCGAAGCAGGGTCGGGCCTGGGTAGCACTTGGATGGGAGACCGCCTGGGAACACCGGGTGCTGTCGGCTTTTGCCTTTTGCCTTTGGCCTCCTTGACCTCTCTTCTGGCATCCATCTGCCACACCTCCTCCCTCCCTGTATCCTTCTCTCCCCAGGGAGCGGGGCTCCTGGGGCCAAACACACCCCAGCCACTGCTCCCTCAGCCCCTCCCGGGCCAGCAAAGCGGCCTGGCAGGGCCTGGCTCCGCCCTGACCCTCCCCACCCCCCCAGGGGCCCGCACTCCCCACCGCACTTCCCAAGGGGCACGCTCCCCGCTCCCCATACCCGGCCAAATCCCACTGCTGGGGCTTGAAGCCACACCCCAGCTTGGCACCTTCCCTGACACACCACCTACACCGGCACTGAGGGCAGGCGGGACCGGTCCCGGGATCCGGGATCCGGGATCCGGGGGCTGGGGCCTGGGGCCTGGGGGCTGGGGGCTCGGGGCTGGAGGGTGGGGACTGGGGTGCGTGGACGCGAGGACAGAGGAGGGGCGGGAGGGACACAGAGACACCACACTCCGACTATGCCACAGGCCTGGGCTCCCTGGGTCCTGGACCTCTTCTCTCCCTCGAGCCCTCATCCCAAGGGCCCGTGGCATTTCACGACGCCCAGCTAGGGCACCGGACTCGGGCTGGTGATGTTGTCTGGGGGCGCCGGGGGCTCCGGGGTGGGTTTGCACCAGGTGGGGCAGACGCGAGGGAAGGGCCCCGTGGCCGGCTGCGCTCGCCCTAGGGCTGGGGAGGAGGCGCTGAGAACGCGGCGGGGCGGGCCCGGAAGGCACGAGCGGCCTGATGCCCCACGCTCGCTTCCACCCTCTTCCCAGTGAGCAGCCCAACGTGGTGTGGTGCGGGGCTGCGAGGTGCCTTGCTGTGCGGGATGGAAGCGGACGCGGGCCTGGGGCCAAGCCGGGAGCAGCCTGCAAGAGTCCCGGGATTGGAGCACGCCGGGGCTTGCGCCAGCGCGTTGCCAGGGTCCTCTTGCCCGGCCTCTGCCACCCGCCCGGGACCCGCTACCCGGGGCGGAGGGCGGCGGCAGGCAAGCAGGCAGGCAGGCAGTCAGGCGCGTGCATGGGTGATGCACGGGCGAAGCGCGGCACCCGCTTCGCTTGGGACACGTGGAGCCGGCTCATGAAGCGCCCAGCGGTAGCCGCCGGCCTCTTCGGCCATAGCAGCCTGAACGCTGCCGACCCCGTCTTCTGTGGGAGGCTAAGCAGGGTCGGGCCTGGTTAGCACTTGGATGGGAGACCGCCTGGGAACACCGGGTGCTGTCGGCTTTTGCCTTTTGCCTTTGGCCTCCTTCCCCTCCCCTTTGGCGCCCGCCTTCCCCCCCCCCCCCGCCGCCTGTGTCCCTGTCTCCCCAATGAGCGCCGCTGTTGGGGCCAAACACACGCCAGCCTCTGCTCTCTCAGCCCGTCCCGGGCCAACGAGGTGGCCATTCCTGGCCCAGCCACGCGCCGCCTCGCCCCCGTGCCCGCACACCCCAGGGCACTTCAAAGGGGCAAGCTCCCCGCTCCCGGCACCCGGCCAAATCCCACTGGAGCCACTGGAAGCCACAGCCCAGCTTTGCACCTCTCCTGACACACCACCCAGACCCGCACCCGGACGGAGGGGGGGGGTGGTGCGGTGTGGGGGAACCAGAGGCTGGAGCATGGGGGCTGGAGGGTGGGCGCTGGGTGGGTGGATCCAAGAACCCAGGAGCGGGCGGGAGGGGCAGCGCGACCCCAGACTCCGCATCCGCCACAGGCCTGGGCTCCCTGGGTCCTGGACCTCTTCCCTCCCTCGAGCCCTCATCCCCAGGGCCCGTGGCATTTCACGAGACCAAGCTAGGGCAGCGTACTCGGGCTGCTGTTGGTCTCTGGGGGCGCTGGGGGCTCCGGGGTAGGTTTGCACCGGGTGGGGCAGACGGGAGGGAACGGCCCCGGCCCCGTGGCTGGCTGCGCTCGCCCTAGGGCTTGGGAGGAGGCGCTGAGAACCGGGCGGGGCGGGCCCCGAAGGCACGAGCGGCCTGATGCCCCACGCTCGCTTCCACCCTCTTCCCACTGAGCAGCCCATCGTGGTGTGGTGTGGTGCGGTGCGGTGCGCTGCGGGATGGAACCGGAGGCGGGCGTGGGGCCAAGCCGGGAGCAGCCTGCAAGAGTCCCGGGATTAGACAAGGCCGGGGCTTGCGCCACATCCCGTTGCCAGGGTCCTCTTGCGCGGCCTCCTCCACCCGCCCCGGGGCCCGCGGCGAAGGGCGGCTGCGGCGGCGGGCGGCGGGGGCGGCCGAGGCGGCGGCGGCGGCTGCGGCGGTGGCGGCGGCGTCGGAGGGCGGCGTCTGCGGCGGCGTCGGAGGTCGCCGGCGGCGGCGGCGGCGGCGGCGACGGCCGAGGCGGCGGCGGCGAGCGGCGGCGGCGGCGGGGGCGGTCGAGACGGCGGGGGCGGCCGAGACGGCGGCGGCGGCCGAGGCGGCGGCGGCGGCGGAGCCCGGCGGCGGCGGCGGAGGCCGCGGCGGCGGCGGAGGCGGCGGCGGCTGACGCGGCGGCGACGGCGGCAGGCAGGCTGGCAGGCAGGCTAGCCGACAGGCAGGAAGGCAGGCAGGTGGGCAGGCAGGCGCGTGCATGGCAGAAGCGCGGCACCCGCTGGGCTTGGGACCCGTGGAGCCTTCTCTTGGAGCGCTCAGCAGCAGCAGCCGCTGGCGTCTTGGGCCATAGCAGCCTGAACGCGCCCCGCCCGGTCTTCTCTCCGCAGCGAAGCAGGGGCGGGCCTGGTTAGCACTTGGATGGGAGACCGCCTGGGAACACCGGGTGCTGTAGGCTTTTGCCTTTGGCCTCCTTGACCTCTCTTCTGGCATCCATCTGCCACACCCCCTCCCTCCCTGTATCCTTCTCTCCCCAGGGAGCGGGGCTCCTGGGGCCAAACACACCCCAGCCACTGCTCCCTCAGCCCCTCCCGGGCCAGCAAAGCGGCCTGGCAGGGCCTGGCTCCGCCCTGACCCTCCCCACCCCCCCAGGGGCCCGCACTCCCCACCGCACTTCCCAAAGGGCACGCTCCCCGCTCCCCACACCCGGCCAAATCCCACTGCTGGGGCTTGAAGCCACACCCCAGCTTGGCACCTTCCCTGACACACCACCTACACCGGCACTGAGGGCAGGCGGGACCGGTCCCGGGATCCGGTATCCGGGATCTGGGGGCTGGGGGCTCGGGGCTGGAGGGTGGGGACTGGGGTGCGTGGACGCGAGGACAGAGGAGGGGCGGGAGGGACACAGAGACACCACACTCCGACTATGCCACAGGCCTGGGCTCCCTGGGTCCTGGACCTCTTCTCTCCCTCGAGCCCTCATCCCAAGGGCCCGTGGCATTTCACGACGCCCAGCTAGGGCACCGGACTCGGGCTGGTGATGTTGTCTGGGGGCGCCGGGGGCTCCGGGGTGGGTTTGCACCAGGTGGGGCAGACGCGAGGGAAGGGCCCCGTGGCCGGCTGCGCTCGCCCTAGGGCTGGGGAGGAGGCGCTGAGAACGCGGCGGGGCGGGCCCGGAAGGCACGAGCGGCCTGATGCCCCACGCTCGCTTCCACCCTCTTCCCAGTGAGCAGCCCAACGTGGTGTGGTGCGGGGCTGCGAGGTGCCTTGCTGTGCGGGATGGAAGCGGAGGCGGGCGTGGGGCCAAGCCGGGAGCAGCCTGCAAGAGTCCCGGGATTGGAGCACGCCGGGGCTTGCGCCAGCGCGTTGCCAGGGTCCTCTTGCCCGGCCTCTGCCACCCGCCCGGGACCCGGTACCCGGGGCGGAGGGCGGCGGCAGGCAAGCAGGCAGGCAGGCAGTCAGGCGCGTGCATGGGTGATGCACGGGCGAAGCGCGGCACCCGCTTGGCTTGGGACACGTGGAGCCGGCTCATGAAGCGCCCAGCGGTAGCCGCCGGCCTCTTCGGCCATAGCAGCCTGAACGCTGCCGACCCCGTCTTCTGTGGGAGGCTAAGCAGGGTCGGGCCTGGTTAGCACTTGGATGGGAGACCGCCTGGGAACACCAGGTGCTGTCGGCTTTTGCCTTTTGCCTTTGGCCTCCTTCCCCTCCCCTTTGGCGCCCGCCTTCCCCCCCCCCCCCCCGCCGCCTGTGTCCCTGTCTCCCCAATGAGCGCCGCTGTTGGGGCCAAACACACGCCAGCCTCTGCTCTCTCAGCCCGTCCCGGGCCAACGAGGTGGCCATTCCTGGCCCAGCCACGCGCCGCCTCGCCCCCGTGCCCGCACACCCCAGGGCACTTCAAAGGGGCAAGCTCCCCGCTCCCGGCACCCGGCCAAATCCCACTGGAGCCACTGGAAGCCACAGCCCAGCTTTGCACCTCTCCTGACACACCACCCAGACCCGGACCCGGACGGAGGGGGGGGGTGGTGCGGTGTGGGGGAACCAGAGGCTGGAGCATGGGGGCTGGAGGGTGGGCGCTGGGTGGGTGGATCCAAGAACCCAGGAGCGGGCGGGAGGGGCAGCGCGACCCCAGACTCCGCATCCGCCACAGGCCTGGGCTCCCTGGGTCCTGGACCTCTTCCCTCCCTCGAGCCCTCATCCCCAGGGCCCGTGGCATTTCACGAGACCAAGCTAGGGCAGCGTACTCGGGCTGCTGTTGGTCTCTGGGGGCGCTGGGGGCTCCGGGGTAGGTTTGCACCGGGTGGGGCAGACGGGAGGGAACGGCCCCGGCCCCGTGGCTGGCTGCGCTCGCCCTAGGGCTTGGGAGGAGGCGCTGAGAACCGGGCGGGGCGGGCCCCGAAGGCACGAGCGGCCTGATGCCCCACGCTCGCTTCCACCCTCTTCCCACTGAGCAGCCCATCGTGGTGTGGTGTGGTGCGGTGCGGTGCGCTGCGGGATGGAACCGGAGGCGGGCGTGGGGCCAAGCCGGGAGCAGCCTGCAAGAGTCCCGGGATTAGACAAGGCCGGGGCTTGCGCCACATCCCGTTGCCAGGGTCCTCTTGCGCGGCCTCCTCCACCCGCCCCGGGGCCCGCGGCGAAGGGCGGCTGCGGCGGCGGGCGGCGGGGGCGGCCGAGGCGGCGGCGGCGGCTGCGGCGGTGGCGGCGGCGGCGGAGGGCGGCGTCTGCGGCGGCGTCGGAGGGCGGCCTCTGCGGCGGCGTCGGAGGGCGGCGTCTGCGGCGGCGTCGGAGGTCGCCGGCGGCGGCGGCGGCGGCGGCGACGGCCGAGGCGGCGGCGGCGAGCGGCGGCGGCGGCGGGGGCGGTCGAGACGGCGGGGGCGGCCGAGACGGCGGCGGCGGCCGAGGCGGCGGCGGCGGCGGAGCCCGGCGGCGGCGGCGGAGGCCGCGGCGGCGGCGGAGGCGGCGGCGGCTGACGCGGCGGCGACGGCGGCAGGCAGGCTGGCAGGCAGGCTAGCCGACAGGCAGGAAGGCAGGCAGGTGGGCAGGCAGGCGCGTGCATGGCAGAAGCGCGGCACCCGCTGGGCTTGGGACCCGTGGAGCCTTCTCTTGGAGCGCTCAGCAGCAGCAGCCGCTGGCGTCTTGGGCCATAGCAGCCTGAACGCGCCCCGCCCGGTCTTCTCTCCGCAGCGAAGCAGGGTCGGGCCTGGTTAGCACTTGGATGGGAGACCGCCTGGGAACACCGGGTGCTGTAGGCTTTTGCCTTTGGCCTCCTTGACCTCTCTTCTGGCATCCATCTGCCACACCCCCTCCCTCCCTGTATCCTTCTCTCCCCAGGGAGCGGGGCTCCTGGGGCCAAACACACCCCAGCCACTGCTCCCTCAGCCCCTCCCGGGCCAGCAAAGCGGCCTGGCAGGGCCTGGCTCCGCCCTGACCCTCCCCACCCCCCCAGGGGCCCGCACTCCCCACCGCACTTCCCAAAGGGCACGCTCCCCGCTCCCCACACCCGGCCAAATCCCACTGCTGGGGCTTGAAGCCACACCCCAGCTTGGCACCTTCCCTGACACACCACCTACACCGGCACTGAGGGCAGGCGGGACCGGTCCCGGGATCCGGGATCCGGGATCTGGGGGCTGGGGGCTCGGGGCTGGAGGGTGGGGACTGGGGTGCGTGGACGCGAGGACAGAGGAGGGGCGGGAGGGACACAGAGACACCACACTCCGACTATGCCACAGGCCTGGGCTCCCTGGGTCCTGGACCTCTTCTCTCCCTCGAGCCCTCATCCCAAGGGCCCGTGGCATTTCACGACGCCCAGCTAGGGCACCGGACTCGGGCTGGTGATGTTGTCTGGGGGCGCCGGGGGCTCCGGGGTGGGTTTGCACCAGGTGGGGCAGACGCGAGGGAAGGGCCCCGTGGCCGGCTGCGCTCGCCCTAGGGCTGGGGAGGAGGCGCTGAGAACGCGGCGGGGCGGGCCCGGAAGGCACGAGCGGCCTGATGCCCCACGCTCGCTTCCACCCTCTTCCCAGTGAGCAGCCCAACGTGGTGTGGTGCGGGGCTGCGAGGTGCCTTGCTGTGCGGGATGGAAGCGGAGGCGGGCGTGGGGCCAAGCCGGGAGCAGCCTGCAAGAGTCCCGGGATTGGAGCACGCCGGGGCTTGCGCCAGCGCGTTGCCAGGGTCCTCTTGCCCGGCCTCTGCCACCCGCCCGGGACCCGGTACCCGGGGCGGAGGGCGGCGGCAGGCAAGCAGGCAGGCAGGCAGTCAGGCGCGTGCATGGGTGATGCACGGGCGAAGCGCGGCACCCGCTTGGCTTGGGACACGTGGAGCCGGCTCATGAAGCGCCCAGCGGTAGCCGCCGGCCTCTTCGGCCATAGCAGCCTGAACGCTGCCGACCCCGTCTTCTGTGGGAGGCTAAGCAGGGTCGGGCCTGGTTAGCACTTGGATGGGAGACCGCCTGGGAACACCGGGTGCTGTCGGCTTTTGCCTTTTGCCTTTGGCCTCCTTCCCCTCCCCTTTGGCGCCCGCCTTCCCCCCCCCCCCCCCCCCGCCGCCTGTGTCCCTGTCTCCCCAATGAGCGCCGCTGTTGGGGCCAAACACACGCCAGCCTCTGCTCTCTCAGCCCGTCCCGGGCCAACGAGGTGGCCATTCCTGGCCCAGCCACGCGCCGCCTCGCCCCCGTGCCCGCACACCCCAGGGCACTTCAAAGGGGCAAGCTCCCCGCTCCCGGCACCCGGCCAAATCCCACTGGAGCCACTGGAAGCCACAGCCCAGCTTTGCACCTCTCCTGACACACCACCCAGACCCGCACCCGGACGGAGGGGGGGGGTGGTGCGGTGTGGGGGAACCAGAGGCTGGAGCATGGGGGCTGGAGGGTGGGCGCTGGGTGGGTGGATCCAAGAACCCAGGAGCGGGCGGGAGGGGCAGCGCGACCCCAGACTCCGCATCCGCCACAGGCCTGGGCTCCCTGGGTCCTGGACCTCTTCCCTCCCTCGAGCCCTCATCCCCAGGGCCCGTGGCATTTCACGAGACCAAGCTAGGGCAGCGTACTCGGGCTGCTGTTGGTCTCTGGGGGCGCTGGGGGCTCCGGGGTAGGTTTGCACCGGGTGGGGCAGACCGGAGGGAACGGCCCCGGCCCCGTGGCTGGCTGCGCTCGCCCTAGGGCTTGGGAGGAGGCGCTGAGAACCGGGCGGGGCGGGCCCCGAAGGCACGAGCGGCCTGATGCCCCACGCTCGCTTCCACCCTCTTCCCACTGAGCAGCCCATCGTGGTGTGGTGTGGTGCGGTGCGGTGCGCTGCGGGATGGAACCGGAGGCGGGCGTGGGGCCAAGCCGGGAGCAGCCTGCAAGAGTCCCGGGATTAGACAAGGCCGGGGCTTGCGCCACATCCCGTTGCCAGGGTCCTCTTGCGCGGCCTCCTCCACCCGCCCCGGGGCCCGCGGCGAAGGGCGGCTGCGGCGGCGGGCGGCGGGGGCGGCCGAGGCGGCGGCGGCGGCTGCGGCGGTGGCGGCGGCGGCGGAGGGCGGCGTCTGCGGCGGCGTCGGAGGGCGGCCTCTGCGGCGGCGTCGGAGGGCGGCGTCTGCGGCGGCGTCGGAGGTCGCCGGCGGCGGCGGCGGCGGCGGCGACGGCCGAGGCGGCGGCGGCGAGCGGCGGCGGCGACGGGGGCGGTCGAGACGGCGGGGGCGGCCGAGACGGCGGCGGCGGCCGAGGCGGCGGCGGCGGCGGAGCCCGGCGGCGGCGGCGGAGGCCGCGGCGGCGGCGGAGGCGGCGGCGGCTGACGCGGCGGCGACGGCGGCAGGCAGGCTGGCAGGCAGGCTAGCCGACAGGCAGGAAGGCAGGCAGGTGGGCAGGCAGGCGCGTGCATGGCAGAAGCGCGGCACCCGCTGGGCTTGGGACCCGTGGAGCCTTCTCTTGGAGCGCTCAGCAGCAGCAGCCGCTGGCGTCTTGGGCCATAGCAGCCTGAACGCGCCCCGCCCGGTCTTCTCTCCGCAGCGAAGCAGGGGCGGGCCTGGTTAGCACTTGGATGGGAGACCGCCTGGGAACACCGGGTGCTGTAGGCTTTTGCCTTTGGCCTCCTTGACCTCTCTTCTGGCATCCATCTGCCACACCCCCTCCCTCCCTGTATCCTTCTCTCCCCAGGGAGCGGGGCTCCTGGGGCCAAACACACCCCAGCCACTGCTCCCTCAGCCCCTCCCGGGCCAGCAAAGCGGCCTGGCAGGGCCTGGCTCCGCCCTGACCCTCCCCACCCCCCCAGGGGCCCGCACTCCCCACCGCACTTCCCAAAGGGCACGCTCCCCGCTCCCCACACCCGGCCAAATCCCACTGCTGGGGCTTGAAGCCACACCCCAGCTTGGCACCTTCCCTGACACACCACCTACACCGGCACTGAGGGCAGGCGGGACCGGTCCCGGGATCCGGGATCCGGGATCTGGGGGCTGGGGGCTCGGGGCTGGAGGGTGGGGACTGGGGTGCGTGGACGCGAGGACAGAGGAGGGGCGGGAGGGACACAGAGACACCACACTCCGACTATGCCACAGGCCTGGGCTCCCTGGGTCCTGGACCTCTTCTCTCCCTCGAGCCCTCATCCCAAGGGCCCGTGGCATTTCACGACGCCCAGCTAGGGCACCGGACTCGGGCTGGTGATGTTGTCTGGGGGCGCCGGGGGCTCCGGGGTGGGTTTGCACCAGGTGGGGCAGACGCGAGGGAAGGGCCCCGTGGCCGGCTGCGCTCGCCCTAGGGCTGGGGAGGAGGCGCTGAGAACGCGGCGGGGCGGGCCCGGAAGGCACGAGCGGCCTGATGCCCCACGCTCGCTTCCACCCTCTTCCCAGTGAGCAGCCCAACGTGGTGTGGTGCGGGGCTGCGAGGTGCCTTGCTGTGCGGGATGGAAGCGGAGGCGGGCGTGGGGCCAAGCCGGGAGCAGCCTGCAAGAGTCCCGGGATTGGAGCACGCCGGGGCTTGCGCCAGCGCGTTGCCAGGGTCCTCTTGCCCGGCCTCTGCCACCCGCCCGGGACCCGGTACCCGGGGCGGAGGGCGGCGGCAGGCAAGCAGGCAGGCAGGCAGTCAGGCGCGTGCATGGGTGATGCACGGGCGAAGCGCGGCACCCGCTTGGCTTGGGACACGTGGAGCCGGCTCATGAAGCGCCCAGCGGTAGCCGCCGGCCTCTTCGGCCATAGCAGCCTGAACGCTGCCGACCCCGTCTTCTGTGGGAGGCTAAGCAGGGTCGGGCCTGGTTAGCACTTGGATGGGAGACCGCCTGGGAACACCGGGTGCTGTCGGCTTTTGCCTTTTGCCTTTGGCCTCCTTCCCCTCCCCTTTGGCGCCCGCCTTCCCCCCCCCCCCCCCGCCGCCTGTGTCCCTGTCTCCCCAATGAGCGCCGCTGTTGGGGCCAAACACACGCCAGCCTCTGCTCTCTCAGCCCGTCCCGGGCCAACGAGGTGGCCATTCCTGGCCCAGCCACGCGCCGCCTCGCCCCCGTGCCCGCACACCCCAGGGCACTTCAAAGGGGCAAGCTCCCCGCTCCCGGCACCCGGCCAAATCCCACTGGAGCCACTGGAAGCCACAGCCCAGCTTTGCACCTCTCCTGACACACCACCCAGACCCGCACCCGGACGGAGGGGGGGGGTGGTGCGGTGTGGGGGAACCAGAGGCTGGAGCATGGGGGCTGGAGGGTGGGCGCTGGGTGGGTGGATCCAAGAACCCAGGAGCGGGCGGGAGGGGCAGCGCGACCCCAGACTCCGCATCCGCCACAGGCCTGGGCTCCCTGGGTCCTGGACCTCTTCCCTCCCTCGAGCCCTCATCCCCAGGGCCCGTGGCATTTCACGAGACCAAGCTAGGGCAGCGTACTCGGGCTGCTGTTGGTCTCTGGGGGCGCTGGGGGCTCCGGGGTAGGTTTGCACCGGGTGGGGCAGACGGGAGGGAACGGCCCCGGCCCCGTGGCTGGCTGCGCTCGCCCTAGGGCTTGGGAGGAGGCGCTGAGAACCGGGCGGGGCGGGCCCCGAAGGCACGAGCGGCCTGATGCCCCACGCTCGCTTCCACCCTCTTCCCACTGAGCAGCCCATCGTGGTGTGGTGTGGTGCGGTGCGGTGCGCTGCGGGATGGAACCGGAGGCGGGCGTGGGGCCAAGCCGGGAGCAGCCTGCAAGAGTCCCGGGATTAGACAAGGCCGGGGCTTGCGCCACATCCCGTTGCCAGGGTCCTCTTGCGCGGCCTCCTCCACCCGCCCCGGGGCCCGCGGCGAAGGGCGGCTGCGGCGGCGGGCGGCGGGGGCGGCCGAGGCGGCGGCGGCGGCTGCGGCGGTGGCGGCGGCGGCGGAGGGCGGCGTCTGCGGCGGCGTCGGAGGGCGGCCTCTGCGGCGGCGTCGGAGGGCGGCGTCTGCGGCGGCGTCGGAGGTCGCCGGCGGCGGCGGCGGCGGCGGCGACGGCCGAGGCGGCGGCGGCGAGCGGCGGCGGCGACGGGGGCGGTCGAGACGGCGGGGGCGGCCGAGACGGCGGCGGCGGCCGAGGCGGCGGCGGCGGCGGAGCCCGGCGGCGGCGGCGGAGGCCGCGGCGGCGGCGGAGGCGGCGGCGGCTGACGCGGCGGCGACGGCGGCAGGCAGGCTGGCAGGCAGGCTAGCCGACAGGCAGGAAGGCAGGCAGGTGGGCAGGCAGGCGCGTGCATGGCAGAAGCGCGGCACCCGCTGGGCTTGGGACCCGTGGAGCCTTCTCTTGGAGCGCTCAGCAGCAGCAGCCGCTGGCGTCTTGGGCCATAGCAGCCTGAACGCGCCCCGCCCGGTCTTCTCTCCGCAGCGAAGCAGGGGCGGGCCTGGTTAGCACTTGGATGGGAGACCGCCTGGGAACACCGGGTGCTGTAGGCTTTTGCCTTTGGCCTCCTTGACCTCTCTTCTGGCATCCATCTGCCACACCCCCTCCCTCCCTGTATCCTTCTCTCCCCAGGGAGCGGGGCTCCTGGGGCCAAACACACCCCAGCCACTGCTCCCTCAGCCCCTCCCGGGCCAGCAAAGCGGCCTGGCAGGGCCTGGCTCCGCCCTGACCCTCCCCACCCCCCCAGGGGCCCGCACTCCCCACCGCACTTCCCAAAGGGCACGCTCCCCGCTCCCCACACCCGGCCAAATCCCACTGCTGGGGCTTGAAGCCACACCCCAGCTTGGCACCTTCCCTGACACACCACCTACACCGGCACTGAGGGCAGGCGGGACCGGTCCCGGGATCCGGGATCCGGGATCTGGGGGCTGGGGGCTCGGGGCTGGAGGGTGGGGACTGGGGTGCGTGGACGCGAGGACAGAGGAGGGGCGGGAGGGACACAGAGACACCACACTCCGACTATGCCACAGGCCTGGGCTCCCTGGGTCCTGGACCTCTTCTCTCCCTCGAGCCCTCATCCCAAGGGCCCGTGGCATTTCACGACGCCCAGCTAGGGCACCGGACTCGGGCTGGTGATGTTGTCTGGGGGCGCCGGGGGCTCCGGGGTGGGTTTGCACCAGGTGGGGCAGACGCGAGGGAAGGGCCCCGTGGCCGGCTGCGCTCGCCCTAGGGCTGGGGAGGAGGCGCTGAGAACGCGGCGGGGCGGGCCCGGAAGGCACGAGCGGCCTGATGCCCCACGCTCGCTTCCACCCTCTTCCCAGTGAGCAGCCCAACGTGGTGTGGTGCGGGGCTGCGAGGTGCCTTGCTGTGCGGGATGGAAGCGGAGGCGGGCGTGGGGCCAAGCCGGGAGCAGCCTGCAAGAGTCCCGGGATTGGAGCACGCCGGGGCTTGCGCCAGCGCGTTGCCAGGGTCCTCTTGCCCGGCCTCTGCCACCCGCCCGGGACCCGGTACCCGGGGCGGAGGGCGGCGGCAGGCAAGCAGGCAGGCAGGCAGTCAGGCGCGTGCATGGGTGATGCACGGGCGAAGCGCGGCACCCGCTTGGCTTGGGACACGTGGAGCCGGCTCATGAAGCGCCCAGCGGTAGCCGCCGGCCTCTTCGGCCATAGCAGCCTGAACGCTGCCGACCCCGTCTTCTGTGGGAGGCTAAGCAGGGTCGGGCCTGGTTAGCACTTGGATGGGAGACCGCCTGGGAACACCAGGTGCTGTCGGCTTTTGCCTTTTGCCTTTGGCCTCCTTCCCCTCCCCTTTGGCGCCCGCCTTCCCCCCCCCCCCCGCCGCCTGTGTCCCTGTCTCCCCAATGAGCGCCGCTGTTGGGGCCAAACACACGCCAGCCTCTGCTCTCTCAGCCCGTCCCGGGCCAACGAGGTGGCCATTCCTGGCCCAGCCACGCGCCGCCTCGCCCCCGTGCCCGCACACCCCAGGGCACTTCAAAGGGGCAAGCTCCCCGCTCCCGGCACCCGGCCAAATCCCACTGGAGCCACTGGAAGCCACAGCCCAGCTTTGCACCTCTCCTGACACACCACCCAGACCCGCACCCGGACGGAGGGGGGGGGTGGTGCGGTGTGGGGGAACCAGAGGCTGGAGCATGGGGGCTGGAGGGTGGGCGCTGGGTGGGTGGATCCAAGAACCCAGGAGCGGGCGGGAGGGGCAGCGCGACCCCAGACTCCGCATCCGCCACAGGCCTGGGCTCCCTGGGTCCTGGACCTCTTCCCTCCCTCGAGCCCTCATCCCCAGGGCCCGTGGCATTTCACGAGACCAAGCTAGGGCAGCGTACTCGGGCTGCTGTTGGTCTCTGGGGGCGCTGGGGGCTCCGGGGTAGGTTTGCACCGGGTGGGGCAGACGGGAGGGAACGGCCCCGGCCCCGTGGCTGGCTGCGCTCGCCCTAGGGCTTGGGAGGAGGCGCTGAGAACCGGGCGGGGCGGGCCCCGAAGGCACGAGCGGCCTGATGCCCCACGCTCGCTTCCACCCTCTTCCCACTGAGCAGCCCATCGTGGTGTGGTGTGGTGCGGTGCGGTGCGCTGCGGGATGGAAGCGGAGGCGGGCGTGGGGCCAAGCCGGGAGCAGCCTGCAAGAGTCCCGGGATTAGACAAGGCCGGGGCTTGCGCCACATCCCGTTGCCAGGGTCCTCTTGCGCGGCCTCCTCCACCCGCCCCGGGGCCCGCGGCGAAGGGCGGCTGCGGCGGCGGGCGGCGGGGGCGGCCGAGGCGGCGGCGGCGGCTGCGGCGGTGGCGGCGGCGGCGGAGGGCGGCGTCTGCGGCGGCGTCGGAGGGCGGCCTCTGCGGCGGCGTCGGAGGGCGGCGTCTGCGGCGGCGTCGGAGGTCGCCGGCGGCGGCGGCGGCGGCGGCGACGGCCGAGGCGGCGGCGGCGAGCGGCGGCGGCGGCGGGGGCGGTCGAGACGGCGGGGGGCGGCCGAGACGGCGGCGGCGGCCGAGGCGGCGGCGGCGGCGGAGCCCGGCGGCGGCGGCGGAGGCCGCGGCGGCGGCGAAGGCGGCGGCGGCTGACGCGGCGGCGACGGCGGCAGGCAGGCTGGCAGGCAGGCTAGCCGACAGGCAGGAAGGCAGGCAGGTGGGCAGGCAGGCGCGTGCATGGCAGAAGCGCGGCACCCGCTGGGCTTGGGACCCGTGGAGCCTTCTCTTGGAGCGCTCAGCAGCAGCAGCCGCTGGCGTCTTGGGCCATAGCAGCCTGAACGCGCCCCGCCCGGTCTTCTCTCCGCAGCGAAGCAGGGGCGGGCCTGGTTAGCACTTGGATGGGAGACCGCCTGGGAACACCGGGTGCTGTAGGCTTTTGCCTTTGGCCTCCTTGACCTCTCTTCTGGCATCCATCTGCCACACCCCCTCCCTCCCTGTATCCTTCTCTCCCCAGGGAGCGGGGCTCCTGCGGCCAAACACACCCCAGCCACTGCTCCCTCAGCCCCTCCCGGGCCAGCAAAGCGGCCTGGCAGGGCCTGGCTCCGCCCTGACCCTCCCCACCCCCCCAGGGGCCCGCACTCCCCACCGCACTTCCCAAAGGGCACGCTCCCCGCTCCCCACACCCGGCCAAATCCCACTGCTGGGGCTTGAAGCCACACCCCAGCTTGGCACCTTCCCTGACACACCACCTACACCGGCACTGAGGGCAGGCGGGACCGGTCCCGGGATCCGGGATCCGGGATCTGGGGGCTGGGGGCTCGGGGCTGGAGGGTGGGGACTGGGGTGCGTGGACGCGAGGACAGAGGAGGGGCGGGAGGGACACAGAGACACCACACTCCGACTATGCCACAGGCCTGGGCTCCCTGGGTCCTGGACCTCTTCTCTCCCTCGAGCCCTCATCCCAAGGGCCCGTGGCATTTCACGACGCCCAGCTAGGGCACCGGACTCGGGCTGGTGATGTTGTCTGGGGGCGCCGGGGGCTCCGGGGTGGGTTTGCACCAGGTGGGGCAGACGCGAGGGAAGGGCCCCGTGGCCGGCTGCGCTCGCCCTAGGGCTGGGGAGGAGGCGCTGAGAACGCGGCGGGGCGGGCCCGGAAGGCACGAGCGGCCTGATGCCCCACGCTCGCTTCCACCCTCTTCCCAGGGAGCAGCCCAACGTGGTGTGGTGCGGGGCTGCGAGGTGCCTTGCTGTGCGGGATGGAAGCGGAGGCGGGCGTGGGGCCAAGCCGGGAGCAGCCTGCAAGAGTCCCGGGATTGGAGCACGCCGGGGCTTGCGCCAGCGCGTTGCCAGGGTCCTCTTGCCCGGCCTCTGCCACCCGCCCGGGACCCGGTACCCGGGGCGGAGGGCGGCGGCAGGCAAGCAGGCAGGCAGGCAGTCAGGCGCGTGCATGGGTGATGCACGGGCGAAGCGCGGCACCCGCTTGGCTTGGGACACGTGGAGCCGGCTCATGAAGCGCCCAGCGGTAGCCGCCGGCCTCTTCGGCCATAGCAGCCTGAACGCTGCCGACCCCGTCTTCTGTGGGAGGCTAAGCAGGGTCGGGCCTGGTTAGCACTTGGATGGGAGACCGCCTGGGAACACCGGGTGCTGTCGGCTTTTGCCTTTTGCCTTTGGCCTCCTTCCCCTCCCCTTTGGCGCCCGCCTTCCCCCCCCCCCCCCCGCCGCCTGTGTCCCTGTCTCCCCAATGAGCGCCGCTGTTGGGGCCAAACACACGCCAGCCTCTGCTCTCTCAGCCCGTCCCGGGCCAACGAGGTGGCCATTCCTGGCCCAGCCACGCGCCGCCTCGCCCCCGTGCCCGCACACCCCAGGGCACTTCAAAGGGGCAAGCTCCCCGCTCCCGGCACCCGGCCAAATCCCACTGGAGCCACTGGAAGCCACAGCCCAGCTTTGCACCTCTCCTGACACACCACCCAGACCCGCACCCGGACGGAGGGGGGGGGTGGTGCGGTGTGGGGGAACCAGAGGCTGGAGCATGGGGGCTGGAGGGTGGGCGCTGGGTGGGTGGATCCAAGAACCCAGGAGCGGGCGGGAGGGGCAGCGCGACCCCAGACTCCGCATCCGCCACAGGCCTGGGCTCCCTGGGTCCTGGACCTCTTCCCTCCCTCGAGCCCTCATCCCCAGGGCCCGTGGCATTTCACGAGACCAAGCTAGGGCAGCGTACTCGGGCTGCTGTTGGTCTCTGGGGGCGCTGGGGGCTCCGGGGTAGGTTTGCACCGGGTGGGGCAGACGGGAGGGAACGGCCCCGGCCCCGTGGCTGGCTGCGCTCGCCCTAGGGCTTGGGAGGAGGCGCTGAGAACCGGGCGGGGCGGGCCCCGAAGGCACGAGCGGCCTGATGCCCCACGCTCGCTTCCACCCTCTTCCCACTGAGCAGCCCATCGTGGTGTGGTGTGGTGCGGTGCGGTGCGCTGCGGGATGGAACCGGAGGCGGGCGTGGGGCCAAGCCGGGAGCAGCCTGCAAGAGTCCCGGGATTAGACAAGGCCGGGGCTTGCGCCACATCCCGTTGCCAGGGTCCTCTTGCGCGGCCTCCTCCACCCGCCCCGGGGCCCGCGGCGAAGGGCGGCTGCGGCGGCGGGCGGCGGGGGGCGGCCGAGGCGGCGGCGGCGGCTGCGGCGGGGGCGGCGGCGGCGGAGGGCGGCGTCTGCGGCGGCGTCGGAGGGCGGCCTCTGCGGCGGCGTCGGAGGGCGCCGGCGGCGGCGGCGGCGGCGGCGACGGCCGAGGCGGCGGCGGCGAGCGGCGGCGGCGGCGGGGGCGGTCGAGACGGCGGGGGCGGCCGAGACGGCGGCGGCGGCCGAGGCGGCGGCGGCGGCGGAGCCCGGCGGCGGCGGCGGAGGCCGCGGCGGCGGCGGAGGCGGCGGCGGCTGACGCGGCGGCGACGGCGGCAGGCAGGCTGGCAGGCAGGCTAGCCGACAGGCAGGAAGGCAGGCAGGTGGGCAGGCAGGCGCGTGCATGGCAGAAGCGCGGCACCCGCTGGGCTTGGGACCCGTGGAGCCTTCTCTTGGAGCGCTCAGCAGCAGCAGCCGCTGGCGTCTTGGGCCATAGCAGCCTGAACGCGCCCCGCCCGGTCTTCTCTCCGCAGCGAAGCAGGGGCGGGCCTGGTTAGCACTTGGATGGGAGACCGCCTGGGAACACCGGGTGCTGTAGGCTTTTGCCTTTGGCCTCCTTGACCTCTCTTCTGGCATCCATCTGCCACACCCCCTCCCTCCCTGTATCCTTCTCTCCCCAGGGAGCGGGGCTCCTGGGGCCAAACACACCCCAGCCACTGCTCCCTCAGCCCCTCCCGGGCCAGCAAAGCGGCCTGGCAGGGCCTGGCTCCGCCCTGACCCTCCCCACCCCCCCAGGGGCCCGCACTCCCCACCGCACTTCCCAAAGGGCACGCTCCCCGCTCCCCACACCCGGCCAAATCCCACTGCTGGGGCTTGAAGCCACACCCCAGCTTGGCACCTTCCCTGACACACCACCTACACCGGCACTGAGGGCAGGCGGGACCGGTCCCGGGATCCGGGATCCGGGATCTGGGGGCTGGGGGCTCGGGGCTGGAGGGTGGGGACTGGGGTGCGTGGACGCGAGGACAGAGGAGGGGCGGGAGGGACACAGAGACACCACACTCCGACTATGCCACAGGCCTGGGCTCCCTGGGTCCTGGACCTCTTCTCTCCCTCGAGCCCTCATCCCAAGGGCCCGTGGCATTTCACGACGCCCAGCTAGGGCACCGGACTCGGGCTGGTGATGTTGTCTGGGGGCGCCGGGGGCTCCGGGGTGGGTTTGCACCAGGTGGGGCAGACGCGAGGGAAGGGCCCCGTGGCCGGCTGCGCTCGCCCTAGGGCTGGGGAGGAGGCGCTGAGAACGCGGCGGGGCGGGCCCGGAAGGCACGAGCGGCCTGATGCCCCACGCTCGCTTCCACCCTCTTCCCAGGGAGCAGCCCAACGTGGTGTGGTGCGGGGCTGCGAGGTGCCTTGCTGTGCGGGATGGAAGCGGAGGCGGGCGTGGGGCCAAGCCGGGAGCAGCCTGCAAGAGTCCCGGGATTGGAGCACGCCGGGGCTTGCGCCAGCGCGTTGCCAGGGTCCTCTTGCCCGGCCTCTGCCACCCGCCCGGGACCCGGTACCCGGGGCGGAGGGCGGCGGCAGGCAAGCAGGCAGGCAGGCAGTCAGGCGCGTGCATGGGTGATGCACGGGCGAAGCGCGGCACCCGCTTGGCTTGGGACACGTGGAGCCGGCTCATGAAGCGCCCAGCGGTAGCCGCCGGCCTCTTCGGCCATAGCAGCCTGAACGCTGCCGACCCCGTCTTCTGTGGGAGGCTAAGCAGGGTCGGGCCTGGTTAGCACTTGGATGGGAGACCGCCTGGGAACACCGGGTGCTGTCGGCTTTTGCCTTTTGCCTTTGGCCTCCTTCCCCTCCCCTTTGGCGCCCGCCTTCCCCCCCCCCCCCCCCGCCGCCTGTGTCCCTGTCTCCCCAATGAGCGCCGCTGTTGGGGCCAAACACACGCCAGCCTCTGCTCTCTCAGCCCGTCCCGGGCCAACGAGGTGGCCATTCCTGGCCCAGCCACGCGCCGCCTCGCCCCCGTGCCCGCACACCCCAGGGCACTTCAAAGGGGCAAGCTCCCCGCTCCCGGCACCCGGCCAAATCCCACTGGAGCCACTGGAAGCCACAGCCCAGCTTTGCACCTCTCCTGACACACCACCCAGACCCGCACCCGGACGGAGGGGGGGGGTGGTGCGGTGTGGGGGAACCAGAGGCTGGAGCATGGGGGCTGGAGGGTGGGCGCTGGGTGGGTGGATCCAAGAACCCAGGAGCGGGCGGGAGGGGCAGCGCGACCCCAGACTCCGCATCCGCCACAGGCCTGGGCTCCCTGGGTCCTGGACCTCTTCCCTCCCTCGAGCCCTCATCCCCAGGGCCCGTGGCATTTCACGAGACCAAGCTAGGGCAGCGTACTCGGGCTGCTGTTGGTCTCTGGGGGCGCTGGGGGCTCCGGGGTAGGTTTGCACCGGGTGGGGCAGACGGGAGGGAACGGCCCCGGCCCCGTGGCTGGCTGCGCTCGCCCTAGGGCTTGGGAGGAGGCGCTGAGAACCGGGCGGGGCGGGCCCCGAAGGCACGAGCGGCCTGATGCCCCACGCTCGCTTCCACCCTCTTCCCACTGAGCAGCCCATCGTGGTGTGGTGTGGTGCGGTGCGGTGCGCTGCGGGATGGAACCGGAGGCGGGCGTGGGGCCAAGCCGGGAGCAGCCTGCAAGAGTCCCGGGATTAGACAAGGCCGGGGCTTGCGCCACATCCCGTTGCCAGGGTCCTCTTGCGCGGCCTCCTCCACCCGCCCCGGGGCCCGCGGCGAAGGGCGGCTGCGGCGGCGGGCGGCGGGGGCGGCCGAGGCGGCGGCGGCGGCTGCGGCGGGGGCGGCGGCGGCGGAGGGCGGCGTCTGCGGCGGCGTCGGAGGGCGGCCTCTGCGGCGGCGTCGGAGGGCGCCGGCGGCGGCGGCGGCGGCGGCGACGGCCGAGGCGGCGGCGGCGAGCGGCGGCGGCGGCGGGGGCGGTCGAGACGGCGGGGGCGGCCGAGACGGCGGCGGCGGCCGAGGCGGCGGCGGCGGCGGAGCCCGGCGGCGGCGGCGGAGGCCGCGGCGGCGGCGGAGGCGGCGGCGGCTGACGCGGCGGCGACGGCGGCAGGCAGGCTGGCAGGCAGGCTAGCCGACAGGCAGGAAGGCAGGCAGGTGGGCAGGCAGGCGCGTGCATGGCAGAAGCGCGGCACCCGCTGGGCTTGGGACCCGTGGAGCCTTCTCTTGGAGCGCTCAGCAGCAGCAGCCGCTGGCGTCTTGGGCCATAGCAGCCTGAACGCGCCCCGCCCGGTCTTCTCTCCGCAGCGAAGCAGGGGCGGGCCTGGTTAGCACTTGGATGGGAGACCGCCTGGGAACACCGGGTGCTGTAGGCTTTTGCCTTTGGCCTCCTTGACCTCTCTTCTGGCATCCATCTGCCACACCCCCTCCCTCCCTGTATCCTTCTCTCCCCAGGGAGCGGGGCTCCTGCGGCCAAACACACCCCAGCCACTGCTCCCTCAGCCCCTCCCGGGCCAGCAAAGCGGCCTGGCAGGGCCTGGCTCCGCCCTGACCCTCCCCACCCCCCCAGGGGCCCGCACTCCCCACCGCACTTCCCAAAGGGCACGCTCCCCGCTCCCCACACCCGGCCAAATCCCACTGCTGGGGCTTGAAGCCACACCCCAGCTTGGCACCTTCCCTGACACACCACCTACACCGGCACTGAGGGCAGGCGGGACCGGTCCCGGGATCCGGGATCCGGGATCTGGGGGCTGGGGGCTCGGGGCTGGAGGGTGGGGACTGGGGTGCGTGGACGCGAGGACAGAGGAGGGGCGGGAGGGACACAGAGACACCACACTCCGACTATGCCACAGGCCTGGGCTCCCTGGGTCCTGGACCTCTTCTCTCCCTCGAGCCCTCATCCCAAGGGCCCGTGGCATTTCACGACGCCCAGCTAGGGCACCGGACTCGGGCTGGTGATGTTGTCTGGGGGCGCCGGGGGCTCCGGGGTGGGTTTGCACCAGGTGGGGCAGACGGGAGGGAAGGGCCCCGTGGCCGGCTGCGCTCGCCCTAGGGCTGGGGAGGAGGCGCTGAGAAGGCGGCGGGGCGGGCCCGGAAGGCACGAGCGGCCTGATGCCCCACGCTCGCTTCCACCCTCTTCCCAGGGAGCAGCCCAACGTGGTGTGGTGCGGGGCTGCGAGGTGCCTTGCTGTGCGGGATGGAAGCGGAGGCGGGCGTGGGGCCAAGCCGGGAGCAGCCTGCAAGAGTCCCGGGATTGGAGCACGCCGGGGCTTGCGCCAGCGCGTTGCCAGGGTCCTCTTGCCCGGCCTCTGCCACCCGCCCGGGACCCGGTACCCGGGGCGGAGGGCGGCGGCAGGCAAGCAGGCAGGCAGGCAGTCAGGCGCGTGCATGGGTGATGCACGGGCGAAGAGCGGCACCCGCTTGGCTTGGGACACGTGGAGCCGGCTCATGAAGCGCCCAGCGGTAGCCGCCGGCCTCTTCGGCCATAGCAGCCTGAACGCTGCCGACCCCGTCTTCTGTGGGAGGCTAAGCAGGGTCGGGCCTGGTTAGCACTTGGATGGGAGACCGCCTGGGAACACCGGGTGCTGTCGGCTTTTGCCTTTTGCCTTTGGCCTCCTTCCCCTCCCCTTTGGCGCCCGCCTTCCCCCCCCCCCCCGCCGCCTGTGTCCCTGTCTCCCCAATGAGCGCCGCTGTTGGGGCCAAACACACGCCAGCCTCTGCTCTCTCAGCCCGTCCCGGGCCAACGAGGTGGCCATTCCTGGCCCAGCCACGCGCCGCCTCGCCCCCGTGCCCGCACACCCCAGGGCACTTCAAAGGGGCAAGCTCCCCGCTCCCGGCACCCGGCCAAATCCCACTGGAGCCACTGGAAGCCACAGCCCAGCTTTGCACCTCTCCTGACACACCACCCAGACCCGCACCCGGACGGAGGGGGGGGGTGGTGCGGTGTGGGGGAACCAGAGGCTGGAGCATGGGGGCTGGAGGGTGGGCGCTGGGTGGGTGGATCCAAGAACCCAGGAGCGGGCGGGAGGGGCAACGCGACCCCAGACTCCGCATCCGCCACAGGCCTGGGCTCCCTGGGTCCTGGACCTCTTCCCTCCCTCGAGCCCTCATCCCCAGGGCCCGTGGCATTTCACGAGACCAAGCTAGGGCAGCGTACTCGGGCTGCTGTTGGTCTCTGGGGGCGCTGGGGGCTCCGGGGTAGGTTTGCACCGGGTGGGGCAGACGGGAGGGAACGGCCCCGGCCCCGTGGCTGGCTGCGCTCGCCCTAGGGCTTGGGAGGAGGCGCTGAGAACCGGGCGGGGCGGGCCCCGAAGGCACGAGCGGCCTGATGCCCCACGCTCGCTTCCACCCTCTTCCCACTGAGCAGCCCATCGTGGTGTGGTGTGGTGCGGTGCGGTGCGCTGCGGGATGGAACCGGAGGCGGGCGTGGGGCCAAGCCGGGAGCAGCCTGCAAGAGTCCCGGGATTAGACAAGGCCGGGGCTTGCGCCACATCCCGTTGCCAGGGTCCTCTTGCGCGGCCTCCTCCACCCGCCCCGGGGCCCGCGGCGAAGGGCGGCTGCGGCGGCGGGCGGCGGGGGCGGCCGAGGCGGCGGCGGCGGCTCCGGCGGCGGTGGCGGCGGCGGCGGAGGGCGGCGTCTGCGGCGGTGTCGGAGGGCGGCGTCTGCGGCGGCGTCGGAGGGCGGCGTCTGCGGCGGCGTCGGAGGTCGCCGGCGGCGGCGGCGGCGGCGGCGACGGCCGAGGCGGCGGCGGCGAGCGGCGGCGGCGGCGGGGGCGGTCGAGACGGCGGGGGCGGCCGAGACGGCGGCGGCGGCCGAGGCGGCGGCGGCGGCGCAGCCCGGCGGCGGCGGCGGCAGGCAGGCTAGCCGACAGGCAGGAAGGCAGGCAGGTGAGCAGACAGGCGCGTGCATGGCAGAAGCGCGGCACCCGCTGGGCTTGGGACCCGTGGAGCCTTCTCTTGGAGCGCTCAGCAGCAGCAGCCGCTGGCGTCTTGGGCCACAGCAGCCTGAACGCGCCCCGCCCGGTCTTCTCTCCGCAGCGAAGCAGGGTCGGGCCTGGTTAGCACTTGGATGGGAGACCGCCTGGGAACACCGGGTGCTGTAGGCTTTTGCCTTTGGCCTCCTTGACCTCTCTTCTGGCATCCATCTGCCACACCCCCTCCCTCCCTGTATCCTTCTCTCCCCAGGGAGCGGGGCTCCTGGGGCCAAACACACCCCAGCCACTGCTCCCTCAGCCCCTCCCGGGCCAGCAAAGCGGCCTGGCAGGGCCTGGCTCCGCCCTGACCCTCCCCACCCCCCAGGGGCCCGCACTCCCCACCGCACTTCCCAAGGGGCACGCTCCCCGCTCCCCACACCCGGCCAAATCCCACTGCTGGGGCTTGAAGCCACACCCCAGCTTGGCACCTTCCCTGACACACCACCTACACCTGCACTGAGGGCAGGCGGGACCGGTCCCGGGATCCGGGATCCGGGATCCGGGGGCTGGGGCCTGGGGCCTGGGGGCTGGGGGCTCGGGGCTGGAGGGTGGGGACTGGGGTGCGTGGACGCGAGGACAGAGGAGGGGCGGGAGGGACACAGAGACACCACACTCCGACTATGCCACAGGCCTGGGCTCCCTGGGTCCTGGACCTCTTCTCTCCCTCGAGCCCTCATCCCAAGGGCCCGTGGCATTTCACGACGCCCAGCTGGGGCACCGGATTCGGGCTGGTGATGTTGTCTGGGGGCGCCGGGGGCTCCGGGGTGGGTTTGCACCAGGTGGGGCAGACGGGAGGGAAGGGCCCCGTGGCCGGCTGCGCTCGCCCTAGGGCTGGGGAGGAGGCGCTGAGAAGGCGGCGGGGCGGGCCCGGAAGGCACGAGCGGCCTGATGCCCCACGCTCGCTTCCACCCTCTTCCCAGTGAGCAGCCCAACGTGGTGTGGTGCGGGGCTGCGAGGTGCCTTGCTGTGCGGGATGGAAGCGGAGGCGGGCGTGGGGCCAAGCCGGGAGCAGCCTGCAAGAGTCCCGGGATTGGAGCACGCCGGGGCTTGCGCCAGCGCGTTGCCAGGGTCCTCTTGCCCGGCCTCTGCCACCCGCCCGGGACCCGGTACCCGGGGCGGAGGGCAGCGGCAGGCAAGCAGGCAGGCAGGCAGTCAGGCGCGTGCATGGGTGATGCACGGGCGAAGCGCGGCACCCGCTTGGCTTGGGACACGTGGAGCCGGCTCATGAAGCGCCCAGCGGTAGCCGCAGGCCTCTTCGGCCATAGCAGCCTGAACGCTGCCGACCCCGTCTTCTGTGGGAGGCTAAGCAGGGTCGGGCCTGGTTAGCACTTGGATGGGAGACCGCCTGGGAACACCGGGTGCTGTCGGCTTTTGCCTTTTGCCTTTGGCCTCCTTCCCCTCTCCTTTGGCGCCCGCCTTCCCCCCCCCCCCCCCCCGCCGCCTGTGTCCCTGTCTCCCCAATGAGCGCCGCTGTTGGAGACAAACACACGCCAGCCTCTGCTCTCTCAGCCCGTCCCGGGCCAACGAGGTGGCCATTCCTGGCCCAGCCACGCGCCGCCTCGCCCCCGTGCCCGCACACCCCAGGGCACTTCAAAGGGGCAAGCTCCCCGCTCCCGGCACCCGGCCAAATCCCACTGGAGCCACTGGAAGCCACAGCCCAGCTTTGCACCTCTCCTGACACACCACCCAGACCCGCACCCGGACGGAGGGGGGGGGTGGTGCGGTGTGGGGGAACCAGAGGCTGGAGCATGGGGGCTGGAGGGTGGGCGCTGGGTGGGTGGATCCAAGAACCCAGGAGCGGGCGGGAGGGGCAGCGCGACCCCAGACTCCGCATCCGCCACAGGCCTGGGCTCCCTGGGTCCTGGACCTCTTCCCTCCCTCGAGCCCTCATCCCCAGGGCCCGTGGCATTTCACGAGACCAAGCTAGGGCAGCGTACTCGGGCTGCTGTTGGTCTCTGGGGGCGCTGGGGGCTCCGGGGTAGGTTTGCACCGGGTGGGGCAGACGGGAGGGAACGGCCCCGTGGCTGGCTGCGCTCGCCCTAGGGCTTGGGAGGAGGCGCTGAGAACCCGGCGGGGCGGGCCCCGAAGGCCCGAGAGGCCTGATGCCCCACGGTCCCTTCCACCCTCTTCCCACTGAGCAGCCCATCGTGGTGTGGTGCGGTGCGGTGCGGTGCGCTGCGGGATGGAAGCGGAGGCGGGCGTGGGGCCAAGCCGGGAGCAGCCTGCAAGGGTCCTGGGATCAGACAAGGCCGGGGCTTGCGCCACATCCCGTTGCCAGGGTCCTCTTGCGCGGCCTCCGCCACCCGCCCCGGGGCCCGCGGCGAAGGGCGGCCGAGGCGGCGGCGGGCGGCGGGGGCGGCGGCGGCGGCTGCGGCGGTGGTGGCGGCGGCGGAAGGCGGCGTCTGCGGCGGCGTCGGAGGGCGGCGTCTGCGGCGGCGTCGGAGGGCGGCGTCTGCGGCGGCGTCGGAGGTCGCCGGCGGCGGCGGCGGCGGCGGCGACGGCCGAGGCGGCGGCGGCGAGCGGCGGCGGCGGCGGGGGCGGTCGAGACGGCGGGGGCGGCCGAGACGGCGGCGGCGGCCGAGGCGGCGGCGGCGGCGGAGCCCGGCGGCGGCGGCGGAGGCCGCGGCGGCGGCGGAGGCGGCGGCGGCTGACGCGGCGGCGACGGCGGCAGGCAGGCTGGCAGGCAGGCTAGCCGACAGGCAGGAAGGCAGGCAGGTGGGCAGGCAGGCGCGTGCATGGCAGAAGCGCGGCACCCGCTGGGCTTGGGACCCGTGGAGCCTTCTCTTGGAGCGCTCAGCAGCAGCAGCCGCTGGCGTCTTGGGCCATAGCAGCCTGAACGCGCCCCGCCCGGTCTTCTCTCCGCAGCGAAGCAGGGTCGGGCCTGGTTAGCACTTGGATGGGAGACCGCCTGGGAACACCGGGTGCTGTAGGCTTTTGCCTTTGGCCTCCTTGACCTCTCTTCTGGCATCCATCTGCCACACCCCCTCCCTCCCTGTATCCTTCTCTCCCCAGGGAGCGGGGCTCCTGCGGCCAAACACACCCCAGCCACTGCTCCCTCAGCCCCTCCCGGGCCAGCAAAGCGGCCTGGCAGGGCCTGGCTCCGCCCTGACCCTCCCCACCCCCCCAGGGGCCCGCACTCCCCACCGCACTTCCCAAGGGGCACGCTCCCCGCTCCCCACACCCAGCCAAATCCCACTGCTGGGGCTTGAAGCCACACCCCAGCTTGGCACCTTCCCTGACACACCACCTACACCGGCACTGAGGGCAGGCGGGACCGGTCCCGGGATCCGGGATCCGGGATCCGGGATCCGGGGGCTGGGGCCTGGGGCCTGGGGGCTGGGGGCTCGGGGCTGGAGGGTGGGGACTGGGGTGCGTGGACGCGAGACACAGGAGGGGCGGGAGGGACACAGAGACACCACACTCCGACTATGCCACAGGCCTGGGCTCCCTGGGTCCTGGACCTCTTCTCTCCCTCGAGCCCTCATCCCAAGGGCCCGTGGCATTTCACGACGCCCAGCTAGGGCACCGGACTCGGGCTGGTGATGTTGTCTGGGGGCCCCGGGGGCTCCGGGGTGGGTTTGCACCAGGTGGGGCAGACGGGAGGGAAGGGCCCCGTGGCCGGCTGCGGCGAAGGGCGGCTGTGGCGGCGGGCGGCGGGGGCGGCGGAGGGCGGCGGCTGCGGCGGCGGCGGAGGGCGGCGGCTGCGGCGGCGTCGGTGGGCGGCGGCGGCGTGCGGCGGCGGCGGGGGCGGCAGGAAGGCAGGCAGGTGGGCAGGCAGGCGCGTGCATGGCAGAAGCGCGGCACCCGCTTGGCTTGGGACGCGTGGAGTCGGCTCATGAACCGCCCAGTGGTAGCCGCTGGCCTCTTTGGCCATAGCAGCCTGAACGCTGCCGACCCCGTCTTCTGTGGGAGGCTAAGCAGGGTCGGGCCTGGTTAGCACTTGGATGGGAGACCGCCTGGGAACACCGGGTGCTGTCGGCTTTTTCCTTTTGCCTTTGGCCTCCTTCCCCTCTCCTTTGGCGCCCGCCTTCCCCCCCCCCCCCCCGCCGCCTGTGTCCCTGTCTCCCCAATGAGCGCCGCTGTTGGGGCCAAACGCACGCCAGCCTCTGCTCTCTGAGCCCGTCCCGGACCAACGAGGTGGCCATTCCTGGCCCAGCCACGCGCCGCCTCGCCCCCGTGCCCGCACACCCCAGGGCACTTGGAAGGGGCACGCTCCCCACTCCCGACACCCGGCCAAATCCCACTGCAGCGACTGGAAACCACAGCCCAGCTTTGCACCTTTCCTGACACACCACACAAACCCGCGCCCGGACTGAGGGGGGTGTTGCGGTGTGGGCGGAACCGGAGGCTGGCGCCTGGGGTTGGAGGGTGGGCGCTGGGTGGGTAGATACATGAACCCAGGAGCGGGCGGGAGGGGCAGCGCGACCCCAGACTCCGCATCCGCCACAGGCCTGGGCTCCCTGGGTCCTGGACCTCTTCCCTCCCTCCAGCCCTCATCCCCAGGGCCCCTGGCATTTCACCAGGCCCCGCTAGAGCAGCGGATTCAGGCTGGTGATGTTCCAAGAAATAACTGAAACATTCCCCCAGAGCACAGGGCCGTGGATTGCAGTGAGATATCTGGCTACCCCCAAAACACAACTTACAGGCTCTATTCCTAGGCTGCAGCCAGCGTGTTATGATGTCAAAAATATTTCTGAAGACTATCAGTGTCAAATAGCAAAAATGAAAGAAACCAAACTCCTCATCTCTGTGAAGCTATTGGTTCCTCAATAGCTAATTGGTGTATTCATTTAATTTTTATTGTTTTTCTTTTTGAAAGAGACAGAAACAGCAAGAGTGGAGCAGGGGCAGAGAGTTCGGGGGAGAGAGAATCCTAAGCAAACTCCCCACTGTCAGCTCTGCGCCCAATGCAAGGCTCACATTCACCAAGTGTGAGAACATGACCTGTGCCGAAACCAAGACTCAGATGCTTCACTGACTGAGCCACCCAGTCGCCCCTGTTTTTAGAGTTTCAGAGACACAGAGAGAGAGAGAGAGAGAGAGAGAGAACGAGTGAGTATGAGGAGAAAGGGGCAGAGAGAAAGGAGGAAGAGGACCCAAAGCAGGATCCACGCAGAAAGCAGCCAACCCACACTTTTTGTTACCTCTCAACTTACAAAAATACACATTTCGGGGAGCAGTAGGGTGGGAGAACCAGAAGGCACTACCGCGAAAACACTACCCACTGTTTTCATTACAGAAAGTATAAGGATGTGAAAGAAAACACATCAGCAACATCTAAGGGACAGAATTTTCCCAGCGTGGTTCCAGGAGCAAAAGGTCTACTTTCAGTATCAAATTGCATACAGCAAGGTGACAACTATCCAAGTTATTGGAAAAAAACTTTTATACACTTCAAACATAGGGACATTCAAATCAGACCACTGTTGAACAGTTTCTACAAATTTCCATGCCCAGAGAACCAAAAGCCTGAGGGTTCCTACGGAATTGTGAGCAGTAACGGAAATAACGGCATTTCAACTGAAGTACAACTGAGTGTGCCAGTCATGATCCTTATTATGAGTTCTGAGAAGGAGACTAGATTGAGGCAGACGGAAAGAGAAACCAACGGACAAGTCCGGGGGCTGAAGGGGAAATGGCCTCTAGCGGTAAGGGGCCCTGTGGGCCCAGTGTGGACGTGAGACACCCCACTCCACACCTCGTAGGCACAGGGGCCCTGAAGAGTGGCCACATGCGTTGCCTGCTGTCCGGTGTATCACAGAGCCCACTGAGTTCTTCCCCGGCTCAAGGCCCCGTCCCGTCGTCCCACCATCTCCAATGTCCCCCCTTGGCCCACCTCCTGCTCCACCCCACTAAACTGCAAACCACCTCTTCTGTTGAAGAGGGCTCACTTTTATTTTTCAGTTGTCAGATCACTGGGATGTGGTCTCAACCTGCCTCCTTCATCCACTTAACTCAGCTCTGGGACACGCTCACCCCACATGTGACCTGCTCTGCAGTGGAAAGTCCCAGAGAGATATGCCTGCACCACTCCTCTGGGCCCCCATCCCGGGCATCACAGCGCCTCAGCCGCTTGGTAAGAAAGGAAACCCACTGCTGTTACTCACTGTCAGAATCAAGACCAGTTAAAAATAGTGGTACTGAATAGATTGCAAAGGTCAGAGTCTATTGAAGAGAAACTCAAAAACTACAGGGGAAGGAAAAAGAAGGGCAGCCTAGTGAATACGCCAGAGAGACCTCCAGATGAATGACAGTTTCTGAATGCTGGTGACCATGTCCTCACAGGGGCTGCAGTTACACATAATGTGATGGAGCTTCTGTGTTCAAAGTATCTCGTGGATATTTAGATGCAGACACTCCTAAAAGCCATGTGACGGAAGTGCTCCCACTGTTCCTATTAACAGGTGATTAAACGGAAGCACAGGAATGCTCATATGTACCTTCCCCAGAGCCCCAAACTCATCTGTGCAGGAGCCAGGCTCAGCGTCAAGTGCTCTGGGGTCACGCCCTCCCTGCACAACTTCTCAAGGTGGACTGGGAATCCACGTGAGTCCTTTCCAGATTTCATACATGCTCTACGTCCTCCAGGAACCATAGCTGCATTCGGGCCTCAGGTTCACTGTGGAGGAGATACAACCTATTTGCAGCTATATAGAACATTGAACAAACAACCACTGCTTGAAAACCAGGTACAGCTGAGAACTACTCAGCAACACGACAAATACCACAATGCTTATTTTTTAAAGTTTATTGTGTTTATCAGCTTGTCCGCCCAATTTGCTGAGTCCCAGGGCACCGTGGAAGGGTTTTCAACCTCCAATTCAGCGGCTGTGGGGAAGCAGAGTGATGAAATGGGAGGCAGGGGGTGTCAACAGCCACGTGAAGGCCTCCCGACAGGGGAAGGGGTCTGCAGGTCGAGTGACTGCGGATCTAGAGGAACGATGCCAGTAAGACCTCACTCATGCGGGAGCCACGCAAGGGACACCAACCTGTTCAGGCGGTCTTGTCACTAGCGTGGACGGGGTGGACCTTTTGTTTCTTGCCTAGCAAGCAGCACACTGAAGACTGATGACCTTCTTTTTGGGGGCGTTGTGCAGCGAGTCCTGGCTACTGCTACTGCTGCTGAGGTTGCTCAAGGGGCCATCCTGAGAGCCTGTGGATCTGGGGGACGCACAGGAGAGCATCTTCCAGGCATGCTCGTCACACGACACAGCGCCCCACGTGAGGGAGAAGCACAATCCCCCAGCTTCTAGGGAGGGCTGCGCCTTGGGAGCTGACACTCTCCCTCCCAAGTATATCTGGAGTCCAAGCGCCCTGGGTCGGGAACGCTCAGCACCCCTCCCAGGCCGTGACCCGATAACCATGGCGTGGGTCTCATGTAATGCAATGAGGCTGTCCCCTGCGTAGTGAGTGCCGGCCTCTCCTAACGAGCTCTGAATCTGGTCTGTGCTAACCAAGAGCAATCAGTTTCTGAGATCCCAAAGGAAGGATTGCCTTCCTGAGAGTACTTGGTGTTTGGGTGGCTGGTAGAAGAAATGATGGCTAGCCAACTTGTTTCCCTCCCTGGCCATTAAAGATGCTTTTACTCTGAGGAACACTTGGTTCACCATGGGCAGTATTCTCTAGGACTGCTTAGCACAGAGAGAGACCATTCATGAACTACTGCATCCAAGCCCTGTTCCAAACATTTGAGCTTAGCCTGCAGCACAAGCCTGTTACCTTGGAATCACTGTCTTCTCTATCCACTGATAGGATGGCAAGGGAAAACAGTGAACTCCAGAAGCTTTCCCTCATTTCTAAGGTAATAACACAGGCATCTTGCCTTTGGGTTCCCACGGAAGATGACGGAGGCTTCCCTTTGCCGTACACTTATGTGTTTCATATCTATCCATATCTTATTCCTGAGACCATCAGCTTGCCAGGGAGTTGTCTTAGTCATTGCTTCCTAATATTTATCTCATTTTCTGGACCACATGCTTCCCTGGGGAATTCCATCAGACATCTAAAGCAGTTAATATCTATCCTTCTCAAGCTGTTCCACAGAATAGAAATGGAAGGAAAACTTCTAGACACATTCTACAAAGCCAGCTTTACTTTGATTCCCAAACCAGACAGAGACCCAGCAAAACAAAAAGACGACTATAGGACAATATGCCTGATGAATGAGAGTACAAAAATTCTCAACAAGATACTGGCAAATCGAATGCACAGCATATGAAAAGAATTTTTCACCATGATCAAGTAGGATTCCTATCTGGGCTATAGGGCTGGTTCAGTATTTGCAAATCAATCAGTACGATACATCACATTAAGAAAACCACAGGTAAGAACCACATGATCCTGTCAATACAGGCAGAGAAAGCATTTGACAAAACACAGCATCCTTTCTTAATAAAAACCCTCAAGAAAGTCAGAATAGAAGGAACATATGTAGACATCATAAAAGCCACGTATGATACAAGTCCGCAGCTAATATAATTCTCCTGGGGATAAACTGAAAACTTTCCCCCTGAGATCAGGAACATGACAGGGGCATGTCCACTGTCACCACTGTTGTTGAACATAGTTTGGCAATTCCTAGACCCAGTTTTTCAATTCCTAGAACCAGCAATCAGACAACAAAATGAAATAAATGGCATCACAATGGCAAAGATGAAGTCAAACGTCCACTCTGCACAGACCACATCATACTCTACCTGGAAAACCTGACAGAATCCTCCAAAAGTCTCCTCGAACTGATACATCAATTCAGCAAAGTCGCAGGGTACAAAATCAATGTACAGAAACCCCTCGCATTTTCATATACCAATAACAACAAAACAGAAAGAGAACTAAAGAAACTGATCACGTTACAGTTGCACCAGGACCATAAAATACCTATCAATAACCTAAAAATACGAATGAACCAATCCAAACATATAAAAGTTCTGCGTGCTGAAAAGTATACAAGGGTTATGAAGAAAATTGAAGAAGACACAAAGAAATGGGAAAACATTCCATGTTCATGGATTCAAAGAATGAATATTGTTAAAATGTCAATACCATCCAAAGCAATCTACACTTTCAATGCAATCCCCATCAAAATCGTGCCACCATTCTTTTCAAAGCTAGAACAAATAATGCTAACATTTGTGTGGAACCACAAAATTCCCCGAATATACAAAGTAATATTGAAGAAGAAAACCAAAGCAGGAGGCATCACAGTCCCAGAATGTAGCCTCTGCTACAAACCTGTAATCATCAAGACAGTATGGTATGAGCACACAAACAGACACATAGGCCAATGGAACAGAATAGAGAACCCAGATTCAGACGCACAAATGTATGGCCCACTAATCTTCCACAAAGCATGAACGAATATCCAATGGAAGAAAAACAGTCTCTTTAACCACTGGTGCTGGGAGAACTGGACAGCAACATGCAGAAGAATGAAACTAGGCCACTTTCTTATAGCATACACAAAAATAAACTCAAAATGGATAAAGGACCTGAATGTGAGACACGAAACCGTCAAAAGCCGAGAGGAGAAAGCAGGAGAAAACCTCTCCTACCTCAGCTGTGGCAATTTCTTACATGACACGTCTCCAACGGCAAGGGAACTAAAAGCAAAAATGAACTATTGGGACCTCATCAAGATAAACACCCTCTGCACTGCAAAGGAAACAAGCAACAAAACAAAAAGACAACAGATGAAATGGGAAAAGATATTTGCAAATGATGTATCAGACACAGGGCTAGTATCCAAACACCTATAAAGAACTCACCAGGGGCGCCTGGGTGGCGCAGTCGGTTAAGCGTCCGACTTCAGCCAGGTCACGATCTCGCGGTCCGTGAGTTCGAGCCCCGCGTCAGGCTCTGGGCTGATGGCTCAGAGCCTGGAGCCTGTTTCCGATTCTGTGTCTCCCTCTCTCTCTGCCCCTCCCCCATTCATGCTCTGTCTCTCTCTGTCCCAAAAATAAATAAACGTTGAAAAAAAAAAAAAACTCACCAAACGCCACACCTGAAAACAAATATTCGGGCGATGAAATGGGCACAAGACATGAATAGGTACTTTTCCAAAGAAGACATCCAGATGGCCAAGAGACATGCCAAGATACTCAACATCACTCCTCATCAGAGAAATACAAATCAAAACCACACTGAGATTCCACTTCACATCGGTCAGAGTGGCGGAAATGAACAAATCAGGACACTATAGATGCTGAACAGGATGGGGAGAAACAGGAACCCTCTTGCATTGTTGGTGGGAAGAAAAACTGGTGCAGCCACTCTGGAAACAGTGTGGAGGTTCCTCACCACATTAAAAATAGATCTACCCTATGACGCAGCAATAGCACTGCTAGAATTCAGGGGATTCAGGAGTGCTGATGCACAGGGGACTCGTACCCCAATGTTTATAGCAGCGTTTTCAACAATAGCCGCATGATGGAAAGAGCCTAAATGCCCGTCGATGGACAAATGGATAAAGAAGATGAGGTTTCTATATACAATGGAATACTACTTGGCAATGAGAAAAGATGAAGTCTGGCCATTTGTAGCAACGTGGAAGGAACTGCAGGGTGTTCTGCCAAGTGAAATAAGTCAGGCAGAGGAAGACAGATACCATATGTTTTCATTCATTCATATGTGGATCCTGAGAAACTTCACAGGAGACCAGAGGGGAGGGGAAAGGGGCAAACGAGTTGCAGAGAGGGAAGGAGGCATACCAGAAGAGACTCTTAAATACTGAGAACAAACTGAGGGTTGATGGGGGGTGGGGGAGAGGGGAAAGTGGGTGATGGCCATTGAGGAGGGCACCTGTGGGGATGAGCACTGGGTGTTGAATGGAAACCAATTTGACAACAAATTATATTGAATACAAGAAAAAAGAAAAGATGCTCATAGTCACTCCTCATCAGGGGACTACAAATCAAAACCACACTGAGATGCCACCTCACACGGATCAGAGTGTGCCTGTGTGTGGGCAGTCAGCACTGCTGCTTTGCTGGGACACAGTGTGTCCTCCAAAAGCGACAAGGGGTGGGGGGGTCTCGTGCTTTGGGAAACATGGACAATCACAAGCAGTCTGTTTAGTACCTTAGTGTGGCTGAGGTCGTGTCAGAATTTAAAACAAAAGTACTTGCAGAAATTATATAACCCGTTCAGTGAAGTTGTTGTTTGGCACAGGTGGGGGGAGACCCCGTAGCAGAGTTCAATATGCAGAGAATTTAGAAAATCATTGCTTAAGACTCATCACTTTCACTTTTGAGACTGCTGACAGAAATTGCTTAGTAAACACGGAGGGCTGGAAGAGGAATCTTTCGGGTGTTGGACAAGAAACGCAGGGCAGGACGTTCTGGTTCCATTTGCAGTGTCAGATACCATGGGATACAATGTTGTTACAGGGGTAGGCTATAGAAGATGACTTCCACTTATAAGAAAGGTGGAGTTTGGCTTCCATTTGTTAACACTGCGGCTTCAACTTTGTGGTGATTGGATGAGATTTCATCCGCCTTTTCCCCGGAAAAAGGATGGTTGTCTCATGGTGTGTGCCTCCAGAGGCAAGTCGCCGTTCTGCGGAAAGCTCAACGGTGTCCGGAGGCAACCGAGGTTGTGACTTCCGGGAGACTTTATTATCCGTTTGTCTTTGAACACATGGGAAAGAATAAGCCTGGGTAACTGGTCAGAATCCCGAGCAGCCTCCGCACTGTCGGCACAGAGCCTGACGGGGGGCGCCAACTCACAGAGCGACACCGGCTGAGCCACCCAGGTGCCCCGAGGATGCTACTTTTCTGTTTGTTTGGAAAATGAGGATTTCGCCCGGTTTTTGTGTCTGCAGTGTGTTAATGTGTCGTACGCTGATTCTTTCCCTGTGTTCCCTCTGAAATACCTGCTGTAGGCCATGGCCCAGAAGGAAGACATGCAAGACAGGATCACTACCCTTGAGAAGCGCTGCCTCAGGGCACAGCACGAAGCCACCTCTCTGCACGACCTCAAGGATAAACTTGAAAACGAGATCGCAAAGAAGGACTCTCTGCATCGACAGGTCATTGGTTTCGTTGAACTTCATTCCACTTTTATTAATTACAAGTCAAGTTAAGGACCAAGGGTCAATGTCAAGGTTTTAGGATCTTAGAATCTTGTGTTGACCAACGGGGTTACTTCAACGTCCAGGGTTTAATTCTTTCGAATTTTATGGAAGTATGTTATGGGGCTCCCGTCCTTGATTCCTTCTTTGTCTTGTCTTACATGCACGTTACTCTGTTGCCTGTTAGCCCTGTTTCCAAAGGAGCAGGGAGTGGCCGGGAATGTGTAGGCAGCTGGCCATTTTGGTTAGTACCTGAGATCGGGGGGAATGGCAGGTGCAGAAGCGTAGTCTGGCGTGAGGATGTGAGACCCTGTGTTTTGGGAAGCTGCACATCTCTTCCTTGGTTGTCAGGTCATCCAGCATTGAACAGGAAAAGCACATCCAGCTTCTTGGAAACAGAGTGAGTTTGTCTGGTGTGTTTGTCAAATGTGTCAGTCGACCCAAAATGATAATCAAAGTGAAATACTAGGAAGCCATTAAAATGACATGGAGGAATGCTGTTTGAGAGCACGTAACATGTTCCAAATCATGAGTGTAAAGGGCAGATCGCGAAATACTATGTGTACAGCATGTGATTTTTTTTTTGAGGGTTGTAAAGCATGATACGCGGTCTGTATATACACACAGAGCTCTATGAACACAGAAGATGGAAGGAGTCTTTGGGAACAAACGTTAACCTTGCAAAAACCTCACCTTGTACATGATTTTTAAAATGACTTTATATGTTTTTAATGCTTATTTATTTTTGAGAGAGGGGGCCAGAGTGAGAGAGAGCGAGCGAGCATGAACAGTGTAGGGCCAGAGAGGGAGAGAGGGAGACACAGAATCCAAAGCAGGCTCCAGGCTCTGAGCAGTCAACACAGAGCACGAGGTGGGGTTGACCCCATGAGCTATGAGATCATGACCTGAGCCGAAGGTGGACGCTTAACCGACTGAGCCACCTCGGCTTCCCTAAAAGTCCTTTCACAAAAAATCTCGTGTCTAAGTTTTCCACGTTGAAATTTTCCACGTTTTGGTCAAGAGGGAGAGTGTTTTTGTTGAATCATGGTACACTTCCAAAAAGAACTCAACTGGCATCAGGCATGCTCTCAGAAGCTCTGTGCTGGCTGATGTGCCCACCTCCGAGTGTCCTATGTAGCGAGCCCTCGGACCACAGTATAAATATGTTTACGAAGGGTTAGGACCGAACCCTTCTCTCCTTAACTGGTCAGGAAGAGCGAGCAATCTCCTCCAGAAGATGGGTTTTCTTTAATGTGTGGGAACTTTGTCTTTGGAAAGACTTCTTTGAAGATCCTGAAGAAGAGCAAAGAGTTTGGCAAGACATGTTTTGCGTAGTGAAAGGAGGACCAAGGCAGTGGGTGACTCCTTGCAGAAAGGAAAGGTTTACTCTGAAGCACCTGCCAAACTGTTGGCTTCAGTCAGAACTAACAGTAGGTCTCTGCATTTAGATTTTGTTTCACTTTATTAAAAATGGAAACGGAGAGAAGACTTGCTACACTTTGATGCTTTGCCTTCATTTCCTAGACTGCGGATCAAAACCGCCAGTTGCAAGAGCGCCTGGAGGTGGCGGAGCGGAAGCTGCAGCAGACCCCGAGGAAGGCCAAGTCGCTGCCCGAGGTGGAAGCCGAGCCGGCCCAGAGGGTGGCCACCCTCTGCAAGGTGGGGCCCCCGTTTCCTTCTGGGTCCCATGGTGGGAATGTCATTTTCAAGGCGGTCCGTTCTTGTATCTCCTTTCTCACCGGTAACGTCGGCGTGCCAAAGTCCGTGAACCAGCTGAGATCTGTTTTCGGTGCTACTTTGTCTGAGATTGGAATGCTTTCCAAACGGCAGGCATCATCCCCAGTTTTGTTCCCTCCGGTTTTGTCCGACGTGTGCTGTTTGCCGTTGGCTGCATCTAAGACTCACTGCTTTTCAGAGTTAAGTCAGCGACTCAGAGCTCAAGATAGTAGCCTTGGGTAAGAGAAGGACAGGGGTGCCTGGCCGGCTCAGTCAGTGGAGCTTGGGACTCTTGATCTCAGGGTCATGAGTCTGAGCTCCCCGTAGGGTGTAGAGCTTACCGAAGGAAAAAAAAAAAAGCATAGAATTTTTCCGAGAAATGAGAAAATCCTATCCTCTTTTAAACACAATCTTTTTTTTATTTAAAAAATTCTTAAATGTTCATTTATTTTGAGACAGAGAGAGACAGAGCGAGCCTGGGCACATACCTGAGCAGGGGAGGGGCAGAAAGAAGGAGATAGAATGCCAAGTAGGCTCCATGCTATCAGCACAGAGCCTGACACAGGGCTCGAACGCCCAAACCTTGAGTTCATGACCTGAGCTGAAGCCAAGAGTCAGAACCCGACTGACTGAGCCACCCAGACACCCCTGTAAGAAATAAATCTTTAAGGAATTCACTCGGAGGTTCCACAAATAGAGTCGAGGAACGTGCCACACACAGTCCCTGCCCTCCCAGCTCTCACAGCCCTCACCACCCACAGAGGAAGGCAGCAGTTGAAGAGGTAGTTTCCAGACATGATGTGGTCGGTGCTGGGATCGAATGATGCACACAGGACGAGGGAGCACATGACTGGGCAGCCAGTCCGTCCTTCCGGAACCGGGGCTGAGGGAACCTGTAGCAGGGAGACTGTCGGTGCTTCTGTGTCACCGGTTCCAGTGCAGTGAGGGTCCCAGTGGGAAGGGGGGTGGGTTCGTCACGGGATGCTGACCCTCAAGGCTGCCATCAAGTCGGGCAGGCGGCATTGGGCGCCCACAGGCCCAGGCTCCAACAGAGCCTCTCCTCCTTTGTGATCTGCATGTCAAGTCTCCGTTTCTTTTCTCGCCTGTCCTCTCTCCTGTCCTGGTCAGCCACGTAGCAGAACCCTTTGTCTTTGGACACTCTGCTGCTGAGGAAGCTCAACTATTGGAAGTGACTTCCCAGCTTAGGAAGGCAGCACGCCTGTTTGCTCTTTCCGCTTGCTGCTTCCTCCCGTCCGTGCTGAGTGGCCAGGGGTGTCTCCCGGGGGACGAGGCACCGTCCAAGGATCCGGGGCCCAGGGTGGGGACGAGACAGTTGCCTACCCCCGGTCACCAGCATGGAAGCCCACTGCTTCCCACTGGCACGCATGAGGCCGGTAGGGACTGTGAGCAGGCGGAAGGCCGCTCACAGCCTGTCGTGCGTAGGCACGGCGTGTGTTGTGGGGCAGCCAGCTCTTCTGACCCTGCTGTCGCCCACAGGCCGAGCAGAGGCGTGGCAACATCGAGGAAAGGCTGCGCCAGATGGAGGCCCAGCTGGAGGAAAAGAACCAAGAACTGCAGCGGGTACGTGTCCGGGCGGAGCAGCCGCGCACCTGGCAGTGGTTGAGGATGAGGCGCAGGCTGGGGGTGTGGGGGTAGGGAGTGGTCCCTTGTTTCCCACTTCTCCCCACGTGGACGCCAGGCCCCTTCTCGATCCCATCAGGGGTACAGTGCACTCTTGTGCGAGTTGGACGCTAGCGAACACTGCTAGCCTGTGGACAATGTTCTCTGGGCGCTGGGGCCCCGTAGGCACTGCCGCTTAGGGGTGGAGGCACCCGCACAGCCCACCGTGCGCACCAGCTCATTAGCAGCTACTCACAGTTGACTCGGGACCTCGTGGGTGTCCCTTGACCAAAGCGGAGGTACTGGCCTGGGGTAGGGCAGCCTAGAGGAGGGGTCTCCTTCCTTAGGACATGACACTGAGGTCCTGAAATCAGGTCACTGGCCTGACCTTGGTCCCCACATCCTGAATTTCTTCTTGAGATGTAAAGGCACAGGTCAGGGTAGATGTTCCTAAGAAGAGGAATAGCGTAATCGAGCCTTGACGAAAGGGACGCCCGTGTCCCTTGAATCCCCTGAGATTTTTCCCTGCGGGAGCTGGTCGGACGTCAACATGAAACACCCAGGAGACAGACCAGACAGCAGCGTCCCCAGCTTGGGACGTCTATCCAAGGCCATCGGGTTTTGTTTTCACCAGAAAACTCAAAACACTCACCCTTAACTTACAGCAGAAACTCGTGTGCTTGGCTCTCAGGGTCAGAGAATAAAACATGAGTTTCCGCGGAGTGAAGCTTCTGATGCCAGCGTGACGGCTCGTGTTGGCCGACCCCAGCCCGCCATGACACATGCACACAAGCGAGCACAACCAGACGCTAGCCTCTTGGGCCGAGAATTCAACCTCACCTACTTAGAGAAGCACTTCATTGCCTTTAGGACTGTATGGTAGTTTGGAGGGACAGGTGTTGAGATAAGGATTCTATTATAACTGAGACAATTCCAAGGACACTTTTAAGCTGCTTTGCTTGAAAAATACTTGGGTGCTGATCCCTTCTTGTGGGGTGGCCAGGGTCTTTTCCAAGTGATGGCCGTTGCTGCGTGTGAGGCGTGGTGGTCATGCTTTCTGTTGCCTGCTCCCAAGGAAAGAAGTGCCAGCGGGTGTGGCTTAGAGATGAGGAAGCCCGAGCCTGGAGGGACTGTCCGTTGCCTAGCCTGCGGGTGTGTCCTGTGGGCTCTTCTTCCTCCCTGGGCCCCCCGACTGCAGGACACATGTGTACTCCATACCCCAAGGCCCTCCGCCCGGCAGGAGCCCCTGAATCCTGCCGGCCTGTCCTCGCTGCTTCTGTTTTGGGTTAATCCAGGATATGCGGTAGAAACAAGTTGTTAAACCATACGATTGATGAGAGTTCTATAAAACACAGACCCGTGAACTTTGCGGTTACATTCAGATATTACTTCAGGTAATTAGTTATGAATTTGTAATACAAGTTTCCATTACAAAACGTTCAGGAGATGTGTGAATTTCACGAAAAACAAGTGAAAGTCTTTCTCACCACTCAATTTTTCCCAAAGTAGATGTTTTTTTATCTTTCGGTTTTGTAAATGGATTCATTTCTTTCCCCCTGAAGCCAGATCCGAGCTTCTATTTACGCCCCAGAATATTCCTCCTCCCGTGTGTAGATCAGCTGATCCCCTTAAGAATATGCTCTTTCCTGCATGTACATCTGCCTCCTGAGCCCATCTGAGCTAATAATGAGGACATTCGTGAGGGCCCATGCGTGTTTTGTTTCCCAGAAACAAAGGGACCTGCTAAGTGATGACCCCTGGGAAGCAGGTTCCTGCGTTTCTGTGCCCCGCTAGGTCGGTGCTGGCAGTGACGCACAAGCACGCCAAAGAGTGCCGTGGGAAGGGGCAGCCGAGGATGGCGTGCGTGTGGGTCACACCGCTGGTCATTCGCACGCCTGAGCCGGTGTTCGCACTTTGGCTTGAAGCCTGTGTCTTCTCTTTCAGGTAAGGCAGAGAGAAAAACTGATGGAAGAGAGTAATCAAGGTCTGTCGGGCACTATTGACCAGCGCCTTTCCGAATCTGATGAGCGTCTGCAGCGTCATCTTAAAGAGAGAATGGCTGCTGCGGAAGATAAGGTAGGACATGAGAGACAGCGGCTGAGTGCCCCCGTCCTCACAGAGGAGACGCTCACGTTGTGATCCTGAGGAGCAGCGTGGAGCAGAGGCCAACAGCCATGGCAGAAAGTAGAAATGATTCTTTCACGCGGAAAAACTGCAGGCTGTTACCCACTGCCTACGTTAAGTTCCCAGTGTCCTGTCCCTGCCCGACGTATGTGTGTGGGAAGGTGCGTCTCACTGTCTAGAAGAGGAGTATGGTCTGGGGAGGGCCCGAGAGTAAGTATTTTAGGCTTTTACTAACTGAGACGTAAGGAGTAAGCTAGCTTCATGCTAATCCAAGATGGGCACAGAAACAGCCATAGGCAGTATATAACTAAGGGGAGGGGCCGTGTGCCCATAACCCTTTGTTGATAGGACCCGGCGGTGGCTGGATGCGGTCGGCAGGCCCTCGTTTGCCGCCCCTGTGCTGGAACCTTCAGCCTGGTTCTTGTCTGGGGAGCTAATTTCTACCTGTTTTGTCCAGACGGACCGGTAGGAGTGCGCAGTTCTGTCAGGCCTTTAACCAGCTGAAAACAGAGTTTCTCCTGTTCCGTCTGCGGCCTTCCCTCTTTTCATCTGGATTGGAAAGAGTCTAAGCCTGGACTCTTACACCATCATAATGGATACACTTGAGGTGTAACGGGAGGGAAGCAGTATCATAGGATCTCTGTGAGAGAAGCTCTGGTGGTGACAGTTGGATGCGGACCTGATACTACCGGTTCTGGTTACACCTGTGTCCCTGAGATGAGCCCAGAATCTGCCCTAAGATTGGCACTGGGAGACACCAGTGAGCAATGCTAATTACACGACACACTTGTTTTGGGTAAAACCCATTATGAGGTGCGTTATTATACCCCACGTGAGGTTCTACCTTGATCCCTGGGGCCAGCCTTTCGGTAGAATAGTTGTATGTGAGATTGGAAGTATATGTACGAAACTTAGGTCAGGTTTCCCAAGTGACTGAGGCATCACAGACCCTAAAAGCTAGTACAAACCAGTGTACCTGCTGCAAGTAAACTTAGGAACTTTTCATATTTAGTCAGACATTGATCCGTGAAGAAATTGTACATGGACAAAATATGAGTAAAGGCTGTTACTGCAGTTTCACAGACAGCATTTCATTCTGTGGTCATGTGACCCTGTTCGTTGGTATGGCCATTCGCTCCACGCCTTTTCTGCGGTGCTGCATTATTGTAAAGAGAAACGTAAGCATGCTCTAGCATGTGGAACGTTTGAAAGAAGCAACATTAAAGGACTGTCAGTACCTTTCTCAGAAGTCTCTGTTAGGAGAAGTTGGCAATCTGAAAAAACAGTTAGAAGAAACGCAACGTGAGAAGGTACTTCCATCTCTCACTCATTCAGTGATCCCTTGAGACTGGAAAGGAGCAGGTGACCTCTGGGGCTCACACTTCCTCCAAGGCGAGCCACCAATGTGCTTTCGAGCGGCCCCACGCTCGCAAGTCTGAATGGCACGCATGTGGCGGAGTTGGAGCCGAGCAGCCTATGGGGTTCAGATTTCTGAGTCCCTTCGGGGGTTCGCTGGAAAGCTAAAATGTTCGCGTAAACCGTTCGTTGAGTGCAGCGTTGCTCAGCAGGAAGGTAACAGGTGACACGGGTGTCATCCCAAGGGTTCTCGCGGCTGCATTTGAAATGGTCAAACAGACGGGTGATGTTAGTTTTCATGTAGCCCGATGCAGGCAACATGTTATTGTATCATGTAAATAGTGTAGACATGAAGGAGCTACTCTACAATGTTTTTCCACATTCAGTCCTTGCAACCCACGGGGCGTCTCACAGTTCCATCCCCTGTGGTCGGGACCAGCCCCATTTTGGGCGCTCAGTTAGCCACGTGCGGCGGTGTCTGCTGCCTGGGACGGCACTGCCTAGGGGGTTGTTGTGTGACCGAAGCTCCTCGTCGGTTGTGCTCCCTGGCGCTGTGTGTGCAGACATGAGGCTGGGCTGCAGAGAGTCCACGACGGAGCACGTGCCTATGGCACAGAAGGGCTATTCCCCCACCGCCCAGAAAGTCCTGCTCCTCTCTACATAATTAGGAAGGAGTCCTAGTGGCTCGGTGTTTCTCCTCTGTAACCTTGCTATGCCTGAGACCTAACTGTTCAGTAGGGTTAGGGACGTTCACTTGGTGATCCGGGTGTTTACTGGAGGACTCTTGGAGAGAATGGTCTTGGGGTTTGTAACTGCTGAATTTACCCATCGTGGTTATGATGGTCAGCATTTCAGCACACTTGATGCAAGGAGTGTTTTCCATTTTTTCTTGAATTCTTTTTTTTTTTTTTTAATTTTTTTTTTCAACGTTTTTATTTATTTTTGGGACAGAGAGAGACAGAGCATGAATTGGGGAGGGGCAGAGAGAGAGGGAGACACAGAATCGGAAACAGGCTCCAGGCTCTGAGCAATCAGCCCAGAGCCTGACGCGGGGCTCGAACTCACGGACCGCGAGATCGTGACCTGGCTGAAGTCGGACGCTTAACCGACTGCGCCACCCAGGCGCCCCCTTCTTGAATTCTAATGAACCTACAGTGTTGTGTCAGTTTCAAGTAGACAGCATACCGTTTCAACTATTGCACACGTGAGTCTGTGCTCGTCACCATCACTGTGGTCACCGTGTGTCACCATACAGAGTCCTTAGGGTATCACGGACCGTATTCCCTGTACTGTGCTTTTCATCCCCGAGACACCTTTATTTGATATCTGGATGCTGATGCCTGATAATCACCATCATCTCTTTTGCCCACTGCCCCTACTCGCCTCTCCTCTGGCCACTACCAGTTTGTGCTCTGTGTTGATGCAAAGACTAGTTAACCTTGCTTGCAGTGAGTGTCGTTGTCATTTGCTGCTTTGCAGGATCGGCTTCTACACAAAATGGAAGCACTAAGGGCCCTATTGAAGCGGGCAAGATTGAGAGGCTCTTCGCTTCACCATGGGTATGACACTTCCCGGTTCACAGATCTGTTTGAGATGCGGCTGGGGGCGGCTTCCCTCTGTCACCAGTATGACCTGAACCAGCTCATGGTTCCAAAGTAGAACCGTGGGTATGCTATGGTATGACCCAAACCGGATCACAGTGACACACAATAACCCTGAGTGTGTTGTAGTCTGACACGATCCATTTTCCAGGTACCACCTAACTGATGATGGGGCGGGGCTGGGGCGACACTGCCCTTCACCGTACCTAACATGAACCACCTCACAAACACATATGTTAGCACCTGCTGTGTATCTTGCAGAGGAATCCTTTGGCCGAATGGGCAGAGTGACTGGATGTAGCTCGGGGAGCCGGTAGCTTAGTAGTTGGCAAGAGGGAGAAGTAAAACCTCATTCCAGAGGTTAGGTTTGGAATCTCAGGAGACCGGGAGGCATGACAGAGCTCGCAGCCATGGGAGGAGGAGTGGAAGTTAGGGAAAGTTCTGTTCGTGTTTGGGTGGGTTTATTTGCGGCCTCCCTCCACCGAGTGTGGCGGTGATGGTGTGGGGCTAGGAGGGGTCCAGCGTGCCAGGTTCGGCCCAGCATCCCTGGAAGCTATGGTCCCTTCCGCAACGCCAGTGGGGTCACCATGGGAGTGGACACGTGGCCATGGTGGTGAAGGTCACCTTGACATTGGTGGGGTTAGCGCAGTGCTCACAGTTTCTTATATTTTTGAAAAGACTGGAGAATGACATGTAATCGCTGTAACTCTGTTGGGACGTTGGTGAGTCGCCTGTGAGGGAGTGGGTCAGCCGGCTTGTGAGCTGCATCCGGCAGACAGTAATTGTCAGCAAGGTATGAAAAGGTTTGCTTGCTTCTTTGTAGGAAATGGGTACCATGTGAGAGTCATTCTGGTGTGACAGTGCCTCGAGTAGCTGACTGGGCCCCCTTAGGTGCAGGAAGCAGGCTCCTGCTCCAAAGGCAGGCCCACTCAGGCCTCACTGGGGTCTGTGCGGCTGCCGACGGGGGCTCTCGGGAGAGTCGAGGGTGTGCTGTGGCTGTCCTTGTTGAGCCTGCTTGTAGGAGAGAGAAGTCAGTGCAGGTAGAGTCACAAGCGGCCCTCCCTGTCCACGGAACTCCTGGTGGCACAGCGAATGTGTGTCCGGAGAGAGAAGCACACAGGAAGATCCGGGCACAGAGCAGCCTCTTGGTTGGCTGACGGAGATCCTCGCCAGCAAGACACCAGTGTGCTGAGTGTCACCATTCCAGGGCTTGAAGACGGGTATGTGTGAGGAGGCCAAGGGAGCAAACAGTGGATGCGGTGCAGGCCACTCGAGGGCATGTTGGAGTTCTCAAGGGAAGGGGCTGTGCAGGCCCCTGGAGGGTGGCACCCTGGGGCAGTTGCCATAAGAGGGACGTCCACGCCCGTCACCCGCCTGAGGTGAGCTGGCCAAGGAGAAGGATAGAGAGGATCGCAGTGCTCCCGTGGTTGCGGAGGCATTGGCCACGGTCACAGGTGGCCTTGTGGTCCGAAAACCCCGGACAGGAGACCGGCTGAGGAACAGGGTCTGTTTGAAGCCGTCTCACAAAGTGCTCTCTCGTGTGGTAGCAGAAGAGAGGCTGGTGGGAGCTGTGTCGCCGTGAGCGGCCGGGGGCCGTGGGGACGAGGCTGAGAAGGCGGCAGGCAGGCTGGACAGCTGAGCCCTCCTGGCACGACCTCACAGCCACGTCTTCTGTTTGTGTCCTCCTCTAGCGAGATGACATGGTCTGGGTTGCAGAGGAAAAGAAAGGTGACGGACCAACTTCCACACGCAGGCGGGGCAGATGGGAGAGAGCTCTGGGATAGGACTGGATGCAGGGTGGTGGGGTCGGGAGCCAGGGAGCCTGAGATAGGGTGTCCGAGTCAGGGGACACACGCGAACCTCGGAGGAGCCACGAACCTTCCCAGGTCCCATGCGGGGTGGCGTGTGTGGCTCTCCCCGATTGGCGATGTGTCGTGGCCGCACAGCGGTGAAGCTAGACCACCTGAGCTCAGGTGAGCAGTTGTTCTGGGAATGGGGGGACCAGAGGAGGGGAAGATGGTTGTGGCCAGCGGGCAGTTCCGACTTGGCTGTCTTAGAAACAATCAGTACCCTGAGGCAGCACGTGTCAATGACGTTTCTCGAAAGGCCGCAGAGAAGAGCTTGAAGCACCACAGAGGAGACGCCCTGTCGTGGTGGCTCTGTCTCCAGGCCACAAGGGGTGACGCCAGGGGCCCCCTCTTTAGTTGATGTGAATCAGATGGGCGTGTTCTGTCTCCCGAGACCATAAGGATTTGTGAAATGGAAGGCAGCCTCTCTTCTTTTCCAGAGAGCAAGGAGCCACTGGACTCCCGTGCAGGGTTCAAGTGTGGAGGGTGACCCGTGGCTGAGGCCGGGCACGTGGGCTGGCGGGTGCTCCTTCACAGCTGCTGACCGCTTCGTGCCCAGAGCCTTTGCTGAGGGGAGCAGCTGACAGCCCAATTAAGTGACTCCACCCTAGGGGCTCGGGGCTCCATGGAACTTTTCTGGAGACTTCTGAGGCCAAGGGGGACGTTTGTCTGTTAGTCTAACTGCACAGAGGCCAGAGACGCTTTTGCCTTGGAAACACCGGGCGCATTGCCACCTCCTGTGTACGGGAGCTGCGAGGTGTGGTTCCCGAGGATCCTGCTGCGACTGCCCCTGGGGCGCCCGATAGTGGCTGGTGGAGGAAAACCTGGGGTCACCTGGCATCACAGCGAGGGCCTTGGCACACGTGGGCCGATGGCAGGTGAAGGCCAGAGGGACGTATAGGAGTGCTTCCCGGTCAGTTGGGCAGGAGGTGGTGCAGACACGCAGGACGACAGCTTGACTGGGGGCAGGTGCTGCTCCACCTCGGGGACGTCTGGGCCGCGGGGATGCGTTGCACCTGCTGGGCCCGGGAGACCCTGTCTGCACAGGGCCCGGCTAGCGGGCTTGCACTGGAGCCAGGGGCAAGGATGCCTCTTGGAGACCTTTTTCTGTGACCTCATTTTCCCAATTGACGGGTTCTGGTCTGGCTGACAAAGTCCACTTTTCCCTAGATAACAACCTTGGTGTGTGTGTGTGTGTGTGTGTGTGTGTGTTTGATTGTTTTCCTCCATATTTCAGGCGGACGCACGTCGGCAGCATCCCAGTTTCCAGGTTCCGTCTGGCGGACAGCCCCACGGATGCCAGCAGCACCAGCAGTAGCGCGGTGTTGCGGCGCCACCGGAAAGGCCGTGTGGCCCGTCTGCGACATGAGCCTTCCAAGGCAAGGACCTCCATCCTCTGGGGGCTCTCGTGGGACCCACCTGCCTGCTCCAATGTCACCTGCCTTTTCCTCTGTCTGTGAGGCTCTTCTGGAACTAAAGGACTGATAGGCTGCTTTCTCTTCTCCCCTTCCCCCATTCTTCTTTTGCTGCCTTAGAATTTACTTTTGAGAGCTTTTGATCTTTCTTTGTATAAAGTAGCAATGTGGATTAAGATAGGACCTAGTGTTAAGCACAGCACAATGCAAATTAGTAAGGGTTTGAAACGCTAATGAAGGTTAAATGAACACGTGTATTCATCCTTAAACAACAAAGAATTCACCTTTGGAGTTTAAGTACTTTTGTCCTTTGTCTCTTCAGCCGCGTATATTTTTATATATTTGTGTAAGTTTTGAGCACCTGTGGTCATGGAACAAGTTTGGTGCAGACATCGTCCCAGAGCTAGGGTGCAGCATGACTGAAAAACCCAGATGAGGGGCGCCGGGTGGCTCAGTCGGTTAAGCGTCCGACTGCTGATTTCTGCTCACGTCACGATCTCTGGGTTTGTGAGATCGAGACCCGGAGCCCCACAGCCCCGCAGCCCCGCATGGGGCTCTCCGCTGACCGCGCCTGGAGCCTGCTTGGGATTCTCTCTCTCTCCCTCTATCTGCTCCTCCCCCACTTGAAATAAAACAAAGAAAACAATAAACAGATAAAAAGTCAGAGGCGAGGCCTGCACCCCTATGTGTGCACAGTGTAGTGAGAAGAGACCAGCAGAGAATGGGAAGTAAAAGGTGATATGCGTGTTAGTTATCTATTTCTGTTTGACAGATGATTGACAAGTCCCTAGATGGGCACCTGTGGATAGCCCCAAAGTCCAAGGGTGGCTCTCTGGGCACTGCCCAGTGTGGCAGTGGAGAGAGAGATCCAGAACTGGCAGAGACCAAGCGGTCACAAAGTGGAAGGACCTCAGTGAGCCAGGTGCTCAGGGAAAGGGAGACCGGTGGCCTGGTCGTGCTGGGTGGGGCCAGCCAAGGTGGAGGTCGAGGATCACGGTGGTCTGGTCCAGGAGCCCTTGTGCTAAAGCCCACTCGCCAGAGTTCCAGAGTCTGTGTAGACACAGTAGGGGCAGCTTTCTGGAGGACTTGAACTCTGGTTGGGAGCAGAGACGCAGTGCTAGCTGGAAAGAGACACAGGGTAAATTTCTGTGGTTTGTGTTTTGTCATTTTGCTGTTTTGCCCTGGAGGGTCTGTGGTCAGTCGTGGCTGGCTCGTGTTGTTTCTCCTGTATCTTCATCAGTAGATAGTGGGGTTTTGCCCCAATAGTCATAAATTGTCGTTAGCGTATCACTGTATAGACAGGTGGATACGGGTATGATCTAGATAATAGTTTGTAAACGAAGTGCTTCTTCAAAAGAGATAAGGCACTGAGCATAGATGAACGGAAGCTCGATACAGACAGCACGCTTTGCGGTGCCGACACTCGTGTTCAGGACTCCAAATCTCATGGGCTTACTGAGCACAAGTACTGCCTTCTACACTGAAACTCAGGACTCCTACAACATGAAGCTGTCACCTGCCCCTAAGCCCGTTTTTATCACGTACCTGCCCAGGGCACCCTCCTGTAACCAGCACAGTGATTCGTGAGAGGTTGTCAATCAAATTCTAGGTCAGGATTTCACATTCACGTCCGGCAGGGCATTAACAGAGTGGGTTTGTTTGGTGTTATACAAGGTGTTGCGGGAACTTCGGCATCCCCTAGGGTGATACTGTAAAAGTGTAACTTGGTTTTCAACAAGGAGAACTGTTACAGGAAAGTTTAGAATAGGCACCTGTTAGAAGTCTTTGTTCTACAAGATGCCATGTTTTAATAAGTTGTGTATGTTGTAATGGAGTTTTACGTCCCTGAGTGATAATTGGTAGTGTCTCTGGTAAATATTGTATAACCTATTACGTTCAGATGTGTGGTGGAACAAAGTTCTGCTTCCAGTCGTGGTTGTTTCTAAATCTTCTCTCAATTACATCCGTCCTGTTGTTCTCTTTAAAATATGTTTGCCTCATTTGGTCTTGGAAATTGTAGCTTCCAAGTGTGCAGTAAATCTGATTTCTCTTCTTTTCTTTGCATGCCTCTGTCAGCCTAGTGATGTAAGGAAGCATCGGAGAAAGCGAAAGTGTTTCGTAGTGCAACCTAGCTGTGTTTGTGTGTGGTGTGGGGGAGAGTGCCCGTCTCTCCACAGCTGGGTAAGGACGAGCGGCTGGCGTGTGCGGGGAAGTACAGGAGCCACTGGGGGCTGGAGCGTGGCGGCCGGTTTCCACGGTACCTGCGACGGCCACCAGAGCTCGCCGTTGTCTCTCGTTTGTGTCTTGCTCGCTGCGCTGCGTACTTCGTTCCATGAGACCTAGAAGTTTCTAGGAAGAGAAATTACTGAAGCAGAGGCATAGAGTTTCGATTTCGGGATAACCACTTTTGACAGCCGTAGCCAGCAGCACTCAGAGAGCTCTTAGCGTTCGCCACCTGGTGTGTGCAGTGGTTTAGGATCCTGTGACCTGGCCCTCACAGACATCCCCGCGAACCACAGCTTGTGTGGTTAGCCCATTTCCAGACGTGCAACCAGAGCCTGAGAGCCCGGGTCCTGTGCATGAGGACACTTTGCAGGGCAAACACTGGCCACGACACCACTCTGCCACATACCCCACCTTTGCGCGGGCGCCCTTCTCCCATTTACAGTGCCCCTCGCCGGGACAGGACACCTCCTGTGTCCAGAGGACAATGATGTGGGTGTGCCCATTCTCAGGGGAAGCGCCGTGCCTCGGGACGGAACCCTCGACCAGAGAGTCCGCCTCATAACTGGGATGCCTTGCTCCCTGGACCGGACCCCCATCCCAGACCTTCCCAGCCATGCGCTGACAGGGCCGTGCCTCTGATACAGAGCTGGGCGGCAGCTGGGGGAGCCCCTCCACTGCACAGATGGTGTGTCCGTTCAGTTGAATTCTTGCGTTCAAGTGCCAGTTCGGTCACTGGTTGTTTTGTGACCGGGGTGTATTCATCACCGTCTTTTTTTCCTGCTTTGCTCTCCTGGTAAGTGAGGACAGCGAAAGGTTCATGGCCCTTGGGGTGTCCACACCCTGCCCATCGGTGCACGGTCCTCAGAGATCAGGAGCTCACATCGGCGACGGGGCACAGAGCACGCCCTGCATTCTGCTGGCTCGTGCTGCCTTTTCCTCTGTAGCAAGACTTTCTCAAGGACCAGAGGGTCGTGTGATGAACACCCAGGCAGGTCGGCCTGCTCCCGCAGCTCACTGATGGCTACTTGGAGGGCTCTTTGGAGGTTTTGGGGGATGAAGTCTAGGTGTACGGGCAGTGGGTGTCAGGTCCATGCAGACAGGGCCAGCACGGGCGTTGCACTTCCCAGCCGGGCGGGAGCCTCCCGTTTTGGTTGAGACTGAAATGGCCCATAGGCACAAGTCTGGCAGGACCCAGTGCTGGGCGGGGGCCTGTGTGTGGACTGCGCTGTGACGCAGGGGAGGGTGTGCTCCCGGAACCCTCCGTCCCTGCTCACCTCATAGCCTGGTCGCTAGTGTGGCTCCCTGTCCTGTTCCCTTTTGGGTTTGTTTTCTCCGTATCCTTGCTTCCACCTGGGTATGAAATCTACTTGTGTTGAGTGAGTCTGACCCTGTTTGGTTTTATGTGGATAATTTGTAGCCTGTTAAGGTAGCCTTTTGTTGTCTGATGATTGTCAGGAAATCAGGAGAGGAGGCAGGTGTTCTGGAGCTGTTGGTGAAGCTTGTGTCTTCCCTGAGCTCAGCTCCACTTGGTGCCGGCCGCCATGGGTGTCCCGAGCCCCATGCAGCTTCGGAGGTCCTGGTGCAAACCCAGTTGGCTGTGCCTGTCTCGCCAGTCCTACACGTGTGTCTCGTGAGATCCGGCCCTGCCTCACCACCAGGACCTGTCAAGGGTCATAACGCTGGCGGGTCCGTGGCCCCACGGTCCTTTCCAGGGCCCACAGCCACATAGCCGCAGACCCACAGCCTGTCACAGAAGGAAAAATGGAGTCTGAAGGGGTTCGTTTGTCGTGACGGCAGCCGAGGGACACTGTGTCTCCACCGTGTCGAGCAGACTGTCTGTAAGCTGCAGATGGGTCCGTCAGTTTGTAACATCAACCGAAATGGCCCTGAGAAGCAGAAGTCAGACCCGAGTGTGGGCTCAGGGGGTTGGGTGCCTTGTCACTTTACACACGTCCCCGTAGATTCCAGCCTTGCATCGCTACCAGAAGTGACAGTGGATTAGGCCACAAGCTCGCTCCACTTCCCCCAAACAAAGAGCTTTGGACAATCGTGCATGGGAGGGCTCCGTGCTCACCAGGGTTTGCCCTGAATGGCGTCAGGAAACAAACACCTTCCTTCTCAGCTGGCCGTGGTGTATGGTGACATGGTTTGGGTCTCCGCCTCTACCTTCTGTGGCCGGGCTCCTGGTGGTGCGAGGTCCTGGGGAGGGTACACCCCTCGGTGCAGATGGGCTGGGGGTCTCAGTGGGCCCACTGCCCGGACGCGAATCCACCCTTTCGCCTGGCGTTAGGCCGATCCTAGGAAGTCGTTTTGGACGCTGCACAAAGCACAGCTCATAGCTTTTCAAATGAGTTGTTGGCTGTGATTTCAGGGCTGTGTGCTCCTCTGTCTGGGTGCACGGTGAACTCATGTCACTCTCCTCTCCACCCCACAGTTGCTGCCTTTGGAGGAAGAGTCACAAGATAGTGTGGCAAGGACACGATGTGTACCGTCAGCTCCTTCTTCCCAGAGGTCCCTGAGCTTGGACAGGCTGCAGCAAGGGGCACTGCACAAGGCCAGCCACGAGGACATCAGGGACGCCACAAAGTAAGGGGCACAGGCATCGTAGGAGACATGCCTGTACGCTGGTTTTCAGCTCTGAGAACCCTTTGATCTCTACATGGGGGAGAAAGGGTCGGAACAGCGATTCCAAAGAGAGGCCGATGAACTGAGTTTACGTGCACGGCGTTCTTGGGATACCTGCCTGGGTGCCCTGGGTGTGGCCAGCAGAGCAAAAGGCAGGTGGGAAAGACCAGAGTCTTGTGATGCTGGTGGCTGTAGGGCAGCCTCGTTTGCTCAGATCCTACGCACCAGCCGTCCTGAGACCTCCCTTTTCCTCCCGGTGGATCCTGGGTGACATGCTCCCTAGGGCTCCTCCCCTGGGCTGCACTGTGCCCTGTGGGGCTGTCAGGAGCCATGCTCTCTTCCCCCCACCCCCACCAGGCAGCTCCAGCAGCCTCTCTGTTCCTCGCACCACGTCCTGGGGTGGCTCAGGTGTGCATGTCCTCCGTGCTCCCGGGTCACGGCCAGGGAGGGGTGCTGGACCCAAGGTGCTTGGACTCCAGATATACTTGGGAGGTAGAGAGTTTCAGCTCCCAGGGCGCAGCCCTCCCTAGAAGCTGGGGGAGTGTGCTTCTAATCACGTGGGGCGGTGTGTCGTGTGACAAGCACGCGTGGAAGATGCTCTCCTGTGCGTCCCCCAGATCCCCAGGCTCTCAGGATGGCCCCCTGAGCAACCTCTGCAACAGTAGCAATAGCCAGGACTCACTGAATAACGCCCCCAAGAAGAAGGGCATCACAAAATCCATCCCCTGGTTGCTCGCCAGAAAACAAAAGTCCACCCCAGCCACGCTAGCAATGAGCCTGCATGACCAGGTTGGTGTCCCCTGCGTGTTTCCAGCGTGTGGGTGGTCTTACTGGCCTCATTCCTCTAGATCCGTGGTCTCTCTGCCTGCAGACCCCTCCCCGTGTCGGGAGACCTCACGTGGCTGTGGACACCCCCCACCTCCCATTTCATCACTCTGCTTCCCCACAGCCGCTGAATTGGAGGTTGAAAACCCTTCCCAGCGTGCCCTGGGACTCCGCAAATTGGGCGGACAAGCTGAAAAACACCAAAAACTTTAACAAATAAGCATTGTGTTTCTTGTCACCTTGCGGAGCACTTTTCAGCTGTACCTGTTTTTAAAGCAGTAGCTGTTCGTTTGTTCAATAGACTCTATAGCTGCAAAGCATTATTATGTCCTCCACGCTGAACCTGAGGTTCTTCTTAAACTGTGGGTCCTGGAGGACGTAGAGCACGTATGAAATCTTGAAGGGACTCACATGGATTCCCAGTGCACCTTGAGAAGTTGTGCAGGGAGGATATGTTGTGGCTCACGTGAGGGTGTGGCCCCAGAGCACTTGACACTGAGCCTGGCTCCTGCACAGATGGGTTTGGGGGTCTGGGGAAAGTCCATATTAGCATTCCTGTGCTTCCGTTTTCTCACCTGTACCTGGGAACAGTGGGAGCACTTCGGTCGCATGGCTTTCCGGAGTGTCTGCATCTAAATATCCACGAGATACTTTGAACACAGAAGCTCTATCACATTATGTGTAACTGCAGCCCCTGTGAGGACCTGGTCACCAGCATTCAGAAGCTGTCATTCATGTTGGTGATCTCTCTGGCGTCCTCACTAGGCTGCCCCTGTGTTTCCTTCCCCTGTAGTGGTTGAGTTTCTCTTCAATAGACTCTGACCTTTGCAGTCTAATCAGTACATCTTATTTTCAACTGGTCTTGATTCTGACAACGAGTAACAGCAGTGGGTTTCGTTTGCTACCAAGCAGCTGAGGCGCTGTGATGCCCGGGATGGGGGCCCAGAGGAGTGGTGCGGGCATATCTCTCTGGGACTTTCCACTGCAGAGCATGTCGCACGTGGGTTGACTGTGTCCCAGAGCTGAGTTAAGTGGGTGAAGGAGGCAGGTTGAAACCACATCCCAGTGATCCCACAACTGATTAAAAAAAGTGAGCTCTTTTCAACAGAAGAGGTTGTTTGCAGGCTAGCGGGGTGGAGCGGGAGGTGGGCCACGCGGGTACATTGGAGATGGGGGGACGACGGGACGGGGCCTTGAGCCAGGGCAGAAGTCAGTGGGCTCTGTGATACACCAGACACTAGGCAAGGCGTTGTGGCCACTCTTCTGTGCCCCGAGAGCCTGCGAGGTCTGGAGTGGGGTGCCTCATGTCCACACTGGGCCCACAGAGCCCCTTCCCGTAGAGGCCGTTCCGCTTCAGCCCCCAGACTTGTCCGTTGGTTTCTTTCCATCTGCCTCAATGTAGTCTCCTTCTCAGAACTCATAATAATGATCATGACTGGCACCCTGAGTTGTACTTCAGGTGAAATGCCTTTATTTCCGTTACTGCTCACAATTCCGTAGGAACCCTCAGGCTTTTGGTTCCCTGGGAATGCAAATTTGTAGAAACTGTTCAACAGTGGTCTGATTTGAATGTCCCTATGTTTGAAGTGTATAAAAGTGTTTTACAATACCTTGGATAGTTTCCACCTTGCTGTATGCAATTTGATACTGAAAGTAGACCTTTTGCTCCTGGAACCATGCTGGGAAAATTCTGTCCCTTAGATGTGCTGATGTGTTTTCTTTCACAACCTTATACTTTCTGTAATGAAAACACTAAGATTCGTGGTAATGCCTTCCGGTTCTCCCACCCCACTGCTCCCCGAAATGTGTATTTTTGTAAGTTGAGAGGTAACAAAAAGTGTGGGTTGGCTGCTTTCTGCGTTGAGCCTGCTTTGGGTCCTCTTCCTCCTTTCTGCCCCTTTCTCCTCATACACACTCGTTCTCTCTCTCTCTCTCTCTCTCTCTCAAACTCTAAAAACAGGGGCGACTGGGTGGCTCAGTCAGTGAAGCATCTGATTCTTGGTTTCGGGACAGGTCGTGTTCTCACACTTGGTGAATGTGAGCCTTCTATTGGGCGCAGAGCTGACAGTGGGGAGTTTGCTTAGGTTTCTCTCTCCCCCGAACTCTCTGCCCCTGCTCCACTCTTGCCGTTTCTGTCTCTTTCAAAAAAAAAAAAGTATAAAAAATAAACAAACCAAGTAGCTATTGAGGAACCAATAGTTTCACAGAGATGAGGAGTTTGGTTTCTTTCCTTTTTGCTATTTGACACTGATAGTGTTCAGAAATATTTTTGACATCATAACACGCTGGCTGCAGCCTGGGAATAGAGCCTGTAAGTTGTGTTTTGGGGGTAGCCGGATATCTCACTGCAATCCAGGGCCCTGTGCTCTGGGGGAATGTTCAGTAATTTATTTGAAAAGACACAAAACGTTGCATTCTCCTTCTACAAAACCAGGACTGATGTACTCCCACACCACTAATTAAGACTGTCGTGATTGCCATAAGAACGAACACATGCTTGTGAGGAGAACAGGGCAAGGGCAAGGGTGGTGTGCGACTGTCCCAGCGTGTGGCACTGTGTGCAGCTTAAAGACTATTTGGAAAACGAAAAGGTAGTATCTTCTATGGCAGGAAGGTGATTTCACATAGACAGTGGAGCAGGCTCAGGCAGCCCAGGACTCTGCTGACTTGTGCCCGGTCAGGGTCCTGGCACAAGTGTGGCCCTGTCTCCCTTTACTCCCTGGGGCTGCCTTCTGGGCAGGGGGCCCGATGGCTGTCAGGAATGTGGGTAAATACCTGTAAACAAAATTGCAGAGTGAGGTCATTTTAAAGGGCTGGTAACTTTAGTATACGCTTTTGTTTTTTAAATTCCAATCAGTCTTGACTTCTGGATGATGACAAAACTTTAGGAAGGCACCTTCTTGGAGAAAACAATGTAGACCAAAGGACATTTGTGACTTAGCTGCTGGGTCAGCAGAGACTCTCCCTGCAGACTTCTGGGTCACTTCCTCTCTGTCCTCTATGCAGCCAAAGAAGATGCAGCTGGTCGTCGGTCCGTGACATGCTGACCTGCCCCAGCCCCTCGGCGACGGCGCCACGGGAGGCTCTTTGACTGGAATGTGAACAATGGTGGAGAATGGCCGACTTCGTATGTAACAAGGCTGTGGCCCGCTCAGGCTTCAATGATCTAAGATGACTCCTAACTGGATATCAAGCTTATCTGCTTGAATATTAGTGTGCTCTTCCACCTACTACAGCTAGGCATCGTGGGTGTCCTCAGTGCATTGGCTCTATCAGAGCCTAGTCCTGGGGGCCTGGGCAGCTTGCCTGTAGTGACCCACAGAACCTGGGAGCTGGGGCCGCGGCAAGCCTGGGTGGGGGGGACCTGGGCACGTCCTCCCCCCACCCCTGCCCCACACCCACCCTGAACTCCCTGGCACCACAACACTCAGAAGACCAATCAGGAAGCACTGGGCTCCCACCACGGGGCAGGGTGCTGGGTGTGCACCCAGGAGGAAGGCGCGAGACCCTGGAAATTATGTAGTGCAACTCTAATAAAGGTCTTCCTGTTCTTACGGAAATCAACGTTTTACATTTCTTTTTTGAACAAGTTTCAAGAGTGGACCTCATTCTCCATTTGTAGATTTTCCTTAAGTGTTTTATGTTTATTTAATATTGAGAGACAGAGAGACAGAGCCTGAGCATGGGAGGGGCAGAGACAGGAGAAGACACAGATTCCAAAGCAGCCCTCACGAGGCCACCTCAGGAGGCTCTGGCACAAGATCCCTCATAGCTCAGGCGACTCTGGGATGGTTCCTTCCCTCCCCGCCACAGAGAGCTTATGGCCATTGGGTCAAGGGATGGACGCCCTGACCCGTGGGCCTTGTGTGGAGGGCACAGCTGACAATCGCTGGGATTTCCTCTTCCGGTACTGTCTCTCCCGCCAGGGCCGATTGTTTACTACTGTGAAGGATACATAGTTTCTTTCTGTGGAGTAAGACTTCCCTTCTCCTTTCTGTCAGGGCATAGGTCATTCTGTGTCTTCCTGTTCAGAACCTTTGCTGGCTGGTCTTTAGTTTCTGCACTTCCTAGTCCTTAGTGTGAAGTGTGAGGTTTGGAACAACAAAGTGCTTCCCTGCGTTTTACACCTAGGATTCTGTTTTTTCCCCACCAAAGCTTGGGCAAGCCTTCGGCATCTGAGAGTTTCTGGAAACAGACCAATTCCCCACAGGTACATTAGGTTGCACATGGTTTATTAAAACTTGATTTGGTGAATCCAATTATGCTTAAAAAAGAAATGTCAGTTGAGAAACAGACCAAGCACCGAGCAGATGTCCGAGGGGTGTGGCCTCTCTGAGAACACGCGTCAGCCATCCTTGGCTGTGCTCGCCCCATACTGAATGTTCCGGGGCTTGCAGGCCTTTCCACAGACCCGCCAGGTCCCACCGAATACCCTTGACTCTCCTACCGCTACACGCTCCTCCTTGAGGCCACTCTACCCTCCTCACTGCTGCCCTTAAGGTCCTTTCTTGTGTGTCACGTCGAGTGTTCTGAATGTAATTGTGACTTCACACTTTCCTCCTCGCCTTTTGCTGACCGAGTCCTGCCACCTCCCAGGTGGGTGCTCCGCGGTCCCGGGAGGGGTCTGTCCCCATGGCCCCTGCACAGGGGCAGCAGGCTCATGCCCAGGAGGGGTTGTTGCCTCCTTCCTAATGATCTGGCTTCACTTGATTGTGTTTCTCAACATCTCTGACGTTCTGCTTTCTCTTACCCCCCTGTCGCTTGAGTCCTCGGTGGGAAGAAGTGGCGTGGATTCTGCTGATTCTCCTCCTTGGCTTCCTGCGGCCCCTTTCCCAGTCCTGACTTGAGGCCAGCGCTGTGTCCACACCACCCGGTGCGTGGGCAGATTTCAGCGGGAGCAGGGAGGCTCCATCCTGCCCGGCTTCAGTGCTTGCTGGCCCCCGTGCCCTGTCCCTTCTCGGTGTATCTTACCTGACTCCTCTTTTGAAGAACATTCATCCGTGTACTCCCCAGCCCCCTCCCCAGGGAGTGCAGGGTGGTCTCCAGGTCCTCCACGTAGCTGCACTCACAAAGACTGCTTTTCCAAATAAAGTCACATGCACAGGTTCCAGAGATTTGGACATAGACGGGACCACCTCCCCAGTCCACCTGTTTCTGGAGAAGGCCTGTTCTGCCCGGTCCTCCCCCGGAGGCATCAGGGTGGGGAGGACGGGCCCAACCCTCCCACGGGGAAGAGGACTCTCGGGTCACACGACAGGCCCTAGACTGTCCAGGCAGAAAGTGGAAGATGGAAAATAGTCAAGAGGACCTCTGGCGTGCATCAGGATTACTGCCGGTTGGTGTTCTCACTCGAGTGTGCTGGGCCTCTCCTAGCCACGAGCGTGTGTGTGCCTGGTGAGGGTGAGTGTTCTCTGCTTTGGTAGAAGGCACTTTCAGGGACCCCTGAGACAGGAACCACTCTGGAAAGGCACTAGGACGTGCAGGGGAGACAGCGATGCAAGAGGAAACCATCCTGCCCACACGTGAGAGGAAGCAGCATCAGGCCTGGACGCCAGGATGCCAGCCAGGCTGGGCTGTGGTGAGGGCCAGGTGCAGGGAGGCCCGTGTCCCACTGTGCCGCCTCCAAGGCCTCCGTCCGCTGTGAGCCATGGGCATGGGGGCCGCCCACAGGGTTTCGGGGCACACACACCAGAGCACATCCAGCAGTTGGAGGGTAGGTCAGCCTCTCCTGCGCAAATGGTGGCTGCCGTCCCACTTGCTTGGATCGTTTTCAGTGCGTCCGGCCAGCCATCCTTAGAGGAGGCGAACAGAACCTTTCTCCACTGGTGCTGAGGGGAGGCCCACAGCCTAGCCTCCGTGCTTCAGGGCCATGGCTCTGGTTTTCAGGCCAGGATGCTCTCGGAAAATTAAGTAAAAGCTATTTGTAAACATTATCAGGAGAATAAAATAATGTCAATTAACTTAAAATTTTTTAATTTGGGTAGCCTGGGTGGCTCAGTTGGTTGAGCGTCTGACTCTTGACCTCGGCTCAGGTGACGATCTCATGGTTTGTGGGTTTGAGGCCTGCATCGAGTCCTGGGCTGACAGCACAGACCCTGCTTGGGATACTCTCTCTCCCCTCCCCCACTCACACATGTGGTCTGTGTCAAAATAAAGTTAACAAAAATAAAAAAAAATTTTTTTCACTTGTAATTAAAGCAGTAAGACATTGTCACATTGCACAAATAGAGGGCTAAGGTTGTCTTAGTCTCCAACATCTTATTTTCTTTTTTATTCATGTTAATTTTTAAACCCACGGGGCTGTGGGTGTGCATTTGGTGGCCCAGCTGCCCAGCCCCCCAAGCTTAGAGCTGTCACACTGTGGCCAGAGAGCTTGTTGGGTGGCCTCTGAGAGCCGTTCTCCCAGGCATCCCTGACCCCGGGCCCTGCTCTTTCAGATGTGGAATCTTAGGAAGGCCACACCATGTCCATTCCCCAGGAAGAGGGGGTGCTGATGAGATCCATGGGAGACTGACCCTATTTTGTGGTATGAGTCACCAGTGTCCTTCTGTCTCCCCTTTCCCAAAGGTCATTTTCCTCTTGTTTTCATTTGGCTTGTCTGTGTTTCTTACAATCCCCTGTGTGGGCTTCACTCCTCATTGACTACACTTTTCTGAATGATGTAAGTGGCAAAGAGCAGAGATGGGGCCAAGACCCTGAAAGTTTCTGGGGATCATGAGCACATCAAGGAAGGGACTATCTTAATGCTGGTGTGAAATTGGTCTTTTGAAAGGCAGAGACACAGACCAGGGGGACACAGCTTTCCTGTGAACCCACACTGGCAGGACTTAGTCTGTCTTGAGGGCTGAAGTTCCCACAACATGTGACTCCATGCTTCTTTACATGTGTTTGCATAGGTACGTGGTGGCTTAGAATCTCCCATCACAAACAGTTCCTGTATTGATGATTCTAGCATCTTGTCTTCAAGAGCGGAGATTTCATCAAGGGACTCGGTCACCTACGCTCTCTGCAAGTGGGCGTTCCTGCCACGCACCATGTCTTTGAATACTTTCGACCTTAAACTCCCCTACACGACTAATTTTCCTGCTTTGTCACTGCGCGTGGGGTATACAGGGGAGCTGCTTTCTAAGTCCCATATTCTCATGAAAAGCCCCAAATAGGAGAGCCGAAGGATTGTCCCGTGGGAGAGCGGGCCCTGCACCTGACTCCGCATGGCCGAGTCAGTCAGAGAAGCTGCCAGAGATTGCTGTCTGGGTGGCAGCTGCGTTGTTCCTGACTACTTCTTGCTGATATATTTCCTTTGCCCTAGAAGGAAGGCAGCCTGCTTTCCACCCGGCCTTTTGTCCGCAGGCAAACCTCTTGTGCTCAATGCTTTCCAACGCACTGGGGTACCTGCTTCCTGTTGCCAGTGTACGTTTGCCAGGGAAGCCCATGAGGCACTAATTTTCCAAGCTGTCCCACGTCCAGGGACCCTGCTTTAAAGGAGTTGACAATGAAAAATCAGAAGGGAGGCTTCCAGACTGCTTCCACCAAAGCCCACAAGGAGGAACTGGTCAATAAATAACAATGACGATTATGATGATAATCATAATCAAAATAAGAATAACAAGTGAGAAGAAACACACTGGGGACATAAGTTGTTCAGCTCAGATGAAAATGGAATTAAAATGGGACTGCGGACATGAGCACTATTTTCCAGGCAAGCTAGGTGTCCTGAGAGTAAGAAGGAAACGTCTGTGGGGTTGGCATGAAAGGAAGCACCGATCACAAGCGCACTGCATCCTGAGCTACGTAGGGCAGGGAGGCTTCTGGCTCTGGCCTTCCACTTACAACCAGTGGGCAGAGGCCCTCGTGATCTATCTCAGTGTTGGCTTCTCTGTGCTGGCTGGCAGCCATGTGTGTGGAATTGGGCTCTGGTCCCCGAGTCTTTGAATGGACTGTCTGCCCTGACCACCTGGGGAAGAACAATGCTCATGCTCCAACACTGAACTTCTCACCATGTAGTTACCTCACAGCGACCTGTGGAACAGGGTCACCAACAGCCCTCAGGCTAACAAGCACACAGGTCTCAGTAAGGGAGGGCAATGTGTCCTTGGGAATCGCCATGTGTTAGCTGCTTGTGAATGCTGGGCACTCTCTGAGTAACAGTTGCATGGTTCCTGACTCTGACCTCTGATCTCCAACTCCCCTTGCACACAAGTGAAGATGGCTCCCTCCCGATAACACTTGCCCCATCCCAGAAGACTTTTTGCCTTCTCTTGCCAAGAGAGGTGTCACAGGTGAGCCCATGGAGAACCCACTGTCCATGTTCCCCTGGATCTAGGGCAACGTAGCAGGACTCCACAATTAAAATCAGAGAGACATAGTTCCAGGCTAGGAAACTCAGTCACTCACTGGAAAACCTGTTTAGAAAGAGATCAAGGGAATCCGAAGGGATACAGTTGGGTCCCAACTCTCTGTCCCAGATGATAATAAAATAAATCTGTGAAGGAAGTGACCGGCACAATTCCCCAGGGAAGCTTCGTGTCCTATGACTATGGAAAACCTGTGGGTTCTAGAGAAATAGAACCTATTTTAGTTACACCTGGGAGCTTGAATGTAGCAAAAGAAACCCAACATCTGACATCCAACAGTGTAGGGGGGTTGGGGCACTTGCCAGCTTTGCAGCTTTTCCTGTCCGTGGGTAAAAGCAGTGGTGATCTGGAGGGCAGAGTCTCCATACGAGCTGATGCCCAAGTCTGTAGGACTGGGTTCTGATTCTGTTTAGTTCTTTTTGAGTCGTTTCTTTGACGATCACCCGCTGGCGCAACGACTGGGCATGCAGGATCCCTGAAAGTGTCCAAAAGCAGGATGTTGAGGCAGTCGATGGCGGGGGCAAAGAGCACAGTAGTAGTCACTGCACAAACAAGAGACTTCAACGCCCAACGGTTTGAGGAGGACACGTTTTCGTTGATATCAGAAATTAGTTGTTCGGGGGGTTGAAAACAACCTTCATGTGTGCTCACTGGGAGTTAACCGGCCCTATCTGCAATGAGAAAGAGTGAAAGCATGGCATTGGCAGCCACGTGGATGCAACGGGAAGGTCGTATGCTGAGCGACATAAGTCAGTCAGAGAAGGATCCGTATCATATGTTTTCACTCACATGTGCTTCTTGAGAAGCTTAAGAGAAGACCGAGGGGAAGGGAAGGGGAAAAAATAGTTACAAAAAGAGAGGGATGGAGGCAAACCATAAGAGACCCTTAAATACAGAGAACAAATGGAGGGTGGATGGGTGGTGGGGGAGAGGGAAAATGGGTGATGGGCATTGAGGAGGGCTTGTTGGGATGAGCACTGGGTGTTGTATGGAAGCTAATTTATCAGTAAAGTATGAAAAAAAGAAGACTAGCTATCCCTATCTATGTGATTTTTTTCCCCTTGTGACTGTGGCCCTAAAGGCCACATCTCTATCAACTTTTGCCACAGCAGTGAGGCCAACTGTCTCCCGATATCACCTGCCACTACCCACAAGCAAGCCTCTTGTGCTTCACCCATTCATGTCCCCAGTACCTCCTGTTCCCAAGATACATCTGGCAGACACCAGAAGAGCATCAGTTCCTCAAGCGATTCCAAATTGATGGGAACTTGGCAAGACTCCACCAATAAAATTGGAGACAAAGGCTGCCCGACTCCAGCACGGAATGTCTCCCAATGAACACACAGTGAGGATAAGTGTAAGAAAATTGAAAAGATACACGGAGGGCTAAGGTTCTTCATCTCAGGTGAAAACAGAAAGAAGCTGGAGCTGATGTTACTAGCACAACTCCTTGGGCAAATGTGGGTTCCAAGGAGTGAAAAAGACCTGTGGCCTGAAGAGAAATGGAACACCCACTAACTGTACCAGGGAGTCCCGTGAGCAACGTCATGCACCCCAACGTCAATATGGTCAGCAAAGTGTCAAGCTCTGGCCAGGTTTCAAGCCATTCCCCTCTGTGGATAGAGAGGCCCTTGTGACTCACAAGGTAGGCTCTTGCTCCTGGCAAGTCTTCAGATTCAGGCTCTGGTATTTTAGTCTTGGAGTATTGTTGTGCCCCAACCTGCTCGGTGAATGAACTTTACACGCACGGTCCCTGAGTGTCTCAGGGGGTAGGTAGCTCAGGCTTTCCCGAAAGGGGTGGGTAGAGAGCAGAGCAATGGTCCCATGGCAACAGAAACCAGCCAGACACAGAGTTCTTACTGGCAGGAGGTCAACCTTTCCTTTTCGATATCAGAAATTAAGTGCTATGTGATGACACACGGTGTGAGCGCAGGCTCCCCGGGAAGGACTGGGCACTGTCTGACTGACAGCCCTGTAGCTCCTCAACATGGCCCTAGGCCCTTGATCCAGAAAGGAGATCGGATCCGTCCGAACCTCCTCTGCCCCTGTGCACAAAGCAAGCCTCTTGGGCTGAACAGTTCCGATCCCCGATGACATCTTTGGCCAAGGTAGGTCTTGCAGAGGAGGCCCATGGATTCCTATTGCCCAGGCCATCCTAGATTCCTGGCAACTGGTCACAACTCCATGATTACCGTCAGAAAATGCTCCTAGATTATGTCTGTGAATGTCCCATAATGATATCCTCATTAATGAAAGAGCAAGGCGATCTGAAGGGATGCACTGAAGGCCAGATGTCTTCCTCACCGAAGAAAATGGTATAAAGCTTCCGAGGAAGTCACTAGCACTTTTTCCTGGGCCAGGTTGGTGTCAGCACTAACCTCAGTGGGCCAGGCCTCAGGGGAACCTCCAGTAGCTACACTTAGGAGCCCTGTATGTAAAAGGGCTATCACTTTCTTCCATTCCTTTCCTTCAGCGATAGAGCAGTGGTGATTTGAAGGATCTTATCTGGCTCCTGGCTGACCCCCAAGTCCCTGGACATGGTCTCTGGTCTTTACTTATGGAGATTCTTGTTTCTACCTCCTTAGGCAAGGTATGCACTTTGCTTGGACAAACCATTAGCATCTCAGAACTTAGGAAGCACAGGCATTCCAGGAGGTTGGGAGAGAGCAGGAAGTAACCATCTGAGCCAACACAATCCTGCCTGGCCCTGACTTCTTAGGAATGCAAGGACAACCTTTCTTCCCCAACATGGCAAACGAATTGCTGTGGGGTAGCACACCACCGAGTGGGAGCTCGCCTAGAGCTTCTTGTCACTGTCTGAGGACAGACCAGTTGCTCCTGAATCTGGCCCCTGATCCCAGTCTCTTCTTGACCCTGAAGTCAGGTGGGCTCTTTCCAGCACCACCTGCTTTGAATTGCATTAGCGTCTTAGATTCTCTATTCTCTTTAACATCTAACCTGATTGCTTTGCAGCATGACACCTGTTTCTGGACTGCATTCATCACACAGGGACACATCACTGTGTGTTTTTAGGTCCCTGGCCACACAGACTTTACAATAACCTATGTTGCTAAAGCGCAAAATCTCCCAATGGTTGAGCTGTGAGTACTTCTGTGGGATTGCCAAACAGGAAAGTGGTATCAGACAGAAATATAGAAATATCTCAATTCACTTGAAAGTCTGTCAGATGTGGTTCCTGCATGTGGTCACGTTCTCCGATCCCCTAGAAATGAGGAGGTCGCATATTTAGAAACACCTGTGAGTAGAAAATGTCATAAAGAAACGTTGAATCTTCATGACAGCACATTCTTCTGTCCGATTTTCCTTCATTTATTCTAAATATCTGAGTGGCAAACATTAGATTTTATTCGACTACTGCTGAGGTAGAAGCATAAAGAGAAACTAAATAGAAATATTCTTGGAATAAGTGAGTCAGTCACAATAAATCATTAGGCTTTTTGTTTGTTTTGTTTTTATTTCTTTTGTTTGTTTTCAGCCCTCTTTGTAATATGTCCACAATGATGTCTCCAGTTTTGCTTTGGTTTTTAGCATCGCTTTGTTTATTTGGGGACTTTTATCATTGCATACAAATTTTAGGATCTTTTGTTCTGTGAAAGATGGTGGTGGTATTTTGATACGGATTGCGCTAACGTGTCGATTGCTTGGGGTAGTATAGCCCTTTTAACCATTTTGTACTCCAAACCATGGGCATGGAGAGGTTTCCCATTTCTTTGTGTCCTCTTGCATTTCGTTCATGAGATTTCAGAGCACAGTTTTTATACCTCTCCCTTAGGGTAATTTCTATGTAACTGACAAAGTATCTTTGGTGCAACTGGCAATAGCTTAAAGCTCTCCCATCACGTTTGCTCTAAAAATGAGAGACAAATATTCTAGGAGAAATCATGTCAGCACTTCCTGTCCATTTGAGTTCACCTTGCTATCCTAATTCCCACATATGCACTGGCACACACACACACACACACACACACACACTGAACGGTGTGTTCAAGAGAGACTGGACACTGGGCAATAACAAGACAGAAGGAAGAAACAGGTGAGCGAGAGCTCTGCCATGGGGAAGCAGCATCCATTGTCACAGCTGCATGCACAAAGGCCCAAAGATGGGCAAGAGATTCTTTTTTCAAATTTTTTTTTCAACGTTTTTATTTGTTTTTGGGACAGAGAGAGACAGAGCATGAACGGGGGAGGGGCAGAGAGAGAGGGAGACACAGAATCGGAAACAGGCTCCAGGCTCCGAGCCATCAGCCCAGAGCCTGACACGGGGCTCGAACTCACGGACCGCGAGATCGTGACCTGGCTAAAGTCGGATGCTTAACCGACTGCGCCGCCCAGGCGCCCCAAATGGGCAAGAGATTCTTCATGTTTGTAGGTTTCTGCTGCACCCAGGACCATCCTTGACCCAGCCTCCAGAGGAAAGGACTAGGGTCCTACAGTCTGCCTCTCTGGGCACCTGGGATTATGATGAACTAGCTCCCAGTATTTTCACAATAGCTAAAGAAGAAAAGGCCTTGGTGTTCTCCCATAATCAGTTGTGTTGCCAGTGGGTTTCTCCTGAGTTCCGTAAAATCATAAAGTGTCAACTGGCCTTGGTTCTCGATCAATGCCTCACTGTGTTCTGAGAGACTAGAGAAGGACTTGATACTTGCTGAAGCCTTTAGAGCCTAGAGAGGTTTGGGGACTTGGGGCGGTGAGGGGTGGGGATAGGGAAGGACATGTCAGAGCCCTGTACACTGACTCCAGAGCCCAAGTCCAGTAACAGTCCGGGGTCCCCGGGCTCTTCATTGGGAAACAGGGGGTTCATTTTGCTGGCCGACGGAAGGATGCCTCACGAGTCACGAGTATACACTGGGGATGGACAAAGGGGAACGACAGAAACCTGAGATCCATAGCACAGCTCTTGGGCGTGTAGCTTATGAGCTTTACTCAGGGACCTTCGAGGGCCACGTTAGCTTAGGTTTAGGTCCGATCAGGTTAACCTGGGGTCAGGGCGCTGATTCTGTTTGGTGGTCTTCATGCCTGTGGCTGCAGTCCTAGCCCCGGGCACCAGGGAACAGGCAGCCTCCTGTGTCCATGGTGCACACTGAGACTTGCTGGAGGAACGGAACAAGGGAAAGTTCGTGCAGAGGTCATTCTGGAATCCCCCTGCCTCAGATACAACAGGAATCTCCCATGAGTAGCAGTTATCTCCACAGAGTAAGCCCATTAAATCTAGACAGAGGGCTCCACAGTCCTTCAATTTCTTCATTCAGTAACTGCTCCAAGCACGCACTTTGTGCTAGGAGATCTGGCGGGCCTAACTGAAAGGCTGGCAATGACAAAGCGGTCCCCGCCTGCCAGGTCTCCACAGTCCGGTGGGGAGATGAACGAAGGTATGAAAGACAAGATTTGTCCCAATAAAAAGGGAAGGGGTTCAAGGACTGTAATGGTGAAAAAAACAAGGGTGCTGTGAGGACAGCCTGGGGAGTCACTGGAGGTGACATCTGCTGGGGCCAGAATGACAAGAGGGAACCGCCCTGCCCGTGTCTGCAACGTGTCAGGAGAAGATATTGCTGTGGTCAAGAATAGGAGACAGAATCGAGTTTGTCCAGACACATCAGAAAGGTGGATAATGTGGCTGTGGGATCCTGGGAGGGGAGAGGCAGAGAGGAGCCAGAGCATAGACCAGATGCCGGGACCTGGTAGACTGTTAGCTTTCCATTCCTCTCTGACAGAACTGTCTAGATAGTTAGAACCTTAAAACTACAAATATTGGATAGCTCACAATTTTTGTAGGAGAGGAATCCAGTCACAGCATAGCTGTGTGACCCTGCCTCAAAGTAAGTCTCTATGAAGCCAGGGTTGTGGCCTCAACGGAGACTCAAAAGGGTGATACTTTCCTTCCAAGCTCACTCACACAGACAGTGTCAGAACTCAGTTGCAACTGAGAGCCTATTTCAATCTTTTGACTTGGAAACTTGCTTCTTACTCTCCTATATCATGTTCTCATATGGTATTCCCTAACTGAAGTGTTTGATTCCCCATTTCCAGGGTTAGCGGAGAGACAGAGGGAGCAAATGAGGACAGAGAGCAGAGAGAGAGAGGGAAAAGGGAAGGAGAGAGAGAGAGAGAGAGAGAGAGATACAGAGAGAGAGAGAAAGAGGAGTAGACAGACAGAGATGGAACAAACACGGGACAAAGCAAGTAAGAAGTAAGTGACAGAATTTCTGTCCTGAAATCTGGAAACTGACCTCCCCTCGCTAACAGCTTAGTGGTTTCACAAGGAGTGACGTTTCCTGACTGGACACAGATCACTGTCTGTGTCCCCGGGGGATGTCCAGGAGAGTGTGTTCCGCAGGCTCACCCAGAACTGAGAACAGTGGCCACATTTTGGAAATGGCAGGAAGTGGTAAACATCCAGCCTCACTCGTCATTAGAAAAGTGAACATAGGACGATGAGTTTGGTGTAATTTCTCATCCACAAAACTAGCAAAAATAACTCATCACACTCCTGAAACTAGACCCCTTGTTGTGCATTAGAGATCAGGGCACTCATTTTTCAGTAGCGGGAGGGGCCTCGACTCTCTTACCGGAGGGGGATTGTTGCCACGATTTCAGTTGCCAGCACCTTTGATTCCGGTGGGGAGGGGTCTGATTCTGGAGAGCAAAGACAGTGACTAGGGATTTGCACAGACTTTCATGGAGGCATGTGTCATCTCTGCTTTTTCTCTAAGAGCCCTCAATGGGACACCTCCTTCTCAGACAGAGAGGATCCGATTCCTCTGGCTACAGGACCATGATACGGCATCTAGAATGACGGTGCCAGAGAGAATGTCACACACTGTTGTCAAAACCATTTAATGGACCATGACCGAGGGAGTGGGCTGTTTAGATTTCTGTTTCTTATTTTAATTTAAATCTTAGTTAGTTAACATATAGGTTTCAGAAGTCGAATTCAGTGATTCATCGGTTACGTACAACACCCAGTGCTCATCACAAGTGCCCTCCTTAGTACCCACCACCCATCTAGCCCATCTCTCACCCACATCCCTCCATCAACTCTCCGTTTGTTCTTTATCATTAAAAGTCTACCTCTTTTCTAGGTCCACCTGGGTGGCTCAGTCGGTTGAGTGTCTGACTTCGGCTCAGGTCATGATCTCAATCTGTGAGTTTGAGCCCCGCGTCAGGCTCTGTGCTGACAGCTCAGAGCCTGGAGCCTGCTTCGGATTCTGTGTCTCCCTCTCTCTCTGCCCCTCCCCCGCTCATGCTCTGTCTCTCTCTGTCTCAGAAATAAATAAACATTAAAAAAAATTTGTTGAAGTCTACCTCTCTTCTCTTCCTCACCTTCTCATATGTTAAATTCCACATACTAGTGAAATTGTATCTTTGTCTTTCTCAGATGGACTCATTTAGCTTAGCACAATACGTTCTAGTTCCATCCACATAGTTTCAAATGGCAAGACTCCATGCTTTTTGATGGCTGAGTAATATTCTCATCAAGACAAAACCTTCTGCACAGTGCAGGAAACAATGAACAAAACTAAAAGCAGCCCACAGCATGGGAGAAGATATTTGCAAGACACGTATCTGATAAAGGGTTAGGATCAAAATCTAGAAACAACTCATCAAACTCAGCACCCAAAACCAAACAGCCCAGTTATGAAACGGGCAGAAGGCACGAATAGACACTTTCCCAAAGAAGACTTCCAGATGGCTAACAGACATATGGAAAGATGCTCAACATCACTGTGCATTAAGGAATGCAAAGCAAAACCATGATGAGAGACCACCTCACACCTGCTAGAATGGCTCAAATGAACCACACAAGAAAGAACCGTTGTCGGTGAGATTTGGAGAAAGGGGAACACTCTTGCACTGCTGGTCACAATACAAACTGGTGCAGCCACCCTGTTATGACTTTTTAAAGAAGCAACGTCAGCAAGCGCTCCCCTTCTATGGCTACTTGTTGTTCCCATTTATGTGTACTATTAAGGGCACTGGCAGCAGGTGAAGATTTTTCCCTATGAGGAGTAGGGTAACAAAAAATTGAAAACCAATGTAAATGGATATTTAAAGCTACGAAGTAGGGTTTACCCAGTTGAAATGAAAATAAGAATAAAAACAGAAAAGGGGCGCCTGGGTGGCGCAGTCGGTTAAGCGTCCGACTTCAGCCAGGTCACGATCTCGCGGTCTGTGAGTTCGAGCCCCGCGTCGGGCTCTGGGCTGATGGCTCAGAGCCTGGAGCCGTTTCCGATTCTGTGTCTCCCTCTCTCTCTGCCCCTCCCCCGTTCATGCTCTGTCTCTCTCCGTCCCCAAAATAAATAAACGTTGAAAAAAAAATTAAAAAAAAAAAGAATAAAAACAGAAACAAAACAGTTTGCCCAACAAAAAAGCCAAACTCACATTGTGATTCCACTCTCTGAAAATAATGCTTAAGGTAGAAAAACAGTGCAGGCTGTGATTGCCCTTGAATGCCAGGATTCTTATTTCCTTCATCAGCCTTATTTTGTCTATCCAAAGAACACAGAAAGCTACCGGCAAATGTAACCTGGTTTGGTTAAGCTGCTTCAAAATCTAAGGAAAGTCAATAAGGAAGAGGACCCAATGGAGGTTTCCAAAGAGAATGACTTGATTGTCACAGGAATAGAGAAGTCCTTGGAAAAACTAAAGAGGCCTAGCAGATTTCTGCCACAATGCTATAATTTGGTGCGACAAATTGCCAGATAGATACCCGATCCCCTCCAGTTTAAACCTACGTTCTAGGAATAAATACACAGGTAGATGATAACACATCTTTTGTTCAATATAAAAACACACTTTTCCAAAAGCTCTAATTCATTCCTTTCCAAGACCTTCGTGCCAAGTTTTCCTTTCGGAGGAAGTTTCCTTTGAAGTGCAGGTCTCTGCTCTCAATGACCCATGCTGTTGTCTCCCATCCCTACTAACCACATGGACCCCCTTTTCACCTCTGTCTTCCTCATTGGCAGTGATCTCCACATGGGCACAGATCACATTTTGTCCCGGTCACTAATGAAGATATAGTGCTGGACACAGAGGAAGGATGGGTGGCCTTTAAAGGAATTCATACAAAATGAACCTGTTATTTGACTTGCGTCATGAGCGTCAAAACTACAGGCCCAGGACGGCATGCATGGAGTATTTCCCACTAACCTTCCATTGTTAAGCTGCCTTTGTCTCTCTGTAAGACATTGTCATCCTCATTCTTCTTCAATACCTGCACAACTACTGCTATTTCTGCACGGGAAAGAGAGGAGTCTCTACGCAATGTGACTTAGAGGACATTGTAACTTCTTCTAAGGTAGTTCTTTTTTTTTAATTTTTTTTCATGCTCATTCATCTTTGAGAGACAGAGAAAGACACAGCATGAGTAGGGAAGGGGCAGAGAGAGAGGGAGACCAGGCTCTGAGCTATCAGCACAAGGCCCGACAAAGGGTTCGAACTCACAGACAGCGAGATCATGATCTGAGCCCAAGTCGGACACTCAACTCACTGAGCCACCCACGTGCCCCCCCCCCAACGTAGTTCAGAACCCACAGCAGTCCTGGCAAGGGTGCCATAACTACAATCTCATGTAATTCACCTACTAAACGATAGGACAGGTACTCATTTCATTTTGTTTCTTTTTCAAATTGCATTTTTTGTAGTCTCTTTGATTTCAAAAGGTTAATACAAAGAGTTAAGTAGTTTCAGGGTCCAAATATTACCCAGTGTGCATTTTTGCAGGTACACATTTCAATCTCCTTCACGTGGTGCGAAAACTACCCCAGCAACCACCTTCCCTCTAGTACTATCAAACTATTATCATAGTAGGGTCTGTTACTTGAGACTCTACTCGCTCTCACTCTCTCACTTTGTCTCTTCCTCACGATCTCGCTCTCTTATTTCCGATGATTCTTTACTTCTAACCCGTGAATGATTACAATATTACATGGTACTTGTATATTTCTGACTGACATAATTCACTTAGTCCAATAATCGATAGTTTCAACAAACCATTACAAGTTGAAACTTTACACTCTATCACTGGGCTGAAAAGTACATATCTTACTGGCTGACCCAGGAAGGAAACACACCTCTGTCAAACCCATAAAAAAAAAAGAAGACTGCTAATTTGGAACCAGGGCGCTGAAGAAGGGCATAAGACCAGCCTTGCCTTCCAGCCCAGCAGATTCTCAGCCCCTCCTCCCCACCAAGAGGGTTAGCGCAAACCAAAAACTGGCCATTCTCTCCTGTCTGCCCCATCTGGCTCCAAACCAAACAGAAGCCCCTAGCGTCCCCAGAGAACCTCACCAGCCCAAGCCCAATACCGTAGATGGGCCTTGTGAATTACCAGGGGCTCTGGGGATGAGTGCTGAGAGGCAGGGCAGAGGTAGAGGACCCAGGGAGCCCAGGACTGGGACATAATCCATATCTGAGATCTCTCCGCGCCTCCCACCCCTCCTGGGTCCTTGTATAAACACGCCCCAACCCAAACCTCCAACATCCGAACCCCTACCGAGACCACAGCCCCGCCCTCTCTTCCTCCTTCCTGCACCTGCGGGTGGTGTGTCAGGGAAATTGCAAACCTGGGGAGTGGCCTCCAGCCAGTACAGAGGGATTTGGCCTGATAAGGGGAGCGGGTAGCAGGGAGCATGCCCCTTCTGACTTGTGGTGGGGTGTGCCAGCCACGCCTGACAGGGCCAGACCAGGCCAGGCCACGTTGCTGGCGCGGGAGGGGCTGAGGGAGCAGTGGCTGGGGTGTGTTTGGCCCCAGGAGCCAAGCTCCTTGAGGAGACAGGGACACAGGCAGGGAGGGGGTAGGGGCGGCGGGCGCCAAAGCAGAGGTGAAGGAGGCCAAAGGCAAAGGCAAAAGCGAACAGCACCCAGTATTCCCAGACCGTCTCCCATCCAAGTGCTAACCAGGCCGGACCCTGCTTAGCCTCGCAGAGAAGACGGGGTCGGGAGAGTTCAGGCTGCTATGGCCGAAGAGGCCAGTGGCTGCCGCTGGGCGCTTCAAGAGCCTGCTCCACGCCTCCCAGGAAAGCGGGCGCCACGCTTCGCCCGTGCTTCACCCATGCACGCGACTGACTGCCTGCCTGCCTGCCAGCCTGCCTGCTTGCCTGCCGCCGCCCTCCGCCCCGGGTACCGGGTCCCGGGCGGGTGGCAGAGGCCGGGCAAGAGGACCCTGGCAACGCGCTGGCGCAAGCCCCGGCGTGCTCCAATCCCGGGACTCTTGCAGGCTGCTCCCGGCTTGGCCCCAGGCCCGCCTCCGCTTCCATCCCGCACAGCAAGGCACCTCGCAGCCCCGCACCACACCACGTTGGGCTGCTCACTGGGAAGAGGGTGGAAGCGAGCGTGGGGCATCAGGCCGCTCGTGCCTTCCGGGCCCGCCCCGCCGCGTTCTCAGCGCCTCCTCCCCAGCCCTAGGGCGAGCGCAGCCGGCCACGGGGCCCTTCCCTCCCGTCTGCCCCACCTGGTGCAAACCCACCCCGGAGCCCCCGGCGCCCCCAGACAACATCACCATCCCGAGTCCGGTGCCCTAGCTGGGCGTCGTGAAATGCCACGGGCCCTTGGGATGAGGGCTCGAGGGAGGGAAGTGGTCCAGGACCCAGGGAGCCCAGGCCTGTGGCATAGTCGGAGTGTGGTGTCTCTGTGTCCCTCCCGCCCCTCCTTTGTCCTCGCGTCCACGCACCCCAGTCCCCACCCTCCAGCCCCGAGCCCCCAGCCCCCAGGCCCCAGGCCCCAGCCCCCGGATCCCGGATCCCGGGACCGGTCCCGACTGCCCTCAGTGACGGTGTAGGTGGTGTGTCAGGGAAGGTGCCAAGCTGGGGTGTGGCTTCAAGCCCCAGCAGTGGGATTTGGCCGGGTGTGGGGAGCGGGGAGCGTGCCCCTTGGGAAGTGGGGTGGGGAGTGCGGGCCCTGGGAGGGTGGGGAGGGTCAGGGCGGAGCCAGGCCCTGCCAGGCCGCTTTGCTGGCCCGGGAGGGGCTGAGGGAGCAGTGGCTGGGGTGTGTTTGGCCGCAGGAGCCCCGCTCCCTGGGGAGAGAAGGATACAGGGAGGGAGGGGGTGTGGCAGATGGATGCCAGAAGAGAGGTCAAGGAGGCCAAAGGCAAAAGGCAAAAGCTGACAGCACCCGTTGTTCCCAGGCGGTCTCCCATCCAAGTGCTACCCAGGCCCGACCCTGCTTCGCCGCGGAGAGAAGACCGGGCGGGGCGCGTTCAGGCTGCTATGGCCCAAGAAGCCAGCGGCTGCTGCTGCTGAGCGCTCCAAGAGAAGGCTCCACGGGTCCCAAGCCCAGCGGGTGCCGCGCTTCTGCCATGCACGCGCCTGCCAGCCTGCCTGCCGCCGCCGCCGCCGCGGCCTCCGACGCCGCCGTCGGGCTCCGCTGCCGCCGCCGCCGCCGCCGCCGACTCGGCCGCCCGCGCCGCCGCCGCCGCTCGCCGCCGCCGCCTCGGCCGTCGCCGCCGCACGATGCCGCCGCCCACCGTTGCCGCCGCAGCCGCCGCCCTCCGCCGCCGCCGCAGCCGCCGCCCTCCGACGCCGCCGCCGCCGCCGCCCTCCGCCGCCGCCGCCGCCGCCGGCGACCTCCGACGCCGCCGCAGCCGCCGCCCGCCGCCGCCGCCGCCGCCGACCTCTGACGCCGCCGCAGCCGCCGCCCGCCGCCGCCGCTGTCCTCCGCCCCCGTCTCGGCCGCCGCCGCCGTCTCGGCCGCCCCCGCCGCTCGCCGCCGTCTCGGCCGCCCACGCCGCTCGCCGCCGCCGCCTCGGCCGTCGCCGCCGCCGCCGCACGGCGCCGCCGCCCTCCGCCGCCGCCGCCCTCCGCCGCCGCCACCGACCCCGACCTCCGACGCCGCCGCCGCCGCCGCCCTCCGCCGCCGCCCTCCGACGCCGCCGCCGCCCTCCGCCGCCGCCTCCGACCTCCGACGCCGCCGCCGCCGCCGCCGTCCGAAGCCGCCGCAGCCGCCGTCCTCCTCCGCCGCCGCCGCCGCCGCCGCCTCGGCCGCCCCCGCCGCCCGCCGCCGCCTCGGCCGCCCTTCGCCGCGGGCCCCGGGGCGGGTGGCGGAGGCCGCGCAAGAGGACCCTGGCAACGGGATGTGGCGCAAGCCCCGGCCTTGTCTAATCCCGGGACTCTTGCAGGCTGCTCCCGGCTTGGCCCCACGCCCGCCTCCGCTTCCATCCCGCAGCGCACCGCACCGCACCACACCACGATGGGCTGCTCAGTGGGAAGAGGGTGGAAGGGAGCGTGGGGCATCAGGCCGCTCGTGCCTTCGGGGCCCGCCCCGCCCGGTTCTCAGCGCCTCCTCCCAAGCCCTAGGGCGAGCGCAGCCAGCCACGGGGCCGTTCCCTCCCGTCTGCCCCACCCGGTGCAAACCTACCCCGGAGCCCCCAGCGCCCCCAGAGACCAACAGCAGCCCGAGTACGCTGCCCTAGCTTGGTCTCGTGAAATGCCACGGGCCCTGGGGATGAGGGCTCGAGGGAGGGAAGAGGTCCAGGACCCAGGGAGCCCAGGCCTGTGGCGGATGCGGAGTCTGGGGTCGCGCTGCCCCTCCCGCCCGCTCCTGGGTTCTTGGATCCACCCACCCAGCGCCCACCCTCCAGCCCCCATGCTCCAGCCTCTGGTTCCCCCACACCGCACCACCCCCCCCCTCCGTCCGGGTGCGGGTCTGGGTGGTGTGTCAGGAGAGGTGCAAAGCTGGGCTGTGGCTTCCAGTGGCTCCAGTGGGATTTGGCCGGGTGCCGGGAGCGGGGAGCTTGCCCCTTTGAAGTGCCCTGGGGTGTGCGGGCACGGGGGCGAGGCGGCGCGTGGCTGGGCCAGGAATGGCCACCTCGTTGGCCCGGGACGGGCTGAGAGAGCAGAGGCTGGCGTGTGTTTGGCTCCAACAGCGGCGCTCATTGGGGAGACAGGGACACAGGCGGCGGGGGGGGGGGGGGGGAAGGCGGGCGCCAAAGGGGAGGGGAAGGAGGCCAAAGGCAAAAGGCAAAAGCCAACAGCACCCGGTGTTCCCAGGCGGTCTCCCATCCAAGTGCTAACCAGGCCCGACCCTGCTTAGCCTCCCACAGAAGACGGGGTCGGCAGCGTTCAGGCTGCTATGGCCGAAGAGGCCGGCGGCTACCGCTGGGCGCTTCATGAGCCGGCTCCACGTGTCCCAAGCCAAGCGGGTGCCGCGCTTCGCCCGTGCATCACCCATGCACGCGCCTGACTGCCTGCCTGCCTGCTTGCCTGCCGCTGCCCTCCGCCCCGGGTACCGGGTCCCGGGCGGGTGGCAGAGGCCGGGCAAGAGGACCCTGGCAACGCGCTGGCGCAAGCCCCGGCGTGCTCCAATCCCGGGACTCTTGCAGGCTGCTCCCGGCTTGGCCCCACGCCCGCCTCCGCTTCCATCCCGCACAGCAAGGCACCTCGCAGCCCAGCACCACACCACGTTGGGCTGCTCACTGGGAAGAGAGTGGAAGCGAGCGTGGGGCATCAGGCCGCTCGTGCCTTCCGGGCCCGCCCCGCCACGTTCTCAGCGCCTCCTCCCCAGCCCTAGGGCGAGCGCAGCCGGCCACGGGGCCCTTCCCTCGCGTCTGCCCCACCTGGTGCAAACCCACCCCGGAGCCCCCGGCGCCCCCAGACAACATCACCAGCCCGAGTCCGGTGCCCTAGCTGGGCGTCGTGAAATGCCACGGGCCCTTGGGATGAGGGCTCGAGGGAGAGAAGAGGTCCAGGACCCAGGGAGCCCAGGCCTGTGGCATAGTCGGAGTGTGGTGTCTCTGTGTCCCTCCCGCCCCTCCTCTGTCCTCGCGTCCACGCACCCCAGTCCCCACCCTCCAGCCCCGAGCCCCCAGCCCCCAGGCCCCAGGCCCCAGCCCCCGGATCCCGGATCCCGGATCCCGGGACCGGTCCCGCCTGCCCTCAGTGCCGGTGTAGGTGGTGTGTCAGGGAAGGTGCCAAGCTGGGGTGTGGCTTCAAGCCCCAGCAGTGGGATTTGGCCGGGTGTGGGGAGCGGGGAGCTTGCCCCTTGGGAAGTGCGGTGGGGAGTGCGGGCCCCTGGGGGGGTGGGGAGGGTCAGGGCGGAGCCAGGCCCTGCCAGGCCGCTTTGCTGGCCCGGGAGGGGCTGAGGGAGCAGTGGCTGGGGTGTGTTTGGCCCCAGGAGCCCCGCTCCCTGGGGAGAGAAGGATACAGGGAGGGAGGGGGTGTGGCAGATGGATGCCAGAAGAGAGGTCAAGGAGGCCAAAGGCAAAAGCCTACAGCACCCGGTGTTCCCAGGCGGTCTCCCATCCAAGTGCTACCCAGGCCCGACCCTGCTTCGCCGCGGAGAGAAGACCGGGCGGGGCGCGTTCAGGCTGCTATGGCCCAAGAAGCCAGCGGCTGCTGCTGCTGAGCGCTCCAAGAGAAGGCTCCACGGGTCCCAAGCCCAGCGGGTGCCGCGCTTCTGCCATGCACGCGCCTGCCTGCCCACCTGCCTGCCTTCCTGCCTGTCGGCTATCCTGCCTGCCAGCCTGCCTGCCGCCGTCGCCGCAGCGTCAGCCGCCGCCGCCTCCGCCGCCGCCGGGCTCCGCCGCCGCCGCCGCCTCGGCCGCCGCCGCCGTCTCGGCCGCCCCCGCCGTCTCGACCGCCCCCGCCGCCGCCGCCGCTCGCCGCCGCCGCCTCGGCCGTCGCCGCCGCCGCCGCCGCCGGCGACCTCCGACGCCGCCGCAGACGCCGCCCTCCGACGCCGCCGCAGGCACCGCCCTCCGCCGCCGCCGCCGCCGCCGCCTCGGCCGCCCCCGCCGCCCGCCGCCGCAGCCGCCCTTCGCCGCGGGCCCCGGGGCGGGTGGAGGAGGCCGCGCAAGAGGACCCTGGCAACGGGATGTGGCGCAAGCCCCGGCCTTGTCTAATCCCGGGACTCTTGCAGGCTGCTCCCGGCTTGGCCCCACGCCCGCCTCCGCTTCCATCCCGCAGCGCACCGCACCGCACCGCACCACACCACGATGGGCTGCTCAGTGGGAAGAGGGTGGAAGCGAGCGTGGGGCATCAGGCAGCTCGTGCCTTCGGGGCCCGCCCCGCCGGCTTCTCAGCGCCTCCTCCCAAGCCCTAGGGCGAGCGCAGCCAGCCATGGGGCCGGGGCCGTTCCCTCCCGTCTGCCCCACCCGGTGCAAACCTACCCCGGAGCCCCCAGCGCCCCCAGAGACCAACAGCAGCCCGAGTACGCTGCCCTAGCTTGGTCTCGTGAAATGCCACGGGCCCTGGGGATGAGGGCTCGAGGGAGGGAAGAGGTCCAGGACCCAGGGAGCCCAGGCCTGTGGCAGATGTGGAGTCTGGGGTCGCGCTGCCCCTCCCGCCCGCTCCTGGGTTCTTGGATCCACCCACCCAGCGCCCACCCTCCAGCCCCCATGCTCCAGCCTCTGGTTCCCCCACACCGCACCACCCCCCCCCCTCCGTCCGGGTGCGGGTCTGGGTGGTGTGTCAGGAGAGGTGCAAAGCTGGGCTGTGGCTTCCAGTGGCTCCAGTGGGATTTGGCCGGGTGCCGGGAGCGGGGAGCTTGCCCCTTTGAAGTGCCCTGGGGTGTGCGGGCACGGGGGCGAGGCGGCGCGTGGCTGGGCCAGGAATGGCCACCTCGTTGGCCCGGGACGGGCTGAGAGAGCAGAGGCTGGCGTGTGTTTGGCCCCAACAGCGGCGCTCATTGGGGAGACAGGGACACAGGCGGCGGGGTGGGGGGGAAGGCGGGCGCCAAAGGGGAGGGGAAGGAGGCCAAAGGCAAAAGGCAAAAGCCGACAGCACCCGGTGTTCCTAGGCGGTCTCCCATCCAAGTGCTAACCAGGCCCGACCCTGCTTAGCCTCCCACAGAAGACGGGGTCGGCAGCGTTCAGGCTGCTATGGCCTAAGAGGCCGGCGGCTACCGCTGGGCGCTTCATGAGCCGGCTCCACGTGTCCCAAGCCAAGCGGGTGCCGCGCTTCGCCCGTGCATCACCCATGCACGCGCCTGACTGCCTGCCTGCCTGCTTGCCTGCCGCCGCCCTCCGCCCCGGGTACCGGGTCCCGGGCGGGTGGCAGAGGCCGGGCAAGAGGACCCTGGCAACGCGCTGGCGCAAGCCCCGGCGTGCTCCAATCCCGGGACTCTTGCAGGCTGCTCCCGGCTTGGCCCCACGCCCGCCTCCGCTTCCATCCCGCACAGCAAGGCACTTCGCAGACCCGCACCACACCACGTTGGGCTGCTCACTGGGAAGAGGGTGGAAGCGAGCGTGGGGCATCAGGCCGCTCGTGCCTTCCGGGCCCGCCCCGCCGCGTTCTCAGCGCCTCCTCCCCAGCCCTAGGGCGAGCGCAGCCGGCCACGGGGCCCTTCCCTCCCGTCTGCCCCACCTGGTGCAAACCCACCCCGGAGCCCCCGGCGCCCCCAGACAACATCACCAGCCCGAGTCCGGTGCCCTAGCTGGGCGTCGTGAAATGCCACGGGCCCTTGGGATGAGGGCTCGAGGGAGAGAAGAGGTCCAGGACCCAGGGAGCCCAGGCCTGTGGCATAGTCGGAGTGTGGTGTCTCTGTGTCCCTCCCGCCCCTCCTCTGTCCTCGCGTCCACGCACCCCAGTCCCCACCCTCCAGCCCCGAGCCCCCAGCCCCCAGGCCCCAGGCCCCAGCCCCCGGATCCCGGATCCCGGATCCCGGGACCGGTCCCGCCTGCCCTCAGTGCCGGTGTAGGTGGTGTGTCAGGGAAGGTGCCAAGCTGGGGTGTGGCTTCAAGCCCCAGCAGTGGGATTTGGCCGGGTGTGGGGAGCGGGGAGCGTGCCCCTTGGGAAGTGCGGTGGGGAGTGCGGGCCCCTGGGGGGGTGGGGAGGGTCAGGGCGGAGCCAGGCCCTGCCAGGCCGCTTTGCTGGCCCGGGAGGGGCTGAGGGAGCAGTGGCTGGGGTGTGTTTGGCCCCAGGAGCCCCGCTCCCTGGGGAGAGAAGGATACAGGGAGGGAGGGGGTGTGGCAGATGGATGCCAGAAGAGAGGTCAAGGAGGCCAAAGGCAAAAGCCTACAGCACCCGGTGTTCCCAGGCGGTCTCCCATCCAAGTGCTAACCAGGCCCGACCCTGCTTCGCTGCGGAGAGAAGACCGGGCGGGGCGCGTTCAGGCTGCTATGGCCCAAGACGCCAGCGGCTGCTGCTGCTGAGCGCTCCAAGAGAAGGCTCCACGGGTCCCAAGCCCAGCGGGTGCCGCGCTTCTGCCATGCACGCGCCTGCCTGCCCACCTGCCTGCCTTCCTGCCTGTCGGCTAGCCTGCCTGCCAGCCTGCCTGCCGCCGCCGCCGCCGGGCTCCGCCGCCGCCGCCGCCTCGGCCGCCGCCGCCGTCTCGGCCGCCCCCGCCGTCTCGACCGCCCCCGCCGCCGCCGCCGATCGCCGCCGCCGCCTCGGCCGTCGCCGCCGCCGCCGCCGCCGCCGGCGACCTCCGACGCCGCCGCAGACGCCGCCCTCCGACGCCGCCGCAGACGCCGCCCGCCGCCGCCGCCGCCGCCGCCGCCGCCGCCGCCGCCGCCTCGGCCGCCCCCGCCGCCCGCCGCCGCAGCCGCCCTTCGCCGCGGGCCCCGGGGCGGGTGGAGGAGGCCGCGCAAGAGGACCCTGGCAACGGGATGTGGCGCAAGCCCCGGCCTTGTCTAATCCCGGGACTCTTGCAGGCTGCTCCCTGCTTGGCCCCACGCCCGCCTCCGCTTCCATCCCGCAGCGCACCGCACCGCACCGCACCACACCACGATGGGCTGCTCAGTGGGAAGAGGGTGGAAGCGAGCGTGGGGCATCAGGCAGCTCGTGCCTTCGGGGCCCGCCCCGCCGGCTTCTCAGCGCCTCCTCCCAAGCCCTAGGGCGAGCGCAGCCAGCCATGGGGCCGGGGCCGTTCCCTCCCGTCTGCCCCACCCGGTGCAAACCTACCCCGGAGCCCCCAGCGCCCCCAGAGACCAACAGCAGCCCGAGTACGCTGCCCTAGCTTGGTCTCGTGAAATGCCACGGGCCCTGGGGATGAGGGCTCGAGGGAGGGAAGAGGTCCAGGACCCAGGGAGCCCAGGCCTGTGGCAGATGTGGAGTCTGGGGTCGCGCTGCCCCTCCCGCCCGCTCCTGGGTTCTTGGATCCACCCACCCAGCGCCCACCCTCCAGCCCCCATGCTCCAGCCTCTGGTTCCCCCACACCGCACCACCCCCCCCCCTCCGTCCGGGTGCGGGTCTGGGTGGTGTGTCAGGAGAGGTGCAAAGCTGGGCTGTGGCTTCCAGTGGCTCCAGTGGGATTTGGCCGGGTGCCGGGAGCGGGGAGCTTGCCCCTTTGAAGTGCCCTGGGGTGTGCGGGCACGGGGGCGAGGCGGCGCGTGGCTGGGCCAGGAATGGCCACCTCGTTGGCCCGGGACGGGCTGAGAGAGCAGAGGCTGGCGTGTGTTTGGCCCCAACAGCGGCGCTCATTGGGGAGACAGGGACACAGGCGGCGGGGTGGGGGGGAAGGCGGGCGCCAAAGGGGAGGGGAAGGAGGCCAAAGGCAAAAGGCAAAAGCCGACAGCACCCGGTGTTCCTAGGCGGTCTCCCATCCAAGTGCTAACCAGGCCCGACCCTGCTTAGCCTCCCACAGAAGACGGGGTCGGCAGCGTTCAGGCTGCTATGGCCTAAGAGGCCGGCGGCTACCGCTGGGCGCTTCATGAGCCGGCTCCACGTGTCCCAAGCCAAGCGGGTGCCGCGCTTCGCCCGTGCATCACCCATGCACGCGCCTGACTGCCTGCCTGCCTGCTTGCCTGCCGCCGCCCTCCGCCCCGGGTACCGGGTCCCGGGCGGGTGGCAGAGGCCGGGCAAGAGGACCCTGGCAACGCGCTGGCGCAAGCCCCGGCGTCCTCCAATCCCGGGACTCTTGCAGGCTGCTCCCGGCTTGGCCCCACGCCCGCCTCCGCTTCCATCCCGCACAGCAAGGCACTTCGCAGACCCGCACCACACCACGTTGGGCTGCTCACTGGGAAGAGGGTGGAAGCGAGCGTGGGGCATCAGGCCGCTCGTGCCTTCCGGGCCCGCCCCGCCGCGTTCTCAGCGCCTCCTCCCCAGCCCTAGGGCGAGCGCAGCCGGCCACGGGGCCCTTCCCTCCCGTCTGCCCCACCTGGTGCAAACCCACCCCGGAGCCCCCGGCGCCCCCAGACAACATCACCAGCCCGAGTCCGGTGCCCTAGCTGGGCGTCGTGAAATGCCACGGGCCCTTGGGATGAGGGCTCGAGGGAGAGAAGAGGTCCAGGACCCAGGGAGCCCAGGCCTGTGGCATAGTCGGAGTGTGGTGTCTCTGTGTCCCTCCCGCCCCTCCTCTGTCCTCGCGTCCACGCACCCCAGTCCCCACCCTCCAGCCCCGAGCCCCCAGCCCCCAGGCCCCAGGCCCCAGCCCCCGGATCCCGGATCCCGGATCCCGGGACCGGTCCCGCCTGCCCTCAGTGCCGGTGTAGGTGGTGTGTCAGGGAAGGTGCCAAGCTGGGGTGTGGCTTCAAGCCCCAGCAGTGGGATTTGGCCGGGTGTGGGGAGCGGGGAGCGTGCCCCTTGGGAAGTGCGGTGGGGAGTGCGGGCCCCTGGGGGGGTGGGGAGGGTCAGGGCGGAGCCAGGCCCTGCCAGGCCGCTTTGCTGGCCCGGGAGGGGCTGAGGGAGCAGTGGCTGGGGTGTGTTTGGCCCCAGGAGCCCCGCTCCCTGGGGAGAGAAGGATACAGGGAGGGAGGGGGTGTGGCAGATGGATGCCAGAAGAGAGGTCAAGGAGGCCAAAGGCAAAAGCCTACAGCACCCGGTGTTCCCAGGCGGTCTCCCATCCAAGTGCTAACCAGGCCCGACCCTGCTTCGCTGCGGAGAGAAGACCGGGCGGGGCGCGTTCAGGCTGCTATGGCCCAAGACGCCAGCGGCTGCTGCTGCTGAGCGCTCCAAGAGAAGGCTCCACGGGTCCCAAGCCCAGCGGGTGCCGCGCTTCTGCCATGCACGCGCCTGCCTGCCCACCTGCCTGCCTTCCTGCCTGTCGGCTAGCCTGCCTGCCAGCCTGCCTGCCGCCGCCGCCGCCGGGCTCCGCCGCCGCCGCCGCCTCGGCCGCCGCCGCCGTCTCGGCCGCCCCCGCCGTCTCGACCGCCCCCGCCGCCGCCGCCGATCGCCGCCGCCGCCTCGGCCGTCGCCGCCGCCGCCGCCGCCGCCGGCGACCTCCGACGCCGCCGCAGACGCCGCCCTCCGACGCCGCCGCAGACGCCGCCCGCCGCCGCCGCCGCCGCCGCCGCCGCCGCCGCCGCCGCCTCGGCCGCCCCCGCCGCCCGCCGCCGCAGCCGCCCTTCGCCGCGGGCCCCGGGGCGGGTGGAGGAGGCCGCGCAAGAGGACCCTGGCAACGGGATGTGGCGCAAGCCCCGGCCTTGTCTAATCCCGGGACTCTTGCAGGCTGCTCCCTGCTTGGCCCCACGCCCGCCTCCGCTTCCATCCCGCAGCGCACCGCACCGCACCGCACCACACCACGATGGGCTGCTCAGTGGGAAGAGGGTGGAAGCGAGCGTGGGGCATCAGGCAGCTCGTGCCTTCGGGGCCCGCCCCGCCGGCTTCTCAGCGCCTCCTCCCAAGCCCTAGGGCGAGCGCAGCCAGCCATGGGGCCGGGGCCGTTCCCTCCCGTCTGCCCCACCCGGTGCAAACCTACCCCGGAGCCCCCAGCGCCCCCAGAGACCAACAGCAGCCCGAGTACGCTGCCCTAGCTTGGTCTCGTGAAATGCCACGGGCCCTGGGGATGAGGGCTCGAGGGAGGGAAGAGGTCCAGGACCCAGGGAGCCCAGGCCTGTGGCAGATGTGGAGTCTGGGGTCGCGCTGCCCCTCCCGCCCGCTCCTGGGTTCTTGGATCCACCCACCCAGCGCCCACCCTCCAGCCCCCATGCTCCAGCCTCTGGTTCCCCCACACCGCACCACCCCCCCCCCCTCCGTCCGGGTGCGGGTCTGGGTGGTGTGTCAGGAGAGGTGCAAAGCTGGGCTGTGGCTTCCAGTGGCTCCAGTGGGATTTGGCCGGGTGCCGGGAGCGGGGAGCTTGCCCCTTTGAAGTGCCCTGGGGTGTGCGGGCACGGGGGCGAGGCGGCGCGTGGCTGGGCCAGGAATGGCCACCTCGTTGGCCCGGGACGGGCTGAGAGAGCAGAGGCTGGCGTGTGTTTGGCCCCAACAGCGGCGCTCATTGGGGAGACAGGGACACAGGGAGGGAGGGGGGGGCGGCGGGCGCCAAAGGAGAGGTCAAGGAGGCCAAGGCAAAAGGCAAAAGCCTACAGCACCCGGTGTTCCCAGGCGGTCTCCCATCCAAGTCCTAAGCAGGCCCGACCCTGCTTAGCTGCGGACAGAAGACGGGGTCGGGAGCGTTCAGGCTGCTATGGCCAAAGACGCCAAGGGCTGCCGCTGTGCGCTTCAAGAGCCTGCTCCAAGCGTCCCAAGCCCAGCCGGTGCCGCGCTTCACCCATGCACCTGTTTGCCTGCCTGCCTGCCTGCCTGCCTGCCAGCCCCCCACCTGGCCATTCCCTCCCTTCTGCCCCAACTGGCTCAAACGCCAACCGGAGCTCCAGCGTCCCCAGACAACATCACCAGACAAAGCCCGCTCACCTAGCTGGGTCTTGTGAATTGCCAGGGGCTCAGGGGTTGAGGGCTCCGAGGGAGGGAAGAGGCCCAGCACCCAGGCAGCCCAGGCCTGTGGCATAGACGGAGTGTGGTGTCTCTGTGTCCCTCCGCCCCATTTTTGTCCTCACGTCTACGCACCCCAGCCCCCACCCTCCAACCCAGGCCCCAGCCCCCACTTGCCAGTGCCGTTCCCCAGGACCCCGCACCCCGGACCCCCAACTCCGGAAACCGGTCCCGCGTGCACTGTGCACTCCGTGCGGGTGTTGGTGGTGTGTCAGGGAAGGTGCAAAGCTGGGGTGTGTTTTCAGGCCCGTGCGGTGGGATTTGGCCTGGTGCGGGGAGTGGGGAAAGGGGAGCGGGCCCCTTGTGACGTGGGGTGGGGTGTGTAAGGCAGGCCAGGCCGCTGGGCTGAACTGGGAGGGGATGAGGGAACCCTGGCTGGGTTGAATTTGGCCCCAGGAGTGCCCCTCACTGGTCAGGGAGGGTGGGCGGGTCGGCTGTCGCCAAAGAAAGGGTCAAGGACCTCAAAGGCAAAAGGGAAAAGCCTTCAGCGCCCGGTATTCCCAGAAGATCTCCCATCCACGTACTAACCAGGCCGGACCCTGCATATCTTCCAAGACCCAAGGAGGTCCGGCGCGTTCAGGGCAGTATGTCCCTAAAGTCTATCTGCTTCCCTTGGGCGCCTAAAGAGTCTGGTCCTCGCCTCCCAAGCCCAGCATGTGCCCCCATTCACCCATGAACCTGCCTGCCAGCCTGCCTGCCTGCTGGACTGCCTGCCTCCTGCCGCCGCCGTCCTCCGCGGGCTCCGGGTCGGTGGCGGGGGCCAAGCACCCGGCCCCTGGCACCCCGGAGTGCCACAAGCCCTGGCGCTCTCTGATCCCGGTACTCTCACAGGATGCTCTGGCTTGGTCCCACGCCCACCACCGCCTCCATCCCACGCCTTCCCGCACCGCACATCACAGCATCTCGCAGCACCTCAGCAGACCACACCACCCCACACCACGCCATACCACCCCACACCTCACCGCACCGCACCACACCACACCAAACCACACCAAAACACAAAACACCACACCACGTCCCGCTGCTCACTGGGAAATGGGTGGGAGGGAGCAGCAGCGCCCGCCGGGCCAGGCCTTAGGGGCCCCCCGGATTGTCAGCGCCTCCTCCCCACCCTCGGGCATCCTCCCACCCGGCCTTTCCCTCACTTCTGCCCCATGTGGCTCAAACGCCAACCGGAGCCCCAGCGTCCCCAGAGAACATCACCAGCCCAAGCCCGCTGCCCTAGCTGGGCCTTGTGAATTCCAGGGGCTCTGGGGATGAGGGCTCCGAGGGAGGGAAGAGGCCCAGGGCCCAGGCAGCGCAGGCCTGTGGCATAGTCGGAGTGTGGTGTCTCTGTGTCCCTCCCGCCCCTTCTTTGTCCTCGCATCCACGCACCCCAGCCCCCACCCTCCAGCCCCAGGCCCCAGGCCCCAGCCCCCACCCTCCAGCCCTAGCTCCCAGCCCCCTGCCCCTGCACCCTGGAACCCAGTCCCGCCTGCACTCTGTGTGGGTGTGGGTGTTGTGTAAGGGAAGGTGCAAAGCTGGGGTGTGGCTTCAAGCCTGTGCAGTGGGATTTGGCCTGGTGCGGGGAGGGAGGAGCGGGGAGTGGGTCCCTTGTGACGTTTGGTGGGGTGTGCAAGGTAGGCCAGGCTGCTGGGCTGACCGGTCAGGGGCTGACGGAACCGTGTCTGGGGTGTGTTCGGCCCCAGTAGCGCTGCTCTCGGGTCAGGGAGGGTGGCGGTGTGGGCAGGTGCCAAAGGAGAGGTCAAGGAATTAAAGGCAAAAGGCAAAAGCCAACAGCAGCCGGTGTTCCCAGTTGGTCTCCCATCCAAATACTCACCAGGCCCGACCCTGCTTACCTTCGGAGATCAGAATAGATCTGGAGCGTTCAGGGTATTATGTCCGTATACACTACCGATTGTCGCTGGGCGCCTCAAGAGCCTGGTCCTCACCTCCCAAGCCCAGCTCGTGTGCCCCGCTTCACCCGTGCACCTGCGTGCCCGCCTGCCCGCCTGCTCCCCTGCCTGCCTCCCACCACAGTCCTCCGTGGGGCCCGGATGGGTGGCCGAGGCCGCGCGACAGGCCCCTGGCACCCCGTAGTGGCGCAAGCTGAGGCGCTCTCTGATCCCGGGACTCTGGCAGGCTGCCCCAGGCTCGGTTCCACGCCCACCTCCGCCTCCATCCCACACCTCACCGCACCTCATGGCACGGCGCCTCGCAGCACCGCACCACACCACCCCACAGCACACCACACCAAAGCACAGTACACCACACCATGTCCAGCTGCTCTCTGGGAAATGGGTGGGAGCGAGCAGCAGCGTCCGCCCGGTCAGGCCTTAGGGGCCCGTCGGATTCTCAGCGCCTCTTCCCCCTCTTACGGCACCCCCCACCTGGCCTTTCCTTCCTGTCTGACCCACCTGGCACAAATGCAAGCCAGAGCCCCGAGCGTCCCCAGAGAACATCACCAGCCCAAGCCCGCTGCCCTAGCTGGGCCTTGTGAATTGCCAGGGGCGCTAGGGATGAGGGCTCCGAGGGAGGGAAGAGGCCCAGACCCAGGCAGCCCTGGCCTGTGGCATAGTTGGAGTGTGGGGTCTCTCTGTCCCTACCGCCCCTTCTTTGTCCTCGTATCCAGGCACTCCAGCCCACACCCTCCACCGCAGCCCCTAGCCACCACTCTCCAGCCCCAAGCTCCCAACCCCCAGCCTCCAGCCCTAGTCCCCAGCCCCCGGTCCCGGCCGCACTTTCCCTCTGTGCAGGTGTGGGTGGGGTGTTTCTGTGACTGACTGATTTCTCTCAGCTTACCACCTTCCCGTTCCATCCACATTGCTGCCAATGACATGATTTCATTCTTTCTCATTGCACATAGGGCCGATTTACTCGCAGTGAGCATACGTGAAGGTTGTTTTCGACCCCCACCAACAACTAATTTCTGATGTCAACGAAAACATGTTGTGCTCCTCAAAACCTGGGGCATTGAAGTCTCTTGTTTGTGCAGTGACTATTACTGTGCTCTTTGCCCCCGCCACAGACTGCCTCAGCATCCTGCTTTCGGAGACTCTCAGGGATATTGCATGCCCAGTCGTTTCGCCAGCAGGTGAACGTCAAAGAAGCGACTCAAAAAAACTAAACAGAATCAGAACCCAGTCCTACACACTTGGGCATGAGCTCGTATTGGGACTCTGCCCTCCAGATCAACGATGTTTTTACCTACGGACAGGAAAAGCTGCAAAGATGGCAAGTGCTCCCACCCCCCTACAGTGTGTGTTGACAGATGTAGGGTTTCTTTTGGTACATTCAGGCTCCTAGGTGTAGCTAAAATATGTTCCATTTCCCTATAACCCACGGATTGTCCATAGTCATAGGACACCAAGCTTCCCTGGGGAATCGTGCTCCCACTCTCCTCCCACGCTACCTGAAAGCAATCATTTGCTGATTTACAAAAGGATCCATTGACCTCCTGTCCCTTATCACTTGGGGCTCAAAAGGCTGCAGTTGGCATGGTGAGAATTATGACGGGGGAGCATGAGCCAGGCTGAGGGTAAAGTGCAAGTTAGAACCCCCCTTGCCACCCCATGGTGGATCTGAGGGATATCCCCTGGGCACCACAGCTACTCAAGAACAAAGGAAAGGGGCTTAAGCCCTTGCCGTGCTAATGTGGGAAACTAAGGCACAGGAAAAATTAAATTCCCTTAATGCCCATAGGCCATTGACAACTCCTTGAAACCAGCACAATGACCTCCCTCTAAGAGCTCAGCTGCCTAGATGATGGCTCTTTGCTGGGGGCAGAAGAGAACTGTAGCTTAACATTACCCCAACCTCCAGGACCCTGTAAGTCCACTTCCTTTGTCTCAGTTTCGCCAAGATACATGCGGGCAATCATCCTCCAAGCTTATGGCCCCTGATCTACATTTAAAGGATCTCACGCCTCATGTTTTATTAAGGAGTCATAAATAGTGTTTCCCTAGTAACAGTTAGCCCCTGAAGGTGCTGGAAACCTTGCTTCCAAAATTCCTTAGAGACTTATTCCATCCCTGACCTCCTGCCAACCTGAGGGAATATAATGATGAGTTAGTTGTAGGACCCCAGCACAGCTCTTCCAGGCATTAAGACAACCACCTTTTTGCACCAAAGACGTCTTCCAGAATTCTGTGTTGGTCATCAGCTGTGGACCAGTCCACCATCGTCCCCAAACATCACCATTTTGGCGTCCGAATGTGGGGCTTCGAATCTTCTCACCTTGACTCTGTGCTTCAGTGTCAATTTGGGGAGTATGTTTTCTCTTTCATTTACTCTCATTTCAGGGGATTTTTGAGAAGTAGGGTCTTATGGGAACACTTTTCTGGGGATTGCTCTGGCTGCAATCCTCTAGCCTGTGGCGACTCTACGGGGAGGAGAAAGCCTGCCTTTTGGTTGGAAGTTAGGACCTTGGCCAGAATGGTAGTGAGATGCAGAAACTTGATGCCCTCTCTTTATTCCTTTCCGTGTCTAAAGTTGTCTGTCTTGGGCAGTGGACAGCCACCTAAGTGACTACCACGTCTGCCAATCTTAAGACTCCCGTGTGTGAGGATTCCTCCTCATTGGTCTAATGTGACCCCCTCCGTATCTCTGGGCTAGCCTCTTCTGCATGCCAGATCTCCACTGAGAGCTGGCCGAAACCAGTACCTGACTGAATTCAAACCCAACAGGGCGCCATTTCCTAGGGAGGTTCGCTGTGAAGACTATGCGGGTTGGAATGTCACTTATATCATGATGGCTTTCTCTCTTTTCTGTTTTCCCTCAATGTCCTCTACTAACTACTACTTAAAATTGGGTCATTTCCCCTTGTCAAACTCTTCTAGTATTTTCCATGGGTTGAAAATGGCAGTTTCTTCTCTGCCTTCTCAGCAAGGGAGACGCCGGTCTGTAAGTCAGGCACCCATCTGTTGTCTAGAATGCAATGGGGAAGCCGGTGGGGGTGGGGAGGCTAGCATCCCTCCTTCAGGAGCCCTTCGCCACCTGGTTGGCAGTCATAGTGATTTTGTTCAAGGGATGCCTCGGGTCGCTTTGACACCTCGGGAACCCCTCACGTATCCTGTGTGGGGGATGCTACTGGGGAGTCGGGATGGATTCTAGGGGTAATGGACCTTCTCTCTCTCTCTCTCCTTTTCTCTCTAGGTGGAACGTGGGAGTTCCTCTTTGGTCCGCAAGGATTCTCCCTCAGGATGCCATTTGAACCCACTGGAAACAGGTGGGTTTGCAAAATGTGGAAAGGACTGATCCTGTAACACTGCATGGCCTTACTAAACAGGGCAAATGGACGGCCGTTAGCCTAGGTTCAGCCCTTCAGGGCTACCCGGGCCCAGGGGCCTCGTGCAGGATGCGTTTGGTCAGTAACCAGGCCGGTGAGCTCCCCGCGGATATGTTGGATGACAAATGTCTAAACAGGCCTCCTCCTGAGAAAGCTCGGTCACTGAAGGAAACACAGGCCATCCCTGAAAAGGGGACGCTGACTCTTCCTCTCTGTTCCTCTGCCTGATAGATGTGATGGCCTCTCCCTCATTCCTTTTTCGTGGGTTAAGGGCTATAACTGGAGCCAACTGTGCTCAGTCTACCTCAGGATGGAGACTTTAAGGAAAATTCCCAAGCAGCTGCCGAAAGTCCACTTGTTTCGGGGACATTCCCTGTCTTCTCCGGCCTGACCTGAACTGCCTAATTCCACTTTGCTGGGACAAAAGACATGGCGTCTGCTCCTCTGTCCCAGCTGACAAGATTAGACCCGGGAAGTTTTCCTTCTCTGCCTTCTGCTGGCACCTCACCTCTTCTGCCTTCCCCTCCCCCTCCACCTGTTTCTGCACCACCTTGGGTGGGGCCCATAGAACTGGTTCCCTCACCACCCTCAGCGCCTCAGGCACCATCGGCCCCTCTTCCCACCCTAAATGTCAAGGAACAAAGAGCACCCCCTTGGACCACCCACTTCAGATTCCTGGGGCCCACTGGCAGGCATCTCAGGTAAAAACTGATAATGGTGGAACAAATGGATGTAAGTCTTTTAAGTGGCTGTAGGTGAAACAATTCCGTGTTTAAACTAAATTCAGTTTGCTTGTTTAATAAAGACAGACGTGTCTTTAGAGTTATCAGCATTCAGTGCGAAACTTTTATTCTACCAAGGTTTATTAAAGGTCAAAAAAGCTCATTTGATCTCAGTTGCAGTTTGTTAGCATAACGAGGACTTGAAATAATGGTTAATTTCGACTGTCTCCAAGTGTTCTTGGGTAATTGTGAAGATAGCTTTCAAAGCCTTTGGAAACCTGAGACTTGAAAGATATGCTTTCAAGTTTGCACCGCGAGTGAGATGACATTCATGGGACCTCTAGGACTTTTCCAAACAGAATGCAGGGCAAAGCTTTGGCTTCTGAGCATAGATGTGTGGTTTTAACTTCTTAATGCAGACAAACTAAGGCTATTTGGGCCTATCGGAAACCCTGCTTGGTGCTTCACCGGTTCATTAATTTGCCATCTAACGAATTCTAGTGTGAACAGTTCGCCACTGGTTACTAAGTTTTCATTGGAGACTAAGGTTCTAAACGTTAAAATTCTGCTAAGTGTACTTAAGATGGATGGAAATAAGGAAAGCAGCTCTGTATGTTGGAAAATAGGAGGTATGTAAGAAAGATACAAAGAACGGAAATATATATTTCGTGGAGGGTAAAGGAAAGTAACTTTGTGCTGTCTTAGATGGGTTGTTTGGAGAGAAATGACTTGGGACAAAATCTGAAGGAAAGGAAAGTTGTAGTAGTTTCACGAAGGGAAATCGTTGGAAAGGAATTTTATGGGTGGTAAGGATGGACTAAGGTTGCCATGGATGGATTTTACATCTACACTGGTATAAGATAATCATCCTGCTTTCCTCTCTTTTGGAAAGACCATGTTTTCTTGGATTGTTGATCTGGTCTTGATAAGATATGTACACAACATTTTGTTCTTTTGTTGGTGTTTTCCTTTCTCTTTTGTCTGCCAGGAAAACCAAAGCTTTAGGTGTGGTCTTTGTCAAGACTTTGATGACTTAAAGTGAAAACTTCTCAACGGTAAAGGAGCTAGGTTTTGCTAACAACTATATAATTTTCCATACTTGCCTTTGGACTCTCTTCTTGCCATCTGGGGTAAATAAGTAATTTAAAGTTTAACATTTGTAATGATCTGGAATCCTATTTACAGTGTGCTCCATCGCTTCCTAAAGCTTGAACAAACTTTCCCAAGATTTCAATTGTCAATGAAGTCTTTTGGCCAAGTAGGCCTTTTTATGTGGCATGTATGCTAAGTTACTTGGAGAAGCATTGTCAAGCAATGGTAAACCTTAGATACTGTTGCATGGGTTAATGCTGTAACTGCTCAAAGGTATATGCAGTTCCTAAAGTTTTAATTTGTTCTGCTCTAAGGTCCTCCCTTGATATTCTTTGTATCAAAGTGTTATGTGCCACAGAAATAACCCAATTCGCTTGTCAATCGTGTCAACCTGAAGTCTCATCAGATCTTTAACCATGTCCATTTCTGAGATTTTATCACTTGGAATTGTTCTGATTCTGTCACAGAACATATTTCATCTTCTAGGAGATTCACAAAAAGGACTTTTAGGACAAATACAGGTATCTGAGATCTTTCAGGTTCCTACTAAAAAAGGTAAGAAGTCAAATACTTGTCAATTAGCTACCGGTTACAAAATATTCAAATTTAATGTTTTGAATGTTTATTTATTTTGGAGAGACAGAGAGACAGAGAGAGAGAGAGGAGAGAATGAGTCTGGAAGGGGCAGAGAGAGAGAAAGGGAGAGAGAATGTGAAGCAGGCGCTAGGCTCTGAGCTTTCAGCACAGAACGCGACATGGGGCTGGAACTCAGGAACCCTGAGATGGTGACCTGAGCCAAAGTTGGAAGCTTAACTCACTGAGCCACCCAGGCACCCCAGGAAATTCTATATTATCTGCCATCTCCTTCTCGACTTTGTTCCCCACATCACTATGGAGACGAGGGTGACGTTGGGGCACCAGGAAACTGAGTAGATAAGTTTCTGGAGATTAGGCTGCTGATACATTGCCTTTTCCTTGTAATTTACTAAGATACTGAGTGGGGTAGGATTAGGAAGGTTCAGCCCCCAAAGGGGGGGGGGGCAAAACCTCCTTCGCCAAAGAACAACGTGCCTGCTGCAAGGAGAAAGGACATTAAAGTAGGAATATATTCAGATTGAGGGGAACCAGGCTCGCTTCTTCTTGGCCCCAAAGAGCCCACGGTCAAAATCAAAGTAGGAGGCCAAACTATGACTTCTATGTGAATTCAGGAGCCACAGTACACCATGAAGCGGCCTTCCCGAATTCAGGACTGCCTTCCCCAGTGTATGGGCTGAGGACAATCCCCCACCCCAGACTTGCCCACAGCCGGGCCCCCGTCATCGTAGCCAGGAAATCAGGCATTCTGGTTGAATGCCAAGCACCCTGGCAAACCCCACTCTTGCCAGTCAGGAAGCCGAGAGGAGGGTACTGACCAGTTCAAGTCTTGCACTCGGTGGTCCCTAACCCGTACACACTCCTCAGCCTGATCCCTGTCTCTGCCAGCTGGTTTACCCGCCTAGACTGAAGGGATGCCTCCTTCTGCCTCTGTTTGGCCCCCTGAGCCAAGCCTTGTTTATCTTCAAGTGGACCGAACCAGACACAGGGCCTCAGATGCAACTGACTTAGATGCGCCTCCCACAGGGGACTAAAACTAGCCTGCCCTCTTTGGAGAGGTAGTGGCCAGGAACCTCATCAGCTTCCCATGGGAGGCCACATGCTGCACCCTTCTTCAGTGTGTGGAGGACCTCCTCTTTGCCAACAATACCCAAGAGAATTGTTCAGAGGACACAGGGGCCCTCCTCCAACTCCTGTCAGACTCAGGATATCACGGAAAACTCAGGTTCTCATGGAAAAAGAGCACTAGGGCAGGAAAAAAAAAAGACGAAGAAGAAGGTGGTAATCACTTCCTTACCCTAGCCCCAAACTAAGAGGGGGCTATGAGAGTTCCTGGGGGTGCAGGATTCTACCAAATCTGGATTCCCAGATTCTCAGCAATAGCAAGACCCCTCTATAATCTCTTGGTAGGGCCAGATCGAGAATTCCCTGGCTGGACAGAGGCCAAAGCTGCCTTCCCAGACATAAATGCTGCCTGGGGGCAGGCATCAGCCCTTGGCCTGCCGAATATAGAAAAGCCTTTTAAAGTGACTTTCAGAAAAGGTGGTACAACCACTTTCTTCTTTGCCCCCTGCCCCTTGCTCCTGCATTTTCCTACATCAACAGCTACAGCCAAGGTGTGGATGCCTCTCGGCCCACAGGCACACCATGTGATGGATGACTGAGAGCTTGATTCATTCTGTGAAGTCGTATCTCATTACCTGCTTGGGTCACAGAGATGTATGTTTCAGAAGCCCCAAGGAGGAGGCTGAGACTGTGCCCTAAGGTGACTCTTGATGACAGAGTGGATTTATGCTTTGGTGTTCATTTAAGAGAGCTTTGTTGTGACTCAGCCTGGGAGAGGTGGCAGCTCTCAGCCCTGGGTGAAAAAAAAAGAAAAAAAAAGGAAGGCCACAGAGGCCCAGGGACTCTCACCGATTGCTGCCAATGTCTGCAGAGCCAGAACTGGGCTCATCCTGGGGGAGGAGGAGAGTTGATAGACAGTTGTGTAGTAGGTTGGTGGGGGGCTTGCTGCTCTCAGATTCTAGGTGACGAGTTCGATGTACCTCTGGGCATCCTTGAGGGCCCCTTGCCAGCAGGTTTTGGCTGGCTACAGACTGTTTCAGTGTAGAATCTCTTTGTGCATGAGAAGAAACTCATGCTTCTTCAACTCTTGGCTAGCACAGTACCAGGGGCTCCTCTGTGAGAATCCACTGGTCACTCTTAGAACGGTGCAGATGCAGAACCCTGCAACTTTCCTACCTTCTGAGGAAGGGTAACCAGTTCATGACTGTTCTGAGGTGGCCAAGAAAATATTTGCAAGCTGCTCAGATCTGCGTGAGCAGGCTGGACAGAACCCAGACCTCACCCGGTTCAGTGATGGTAGAAGTTTCATCACAGAGGGCAGGGCGTTCAAAAGGCAGGGTACGCAGTGACATGCCTTAATCTGAGCCCTCACCATTCGCAAGGACAAGTGACTCAACCGACTCCCAGTACACCTTTGCTACTGCACACACACCAAGAGAAAGCAACCTACAAAGGAAAGGGCCTTGCCGAGGCAGGGAAGAAAGCTCCTCGAGGCTGTCTGGCTTCCCAAAGAAGTTACAGTTCTACACTGCAAAGGACACCAGAATGCAGACAACATTACAGCACAAGGAAAACGTCTGGCCGACAGAGCCGCTAAGAAAGCAGCTAATAAGGAGGTGCTGGACATGACGATTGGGGATGGACTCGAGGTAATGGTCACAGCCGTATTCATCCTGCTGGAATGCAGACTGGGAATGAGTTGAGGAATCCCCAGCTCCGGATGGCCCCAGCTATTATGGATCCTGGCATCCAGAAGGAGGCGCCAACACTGCCCCAGAAGGAGCACCCACCCATGGTGCTTGAAGCTGACTTGATGAGGGTGATCCGAATAACTCCCACCTGCCCCCCAAGGTGCTCTACATGCTCAAGCATGTCCGGGTGCTGGGCCGCGTCGAGCAGCTGCTCTTCCTGGAGCTCTGCTGACACGTGTTCTTCCAGCAGCTCAGCCAGGGTGACTACGTCTACTGGCCAGGCCAGACGGATGCCAGTAACTATGTGGTGCAGGATGGGCTTCTGGAGCCCTTTCGGTGGGGGCCTGATGGGAAGGAATGTGTGTGAAGGAAACGGTCCCGGGGACAGCATCAACAGCCTCCTGAGCATCTTGGACATCATCACCAGCCACCAGCACCCCCAGGGCACTGTCTGCCCAGGTGGCCTGAGACTTCAACGTGCTGCAACCGCCAGTGGAGGCCTTCTCTGCCGTGTCCACCAAGTACCCCGAGAGCTTGGTGCAGGTGGGGCAGATCATCCTGGTGAGGTTACAGTGGGAAACCTTTCTGGCACTTCACAACCACCTGGGTCTGACCGATGAGCTCTTCAGCCACGGGATCCAGCCCCTGCGCCTCTTCCCTGGCCCTGGCCTCCTGGACCGAACCAGCCCTGTGCATGGCTCCAAGCAGGTGGTCAGTGCCTCAGCTATCGAGGAGCCAAGGGAGAATCATGGCCAGCATGACCTCACTGGAGCCCTACTACCTGAACCTGCAGGGGAGCCAGTGGCCACTCCCTCCTCAACAGCCATGTCTTTCCCCATCATGCCACAGCGGGCAACATCATCACCCACCAAGGTGACCAGGATGTAAGACTGCACTTTGTGCTGTGGGGCTGCCTGCACGTCTACACCCCCTCTCACCAGGGGACTTGCCCGGTGTCAAAGACTGCAAAAGGCCCTCTCAATAGACAGTAGACAGGGCCATTTACGGGTATCACTCCATGGGACCACCCCTCCAGAGTCAAGAGGGCCAATCCCGAGGAGCCCCTGACTTGGAAGACTGACCCATGTCCGACGAACCCACTCAGAGTGACCTTTCGGAGAATCCTACATTCTTAGATCTTCAGCCCTGCTCCAGCCACACCCCGGAAGCTGGCTGGTCTGTGCATGGCAGAAGCTCGAGGAATCGCCAGTCTGATAAAATCAGTAGACTGTGTTACTCCTTGCCATCGGGTTGGCAGAGGTTGCCCCAGAAAGCTGGGGAAATAGAGAGATGTTCCCATCCGCACTCACTTTCCTCTTATGGATAGGACATTTTGTTGGTATTGATTTCCTTTAATCTGGGCCCCATTTGGAAGTATGGGGTACACTGAATGGAAGACTCTGGGAGATTTAAAAGGTTACTCTTTGGGTATGCTAGTTTGCCTGCCAGTAAGGAGGTGGCCAATGCCACTTTAGGAAGTGTTTACACTGACGTATGTGCCTCAAGCTTTGGAAAAAAGAGATTAAATGATTTTCAGGATAAAAGTTGATGCTTAGAATAATGTTCAGCCTTAAGGCCTAGGCTAAATGATCTGTGTTACTACCCATCTGCCGAGGGTCAGGAATAGCCACGGGGAGAGGACTGGCATAGGAGTCACAGGCGCTTCTGTGGGACTAACCAGTGGCCGACTCCTTAGCGTCATTACAGAGAAAATTAAGATCCGTGGCAGGAGTTGCCCTCTAGAACAGATGGGCACTTGGCCTCCTCACTGCCGATAAAGGGGACACCTGCATCTTCCTTGGGAAAGAAAATGCTGTTATTTTGTAAATCAGTCAGGCATAGTCACAACCAAAGTCAGGGAACTAAGAAACGGAACCAGCCCATAAGAAATGAAGATGATGCCCTCTAATAGAGACTAGGTCTGTTTAAAGGGGCATCCAAGGGTGTAATGTTAGGGAACAATCTCTGAGAAGAGGGCCAACAGGACTGATAAGGGAATTCTAGTCCTAGTCTGAAGACTACCCTCCCGGGATTTCCTTCCTACCCTGCTTGCCACGGGCACCAAATTACTACTCATGAGGGGTGCTGAAGTAACCGAGGACGATACATTGTCCCCTCTATTGATGCTCTGGGCTCAGATCTCTGGAGAATGATCTCCTCTGGGCCCACTGGTGTAAAATAAACCTCCTTCCTTCCAAGAGCTCCGAGTGCCGCTTGGTTCTTCTGCCGGGTGATCCAGACCAGTTTCCCTAACAAGACAATTGGCTCCCATCATCATAGTTCTTAATCCAGGAAATGAATGAGGGAGAAGCCCACACATACAGGTAGAGTAGCCAGAGTGTATAGGGAGAAGAAATGAAAGAGAGAGTAAGAGTCCCTATATGAGGGATGGCCTGTGTAAAATACACTGCACTATTTCAGGGCATTGATTGACTGCCAATGACTGGAAGCTGGCCTTGCTGCCTTGGTTGGGAATACTGCCCTGCAGCCGACGGTCATTCCAAAGACACCACAATAGCAGTGTCAAAGTCCTATGTGCCTTAGAAGACACTGTCACTTCCTCCAAGGTAGCTCTCAACCCACTGGAGGCATGGCAAGAGTGTCATAACTAAGTTCTCATGTAATTCACCTAGTCAATGAGTGGATAGGTCCTCATTTAATTTTCTTTCTTTTTCACAGTGTCTTTTCTTATTTTGTTTCTAAATTCCAGTTAGTTTATATGAAGAATTATATTACTTTCCGGTCTACTATTCCATAGATCACTCTGTGCTCCTTATGACGAGGACACCGTTTCAACCGCATCACCGATTTCACCACCCCCCAGTGCCATCCACCACCCCTCTGATACTATCAGATTGTTCTCTAATCTTAAGAGTCTGTTTCTTGATTGTCTGTTCTTTCTCTCTCTCTCTCTCATTTTTTCCATTTGCTTGTTTGTTACTTCAACATATGAGGAAAATTATTGCATGGTATTTGCCTTTTTCTGATTGACTTATTTCACTTAACATCATACTCTGTACCTCCATCCGTCTCCTATATAGATATAGATATATAGATAGGTAGATATATATATATATATACATACACACACACATGTATGTGTGTGTGTATGTATATATATATATATATATATGTATGAGTATGTATATAAGGGGATACATATTGATATATAGATAAATATATGTTTATATATATTGATATATGGATATAGTTTTATGGATATATATTTATATATGTTGACATGAACATATACAGATGGATATACATTCATGTATATAGATAGATAGATATAGATATACATACATATCCATACACACACACACACACTCACACACACATACACACACACCCACACACACACACACACATAACCCAAAAGAAGGAATGGATCCTTTCCATTTGCAAGGACATGTTTGAAGTAGATAGTATGATGCTAATTGACATAAGTCTGTCAGAGAAAGACAAATACCATGCAATAATTTCACTCATATATGGAATTGAAGAAACAAAAAGCAAAGGAAAAAAGGTAAGGGATGAAGCAAAACTCTATTAGGATTCGCTGCCATGGACTTTTGAGAAATTCACTATGGAAAACCGTCTCTCCCCACAACAGGAACAATACATTTGTATTTTACAGACATTGGAAAATTTGGTGGACACTATTGTCAATCAGAAAGCACTCCTTACATTATTAATGATTACCCAGCAACACTGCCCTTGGTTCCCCACACAAGGAAATTGTGGTCTTAACAATTGGGAACAAGTAGGGAAAACACTTAAAGCTGGGCATTCTGAGGGGGTAACATTCCCCCTGAGGTCATCCTCGCTTGGTCCAGTGTTGACACTGCCCCTCTCCCCTTGAGTTCACAGGATGTCTATACAGATGTCAAATTACCCCGAATAGAGGAAAGACCTGAGCTTTTTGACAGTCAGCCTGTGCCTTTGGTGCCTTTGCAGACGAGAGATACTCTCCCTCCCTCCAAAGGGTGGGAGGACGTGGAGCCTCTAAAAACCTCACCGACCAGTTCTGACAAAGTCCTCGCCCCCATGCAAAAGAGAACACACGAAGGAACCCCATAAGGCTGGTCAATTCCTCTGTTTCCGTCGTCAAGCAACATGGGCAATAGGTCCATGAAGGCCTGCTCTTTCCAATAGCAAAAGAATTGCAACAATCGGTTCAGCTGCATGTCCATCACAGCCCTTTTACCACGGGCACTTTTAAAAAATACTTGTGGTACTTACTCCATGTGGGCCTGGACTGGGGCTCTCTTATGAGCCTCATTTTGACTCCAGCCCAGTGTGCCTGCCGTCTGTGCCCAAGAGGTTCAGGCAGCTTGTGTGGTTCCTGCCCTACAGACCTTTGATGCTGCTATTGCCGTGTCTTTCGAATGACTGTCTGCTACAGAACAGCATAGCCAACCAAGGCAGCAAGCCCAGCTTCCACTCATTGTCAGAAACAATGCAGTGAAATAGTGTGGTGTATTTTACACAGGCGGTTTCTACTCCTACATGCCACGTCGGGGAGAGAGTCCGAACAGCACTGAAGAAGATCCAAGAGAAGGCCCTGATCAGCAGGGTGCGCGGCGGGCAGAGGGGCATGGGTAGCAGGCAGGGGATGCGCACTCCAGGCCCAAGTCCACCGCCTGACGACAGACGGACAGGCCAGTGACAGGAAGTGTCCCGCGGGAGCACCTGCAGCTTCCCTGGGGAAATGCCGAGCTGGTGGTGTTTGCAGTCGTGGGGTTTAATTTCATCTTTTAAAGATCTCTGGGTTTTTAATTAGTACGTGAGCTCTCTATTGTTAACGGTTGCCAGTGATTCTCAAAATCTGAAACGTGCACGGGCACCTGGGTGGCTCATTTGGTGAAACATCAGACTCCTGGTTTCACTCAAGTCATGATCTCGTGGCCCGCTAGTTTAAGCCCCGCGTCAGGCTCTGCACTGACAGTGTGGACACTCCTTGGAAATCTCTCTCTCCCTCTTTCTGCCGCTTCCCAGTTTATTATAAGTAAATAAATAAACGCATGAATACACACACACATACATACATAAATGAATAAATAAATAAACAAACAAATAAACCAATAAAATCACACAAAAATTTAAACGTGCATGGACTCCTGGTGACTCAGTCGTGCGAGCTATTGACCTGTGATATAGGGGTTGTATGTTTGAGCAGCACACGTGTGTACGGATGACTTAAAAAAGATAAAATCTTTACGAACATTTTTAACACGCACGCGAAATAAAACATTGCAAAAGAGCCAACAATCTGCAGCCTCTGCGGGAGGGTACTGCGTCTCTAACACACCTCGCATGCACACATCAGTGTATAACTGATGCCTGGCAGGGGTTTTAACGAGGGACAGGAAAACCAGCAGGGCCTGCAAGGACAATCTGGCAGCATCCACCAAAATTTTACATTCCACCTTCTGTGACCCGGCAATTCCTTTTCTAGAAATTTACGCTTCTTAATAATCACTTATGTCTATGACACAAGAGAACAAGATTTTTAACTTCAAAAACTGCATAGCGCCGGATCCCATGGTCCAGAGAAGAAGGAAGTAGCTTGGGAGACTTGGGCCCTTCACAGGACTGGGGCTGAGCTGCCACCCGAAGGACGACAATCCCCCTAAACCCACGGAAGAGACAGGAGTGCTCTCACACGTTCAGGTAAAAAGGCTGCGTGAGTGCAATGTGGGCCTGTCTACCCGGGTCCTGTTATGGGGATGCAGGAGGTGTCCCCCACGAGGGGGTCCCAAGCGGTGAGGACGTGCTGCCACAGGCTGACCTTTCTGTGACTCGTGTTTCTCAGTCAGGCCCTGGAAATTGAAGTCCACGACACTCTTGTCCACGTGCTTTGCCTTCAGGCTGTACTTGATGCCAAAGTCAATCGAGTAATTTGAGGGGACTGGACAGGGGTCGGGGACAGAGACCGACGATGGACTGGTCTCTCGTCAATCACTCACGACAGCAACATTCCGGAATTAGGAGTCACCAGGACATGACGCACACGTTTGAAAACACCACCCACGGTCACACACCAGGGAGCCGGCCTCGGCCTACAACTTGTGCACTGGGCAGCGAGGACCCCAAGCCTGTGATGGGCACCTGCTTCCTGGGGCAGAAACGAGCCGCGTTCCCACTCGGGAAAGTAACCCTTTGGAAGCTACGCACTTACCATCCCTTTCCAAAGGGACAGGAAATGTCCACACCTGGCCACAGCACCCGCGCCCTGGCTCATCTGATGACAAGCAAGAGGCGGAAGTAACCGGCTTGCTCAAGACACATCAAGTCCTCTGAGAAGGTGACACTCTTTCATTGGTAAAAATGGTTCTAAAACATGGGCACAACTGAAAGGTCAGCCAGTGACGTATTAGAGAGCACCCGTGTCTCTAAAAAAGTGAACCATCATTACTTGAAAGGCTCGGGTTTACATTGTTGGGGGGGAAGTTAGCTCTTCACTGACCGGGCCCCAGAGACGACTGTCCAGGGAACACTGCTCAGAAAGACAGCTTCCGTGGCGGTGACACAGGACCCACACACCCGGAGAGCACAGTCTTCCCCAGAGGAGACACCGCACTCGCCAGGAAACCACCTCCGGGGACATTGGCCTCTCCCCCTGCTCGACTGGCCTCAGGCCTTACCTTTCTGAGAGGCGTGTTTCTCAGTTTTCCCCTGCTATTCAAAGCCCACAGCAGAGTGCAATTACCACAAGAAGGGAAACACGTTTTTAGAGGTCTCCAAACAGGTCATCTGATCCCAGAATGCATGTGAAAGGTTTGAAACCGCAAACCGTGTTATTTTTTGACCTCTGCCTTCCTAAGCCATGGGCAGGCCTACCTCACGCCCAAAGCTCTGGGGATGGAAACTTTCGGCCATGAAACATTCTGCAACGCCCAGTAGGCAGTGCGGGTGGACCGGTAGCCACCCGCAGGCCCTGCACGGCAAGTTGTGCTCGTGGACTTCAGCCCCCCAATGCCAACCCTCGGCGACCCCCTCCCGCCACACGCACACCTGCTTTTCCATGAGCTCTTCCAAGAACAATACTATCGTCAGTAACGACAACGGGCATGGTGGGGGGGGCATCTGCGCACACGGCCCTAGGAGACAGGAATCCCCGTCGCCCCGTTTTACAGGCAGTTAGCGCAGAACCGCAGCTGACATGTAGTAAAGCCTGAATGCAGACAGAGGGTTAACTCCAAAACCCAACTGCTGTGATGTAAAACAGGGTATACACGGCCCTCAGTCAGAGACTGAGAGACTGAGGCCCAGAGGTGCCAGGACACCGGGCCTTAGCCCTGGAAACGGGCACGTGTGCGGCACTCTGCCATGTCTGCCCTGAACACCACCGGGTCACAGTGATACCCATGCAGGGAGGCTGGCTAGAAATGGTCCCCACGGGCACAGTCTTAGGCAGTGGAAGGCTGTCTGTCCCTGGTCTATCTGATCTCTAGATACCAATGTGGGGGATTTCTACAAGAAACAGTGTTCCTCTTCTCACTTCTTAACCTGGCAAATCATCTCAGAGTCAGGGGCTGGGGTGGGGGGCTTCTAAAAGCTCTGCACCTGGACGGCCACCCCACAGGCCTGAGTCGAGGCGCTGTCTCGAGAGGCCCAGTGCATACCCTGGTCTAGAGGGAGGGGCTCCATCACCTGCACTCTGGTTCCCATGACGCCTCACTCACCTGGTCAACGCTGTCCACCTGGACACCAAACTTGCCTCGAATGACCCTGAGGGAGTGGACCTGGGACGAGTGCTTGGAGAGCTTCGACTGATACTCGTGGCCGACAGCTGACTGAAACAGGTCGCAGAGCAAAGGTGTCAGCTGCCGGGCATAGCAGCTGTATCACACACCCCCGGGCATGGTCCTCGGGGAACAGGCCCCCACCTTTGTCCACACCAGGGCTCCTCCTGGGAACAGGCTCTGTGTGCAAGCTGGTGGAGGAGGGATCCCCGAAGCCACCCAAGACCCTACCAGGTGGGGCTTGTGATCTGAGGGGCGTGGGGAAAGGGCCACGAGGCCGGGACCATCCACAGCCGAGTCTGACACCTGGCACCCACAGATGGCGATACAATCACTAGCTCTGTAAAGCGAGGCACTTGCCTACCGTGTGGCGTAGGAATGAGGACCAGAGATTTGCGGCGACAGGCGGAGACAGACTCACGCTCTTGGTGACACCATGCACTCCACCACTCTACACAGAAACTGCAATTGCAACGCCCGCTCTATCCGCATACAGGGTCTGCCACGCAGCAAAGTCTAGGCTTCCCGCCACTCTGGCCTCGGCGGGGTCAGCCACCCATAGCCTCCGTGCCACACCGGGCACCACAGCACTTTGCAAACAAAGCTTCTGGAAGGCAGCCCCCACCGAGCATTTATATATAAGCCCGGTTCTGAGATCTGCCCAGCAAATTCAGTAAATGCCAGATGTGCCACATCCTCCAAAGCTGAAAATATGGACTACCGAGCTCCCAGGCAGCCCCCGGCCCTGCCTGGCCTCCCAGCACCAGGCTCTGTCCCCAGTGTGGACGGCCCAGACGAGTGACCCAGTGCGGGCATCTGAACCTTCCCTCTTACTGCCTGGGACACGGCGCATAGACACCCCTCCACCTGGTCTCTCCAGGGCCCTACAAGATACCTGGGTCAGGAGGAGCCGGGAGGAAGAGGAAATCAGGAGGCCCTTCTCAGCACAGTTCAAGGGAGAGAGCGGCGAGGCTTATTCCAAACGTCGGAGCCCTGCCACTCTCTCCCCTCCCCGGCTCTGCTCTGATGTCCATCCTGCCTGGAGACCTGAGGCACACTGGCCTCCCACGGCCTCCAGGCGTCCACTCGAAAGTGCTGACAAAGCTCCCCTGGAGGACAGCCTGCGGAAGGGACTCCCCAGCACAAAACTTAGCAGAAAGAAGTTGTAAGAGAGTTTCTCTAAGAGTACTGCCAGAGATGCAGAGTGGCAATTTTCCCAAGTTTTTTTTTTTTTTTAATCAAAACAGGTCGATCCGACTGAGAAAATCATGCGTATAACTAGGCATCAGCACCGGGCGGGACGTGGTCTGAAAGCCTAGTCTCATGCTCCAGGCAGGGGGTTGGGCCAAGGCCAGGAACGAGCCCAGGAGCGAGAGCAGGAATGAGGTCCGCCTCACCGGCTCCCCTGCAGACAAGGGCAGGATGCCAGACAGCAGTGCAGACTGGGGCCTGGCGGCTACCACACCTGCCCAGGCCACACTCATGCAAACACGTGCCTGCCCGAGCAGAGTTTTGCTCTCCAAGACTCCATCACTTTCTCCTCAAATCTTAACACAGGGATCTCAGGGCTCTTTCCAACTCAGAGGGGACAGGTTACAAATAACTGCAGAGTTATGCGTTTTTGAGTCTCATTTTTTATCTTTATTTTTTATTTTGAGTGAGACAAACACAGAGCATTTCAGGGAGGGCAGAGATATTGAGAGAGAGAGAATCCCTAGGAGGCTCTGCACTGACATTAGACAGCCCGATGCAGTGCTCGAACCCAGGAACCGTGAGATCAGGACCCGAGCCGAAACCAGGAGTCAGACACATAATAGACTGAGCCACCTAGATTTCTGACAAGTTGGTCCAATCTGGAAGAGCTGGAAGCCAAGCTTGCCTACAGGTGTAGGGAGGCACGGGGAGAGGGGCTGTGAGCCCATGGCAGCACCCCACCAAATTCATCTGTAAGGGCAGTCTCCCCACTATACCAGGCGTAGACACCTGAGCATTTCCGTCAGCTGTCCGGGTACCATCACTGCACCGGCTGGTAACTCGTGAGATATCGCTGAGCGCCTGCACGGTGCCAGGCCAGGCACGAGGTAAGGAGGACAGGTCCCAGCCCCAGAGAGCCTCCACGGAAATACAGTAATGTCCAGGGTGAGTGAAGGACCACAGGCAGAAGACACGGGGGAAAGGCAGCTGCAGACAGGCTGGCGGGAAGGAGGGCTCCTCAGGGAAGCTTCGGGGCCTAGTAAGGCCAGAGCCCAAGGTGTTGAGAGGACGACAGAAGCAGAGAAGCCAGCAGTGACAGCTTTGTTGTTACTGCCATCAAGCTTCTCCTTGATAGATTCATTGTTTGCCCCAATGTGTCATTTTGCCAACCCAGAGCTAGAGACCCAGACAGACCATGAATGTCTCTCCGTTTCAAATCCCTACAACCCCATGGGCACAGGCTTTGTTTCAGGAAGGAAAGGCCTCTACCTGTTTCTCTCACTGTCCGAAGCACACGGGGGTGACGGGTTGTCTGTACTGCAAAAGGCAACCAGGCAACTTTGTAGAATCCAAAGATGATTCCACTCCCCACTCTGCCTGTCTAGATATCTCCGGGAATGACAGTCACACCAGGAAACGTCCCTGTCTGTTTCCTGTAGCTCACTCTTGGTCCAACCCCAGCGTAGGCAAATTCCAGACCTGGTGTGTGGTGCCCCGAGGACCCCCCAAACATCTGCTCTGTGTGAACACAGTTCAGCGTGGCTCACTGTGACCCGGTGGTGCAGTTCTGCACTTGGCTCAACACTGAGCCCGATCTGAGCAGCATCTGGAATTACAAGGCACAGGTTAGAATTATAGACCAGAAATTCCGTATCAGCTGATGGCTTCCCGTCTATGCAGAGCAGAGGCAGACATCTGTTGGGTCAGAATGAGAGACACTGCTCAAACTGGGAAATTCACCTCTACAGGGAGGTCTGCAGAATGTACACAGGTACCTCCCTGGAGAAACATGTAACACACCACCCCCTACACCGTAGTCTCTTGCGTGGGGCGTGGAATAGAGCGGCCGAGCTCCGGGTGTCTCAGGACAGAGGATGCAAAGTGCCACCAAAGGCTGATGTGTGCAGTCAACCATGCTGAACCCTATAGCTGGATGGCAGAGGAAGGTCGCCCACTGTCCTCAGAGAGTGCTCTCTCCCGGACTCACGGGAAGTGACTCTACACACAGGGCCATGTTGGACTGTTGTGTCAAGGTCGTCAATGCCTGAAGGACAGCAAAGCACCTGGTGGCTGAAGCATCGCCTGCGCACTGAAGGACAGCCCCAGATCTGGTTCTGGCGCCAGCTGGCTGAAGGCTCGCCTGCGCCGTGAAGGAGAGTCTCTGATCTGGTTCTGGTCTACAGACTGGCTCAGATTAGGCTCGTGGTGAACTGGGGGCAGCCGTGACACCAACACCCACACTCAAGATGCTTCTGGGCTTCTGTCCTCCACCCAGAGCCCCCCACCGCCCCCCAGTAAGGCCTTCTGCCACATTGCCCACACCCCGGCACACATGAGAATCCTAAAAGAGCTTCTAAAACGCAGGAACACCTCATGAGAAAGGTCAGTCAACAGAGGAGGATCTCACCTTCACCGCATGGACTCAAAGCTCTTCTGCAAGAAGTCTGAGCCCCTCCTTCGCCAACTCTGTGCCCACAGTGAACCGGCACATTCTGCGAACACCGACCTTGTCCATCCGGTCCTGCCACATGCCAAACTTCCTGCCATAACCATGAGAGGCTTTTGTTCCTCTTTCAAGCTCTTTTCCTTGAGGGTCTGGTGTTCTTTAAAAATCATTCTCTCTCAACTTGTGTATGCTTGAAGGGAAGGAAGGGAAGGGAAGGGAAGGGAAGGGAAGGGAAGGGAAGGGAAGGGGAGGGAAGGGAAGGGAAAGGAAGGGAAAGAACTGGGAATGGTGGGAGGGCGTCGGTGCCTTCTAAGATGACACGTGAGGTCACGTGGTGGGATCTCTACACCACTAGGCCCCATTCCTCCACACCCCCAGTCCCTGCCTTTGCCAGTCTCCCCTTAGTCTGCCAGGCCCATCTTGTCAGTAGAGCTCAGAGTCAAGTTTACAGGGAAAACAGAAACTAATGTGCTCCGGGCCAGTGAGTCACCCCAAATCCAAGAGTAGCTGACCTAAAATGGGAATTTTCTATATTCATATGGAGAAAAGGTTCCCTTTCATCAGGTAGTGGGATTAGGAGAAGTACTTTTGCAAGCCTCAGCTCATAGCAGAGGTGGAAACCAAGTCAACAATCCCACATCGCAGAGACTCTGAGGACGCTCGTCAAAGACAGTGAGGCAAAACGTTTAGACAGCATCTCTTTACTTGAAGTACTACTGCTTTCACATATTCTTACACATTCGAAGGTGACACAAGACACTATCAGAATTTATCATCGAAAGCCCCTTTCTACATTTAACACCGGGAATAGTGAAGCAGATCACAAGCTGTGGTCAAAATATGGCAGGTCAAGAAGCCTTTAGAGCTGTCACAATCAGGGGACCACAAAATGGCACAAAGGCCACCCCACAGGGCTGTCCAGGGGTCACCACGTCCACACATCTGGATGGCAATCCCAGAGTATAGCGAAAAAGCAAACCAGCCCTGGCCACTGCCCAGTGTCCTTGGGAATGGTGACGGGGGTAGAACCGGCTCCAACACCTGGAACGGCCACAGGGTGCCCACAACCGTCCCAGGGGTTCTCCCAACATCCAGCATGTTTCAAAGCCACGGGAACAGAAACGACGAGGAGAGCAATGGTGACTTCACCGGCTCGGGAGTCGGCTCCCAGGGCCTCGACATCCTCACGTGGCTTCTGTGGAAGGTGTGGGCTCAGCAAGTCAGGGAGGAACCTACACTTGTGTCTAAAATACCCACACTACAGACTTCACCCTCTTTTGGGGATGATTTCCTGGCACTGCCTCAGCCAAGAACAGCCTCATTTTCCTGAAAGATATTGGGGCCGAGGAAGTCAAGCACCGCAGGGGACCCAAACAGATCAGAGGGATGGTCCCTCACAGTAGGGACGGGAAGGTCCAATCGGAAGCCGGTGCATCCTAAAGAAAAGTCTGAGCACGGTTTCAAGGATCCTTTTACCTACACTTCCTGACTAGGAAACACCACCGGGAGAGGTGGCAGCATAAGGCCATGCCGAGTCAGGTGCAGGGCCCGCTCTCCCACGGGACAATCCCTCGGCTCTCCTATTTGGGGCTTTTCATGAGAATATGGGACTTAGAAAGCAGCTCCCCAGTATACCCCACGCGCAGTGACAAAGCAGGAAAATTAGAGTCGTGGAGGGGAGTTTAAGGTCGAAAGTATTCAAAGACATGGTGTGTGGCAGGAACGCCCACTTGCAGAGAGCGTAGGTGACCGAGTCCCTTGATGAAATCTCCGCTCTTGAAGACAAGATGCTAGAATCATCAATACAGGAACTGTTTGTGATGGGAGATTCTAAGCCACCACGTACCTATGCAAACACATGTATAGAAGCATGGAGTTACGTGTTGTGGGAACATCAGCTCCCAAGACAGACCAAGTCGTGCCCGTGTGGGTTCACAGGAAAGCTGTGTCCCCCTGGTCTGTGTCTCTGCCTTTCAAAAGACCAATTTCACACCAGCATTAAGATAGTCTCTTCCTTGATGTGCTCATGGTGCCCAGAAACTTTCACGGTCTTGGCCCCCATCTCTGCTCTTTGCCACTTACATCATTCAGAAAAGTGTAGTCAATGAGGAGTGAAGCCCACACAGGGGATTGTAAGAAACACAGACAAGCCAAATGAAAACAAGAGGAAAATCACCTTTGGGAAAAGGGAGACAGAAGGACACTGGTGACTCATACCACAAAATAGGGTCGGTCTCCCATGGGTCTCATCAGCACCCCCTCATCCTGGGGAATGGACATGGTGTGGCCTTCCTAAGATTCCACATGTGAAAGAGCAGGGCCCGGGGTCAGGGACGCCTGGGAGAACGGCTCTCAGAGGCCACCCAACAAGCTCTCTGGCCACAGTGTGACAGCTCTCAGCTTGGGGGGGCTGGGCAGCCGGGCCACCAAATGCCCACCCACAGCCCCGTGCAGGAATGACTACATCAGACACAAAAGAAACATCATGTGGGATTTCTAACACTGCTCTCAAAGGGCATCTTACACCATCAGAAACGTTCCGGCTTCAATTCGATTGAGACAATGTTCTGGAAAACAAAAAGTCACCCATGCATTTAAGTCATCCATTAAGAATACACCCTTCCAGGGGCACCTGGGGGCCTCAGTCTGTTAAGCGTCTGACTTTGGCTGAGGTCATTATATTGCCGCTCGTGAGTCCCAGCCTCACATTGGGTCTGTGCTGTCAGTGCAGAACCCACTTTGGATCCTCTGTCTCCCTCGCTCCCTGCCCCTCCCCCGTTGTGGCGCTCTCTCTCTCTCTCTCTCTCTCTCTCTCTCTCTCTCTCTCTCTCATTAATAAACACCAATAAAGAAAAGAAAGCAAGAAAGCAAGCAAGCAAGCAAGAAAACATGCCTTCACTAAGTCATGACAACAGTGTTGTCCCAACACGAAGGAGCCCAACAACGTGAGCGATTCCTAGGTTCCGTGGACTTTCTCACTTCAAAGAAACAACAGGAATCATTTCGATTTCAAGTACTTCCTGGAAGGGTAATAGTGACATCCCTAACTCAGGCTCTGACAATTGTGTCCATTTTTTCAAGTGATTTCTTAGAGGGCTGCTTCACGAAACCTCGCGGGGGAACTATCTGGCCGGTACAATGTGGACTTTTCTCCTACTGGGAATCTCAGAGGATGTGCTGTCCCCTCCACCTCCAGCACATCAGTGCTAGAAGGGTCCATCTGGCACCGAGACCAAGGGCAGCAGACTCACACCTGAACGGGACAAGACTTTTCCCACCCGCAAATGTAAACTCGAACTTTTACAGGTTTCAAGAGAAAACTATGTATGAGACCCGACTCGTTTTCCACACCAGTACTAGTAAAATTTCACCTGGGCCAGGAAGCAAATGAAACACCATTTGAAGTCGATCAAGGGGAAACTCCACCCATGTGTCTGAACTGGGGACACCCAGTGGGTGCTTTTTGGGTTGCCACACTGGGGTGCTCCTGCGGCTTGAATTCAGCCAGAACAAAAGCCTGTGTGGACCCACCCCCTCCAGCTCTACTGGGCCTCAAGTCCAAATCCGGGATGGCAGCGAGGGGCAAATCAGGGCACAGCTCTCAAGTGCCCAGATGCGACCCCTGTCACTGTGCCCTGAAAGGGCAACAGTTTGCTAGCAGGTAAGGCAGGATCCACACTGTCCCTTCAAGGCCACCTCAAATCTCGCTCCCCTCTCTCTAGGTATCCTAAGCCTGGCACGAATTTCCCAGATGCCATCTACTGTGGACGCAGTGTTAAACATCAGCCTCAAATCTCAGTCCTGGGAGGGGAAACCAGGCAGTGTCTCGCCGGGGCGCCCATTCGCAAACGAAACAATGGCAGAACGAAAGTTGTGTGATTTGTACACAGTCTCTGCCTCTCCAGCCAAGTGTGCCCCATGGCCCCGAGCTGGAAAGAGGCCACCCAACTGCATGCACGACTTCAGCTGCCTGCAGTTCGGACCAGGGGAAACTGTCACACGAAAGGACAGGGTCTCTGGGGAGGGCCGGTGAGGCTAAATCTCCCGGAAGGTGAAGGTGAAAGAGGGCTTTGCCTGTTGTTCTAGACTCATCAGGAAAACTCGGCAAGGCCACACCATTCCTGATCCTTCTGGAAGCCAGCTTCATCAGAGGGCAGGGTGAGCACCTGTGCCTGATTCCTCACATCCTGCCTGGCAGCCATGCCCACGGTCCATATGCTCCTGCTCCCCAGCTCCTGAGTTCTCTTTGAAAACCACAGGCAACACTGGAAACTGAGCTGGATTTTTTAAATGTTATCCATTTATATTGATTGATTGACTGATTGATTGATTGATAGGTAATCTCTACACCTAACGTGGGGCTCAATCTCACGACCCTGTGACCCCGAGATCAAGAGTCACATGCTGTTCCAACAGAGCCAGCCGGGCGCCCTCTTGACTTTACCTTATAAACAACAAAATATCCTCCCAGAAAAAATTTCTATCCCGGCCTGATCTCCGCACACCCAAAGGGAGAATCCCCACCCCATCCTTGCCCAGGGACTCACCGCTGTGGTCCGAGGGGAAGGAATACCATGGTGACAAGGCACAGATGTTTCTTTTTTCTTTTAATTTTCTGTTTTTTTTTTTTTTTTTTTTTTTTTATAATTTACCTCCAAATTGGTTAGCATATAGTGCAACAATGATTTCAGGAGTAGATTCTTTAGTGCCCCTTACCCATTGAGCCCATCCCCCCTCTCACAACCCCTCCAGTAACCCTCAGTTTGTTCTTCATATTTATGAGTCTCTTCTGTTTTGTCCCCTTCCCTGTTTTTATATTATTTTTGTTTCCCTTCCCATATGTTCATCCCTTCTGTCTCTTAAAGTCCTCATATGAGTGAAGTCATATGACTTTTGTCTTTCTCTGACTGACTAATTTCACTTCGCGTAATATCCTCCAGTTCCATGCATGTAACTGCAAATGGCGAGATTTCATTCATTTTGATAAGGCACAGACCTTTCTTCCTGGCGGAAGGTGAGAGGCTGTTCACAGGTCTCTCTCTGAAACCCAGCGATCCACTGAGGAAATCCCAGGCATCTGGAGGGATCCGTGCGTAACACGATGAAGAGTAAAAACGTCAGGAGGACGTCTGCCGCCAGGGCAAGTCGTCAGGCGTGCAGACCTTTTCAGGACTCCAGGACATCCTCCCACACTTCACACGGCTTTGTGAAGAAATCCGAAGGAGGGAAGGAGGAAGTGCATTTGACTAACCAAATAGCTCAACCGGTTTTCAGACACATTGAGAAAATACAGAAAATGACACGTTTCCAAAGATTTAGAGCTGCATAAAGTTTTCTCTCCCTGCTAACAGAAATCATTAATGCAACCTGCCAGCATACATCTCCTCATGGCCTCCTGTGTTTATTCCTTGTAAATGAGGACTTTGCTACAAGTGAAAAAAATCTATTCCTGTGAGTTAAACACATACTCACACACGCAAACACACACATCCACACACACCCACCCCCCCCCCCACACACACACCACCTGCGTGACTAACCGGATTAAGCATCCAACTTTCGACTCAGGTCATGATCTCGAGGTTTGTGGGTTCGAGCCCTGCGTCCACCTCTGGGCTGTAAGCTGGGAGCCTGAAGCCTGCTTCTGATTCTGTGTCTCCCTCTCTCTCTGCTCCTCCCCTTCTCACATCCTATCTCCCTCTCTCAAAAATAAATAGACATGAAAAAATATATAAATAACCCAAGGAAACCTCTCTGAAGGGACCGTGATGCAGCTGAGAGACAAGCACAGCACAGGGAAGGCTGTCTGGATTAGAGCAGGGTGACTCAGGGAGCAAGGGAGAAGCCAGCTGCACTTCTCACGAACGGTCACTGCGACTGCAGAGAGACCACGACACCAATTCATCAAGCCACCGACTCCCCACCGACTTCCACAAATGATACACCAACCTCGACAGGCACTGCATTGTTACGGATTACAGAGTAGAGAAATCAAGTCCTCTCTTCCCCTAGAAACCAGCCAGTGCCAAGCACGCACCGCTTACATCTCTGAGCAACTCTGTCACACTCAAGAACCACAGGTTCCCCGAGCATCCCATCTACACATCCATTTGGTCAAGCATGTCACTGAGGACGGCCCAGGCTCAAGGGGAGGCCTTAGACTCTACCTCTCAAAGGGAGTTGGAGACAAGCAACTACCTCCCATCGTGACTTTGATGTCATCATGGGCCACGTTTCAGCAGGTCTAAGACGTCACCACTTGTAGGAAGCATCCTGATGTCACACGAATCAAAATGTGAAAGCAAGGTCAAGATGGAATCGCGACGTGTAGGACTTGCACGCTGATTTGTGATGGGAGACGTGTCTCCGCTGCCGGTGCAGCTCAAACTTTGAACCCGGGCTACCTTACGTTCCAAAGTGAGGGCCAGGGAGCAGTCGTTCCAGGCTGAGACCGTCTATCGCATGGAGGGGATCCCTAAACAGCTACTAACGTTTTCTATTCTAGAAACTTCTGCACAAATGCCAAAGGAAGATGTACAGTAAACCCTCATGAATCCATCACCCATCTTCCACCAGTATCAACCCACATGGTCACTTAATCATTGATGCATACCCTGACCTAACCCAGGGCGTCGAATTCCCAGAGGGTGGGTGAATTCACGTGTAAATCCCGGGGCATAAGGTGGCACCGTGAGCCCTTGCTGTTGTCCTCCTTGCAATCAATCCACGTGGCTGAGCGATACATATCGCTTTATTACCTAGATGCCACTGGGTAAATCTGAAGTGGATGTGCCAGGGCTCACACTGAGCACACATGAGTTAGCAGGTAAGTAACGGGACAAAACGGTTAGAATACTATCGCATGGGGAAGGGAGGGGAGTAAGAACCAGGGTGGGGGCAATTCAGTCGCAGTTTTCCCTGAAATAATGAGTGTGGTGGCACTTTGAGCAAAACATGAAAAACAGGAGCACCTCGGTGGCTCACTTGGCTGAGTGTCCAACTTCGACTCAGGTCATGATCTCACGATTCATGAGTTCAAGCCCTAGGTCGGGCTGTTTGGTGACAGCTCAGAGCATGGAGCCTTTTTTGGATTCTGTGTCTCCCTGACTCTCTTCCCCTCCCCCAGTTGCACTCTGTGTGTGTCTCTCTCTCCCTCTCAAAAATAAATAACCATTAAAAAATTTAAAAGAAACAAAAACCAGGGTCACTCAGCTGCCACAGTCAGGGGAGTATACAACTCTTGACACCTGGGTCGTGGGTCTGTGCAGAAGTTCCTTAACATCTTTAAAAATAAATCGAAATTAGGAGTACCTGGGTGGCTCAGTCAATTAAGCACCTGACTCTTGATTTCAGCTCAGATCATGATCTCTCTGTTGGTGAAAAAGTTCCCACATCAGGTTTGTGCTGACATTGGAGGGCCTGCTTGGGACTCTCTCTCCCTCTCTCTGACCCTCCTCCCCTGTCCCTCTCTCTCAAAAGATATCATTTTTAAAGTTTAAAAATTAACATAAATAAAAAAGAAAATAAGATGTTGGAGACTAAGACAACCTTAGCCCTCTATTTTTGCAATGTGACAATGCCTTACTCACTGCTTTAATTACGAGTGAAAATTTTTTTTATTTTTGTAACTTTGTTTTCATAACCTTATTTTGAGACAGAGTACATGCGTGAGTGGGGGAGGGGAGGGAGAGAATCCCAAGCAGGGTCTGTGCTGCCAGCCCAGGGCTCGATGCGGGCCTCAAACCCACAAACCATGAGATCGTCACCTGAGCCGAGGTCAAGAGTCAGACGCTCAACCAACTGAGCCACCCAGGCTACCCTAATTAAAAAATTTTAAATTAACTGACATTATTGTTCTCCTGAAAATGTTTACAAATAGCTTTTACTTAATTTTCCGAGAGCATCCTGGCCTGAAAACCAGAGCCATGGCCCTGAAGCACGGAGGCTAGGCTGTGGGCCTCCCCTCAGCACCAGTGGAGAAAGGTTCTGTTCGCCTCCTCTAAGGATGGCTGGCCGGACGCACTGAAAACGATCCAAGCAAGTGGGACGGCAGCCACCATTTGCGCAGGAGAGGCTGACCTACCCTCCAACTGCTGGATGTGCTCTGGTGTGTGTGCCCCGAAACCCTGTGGGCGGCCCCCATGCCCATGGCTCACAGCGGACGGAGGCCTTGGAGGCGGCACAGTGGGACACGGGCCTCCCTGCACCTGGCCCTCACCACAGCCCAGCCTGGCTGGCATCCTGGCGTCCAGGCCTGATGCTGCTTCCTCTCACGTGTGGGCAGGATGGTTTCCTCTTGCATCGCTGTCTCCCCTGCACGTCCTAGTGCCTTTCCAGAGTGGTTCCTGTCTCAGGGGTCCCTGAAAGTGCCTTCTACCAAAGCAGAGAACACTCACCCTCACCAGGCACACGCACGCTCGTGGCTAGGAGAGGCCCAGCACACTCGAGTGAGAACACCAACCGGCAGTAATCCTGATGCACGCCAGAGGTCCTCTTGACTATTTTCCATCTTCCACTTTCTGCCTGGACAGTCTAGGGCCTGTCGTGTGACCCGAGAGTCCTCTTCCCCGTGGGAGGGTTGGGCCCGTCCTCCCCACCCTGATGCCTCCGGGGGAGGACCGGGCAGAACAGGCCTTCTCCAGAAACAGGTGGACTGGGGAGGTGGTCCCGTCTATGTCCAAATCTCTGGAACCTGTGCATGTGACTTTATTTGGAAAAGCAGTCTTTGTGAGTGCAGCTACGTGGAGGACCTGGAGACCACCCTGCACTCCCTGGGGAGGGGGCTGGGGAGTACACGGATGAATGTTCTTCAAAAGAGGAGTCAGGTAAGATACACCGAGAAGGGACAGGGCACGGGGGCCAGCAAGCACCGAAGCCGGGCAGGATGGAGCCTCCCTGCTCCCGCTGAAATCTGCCCACGCACCGGGTGGTGTGGACACAGCGCTGGCCTCAAGTCAGGACTGGGAAAGGGGCCGCAGGAAGCCAAGGAGGAGAATCAGCAGAATCCACGCCACTTCTTCCCACCGAGGACTCAAGCGACAGGGGGGTAAGAGAAAGCAGAACGTCAGAGATGTTGAGAAACACAATCAAGTGAAGCCAGATCATTAGGAAGGAGGCAACAACCCCTCCTGGGCATGAGCCTGCTGCCCCTGTGCAGGGGCCATGGGGACAGACCCCTCCCGGGACCGCGGAGCACCCACCTGGGAGGTGGCAGGACTCGGTCAGCAAAAGGCGAGGAGGAAAGTGTGAAGTCACAATTACATTCAGAACACTCGACGTGACACACAAGAAAGGACCTTAAGGGCAGCAGTGAGGAGGGTAGAGTGGCCTCAAGGAGGAGCGTGTAGCGGTAGGAGAGTCAAGGGTATTCGGTGGGACCTGGCGGGTCTGTGGAAAGGCCTGCAAGCCCCGGAACATTCAGTATGGGGCGAGCACAGCCAAGGATGGCTGACGCGTGTTCTCAGAGAGGCCACACCCCTCGGACATCTGCTCGGTGCTTGGTCTGTTTCTCAACTGACATTTCTTTTTTAAGCATAATTGGATTCACCAAATCAAGTTTTAATAAACCATGTGCAACCTAATGTACCTGTGGGGAATTGGTCTGTTTCCAGAAACTCTCAGATGCCGAAGGCTTGCCCAGCTTTGGTGGGGAAAAAACAGAATCCTAGGTGTAAAACGCAGGGAAGCACTTTGTTGTTCCAAACCTCACACTTCACACTAAGGACTAGGAAGTGCAGAAACTAAAGACCAGCCAGCAAAGGTTCTGAACAGGAAGACACAGAATGACCTATGCCCTGACAGAAAGGAGAAGGGAAGTCTTACTCCACAGAAAGAAACTATGTATCCTTCACAGTAGTAAACAATCGGCCCTGGCGGGAGAGACAGTACCGGAAGAGGAAATCCCAGCGATTGTCAGCTGTGCCCTCCACACGAGGCCCACGGGTCAGGGCGTCCATCCCTTGACCCAATGGCCATAAGCTCTCTGTGGCGGGGAGGGAAGGAACCATCCCAGAGTCGCCCGAGCTTTGAGGGATCTTGTGCCAGGGCCTCCTGAGGTGGCCTCGTGAGGGCTGCTTCGGAATCTGTGTCTTCTCCTGTCTCTGCCCCTGCCATGCTCATGCTCTGTCTCTCTGTCTCTCAATAATAAATAAACATAAAAAACTTAAGGAAAATCTACAAATGGAGAATGAGGTCCACTCTTGAAACTTGTTCAAAAAAGAAATGTAAAACGTTGATTTCCGTAAGAACAGGAAGACCTTTATTAGAGTTGCACTACATAATTTCCAGGGTCTCGCGCCTTCCTCCTGGGTGCACACCCAGCACCCTGCCCCGCGGTGGGAGCCCAGCGCTTCCTGATTGGTCTTCTGAGAGTTCGGGTGCCAGGGAGCTCAGGGTGGGCATGGGGCAGGGGTGGGGGGAGGACGTGCCCAGGTCCCCCCCGCCCAGGCTTGCCGAGGCCTCAGCTCCCAGGTTCTGCGGGTCACTCCAGGCAAGCTGCCCAGGCCCCCAGGACTAGGCTCTGATAGAGCCCACGCACTGAGGACACCCACGATGCCTAGCTGTAGTAGGTGGAAGAGCAGCACACTAATATTCAAGCAGATAAGCTTGATATCCAGTTAGGAGTCATCTTAGATCATTGAAGCCTGAGCGGGCCACAGCCTTGTTACATACGGAGTCGGCCATTCTCCACCATTGTTCACATTCCAGTCAAAGAGCCTCCCGTGGCGCCGTCGCCGAGGGGCTGGGGCAGGTCAGCATGTCACGGACCGACGACCAGCTGCATCTTCTTTGGCTGCATAGACGACAGAGAGGAAGTGACCCAGAAGTCTGCAGGGAGAGTCTCTGCTGACCCAGCAGCTAAGTCACAAATGTCCTTTGGTCTACATTGTTTTCTCCAAGAAGGTGCCTTCCTAAAGTTTTGTCATCATCCAGAAGTCAAGACTGATTGGAAATTAAAAAACAAAAGCGTATACTAAAGTTACCAGCCCTTTAAAATGACCTCGCTCTGCAATTTTGTTTACAGGTATTTACCCACATTCCTGACAGCCATCGGGCCCCCTGCCCAGAAGGCTGCCCCAGGGGGTAAAGGGAGACAGGGCCACACTTGTGCCAGGACCCTGACCGGGCACAAGTCAGCAGAGTCCTGGGCTGCCTGGGCCTGCTCCACTGTTTATGTGAAATCACCTTCCTGCCATACAAGATACTACCTTTTCGTTTTCCAAATAGTCTTTGAGCTGCAGACAGTGCCACACGCTGGGACAGTCCCACAGCACCCTTGCCCTTGCCCTGTTCTCCTCACAAGCATGTGTTCGTTCTTGTGGCAATGACGACAGTCTTAAGTAGTGGTGTGGGAGGAAATCAGTCCTGGTTTTGTAGAAGGAGAATGCAACGTTTTGTGTCTTTTCAAATAAACTACTGAACATTCCCCCAGAGCACAGGGCCCTGGATTGCAGTGAGATATCCGGCTACCCCCAAAACACAACTTACAGGCTCTATTCCCAGGCTGCAACCAACGTTCAATATTCAAAAATATTTCTGAAGACTATCAGTGTCCAATAGCAAAAAGGAAAGAAACCAAACTCCTCATCTCTCTGAAACTATGGGTTCCTCAATAGCTAATTGGTTTGTTTATTTATTTTTTATTGTTTTTTTTTTCATTTTTGAAAGAGACAGAAACAGCAAGAGTGGAGCAGGGGCAGAGAGTTAGGGGGAGAGAGAATCCTAAGCAAACTCCCCACTGTCAGCTCTGCGCCCAATGCAAGGCTCACATTCACCAAGTGTGAGAACATGACCTGTGCCGAAACCAAGACTCAGATGCTTCACTGACTGAGCCACCCAGTCGCCCCTGTTTTTAGAGTTTGAGAAAGAGAGAGAGAGAGAGAACGAATGTGTAGGACGAGAAAGGGGCAGAGAGAAAGGAGGAAGAGGACCCAAAGCAGGCTCCACGCAGAAAGCAGCCAACCCACACTTTTTGTTACCTCTCAACTTACAAAAATACACATTTCGGGGAGCAGTGGGGTGGGAGAACCAGAAGGCACTACCACGAATCTTACTGTTTTCATTACAGAAAGTATAAGGTTGTGAAAGAAAACACATCAGCAACATCTAAGGGACAGAATTTTCCCAGCATGGTTCCAGGAGCAAAAGGTCTACTTTCAGTATCAAATTGCATACAGCAAGGTGGCAACTATCCAAGTTATTGTAAAACACTTTTATACACTTCAAACATAGGGACATTCAAATCAGACCACTGTTGAACAGTTTCTACAAATTTGCATTCCCAGGGAACCAAAAGCCTGAGGGTTCCTACGGAATTGTGAGCAGTAACGGAAATAACGGCATTTCACCTGAAGTACAACTCAGTGTGCCAGTCATGATCATTATTATGAGTTCTGAGAAGGAGACTACGTTGAGGCAGATGGAAAGAAACCAACAGACAAGTCTGGGGGCTGAAGCGGAACGGCCTCTACGGGAAGGGGCTCTGTGGGCCCAGTGTGGACATGAGGCACCCCACTCCAAACCTCGCAGGCACTAGGGGCACTGAAGAGTGGCCACATGCCTTGCTTGCTCTCCAGTGTATCACAGAGCCCACTGAGTTCTGCCCTGGCTCAAGGCCCCGTCCCGTCAATTGGGAAAATGAGGTCACAGAAAAAGGTCTCCTTGCCCCTGGCTCCAGTGCAAGCCCGCTAGCCGGGCCCTGTGCAGACAGGGTCTCCCGGGCCCAGCAGGTGCAACGCATCCCCGCGGCCCAGACGTCCCCGAGGTGGACCAGCACCTGCCCCCAGTCAAGCTGTCGTCCTGCGTGTCTGCACCACCTCCTGCCCAACTGCCCGGGAAGCACTCCTATACGTCCCTCTGGCCTTCACCTGCCATCGGCCCACGTGTGCCAAGGCCCTTGCTGTGATGCCAGGTGACCCCAGGTTTTCCTCCACCAGCCACTATCGGGCGCCCCAGGGGCAGTCGCAGCAGGATCCTCGGGAACCACACCTCGCAGCTCCCGTACACAGGAGGTGGCAATGCGCCCGGTGTTTCCAAGGCAAAAGCGTCTCTGGCCTCTGTGCAGTTAGACTAACAGACAAACGTCCCCCTTGGCCTCAGAAGTCTCCAGAAAAGTTCCATGGAGCCCCGAGCCCCTAGGGTGGAGTCACTTAATTGGGCTGTCAGCTGCTCCCCTCAGCAAAGGCTCTGGGCACGAAGCGGTCAGCAGCTGTGAAGGAGCACCCGCCAGCCCACGTGCCCGGCCTCAGCCACGGGTCACCCTCCACACTTGAACCCTGCACGGGAGTCCAGTGGCTCCTTGCTCTCTGGAAAAGAAGAGAGGCTGCCTTCCATTTCACAAATCCTTATGGTCTCGGGAGACAGAACACGCCCGTCTGATTCACATCAACTAAAGAGGGGGCCCCTGGCGTCACCCCTTGTGGCCTGGAGACAGAGCCACCACGACAGGGCGTCTCCTCTGTGGTGCCTCAAGTTCTTCTCTGCGGCCTTTTGAGAAACGTCATTGACACGTGCTGCCTCAGGGTACTGATTGTTTCTAAGACAGCCAAGTCAGAACTGCCCGCTGGCCACAACCATCTTCCCCTCCTCTGGTCTCCCCATTCCCAGAACAACTGCTCACCTGTGCTCAGGTGGTCTAGCTTCACTGCTGTGGGGCCACGACACATCGCCAATCGGGGAGAGCCACACACGCCACCCCGCATGGGACCTGGGAAGGTTCGTGGCTCCTCCGAGGTTCACGTGTGTCCCCTGACTCTGACACCCTATCTCAGGCTTCCTGGCTCCCGACCCCACCACGCTGCACCCAGTCCTATCCCAGAGCTCTTTCCCATCTGCCCTGCCTGGGTGTGGAAGTTGGTATGTCACCTTTCTTTTCCTCTGCAACCCAGACCATGTCATCTTGCTAGAGGAGGACACAAACAGAAGACGTGGCTGTGAGGTCGTGCCAGGAGGGCTCAGCTGTCCAGCCTGCCTGCCGCCTTCTCAGCCTCGTCCCCACGGCCCCCGGCCGCTCACGGTGACACAGCTCCCACCAGCCTCTCTTCTGCCACCACACGAGAGAGCACTTTGTGAGACGGCTTCAAACAGACCCTGTTCCTCAGCCGGTCTCCTGTCCGGGGTCTTCTGACCACAAGGCCACCTGTGACCGCAGCCAATGCCTCCGCAACCACGGGAGCACTGCGATCCTCTCTATCCTTCTCCTTGGCCAGCTCACCTCAGGCAGGTGACGGGCGTGGACGTCCCTCTTATGGCAACTGCCCCAGGGTGCCACCCTCCAGGGGCCTGCACAGCCCCTTCCCTTGAGAACTCCAACATGCACTCGAGTGGCCTGCACCGCATCCACTGATTGCTCCCTTGGCCTCCTCACACATACCCGTCTTCAAGCCCTGGAATGGTGACACTCAGCACACTGGTGTCTTGCTGGCGAGGATCTCCGTCAGCCAACCAAGAGGCTGCTCTGTGCCCGGATCTTCCTGTGTGCTTCTCTCTCCGGACACACATTCGCTGTGCCACCAGGAGTTCCGTGGACAGGGAGGGCCGCTTGTGACTCTACCTGCACTGACTTCTCTCTCCTACAAGCAGGCTCAACAAGGACAGCCACAGCACACCCTCGACTCTCCCGAGAGCCCCCGTCGGCAGCCGCACAGACCCCAGTGAGGCCTGAGTGGGCCTGCCTTTGGAGCAGGAGCCTGCTTCCTGCACCTAAGGGGGCCCAGTCAGCTACTCGAGGCACTGTCACACCAGAATGACTCTCACATGGTACCCATTTCCTACAAAGAAGCAAGCAAACCTTTTCATACCTTGCTGACAATTACTGTCTGCCGGATGCAGCTCACAAGCCGGCTGACCCACTCCCTCACAGGTGACTCACCAACGTCCCAACAGACTTACAGCGATTACATGTCATTCTCCAGTCTTTTCAAAAATATAAGAAACTGTGAGCACTGCGCTAACCCCACCAATGTCAAGGTGACCTTCACCACCATGGCCACGTGTCCACTCCCATGGTGACCCCACTGGCGTTGCGGAAGGGACCATAGCTTCCAGGGATGCTGGGCCGAACCTGGCACGCTGGACCCCTCCTAGCCCCACACCATCACCGCCACACTCGGTGGAGGGAGGCCGCAAATAAACCCACCCAAACACGAACAGAACTTTCCCTAACTTCCACTCCTCCTCCCATGGCTGCGAGCTCTGTCATGCCTCCCGGTCTCCTGAGATTCCAAACCTAACCTCTGGAATGAGGTTTTACTTCTCCCTCTTGCCAACTACTAAGCTACCGGCTCCCCGAGCTACATCCAGTCACTCTGCCCATTCGGCCAAAGGATTCCTCTGCAAGATACACAGCAGGTGCTAACATATGTGTTTGTGAGGTGGTTCATGTTAGGTACGGTGAAGGGCAGTGTCGCCCCAGCCCCGCCCCATCATCAGTTAATTGGTACCTGGGAAATGGATCGCGTCAGACTACTACACACTCAGGGTTATTGTGTGTCACTGTGATCCGGTTCGGGTCATACCATAGCACACCCACAGTTCTACTTTGGAACCATGAGCTGGTTCAGGTCATACTGGTGACAGAGGGAAGCCGCCCCCAGCCGCATCTCAAACAGATCTGTGAACCGGGAAGTGTCATACCCATGGTGAAGCGAAGAGCCTCTCAATCTTGCCAGCTTCAATACGGCCCTCAGTGCTTCCATTTTCTGTAGCAGCCGATCCTACAAAGCAGCAAATGACAACGACACTCACTGCAAGCAAGGTTAACTAGTCTTTGCATCAACACAGAGCACAAACTGGTAGTGGCCAGAGGAGAGGCGAGTAGGGGCAGTGGGCAAAAGAGATGATGGTGATTATCAGGCATCAGCATCCAGATATCAAATAAAGGTGTCTCGGGGATGAAAAGCACAGTACAGGGAATACGGTCCGTGATACCCTAAGGACTCTGTATGGTGACACACGGTGACCACAGTGATGGTGACGAGCACAGACTCACGTGTGCAATAGTTGAAACGGTGTGCTGTCTACTTGAAACTGACACAACACTGTAGGTTCATTAGAATTCAAGAAAAAATGGAAAACACTCCTTGCATCAAGTGTGCTGAAATGCTGACCATCATAACCACGATGGGTAAATTCAGCAGTTACAAACCCCAAGACCATTCTCTCCAAGAGTCCTCCAGTAAACACCCGGATCACCAAGTGAACGTCCTAAACCCTACTCAACAGTTAGGTCTCAGGCATAGCAAGGTTACAGAGGAGAAACACCGAGCCACTAGGACTTCTTCCTAATTATATAGAGAGGAGCAGGACTTTCTGGGCGGTGGGGGAATAGCCCTTCTGTGCCATAGGCACGTGCTCCGTCGTGGACCCTCTGCAGCCCAGCCTCACATCTGCACACGCAGTGCCAGGGAGCAAAACCGACGAGGAGCTTCGGTCACACAACAACCCCCTAGGGAGTGCCGTCCCAGGCCGGAGACACCGCCGCACGTGGCTAACTGAGCGCCCAAAATGGGGCTGGTCCCGACCACAGGGGATGGAACTGTGAGACGCCCCGTGGGTTGCAAGGACTGAATGTGGAAAAACATTGTAGAGTAGCTCCTTCATGTCTACACTATTTACATGATACAATAACATGTTGCCTGCATCGGGCTACATGAAAACTAACATCACCCGTCTGTTTGACCATTTCAAATGCAGCCGCGAGAACCCTTGGGATGACACCCGAGTCACCTGTTACCTTCCTGCTGAGCAACGCTGCACTCAACGAACGGTTTACGCGAACATTTTAGCTTTCAAGCGAACCCCCGAAGGGACTCAGAAATCTGAACCCCATAGGCTGCTCGGCTCCAACTCCGCCACATGCGTGCCATTCAGACTTGCGAGCGTGGGGCCGCTCGAAAGCACATTGGTGGCTCGCCTTGGAGGAAGTGTGAGCCCCAGAGGTCACCTGCTCCTTTCCAGTCTGAACCCATCACTGAATGAGTGAGAGATGGAAGTACCTTCTCACGTTGCATTTCTTCTAACTGTTTTTTCAGATTGCCAACTTCTCCTAACGGAGACTTCTGAGAAAGGTACACACAGTCCTTTAGTGTTGATTCTTTCAAACGTTCCACATGCTAGACCATGCCGACGTTTCCTTTTACAATAACACAGCACCACAGACAAGGCATGGAGCAGATGGCCATACCAATGAACAGGGTCACATGACCACAGAGTGAAATGCTGTCTGTGAAACTGCAGTAACAGCCTTTACTCATACTTTGTCCATGTACAATTTCTTCACGGATCACTGTCTGACTGTAAATATGACAAGTTCCTAAGTTTACTTGCAGCAGGTACACTGGTTTGTACTAGCTTTTAGGGTCTGTGATGCCTCAGTCACTTGGGAAACCTGACCTAAGTTTCGTACATATACTTCCAATCTCACATACAACTATTCTACCGAAAGGCTGGCCCCAGTGATCAAGGTAGAACCTCACGTGGGGTGTAATAACACCTCATAATGGGTTTTACCCAAAACAAGTGTGTCGTGTAATTAGCATTGCTCACTGGTGTCTCCCAGTGCCAATCTTAGGGCAGATTCTGGGCTCATCTACAGGGACACAGGTGTAACCAGAACCGGTAGTATCAGGTCCGCATCCAACTGTCACCACCAGAACTTCTCTCACAGAGATCCCATGATACTGCTTCCCTCCCGTTAACACCTCAAGTGTATCCGTTATGATGGTGTAAGAGTCCAGGCTTAGACTCTTACCAACCCAGATGAAAAGAGGGAAGGCAGGAGAAGGAACAGGAGATACTCTGTTTTCAGCTGGTCAAATGCTTGACAGAACTGCGCACTCCTACCGGTCCGTCTGGACAAAAGAGGTAGAAATTAGCTCCCCAGACAAGAACCTGGCTGAAGGTTCCAGCACAGGGGTGGCAAACGAGGGCCTGCCGACCACATCCAGCCACCGCCGGGTCCTATCCACAAAGGGGTATCGGCACACGGCCCCTCCCCTTAGTTATATGGCTGTTTCTGTGCCCATCTTGGATTAGCATGAAGCTAGCTTACTCCTTACGTCTCAGTTAGTAAAAGCCTAAAATACTTACTCTCGGGCCCTCCCCAGACCATACTCCTCTTCTAGACAGTGAGACGCACCTTCCCACACACATACGTCGGGCAGGGACAAGACACTGGGAACTTAACGTAGGCAGTGGGTAACAGCCTGCAGTTTTTCCGCGTGAAAGAATCATTTCTACTTTCTACACTGGCTGTTAGCCTCTGCTCCACGCTGCTCCTCAGGATCACAACGTGAGCGTCTCCTCTGTGACGACGGGGGCACTCAGCCGCTGTCTCTCATGTCCTACCTTATCTTCCGCAGCAGCCATTCTCTCTTTCAGATGACGCTGAAGACTCTCGTCAGATTCGGAAAAGAGCTTGTCAATTGTGCCTGACAAACGTTTGTTAGTCTCTTTGTTTAGTTTAGACCACATCATGTCTGGAAACTACCTTTTCAACTGCTGCCTTCCTCTGTGGGTGGTGACGGCTGTGAGAGCTGGGAGGGCAGGGACTGTATCTGGCACGTTCCTCGACTCTATTTGTGGAACCTGCGAGTGAATTCCTTAAAGATTTATTTCTTACAGGGGTGTCTGGGTGGCTCAGTCAGTCGGGTTCTGACTCTTGGCTTCAGCTCAGGTCATGAACTCAAGGTTTGGGCATTCGAGCCCTGTGTCAGGCTCTGTGCTGATAGCATGGAGCCTACTTGGCATTCTATCTCCTTCTTTCTGCCCCTCCCCTGCTCAGGTATGTGCCCAGGCTTGCCCTCTCTGTCTGTCTCAAATAAATGAACATTTAAGAATTTTTTAAATAAAAACGATTGTGTTTAAAAGAGGATAGGATTTTCTCATTTCTCGGAAAAATTCTATGCCTTTTTGTTTTTTTTTCTGTCGGTAAGCTCTACACCCAACGGGGAGCTCAGACTCATGACCCTGAGATCAAGAGTCCCAAGCTCCACTGACTGAGCCGGCCAGGCACCCCTGTCCTTCTCGTACCCAAGGCTACTATCTTGAGCTTTGAGTCGCTGACTTAACTCTGAAAAGCAGTGAGTCTTAGATGCAGCCAACGGCAAACAGCACACGTCGGACAAAACCGGAGGGAACAAACCTGGGGATGATGCCTGCCGTTTGGAAAGCATTCCAATCTCAGACACAGTAGCACCGAAAACAGATCTCAGCTGGTTCGCGGACTTTGGCCCGCCGACGTTACCGGTGAGAAATGACATACAAGAACGGACCGCCTTGAAAATGACATTCCCACCATGGGACCCAGAAGGAAACGGGGGCCCCACCTTGCAGAGGGTGGCCACCCTCTGGGCCGGCTCGGCTGCCACCTCGGGCAGCGACTTGGCCTTCCTCGGGATCTGCTGCAGCTTCCGCTCCGCCACCTCCAGGCGCTCTTGCAACTGGCGGTTTTGATCCGCAGTCTAGGAAATGAAGGCAAAGCATCAAAGTGTAGCAAGTCTTCTCTCCGTTTCCATTTTTTTTTTATTTTTTTTTCAACGTTTATTTATTTTTGGGACAGAGAGAGACAGAGCATGAACGGGGGAGGGGTAGAGAGAGAGGGGGACACAGAATCAGAAACAGGCTCCAGGCTCTGAGCCATCAGCCCAGAGCCTGATGCGGGGCTCGAACTCACAGACCGCGAGATCGTGACCTGGCCGAAGTTGGACGCTTAACCGACTGCGCCACCCAGGCGCCCCGTCTCCGTTTCCATTTTTAATAAAGTGAAACAAAATCTAAATGCAGAGATCTACTGATAGTTCTGACTGAAGCCAACAGTTTGGCAGGTGCTTCAGAGTAAACCTTTCCTTTCTGCAAGGAGTCACCCACTGCCTTGGTCCTCCTTTCACTACGCAAAACATGTCTTGCCAACCTCTTTGCTCTTCTTCAGGATCTTCAAAGGAGTCTTTCCAAAGACAAAGTTCCCACACATGAAAGAAAACCCATCTTCTGGAGGAGCTTGCTCGCTCTTCCTGACCAGTTAAGGAGAGAAGGGTTCGGTCCTAACCCTTCGTAAACATATTTATACTGTGGTCCGAGGGCTCGCTACATAGGACACTCGGAGGTGGGCACATCAGCCAGCACAGAGCTTCTGAGAGCATGCCTGATGCCAGTTGAGTTCTTTTTGGAAGTGTACCATGATTCAACAAAAACACTCTCCCTCTTGACCAAAAACGTGGAAAACTTCAACGTGGAAATCTTAGACACGAGATTTTTTGTTAAAGGACTTTTAGGGAAGCCGAGGTGGCTCAGTCGGTTAAGCGTCCACCTTCGGCTCAGGTCATGATCTCATAGCTCATGGGGTCAACCCTGCCGCGTGCTCTGTGCTGACAGCTCAGAGCCTGGAGCCTGCTTTGGATTCTGTGTCTCCCTCTCTCCCTCTCTTGCCCTCCACTGCTCATGCTTGCTCTCTCTCTGTCTCTCTCTCACTCTGGCCCCCTCTCTCAAAAATAAATAAGCATTAAAAATATATAAAGTCATTTTAAAAATCATGTACAAGGTGAGGTTTTTGCAAGGTTAACCTTTGTTCCCACAGATCCTTCCATCTTCTGTGTGCATATAGCTCTGTGTGTATATACAGACCGCGTATCATGCTTTAAAACCCTCAAAAAAAAAATCACATGCTGTACACATAGTACTTCGCGATCTGCCCTTTACACTCATGATTTGGAACATGTTACGTGCTCTCAAATAGCATTCCTCCATGTCATTTTAATGGCTTCCTAGTATTTCACTTTGATTATCATTTTGGGTCGACTGACACATTTGACAAACACACCAGGCAAACTCACTCTGTTTCCAAGAAGGTGGATGTGGTTTTCCTGTTCAATGCCGGATGACCTGAGACAACCAAGGAAGAGACGTGCTGCTTCCCAATACACAGGGTCTCACATCCTTACGCCAGACTACGCTTCTGCACCTGCCATTCCCCCCAATCTCAGGTACTAACCAAAATGGCCAGCTGCCTACACATTCCCGGCCACTCCCTGCTCCTTTGGAAACAGGGCTAACAGGCAACAGAGTAACCTGCATGTAAGACAAGACAAAGAAGGAATCAAGGACGGGAGCCCCATAACATGCTTCCATAAAATTCAAAAGAATTAGGGGCGCCTGGGTGGCGCAGTCGGTTAAGCGTCCGACTTCAGCCAGGTCACGATCTCGCGGTCCGTGAGTTCGAGCCCCGCGTCGGGCTCTGGGCTGATGGCTCGGAGCCTGGAGCCTGTTTCCGATTCTGTGTCTCCCTCTCTCTGCCCCTCCCCCGTTCATGCTCTGTCTCTCTCTGTCCCAAAAATAAATAAACGTTGAAAAAAAAAAAATTAAAAAAAAAATAAAAATAAAAAAAATAAAAAAAAAAAATTCAAAAGAATTAAACCCTGGACGTTGAAGTAACCCCACCGGTCAACACAAGATTCTAAGATCCTAAAACCCTGACATTGACACTTGGTCCTTAACTTGACTTGTAATTAATAAAAGTGGAATGAAGTTCAACGAAACCAACGACCTGTCGATGCAGAGAGTCCTTCTTTGCGATCTCGTATTCAAGTTTATCCTTGAGGTCGTGCAGAGAGGTGGCTTCGTGCTGTGCCCTGAGGCAGCGCTTCTCAAGGGTAGTGATCCTGTCTTGCATGTCTTCCTTCTGGGCCATGGCCTACAGCAGGTATTTCAGAGGGAACACAGGGAAAGAATCAGCGTACGACACATTAACACACTGCAGACACAAAAACCGGGCGAAATCCTCATTTTCCGAACAAACAGAAAAGTAGCATCCTCGGGGCACCTGGGTGGCTCAGCCGGTGTCGCTCTGTGAGCTGGCGCCCCGCGTCAGGCTCTGTGCCGACAGTGCGGAGGCTGCTCGGGATTCTGACCAGTTACCCAGGCTTATTCTTTCCCATGTGTTCAAAGACAAACGGATAATAAAGTCTCCCGGAAGTCACAACCTCGGTTGCCTCCGGACACCGTTGAGCTTTCCACAGAACGGCGACTTGCCTCTGGAGGCACACACCATGAGACAACCATCCTTTTTCCGGGGAAAAGGCGGATGAAATCTCATCCAATTACCACAAAGTTGAAGCCGCAGTGTTAACAAATGGAAGCCAAACTCCACCTTTCATATAACTGGAAGCCATCTTCTATAGCCTAACCCTGTAACAACATTGTATCCCATGGTATCTGACACTGCAAATGGAACCAGAACGTCCTGCCCTGCGTTTCTTGTCCAACACCCGAAAGATTCCTCTTCCAGCCCTCCGTGTTTACTAAGCAATTTCTGTCAGCAGTCTCAAGAGTGAAAGTGATGAGTCCTAAGAAAGGATTTTCTAAATTCTCTGCATATTCAACTCTGCTGAGGGGTCTCTCCCCACCTCTGCCAAACAACAACTTCACTGAACAGGTTATATAATTTCTGCAAATACTTTTGTTTTAAATTCTGACACGACCTCACCCACACTAAGGTACTAAACAGACTGCTCGTGCACGTACACCCTCGAGGGTCTGACAGGGTCTTCCCGAGGTGGCATTGCCGGGCTGGGGGTGGGGTGTGCGGGGACTGTCCGCAAAGGGCAGCTCACAGTGACAGGAGGAGGCACAGAGAAACCATCCTACCCTTACTAGTTTCTGTGACAATGATCAGATTCCCATCGACGACCACACGTGCAGAAGCGGCCGCACTCCTCCATGACCTTACACCAGGACCAGCGGGCTGCCCCTCGCTCACTCTGACCGCCACGACCAGGAGCACGGAACCCCTGGGAGGAGGGCAGGGCGGCAGAGGCGGCCGTGAGGGCCCCTCGGCAGAGCCGCCCTCGCACGGTCGTGCCCCCGGAAGCGACCTGGCAGCACCACGCTGGTTCCTACGTGCCGAGTGTATTTCCAAAACGGACCGAGAGCATGGCATGGGCCAAGCTCAGGTGGCCCACACTCCACACCCGAGGCCACTCCGTCGCCTCCCCGCCAGGCCTCGGCAGGGGAGAGCCCAGGGAGGACAGATTCCACCACGCATACGGGGAGGCAGCCGGCCCAGGCCCCAGAGTCACGTCCCGTTCTGCTGCTACTTCTACCAACTCCAGAAGTTCAAAACCCGTGGGAGACGAAGGACACACGGGGCAAGGCCGAACCAAACACCCCACGTTTGGCTCGACGACGGCGTGGCCATTTCAACCGACACTCACTTCACGGACATCTCTTTGTAATATGGTGTTCATTGCTTCAGAAAGGATGAGGTCTTTCCTTGAGATGTCTAGGTCCTCTTCCAGCTTGGCCACGAGAGTGCACAGGGTAGCCAGGAGCTCTTTCATCTGGCTCTGCACCTTTGAAACTCAGAAAGGGAAGCAACATGTGAGGGCCCCCACTGCTAGTCTTCATATGTTGTTTTAAAAACAATGGATAAAAAGGAAACCCCCTCCAATCAAATCCTGGGATGATGTCTGGAGCTGAACTCTGCGTGTGGCCCCGAATTCTTCTTCTACGAAACTACACCCCTCCAGTGCCACACGTAGCTGCTCTCTCACCTGGAAACAAAGGGATTGAATTTGTACGCAGAGGTGTTTCATTAGTCCTTACTATACAGTTACCCTAACATCCCCTTCGCCTCAAATAACATGACAGAATGCTGGTAAGGTTTTTCACGGATGCTCGTGTTGACAAAATTGGTTGTTAACCGCTTTCAATTTTACATTCAAGACAAATCTTCCCTGAAATAAATTACATTATGCAATTTGTACTAGCCAAATGATACACACAACATTTCCACCAACTATTGCTTTTTCACAATACAGACCTGTCTTCTTACAAGAATTCAAGAAGATGAAATGGCAAGTCCAGTCACACAAGCACACAAAGCGTGCCTAGAACACACAGCATGTGCACAAACTGAGAACCGCCGTGGCTAGGCACACCGTTTCATCCTCTGTTTTGTCCTTCTCCAATATGGAGTTGAGGACCTTGAGCACCTCCGCCTCACTGGACACGCCGGCCGGAGTCTTCGCCTGTCGCCGTTTCACGGTTTTTTGAAGAGCTCTCTCGTGCCTGGAGACGAGGAACTCCAAATGTTCCAGCAGCAGCTGGCGGGAGAGGCAAAAGGAAAACCGTGTGTCAAGAACACCTTCAATTCCGGGCCTCAAGTTCACCAAATGCAAAACCAAGTCTGAATCCCTTCAATTCAGTTCCCAGGTAGGGAGCCACCCCCTCGAATGTGTTAAAATAGCCTTACTCCTCCTCACGGATCAAACAAGGTTTGAGAACAATAGGTCCCAGCCAACTCCATGGGGACATGTGGACAAGGGGAGTGAATGGTGTCCTGTGTTTAAAGACACTGGCAGTGCGCCTACTGACCCTGGTGTTGTTTCTCTCCGCCTTCAGGTTGGCGATCTCCTCCTCTCTCTGCACGAGCTGCTCCCTGCAGGTGTGGAGCTCTGCGGCGAGAGCTGCACACTCCTGGGGGCGGAGAGGGGACAAAAGTGGAGAGACACAGGGGGTCTTTACCAGAGCACACCAGGCCTCCGTGGCCCTCCAGAGTCCCAGCACCCACCAGCCTCAAGTAGCATCACACACACCAGTCCCCTCCTCACCACCCACAGGAGTCCCGGGGATTTTCGGAGGGACCGACACTCGAGGGGACCGACATTTTCAGGTGCCTGGCAGGTCTAGGACTCAGGAACTCTGCTGACTCGGGAGCAACAGGCCGAGAAGCCTCCTGCCCATCCCCAGCCTCTGGCCTCGTCTGGCAAGCAGGCTTGTGGAGCGGCAGTGGGGAAAGGCTGACGGTACTCAAAAGCTGCTGTCTTAGCCTGAACCCCTGGCTCAATCAGACTCAACCATACCCGATGGACTTTTCAAAAATGATGGTAGGACTCTTGACGAAAGGGCGAGTTTACGACTTCTTTCCTTAGTCAAGCAGGAAATATTATGGAGGAAGGGTTTCTGAGGAGAGTGATGCCAGGGCCCACCACCCCGCGTGGGGCTTCTCTCCCGCCAATACTGGGCGCCCGCCAAGGACATGGCATACAGGTGGGCTCCAAGGAGGTGGACGCACACTCTCCAGTCAGGCGAGCGCAGAGCCCGGTGCAGGGCTCAATCCCTGAACCATGACCTCATGACCTGAGCTGAAACCAAGAGTCAGACGCTTAACGCCCTGAGACACCCAGGCGCCCCAGAGCTTTTGTCTCTGTAGGACAAACGAGGGGATAAACGTTCACTTAACAACTGACATTCCAAATAAAGAGAGATGTTGATTTCAGCAATTCTAGAAAATCCAAGTACAAACTGGTGACCTACTTCAATTTCTTTCATAAATTAGCCCTTTCCAAATCAACGGGAATGTCACCACAGAACTGACCACGTTCCTTGCAATCTGACTTGACAAGGTGAACCCACAGAAGCCTATCTGATCCTTGATGTAGGACTGTGCAGGCCCATTTCTATGTGGGCATTTTTGTTCCAATAAATACATTGGAAACTTCTCTGGAGATGTGTGACGTTTGGAAAGACTGGCAGATGAGCTGAGCAGCTACGAAGTATCAAAACTAGTAAGTAAAAGGGCGGCCACGAGTGCATGAAATATACGCAGATACTAGGCTATTAGAGCATTTCCTCTCCGAAAACATACACAAACCTAGTGTAACAAGATAAAACGTATCATTTTGCACACAGAAACTGACGTACCTACATGGTGCCATCTGCAGGCAAGAGAAAGGCAAACAAATGTGGACATGCAGGATTAAGTCCTACCCGCATAACACGAGCTGTAGCAGACGCTGTCCTCTGGGGGAAGGGTGCACCACCTCCTGTTGCTATTGAGGTCCCCTCAAGTGTTGCACGAATCCACGAATCTGCTACTCAGCTCTTGGGAAGCACTTCCTTTCTCCAGTAAATCAAGCACCACAGGAGAAGTGATTTCTCAGGGTTCCTGCGTCATTTTCACCGTGTTAAGGGCAATACCATGAACCTTAATTACAGCCTGGGACCCGTTTGAAGTGTCCCCAGGGATGCTGGACGTGCTCCCGCGATGCAGAGAAGACTCATGGCATGACAAGAAAAGGCTGAAAGGCCTGACATGTAATGAGGTCCACAGCTGCAGCTGCCAGCCGGCCAGCGTGAGGACCATGGAGGCACAAAGAAAGGGAAATTCTCGAAGCTCTCGCTGCGGCTACCCCAGCACATGCAAAAACCTGGTGCTATTGGTGAGACATCGTTGTGTCTCGTGTGGAAGATGTGGCATCTCTGTGGATGTAGGACTGCTGTGAGACGGGCACACCTGCAGACTCAACTCAAACTGCAAGACAAGTGAAGACCTGACATCACGACGTAAGGCAGAAGGAAGGGGAGGATCGAAAACTGGCACATTTCAATGCAGGCACAGGATAGCTTGGTGATTTTAGAAAGGGGTTGGCTTTGAAAATGGTCCAGACGATAGGAGAAGCAGCTTCTACCATGAAGAGGAAGCACACGGTTTCCCAGACGCCCCAGAGAAGATTGCAGAGAAGCAGGAACTACCATCCACCGCATGTCAACCACTCCAACACAAAAAGTGAAAACCCAAGAAAATCAGTTGAGGAGACCATGGCTGCCTGCACAGGTTTTTCATGCAGAAGGAGGTGCCCTGTCGGGGGGAAAATGCCACAAACGACATTTATTCACGAGAAAGACAAGTGAGCAGCAAGATGTTGGGTAGGAAGGGGTGAAGCAGCTACCGACTGAGCGGATACAGGCGGGGGTGTGAGCAGGGTGGCTGGCCCTGTGTAGGAAGCTCACCCTAGTGTCCTGAAGACAACAAGTCCCAGTGGCCAGTGGTCTGCTGCACAACCAGAGCCCTTGCCCTGGACCAGTTCCATCCCGGCTCTGTCCCTCAACTCAGGAAGTACGCTGAAAGCAAGGGACTGTCCTCCAAAGTTCTTCTGACATTGGACAATGTCCTGGCCACCCAGAACCCCACGGGTCACCACCAAACGTGTCTTGGCGGCTCACTCGCTCCGGAGCGTAGCGGGTCTAAGTCAGCCTGCGGACCAGGGGCCACGAGGACCTGTGAGGCTCATGACACAGGCACTTTACAAGGACAGCCAAAGCTACCAAAGAGAACCGCCACAGAGGGAACATTATGAAAGTCAGGAAGATGCCAAGGGACGTTACAAAAAACTCTGGGGAAACCATCAAGCCCAACACAATCAAGAAATCCCTGCTAGAGATGACTGTCCATACGACGTGCGGGATTTCCAGGACCTATGACACAGCCAATCAGGAAACTCATGAATGAGACTGTGCATATGGCAAAAAGAAAAAAAAGAAAAAGAAAAAGAAAAAGAGTTGGGGGATGCAGGGATTCAAAATGCATATCCTACAGAAGGTCACGAGCACAGAGAAAAGCCCAGAGGAGGTCACAGAAGAAGACAGCACAGAGAGGAGATCTGGCGAAGCAGACGGAGGGCGAGGAAGGCGGCATGGAAGTGGCATCGCTGGAAAGCACGCTGCCACCAGGAGTGATCCGGCGGAGTCTCGGCTCCTTTCCCACATGGACCCTTCCATGACAAGGGCGCTGGGACGAAAGCCAGCCAGCCGTCTATGGAAACATTGGCCAGGAACAGAAAGGCCCTTCTGGAAAGCTGCACAGACAGTGCAGTGCCCGCCTCCACCCCCATACCGCCAGGCCCCAAGGCCCAAGACTGCCCCATCAAGCGGGTCCCCCCCCATGCAGGTCTGCACATCAGGACATATGTGAGGACCCACCCCCACTTTCCAGACAGCAAATCCTCACCAAGGTGCTCAGTGAATCACTTCACCTGCCATGCACACGTTTGTGCGTGAAAATCGAGGGAGCATGCAGCCAGGCCACCTGGGACGCATGTGTGTCACCACCACCTAAGCGTTCATCAGGAGGAACATCGTGTGCGAGACTTGTGTGCACTTGGACAGCCTATCCTCACATGGGCATAAGGGGATAAGATCTGACATAAAACGAATAACGTGTCATTCCATAACATGGGTTTCAAAAAGTGACATTACCTTGTAGCATGCCTCTCTCTGTCCCCGCCCAGAGAAAATGCCTCTCAGCCTACTATCACAGGCCGTTTTTGTAATGTCACAATGTGTCCAGACTGTATTAGGAATATGGCTGTAAAACTGCAGGCTAGACAAGCTTTGTAACCATGCATTCACCCGTGTATCTCCTAGGCCATGAGGAAGCAATCGTACTGATTACACCAGGCCATCATGAAGCATTCACCCTTCATTGGTAATGCATGAATTGTGACACCCGTAAATACACAGGAATCTTTCCAATTCCTCCCATTTCTGATGCATAGTGCTAATGATACGCGTAACAACAGCGTAGTGTGTCACCTAAGCCGGCACTGATGTGGGTTCTGATAGACAATTCATTCTAGAAACAAACGGAGAATAAACTTAGGGATCAATACAGCGCAGAGCTGTGCACCTATTTCCCTGTGACGTAAAACTGTTTCTCTAGCTTACTTGACTCGAAGAATATAGCATATGACACATACAAGATACAGGTGCTAATGCACTGTTTGTGTTTCTACTAAGGTTTCTGGACGACAGGAGAGTTTGAACAGTTAAGTGTTCTGGGGACGCAAAAGTTATACATGGATTTTCAATTGTGGGCAGGGTGGAACCCCAAACACCAAGTTGTTCTACGGTCAGCTCTACTCATCCTTGGGGAAGAACGAAGCAAGCACGACCATTGTCAACAACAGAAAAGAGTCAAATAGAAATAGATTTTCCGTTTTAATTTTTTAATGTCATTCTTTATTTCTTAGAGACAGAGACAGAAACTAGCAGGGGAGGGGCAGCGAGAGAGGGAGACAAGGAATTCAAACTACACTCCAGGCTCTGGGCTGTCAGCACAGAGCCCGAATCGGGGGTTACCTCTCCAACACAAAGATCATGACCCGAGGTGAAGTCGGTCACTTAACCGACTGAGCCACCCAGGAGCAGAATAGGAGCAGTTTGGAGGGTCCTTGTACGCAGGGCAAACTTGTTTCCCCAAACCACGTAGTTACCAAGTTGCTCAGCAACACCAAGCACTAAGAGCCAGCAGGCAGGACACAGGTTCAGGAAGAAAGGCCGTCTTCTCAGAGAGCATGGCATAATGTACACGGATGGGGCAGGAAGCCAGCATCTCTGCACAGCAGGAGGCACCGCCCCCCCCCCCTCCACAGCCAAGATGCTGGCAGGCAATTGCGGCAGGAACAGGGAAGACTGCAGGACTCGGCCCCTCCCCGAGTCCACCCGAGTGAAGACAGGGTATAGATCTTCAGGGACCTCACAGATGGCCTCTGAGACAGGCAAGCTCCATGCCACAGGACCCACGGAGCAGCAGGGAGAGGGAAGAGCAAGAAAGAGGCAAAGCCATCTCCCTGGCTTCTGACCACCGGACCAGGGAGCAAGCTGCTCTGTTCCCAGGAGGAGGCACAGGTGTGGGGAGGAGGGTGGTGGCCCGTGTGGAACTCAAAGAGCCCACAGTCCGCCCAGATGGAGCTTCACTACGAGGTGCTTGGAAAGGCGTCCGGGAGACAGAGTGGGGTGCATGAAGGAGAACACAGGGCAGCCGAACCTCCCAAGGAAAACCGCCTCCCCGAGTCTGACCCACGCCAACCCATGAGACAAAACGGCCATCCTGCAGCCGCACTGTGCACACGTTCCCCCTATTCCACCGAACCACACACTCCCATGCCCTTCTATTGCTCTCCGTAAAACCACATACGTCTCGGGGCGAGGTACCTGCAGCACATACTCAGTGTTCAGCACCTAGTACAGTGCCTGCCACGCACTCCAGAACAGGTAAATACTTTAGTGTACGCCTTGTACCCACACAAGTAAAATTACACACGTTGCTTTTAAACATTACGTACTTGTGTATAGGATATAAAGACGTACACTGTGCTGTGCTTTCTGTGATGGGTGATGTGAGGGGCTTGTACCTGTTGCCTAAAGCACGAATCTTAGAGCTCAACCCACGCATTAGAAGGAGCCACTCTGCCCAATGACGTCTACACTGCATCCATTCTTGTCTCCTCCCCCAACCCACTATCCACGCAGAACCAGCACCAGCTTTTAAAAAATTCAACAACATCATGCCAGTCCTTCCCCCTGAGGACACAACGACCCCAGGCCCTTATCTGAAAACCCAACTCCTGACGGGGTAGGTTCTGTCCCAACACCAGCTGCCTGGTGCCTCACCTGGCTCCGCTTCCCCTTCCATCGCTCACAACAAAGCCAAGCTCCTCCTTGACCCCGGCCCTTGGCCTCGGAGTCGGGCTGCTGGGAGAGTGCTCGGTCAGCCTCAGCTCCCGAGCGACCTCTCTGGAAAAGGCCTTTCCGGAACCACAGTGCGCAAGGGAGCGACATTTCCTCCTAACCCCTTCACTCTTTCAGATGTGCCTCCACCACCATCTCCGAGGAGCACAGACGCCAGAGCCTGGCGACCACAATTGTGCAGAGTCACAAAGGGGAGCCACAAAGGTGGGTGTTTGTGTCTCTGCAGATGGTTCCGGTGCACCAATACAGAAACCCTTGTTGTGGGGTTTGCACTGTACGCTTGAAGTGCATCCCGTCCCCAGCCTGCTTCAGATTCTGGGTCCCTCCATCTGCCCCTACCCTGGCCACACTCTCTGTCTCTCTAAAAAGTAAATAAACATTACGAAAATTAGAAAACAATGAACACTGATCAAACACTCAAAGAGTAAGTGTCACTTAAGCCATCCACTTCCTCTGCCTGCCCTGCCACAGCCAGCCTGGCACCACAAAGCCCGCCCTGGGCAGGCACCTGACAGGGGAAGAGAGCGGTGGTGTAGGGGGGTGGGGCTGGGACGCTGACACCATCACCACCCCATGGACGCTGGCTGAGCGTGGGCAAACTGGATGGTCATTTTAGAAGAACGATGGGTACTAGGCAAGGACTACTGGGTTTCGTTTTCTCCTGTAACAAATGCTGATGACCAAAATGTTCACTATGACTTCTCACTCTTTTCCGGCTTGCTCTTATACGTGTGAGTAGTCTGTTAGTCAACCCATCATGAACTAGGAAAGATGAGTTCAATTTTAAGCAGTGTTTGAAGGCATCAAGGAGACACTGAGGCAGTCACAACTGGAAGGACTGAGACCCCAACAAAAGGGAAGCCCGCTGAGCCAACTCTAATGTTCAGAGTCCTCTCTCTCCCTCAAGACATGTGAGGATTCTGAATTTCCTCAGGGATTGGAGGCAAGATACCAACGAGCTGCAAAGGAAACCTAACAGAAAGGCAAGCAGAAAGTCGCAGCTAACCGAGCTCTGGACAGCACAGGGAGGCACAGAAAATGAGCCCGGCACTCGACAAGCACTGTCTGAGAAGCTGACACTTCAATGATCTCATTGTGCTGCGGAGAAAATAACTGGGCTTTGGGACATAGCCCCAAGAAGGGGTCCTTGGAAATACTCCCGGCCTCAAGATGGAGACACTGGAGGACTACATGGGGGTGGGGGACAGCGTGAGCCCAGCTCACACTGCACCTTACAAAGACTGAGCCCCAGTCTCAGGTCACTCACGCCTAACTGAGCCCAATAACCTCCGAACTCGAGGTGTGTGGGATGAAATGCTGAAGAAATACAACCACACAAAGAGCCTCTATGCTTCTACATAATGTCCAACACAAAATTAAAAACAAAGAAGAAAAGAAAAAGAAAGAAAGAAGAGAAGAGAAGAGAAGAGAAGAAAAAAGGAAAGGAAAGAGAAGAAAAGAAAAGAAAAGAAAAAGAAAAAGAAAAGAAAAGAAAAGAAAAAAGGAAAGAAAAGAAAAAGAAAAGAAAAGAAAAGAAAAGAAAAGAAAAGAAAAGAAAAGGAATGTCTGGGTGACTCAGTCGGGTAAGCATCCCAATTCGGTTCAGGTCATGATCTCATGGTTTATGGTTTGAGTCCGGTGTTGGGCTCCGTGCTGACAGTGAAGAGCCTGGAGTCTGCTTTGGATTCTGTGTCTCCCACTTTATCTCCCCCTCCCCTGCTCAAGTTTTGTCTCTACCCCTCTCTCTCTCAAATATGAACGAAAAAAATATTCTTTTAATAAGAAAAGGAAAGAAACAAACAAGCAAACAAAAACAGAGAGGTACCTGGATAGCTCAGTCTACTCGTTTAAGTGACCAACACTTGGTTTCGGCTCACGTTTGTGAGTTTGAGCCCTGTGTTGGGCTCTCTACTGACAGAAAAGAGCATCTGCTCAAGAGTGTCTCTCTCTCCCCCATTCTCTACCCCCACCCCTGCTCTCACTTTCTTTCTCCCTCAAAATAAATAAATAAACATAAAAAAAAACAGGTTTTGTATCATAGCGACCCAGAGAAGAAAGAAGAGAAACAGACCAAGAAGAGACACATAGACTGGAATTACTGGATGCAAAAGTCAACTGTCCAAAAACCATTCTTGACAAATGGAAAATTTTCAGAGACTCAAAACAGATTCTCAAACTGCAAATTATCGGAGCTAAAATTAGGGTCTCCAGGTGCCTGAGTGGCTCATTTGCTTAAGCATCTGACTTTAGCTCAGGTCATGATCTCATGATTCGGGAGTTTGAGCCCTCGTGTTGGGCTCTGTGCTGATAGTGCAGAGCCGAGAGCCTGCTTCGGCATCTGTGTCTCCCTCTCTCCCTGTTCTTCCCTTACTCACAACCTGTCTAGCTCTCCAACATAAATAAAAGTGTAAAAAATCTTGTTAAAAGCATTAAGAACTCAGTCTATGGGCTTCACATCAGACTACACACAGGTGAATAGACTCAGTGAACTGAAAGATAGGTAGATAAAAATATATCTAGACCATACACAGAGAAAACGTCCAGAAAATACAGAAGCCCAAAAGACACAGAAGATACGGTAAAAAGGTCCAATGGGAACCCTCAAAGTAGAGGAAACACAGAATGGATATTAACACATCCCTACAAAGATAAGAATCAAAACTATTCCAAAACTGATAAAAGAACCGTGACAGTGACTCCACAAAGAACACCTCAGGCAAAAAGATGTGACCAATCTTGAGAGGACAAAGATACCGCCTTCCATGGGACAACAACAACACTACCAGCTGACTCTTCAAGAAAAGCAAATGAAGCCAGATGATGGAATGGCATGTATGAAAGGTGAACTAAAATAGCCACCAACCTGAAAGTCTTTACCTAACAGAAACATTCTTCACAGTGAAGGCAAAGGAAAGATGTTTTTCAGGCAAAACAGAAGCAAAAATAAAAACAGAACAACAAAAACAACACACACACACACACACACACACAAAAACCATGACTACACATCAACTACAGACACAAACTAAAAGCAATATTAAAGCAGCTCGTTGCAAAGAAGAAATGTAGTCTCTGACAGAAATATGAAAAAACAAGGCTTGCAGAACAACGTCACAACAGAAAGGGTAACTATGAGAACAAACCTTAACAAGCATTAAGTGCACGAAACAATGACAACAACGCCAAAATCCATCTAAGACGTAAAAATATTAGGCAACAAAAGGTGAAGAGGAGTTCAGTGTGCTTCAAGTGTCAAAGAAAAGAGCAGGGGCGCCTGGGTAGCTCAGTCAGTTGAGTGTCCGACATTGCTCAGGTCACGATGTCACGTTTTGTGAGTTGGAGCCCTGCATCAGAGTCTGTGCGGATGGCTGAGAGCCTGGAGCCTGCATCAGATTCTGTGTCTCCCTTTCTGCTCTGCCCCTCACCCGATTGTATTATGTCTCTTTCAAAGAACAAATAAATCTTAAAACAAAGAAAAGATAAAAGGAGAGAGCAGTGTCAGGGAAGCAGCACAAGACCTGAATCAGGCAGGGGTCAGTTTAAAATGCACGTGCCTCTAGAAATAGATATATTCCAATTACCTAACACATCAGTGTACAATTAAAAACTCTCTCCTACTTCTAAAGGAAGGCTAGAGACCAAAAGAACACACAACAGGTGGGACAAACAAGAAACTACTAATACGGTACGTGTAAACTAACCTATCAGTCATTACATGTGCACAAACACTCCAAGGAAAAGTTTGAGTGTCAAATTCATTAGAAGGAAACTAAGCATACGCTGGTCACAAAGGTACACCCTAAAACGTAAGATCACAGACAGGTGGAAGTAAAAGATCCCCAGGCATTGGGGCGCCTGGGTGGCGCAGTCGGTTAAGCGTCCGACTTCAGCCAGGTCACGATCTCGCGGTCCGTGAGTTCGAGTCCCGCGTCGGGCTCTGGGCTGATGGCTCAGAGCCTGGAGCCTGTTTCCGATTCTGTGTCTCCCTCTCTCTCTGCCCCTCCCCCGTTCATGCTCTGTCTCTCTCTGTCCCAAAAATAAATAAACGTTGAAAAAAAAAAATTTAAAAAAAAAAAAAAAAAAAAAAAAGATCCCCAGGCAAACCCTACCGAACAGAAAACTGATGTGGCCACTGGGACCCTCCAAGAAAGTAACCTCTATAGCAAAAAGCTCTAATAGAGACCGAGAGGAACATTTCACGATGGAAGTTCCATTAACCAAGAACACAACACTTCTAAACTTGCATATACCTAATAACGCAATCTCAAAATACAGAAAAATTGACATAGAAAAGGAAAAAGAGCCACATCCATAAGCACGATGGGAGACTTGACGATACATCTCTCAGTATCTGACAGAACTGACGACAACAGACAAATCAAAGGAGTGGGACGGGGCTGTCCAATATGCGGTCACGTGCTTTATTGCAAGTACTTGCAATGCGGCTCCTCAAAGTGCGACGTGTGGAAAGTATATAATGCACACCACATTTTAAAGACAATGTGATAAAAGAGAATGCAAAATCATTCATTAGTTTTTCTCACGCTGGCTATACACTGAAATGATATTTTGGATATACCTGTTAGTAATATTAGGAAACTCGTTCTCGCCTATTCCTTACTTGGTTTAAAGTGGTTACTAAAATCTGAATTCTGTCATTAACAAACTTCATCTAACATATAAACAGAGAATACTGCATCCCCCCCAATACACATTATTTGCACGTGGCCAAGGAACAGTTCATGAAAACGAATATATGCCAGGCCATTAGGAAAGTGAACTCATCTGAAAGGACTGAAATACTGCAGGGCATATTTAGGGATTGCATTAGATTCACAGTTCATTTACCCCAACAATTCATCACGCCCACAGTGATGGGATGAAGACAGGGAGACTTCCGGTGATGACCAGTCCTGGGCGGCTGAGAGAGCACCATCACCCCTGCCACCACTTGAGGACAGGGAGAAGCAGGCTGTTGATGAACCAGGAAGCTGACTCTCACCTGACCCTGAATCTGCAGATGCTTGATCTTGAGAACTTCCCAGTCTCCTCAACTATAGGAAAGAAGCTTCTGTGCTTATTAGGCAGCCAGTCTATGGAATTTTGTTACAATCACCCAAAAACACTGAGACAGATACCTTCATGGAATGAAGCTAGAAATCCGCACAAAGAGAACGAGAAAATCCCCCGAAACATCAAGATGTGTTATGCTCCTAAACGTTGTGATGAATTAAGAAAAAGATGCCACAATGAAAGTTAGAAACTAGTTTCACATAAAAGATAATAAACATTTAGCTTATCAAAACTTGTGAGATTGGTAAAGGTGTGCTTAAAGGGAGACTCATGCCTTTAGAATACATATATCATAGGGATAGCTCAGTTGCTTGGTGACCAACACTTCATTTTGGCTCAGGGTATGATCCCACGGCCACAAGGTTGATCCCCAGCCAGGCTCCACACTGAGTGAGGAGCCTGCTTGAGATTCTCTCTCTCTCTGTCTCTCTCTCTCTCTCTCTCTCTCCCTCTGCCCCTCTGCCCTGCTCATGCTCTCATTCTAAAATGAATCAACACACTAAGAAGCAAATAAATACAATACACATACTGGAAAAGAACAAAGGCTACAAATCAAATGAAGGATTTAGTTCAAGAACTACAAGATGGGACAGCAAACAATCACCAAGTAGATGGAAAACAAAAGGGCAGAAATCAGTGCTGCAGGAAACAAATAGTAAATGACAGAAATAAAAAAAAAAAAGCCCAAGTTGGTTCTATGAAAAAGAAACAAAGCACAAAGTACCAATATCAAGAAGTTCTAAAGCAAATATCACACCAGATGCTGCAGATAGGAGGGATATTAGAAACCAGTTGACACTTACTCCTTGGAAAGTTTGGGAGGTCTGAGCAAATTACAAGAAAACAAAATGCCTTATCTAAATAGACACAAGAAGATATGGGAAATCAGAAAAATCCTATTTCCACTTAAGAAAGGAATCTGCAATGAAAACCCTTCTCACAAGGAAAACCCTACACCAGCTGTGGGCCTAGCACTTCTTCCCAAAAGTAAAGAACACACACAAAAACTCTTCTGGGAAAGCACAAGGAGTGCTTCTTCCTACGTTGTTTTAGGAGGCCAGCACGACCTTAATCCCAAACCCCAGCATGGACAGCACAAGAGGGTGTGAGGGAACACCCACCTCTCTCTTGAATACACATGCAAGAATGCAAAGCACACTATTTACAAATGGAATCCAGTGAAAAGAGAATGCATAGACATCAGGTTTGGATTATTCTCGACGGGCAAAAGTTGTTTTAAGTAAAACCACAACATTGAAACAAATCACTTGTCCCCAAAATGCACAAAACACATTTCAGAAAATTTAGTATTATTATTTCTTTGATGAGTGTTAAAAAATCAGAGCAAACTAAAAATAGAGGAGAATTTTCATGTTTTTTTTTTTTCAACGTTTATTTATTTTTGGGACAGAGAGAGACAGAGCATGAACGGAGGAGGGGCAGAGAGAGAGGGAGACACAGAATCGGAAACAGGCTCCAGGCTCTGAGCCATCAGCCCAGAGCCCGACGCGGGGCTCGAACTCCCGGACCGCGAGATCATGACCTGGCTGAAGTCGGACGCTTAACCGACTGCGCCACCCAGGCGCCCCGAATTTTCATGTTTTGATACAACTATCTACCAGTAACGCAACGGCAGGTGTCATATGTAGTGGTAAAATACTGAACCCTTTGGGGCACCTGAGTGGCTTCTAGTCGGTGAAGCGTCTGACCCTTGATTTCAGCTCAGGCCATGATCTCACGGTTCATGAGTTCAAGCCTCGCATCAGACTCTGTGCTGACAGGGCGGAGTCTGCTTGGGATCCACTCGCTTTCCCATCTCTCACTCCCCTTCCCATGCACGCTCTCAAAATCAATAAAGAAAGAAACTTTAAAAAATATTAAGTATACAAAAAATTATGAAACCCTTCTCCCTCGTATCTGGAAGGAGACAAGGACACCTACTCTCACCACTTCCATTCAACACAGTACTGGAGGCCCTAGCCAATCCAAGGCAAGAAACATACAAATGGTTAGACTATTGGAAAGAAAAAGAAAGAAACTTACCACAAGGCAACACAGAGAATGTAAGGCAGACATACACAAGAATGTGAAAACCTCTGCCATTCACAGATGTATTCCACACACATAGAAAGAACTCATTCAAATCAACAAAAACCAAAACACACAACCTAATCACAAAGTGGCTTCCAAAAGGCAATTATTTCACAAAAGAAACAGGTAAGTGGCCAAGACACACACAGGGGCGGGTCCCACGAATACACCATCCCTCCCAGCACCTGAGCCCCAGCAACCAGCTAACACACGAGAAGAGGCAATACCAGGCATCAGCCAGCCCTGAGCTCCCGCACGCTGTTGCTCGTGGGGAACAGACACGTGCCACCACTCACGCCCTGCTCCTCCAAGGCAACCCAATACGATGCATGTGGATCTGCAGGCAGCCTCTGCACAAACCGGAGCACCCACAGGAGAAAGAATAAACCGTGCTATGCTCACACACTGGGCCTTTGACAGCAGGGGAGGACCAGCACAGCCACGCAAGGAAAGCAGGTGCATTGCGCCCACACAGCGCTCAAAGGTTGGCTCAACGTGAAGCGAAGAACAAGCCAAAGCCATCGCTGGTGAAAGTCAAGACCGTGGTTACCTTTGGGGGACGTTCGGTGGGAGTCAGTAGGAGGTAGGAAGCACGGTAAGGTTCCATTTCTTCATCCAGGTGGTGGTTCCAAGAATGGGTTCGCTGAGTGAAAGATATGGAAGATCAGCTGAAAGTAGTGGCCTAGGATGTTCCAAACGTCCACCGCGTGCCACACAAAAATGCAGCTCTGTGCGGGCCCCTAACCCCCAAGAGAAGCAAGGAAGCCCCACCCATCTGAGTGCGGAATCAGGAAAGAGCATTCAGACACCCCAGGAGCTACCGCCACACCCTCCTCGCCTCCAGCTGTTCATCTGGGGGTGTCCACATCACCTTCCTGAACATAATTGGCCACAAGACACTGAATGCAGAAGCGGCTGGAAGAATAAAGATCTTGCACTAAGCCAATGCCAATGCCAATGCCATGCTTCTACACAGTGTTGTTCTGAAAATGTATGTATTTTTGGCATGAAAGGTATCAAAAATATGTACTAATTTCTTGTCTTTAAGTGAATTCATCACACCTGAGATGCTCGGATTTGGTTTGGTTTCCTTAATGTTTGTTTTTGAGAGAGAGACACGGGGCACGTGTGGGGAGGGGCAGAGGGAGAGGGACACAGAGATTCGGAGACAAGTCCAGGCTGGCAGCTGGCAGCACAGGGCCCCACATGGGGCTCTAAACCATCAACTGTGAGATCACCACCTGAGCCAGAGTCGAACCCTTAACACAGAGAGCCACCCAGGTGCCCGCTTCAATTCTCGTTTAACCTCACCACAGTAGAGATCAAGAGACACAGCCCCCACACTCGAAGGCTCTCTGGGGCCCTCAATAATCCCCTGATGTCCAAGTGTCCCGACACCACCGAGTCTGAGAAACACTGACCCAGGGAACAAAGGGCACTCTCCCCTTCTTCTCGTCAACTTGCCAATTTCTGTAGGGTTTCCCCAGCTCACCAGACTCTCTAGGGCCTGGCCCACAGGACGCAAGGGCCTAAGGCGGCCTTTGTTCGTGGCAGCCGCCTCGGGGGACAGAACGTGTGCGGCCTGTGCGGGGTCAGGGGACGGACAAGGCGGGAAGGTCTCCGACAGCCTCTGCGAGGGCGGGCGGCACACTCCTTACACGACAGCCGCGGCTGAGGCGGGCACCCGGAGAACCTCCCAGAAGCCACTATCGGCAGGGAGAAGGGCCCTTACCGCCTGCCGAGCGGTCAAGCCAGCACTGCCACGGGAGGCGCCCCCACACACACCCCGCCGCCACAGAACGGCCACCACGACTCACGGGAGCCTGCGGGCGTCCACACGGACAGGCCGGCCTTCCGCCCGAGGGTGGCCAAATGCCGTCCCCCAAGTGAGCAGAACCAGGGCGCCCCGAGCCTTCCGGCCTCCCACGGCTGGCACTGGGGCCTCTGCGGGAGTCCGAGCGGCGCTGGGTCCACCAGAACTCACCTGCCTCGATCGGGACGGTCTTCCGAGAAACAGGGGCCCCACGACGACATCCTCGTAGGTGGAAGACTTCTAGCAAGGGAGAAGCCGGATGCTCAGAAGAGCACCTCCCTCGCCCTCCACAGCGCATGCGGGCTCCTACCGACGACAAGAGCCGCCGGCCTCCCGCCCACCTCTCCGCCTGGCAAATGCGCTGTGGCGCCAGCACCAACGGAAACTACTGCGTCAGGGCGGAAAGACCACCGGGTGGGACGCTGCACCGCAGAGACTCCTCAACACGCACCCTCCCGGACGCACTGGGGTACAACGTCAGAGGCGAACCCGATCTCAGCTGCGGACCTTGGGCGATGCACACACATCAGCACAGGTTTGGGGCTGTGACAAAGGCCTCGCCCTGGTGGGGGTTTCGGATACCTGCTCAGGGGAGAGGCTGTGCCTCAGTAAGGGCAGGTATGTGTGTGAAATCTCTGGAGGATCCTCTCACATTTGCTAAAACTGCTCTAGAAAAGTAGCCAAGAAGCCAAAACCACCCCCAAAAATATGCATGGGCGGGCCTCTGTGCAATCATAACCCAAGTCTGTGCTCTTTCCAAGCCCCTCCCCCACCCCCCTCCTCGGCCACTGACAGGGGCTCGGGAGCCTGTAAGAGCCCCAATGACGCTGATGGGCCACCTCTGGGCCCGCTTCGGGACACCCTGAGCTACGTTGGAGCCGCGCTGCTCCTGATTGTCCATGTTTCCCAAAGCGCGAGACCCCCCACCCCTTGTCGCTTTTGGAGGACACACTGTGTCCCAGCAAAGCAGCAGTGCTGACTGCCCACCCACAGGCACACTCTGATCCGTGTGAGGTGGCATCTCAGTGTGGTTTTGATTTGTAGTCCCCTGATGAGGAGTCACCTTGAGCATCTTTTCTTTTTTCTTGTATTCAATATAATTTATTGTCAAATTGGTTTCCATTCAACACCCAGTGCTCATCCCCACAGGTGCCCTCCTCAATGGCCATCACCCACTTTCCCCTCTCCCCCACCCCCCATCAACCCTCAGTTTGTTCTCAGTATTTAATAGTCTCTTAGAATATGCCTCCTTCCCTCTCTGCATCTCGTGTCCCCCTTTCCCCTCCCCTCTGGTCTCCTGTGAAGTTTCTCAGGATCCACATATGAATGAAAACATATGGTATCTGTCTTTCTCTGCCTGACTTACTTCACTTGGCAGAACACCCTGCAGTTCCTTCCACGTTGCTACAAATGGCCAGATTTCATCTTTTCTCACTGCCAAGTAGTATTCCATTGTATATAGAAACCTCGTCTTCTTTATCCATTTGTCCATCGACGGGCATTTAGGCTCTTTCCATCATGTGGCTATTGTTGAAAACGCTGCTATAAACATTGGGGTACGAGTGCCCTGTGCATCAGCACTCCTGAATCCCCTGAATTCTAGCAGTGCTATTGCTGCGTCATAGGGTAGATCTATTTTTAATATGGTGAGGAGCCTCCACACTGTTTCCAGAGTGGCTGCACCAGTTTTTCTTCCCACCAACAATGCAAGAGGGTTCCTGTTTCTCCCCATCCTCTTCAGCATCTATTTTGTCCTGATTTGTTCATTTCCACCACTCTGACCGATGTGAAGTGGAATCTCAGTGTGGTTTTGATTTGTATTTCTCTGATGAGGAGTGACGCTGAGTATCTTGTCATATGTCTCTTGGTCATCTGGATGTCTTCTTTGGAAAAGTACCTTTTCATGTCTTGTGCCCATTTCATCACCCGATTATTTGTTTTCAGGTGTGGCGCTTGGTGAGTTCTTTATAGGTGTTTGGATACTAGCCCTGTGTCTGATACGTCATTTGTAAATATCTTTTCCCATTTCATGTGTTGTCTTTTTGTTATGTTGCTTGTTTCCTTTGCAGTGCAGAAGGTTTTTATCTTGATGCGGTCCCTACAGTTCATTTTTGCTTTTCACTCCCTTGCCGTTGGAGACGTGTCACGTAAGAAATTGCCACAGCTGAGGTCGGAGAGGTTTTGTCCTGCTTTCTCCTCTCGGGTTTTAAAGGTTTCGTGTCTCACATTCAGGTCCTTTATCCATTTTGAGTTTATTTTTGTGTATGCTGTAAGAAAGTGATCTAGTTTCATTCTTCTGCATGTTGCTGTCCAGTTCTCCCAGCACCAGTGGTTAAAGAGTCTGGTTTTTTTCCATTGGATACTCTTTCATGCTTTGTGGAAGATTAGTGGGCCATACATTTGTGGGTCTGAATCTGGGTTCTCTATTCTGTTCCATTGGCCTATGTGTCTGTTTGTGTGCCCATTCCATACTGTCTTGATGATTACAAGTTTGTAGCAGAGGCTACATTCTTGGACTGTGATGCCTCCGGCTTTGGTTTTCTTCTTGAATACTACTTTGTATATTCGGGGTCTTTGGTGCTTCCATACACATGTTAGCATTATTTGTTCTAGCTTTGGAAAGAATGGAGGCACGATTTTGATGGGGATTGCATTGAAGGTGTAGATTGCTTTGGGTGGTATTGACATTTTAACAATATTCCTTCTTCGAATCCATGAACATGGAATGTTTTCCCATTTCTTTTTGTCTTCTTCAATTTCCTTCATAACCCTTGTGTAGTTTTCAGCATACAGAACTTTTATATCTTTGGATTGGTTCATTCGTATTTTTAGGTTATTGATAGGTATTTTATGGTCCTGGTGCAACTATGAACGTGATCAGTTTCTTTACTTCTCTTTCTGTTTCGTTGGTATTGGTATATTAAAATGTGATGGGTTTATGTACATTGATTTGTACCCTGTGAGTTTGCTGAACTGATGTATCAGTTCAAGGAGACTTTTGGTGGATTCTGTCAGGTTTTCCAGGTAGAGTACAATATGGTCTGTGCAGAGTGAACGTTTGACTTCATCTTTGCCATTGTGATGCCATTTATTTCATTTTGTTGTCTGATTGCTGGTTCTAGGAATTGCCAAACTATGTTCAACAACAGTGGTGACAGTGGACATGCCTGTCATGTTCCTGATCTCAGGGGGAAAGTTTTCAGTTTATCCCCAGGAGAATTATATTAGCTGTGGGCTTGTATCATACGTGGCTTTTATGATGTTTTCATATGTTCCTTCTATTCTGACTTTCTTGAGGGTTTTTATTACGAAAGGATGCTGTGTTTTTTCAAATGCTTTCTCTGCCTGTATTGACAGGGTCATGTGGTTCTTACCTGTGATTTTCTTAATGTGATGTATCCTATTGGTTGATTTGCAAATATTGAAGCAGCCCTATAGCCCAGATAGGAATCCTACTTGATCATGGTGAAAAATTCTTTTCATATGCTGTGCGTTTGATTTGCCAATATCTTGTTGAGAATTTTTGTATTCTCATTCATCAGGCATATTGTCTTGTAGTCGTCTTTTTTTTTCTTTCTTTTTTTTTTTTTTTTTTTTTTTGCTGGGTCTCTGTCTGGTTTGGGAATCAAAGTAACGCTGGCTTCGTAGAATGAGTCTGGAAGTTTTCCTTCCATTTCTATTCTGTGGAACAGCTTGAGAAGCATAGATATTAACTGCTTTAGATGTCTGATGGAATTCCCCAGGGAAGCATGTGGTCCAGAAAATGAGATAAATCTTAGGATGCAATGACTAGGACAACTCCCTGGCAAACTGATGGTCTCAGGAATAAGATATGGATGGATATGAAACACATAAGTGTACGGCAAAGGGAAGCCTCCGTCATCTACCGTGGGAACCCAAAGGCAAGATGCCTGTGTTATTACCTTAGAAGTGAGGGAAAGCTTCTGGAGTTCACGGTTTTCCCTTGCCATCCTATCAGTGGATAGAGAAGACAGTGATTCCAAGGTAACAGGCTTGTGCTGCAGGCTAAGCTCAAATGTTTGGAACAGGGCTTGCATGCAGTAGTTCATGAATGGTCTCTTTCTGTGCTAAGCAGGTCCTCGAGAATACTGCCCATGGTGAACCAACTGTTCCTCAGAGTGAAAGCATCTTTAATGGCCAGGGAGGGAAACAAGTTGGCTAGCCATCATTTCTTCTATCAGCCACCCAAACACCAAGTACTCTCAGGAAGGCAGTCCTTCCTTTGGGATCTCAGAAACTGATTACTCTTGGTTAGCACAGACCAGATTCAGAGCTGGTTAGGAGTCGCCAGCACTCACTATGCAGGGGACAGTCTCATTGTCCTTGCCTGAGACCAGAGACATGGTTATCATTATGGCCAGGGAAATCAGAATGGCTAGAAACAGGGCCAAAGTGTTTCAGTTCAGCAAATTATGGAATCAAGCTGGGACAGAAATGTCTACCTCCACATTCCTCTTATCCCAGAAGGGAGGATAGCTCCCTTCCAATATCGGTGACCCTGACTCCACATGAGCATTGCTGCTGAGCACTTTGAAATCCCCTGGGCTTACCTTTGTCCACATAGTGCTGAAAGGCAATTGTTGAGGGACCCTGTGGCCCAAGGGATCTCGCGGTGACAAGAATATGGTCTGACACCCCAGTTAAAAGTAGAAAAAATGGCTCTGAGATACTGTCCCTGAGTGGACAACAGGGAGAACTTTGTTGGAAAAGAGCAACAGGATGGAGAATGATACAGAGAAGGCCAAAGTTCTTTCTTAACACAAGAGAATGTGATAAATCAAACAATGATGCGACGAGCACAATCTCCTGATAGGATGGTTGCCTCAGGAGTAAGTACCATGTGTGGGCTAGGACCAAGGGAAACCTCCTGCAGTGTTTCTCCAGAAAGGTGTGAAAAGTTCCTGGCACTGGCTTTTGTTGCCCTGTCCTTTGAAGCCAGTAGTGACACATAGTTACCAGATTGTGACTTGCGGCTAACCCTCAGGTATTTGGAGAATGGTTCTGCTGCACCAGTCCTTGAGTGGGCTCGGTCCAGTACGTAGCAGATCCTGAAGAATATTGCCAATGGATGAAGTGTTTGCTCTGCATGGTGAAGGCATCTGTATCCTCCAGTGGTAGGAGTTCTGCTGACGAACTGATGAAGATTGGGAGCGATGGTGGGGGTGGTCCAGAGCCCAAGACCAAGAAAGATCTCCTGAAGACATCTTTCATACAAAAAAGGTGATTTTATTAAATGATGGGGACAGAAACCACATGCAAGAAAATCTGCACTGGGGTCCTGACAGGTAACTTATTATTACACACCACCAGGTTGGCAGGGTGTCAAGGATAGGGTAAGTCTCTAAGCAGGGTTGGAAGCAAGTTTTCAGCACCTTGAGGGACTAGGTGTGGCTAAGGAAATGCCCTTCATTACCATTTAAGAAAACCCAAGTCATGAGACCCATTCAATGTATATGGGGCGGGTGCATAAGCTTGGAGGAATACTGCCAGCATATGCCTTGGGGCAGTTGAAATAAAAGAAGTGGACTTGCAGGGTCTTCAAGGTTGGGATAATGTTAAGTTTAGGTTGTGTTTTGCCCCTAGCAAAGGGTCATCACCATCACCGAGCAGCTAAGCTCCTAGAGGGATGTCACTCTATCTGTTTCAGGGATTGTCAGTGGGCTATAAGCAGTAAGGGAATTTAATTTTCATTTGCCGTAGCATCACACATTACCATGACAAGTGCTTAAGGCCCTTTTCTCTGTACTTGGGTGGTCAAGACTGTCCAAGGAATAACAATCATATTCCACCCAGGGTGGGAGGAGGGGCTGGCTTGTGCTTTACCCCTCAGCCTGCCTTATGCTCCCTCATCGTATCCTCCCAGAATAATGTCAACCCTGAAACCTTGAAGATGGATGAAGGTGGAAGGTCTCATCTTCTGTAGCTTCTTTGTGCTGAGTAGGGGCATAGAGTCGTCCCTACCTATATGGGTCCTTATTGGTCTCTTGGGAAACGTACAGAGGAGTTACAAAGGCGGCGGCGGCTGAATCCAAGTTGGGCCTTCTTGAGTAGAAAGGCTCATCGTTTGGCTTCAAGCAAGTGTAGTGATGGAGTCGGCACCAAGCAGAGAGGCATGGGAGAAACGAGCACAACAGAGTTAGGAAAACAAGAGAGAAGTGCTTTGGTAGTTGACAGACATGCTCCAGTCCAGGAGTGTAGCCAGTCACTAGGGGAAAGAGAGGCATTGTTGAAAGCGCCAGTTGAAGTGTGCATGTCACTCAGAAATCCAGAAATCCCTCGGTGGTAATCTGGAATGTATACGCAGCATTTTGTCAGAGCACATTCCAAACCCAGTGTCTACCAGTGCTGCCAGTGAAGATTTCAGATGTGAGGCTTGAGTATCCTCAGATGGAAGTGGGAACAGGCAGCAGGAATCCGATTGGTCTTTCCAGTTGGGAACTCGAATGTCTGCAGTGATCCTTTGAATGGCCCATCGTAAGAAGGACCTGTTAGTATGAATTGAGAAAGGAAAGTGAAAAAGAAAGGTGCGACCATCCTAAGAGAGGCTTGAGGTCTCCTACAGGTTCCCCGGAATAAGAAGGCACATTAATTTGCCCCCTGACTTCCTGTAAAGGGGGTAGAGGTTTTGTTTCCATACGGGAACCCATGAAGATTGCCCCTCTAAATGACTGCATTAGGAAGACATAATACGATGCGGTAAGGGCCATTTATTTCAGGGTTAAATCCCCTGTTGCATGAGACTTTCCATCCTTTGAATAAACTAGGTCTTGGGGGTTTATATGGGGTGAGTTTCGAGTCACTGTCAGATCAGGTGTAGGGAGGACACAGTTTGCATACTTCGAGATTTATAAATTAACTCAGCTTCAAGTGGATACTACAGCACTGTCTATTGATAGGTCTAGAGTGAGAAAAGATCTTGTGTACAGTGGTTGGGGAAACCCATCCCATTTTCAAGCTGTTTAAAGATTATACCCGGGGGGTCCTATTACTATGCCCACAGGAGAACAACAAGGTTGTCCATACCTGTGCTATTGTGACAGGATCTCTCAAGGTTACCTCACGTTGTCTAGTTTAGGCAAACATTTGAAGACAACTAGGATTTAACATCGATAACGTGCATTGCTGAAGTGTAGTTTTTCTCTGTAAAAACCCTCTTTGCCTGAGACAGCCAAATCCAGACTAATTCATCTGCAAACGAGGCCACTCTTGACAAACTTGGCCTCATTATTTCCATAAGCTCTGCAAGAGGAGTCATTGATCCTAAGGATCTTTGAAAGCGTGCTTTACTTTACTGGAATCCCTTCTAAGGAATCTCCAGACTGAAGCTTTGTAGCCTCTCCAGGCCGGAAGGCAAACCAAGTACTTCCTTTCAGATGGGCCTGCAATACCTGTGGAATTGGGTGAATTCCTCTTCACGAGGTCCCCAAGATATCCTGAGGTTCCTGTGCCCCTCCCCCACTCCTTCTCTCTCTCTCTCTCTCTCTCTCTCTCTCTCTCTCTCTCTCTCTCTTCATAAAGGATAAACATAACAAAATCTTCTCTCATGAAACCTGTTTCGTATCGTAGGAGATTCACAAAATAAATACTTTTAGGACAAATACAGGGATTTGCAATCTTTCAGATTCCTACTAAAAAGGGTAAGTATTTCGAGAACTCAAAAGCTATATTCAAACTGAACCAGAATTAGGAAGAGGGGCGTAAATGAATTGAGGAAGATTATAGTTTTGTGAGTCTTGCTGGAAATCTTGCTGCTTCTCTAATGTTTGCTGTTCCAGATGAAGGAAACGTTCTCTGCTCTTCAGGTATCTCTAATATGCAGAGATGTCACCAACTATTCACTTGTCAACTGAGGCCTTGACCTTCCCTCTGTACCTAAATCTTCTGAAATTCAAACACTCTCTGTGAGTATTCTTCCTTTCATGGCCATTACAGGTATTTGCCTACGTGCAATAAGAATCTCTTGCTTGTAACAGGACACCATTGGAAATACTGGTTACTTTCCTATGGCGTTGACTGGAATGTCCTATTTGAGAGACATGCATAGACTCAGAAATGGCACTACAACTTCGAGGAACTAAGGTTGACGTGATGTAACATGGAGCCATTAAAGCCCCTTGGAAATGTTTTCCGGATACCTGGTTCCCAGAGTTCCCAGCAGCCTCACCAGGCAAGTAAAGAGTGTCCCTTCCTGGCAGGCACAGGAACCCTAGGATATCTTGGGGACCTCGTGAAGAGGAATTCGCCCAATTCCACTGGTATTACAGGCCCATCTGACAGGAAGTCCTTGGTTTGGCTTCTGGCCTGGAGAGGCTACCAAAGTTCAGTCTGGAGATTCCTTAGAAGGGATTCCAGTAAAGTAAAGCACGCTTTCAAAGATCCTTAGGATCAATGACTCTTCTTGCAGAGCTTATGGAAATAATGAGGCCAAGTTTGTCAAGAGTGCCCTTTTTTGCAAATGAATTGGTCTGGATTTGGGTATCACAGGCAAAGAGGGTTTTTAGACAGAAAAACTACATTTCAGCAATGCACATTATCAATGTTAAATCCTACTTGTCTTCAAATGTTTGCCTAAACTAGACAACGTGAGGTAACCTTGAGAGATCCTGTCACAATAGCACAGGTATGGACAACCTTGTTCTCCTGTGGGCATAGTAATAGGACCCCCTGGGTATAATCCTTAAACAGCTTGAAAATGGGATGGGTTTCCCCAACCACTGTACACAAGATCTTTTCTCACTCTAGACCTAGCAATAGACAGTGCTGTAGTATCCACTTGAAGCTGAGTTAATTTATAAATCTCGAAGTATGCAAACCGTGTCCTCCCTACACCTGATCTGACAGTGACTCGAAACTCACCCCATATAAATCCCCAGACCTAATTGTTCAAAGGATGGAAAGTCTCATGCAACAGGGGATTTAACCCTGAAATAAACGGCCCTTACCGCATCGTATTATGTCTTCCTACTGCAGTCATTTAGAGGGGCAATTTTCATGGGCTCCCGTATCGAAATAAAACCTCTACCCGCTTTACAGTTAGTCAGTGGGCAAACTAATGTGCCTTTTATTCCGGGGAACCTGTAGGAGACCTCAAGCCTCTCTTAGGATGGTCGCACCTTTCTTTTTCACTTTCCTTTCTCAATTCATACTAACAGGTCCTTCTTACGATGGGCCATTCAAAGGATCACTGCAGACATTCGAGTTCCCAACTGGAAAGACCAATCGGATTCCTGCTGCCTGTTCCCACTTCCGTCTGAGGATACTCAAGCCTCACATCTGAAATCTTCACTGGCAGCACTGGTAGACACTGGGTTTGGAATGTGCTCTGACAAAATGCTGTGTATACATTCCAGATTACCACCGAGGGATTTCTGGATTTCTGAGTGACATGCATACTTCAACTGGCGCTTTCAACAATGCCTCTCTTTCCCCTAATGACTGGCTACACTCCTGGACTGGAGCATGTCTGTCAACTACCAAAGCACTTCTCTCTTGTTTTCCTAACTCTGTTGTGCTCGTTTCTCCCATGCCTCTCTGCTTGGTGCCGACTCCATCACTACACTTGCTGAAGCCAAACGATGAGCCTTTCTACTCAAGAAGGCCCAACTTGGATTCAGCCGCCGCCGCCTTTGTAACTCCTCTGTACGTTTCCCAAGAGACCAATAAGGACCCATATAGGTAGGGACGACTCTATGCCCCTACTCAGCACAAAGAAGCTACAGAAGATGAGACCTTCCACCTTCATCCATCTTCAAGGTTTCAGGGTTGACATTATTCTGGGAGGATACGATGAGGGAGCATAAGGCAGGCTGAGGGGTAAAGCACAAGCCAGCCCCTCCTCCCACCCTGGGTGGAATATGATTGTTATTCCTTGGACAGTCTTGACCACCCAAGTACAGAGAAAAGGGCCTTAAGCACTTGTCATGGTAATGTGTGATGCTACGGCAAATGAAAATTAAATTCCCTTACTGCTTATAGCCCACTGACAATCCCTGAAACGGATAGAGTGACATCCCTCTAGGAGCTTAGCTGCTCGGTGATGGTGATGACCCTTTGCTAGGGGCAAAACACAACCTAAGCTTAACATTATCCCAACCTTGAAGACCCTGCAAGTCCACTTCTTTTATTTCAACTGCCCCAAGGCATATGCTGGCAGTATTCCTCCAAGCTTATGCACCCGCCCCATATACATTGAATGGGTCTCATGACTTGGGTTTTATTATGTGGTAATGAAGGGCATTTCCTTAGGCACACCTAGCCCCTCAAGGTGCTGAAAAATTGCTTCCCCCTAACCCTAACCCTATCCTTGACACCCTGCCAACCTGGTGGTGTGTAATAATGAGTTACCCGTCAGGACCCCAGTGCAGATTTTCTTGCATGTGGTTTCTGTCCCCATAGTTTAATAAAATCACCTTTTTTGTATGAAAGATGTCTTCAGGAGACCTTTCTTGGTCTTGGGCTCTGGATCACGCCCACCATCGCCCCCATTCTTCATCAGTTCGTCAGCAGAACTCCAAACGCTGGAGGATACAGATGCTTTCACCATGCAGAGCAGACACTTCATCCACTGGCAGTAATCTTCAGGATCTGCTACGTGCCAGACACAGCCCACTCAAGGACTGGTGCAGCAGAGCCACTCTCCAAATATCTGAGGGTTAGCCCCAAGCTAGAATGTGCTGACTGGGTGTCAACTCTGGCTTCAAAGGACAGGGCAACAAAAGCCAGTGCCAGGAACCTTTCACGCCTTTCTGGAGAAACACTGCAGGAGGTTTCCCTTGGTCCTAGCCCACACATGGTACTTACTCCTGAGGCAACCATCCTATCAGGAGATTGTGCTCGTCGCATCATTGTTTGATTTGTCACATTCTCTCGTGTTAAGAAAGAACTTTGGCCATCTCTGTATCATTCTCCATCCTGTTGCTCTTTTCCCACAAAGTTCTCTCTGTTGTCCATTCAGGGAAGGTATCTCAGAGCCATTTTTTCTACTTTTAACTGGGGTGTCAGACCATTTTCTTGTCACCGTGGGATCCCTTGGGCCACAGGGTCCCTCAACAATTGCCTTTCAGCACTAAGTGGACAAAGGTAAGCCCAGGGGATTTCAAAGTGCCCAGCAGCAATGCTCATGTGGAGTCAGGGTCACGGATATTGGGAAGGAGCTATCCTGCCTTCTGGGATAAGGGGAATGTGGAGGTAGACATTTCTGTCCCAGCTTGATTCCATAATTTGCTGAACTGAAACACTTTGGCCCTGTTTCTAGCCATTCTGATTTCCCTGGCCATAATGATAACCATGTCTCTGGTCTCAGGCAAGGACAATGAGACTGTCCCCTGCATAGTGAGTGCTGGCGACTCCTAACCAGCTCTGAATCTGGTCTGTGCTAACCAAGAGCAATCAGTTTCTGAGATCCCAAAGGAAGGATTGCCTTCCTGAGAGTACTTGGTGTGTGGGTGGCTGATAGAAGAAATGATGGCTAGCCAACTTGTTTCCCTCCCTGGCCATTAAAGATGCTTTTACTCTGAGGAACAGTTGGTTCACCATGGGCAGTATTCTCGAGGACCTGCTTAGCACAGAAAGAGACCATTCATGAACTACTGCATGCAAGCCCTGTTCCAAACATTTGAGCTTAGCCTGCAGCACAAGCCTGTTACCTTGGGATCACTGTCTTCTCTATCCACTGATAGGATGGCAAGGGAAAACAGTGAACTCCAGAAGCATTCCCTCTGTTTCTGAAGTAAGAACACAGGCATCTTGCCTTTGGGTTCCCATGGTAGTCGACAGCGGCTTCCCTTTGCCCTACTCATATGTGTTTCATATCTATCCATATCTTATTCCTGAGACCATCAGCTTGCCAGGGAGTTGTCCTAGTCATTGCATCCTAAGATTTATCTCATTTTCTGGACCACATGCTTCCCTGGGGAATTCCATCAGACATCTAAAGCAGTTAATATCTATGCTTCTCAAGCTGTTCCACAGAATAGAAATGCAAGGAAAACTTCCAGACTCATTGTACAAAGCCAGCTTTACTTTGATTCCCAAACCAGACAGAGACCCAGCAAAAAAAAAAAAAAAGTAAAAGAAGAAAAAAAAGAAAAAGAAAAGACGACTACAAGACAATATGCCTGATGAATGAGAATACAAAAATTCTCAACAAGATACTGGCAAATCAAACGCACAACATTTGAAAAGAACTTTTCACCATGATCAAGTAGGATTCCTATCTGGGCTATAGGGCTGGTTCAATATTTGCAAATCAATCAATAGGATACATCACGTTAAGAAAATCACAGGTAAGAACCACATGACCCTGTCAATACAGGCAGAGAAAGCATTTGAAAAAACACAGCATCCTTTCTTAATAAAAACCCTCAAGAAAGTTGGAATAGAAGGAACATATGTAAACATTATCAAAGCCACGTATGATACAAGCCCACAGCTAATATAATTCTCCGGGGGATAAACTGAAAACTTTCCCCCTCAGATCAGGAACATGACAGGCATGTCCACTGTCACCACTGTTGTTGAACATAGTTTGGCAATTCCTAGAACCAGCAATCAGACAACAAAATGAAATAAATGGTATCACAATGGCAAAGATGAAGCCAAACGTTCACTCTTTACAGACCACATGATACTCTACATGGAAAACCTGACAGAATCCACCAAAAGTCTCCTCGAACTGATATATCAGTGCAGCAAAGTCGCAGGGTACAAAAGCAATGTACAGAAACCCATTGCATTTTGATATACCAATAACAAACAGAAAGAGAAGTAAGGAAACTGATCACGTTCATAGTTGAACCAGGACCATAAAATATCTATCAATAACCTAAAAATACGAATGAACCTATCCAAAGATATAAAAGATGTGTGTGCTGAAAACTATAGAAGGTTTATGAAGTAAATTGAGGAAGACACAAAGAATGGGAAAACTTTCCATGTTCATGGATTTGAAGAAGGAATATTGTTAAAATGTCAATACCACCCAAAGCAGTCTACACCTTCAATGCAATCCCCATCAAAATCGTGCCACCATTCTTTCCAAAGCTAGAGCAAATAATGCTAACATGTGTATGGAAGCACCAAAGACCCCGAATATACAAAGTAATATTCGAGAAGAAAACCAAAGCAGGAGGCATCACAGTCCCAGAATGTAGCCTCAGCTACAAACCTGTTATCATCAAGACAGTGTGGCATGGGCACACAAACAGACACATAGGCCAATGGAACAGAATAGAGAACCCAGATTCAGACCCACAAATGTATGGCCCGGCCCACTAATCTTCCACAAAGCATGAAAGAGTATCCAGTGGAAAAAAACCAGACTCTTTAACCACTGGTGCTGGGAGAACTGGACAGCAACATGCAGAAGAATGAAACTAGATCGCTTTCTTACAGCATACACAAAAATAAACTCAAAATGGATAAAGGACCTGAATGTGAGACACGAAACCTTTAAAACCTGAGAGGAGAAAGCAGGACAAAACCTCTCCGACCTCAGCTGTGGCAATTTCTTACATGACACATCTCCCAAGGCAATGGAATTAAAAGCAAAAATGAACTATTGGGACCTACTCAAGATAAACACCCTCTGCACTGCAAAGGAAACAAGCAACAAAACAAAAAGACAACACATGAAATGGGAAAAGATATTTGCAAATGATGTATCAGACACAGGGCTAGTATCCAAACACCTATAAAGAGCTCACCAAACGCCACACCTGAAAACAAATAATCGGGTGATGAAATGGGCACAAGACATGAATAGGTACTTTTCGAAAGAAGACATCCAGATGACCAAGAGACATATGACAAGATACTCAGCGTCACTCCTCATCAGAGAAATACAAATCTAAACCACACTGAGATTCCACTTCACATCAGTCGGAGTGGCGGAAATGAACAAATCAGGACAAAATAGATGCTGAAGAGGATAGGAGAAACAGGAACCCTCTTGCATTGTTGGTGGGAAGAAAAACTGGTGCAGCCACTCTGGAAACAGTGTGGAGGTTCCTCACCATATTAAAAATAGATCTACCCTATGACGCAGCAATAGCACTGCTAGAATTCAGGGGATTCAGGAGTGCTGATGCACAGGGCACTCGTACCCCAATGTTTATAGCAGCGTTTTCAACAATAGCCACATGATGGAAAGAGCCTAAATGCCCGTCGATGGACAAATGGATAAAGAAGACGAGGTTTCTATATACAATGGAATACTACTTGGCAGTGAGAAAAGATGAAATCTGGCCATTTGTGGCAACGTGGAAGGAACTGCAGGGTGTTCTGCCAAGTGAAGTAAGTCAGGCAGAGAAAGACAGATACCATATGTTTTCATTCATATGTGGATCCTGAGAAACTTCACAGGAGACCAGAGGGGAGGGGAAAGGGGGACACGAGTTGCAGAGAGGGAAGGAGGCATACCAGAAGAGACTCTTAAATACTGAGAACAAACTGAGGGTTGATGGGGGGTGGGGGAGACGGGAAAGTGGGTGATGGCCATTGAGGAGGGCACCTGTGGGGATGAGCACTGGGTGTTGAATGGAAACCAATTTGACAATAAATTATATTGAATACAAGAAAAAAGAAAAGATGCTCAAGGTGACTCCTCATCAGGGGACTACAAATCAAAACCACACTGAGATGCCACCTCACACGGATCAGAGTGTGCCTGTGGGTGGGCAGTCAGCACTGCTGCTTTGCTGGGACACAGTGTGTCCTCCAAAAGCGACAAGGGGTGGGGGGTCTCGCGCTTTGGGAAACATGGACAATCAGGAGCAGCGCGGCTCCAACGTAGCTCAGGGTGTCCCGAAGCGGGCCCAGAGGTGGCCCATCAGCGTCATTGGGGCTCTTACAGGCTCCCGAGCCCCTGTCAGTGGCCGAGGAGGGGGGTGGGGGAGGGGCTTGGAAAGAGCACAGACTTGGGTTATGATTGCACAGAGGCCCGCCCATGCATATTTTTGGGGGTGGTTTTGGCTTCTTGGCTACTTTTCTAGAGCAGTTTTAGCAAATGTGAGAGGATCCTCCAGAGATTTCACACACATACCTGCCCTTACTGAGGCACAGCCTCTCCCCTGAGCAGGTATCCGAAACCCCCACCAGGGCGAGGCCTTTGTCACAGCCCCAAACCTGTGCTGATGTGTGTGCATCGCCCAAGGTCCGCAGCTGAGATCGGGTTCGCCTCTGACGTTGTACCCCAGTGCGTCCGGGAGGGTGCGTGTTGAGGAGTCTCTGCGGTGCAGCGTCCCACCCGGTGGTCTTTCCGCCCTGACGCAGTAGTTTCCGTTGGTGCTGGCGCCACAGCGCATTTGCCAGGCGGAGAGGTGGGGCGGGAGGCCGGCGGCTCTTGTCGTCGGTAGGAGCCCGCATGCGCTGTGGAGGGCGAGGGAGGTGCTCTTCTGAGCATCCGGCTTCTCCCTTGCTAGAAGTCTTCCACCTACGAGGATGTCGTCGTGGGGCCCCTGTTTCTCGGAAGACCGTCCCGATCGAGGCAGGTGAGTTCTGGTGGACCCAGCGCCGCTCGGACTCCCGCAGAGGCCCCAGTGCCAGCCGTGGGAGGCCGGGAGGCTCGGGGCGCCCTGGTTCTGCTCACTTGGGGGACGGCATTTGGCCACCCTCGGGCGGAAGGCCGGCCTGTCCGTGTGGACGCCCGCAGGCTCCCGTGAGTCGTGGTGGCCGCTCTGTGGCGGCGGGGTGTGTGTGGGGGCGCCTCCCGTGGCAGTGCTGGCTTGACCGCTCGGCAGGCGGTAAGGGCCCTTCTCCCTGCCGATAGTGGCTTCTGGGAGGTTCTCCGGGTACCCGCCTCAGCCGCGGCTGTCGTGTAAGGAGTGTGCCGCCCGCCCTCGCAGAGGCTGTCGGAGACCTTCCCGCCTTGTCCGTCCCCTGACCCCGCACAGGCCGCACACGTTCTGTCCCCCGAGGCGGCTGCCACAAACAAAGGCCGCCTTAGGCCCTTGCGTCCTGTGGGCCAGGCCCTAGAGAGTCTGGTGAGCTGGGGAAACCCTACAGAAATTGGCAAGTTGACGAGAAGAAGGGGAGAGTGCCCTTTGTTCCCTGGGTCAGTGTTTCTCAGACTCGGTGGTGTCGGGACACTTGGACATCAGGGGATTATTGAGGGCCCCAGAGAGCCTTCGAGTGTGGGGGCTGTGTCTCTTGATCTCTACTGTGGTGAGGTTAAACGAGAATTGAAGCGGGCACCTGGGTGGCTCTCTGTGTTAAGGGTTCGACTCTGGCTCAGGTGGTGATCTCACAGTTGATGGTTTAGAGCCCCATGTGGGGCTCTGTGCTGCCAGCTGCCAGCCTGGACTTGTCTCCGAATCTCTGTGTCCCTCTCCCTCTGCCCCTCCCCACACGTGCCCCGTGTCTGTCTCTCAAAAACAAACATTAAGGAAACCAAACCAAATCCGAGCATCTCAGGTGTGATGAATTCACTTAAAGACAAGAAATTAGTACATATTTTTGATACCTTTCATGCCAAAAATACATACATTTTCAGAACAACACTGTGTAGAAGCATGGCATTGGCATTGGCATTGGCTTAGTGCAAGATCTTTATTCTTCCAGCCGCTTCTGCATTCAGTGTCTTGTGGCCAATTATGTTCAGGAAGGTGATGTGGACACCCCCAGATGAACAGCTGGAGGCGAGGAGGGTGTGGCGGTAGCTCCTGGGGTGTCTGAATGCTCTTTCCTGATTCCGCACTCAGATGGGTGGGGCTTCCTTGCTTCTCTTGGGGGTTAGGGGCCCGCACAGAGCTGCATTTTTGTGTGGCACGCGGTGGACGTTTGGAACATCCTAGGCCACTACTTTCAGCTGATCTTCCATATCTTTCACTCAGCGAACCCATTCTTGGAACCACCACCTGGATGAAGAAATGGAACCTTACCGTGCTTCCTACCTCCTACTGACTCCCACCGAACGTCCCCCAAAGGTAACCACGGTCTTGACTTTCACCAGCGATGGCTTTGGCTTGTTCTTCGCTTCACGTTGAGCCAACCTTTGAGCGCTGTGTGGGCGCAATGCACCTGCTTTCCTTGCGTGGCTGTGCTGGTCCTCCCCTGCTGTCAAAGGCCCAGTGTGTGAGCACAGCACGGTTTATTCTTTCTCCTGTGGGTGCTCCGGTTTGTGCAGAGGCTGCCTGCAGATCCACATGCATCGTATTGGGTTGCCTTGGAGGAGCAGGGCGTGAGTGGTGGCACGTGTCTGTTCCCCACGAGCAACAGCGTGCGGGAGCTCAGGGCTGGCTGATGCCTGGTATTGCCTCTTCTCGTGTGTTAGCTGGTTGCTGGGGCTCAGGTGCTGGGAGGGATGGTGTATTCGTGGGACCCGCCCCTGTGTGTGTCTTGGCCACTTACCTGTTTCTTTTGTGAAATAATTGCCTTTTGGAAGCCACTTTGTGATTAGGTTGTGTGTTTTGGTTTTTGTTGATTTGAATGAGTTCTTTCTATGTGTGTGGAATACATCTGTGAATGGCAGAGGTTTTCACATTCTTGTGTATGTCTGCCTTACATTCTCTGTGTTGCCTTGTGGTAAGTTTCTTTCTTTTTCTTTCCAATAGTCTAACCATTTGTATGTTTCTTGCCTTGGATTGGCTAGGGCCTCCAGTACTGTGTTGAATGGAAGTGGTGAGAGTAGGTGTCCTTGTCTCCTTCCAGATACGAGGGAGAAGGGTTTCATAATTTTTTGTATACTTAATATTTTTTAAAGTTTCTTTCTTTATTGATTTTGAGAGCGTGCATGGGAAGGGGAGTGAGAGATGGGAAAGCGAGTGGATCCCAAGCAGACTCCGCCCTGTCAGCACAGAGTCTGATGCGAGGCTTGAACTCATGAACCGTGAGATCATGGCCTGAGCTGAAATCAAGGGTCAGACGCTTCACCGACTAGAAGCCACTCAGGTGCCCCAAAGGGTTCAGTATTTTACCACTACATATGACACCTGCCGTTGCGTTACTGGTAGATAGTTGTATCAAAACATGAAAATTCGGGGCGCCTGGGTGGCGCAGTCGGTTAAGCGTCCGACTTCAGCCAGGTCATGATCTCGCGGTCCGGGAGTTCGAGCCCCGCGTCGGGCTCTGGGCTGATGGCTCAGAGCCTGGAGCCTGTTTCCGATTCTGTGTCTCCCTCTCTCTCTGCCCCTCCTCCGTTCATGCTCTGTCTCTCTCTGTCCCAAAAATAAATAAACGTTGAAAAAAAAAAAACATGAAAATTCTCCTCTATTTTTAGTTTGCTCTGATTTTTTAACACTCATCAAAGAAATAATAATACTAAATTTTCTGAAATGTGTTTTGTGCATTTTGGGGACAAGTGATTTGTTTCAATGTTGTGGTTTTACTTAAAACAACTTTTGCCCGTCGAGAATAATCCAAACCTGATGTCTATGCATTCTCTTTTCACTGGATTCCATTTGTAAATAGTGTGCTTTGCATTCTTGCATGTGTATTCAAGAGAGAGGTGGGTGTTCCCTCACACCCTCTTGTGCTGTCCATGCTGGGGTTTGGGATTAAGGTCGTGTTGGCCTCCTAAAACAACGTAGGAAGAAGCACTCCTTGTGCTTTCCCAGAAGAGTTTTTGTGTGTGTTCTTTACTTTTGGGAAGAAGTGCTAGGCCCACAGCTGGTGTAGGGTTTTCCTTGTGAGAAGGGTTTTCATTGCAGATTCCTTTCTTAAGTGGAAATAGGATTTTTCTGATTTCCCATATCTTCTTGTGTCTATTTAGATAAGGCATTTTGTTTTCTTGTAATTTGCTCAGACCTCCCAAACTTTCCAAGGAGTAAGTGTCAACTGGTTTCTAATATCCCTCCTATCTGCAGCATCTGGTGTGATATTTGCTTTAGAACTTCTTGATATTGGTACTTTGTGCTTTGTTTCTTTTTCATAGAACCAACTTGGGCTTTTTTTTTTTTATTTCTGTCATTTACTATTTGTTTCCTGCAGCACTGATTTCTGCCCTTTTGTTTTCCATCTACTTGGTGATTGTTTGCTGTCCCATCTTGTAGTTCTTGAACTAAATCCTTCATTTGATTTGTAGCCTTTGTTCTTTTCCAGTATGTGTATTGTATTTATTTGCTTCTTAGTGTGTTGATTCATTTTAGAATGAGAGCATGAGCAGGGCAGAGGGGCAGAGGGAGAGAGAGAGAGAGAGAGAGAGACAGAGAGAGAGAGAATCTCAAGCAGGCTCCTCACTCAGTGTGGAGCCTGGCTGGGGATCAACCTTGTGGCCGTGGGATCATACCCTGAGCCAAAATGAAGTGTTGGTCACCAAGCAACTGAGCTATCCCTATGATATATGTATTCTAAAGGCATGAGTCTCCCTTTAAGCACACCTTTACCAATCTCACAAGTTTTGATAAGCTAAATGTTTATTATCTTTTATGTGAAACTAGTTTCTAACTTTCATTGTGGCATCTTTTTCTTAATTCATCACAACGTTTAGGAGCATAACACATCTTGATGTTTCGGGGGATTTTCTCGTTCTCTTTGTGCGGATTTCTAGCTTCATTCCATGAAGGTATCTGTCTCAGTGTTTTTGGGTGATTGTAACAAAATTCCATAGACTGGCTGCCTAATAAGCACAGAAGCTTCTTTCCTATAGTTGAGGAGACTGGGAAGTTCTCAAGATCAAGCATCTGCAGATTCAGGGTCAGGTGAGAGTCAGCTTCCTGGTTCATCAACAGCCTGCTTCTCCCTGTCCTCAAGTGGTGGCAGGGGTGATGGTGCTCTCTCAGCCGCCCAGGACTGGTCATCACCGGAAGTCTCCCTGTCTTCATCCCATCACTGTGGGCGTGATGAATTGTTGGGGTAAATGAACTGTGAATCTAATGCAATCCCTAAATATGCCCTGCAGTATTTCAGTCCTTTCAGATGAGTTCACTTTCCTAATGGCCTGGCATATATTCGTTTTCATGAACTGTTCCTTGGCCACGTGCAAATAATGTGTATTGGGGGGGATGCAGTATTCTCTGTTTATATGTTAGATGAAGTTTGTTAATGACAGAATTCAGATTTTAGTAACCACTTTAAACCAAGTAAGGAATAGGCGAGAACGAGTTTCCTAATATTACTAACAGGTATATCCAAAATATCATTTCAGTGTATAGCCAGCGTGAGAAAAACTAATGAATGATTTTGCATTCTCTTTTATCACATTGTCTTTAAAATGTGGTGTGCATTATATACTTTCCACACGTCGCACTTTGAGGAGCCGCATTGCAAGTACTTGCAATAAAGCACGTGACCGCATATTGGACAGCCCCGTCCCACTCCTTTGATTTGTCTGTTGTCGTCAGTTCTGTCAGATACTGAGAGATGTATCGTCAAGTCTCCCATCGTGCTTATGGATGTGGCTCTTTTTCCTTTTCTATGTCAATTTTTCTGTATTTTGAGATTGCGTTATTAGGTATATGCAAGTTTAGAAGTGTTGTGTTCTTGGTTAATGGAACTTCCATCGTGAAATGTTCCTCTCGGTCTCTATTAGAGCTTTTTGCTATAGAGGTTACTTTCTTGGAGGGTCCCAGTGGCCACATCAGTTTTCTGTTCGGTAGGGTTTGCCTGGGGATCTTTTTTTTTTTTTTTTTTTTTTTTAAATTTTTTTTTTTCAACGTTTATTTATTTTTGGGACAGAGAGAGACAGAGCATGAACGGGGGAGGGGCAGAGAGAGAGGGAGACACAGAATCGGAAACAGGCTCCAGGCTCTGAGCCATCAGCCCAGAGCCCGACGCGGGGCTCGAACTCACGGACCGCGAGATCGTGACCTGGCTGAAGTCGGACGCTTAACCGACTGCGCCACCCAGGCGCCCCAATGCCTGGGGATCTTTTACTTCCACCTGTCTGTGATCTTACGTTTTAGGGTGTACCTTTGTGACCAGCGTATGCTTAGTTTCCTTCTAATGAATTTGACACTCAAACTTTTCCTTGGAGTGTTTGTGCACATGTAATGACTGATAGGTTAGTTTACACGTACCGTATTAGTAGTTTCTTGTTTGTCCCACCTGTTGTGTGTTCTTTTGGTCTCTAGCCTTCCTTTAGAAGTAGGAGAGAGTTTTTAATTGTACACTGATGTGTTAGGTAATTGGAATATATCTATTTCTAGAGGCACGTGCATTTTAAACTGACCCCTGCCTGATTCAGGTCTTGTGCTGCTTCCCTGACACTGCTCTCTCCTTTTATCTTTTCTTTGTTTTAAGATTTATTTGTTTTTTGAAAGAGACATAATACAATCGGGTGAGGGGCAGAGCAGAAAGGGAGACACAGAATCTGATGCAGGCTCCAGGCTCTCAGCCATCCGCACAGACTCTGATGCAGGGCTCCAACTCACAAAACGTGACATCGTGACCTGAGCAATGTCGGACACTCAACTGACTGAGCTACCCAGGCGCCCCTGCTCTTTTCTTTGACACTTGAAGCACACTGAACTCCTCTTCACCTTTTGTTGCCTAATATTTTTACGTCTTAGATGGATTTTGGCGTTGTTGTCATTGTTTCGTGCACTTAATGCTTGTTAAGGTTTGTTCTCATAGTTACCCTTTCTGTTGTGACGTTGTTCTGCAAGCCTTGTTTTTTCATATTTCTGTCAGAGACTACATTTCTTCTTTGCAACGAGCTGCTTTAATATTGCTTTTAGTTTGTGTCTGTAGTTGATGTGTAGTCATGGTTTTTGTGTGTGTGTGTGTGTGTGTGTGTGTTGTTTTTGTTGTTCTGTTTTTATTTTTGCTTCTGTTTTGCCTGAAAAACATCTTTCCTTTGCCTTCACTGTGAAGAATGTTTCTGTTAGGTAAAGACTTTCAGGTTGGTGGCTATTTTAGTTCACCTTTCATACATGCCATTCCATCATCTGGCTTCATTTGCTTTTCTTGAAGAGTCAGCTGGTAGTGTTGTTGTTGTCCCATGGAAGGCGGTATCTTTGTCCTCTCAAGATTGGTCACATCTTTTTGCCTGAGGTGTTCTTTGTGGAGTCACTGTCACGGTTCTTTTATCAGTTTTGGAATAGTTTTGATTCTTATCTTTGTAGGGATGTGTTAATATCCATTCTGTGTTTCCTCTACTTTGAGGGTTCCCATTGGACCTTTTTACCGTATCTTCTGTGTCTTTTGGGCTTCTGTATTTTCTGGACGTTTTCTCTGTGTATGGTCTAGATATATTTTTATCTACCTATCTTTCAGTTCACTGAGTCTATTCACCTGTGTGTAGTCTGATGTGAAGCCCATAGACTGAGTTCTTAATGCTTTTAACAAGATTTTTTACACTTTTATTTATGTTGGAGAGCTAGACAGGTTGTGAGTAAGGGAAGAACAGGGAGAGAGGGAGACACAGATGCCGAAGCAGGCTCTCGGCTCTGCACTATCAGCACAGAGCCCAACACGAGGGCTCAAACTCCCGAATCATGAGATCATGACCTGAGCTAAAGTCAGATGCTTAAGCAAATGAGCCACTCAGGCACCTGGAGACCCTAATTTTAGCTCCGATAATTTGCAGTTTGAGAATCCGTTTTGAGTCTCTGAAAATTTTCCATTTGTCAAGAATGGTTTTTGGACAGTTGACTTTTGCATCCAGTAATTCCAGTCTATGTGTCTCTTCTTGGTCTGTTTCTCTTCTTTCTTCTCTGGGTCGCTATGATACAAAACCTGTTTTTTTTTATGTTTATTTATTTATTTTGAGGGAGAAAGAAAGTGAGAGCAGGGGTGGGGGTAGAGAATGGGGGAGAGAGAGACACTCTTGAGCAGATGCTCTTTTCTGTCAGTAGAGAGCCCAACACAGGGCTCAAACTCACAAACGTGAGCCGAAACCAAGTGTTGGTCACTTAAACGAGTAGACTGAGCTATCCAGGTACCTCTCTGTTTTTGTTTGCTTGTTTGTTTCTTTCCTTTTCTTATTAAAAGAATATTTTTTTCGTTCATATTTGAGAGAGAGAGGGGTAGAGACAAAACTTGAGCAGGGGAGGGGGAGATAAAGTGGGAGACACAGAATCCAAAGCAGACTCCAGGCTCTTCACTGTCAGCACGGAGCCCAACACCGGACTCAAACCATAAACCATGAGATCATGACCTGAACCGAATTGGGATGCTTACCCGACTGAGTCACCCAGACATTCCTTTTCTTTTCTTTTCTTTTCTTTTCTTTTCTTTTCTTTTCTTTTCTTTTCTTTTCTTTTTCTTTTCTTTCCTTTTTTCTTTTCTTTTCTTTTCTTTTTCTTTTTCTTTTCTTTTCTTTTCTTCTCTTTCCTTTCCTTTTTTCTTCTCTTCTCTTCTCTTCTCTTCTTTCTTTCTTTTTCTTTTCTTCTTTGTTTTTAATTTTGTGTTGGACATTATGTAGAAGCATAGAGGCTCTTTGTGTGGTTGTATTTCTTCAGCATTTCATCCCACACACCTCGAGTTCGGAGGTTATTGGGCTCAGTTAGGCGTGAGTGACCTGAGACTGGGGCTCAGTCTTTGTAAGGTGCAGTGTGAGCTGGGCTCACGCTGTCCCCCACCCCCATGTAGTCCTCCAGTGTCTCCATCTTGAGGCCGGGAGTATTTCCAAGGACCCCTTCTTGGGGCTATGTCCCAAAGCCCAGTTATTTTCTCCGCAGCACAATGAGATCATTGAAGTGTCAGCTTCTCAGACAGTGCTTGTCGAGTGCCGGGCTCATTTTCTGTGCCTCCCTGTGCTGTCCAGAGCTCGGTTAGCTGCGACTTTCTGCTTGCCTTTCTGTTAGGTTTCCTTTGCAGCTCGTTGGTATCTTGCCTCCAATCCCTGAGGAAATTCAGAATCCTCACATGTCTTGAGGGAGAGAGAGGACTCTGAACATTAGAGTTGGCTCAGCGGGCTTCCCTTTTGTTGGGGTCTCAGTCCTTCCAGTTGTGACTGCCTCAGTGTCTCCTTGATGCCTTCAAACACTGCTTAAAATTGAACTCATCTTTCCTAGTTCATGATGGGTTGACTAACAGACTACTCACACGTATAAGAGCAAGCCGGAAAAGAGTGAGAAGTCATAGTGAACATTTTGGTCATCAGCATTTGTTACAGGAGAAAACGAAACCCAGTAGTCCTTGCCTAGTACCCATCGTTCTTCTAAAATGACCATCCAGTTTGCCCACGCTCAGCCAGCGTCCATGGGGTGGTGATGGTGTCAGCGTCCCAGCCCCACCCCCCTACACCACCGCTCTCTTCCCCTGTCAGGTGCCTGCCCAGGGCGGGCTTTGTGGTGCCAGGCTGGCTGTGGCAGGGCAGGCAGAGGAAGTGGATGGCTTAAGTGACACTTACTCTTTGAGTGTTTGATCAGTGTTCATTGTTTTCTAATTTTCGTAATGTTTATTTACTTTTTAGAGAGACAGAGAGTGTGGCCAGGGTAGGGGCAGATGGAGGGACCCAGAATCTGAAGCAGGCTGGGGACGGGATGCACTTCAAGCGTACAGTGCAAACCCCACAACAAGGGTTTCTGTATTGGTGCACCGGAACCATCTGCAGAGACACAAACACCCACCTTTGTGGCTCCCCTTTGTGACTCTGCACAATTGTGGTCGCCAGGCTCTGGCGTCTGTGCTCCTCGGAGATGGTGGTGGAGGCACATCTGAAAGAGTGAAGGGGTTAGGAGGAAATGTCGCTCCCTTGCGCACTGTGGTTCCGGAAAGGCCTTTTCCAGAGAGGTCGCTCGGGAGCTGAGGCTGACCGAGCACTCTCCCAGCAGCCCGACTCCGAGGCCAAGGGCCGGGGTCAAGGAGGAGCTTGGCTTTGTTGTGAGCGATGGAAGGGGAAGCGGAGCCAGGTGAGGCACCAGGCAGCTGGTGTTGGGACAGAACCTACCCCGTCAGGAGTTGGGTTTTCAAATAAGGGCCTGGGGTCGTTGTGTCCTCAGGGGGAAGGACTGGCATGATGTTGTTGAATTTTTTAAAAGCTGGTGCTGGTTCTGCGTGGATAGTGGGTTGGGGGAGGAGACAAGAATGGATGCAGTGTAGACGTCATTGGGCAGAGTGGCTCCTTCTAATGCGTGGGTTGAGCTCTAAGATTCGTGCTTTAGGCAACAGGTACAAGCCCCTCACATCACCCATCACAGAAAGCACAGCACAGTGTACGTCTTTATATCCTATACACAAGTACGTAATGTTTAAAAGCAACGTGTGTAATTTTACTTGTGTGGGTACAAGGCGTACACTAAAGTATTTACCTGTTCTGGAGTGCGTGGCAGGCACTGTACTAGGTGCTGAACACTGAGTATGTGCTGCAGGTACCTCGCCCCGAGACGTATGTGGTTTTACGGAGAGCAATAGAAGGGCATGGGAGTGTGTGGTTCGGTGGAATAGGGGGAACGTGTGCACAGTGCGGCTGCAGGATGGCCGTTTTGTCTCATGGGTTGGCGTGGGTCAGACTCGGGGAGGCGGTTTTCCTTGGGAGGTTCGGCTGCCCTGTGTTCTCCTTCATGCACCCCACTCTGTCTCCCGGACGCCTTTCCAAGCACCTCGTAGTGAAGCTCCATCTGGGCGGACTGTGGGCTCTTTGAGTTCCACACGGGCCACCACCCTCCTCCCCACACCTGTGCCTCCTCCTGGGAACAGAGCAGCTTGCTCCCTGGTCCGGTGGTCAGAAGCCAGGGAGATGGCTTTGCCTCTTTCTTGCTCTTCCCTCTCCCTGCTGCTCCGTGGGTCCTGTGGCATGGAGCTTGCCTGTCTCAGAGGCCATCTGTGAGGTCCCTGAAGATCTATACCCTGTCTTCACTCGGGTGGACTCGGGGAGGGGCCGAGTCCTGCAGTCTTCCCTGTTCCTGCCGCAATTGCCTGCCAGCATCTTGGCTGTGGAGGGGGGGGGGGCGGTGCCTCCTGCTGTGCAGAGATGCTGGCTTCCTGCCCCATCCGTGTACATTATGCCATGCTCTCTGAGAAGACGGCCTTTCTTCCTGAACCTGTGTCCTGCCTGCTGGCTCTTAGTGCTTGGTGTTGCTGAGCAACTTGGTAACTACGTGGTTTGGGGAAACAAGTTTGCCCTGCGTACAAGGACCCTCCAAACTGCTCCTATTCTGCTCCTGGGTGGCTCAGTCGGTTAAGTGACCGACTTCACCTCGGGTCATGATCTTTGTGTTGGAGAGGTAACCCCCGATTCGGGCTCTGTGCTGACAGCCCAGAGCCTGGAGTGTAGTTTGAATTCCTTGTCTCCCTCTCTCGCTGCCCCTCCCCTGCTAGTTTCTGTCTCTGTCTCTAAGAAATAAAGAATGACATTAAAAAATTAAAACGGAAAATCTATTTCTATTTGACTCTTTTCTGTTGTTGACAATGGTCGTGCTTGCTTCGTTCTTCCCCAAGGATGAGTAGAGCTGACCGTAGAACAACTTGGTGTTTGGGGTTCCACCCTGCCCACAATTGAAAATCCATGTATAACTTTTGCGTCCCCAGAACACTTAACTGTTCAAACTCTCCTGTCGTCCAGAAACCTTAGTAGAAACACAAACAGTGCATTAGCACCTGTATCTTGTATGTGTCATATGCTATATTCTTCGAGTCAAGTAAGCTAGAGAAACAGTTTTACGTCACAGGGAAATAGGTGCACAGCTCTGCGCTGTATTGATCCCTAAGTTTATTCTCCGTTTGTTTCTAGAATGAATTGTCTATCAGAACCCACATCAGTGCCGGCTTAGGTGACACACTACGCTGTTGTTACGCGTATCATTAGCACTATGCATCAGAAATGGGAGGAATTGGAAAGATTCCTGTGTATTTACGGGTGTCACAATTCATGCATTACCAATGAAGGGTGAATGCTTCATGATGGCCTGGTGTAATCAGTACGATTGCTTCCTCATGGCCTAGGAGATACACGGGTGAATGCATGGTTACAAAGCTTGTCTAGCCTGCAGTTTTACAGCCATATTCCTAATACAGTCTGGACACATTGTGACATTACAAAAACGGCCTGTGATAGTAGGCTGAGAGGCATTTTCTCTGGGCGGGGACAGAGAGAGGCATGCTACAAGGTAATGTCACTTTTTGAAACCCATGTTATGGAATGACACGTTATTCGTTTTATGTCAGATCTTATCCCCTTATGCCCATGTGAGGATAGGCTGTCCAAGTGCACACAAGTCTCGCACACGATGTTCCTCCTGATGAACGCTTAGGTGGTGGTGACACACATGCGTCCCAGGTGGCCTGGCTGCATGCTCCCTCGATTTTCACGCACAAACGTGTGCATGGCAGGTGAAGTGATTCACTGAGCACCTTGGTGAGGATTTGCTGTCTGGAAAGTGGGGGTGGGTCCTCACATATGTCCTGATGTGCAGACCTGCATGGGGGGGGACCCGCTTGATGGGGCAGTCTTGGGCCTTGGGGCCTGGCGGTATGGGGGTGGAGGCGGGCACTGCACTGTCTGTGCAGCTTTCCAGAAGGGCCTTTCTGTTCCTGGCCAATGTTTCCATAGACGGCTGGCTGGCTTTCGTCCCAGCGCCCTTGTCATGGAAGGGTCCATGTGGGAAAGGAGCCGAGACTCCGCCGGATCACTCCTGGTGGCAGCGTGCTTTCCAGCGATGCCACTTCCATGCCGCCTTCCTCGCCCTCCGTCTGCTTCGCCAGATCTCCTCTCTGTGCTGTCTTCTTCTGTGACCTCCTCTGGGCTTTTCTCTGTGCTCGTGACCTTCTGTAGGATATGCATTTTGAATCCCTGCATCCCCCAACTCTTTTTCTTTTTCTTTTTCTTTTTTTTCTTTTTGCCATATGCACAGTCTCATTCATGAGTTTCCTGATTGGCTGTGTCATAGGTCCTGGAAATCCCGCACGTCGTATGGACAGTCATCTCTAGCAGGGATTTCTTGATTGTGTTGGGCTTGATGGTTTCCCCAGAGTTTTTTGTAACGTCCCTTGGCATCTTCCTGACTTTCATAATGTTCCCTCTGTGGCGGTTCTCTTTGGTAGCTTTGGCTGTCCTTGTAAAGTGCCTGTGTCATGAGCCTCACAGGTCCTCGTGGCCCCTGGTCCGCAGGCTGACTTAGACCCGCTACGCTCCGGAGCGAGTGAGCCGCCAAGACACGTTTGGTGGTGACCCGTGGGGTTCTGGGTGGCCAGGACATTGTCCAATGTCAGAAGAACTTTGGAGGACAGTCCCTTGCTTTCAGCGTACTTCCTGAGTTGAGGGACAGAGCCGGGATGGAACTGGTCCAGGGCAAGGGCTCTGGTTGTGCAGCAGACCACTGGCCACTGGGACTTGTTGTCTTCAGGACACTAGGGTGAGCTTCCTACACAGGGCCAGCCACCCTGCTCACACCCCCGCCTGTATCCGCTCAGTCGGTAGCTGCTTCACCCCTTCCTACCCAACATCTTGCTGCTCACTTGTCTTTCTCGTGAATAAATGTCGTTTGTGGCATTTTCCCCCCGACAGGGCACCTCCTTCTGCATGAAAAACCTGTGCAGGCAGCCATGGTCTCCTCAACTGATTTTCTTGGGTTTTCACTTTTTGTGTTGGAGTGGTTGACATGCGGTGGATGGTAGTTCCTGCTTCTCTGCAATCTTCTCTGGGGCGTCTGGGAAACCGTGTGCTTCCTCTTCATGGTAGAAGCTGCTTCTCCTATCGTCTGGACCATTTTCAAAGCCAACCCCTTTCTAAAATCACCAAGCTATCCTGTGCCTGCATTGAAATGTGCCAGTTTTCGATCCTCCCCTTCCTTCTGCCTTACGTCGTGATGTCAGGTCTTCACTTGTCTTGCAGTTTGAGTTGAGTCTGCAGGTGTGCCCGTCTCACAGCAGTCCTACATCCACAGAGATGCCACATCTTCCACACGAGACACAACGATGTCTCACCAATAGCACCAGGTTTTTGCATGTGCTGGGGTAGCCGCAGCGAGAGCTTCGAGAATTTCCCTTTCTTTGTGCCTCCATGGTCCTCACGCTGGCCGGCTGGCAGCTGCAGCTGTGGACCTCATTACATGTCAGGCCTTTCAGCCTTTTCTTGTCATGCCATGAGTCTTCTCTGCATCGCGGGAGCACGTCCAGCATCCCTGGGGACACTTCAAACGGGTCCCAGGCTGTAATTAAGGTTCATGGTATTGCCCTTAACACGGTGAAAATGACGCAGGAACCCTGAGAAATCACTTCTCCTGTGGTGCTTGATTTACTGGAGAAAGGAAGTGCTTCCCAAGAGCTGAGTAGCAGATTCGTGGATTCGTGCAACACTTGAGGGGACCTCAATAGCAACAGGAGGTGGTGCACCCTTCCCCCAGAGGACAGCGTCTGCTACAGCTCGTGTTATGCGGGTAGGACTTAATCCTGCATGTCCACATTTGTTTGCCTTTCTCTTGCCTGCAGATGGCACCATGTAGGTACGGTCAGTTTCTGTGTGCAAAATGATACGTTTTATCTTGTTACACTAGGTTTGTGTATGTTTTCGGAGAGGAAATGCTCTAATAGCCTAGTATCTGCGTATATTTCATGCACTCGTGGCCGCCCTTTTACTTACTAGTTTTGATACTTCGTAGCTGCTCAGCTCATCTGCCAGTCTTTCCAAACGTCACACATCTCCAGAGAAGTTTCCAATGTATTTATTGGAACAAAAATGCCCACATAGAAATGGGCCTGCACAGTCCTACATCAAGGATCAGATAGGCTTCTGTGGGTTCACCTTGTCAAGTCAGATTGCAAGGAACGTGGTCAGTTCTGTGGTGACATTCCCGTTGATTTGGAAAGGGCTAATTTATGAAAGAAATTGAAGTAGGTCACCAGTTTGTACTTGGATTTTCTAGAATTGCTGAAATCAACATCTCTCTTTATTTGGAATGTCAGTTGTTAAGTGAACGTTTATCCCCTCGTTTGTCCTACAGAGACAAAAGCTCTGGGGCGCCTGGGTGTCTCAGGGCGTTAAGCGTCTGACTCTTGGTTTCAGCTCAGGTCATGAGGTCATGGTTCAGGGATTGAGCCCTGCACCGGGCTCTGCGCTCGCCTGACTGGAGAGTGTGCGTCCACCTCCTTGGAGCCCACCTGTATGCCATGTCCTTGGCGGGCGCCCAGTATTGGCGGGAGAGAAGCCCCACGCGGGGTGGTGGGCCCTGGCATCACTCTCCTCAGAAACCCTTCCTCCATAATATTTCCTGCTTGACTAAGGAAAGAAGTCGTAAACTCGCCCTTTCGTCAAGAGTCCTACCATCATTTTTGAAAAGTCCATCGGGTATGGTTGAGTCTGATTGAGCCAGGGGTTCAGGCTAAGACAGCAGCTTTTGAGTACCGTCAGCCTTTCCCCACTGCCGCTCCACAAGCCTGCTTGCCAGACGAGGCCAGAGGCTGGGGATGGGCAGGAGGCTTCTCGGCCTGTTGCTCCCGAGTCAGCAGAGTTCCTGAGTCCTAGACCTGCCAGGCACCTGAAAATGTCGGTCCCCTCGAGTGTCGGTCCCTCCGAAAATCCCCGGGACTCCTGTGGGTGGTGAGGAGGGGACTGGTGTGTGTGATGCTACTTGAGGCTGGTGGGTGCTGGGACTCTGGAGGGCCACGGAGGCCTGGTGTGCTCTGGTAAAGACCCCCTGTGTCTCTCCACTTTTGTCCCCTCTCCGCCCCCAGGAGTGTGCAGCTCTCGCCGCAGAGCTCCACACCTGCAGGGAGCAGCTCGTGCAGAGAGAGGAGGAGATCGCCAACCTGAAGGCGGAGAGAAACAACACCAGGGTCAGTAGGCGCACTGCCAGTGTCTTTAAACACAGGACACCATTCACTCCCCTTGTCCACATGTCCCCATGGAGTTGGCTGGGACCTATTGTTCTCAAACCTTGTTTGATCCGTGAGGAGGAGTAAGGCTATTTTAACACATTCGAGGGGGTGGCTCCCTACCTGGGAACTGAATTGAAGGGATTCAGACTTGGTTTTGCATTTGGTGAACTTGAGGCCCGGAATTGAAGGTGTTCTTGACACACGGTTTTCCTTTTGCCTCTCCCGCCAGCTGCTGCTGGAACATTTGGAGTTCCTCGTCTCCAGGCACGAGAGAGCTCTTCAAAAAACCGTGAAACGGCGACAGGCGAAGACTCCGGCCGGCGTGTCCAGTGAGGCGGAGGTGCTCAAGGTCCTCAACTCCATATTGGAGAAGGACAAAACAGAGGATGAAACGGTGTGCCTAGCCACGGCGGTTCTCAGTTTGTGCACATGCTGTGTGTTCTAGGCACGCTTTGTGTGCTTGTGTGACTGGACTTGCCATTTCATCTTCTTGAATTCTTGTAAGAAGACAGGTCTGTATTGTGAAAAAGCAATAGTTGGTGGAAATGTTGTGTGTATCATTTGGCTAGTACAAATTGCATAATGTAATTTATTTCAGGGAAGATTTGTCTTGAATGTAAAATTGAAAGCGGTTAACAACCAATTTTGTCAACACGAGCATCCGTGAAAAACCTTACCAGCATTCTGTCATGTTATTTGAGGCGAAGGGGATGTTAGGGTAACTGTATAGTAAGGACTAATGAAACACCTCTGCGTACAAATTCAATCCCTTTGTTTCCAGGTGAGAGAGCAGCTACGTGTGGCACTGGAGGGGTGTAGTTTCGTAGAAGAAGAATTCGGGGCCACACGCAGAGTTCAGCTCCAGACATCATCCCAGGATTTGATTGGAGGGGGTTTCCTTTTTATCCATTGTTTTTAAAACAACATATGAAGACTAGCAGTGGGGGCCCTCACATGTTGCTTCCCTTTCTGAGTTTCAAAGGTGCAGAGCCAGATGAAAGAGCTCCTGGCTACCCTGTGCACTCTCGTGGCCAAGCTGGAAGAGGACCTAGACATCTCAAGGAAAGACCTCATCCTTTCTGAAGCAATGAACACCATATTACAAAGAGATGTCCGTGAAGTGAGTGTCGGTTGAAATGGCCACGCCGTCGTCGAGCCAAACGTGGGGTGTTTGGTTCGGCCTTGCCCCGTGTGTCCTTCGTCTCCCACGGGTTTTGAACTTCTGGAGTTGGTAGAAGTAGCAGCAGAACGGGACGTGACTCTGGGGCCTGGGCCGGCTGCCTCCCCGTATGCGTGGTGGAATCTGTCCTCCCTGGGCTCTCCCCTGCCGAGGCCTGGCGGGGAGGCGACGGAGTGGCCTCGGGTGTGGAGTGTGGGCCACCTGAGCTTGGCCCATGCCATGCTCTCGGTCCGTTTTGGAAATACACTCGGCACGTAGGAACCAGCGTGGTGCTGCCAGGTCGCTTCCGGGGGCACGACCGTGCGAGGGCGGCTCTGCCGAGGGGCCCTCACGGCCGCCTCTGCCGCCCTGCCCTCCTCCCAGGGGTTCCGTGCTCCTGGTCGTGGCGGTCAGAGTGAGCGAGGGGCAGCCCGCTGGTCCTGGTGTAAGGTCATGGAGGAGTGCGGCCGCTTCTGCACGTGTGGTCGTCGATGGGAATCTGATCATTGTCACAGAAACTAGTAAGGGTAGGATGGTTTCTCTGTGCCTCCTCCTGTCACTGTGAGCTGCCCTTTGCGGACAGTCCCCGCACACCCCACCCCCAGCCCGGCAATGCCACCTCGGGAAGACCCTGTCAGACCCTCGAGGGTGTACGTGCACGAGCAGTCTGTTTAGTACCTTAGTGTGGGTGAGGTCGTGTCAGAATTTAAAACAAAAGTATTTGCAGAAATTATATAACCTGTTCAGTGAAGTTGTTGTTTGGCAGAGGTGGGGAGAGACCCCTCAGCAGAGTTGAATATGCAGAGAATTTAGAAAATCCTTTCTTAGGACTCATCACTTTCACTCTTGAGACTGCTGACAGAAATTGCTTAGTAAACACGGAGGGCTGGAAGAGGAATCTTTCGGGTGTTGGACAAGAAACGCAGGGCAGGACGTTCTGGTTCCATTTGCAGTGTCAGATACCATGGGATACAATGTTGTTACAGGGTTAGGCTATAGAAGATGGCTTCCAGTTATATGAAAGGTGGAGTTTGGCTTCCATTTGTTAACACTGCGGCTTCAACTTTGTGGTAATTGGATGAGATTTCATCCGCCTTTTCCCCGGAAAAAGGATGGTTGTCTCATGGTGTGTGCCTCCAGAGGCAAGTCGCCGTTCTGTGGAAAGCTCAACGGTGTCCGGAGGCAACCGAGGTTGTGACTTCCGGGAGACTTTATTATCCGTTTGTCTTTGAACACATGGGAAAGAATAAGCCTGGGTAACTGGTCAGAATCCCGAGCAGCCTCCGCACTGTCGGCACAGAGCCTGACGCGGGGCGCCAGCTCACAGAGCGACACCGGCTGAGCCACCCAGGTGCCCCGAGGATGCTACTTTTCTGTTTGTTCGGAAAATGAGGATTTCGCCCGGTTTTTGTGTCTGCAGTGTGTTAATGTGTCGTACGCTGATTCTTTCCCTGTGTTCCCTCTGAAATACCTGCTGTAGGCCATGGCCCAGAAGGAAGACATGCAAGACAGGATCACTACCCTTGAGAAGCGCTGCCTCAGGGCACAGCACGAAGCCACCTCTCTGCACGACCTCAAGGATAAACTTGAATACGAGATCGCAAAGAAGGACTCTCTGCATCGACAGGTCGTTGGTTTCGTTGAACTTCATTCCACTTTTATTAATTACAAGTCAAGTTAAGGACCAAGTGTCAATGTCAGGGTTTTAGGATCTTAGAATCTTGTGTTGACCGGTGGGGTTACTTCAACGTCCAGGGTTTAATTCTTTTGAATTTTTTTTTTTTATTTTTTTTATTTTTATTTTTTTTTTAATTTTTTTTTTTCAACGTTTATTTATTTTTGGGACAGAGAGAGACAGAGCATGAACGGGGGAGGGGCAGAGAGAGGGAGACACAGAATCGGAAACAGGCTCCAGGCTCCGAGCCATCAGCCCAGAGCCCGACGCGGGGCTCGAACTCACGGACCGCGAGATCGTGACCTGGCTGAAGTCGGACGCTTAACCGACTGCGCCACCCAGGCGCCCCTAATTCTTTTGAATTTTATGGAAGCATGTTATGGGGCTCCCGTCCTTGATTCCTTCTTTGTCTTGTCTTACATGCAGGTTACTCTGTTGCCTGTTAGCCCTGTTTCCAAAGGAGCAGGGAGTGGCCGGGAATGTGTAGGCAGCTGGCCATTTTGGTTAGTACCTGAGATTGGGGGGAATGGCAGGTGCAGAAGCGTAGTCTGGCGTAAGGATGTGAGACCCTGTGTATTGGGAAGCAGCACGTCTCTTCCTTGGTTGTCTCAGGTCATCCGGCATTGAACAGGAAAACCACATCCACCTTCTTGGAAACAGAGTGAGTTTGCCTGGTGTGTTTGTCAAATGTGTCAGTCGACCCAAAATGATAATCAAAGTGAAATACTAGGAAGCCATTAAAATGACATGGAGGAATGCTATTTGAGAGCACGTAACATGTTCCAAATCATGAGTGTAAAGGGCAGATCGCGAAGTACTATGTGTACAGCATGTGATTTTTTTTTTGAGGGTTTTAAAGCATGATACGCGGTCTGTATATACACACAGAGCTATATGCACACAGAAGATGGAAGGATCTGTGGGAACAAAGGTTAACCTTGCAAAAACCTCACCTTGTACATGATTTTTAAAATGACTTTATATATTTTTAATGCTTATTTATTTTTGAGAGAGGGGGCCAGAGTGAGAGAGAGACAGAGAGAGAGCAAGCATGAGCAGTGGAGGGCAAGAGAGGGAGAGAGGGAGACACAGAATCCAAAGCAGGCTCCAGGCTCTGAGCTGTCAGCACAGAGCACGCGGCAGGGTTGACCCCATGAGCTATGAGATCATGACCTGAGCCGAAGGTGGACGCTTAACCGACTGAGCCACCTCGGCTTCCCTAAAAGTCCTTTAACAAAAAATCTCGTGTCTAAGATTTCCACGTTGAAGTTTTCCACGTTTTTGGTCAAGAGGGAGAGTGTTTTTGTTGAATCATGGTACACTTCCAAAAAGAACTCAACTGGCATCAGGCATGCTCTCAGAAGCTCTGTGCTGGCTGATGTGCCCACCTCCGAGTGTCCTATGTAGCGAGCCCTCGGACCACAGTATAAATATGTTTACGAAGGGTTAGGACCGAACCCTTCTCTCCTTAACTGGTCAGGAAGAGCGAGCAAGCTCCTCCAGAAGATGGGTTTTCTTTCATGTGTGGGAACTTTGTCTTTGGAAAGACTCCTTTGAAGATCCTGAAGAAGAGCAAAGAGGTTGGCAAGACATGTTTTGCGTAGTGAAAGGAGGACCAAGGCAGTGGGTGACTCCTTGCAGAAAGGAAAGGTTTACTCTGAAGCACCTGCCAAACTGTTGGCTTCAGTCAGAACTATCAGTAGATCTCTGCATTTAGATTTTGTTTCACTTTATTAAAAATGGAAACGGAGACGGGGCGCCTGGGTGGCGCAGTCGGTTAAGCGTCCAACTTCGGCCAGGTCACGATCTCGCGGTCTGTGAGTTCGAGCCCCGCATCAGGCTCTGGGCTGATGGCTCAGAGCCTGGAGCCTGTTTCTGATTCTGTGTCCCCCTCTCTCTCTACCCCTCCCCCGTTCATGCTCTGTCTCTCTCTGTCCCAAAAATAAATAAACGTTGAAAAAAAAATAAAAAAAAAATGGAAACGGAGAGAAGACTTGCTACACTTTGATGCTTTGCCTTCATTTCCTAGACTGCGGATCAAAACCGCCAGTTGCAAGAGCGCCTGGAGGTGGCGGAGCGGAAGCTGCAGCAGATCCCGAGGAAGGCCAAGTCGCTGCCCGAGGTGGCAGCCGAGCCGGCCCAGAGGGTGGCCACCCTCTGCAAGGTGGGGCCCCCGTTTCCTTCTGGGTCCCATGGTGGGAATGTCATTTTCAAGGCGGTCCGTTCTTGTATCTCCTTTCTCACCGGTAACGTCGGCGGGCCAAAGTCCGCGAACCAGCTGAGATCTGTTTTCGGTGCTACTGTGTCTGAGATTGGAATGCTTTCCAAACGGCAGGCATCATCCCCAGGTTTGTTCCCTCCGGTTTTGTCCGACGTGTGCTGTTTGCCGTTGGCTGCATCTAAGACTCACTGCTTTTCAGAGTTAAGTCAGCGACTCAAAGCTCAAGATAGTAGCCTTGGGTACGAGAAGGACAGGGGTGCCTGGCCGGCTCAGTCAGTGGAGCTTGGGACTCTTGATCTCAGGGTCATGAGTCTGAGCTCCCCGTTGGGTGTAGAGCTTACCGACAGAAAAAAAAACAAAAAGGCATAGAATTTTTCCGAGAAATGAGAAAATCCTATCCTCTTTTAAACACAATCGTTTTTATTTAAAAAATTCTTAAATGTTCATTTATTTGAGACAGACAGAGAGGGCGAGCCTGGGCACATACCTGAGCAGGGGAGGGGCAGAAAGAAGGAGATAGAATGCCAAGTAGGCTCCATGCTATCAGCACAGAGCCTGACACAGGGCTCGAATGCCCAAACCTTGAGTTCATGACCTGAGCTGAAGCCAAGAGTCAGAACCCGACTGACTGAGCCACCCAGACACCCCTGTAAGAAATAAATCTTTAAGGAATTCACTCGCAGGTTCCACAAATAGAGTCGAGGAACGTGCCAGATACAGTCCCTGCCCTCCCAGCTCTCACAGCCGTCACCACCCACAGAGGAAGGCAGCAGTTGAAAAGGTAGTTTCCAGACATGATGTGGTCTAAACTAAACAAAGAGACTAACAAACGTTTGTCAGGCACAATTGACAAGCTCTTTTCCGAATCTGACGAGAGTCTTCAGCGTCATCTGAAAGAGAGAATGGCTGCTGCGGAAGATAAGGTAGGACATGAGAGACAGCGGCTGAGTGCCCCCGTCGTCACAGAGGAGACGCTCACGTTGTGATCCTGAGGAGCAGCGTGGAGCAGAGGCTAACAGCCAGTGTAGAAAGTAGAAATGATTCTTTCACGCGGAAAAACTGCAGGCTGTTACCCACTGCCTACGTTAAGTTCCCAGTGTCTTGTCCCTGCCCGACGTATGTGTGTGGGAAGGTGCGTCTCACTGTCTAGAAGAGGAGTATGGTCTGGGGAGGGCCCGAGAGTAAGTATTTTAGGCTTTTACTAACTGAGACGTAAGGAGTAAGCTAGCTTCATGCTAATCCAAGATGGGCACAGAAACAGCCATATAACTAAGGGGAGGGGCCGTGTGCCGATACCCCTTTGTGGATAGGACCCGGCGGTGGCTGGATGTGGTCGGCAGGCCCTCGTTTGCCACCCCTGTGCTGGAACCTTCAGCCAGGTTCTTGTCTGGGGAGCTAATTTCTACCTCTTTTGTCCAGACGGACCGGTAGGAGTGCGCAGTTCTGTCAAGCATTTGACCAGCTGAAAACAGAGTATCTCCTGTTCCTTCTCCTGCCTTCCCTCTTTTCATCTGGGTTGGTAAGAGTCTAAGCCTGGACTCTTACACCATCATAACGGATACACTTGAGGTGTTAACGGGAGGGAAGCAGTATCATGGGATCTCTGTGAGAGAAGTTCTGGTGGTGACAGTTGGATGCGGACCTGATACTACCGGTTCTGGTTACACCTGTGTCCCTGTAGATGAGCCCAGAATCTGCCCTAAGATTGGCACTGGGAGACACCAGTGAGCAATGCTAATTACACGACACACTTGTTTTGGGTAAAACCCATTATGAGGTGTTATTACACCCCACGTGAGGTTCTACCTTGATCACTGGGGCCAGCCTTTCGGTAGAATAGTTGTATGTGAGATTGGAAGTATATGTACGAAACTTAGGTCAGGTTTCCCAAGTGACTGAGGCATCACAGACCCTAAAAGCTAGTACAAACCAGTGTACCTGCTGCAAGTAAACTTAGGAACTTGTCATATTTACAGTCAGACAGTGATCCGTGAAGAAATTGTACATGGACAAAGTATGAGTAAAGGCTGTTACTGCAGTTTCACAGACAGCATTTCACTCTGTGGTCATGTGACCCTGTTCATTGGTATGGCCATCTGCTCCATGCCTTGTCTGTGGTGCTGTGTTATTGTAAAAGGAAACGTCGGCATGGTCTAGCATGTGGAACGTTTGAAAGAATCAACACTAAAGGACTGTGTGTACCTTTCTCAGAAGTCTCCGTTAGGAGAAGTTGGCAATCTGAAAAAACAGTTAGAAGAAATGCAACGTGAGAAGGTACTTCCATCTCTCACTCATTCAGTGATGGGTTCAGACTGGAAAGGAGCAGGTGACCTCTGGGGCTCACACTTCCTCCAAGGCGAGCCACCAATGTGCTTTCGAGCGGCCCCACGCTCGCAAGTCTGAATGGCACGCATGTGGCGGAGTTGGAGCCGAGCAGCCTATGGGGTTCAGATTTCTGAGTCCCTTCGGGGGTTCGCTTGAAAGCTAAAATGTTCGCGTAAACCGTTCGTTGAGTGCAGCGTTGCTCAGCAGGAAGGTAACAGGTGACTCGGGTGTCATCCCAAGGGTTCTCGCGGCTGCATTTGAAATGGTCAAACAGACGGGTGATGTTAGTTTTCATGTAGCCCGATGCAGGCAACATGTTATTGTATCATGTAAATAGTGTAGACATGAAGGAGCTACTCTACAATGTTTTTCCACATTCAGTCCTTGCAACCCACGGGGCGTCTCACAGTTCCATCCCCTGTGGTCGGGACCAGCCCCATTTTGGGCGCTCAGTTAGCCACGTGCGGCGGTGTCTCCGGCCTGGGACGGCACTCCCTAGGGGGTTGTTGTGTGACCGAAGCTCCTCGTCGGTTTTGCTCCCTGGCACTGCGTGTGCAGATGTGAGGCTGGGCTGCAGAGGGTCCACGACGGAGCACGTGCCTATGGCACAGAAGGGCTATTCCCCCACCGCCCAGAAAGTCCTGCTCCTCTCTATATAATTAGGAAGAAGTCCTAGTGGCTCGGTGTTTCTCCTCTGTAACCTTGCTATGCCTGAGACCTAACTGTTGAGTAGGGTTTAGGACGTTCACTTGGTGATCCGGGTGTTTACTGGAGGACTCTTGGAGAGAATGGTCTTGGGGTTTGTAACTGCTGAATTTACCCATCGTGGTTATGATGGTCAGCATTTCAGCACACTTGATGCAAGGAGTGTTTTCCATTTTTTCTTGAATTCTAATGAACCTACAGTGTTGTGTCAGTTTCAAGTAGACAGCACACCGTTTCAACTATTGCACACGTGAGTCTGTGCTCGTCACCATCACTGTGGTCACCGTGTGTCACCATACAGAGTCCTTAGGGTATCACGGACCGTATTCCCTGTACTGTGCTTTTCATCCCCGAGACACCTTTATTTGATATCTGGATGCTGATGCCTGATAATCACCATCATCTCTTTTGCCCACTGCCCCTACTCGCCTCTCCTCTGGCCACTACCAGTTTGTGCTCTGTGTTGATGCAAAGACTAGTTAACCTTGCTTGCAGTGAGTGTCGTTGTCATTTGCTGCTTTGTAGGATCGGCTGCTACAGAAAATGGAAGCACTGAGGGCCGTATTGAAGCTGGCAAGATTGAGAGGCTCTTCGCTTCACCATGGGTATGACACTTCCCGGTTCACAGATCTGTTTGAGATGCGGCTGGGGGCGGCTTCCCTCTGTCACCAGTATGACCTGAACCAGCTCATGGTTCCAAAGTAGAACTGTGGGTGTGCTATGGTATGACCCGAACCGGATCACAGTGACACACAATAACCCTGAGTGTGTAGTAGTCTGACGCGATCCATTTCCCAGGTACCAATTAACTGATGATGGGGCGGGGCTGGGGCGACACTGCCCTTCACCGTACCTAACATGAACCACCTCACAAACACATATGTTAGCACCTGCTGTGTATCTTGCAGAGGAATCCTTTGGCCGAATGGGCAGAGTGACTGGATGTAGCTCGGGGAGCCGGTAGCTTAGTAGTTGGCAAGAGGGAGAAGTAAAACCTCATTCCAGAGGTTAGGTTTGGAATCTCAGGAGACCGGGAGGCATGACAGAGCTCGCAGCCATGGGAGGAGGAGTGGAAGTTAGGGAAAGTTCTGTTCGTGTTTGGGTGGGTTTATTTGCGGCCTCCCTCCACCGAGTGTGGCGGTGATGGTGTGGGGCTAGGAGGGGTCCAGCGTGCCAGGTTCGGCCCAGCATCCCTGGAAGCTATGGTCCCTTCCGCAACGCCAGTGGGGTCACCATGGGAGTGGACACGTGGCCATGGTGGTGAAGGTCACCTTGACATTGGTGGGGTTAGCGCAGTGCTCACAGTTTCTTATATTTTTGAAAAGACTGGAGAATGACATGTAATCGCTGTAAGTCTGTTGGGACGTTGGTGAGTCACCTGTGAGGGAGTGGGTCAGCCGGCTTGTGAGCTGCATCCGGCAGACAGTAATTGTCAGCAAGGTATGAAAAGGTTTGCTTGCTTCTTTGTAGGAAATGGGTACCATGTGAGAGTCATTCTGGTGTGACAGTGCCTCGAGTAGCTGACTGGGCCCCCTTAGGTGCAGGAAGCAGGCTCCTGCTCCAAAGGCAGGCCCACTCAGGCCTCACTGGGGTCTGTGCGGCTGCCGACGGGGGCTCTCGGGAGAGTCGAGGGTGTGCTGTGGCTGTCCTTGTTGAGCCTGCTTGTAGGAGAGAGAAGTCAGTGCAGGTAGAGTCACAAGCGGCCCTCCCTGTCCACGGAACTCCTGGTGGCACAGCGAATGTGTGTCCGGAGAGAGAAGCACACAGGAAGATCCGGGCACAGAGCAGCCTCTTGGTTGGCTGACGGAGATCCTCGCCAGCAAGACACCAGTGTGCTGAGTGTCACCATTCCAGGGCTTGAAGACGGGTATGTGTGAGGAGGCCAAGGGAGCAATCAGTGGATGCGGTGCAGGCCACTCGAGTGCATGTTGGAGTTCTCAAGGGAAGGGGCTGTGCAGGCCCCTGGAGGGTGGCACCCTGGGGCAGTTGCCATAAGAGGGACGTCCACGCCCGTCACCTGCCTGAGGTGAGCTGGCCAAGGAGAAGGATAGAGAGGATCGCAGTGCTCCCGTGGTTGCGGAGGCATTGGCTGCGGTCACAGGTGGCCTTGTGGTCAGAAGACCCCGGACAGGAGACCGGCTGAGGAACAGGGTCTGTTTGAAGCCGTCTCACAAAGTGCTCTCTCGTGTGGTGGCAGAAGAGAGGCTGGTGGGAGCTGTGTCACCGTGAGCGGCCGGGGGCCGTGGGGACGAGGCTGAGAAGGCGGCAGGCAGGCTGGACAGCTGAGCCCTCCTGGCACGACCTCACAGCCACGTCTTCTGTTTGTGTCCTCCTCTAGCAAGATGACATGGTCTGGGTTGCAGAGGAAAAGAAAGGTGACATACCAACTTCCACACCCAGGCAGGGCAGATGGGAAAGAGCTCTGGGATAGGACTGGGTGCAGCGTGGTGGGGTCGGGAGCCAGGAAGCCTGAGATAGGGTGTCAGAGTCAGGGGACACACGTGAACCTCGGAGGAGCCACGAACCTTCCCAGGTCCCATGCGGGGTGGCGTGTGTGGCTCTCCCCGATTGGCGATGTGTCGTGGCCCCACAGCAGTGAAGCTAGACCACCTGAGCACAGGTGAGCAGTTGTTCTGGGAATGGGGAGACCAGAGGAGGGGAAGATGGTTGTGGCCAGCGGGCAGTTCTGACTTGGCTGTCTTAGAAACAATCAGTACCCTGAGGCAGCACGTGTCAATGACGTTTCTCAAAAGGCCGCAGAGAAGAACTTGAGGCACCACAGAGGAGACGCCCTGTCGTGGTGGCTCTGTCTCCAGGCCACAAGGGGTGACGCCAGGGGCCCCCTCTTTAGTTGATGTGAATCAGACGGGCGTGTTCTGTCTCCCGAGACCATAAGGATTTGTGAAATGGAAGGCAGCCTCTCTTCTTTTCCAGAGAGCAAGGAGCCACTGGACTCCCGTGCAGGGTTCAAGTGTGGAGGGTGACCCGTGGCTGAGGCCGGGCACGTGGGCTGGCGGGTGCTCCTTCACAGCTGCTGACCGCTTCGTGCCCAGAGCCTTTGCTGAGGGGAGCAGCTGACAGCCCAATTAAGTGACTCCACCCTAGGGGCTCGGGGCTCCATGGAACTTTTCTGGAGACTTCTGAGGCCAAGGGGGACGTTTGTCTGTTAGTCTAACTGCACAGAGGCCAGAGACGCTTTTGCCTTGGAAACACCGGGCGCATTGCCACCTCCTGTGTACGGGAGCTGCGAGGTGTGGTTCCCGAGGATCCTGCTGCGACTGCCCCTGGGGCGCCCGATAGTGGCTGGTGGAGGAAAACCTGGGGTCACCTGGCATCACAGCGAGGGCCTTGGCACACGTGGGCCGATGGCAGGTGAAGGCCAGAGGGACGTATAGGAGTGCTTCCCGGGCAGTTGGGCAGGAGGTGGTGCAGACACGCAGGACGACAGCTTGACTGGGGGCAGGTGCTGGTCCACCTCGGGGACGTCTGGGCCGCGGGGATGCGTTGCACCTGCTGGGCCCGGGAGACCCTGTCTGCACAGGGCCCGGCTAGCGGGCTTGCACTGGAGCCAGGGGCAAGGAGACCTTTTTCTGTGACCTCATTTTCCCAATTGACGGGACGGGGCCTTGAGCCAGGGCAGAACTCAGTGGGCTCTGTGATACACTGGAGAGCAAGCAAGGCATGTGGCCACTCTTCAGTGCCCCTAGTGCCTGCGAGGTTTGGAGTGGGGTGCCTCATGTCCACACTGGGCCCACAGAGCCCCTTCCCGTAGAGGCCGTTCCGCTTCAGCCCCCAGACTTGTCTGTTGGTTTCTTTCCATCTGCCTCAACGTAGTCTCCTTCTCAGAACTCATAATAATGATCATGACTGGCACACTGAGTTGTACTTCAGGTGAAATGCCGTTATTTCCGTTACTGCTCACAATTCCGTAGGAACCCTCAGGCTTTTGGTTCCCTGGGAATGCAAATTTGTAGAAACTGTTCAACAGTGGTCTGATTTGAATGTCCCTATGTTTGAAGTGTATAAAAGTGTTTTACAATAACTTGGATAGTTGCCACCTTGCTGTATGCAATTTGATACTGAAAGTAGACCTTTTGCTCCTGGAACCATGCTGGGAAAATTCTGTCCCTTAGATGTTGCTGATGTGTTTTCTTTCACAACCTTATACTTTCTGTAATGAAAACAGTAAGATTCGTGGTAGTGCCTTCTGGTTCTCCCACCCCACTGCTCCCCGAAATGTGTATTTTTGTAAGTTGAGAGGTAACAAAAAGTGTGGGTTGGCTGCTTTCTGCGTGGAGCCTGCTTTGGGTCCTCTTCCTCCTTTCTCTCTGCCCCTTTCTCGTCCTACACATTCGTTCTCTCTCTCTCTCTCTTTCTCAAACTCTAAAAACAGGGGCGACTGGGTGGCTCAGTCAGTGAAGCATCTGAGTCTTGGTTTCGGCACAGGTCATGTTCTCACACTTGGTGAATGTGAGCCTTGCATTGGGCGCAGAGCTGACAGTGGGGAGTTTGCTTAGGATTCTCTCTCCCCCTAACTCTCTGCCCCTGCTCCACTCTTGCTGTTTCTGTCTCTTTCAAAAATGAAAAAAAAAACAATAAAAAATAAATAAACAAACCAATTAGCTATTGAGGAACCCATAGTTTCAGAGAGATGAGGAGTTTGGTTTCTTTCCTTTTTGCTATTGGACACTGATAGTCTTCAGAAATATTTTTGAATATTGAACGTTGGTTGCAGCCTGGGAATAGAGCCTGTAAGTTGTGTTTTGGGGGTAGCCGGATATCTCACTGCAATCCAGGGCCCTGTGCTCTGGGGGAATGTTCAGTAGTTTATTTGAAAAGACACAAAACGTTGCATTCTCCTTCTACAAAACCAGGACTGATTTCCTCCCACACCACTACTTAAGACTGTCGTCATTGCCACAAGAACGAACACATGCTTGTGAGGAGAACAGGGCAAGGGCAAGGGTGCTGTGGGACTGTCCCAGCGTGTGGCACTGTCTGCAGCTCAAAGACTATTTGGAAAACGAAAAGGTAGTATCTTGTATGGCAGGAAGGTGATTTCACATAAACAGTGGAGCAGGCCCAGGCAGCCCAGGACTCTGCTGACTTGTGCCCGGTCAGGGTCCTGGCACAAGTGTGGCCCTGTCTCCCTTTACCCCCTGGGGCAGCCTTCTGGGCAGGGGGCCCGATGGCTGTCAGGAATGTGGGTAAATACCTGTAAACAAAATTGCAGAGCGAGGTCATTTTAAAGGGCTGGTAACTTTAGTATACGCTTTTGTTTTTTAATTTCCAATCAGTCTTGACTTCTGGATGATGACAAAACTTTAGGAAGGCACCTTCTTGGAGAAAACAATGTAGACCAAAGGACATTTGTGACTTAGCTGCTGGGTCAGCAGAGACTCTCCCTGCAGACTTCTGGGTCACTTCCTCTCTGTCGTCTATGCAGCCAAAGAAGATGCAGCTGGTCGTCGGTCCGTGACATGCTGACCTGCCCCAGCCCCTCGGCGACGGCGCCACGGGAGGCTCTTTGACTGGAATGTGAACAATGGTGGAGAATGGCCGACTCCGTATGTAACAAGGCTGTGGCCCGCTCAGGCTTCAATGATCTAAGATGACTCCTAACTGGATATCAAGCTTATCTGCTTGAATATTAGTGTGCTGCTCTTCCACCTACTACAGCTAGGCATCGTGGGTGTCCTCAGTGCGTGGGCTCTATCAGAGCCTAGTCCTGGGGGCCTGGGCAGCTTGCCTGGAGTGACCCGCAGAACCTGGGAGCTGAGGCCTCGGCAAGCCTGGGCGGGGGGGACCTGGGCACGTCCTCCCCCCACCCCTGCCCCATGCCCACCCTGAGCTCCCTGGCACCCGAACTCTCAGAAGACCAATCAGGAAGCGCTGGGCTCCCACCGCGGGGCAGGGTGCTGGGTGTGCACCCAGGAGGAAGGCGCGAGACCCTGGAAATTATGTAGTGCAACTCTAATAAAGGTCTTCCTGTTCTTACGGAAATCAACGTTTTACATTTCTTTTTTGAACAAGTTTCAAGAGTGGACCTCATTCTCCATTTGTAGATTTTCCTTAAGTTTTTTATGTTTATTTATTATTGAGAGACAGAGAGACAGAGCATGAGCATGGCAGGGGCAGAGACAGGAGAAGACACAGATTCCGAAGCAGCCCTCACGAGGCCACCTCAGGAGGCCCTGGCACAAGATCCCTCAAAGCTCGGGCGACTCTGGGATGGTTCCTTCCCTCCCCGCCACAGAGAGCTTATGGCCATTGGGTCAAGGGATGGACGCCCTGACCCGTGGGCCTCGTGTGGAGGGCACAGCTGACAATCGCTGGGATTTCCTCTTCCGGTACTGTCTCTCCCGCCAGGGCCGATTGTTTACTACTGTGAAGGATACATAGTTTCTTTCTGTGGAGTAAGACTTCCCTTCTCCTTTCTGTCAGGGCATAGGTCATTCTGTGTCTTCCTGTTCAGAACCTTTGCTGGCTGGTCTTTAGTTTCTGCACTTCCTAGTCCTTAGTGTGAAGTGTGAGGTTTGGAACAACAAAGTGCTTCCCTGCGTTTTACACCTAGGATTCTGTTTTTTCCCCACCAAAGCTGGGCAAGCCTTCGGCATCTGAGAGTTTCTGGAAACAGACCAATTCCCCACAGGTACATTAGGTTGCACATGGTTTATTAAAACTTGATTTGGTGAATCCAATTATGCTTAAAAAAGAAATGTCAGTTGAGAAACAGACCAAGCACCGAGCAGATGTCCGAGGGGTGTGGCCTCTCTGAGAACACGCGTCAGCCATCCTTGGCTGTGCTCGCCCCATACTGAATGTTCCGGGGCTTGCAGGCCTTTCCACAGACCCGCCAGGTCCCACCGAATACCCTTGACTCTCCTACCGCTACACGCTCCTCCTTGAGGCCACTCTACCCTCCTCACTGCTGCCCTTAAGGTCCTTTCTTGTGTGTCACGTCGAGTGTTCTGAATGTAATTGTGACTTCACACTTTCCTCCTCGCCTTTTGCTGACCGAGTCCTGCCACCTCCCAGGTGGGTGCTCCGCGGTCCCGGGAGGGGTCTGTCCCCATGGCCCCTGCACAGGGGCAGCAGGCTCATGCCCAGGAGGGGTTGTTGCCTCCTTCCTAATGATCTGGCTTCACTTGATTGTGTTTCTCAACATCTCTGACGTTCTGCTTTCTCTTACCCCCCTGTCGCTTGAGTCCTCGGTGGGAAGAAGTGGCGTGGATTCTGCTGATTCTCCTCCTTGGCTTCCTGCGGCCCCTTTCCCAGTCCTGACTTGAGGCCAGCGCTGTGTCCACACCACCCGGTGCGTGGGCAGATTTCAGCGGGAGCAGGGAGGCTCCATCCTGCCCGGCTTCGGTGCTTGCTGGCCCCCGTGCCCTGTCCCTTCTCGGTGTATCTTACCTGACTCCTCTTTTGAAGAACATTCATCCGTGTACTCCCCAGCCCCCTCCCCAGGGAGTGCAGGGTGGTCTCCAGGTCCTCCACGTAGCTGCACTCACAAAGACTGCTTTTCCAAATAAAGTCACATGCACAGGTTCCAGAGATTTGGACATAGACGGGACCACCTCCCCAGTCCACCTGTTTCTGGAGAAGGCCTGTTCTGCCCGGTCCTCCCCCGGAGGCATCAGGGTGGGGAGGACGGGCCCAACCCTCCCACGGGGAAGAGGACTCTCGGGTCACACGACAGGCCCTAGACTGTCCAGGCAGAAAGTGGAAGATGGAAAATAGTCAAGAGGACCTCTGGCGTGCATCAGGATTACTGCCGGTTGGTGTTCTCACTCGAGTGTGCTGGGCCTCTCCTAGCCACGAGCGTGCGTGTGCCTGGTGAGGGTGAGTGTTCTCTGCTTTGGTAGAAGGCACTTTCAGGGACCCCTGAGACAGGAACCACTCTGGAAAGGCACTAGGACGTGCAGGGGAGACAGCGATGCAAGAGGAAACCATCCTGCCCACACGTGAGAGGAAGCAGCATCAGGCCTGGACGCCAGGATGCCAGCCAGGCTGGGCTGTGGTGAGGGCCAGGTGCAGGGAGGCCCGTGTCCCACTGTGCCGCCTCCAAGGCCTCCGTCCGCTGTGAGCCATGGGCATGGGGGCCGCCCACAGGGTTTCGGGGCACACACACCAGAGCACATCCAGCAGTTGGAGGGTAGGTCAGCCTCTCCTGCGCAAATGGTGGCTGCCGTCCCACTTGCTTGGATCGTTTTCAGTGCGTCCGGCCAGCCATCCTTAGAGGAGGCGAACAGAACCTTTCTCCACTGGTGCTGAGGGGAGGCCCACAGCCTAGCCTCCGTGCTTCAGGGCCATGGCTCTGGTTTTCAGGCCAGGATGCTCTCGGAAAATTAAGTAAAAGCTATTTGTAAACATTTTCAGGAGAACAATAATGTCAGTTAATTTAAAATTTTTTAATTAGGGTAGCCTGGGTGGCTCAGTTGGTTGAGCGTCTGACTCTTGACCTCGGCTCAGGTGACGATCTCATGGTTTGTGGGTTTGAGGCCCGCATCGAGCCCTGGGCTGGCAGCACAGACCCTGCTTGGGATTCTCTCCCTCCCCTCCCCCACTCACGCATGTACTCTGTCTCAAAATAAGGTTATGAAAACAAAGTTACAAAAATAAAAAAAATTTTCACTCGTAATTAAAGCAGTGAGTAAGGCATTGTCACATTGCAAAAATAGAGGGCTAAGGTTGTCTTAGTCTCCAACATCTTATTTTCTTTTTTATTTATGTTAATTTTTAAACTTTAAAAATGATATCTTTTGAGAGAGAGGGACAGGGGAGGAGGGTCAGAGAGAGGGAGAGAGAGTCCCAAGCAGGCCCTCCAATGTCAGCACAAACCTGATGTGGGAACTTTTTCACCAACAGAGAGATCATGATCTGAGCTGAAATCAAGAGTCAGGTGCTTAATTGACTGAGCCACCCAGGTACTCCTAATTTCGATTTATTTTTAAAGATGTTAAGGAACTTCTGCACAGACCCACGACCCAGGTGTCAAGAGTTGTATACTCCCCTGACTGTGGCAGCTGAGTGACCCTGGTTTTTGTTTCTTTTAAATTTTTTAATGGTTATTTATTTTTGAGAGGGAGAGAGAGACACACACAGAGTGCAACTGGGGGAGGGGAAGAGAGTCAGGGAGACACAGAATCCAAAAAAGGCTCCATGCTCTGAGCTGTCACCAAACAGCCCGACCTAGGGCTTGAACTCATGAATCGTGAGATCATGACCTGAGTCGAAGTTGGACACTCAGCCAAGTGAGCCACCGAGGTGCTCCTGTTTTTCATGTTTTGCTCAAAGTGCCACCACACTCATTATTTCAGGGAAAACTGCGACTGAATTGCCCCCACCCTGGTTCTTACTCCCCTCCCTTCCCCATGCGATAGTATTCTAACCGTTTTGTCCCGTTACTTACCTGCTAACTCATGTGTGCTCAGTGTGAGCCCTGGCACATCCACTTCAGATTTACCCAGTGGCATCTAGGTAATAAAGCGATATGTATCGCTCAGCCACGTGGATTGATTGCAAGGAGGACAACAGCAAGGGCTCACGGTGCCACCTTATGCCCCGGGATTTACACGTGAATTCACCCACCCTCTGGGAATTCGACGCCCTGGGTTAGGTCAGGGTATGCATCAATGATTAAGTGACCATGTGGGTTGATACTGGTGGAAGATGGGTGATGGATTCATGAGGGTTTACTGTACATCTTCCTTTGGCATTTGTGCAGAAGTTTCTAGAATAGAAAACGTTAGTAGCTGTTTAGGGATCCCCTCCATGCGATAGACGGTCTCAGCCTGGAACGACTGCTCCCTGGCCCTCACTTTGGAACGTAAGGTAGCCCGGGTTCAAAGTTTGAGCTGCACCGGCAGCGGAGACACGTCTCCCATCACAAATCAGCGTGCAAGTCCTACACGTCGCGATTCCATCTTGACCTTGCTTTCACATTTTGATTCGTGTGACATCAGGATGCTTCCTACAAGTGGTGACGTCTTAGACCTGCTGAAACGTGGCCCATGATGACATCAAAGTCACGATGGGAGGTAGTTGCTTGTCTCCAACTCCCTTTGAGAGGTAGAGTCTAAGGCCTCCCCTTGAGCCTGGGCCGTCCTCAGTGACATGCTTGACCAAATGGATGTGTAGATGGGATGCTCGGGGAACCTGTGGTTCTTGAGTGTGACAGAGTTGCTCAGAGATGTAAGCGGTGCGTGCTTGGCACTGGCTGGTTTCTAGGGGAAGAGAGGACTTGATTTCTCTACTCTGTAATCCGTAACAATGCAGTGCCTGTCGAGGTTGGTGTATCATTTGTGGAAGTCGGTGGGGAGTCGGTGGCTTGATGAATTGGTGTCGTGGTCTCTCTGCAGTCGCAGTGACCGTTCGTGAGAAGTGCAGCTGGCTTCTCCCTTGCTCCCTGAGTCACCCTGCTCTAATCCAGACAGCCTTCCCTGTGCTGTGCTTGTCTCTCAGCTGCATCACGGTCCCTTCAGAGAGGTTTCCTTGGGTTATTTATATATTTTTTCATGTCTATTTATTTTTGAGAGAGGGAGATAGGATGTGAGAAGGGGAGGAGCAGAGAGAGAGGGAGACACAGAATCAGAAGCAGGCTTCAGGCTCCCAGCTTACAGCCCAGAGGTGGACGCAGGGCTCGAACCCACAAACCTCGAGATCATGACCTGAGTCGAAAGTTGGATGCTTAATCCGGTTAGTCACGCAGGTGGTGTGTGTGTGGGGGGGGGGGTGGGTGTGTGTGGATGTGTGTGTTTGCGTGTGTGAGTATGTGTTTAACTCACAGGAATAGATTTTTTTCACTTGTAGCAAAGTCCTCATTTACAAGGAATAAACACAGGAGGCCATGAGGAGATGTATGCTGGCAGGTTGCATTAATGATTTCTGTTAGCAGGGAGAGAAAACTTTATGCAGCTCTAAATCTTTGGAAACGTGTCATTTTCTGTATTTTCTCAATGTGTCTGAAAACCGGTTGAGCTATTTGGTTAGTCAAATGCACTTCCTCCTTCCCTCCTTCGGATTTCTTCACAAAGCCGTGTGAAGTGTGGGAGGATGTCCTGGAGTCCTGAAAAGGTCTGCACGCCTGACGACTTGCCCTGGCGGCAGACGTCCTCCTGACGTTTTTACTCTTCATCGTGTTACGCACGGATCCCTCCAGATGCCTGGGATTTCCTCAGTGGATCGCTGGGTTTCAGAGAGAGACCTGTGAACAGCCTCTCACCTTCCGCCAGGAAGAAAGGTCTGTGCCTTATCAAAATGAATGAAATCTCGCCATTTGCAGTTACATGCATGGAACTGGAGGATATTACGCGAAGTGAAATTAGTCAGTCAGAGAAAGACAAAAGTCATATGACTTCACTCATATGAGGACTTTAAGAGACAGAAGGGATGAACATATGGGAAGGGAAACAAAAATAATATAAAAACAGGGAAGGGGACAAAACAGAAGAGACTCATAAATATGAAGAACAAACTGAGGGTTACTGGAGGGGTTGTGAGAGGGGGGATGGGCTCAATGGGTAAGGGGCACTAAAGAATCTACTCCTGAAATCATTGTTGCACTATATGCTAACCAATTTGGAGGTAAATTATAAAAAAAAAAAAAACAAAAAAAAAACAGAAAATTAAAAGAAAAAAGAAACATCTGTGCCTTGTCACCATGGTATTCCTTCCCCTCGGACCACAGCGGTGAGTCCCTGGGCAAGGATGGGGTGGGGATTCTCCCTTTGGGTGTGCGGAGATCAGGCCGGGATAGAAATTTTTTCTGGGAGGATATTTTGTTGTTTATAAGGTAAAGTCAAGAGGGCGCCCGGCTGGCTCTGTTGGAACAGCATGTGACTCTTGATCTCGGGGTCACAGGGTCGTGAGATTGAGCCCCACGTTAGGTGTAGAGATTACCTATCAATCAATCAATCAGTCAATCAATCAATATAAATGGATAACATTTAAAAAATCCAGCTCAGTTTCCAGTGTTGCCTGTGGTTTTCAAAGAGAACTCAGGAGCTGGGGAGCAGGAGCATATGGACCGTGGGCATGGCTGCCAGGCAGGATGTGAGGAATCAGGCACAGGTGCTCACCCTGCCCTCTGATGAAGCTGGCTTCCAGAAGGATCAGGAATGGTGTGGCCTTGCCGAGTTTTCCTGATGAGTCTAGAACAACAGGCAAAGCCCTCTTTCACCTTCACCTTCCGGGAGATTTAGCCTCACCGGCCCTCCCCAGAGACCCTGTCCTTTCGTGTGACAGTTTCCCCTGGTCCGAACTGCAGGCAGCTGAAGTCGTGCATGCAGTTGGGTGGCCTCTTTCCAGCTCGGGGCCATGGGGCACACTTGGCTGGAGAGGCAGAGACTGTGTACAAATCACACAACTTTCGTTCTGCCATTGTTTCGTTTGCGAATGGGCGCCCCGGCGAGACACTGCCTGGTTTCCCCTCCCAGGACTGAGATTTGAGGCTGATGTTTAACACTGCGTCCACAGTAGATGGCATCTGGGAAATTCGTGCCAGGCTTAGGATACCTAGAGAGAGGGGAGCGAGATTTGAGGTGGCCTTGAAGGGACAGTGTGGATCCTGCCTTACCTGCTAGCAAACTGTTGCCCTTTCAGGGCACAGTGACAGGGGTCGCATCTGGGCACTTGAGAGCTGTGCCCTGATTTGCCCCTCGCTGCCATCCCGGATTTGGACTTGAGGCCCAGTAGAGCTGGAGGGGGTGGGTCCACACAGGCTTTTGTTCTGGCTGAATTCAAGCCGCAGGAGCACCCCAGTGTGGCAACCCAAAAAGCACCCACTGGGTGTCCCCAGTTCAGACACATGGGTGGAGTTTCCCCTTGATCGACTTCAAATGGTGTTTCATTTGCTTCCTGGCCCAGGTGAAATTTTACTAGTACTGGTGTGGAAAACGAGTCGGGTCTCATACATAGTTTTCTCTTGAAACCTGTAAAAGTTCGAGTTTACATTTGCGGGTGGGAAAAGTCTTGTCCCGTTCAGGTGTGAGTCTGCTGCCCTTGGTCTCGGTGCCAGATGGACCCTTCTAGCACTGATGTGCTGGAGGTGGAGGGGACAGCACATCCTCTGAGATTCCCAGTAGGAGAAAAGTCCACATTGTACCGGCCAGATAGTTCCCCCGCGAGGTTTCGTGAAGCAGCCCTCTAAGAAATCACTTGAAAAAATGGACACAATTGTCAGAGCCTGAGTTAGGGATGTCACTATTACCCTTCCAGGAAGTACTTGAAATCGAAATGATTCCTGTTGTTTCTTTGAAGTGAGAAAGTCCACGGAACCTAGGAATCGCTCACGTTGTTGGGCTCCTTCGTGTTGGGACAACACTGTTGTCATGACTTAGTGAAGGCATGTTTTCTTGCTTGCTTGCTTGCTTTCTTGCTTTCTTTTCTTTATTGGTGTTTATTAATGAGAGAGAGAGAGAGAGAGAGAGAGAGAGAGAGCGCCACAACGGGGGAGGGGCAGGGAGCGAGGGAGACAGAGGATCCAAAGTGGGTTCTGCACTGACAGCACAGACCCAATGTGAGGCTGGGACTCACGAGCGGCAATATAATGACCTCAGCCAAAGTCAGACGCTTAACAGACTGAGGCCCCCAGGTGCCCCTGGAAGGGTGTATTCTTAATGGATGACTTAAATGCATGGGTGACTTTTTGTTTTCCAGAACATTGTCTCAATCGAATTGAAGCCGGAACGTTTCTGATGGTGTAAGATGCCCTTTGAGAGCAGTGTTAGAAATCCCACATGATGTTTCTTTTGTGTCTGATGTAGTCATTCCTGCACGGGGCTGTGGGTGGGCATTTGGTGGCCCGGCTGCCCAGCCCCCCCAAGCTGAGAGCTGTCACACTGTGGCCAGAGAGCTTGTTGGGTGGCCTCTGAGAGCCGTTCTCCCAGGCGTCCCTGACCCCGGGCCCTGCTCTTTCACATGTGGAATCTTAGGAAGGCCACACCATGTCCATTCCCCAGGATGAGGGGGTGCTGATGAGACCCATGGGAGACCGACCCTATTTTGTGGTATGAGTCACCAGTGTCCTTCTGTCTCCCTTTTCCCAAAGGTGATTTTCCTCTTGTTTTCATTTGGCTTGTCTGTGTTTCTTACAATCCCCTGTGTGGGCTTCACTCCTCATTGACTACACTTTTCTGAATGATGTAAGTGGCAAAGAGCAGAGATGGGGGCCAAGACCGTGAAAGTTTCTGGGCACCATGAGCACATCAAGGAAGAGACTATCTTAATGCTGGTGTGAAATTGGTCTTTTGAAAGGCAGAGACACAGACCAGGGGGACACAGCTTTCCTGTGAACCCACACGGGCACGACTTGGTCTGTCTTGGGAGCTGATGTTCCCACAACACGTAACTCCATGCTTCTATACATGTGTTTGCATAGGTACGTGGTGGCTTAGAATCTCCCATCACAAACAGTTCCTGTATTGATGATTCTAGCATCTTGTCTTCAAGAGCGGAGATTTCATCAAGGGACTCGGTCACCTACGCTCTCTGCAAGTGGGCGTTCCTGCCACACACCATGTCTTTGAATACTTTCGACCTTAAACTCCCCTCCACGACTCTAATTTTCCTGCTTTGTCACTGCGCGTGGGGTATACTGGGGAGCTGCTTTCTAAGTCCCATATTCTCATGAAAAGCCCCAAATAGGAGAGCCGAGGGATTGTCCCGTGGGAGAGCGGGCCCTGCACCTGACTCGGCATGGCCTTATGCTGCCACCTCTCCCGGTGGTGTTTCCTAGTCAGGAAGTGTAGGTAAAAGGATCCTTGAAACCGTGCTCAGACTTTTCTTTAGGATGCACCGGCTTCCGATTGGACCTTCCCGTCCCTACTGTGAGGGACCATCCCTCTGATCTGTTTGGGTCCCCTGCGGTGCTTGACTTCCTCGGCCCCAATATCTTTCAGGAAAATGAGGCTGTTCTTGGCTGAGGCAGTGCCAGGAAATCATCCCCAAAAGAGGGTGAAGTCTGTAGTGTGGGTATTTTAGACACAAGTGTAGGTTCCTCCCTGACTTGCTGAGCCCACACCTTCCACAGAAGCCACGTGAGGATGTCGAGGCCCTGGGAGCCGACTCCCGAGCCGGTGAAGTCACCATTGCTCTCCTCGTCGTTTCTGTTCCCGTGGCTTTGAAACATGCTGGATGTTGGGAGAACCCCTGGGACGGTTGTGGGCACCCTGTGGCCGTTCCAGGTGTTGGAGCCGGTTCTACCCCCGTCACCATTCCCAAGGACACTGGGCAGTGGCCAGGGCTGGTTTGCTTTTTCGCTATACTCTGGGATTGCCATCCAGATGTGTGGACGTGGTGACCCCTGGACAGCCCTGTGGGGTGGCCTTTGTGCCATTTTGTGGTCCCCTGATTGTGACAGCTCTAAAGGCTTCTTGACCTGCCATATTTTGACCACAGCTTGTGATCTGCTTCACTATTCCCGGTGTTAAATGTAGAAAGGGGCTTTCGATGATAAATTCTGATAGTGTCTTGTGTCACCTTCGAATGTGTAAGAATATGTGAAAGCAGTAGTACTTCAAGTAAAGAGATGCTGTCTAAACGTTTTGCCTCACTGTCTTTGACGAGCGTCCTCAGAGTCTCTGCGATGTGGGATTGTTGACTTGGTTTCCACCTCTGCTATGAGCTGAGGCTTGCAAAAGTACTTCTCCTAATCCCACTACCTGATGAAAGGGAACCTTTTCTCCATATGAATATAGAAAATTCCCATTTTAGGTCAGCTACTCTTGGATTTGGGGTGACTCACTGGCCCGGAGCACATTAGTTTCTGTTTTCCCTGTAAACTTGACTCTGAGCTCTACTGACAAGATGGGCCTGGCAGACTAAGGGGAGACTGGCAAAGGCAGGGACTGGGGGTGTGGAGGAATGGGGCCTAGTGGTGTAGAGATCCCACCACGTGACCTCACGTGTCATCTTAGAAGGCACCGACGCCCTCCCACCATTCCCAGTTCTTTCCCTTCCCTTCCCTTCCCTCCCCTTCCCTCCCCTTCCCTTCCCTTCCCTTCCCTTCCCTTCCCTTCCCTTCCTTCCCTTCAAGCATACACAAGTTGAGAGAGAATGATTTTTAAAGAACACCAGACCCTCAAGGAAAAGAGCTTGAAAGAGGAACAAAAGCCTCTCATGGTTATGGCAGGAAGTTTGGCATGTGGCAGGACCGGATGGACAAGGTCGGTGTTCGCAGAATGTGCCGGTTCACTGTGGGCACAGAGTTGGCGAAGGAGGGGCTCAGACTTCTTGCAGAAGAGCTTTGAGTCCATGCGGTGAAGGTGAGATCCTCCTCTGTTGACTGACCTTTCTCATGAGGTGTTCCTGCGTTTTAGAAGCTCTTTTAGGATTCTCATGTGTGCCGGGGTGTGGGCAATGTGGCAGAAGGCCTTACTGGGGGGCGGTGGGGGGCTCTGGGTGGAGGACAGAAGCCCAGAAGCATCTTGAGTGTGGGTGTTGGTGTCACGGCTGCCCCCAGTTCACCACGAGCCTAATCTGAGCCAGTCTGTAGACCAGAACCAGATCAGAGACTCTCCTTCACGGCGCAGGCGAGCCTTCAGCCAGCTGGCGCCAGAACCAGATCTGGGGCTGTCCTTCAGTGCGCAGGCGATGCTTCAGCCACCAGGTGCTTTGCTGTCCTTCAGGCATTGACGACCTTGACACAACAGTCCAACATGGCCCTGTGTGTAGAGTCACTTCCCGTGAGTCCGGGAGAGAGCACTCTCTGAGGACAGTGGGCGACCTTCCTCTGCCATCCAGCTATAGGGTTCAGCATGGTTGACTGCACACATCAGCCTTTGGTGGCACTTTGCATCCTCTGTCCTGAGACACCCGGAGCTCGGCCGCTCTATTCCACGCCCCACGCAAGAGACTACGGTGTAGGGGGTGGTGTGTTACATGTTTCTCCAGGGAGGTACCTGTGTACATTCTGCAGACCTCCCTGTAGAGGTGAATTTCCCAGTTTGAGCAGTGTCTCTCATTCTGACCCAACAGATGTCTGCCTCTGCTCTGCATAGACGGGAAGCCATCAGCTGATACGGAATTTCTGGTCTATAATTCTAACCTGTGCCTTGTAATTCCAGATGCTGCTCAGATCGGGCTCAGTGTTGAGCCAAGTGCAGAACTGCACCACCGGGTCACAGTGAGCCACGCTGAACTGTGTTCACACAGAGCAGATGTTTGGGGGGTCCTCGGGGCACCACACACCAGGTCTGGAATTTGCCTACGCTGGGGTTGGACCAAGAGTGAGCTACAGGAAACAGACAGGGACGTTTCCTGGTGTGACTGTCATTCCCGGAGATATCTAGACAGGCAGAGTGGGGAGTGGAATCATCTTTGGATTCTACAAAGTTGCCTGGTTGCCTTTTGCAGTACAGACAACCCGTCACCCCCGTGTGCTTCGGACAGTGAGAGAAACAGGTAGAGGCCTTTCCTTCCTGAAACAAAGCCTGTGCCCATGGGGTTGTAGGGATTTGAAACGGAGAGACATTCATGGTCTGTCTGGGTCTCTAGCTCTGGGTTGGCAAAATGACACATTGGGGCAAACAATGAATCTATCAAGGAGAAGCTTGATGGCAGTAACAACAAAGCTGTCACTGCTGGCTTCTCTGCTTCTGTCGTCCTCTCAACACCTTGGGCTCTGGCCTTACTAGGCCCCGAAGCTTCCCTGAGGAGCCCTCCTTCCCGCCAGCCTGTCTGCAGCTGCCTTTCCCCCGTGTCTTCTGCCTGTGGTCCTTCACTCACCCTGGACATTACTGTATTTCCGTGGAGGCTCTCTGGGGCTGGGACCTGTCCTCCTTACCTCGTGCCTGGCCTGGCACCGTGCAGGCGCTCAGCGATATCTCACGAGTTACCAGCCGGTGCAGTGATGGTACCCGGACAGCTGACGGAAATGCTCAGGTGTCTACGCCTGGTATAGTGGGGAGACTGCCCTTACAGATGAATTTGGTGGGGTGCTGCCATGGGCTCACAGCCCCTCTCCCCGTGCCTCCCTACACCTGTAGGCAAGCTTGGCTTCCAGCTCTTCCAGATTGGACCAACTTGTCAGAAATCTAGGTGGCTCAGTCTATTATGTGTCTGACTCCTGGTTTTGGCTCGGGTCCTGATCTCACGGTTCCTGGGTTCGAGCACTGCATCGGGCTGTCTAATGTCAGTGCAGAGCCTCCTAGGGATTCTCTCTCTCTCAATATCTCTGCCCTCCCTGAAATGCTCTGTGTTTGTCTCACTCAAAATAAAAAATAAAGATAAAAAATGAGACTCAAAAACGCATAACTCTGCAGTTATTTGTAACCTGTCCCCTCTGAGTTGGAAAGAGCCCTGAGATCCCTGTGTTAAGATTTGAGGAGAAAGTGATGGAGTCTTGGAGAGCAAAACTCTGCTCGGGCAGGCACGTGTTTGCATGAGTGTGGCCTGGGCAGGTGTGGTAGCCGCCAGGCCCCAGTCTGCACTGCTGTCTGGCATCCTGCCCTTGTCTGCAGGGGAGCCGGTGAGGCGGACCTCATTCCTGCTCTCGCTCCTGGGCTCGTTCCTGGCCTTGGCCCAACCCCCTGCCTGGAGCATGAGACTAGGCTTTCAGACCACGTCCCGCCCGGTGCTGATGCCTAGTTATACGCATGATTTTCTCAGTCGGATCGACCTGTTTTGATTAAAAAAAAAAAAAACTTGGGAAAATTGCCACTCTGCATCTCTGGCAGTACTCTTAGAGAAACTCTCTTACAACTTCTTTCTGCTAAGTTTTGTGCTGGGGAGTCCCTTCCGCAGGCTGTCCTCCAGGGGAGCTTTGTCAGCACTTTCGAGTGGACGCCTGGAGGCCGTGGGAGGCCAGTGTGCCTCAGGTCTCCAGGCAGGATGGACATCAGAGCAGAGCCGGGGAGGGGAGAGAGTGGCAGGGCTCCGACGTTTGGAATAAGCCTCGCCGCTCTCTCCCTTGAACTGTGCTGAGAAGGGCCTCCTGATTTCCTCTTCCTCCCGGCTCCTCCTGACCCAGGTATCTTGTAGGGCCCTGGAGAGACCAGGTGGAGGGGTGTCTATGCGCCGTGTCCCAGGCAGTAAGAGGGAAGGTTCAGATGCCCGCACTGGGTCACTCGTCTGGGCCGTCCACACTGGGGACAGAGCCTGGTGCTGGGAGGCCAGGCAGGGCCGGGGGCTGCCTGGGAGCTCGGTAGTCCATATTTTCAGCTTTGGAGGATGTGGCACATCTGGCATTTACTGAATTTGCTGGGCAGATCTCAGAACCGGGCTTATATATAAATGCTCGGTGGGGGCTGCCTTCCAGAAGCTTTGTTTGCAAAGTGCTGTGGTGCCCGGTGTGGCACGGAGGCTATGGGTGGCTGACCCCGCCGAGGCCAGAGTGGCGGGAAGCCTAGACTTTGCTGCGTGGCAGACCCTGTATGCGGATAGAGCGGGCGTTGCAATTGCAGTTTCTGTGTAGAGTGGTGGAGTGCATGGTGTCACCAAGAGCGTGAGTCTGTCTCCGCCTGTCGCCGCAAATCTCTGGTCCTCATTCCTACGCCACACGGTAGGCAAGTGCCTCGCTTTACAGAGCTAGTGATTGTATCGCCATCTGTGGGTGCCAGGTGTCAGACTCGGCTGTGGATGGTCCCGGCCTCGTGGCCCTTTCCCCACGCCCCTCAGATCACAAGCCCCACCTGGTAGGGTCTTGGGTGGCTTCGGGGATCCCTCCTCCACCAGCTTGCACACAGAGCCTGTTCCCAGGAGGAGCCCTGGTGTGGACAAAGGTGGGGGCCTGTTCCCCGAGGACCATGCCCGGGGGTGTGTGATACAGCTGCTATGCCCGGCAGCTGACACCTTTGCTCTGCGACCTGTTTCAGTCAGCTGTCGGCCACGAGTATCAGTCGAAGCTCTCCAAGCACTCGTCCCAGGTCCACTCCCTCAGGGTCATTCGAGGCAAGTTTGGTGTCCAGGTGGACAGCGTTGACCAGGTGAGTGAGGCGTCATGGGAACCAGAGTGCAGGTGATGGAGCCCCTCCCTCTAGACCAGGGTATGCACTGGGCCTCTCGAGACAGCGCCTCGACTCAGGCCTGTGGGGTGGCCGTCCAGGTGCAGAGCTTTTAGAAGCCCCCCACCCCAGCCCCTGACTCTGAGATGATTTGCCAGGTTAAGAAGTGAGAAGAGGAACACTGTTTCTTGTAGAAATCCCCCACATTGGTATCTAGAGATCAGATAGACCAGGGACAGACAGCCTTCCACTGCCTAAGACTGTGCCCGTGGGGACCATTTCTAGCCAGCCTCCCTGCATGGGTATCACTGTGACCCGGTGGTGTTCAGGGCAGACATGGCAGAGTGCCGCACACGTGCCCGTTTCCAGGGCTAAGGCCCGGTGTCCTGGCACCTCTGGGCCTCAGTCTCTCAGTCTCTGACTGAGGGCCGTGTATACCCTGTTTTACATCACAGCAGTTGGGTTTTGGAGTTAACCCTCTGTCTGCATTCAGGCTTTACTACATGTCAGCTGCGGTTCTGCGCTAACTGCCTGTAAAACGGGGCGACGGGGATTCCTGTCTCCTAGGGCCGTGTGCGCAGATGCCCCCCCCACCATGCCCGTTGTCGTTACTGACGATAGTATTGTTCTTGGAAGAGCTCATGGAAAAGCAGGTGTGCGTGTGGCGGGAGGGGGTCGCCGAGGGTTGGCATTGGGGGGCTGAAGTCCACGAGCACAACTTGCCGTGCAGGGCCTGCGGGTGGCTACCGGTCCACCCGCACTGCCTACTGGGCGTTGCAGAATGTTTCATGGCCGAAAGTTTCCATCCCCAGAGCTTTGGGCGTGAGGTAGGCCTGCCCATGGCTTAGGAAGGCAGAGGTCAAAAAATAACACGGTTTGCGGTTTCAAACCTTTCACATGCATTCTGGGATCAGATGACCTGTTTGGAGACCTCTAAAAACGTGTTTCCCTTCTTGTGGTAATTGCACTCTGCTGTGGGCTTTGAATAGCAGGGGAAAACTGAGAAACACGCCTCTCAGAAAGGTAAGGCCTGAGGCCAGTCGAGCAGGGGGAGAGGCCAATGTCCCCGGAGGTGGTTTCCTGGCGAGTGCGGTGTCTCCTCTGGGGAAGACTGTGCTCTCCGGGTGTGTGGGTCCTGTGTCACCGCCACGGAAGCTGTCTTTCTGAGCAGTGTTCCCTGGACAGTCGTCTCTGGGGCCCGGTCAGTGAAGAGCTAACTTCCCCCCCAACAATGTAAACCCGAGCCTTTCAAGTAATGATGGTTCACTTTTTTAGAGACACGGGTGCTCTCTAATACGTCACTGGCTGACCTTTCAGTTGTGCCCATGTTTTAGAACCATTTTTACCAATGAAAGAGTGTCACCTTCTCAGAGGACTTGATGTGTCTTGAGCAAGCCGGTTACTTCCGCCTCTTGCTTGTCATCAGATGAGCCAGGGCGCGGGTGCTGTGGCCAGGTGTGGACATTTCCTGTCCCTTTGGAAAGGGATGGTAAGTGCGTAGCTTCCAAAGGGTTACTTTCCCGAGTGGGAACGCGGCTCGTTTCTGCCCCAGGAAGCAGGTGCCCATCACAGGCTTGGGGTCCTCGCTGCCCAGTGCACAAGTTGTAGGCCGAGGCCGGCTCCCTGGTGTGTGACCGTGGGTGGTGTTTTCAAACGTGTGCGTCATGTCCTGGTGACTCCTAATTCCGGAATGTTGCTGTCGTGAGTGATTGACGAGAGACCAGTCCATCGTCGGTCTCTGTCCCCGACCCCTGTCCAGTCCCCTCAAATTACTCGATTGACTTTGGCATCAAGTACAGCCTGAAGGCAAAGCACGTGGACAAGAGTGTCGTGGACTTCAATTTCCAGGGCCTGACTGAGAAACACGAGTCACAGAAAGGTCAGCCTGTGGCAGCACGTCCTCACCGCTTGGGACCCCCTCGTGGGGGACACCTCCTGCATCCCCATAACAGGACCCGGGTAGACAGGCCCACATTGCACTCACGCAGCCTTTTTACCTGAACGTGTGAGAGCACTCCTGTCTCTTCCGTGGGTTTAGGGGGATTGTCGTCCTTCGGGTGGCAGCTCAGCCCCAGTCCTGTGAAGGGCCCAAGTCTCCCAAGCTACTTCCTTCTTCTCTGGACCATGGGATCCGGCGCTATGCAGTTTTTGAAGTTAAAAATCTTGTTCTCTTGTGTCATAGACATAAGTGATTATTAAGAAGCGTAAATTTCTAGAAAAGGAATTGCCGGGTCACAGAAGGTGGAATGTAAAATTTTGGTGGATGCTGCCAGATTGTCCTTGCAGGCCCTGCTGGTTTTCCTGTCCCTCGTTAAAACCCCTGCCAGGCATCAGTTATACACTGATGTGTGCATGCGAGGTGTGTTAGAGACGCAGTACCCTCCCGCAGAGGCTGCAGATTGTTGGCTCTTTTGCAATGTTTTATTTCGCGTGCGTGTTAAAAATGTTCGTAAAGATTTTATCTTTTTTAAGTCATCCGTACACACGTGTGCTGCTCAAACATACAACCCCTATATCACAGGTCAATAGCTCGCACGACTGAGTCACCAGGAGTCCATGCACGTTTAAATTTTTGTGTGATTTTATTGGTTTATTTGTTTGTTTATTTATTTATTCATTTATGTATGTATGTGTGTGTGTATTCATGCGTTTATTTATTTACTTATAATAAACTGGGAAGCGGCAGAAAGAGGGAGAGAGAGATTTCCAAGGAGTGTCCACACTGTCAGTGCAGAGCCTGACGCGGGGCTTAAACTAGCGGGCCACGAGATCATGACTTGAGTGAAACCAGGAGTCTGATGTTTCACCAAATGAGCCACCCAGGTGCCCGTGCACGTTTCAGATTTTGAGAATCACTGGCAACCGTTAACAATAGAGAGCTCACGTACTAATTAAAAACCCAGAGATCTTTAAAAGATGAAATTAAACCCCACGACTGCAAACACCACCAGCTCGGCATTTCCCCAGGGAAGCTGCAGGTGCTCCCGCGGGACACTTCCTGTCACTGGCCTGTCCGTCTGTCGTCAGGCGGTGGACTTGGGCCTGGAGTGCGCATCCCCTGCCTGCTACCCATGCCCCTCTGCCCGCCGCGCACCCTGCTGATCAGGGCCTTCTCTTGGATCTTCTTCAGTGCTGTTCGGACTCTCTCCCCGACGTGGCATGTAGGAGTAGAAACCGCCTGTGTAAAATACACCACACTATTTCACTGCATTGTTTCTGACAATGAGTGGAAGCTGGGCTTGCTGCCTTGGTTGGCTATGCTGTTCTGTAGCAGACAGTCATTCGAAAGACACGGCAATAGCAGCATCAAAGGTCTGTAGGGCAGGAACCACACAAGCTGCCTGAACCTCTTGGGCACAGACGGCACACTGGGCTGGAGTCAAAATGAGGCTCATAAGAGAGCCCCAGTCCAGGCCCACATGGAGTAAGTACCACAAGTATTTTTTAAAAGTGCCCGTGGTAAAAGGGCTGTGATGGACATGCAGCTGAACCGATTGTTGCAATTCTTTTGCTATTGGAAAGAGCAGGCCTTCATGGACCTATTGCCCATGTTGCTTGACGACGGAAACAGAGGAATTGACCAGCCTTATGGGGTTCCTTCGTGTGTTCTCTTTTGCATGGGGGCGAGGACTTTGTCAGAACTGGTCGGTGAGGTTTTTAGAGGCTCCACGTCCTCCCACCCTTTGGAGGGAGGGAGAGTATCTCTCGTCTGCAAAGGCACCAAAGGCACAGGCTGACTGTCAAAAAGCTCAGGTCTTTCCTCTATTCGGGGTAATTTGACATCTGTATAGACATCCTGTGAACTCAAGGGGAGAGGGGCAGTGTCAACACTGGACCAAGCGAGGATGACCTCAGGGGGAATGTTACCCCCTCAGAATGCCCAGCTTTAAGTGTTTTCCCTACTTGTTCCCAATTGTTAAGACCACAATTTCCTTGTGTGGGGAACCAAGGGCAGTGTTGCTGGGTAATCATTAATAATGTAAGGAGTGCTTTCTGATTGACAATAGTGTCCACCAAATTTTCCAATGTCTGTAAAATACAAATGTATTGTTCCTGTTGTGGGGAGAGACGGTTTTCCATAGTGAATTTCTCAAAAGTCCATGGCAGCGAATCCTAATAGAGTTTTGCTTCATCCCTTACCTTTTTTCCTTTGCTTTTTGTTTCTTCAATTCCATATATGAGTGAAATTATTGCATGGTATTTGTCTTTCTCTGACAGACTTATGTCAATTAGCATCATACTATCTACTTCAAACATGTCCTTGCAAATGGAAAGGATCCATTCCTTCTTTTGGGTTATGTGTGTGTGTGTGTGGGTGTGTGTGTATGTGTGTGTGAGTGTGTGTGTGTGTGTATGGATATGTATGTATATCTATATCTATCTATCTATATACATGAATGTATATCCATCTGTATATGTTCATGTCAACATATATAAATATATATCCATAAAACTATATCCATATATCAATATATATAAACATATATTTATCTATATATCAATATATATCCCCTTATATACATACCCATACATATATATATATATATATATATATGTATATATATATATATCTACCTATCTATATATCTATATCTATATAGGAGACGGATGGAGGTACAGAGTATGATGTTAAGTGAAATAAGTCAATCAGAAAAAGGCAAATACCATGCAATAATTTTCCTCATATGTTGAAGTAACAAACAAGCAAATGGAAAAAATGAGAGAGAGAGAGAGAAAGAACAGACAATCAAGAAACAGACTCTTAAGATTAGAGAACAATCTGATAGTATCAGAGGGGTGGTGGATGGCACTGGGGGGTGGTGAAATCGGTGATGCGGTTGAAGCGGTGTCCTCGTCATAAGGAGCACAGAGTGATCTATGGAATAGTAGACCGGAAAGTAATATAATTCTTCATATAAACTAACTGGAATTTAGAAACAAAATAAGAAAAGACACTGTGAAAAAGAAAGAAAATTAAATGAGGACCTATCCACTCATTGACTAGGTGAATTACATGAGAACTTAGTTATGACACTCTTGCCATGCCTCCAGTGGGTTGAGAGCTACCTTGGAGGAAGTGACAGTGTCTTCTAAGGCACATAGGACTTTGACACTGCTATTGTGGTGTCTTTGGAATGACCGTCGGCTGCAGGGCAGTATTCCCAACCAAGGCAGCAAGGCCAGCTTCCAGTCATTGGCAGTCAATCAATGCCCTGAAATAGTGCAGTGTATTTTACACAGGCCATCCCTCATATAGGGACTCTTACTCTCTCTTTCATTTCTTCTCCCTATACACTCTGGCTACTCTACCTGTATGTGTGGGCTTCTCCCTCATTCATTTCCTGGATTAAGAACTATGATGATGGGAGCCAATTGTCTTGTTAGGGAAACTGGTCTGGATCACCCGGCAGAAGAACCAAGCGGCACTCGGAGCTCTTGGAAGGAAGGAGGTTTATTTTACACCAGTGGGCCCAGAGGAGATCATTCTCCAGAGATCTGAGCCCAGAGCATCAATAGAGGGGACAATGTATCGTCCTCGGTTACTTCAGCACCCCTCATGAGTAGTAATTTGGTGCCCGTGGCAAGCAGGGTAGGAAGGAAATCCCGGGAGGGTAGTCTTCAGACTAGGACTAGAATTCCCTTATCAGTCCTGTTGGCCCTCTTCTCAGAGATTGTTCCCTAACATTACACCCTTGGATGCCCCTTTAAACAGACCTAGTCTCTATTAGAGGGCATCATCTTCATTTCTTATGGGCTGGTTCCGTTTCTTAGTTCCCTGACTTTGGTTGTGACTATGCCTGACTGATTTACAAAATAACAGCATTTTCTTTCCCAAGGAAGATGCAGGTGTCCCCTTTATCGGCAGTGAGGAGGCCAAGTGCCCATCTGTTCTAGAGGGCAACTCCTGCCACGGATCTTAATTTTCTCTGTAATGACGCTAAGGAGTCGGCCACTGGTTAGTCCCACAGAAGCGCCTGTGACTCCTATGCCAGTCCTCTCCCCGTGGCTATTCCTGACCCTCGGCAGATGGGTAGTAACACAGATCATTTAGCCTAGGCCTTAAGGCTGAACATTATTCTAAGCATCAACTTTTATCCTGAAAATCATTTAATCTCTTTTTTCCAAAGCTTGAGGCACATACGTCAGTGTAAACACTTCCTAAAGTGGCATTGGCCACCTCCTTACTGGCAGGCAAACTAGCATACCCAAAGAGTAACCTTTTAAATCTCCCAGAGTCTTCCATTCAGTGTACCCCATACTTCCAAATGGGGCCCAGATTAAAGGAAATCAATACCAACAAAATGTCCTATCCATAAGAGGAAAGTGAGTGCGGATGGGAACATCTCTCTATTTCCCCAGCTTTCTGGGGCAACCTCTGCCAACCCGATGGCAAGGAGTAACACAGTCTACTGATTTTATCAGACTGGCGATTCCTCGAGCTTCTGCCATGCACAGACCAGCCAGCTTCCGGGGTGTGGCTGGAGCAGGGCTGAAGATCCTAAGAATGTAGGATTCTCCGAAAGGTCACTCTGAGTGGGTTCGTCGGACATGGGTCAGTCTTCCAAGTCAGGGGCTCCTCGGGATTGGCCCTCTTGACTCTGGAGGGGTGGTCCCATGGAGTGATACCCGTAAATGGCCCTGTCTACTGTCTATTGAGAGGGCCTTTTGCAGTCTTTGACACCGGGCAAGTCCCCTGGTGAGAGGGGGTGTAGACGTGCAGGCAGCCCCACAGCACAAAGTGCAGTCTTACATCCTGGTCACCTTGGTGGGTGATGATGTTGCCCGCTGTGGCATGATGGGGAAAGACATGGCTGTTGAGGAGGGAGTGGCCACTGGCTCCCCTGCAGGTTCAGGTAGTAGGGCTCCAGTGAGGTCATGCTGGCCATGATTCTCCCTTGGCTCCTCGATAGCTGAGGCACTGACCACCTGCTTGGAGCCATGCACAGGGCTGGTTCGGTCCAGGAGGCCAGGGCCAGGGAAGAGGCGCAGGGGCTGGATCCCGTGGCTGAAGAGCTCATCGGTCAGACCCAGGTGGTTGTGAAGTGCCAGAAAGGTTTCCCACTGTAACCTCACCAGGATGATCTGCCCCACCTGCACCAAGCTCTCGGGGTACTTGGTGGACACGGCAGAGAAGGCCTCCACTGGCGGTTGCAGCACGTTGAAGTCTCAGGCCACCTGGGCAGACAGTGCCCTGGGGGTGCTGGTGGCTGGTGATGATGTCCAAGATGCTCAGGAGGCTGTTGATGCTGTCCCCGGGACCGTTTCCTTCACACACATTCCTTCCCATCAGGCCCCCACCGAAAGGGCTCCAGAAGCCCATCCTGCACCACATAGTTACTGGCATCCGTCTGGCCTGGCCAGTAGACGTAGTCACCCTGGCTGAGCTGCTGGAAGAACACGTGTCAGCAGAGCTCCAGGAAGAGCAGCTGCTCGACGCGGCCCAGCACCCGGACATGCTTGAGCATGTAGAGCACCTTGGGGGGCAGGTGGGAGTTATTCGGATCACCCTCATCAAGTCAGCTTCAAGCACCATGGGTGGGTGCTCCTTCTGGGGCAGTGTTGGCGCCTCCTTCTGGATGCCAGGATCCATAATAGCTGGGGCCATCCGGAGCTGGGGATTCCTCAACTCATTCCCAGTCTGCATTCCAGCAGGATGAATACGGCTGTGACCATTACCTCGAGTCCATCCCCAATCGTCATGTCCAGCACCTCCTTATTAGCTGCTTTCTTAGCGGCTCTGTCGGCCAGACGTTTTCCTTGTGCTGTAATGTTGTCTGCATTCTGGTGTCCTTTGCAGTGTAGAACTGTAACTTCTTTGGGAAGCCAGACAGCCTCGAGGAGCTTTCTTCCCTGCCTCGGCAAGGCCCTTTCCTTTGTAGGTTGCTTTCTCTTGGTGTGTGTGCAGTAGCAAAGGTGTACTGGGAGTCGGTTGAGTCACTTGTCCTTGCGAATGGTGAGGGCTCAGATTAAGGCATGTCACTGCGTACCCTGCCTTTTGAACGCCCTGCCCTCTGTGATGAAACTTCTACCATCACTGAACCGGGTGAGGTCTGGGTTCTGTCCAGCCTGCTCACGCAGATCTGAGCAGCTTGCAAATATTTTCTTGGCCACCTCAGAACAGTCATGAACTGGTTACCCTTCCTCAGAAGGTAGGAAAGTTGCAGGGTTCTGCATCTGCACCGTTCTAAGAGTGACCAGTGGATTCTCACAGAGGAGCCCCTGGTACTGTGCTAGCCAAGAGTTGAAGAAGCATGAGTTTCTTCTCATGCACAAAGAGATTCTACACTGAAACAGTCTGTAGCCAGCCAAAACCTGCTGGCAAGGGGCCCTCAAGGATGCCCAGAGGTACATCGAACTCGTCACCTAGAATCTGAGAGCAGCAAGCCCCCCACCAACCTACTACACAACTGTCTATCAACTCTCCTCCTCCCCCAGGATGAGCCCAGTTCTGGCTCTGCAGACATTGGCAGCAATCGGTGAGAGTCCCTGGGCCTCTGTGGCCTTCCTTTTTTTTTCTTTTTTTTTCACCCAGGGCTGAGAGCTGCCACCTCTCCCAGGCTGAGTCACAACAAAGCTCTCTTAAATGAACACCAAAGCATAAATCCACTCTGTCATCAAGAGTCACCTTAGGGCACAGTCTCAGCCTCCTCCTTGGGGCTTCTGAAACATACATCTCTGTGACCCAAGCAGGTAATGAGATACGACTTCACAGAATGAATCAAGCTCTCAGTCATCCATCACATGGTGTGCCTGTGGGCCGAGAGGCATCCACACCTTGGCTGTAGCTGTTGATGTAGGAAAATGCAGGAGCAAGGGGCAGGGGGCAAAGAAGAAAGTGGTTGTACCACCTTTTCTGAAAGTCACTTTAAAAGGCTTTTCTATATTCGGCAGGCCAAGGGCTGATGCCTGCCCCCAGGCAGCATTTATGTCTGGGAAGGCAGCTTTGGCCTCTGTCCAGCCAGGGAATTCTCGATCTGGCCCTACCAAGAGATTATAGAGGGGTCTTGCTATTGCTGAGAATCTGGGAATCCAGATTTGGTAGAATCCTGCACCCCCAGGAACTCTCATAGCCCCCTCTTAGTTTGGGGCTAGGGTAAGGAAGTGATTACCACCTTCTTCTTCGTCTTTTTTTTTTCCTGCCCTAGTGCTCTTTTTCCATGAGAACCTGAGTTTTCCGTGATATCCTGAGTCTGACAGGAGTTGGAGGAGGGCCCCTGTGTCCTCTGAACAATTCTCTTGGGTATTGTTGGCAAAGAGGAGGTCCTCCACACACTGAAGAAGGGTGCAGCATGTGGCCTCCCATGGGAAGCTGATGAGGTTCCTGGCCACTACCTCTCCAAAGAGGGCAGGCTAGTTTTAGTCCCCTGTGGGAGGCGCATCTAAGTCAGTTGCATCTGAGGCCCTGTGTCTGGTTCGGTCCACTTGAAGATAAACAAGGCTTGGCTCAGGGGGCCAAACAGAGGCAGAAGGAGGCATCCCTTCAGTCTAGGCGGGTAAACCAGCTGGCAGAGACAGGGATCAGGCTGAGGAGTGTGTACGGGTTAGGGACCACCGAGTGCAAGACTTGAACTGGTCAGTACCCTCCTCTCGGCTTCCTGACTGGCAAGAGTGGGGTTTGCCAGGGTGCTTGGCATTCAACCAGAATGCCTGATTTCCTGGCTACGATGACGGGGGCCCGGCTGTGGGCAAGTCTGGGGTGGGGGATTGTCCTCAGCCCATACACTGGGGAAGGCAGTCCTGAATTCGGGAAGGCCGCTTCATGGTGTACTGTGGCTCCTGAATTCACATAGAAGTCATAGTTTGGCCTCCTACTTTGATTTTGACCGTGGGCTCTTTGGGGCCAAGAAGAAGCGAGCCTGGTTCCCCTCAATCTGAATATATTCCTACTTTAATGTCCTTTCTCCTTGCAGCAGGCACGTTGTTCTTTGGCGAAGGAGGTTTTGCCCCCCCCCCCCTTTGGGGGCTGAACCTTCCTAATCCTACCCCACTCAGTATCTTAGTAAATTACAAGGAAAAGGCAATGTATCAGCAGCCTAATCTCCAGAAACTTATCTACTCAGTTTCCTGGTGCCCCAACGTCACCCTCGTCTCCATAGTGATGTGGGGAGCAAAGTCGAGAAGGAGATGGCAGATAATATAGAATTTCCTGGGGTGCCTGGGTGGCTCAGTGAGTTAAGCTTCCAACTTTGGCTCAGGTCACCATCTCAGGGTTCCTGAGTTCCAGCCCCATGTCGCGTTCTGTGCTGAAAGCTCAGAGCCTAGCGCCTGCTTCACATTCTCTCTCCCTTTCTCTCTCTCTGCCCCTTCCAGACTCATTCTCTCCTCTCTCTCTCTCTCTCTCTCTCTCTCTCTCTCTCTCTCTCTGTCTCTCCAAAATAAATAAACATTCAAAACATTAAATTTGAATATTTTGTAACCGGTAGCTAATTGACAAGTATTTGACTTCTTACCTTTTTTAGTAGGAACCTGAAAGATCTCAGATACCTGTATTTGTCCTAAAAGTCCTTTTTGTGAATCTCCTAGAAGATGAAATATGTTCTGTGACAGAATCAGAACAATTCCAAGTGATAAAATCTCAGAAATGGACATGGTTAAAGATCTGATGAGACTTCAGGTTGACACGATTGACAAGCGAATTGGGTTATTTCTGTGGCACATAACACTTTGATACAAAGAATATCAAGGGAGGACCTTAGAGCAGAACAAATTAAAACTTTAGGAACTGCATATACCTTTGAGCAGTTACAGCATTAACCCATGCAACAGTATCTAAGGTTTACCATTGCTTGACAATGCTTCTCCAAGTAACTTAGCATACATGCCACATAAAAAGGCCTACTTGGCCAAAAGACTTCATTGACAATTGAAATCTTGGGAAAGTTTGTTCAAGCTTTAGGAAGCGATGGAGCACACTGTAAATAGGATTCCAGATCATTACAAATGTTAAACTTTAAATTACTTATTTACCCCAGATGGCAAGAAGAGAGTCCAAAGGCAAGTATGGAAAATTATATAGTTGTTAGCAAAACCTAGCTCCTTTACCGTTGAGAAGTTTTCACTTTAAGTCATCAAAGTCTTGACAAAGACCACACCTAAAGCTTTGGTTTTCCTGGCAGACAAAAGAGAAAGGAAAACACCAACAAAAGAACAAAATGTTGTGTACATATCTTATCAAGACCAGATCAACAATCCAAGAAAACATGGTCTTTCCAAAAGAGAGGAAAGCAGGATGATTATCTTATACCAGTGTAGATGTAAAATCCATCCATGGCAACCTTAGTCCATCCTTACCACCCATAAAATTCCTTTCCAACGATTTCCCTTCGTGAAACTACTACAACTTTCCTTTCCTTCAGATTTTGTCCCAAGTCATTTCTCTCCAAACAACCCATCTAAGACAGCACAAAGTTACTTTCCTTTACCCTCCACGAAATATATATTTCCGTTCTTTGTATCTTTCTTACATACCTCCTATTTTCCAACATACAGAGCTGCTTTCCTTATTTCCATCCATCTTAAGTACACTTAGCAGAATTTTAACGTTTAGAACCTTAGTCTCCAATGAAAACTTAGTAACCAGTGGCGAACTGTTCACACTAGAATTCGTTAGATGGCAAATTAATGAACCGGTGAAGCACCAAGCAGGGTTTCCGATAGGCCCAAATAGCCTTAGTTTGTCTGCATTAAGAAGTTAAAACCACACATCTATGCTCAGAAGCCAAAGCTTTGCCCTGCATTCTGTTTGGAAAAGTCCTAGAGGTCCCATGAATGTCATCTCACTCGCGGTGCAAACTTGAAAGCATATCTTTCAAGTCTCAGGTTTCCAAAGGCTTTGAAAGCTATCTTCACAATTACCCAAGAACACTTGGAGACAGTCGAAATTAACCATTATTTCAAGTCCTCGTTATGCTAACAAACTGCAACTGAGATCAAATGAGCTTTTTTGACCTTTAATAAACCTTGGTAGAATAAAAGTTTCACACTGAATGCTGATAACTCTAAAGACACGTCTGTCTTTATTAAACAAGCAAACTGAATTTAGTTTAAACACGGAATTGTTTCACCTACAGCCACTTAAAAGACTTACATCCATTTGTTCCACCATTATCAGTTTTTACCTGAGATGCCTGCCAGTGGGCCCCAGGAATCTGAAGTGGGTGGTCCAAGGGGGTGCTCTTTGTTCCTTGACATTTAGGGTGGGAAGAGGGGCCGATGGTGCCTGAGGCGCTGAGGGTGGTAAGGGAACCAGTTCTATGGGCCCCACCCAAGGTGGTGCAGAAACAGGTGGAGGGGGAGGGGAAGGCAGAAGAGGTGAGGTGCCAGCAGAAGGCAGAGAAGGAAAACTTCCCGGGTCTAATCTTGTCAGCTGGGACAGAGGAGCAGACGCCATGTCTTTTGTCCCAGCAAAGTGGAATTAGGCAGTTCAGGTCAGGCCGGAGAAGACAGGGAATGTCCCCGAAACAAGTGGACTTTCGGCAGCTGCTTGGGAATTTTCCTTAAAGTCTCCATCCTGAGGTAGACTGAGCACAGTTGGCTCCAGTTATAGCCCTTAACCCACGAAAAAGGAATGAGGGAGAGGCCATCACATCTATCAGGCAGAGGAACAGAGAGGAAGAGTCAGCGTCCCCTTTTCAGGGATGGCCTGTGTTTCCTTCAGTGACCGAGCTTTCTCAGGAGGAGGCCTGTTTAGACATTTGTCATCCAACATATCCGCGGGGAGCTCACCGGCCTGGTTACTGACCAAACGCATCCTGCACGAGGCCCCTGGGCCCGGGTAGCCCTGAAGGGCTGAACCTAGGCTAACGGCCGTCCATTTGCCCTGTTTAGTAAGGCCATGCAGTGTTACAGGATCAGTCCTTTCCACATTTTGCAAACCCACCTGTTTCCAGTGGGTTCAAATGGCATCCTGAGGGAGAATCCTTGCGGACCAAAGAGGAACTCCCACGTTCCACCTAGAGAGAAAAGGAGAGAGAGAGAGAGAAGGTCCATTACCCCTAGAATCCATCCCGACTCCCCAGTAGCATCCCCCACACAGGATATGTGAGGGGTTCCCGAGGTGTCAAAGCGACCCGAGGCATCCCTTGAACAAAATCACTATGACTGCCAACCAGGTGGCGAAGGGCTCCTGAAGGAGGGATGCTAGCCTCCCCACGCCCACCGGCTTCCCCATTGCATTCTAGACAACAGATGGGTGCCTGACTTACAGACCGGCGTCTCCCTTGCTGAGAAGGCAGAGAAGAAACTGCCATTTTCAACCCATGGAAAATACTAGAAGAGTTTGACAAGGGGAAATGACCCAATTTTAAGTAGTAGTTAGTAGAGGACATTGAGGGAAAACAGAAAAGAGAGAAAGCCATCATGATATAAGTGACATTCCAACCCGCATAGTCTTCACAGCGAACCTCCCTAGGAAATGGCGCCCTGTTGGGTTTGAATTCAGTCAGGTGCTGGTTTCGGCCAGCTCTCAGTGGAGATCTGGCATGCAGAAGAGGCTAGCCCAGAGATACGGAGGGGGTCACATTAGACCAATGAGGAGGAATCCTCACACACGGGAGTCTTAAGATTGGCAGACGTGGTAGTCACTTAGGTGGCTGTCCACTGCCCAAGACAGACAACTTTAGACACGGAAAGGAATAAAGAGAGGGCATCAAGTTTCTGCATCTCACTACCATTCTGGCCAAGGTCCTAACTTCCAACCAAAAGGCAGGCTTTCTCCTCCCCGTAGAGTCGCCACAGGCTAGAGGATTGCAGCCAGAGCAATCCCCAGAAAAGTGTTCCCATAAGACCCTACTTCTCAAAAATCCCCTGAAATGAGAGTAAATGAAAGAGAAAACATACTCCCCAAATTGACACTGAAGCACAGAGTCAAGGTGAGAAGATTCGAAGCCCCACATTCGGACGCCAAAATGGTGATGTTTGGGGACGATGGTGGACTGGTCCACAGCTGATGACCAACACAGAATTCTGGAAGACGTCTTTGGTGCAAAAAGGTGGTTGTCTTAATGCCTGGAAGAGCTGTGCTGGGGTCCTACAACTAACTCATCATTATATTCCCTCAGGTTGGCAGGAGGTCAGGGATGGAATAAGTCTCTAAGGAATTTTGGAAGCAAGGTTTCCAGCACCTTCAGGGGCTAACTGTTACTAGGGAAACACTATTTATGACTCCTTAATAAAACATGAGGCGTGAGATCCTTTAAATGTAGATCAGGGGCCATAAGCTTGGAGGATGATTGCCCGCATGTATCTTGGCGAAACTGAGACAAAGGAAGTGGACTTACAGGGTCCTGGAGGTTGGGGTAATGTTAAGCTACAGTTCTCTTCTGCCCCCAGCAAAGAGCCATCATCTAGGCAGCTGAGCTCTTAGAGGGAGGTCATTGTGCTGGTTTCAAGGAGTTGTCAATGGCCTATGGGCATTAAGGGAATTTAATTTTTCCTGTGCCTTAGTTTCCCACATTAGCACGGCAAGGGCTTAAGCCCCTTTCCTTTGTTCTTGAGTAGCTGTGGTGCCCAGGGGATATCCCTCAGATCCACCATGGGGTGGCAAGGGGGGTTCTAACTTGCACTTTACCCTCAGCCTGGCTCATGCTCCCCCGTCATAATTCTCACCATGCCAACTGCAGCCTTTTGAGCCCCAAGTGATAAGGGACAGGAGGTCAATGGATCCTTTTGTAAATCAGCAAATGATTGCTTTCAGGTAGCGTGGGAGGAGAGTGGGAGCACAATTCCCCAGGGAAGCTTGGTGTCCTATGACTATGGACAATCCGTGGGTTATAGGGAAATGGAACATATTTTAGCTACACCTAGGAGCCTGAATGTACCAAAAGAAACCCTACATCTGTCAACACACACTGTAGGGGGGTGGGAGCACTTGCCATCTTTGCAGCTTTTCCTGTCCGTAGGTAAAAACATCGTTGATCTGGAGGGCAGAGTCCCAATACGAGCTCATGCCCAAGTGTGTAGGACTGGGTTCTGATTCTGTTTAGTTTTTTTGAGTCGCTTCTTTGACGTTCACCTGCTGGCGAAACGACTGGGCATGCAATATCCCTGAGAGTCTCCGAAAGCAGGATGCTGAGGCAGTCTGTGGCGGGGGCAAAGAGCACAGTAATAGTCACTGCACAAACAAGAGACTTCAATGCCCCAGGTTTTGAGGAACACAACATGTTTTCGTTGACATCAGAAATTAGTTGTTGGTGGGGGTCGAAAACAACCTTCACGTATGCTCACTGCGAGTAAATCGGCCCTATGTGCAATGAGAAAGAATGAAATCATGTCATTGGCAGCAATGTGGATGGAACGGGAAGGTGGTAAGCTGAGAGAAATCAGTCAGTCACAGAAACACTCCACCCACACCTGCACAGAGGGAAAGTGCGGCCGGGACCGGGGGCTGGGGACTAGGGCTGGAGGCTGGGGGTTGGGAGCTTGGGGCTGGAGAGTGGTGGCTAGGGGCTGCGGTGGAGGGTGTGGGCTGGAGTGCCTGGATACGAGGACAAAGAAGGGGCGGTAGGCACAGAGAGACCCCACACTCCAACTATGCCACAGACCAGGGCTGCCTGGGTCTGGGCCTCTTCCCTCCCTCGGAGCCCTCATCCCTAGCGCCCCTGGCAATTCACAAGGCCCAGCTAGGGCAGCGGGCTTGGGCTGGTGATGTTCTCTGGGGACGCTCGGGGCTCTGGCTTGCATTTGTGCCAGGTGGGTCAGACAGGAAGGAAAGGCCAGGTGGGGGTGCCGTAAGAGGGGGAAGAGGCGCTGAGAATCCGACGGGCCCCTAAGGCCTGACCGGGCGGACGCTGCTCGCTCCCACCCATTTCCCAGAGAGCAGCTGGACATGGTGTGGTGTACTGTGCTTTGGTGTGGTGTGCTGTGGGGTGGTGTGGTGCGGTGCTGCGAGGCGCCGTGCCATGAGGTGCGGTGAGGTGTGGGATGGAGGCGGAGGTGGGCGTGGAACCGAGCCTGGGGCAGCCTGCCAGAGTCCCGGGATCAGAGAGCGCCTCAGCTTGCGCCACTACGGGGTGCCAGGGGCCTGTCGCGCGGCCTCGGCCACCCATCCGGGCCCCACGGAGGACTGTGGTGGGAGGCAGGCAGGGGAGCAGGCGGGCAGGCGGGCACGCAGGTGCACGGGTGGAGCGGGGCACGCGCTGGGCTTGGGAGGTGAGGACCAGGCTCTTGAGGCGCCCAGCGACAACCGGTAGTGTATACGGACATAATACCCTGAACGCTCCAGATCTATTCTGATCTCCGAAGATAAGCAGGGTCGGGCCTGGTGAGTATTTGGATGGGAGACCAACTGGGAACACCGGCTGCTGTTGACTTTTGCCTTTTGCCTTTAACTCCTTGAACTCTCCTTTGGCACCTGCCCACACCGCCACCCTCCCTGACCCGAGAGCAGCGCTACTGGGGCCGAACACACCCCAGACACGGTTCCGTCAGCCCCTGACCGGTCAGCCCAGCAGCCTGGCCTACCTTGCACACCCCACCGAACGTCACAAGGGACCCGCTCCCCGCTCCTCCCTCCCCGTACCAGGCCAAATCCCACTGCACAGGCTTGAAGCCACACCCCAGCTTTGCACCTTCCCTTACACAACACCCACACCCACACAGAGTGCAGGCGGGACTGGGTTCCAGGGTGCAGGGGCAGGGGGCTGGGAGCTAGGGCTGGAGGGTGGGGGCTGGGGCCTGGGGCCTGGGGCTGGAGGGTGGGGGCTGGGGTGCGTGGATGCGAGGACAAAGGAGGGGCGGGAGGGACACAGAGACACCACACTCCGACTATGCCACAGGCCTGTGCTGCCTGGGCCCTGGGCCTCTTCCCTCCCTCGGAGCCCTCATCCCCAGAGCCCCTGGAATTCACAAGGCCCAGCTAGGGCAGCGGGCTTTGGCTGGTGATGTTCTCTGGGGACGCTGGGGGCTCCGGTTGGCGTTTGAGCCAGTTGGGGCAGAAGCGAGGGAAAGGCCAGGTGGGGGGCTGCCCAAGGGGGGGGGGAGCAGGCGCTGAGAATCCGGGGGGCCCCTAAGGCCTGACCGAGTGGACGCCGAGGCTCGCTCCCACCCATTTTGCATGAGCAGCGGGACGTGGTGTGGTGTGCTGTGCTTTGGTGTGGTTTGGTGTGGTGTGGTGCACTGGGGTGTGGGGTGGGGTGGGGTGGGGTGGGGTGGTGTGCTGCGGTGCTGCACAGTGCGGTGCCGTGCGGTGCGGTGCGGTGAGGTGTGGGATGGAGGCACAGTTGGGCGTAGGACCCACCAGGAGCAGCCTGCAAGAGTCCCGGGATCAGAGAGAACCAAGGCTTGCGTCACTCTGGGGTGCCAGGGGCCAGTCGCGCGGCCTCCGCCACCGCCCCAGGGCCCTTTGAGGATGGCGGCAGGAGGCAGGCAATCCAGCAGGCAGGCAGGCTGGCAGGCAGGGTCACGGGTGAAGCGGGACACTCTCTGGGCTCGGGAGGCGAGGACCAGCCTCTTTAGGCACCCAGTGTCAGCAGGTACCATTTAGGGACATACTACCCTGAACATGCCCTATGTCGTTTTGTCTCTGAAGCTAAGCAGGGTCGAGCCTGGTTAGTACTTGGATGGGAGACCTTCTTGGAATCCCAGGAGCTGTAGGCTTTTGCCTTTTACCTCTGACCTCCTTGACCTCTTCTTTGGCGCCAGCCCCCCCCCCCCGCCCCCCCCCCCCCCGACCAGGGAGAGGCGCTCCTGGGGCCAAACTCAACCTAGAAAGCAGGGCTCTCTCAGCCCCTCCCAGTTCAGCCCAGCTGCCTGGCCTGCCTTGCACACCCCACTGCAGGTCACAAGGGGCCCGCTCCCCGATCCCCACTCCCTGCACCAGGCCAAATCCCACTGCACCGGCTTGAAGCCACACCCCACATTTGCACCTTCCCTGACACACCACCTACACATGCACGGAGTGCAGGTGGGGCCAAGTTCCGGGCTCCGGTGTCCGGGGTCTGGGGTCCGGAGGCTGGGGGCTGGAGGGTGGGGGCTGGGGTGGGTAGATGCGAGTACAAATAAGGGGGCGGGAGGGACACAGAGACACCACACTCCGACTATGCCACAGGCCTGGGCTGCCTGGGTCCTGGACCTCTTCCCTCCCTCGGAGCCCTCATCCCCAGAGCCCCTGGCAATTCACAAGGCCCAGCTAGGACAGCGGGCTTTGGCTGGTGATGTTCTCTGGGGACGCTGGGGCTCCGGTTGGCGTTTGAGCCACATGGGGCAGAAGTGAGGGAAAGGCCGGGTGGGAGGATGCCCGAGGGTGGGGAGGAGGCGCTGACAATCCGGGGGGCCCCTAAGGCCTGGCCCGGCGGGCGCTGCTGCTCCCTCCCACCCATTTCCCAGTGAGCAGCGGGACGTGGTGTGGTGTTTTGTGTTTTGGTGTGGTTTGGTGTGGTGTGGTGCGGTGCGGTGAGGTGTGGGGTGGTATGGCGTGGTGTGGGGTGGTGTGGTCTGCTGAGGTGCTGCGAGATGCTGTGATGTGCGGTGCGGGAAGGCGTGGGATGGAGGCGGTGGTGGGCGTGGGACCAAGCCAGAGCATCCTGTGAGAGTACCGGGATCAGAGAGCGCCAGGGCTTGTGGCACTCCGGGGTGCCAGGGGCCGGGTGCTTGGCCCCCGCCACCGACCCGGAGCCCGCGGAGGACGGCGGCGGCAGGAGGCAGGCAGTCCAGCAGGCAGGCAGGCTGGCAGGCAGGTTCATGGGTGAATGGGGGCACATGCTGGGCTTGGGAGGCGAGGACCAGACTCTTTAGGCGCCCAAGGGAAGCAGATAGACTTTAGGGACATACTGCCCTGAACGCGCCGGACCTCCTCGGGTCTTGGAAGATATGCAGGGTCCGGCCTGGTTAGTACGTGGATGGGAGATCTTCTGGGAATACCGGGCGCTGAAGGCTTTTCCCTTTTGCCTTTGAGGTCCTTGACCCTTTCTTTGGCGACAGCCGACCCGCCCACCCTCCCTGACCAGTGAGGGGCACTCCTGGGGCCAAATTCAACCCAGCCAGGGTTCCCTCATCCCCTCCCAGTTCAGCCCAGCGGCCTGGCCTGCCTTACACACCCCACCCCACGTCACAAGGGGCCCGCTCCCCTTTCCCCACTCCCTGCACCAGGCCAAATCCCACCGCACGGGCCTGAAAACACACCCCAGCTTTGCACCTTCCCTGACACACCACCAACACCCGCACGGAGTGCACAGTGCACGCGGGACCGGTTTCCGGAGTTGGGGGTCCGGGGTGCGGGGTCCTGGGGAACGGCACTGGCAAGTGGGGGCTGGGGCCTGGGTTGGAGGGTGGGGGCTGGGATGCGTAGACGTGAGGACAAAAATGGGGCGGAGGGACACAGAGACACCACACTCCGTCTATGCCACAGGCCTGGGCTGCCTGGGTGCTGGGCCTCTTCCCTCCCTCGGAGCCCTCAACCCCTGAGCCCCTGGCAATTCACAAGACCCAGCTAGGTGAGCGGGCTTTGTCTGGTGATGTTGTCTGGGGACGCTGGAGCTCCGGTTGGCGTTTCAGCCAGTTGGGGCAGAAGGGAGGGAATGGCCAGGTGGGGGGCTGGCAGGCAGGCAGGCAGGCAGGCAGGCAAACAGGTGCATGGGTGAAGCGCGGCACCGGCTGGGCTTGGGACGCTTGGAGCAGGCTCTTGAAGCGCACAGCGGCAGCCCTTGGCGTCTTTGGCCATAGCAGCCTGAACGCTCCCGACCCCGTCTTCTATCCGCAGCTAAGCAGGGTCGGGCCTGCTTAGGACTTGGATGGGAGACCGCCTGGGAACACCGGGTGCTGTAGGCTTTTGCCTTTTGCCTTGGCCTCCTTGACCTCTCCTTTGGCGCCCGCCACCCCCCCCTCCCTCCCTGTGTCCCTGTCTCCCCAGGGAGCGGGGCTCCTGCGGCCAAACACACCCCAGCCACTGCTCCCTCAGCCCCTCCCGGGCCAGCAAAGCGGCCTGGCAGGGCCTGGCTCCGCCCTGACCCTCCCCACCCCCCCAGGGGCCCGCACTCCCCACCCCACTTCCCAAGGGGCACGCTCCCCGCTCCCCACACCCGGCCAAATCCCACTGCTGGGGCTTGAAGCCACACCCCAGCTTGGCACCTTCCCTGACACACCACCTACACCGGCACTGAGGGCAGGCGGGACCGGTTCCGGGATCCGGGATCCGGGGGCTGGGGCCTGTGGCCTGGGGGCTGGGGGCTCGGGGCTGGAGGGTGGGGACTGGGGTGGGTGGACACGAGGACACAGGAGGGGCGGGAGGGACACAGAGACACCACACTCCGACTATGCCACAGGCCTGGGCTCCCTGGGTCCTGGACCACTTCCCTCCCTCGAGCCCTCATCCCAAGGGCCCGTGGCATTTCACGACGCCCAGCTAGGGCACCGGACTCGGGCTGGTGATGTTGTCTGGGGGCGCCGGGGGCTCCGGGGTGGGTTTGCACCAGGTGGGGCAGACGGGAGGGAAGGGCCCCGTGGCCGGCTGCGCTCGCCCTAGGGCTGGGGAGGAGGCGCTGAGAACGCGGCGGGGCGGGCCCGGAAGGCACGAGCTGCCTGATGACCCACGCTCGCTTCCACCCTCTTCCCAGTGAGCAGCCCAACGTGGTGTGGTGTGGGGCTGCGAGGTGCCTTGCTGTGCGGGATGGAAGCGGAGGCGGGCGTGGGGCCAAGCCGGGAGCAGCCTGCAAGAGTCCCGGGATTGGAGCACGCCGGGGCTTGCGCCAGCGCGTTGCCAGGGTCCTCGTGCCCGGCCTCTGCCACCCGCCCGGGACCCGGTACCCGGGACGGAGGGCGGCGGCAGGCAAGCAGGGAGGCAGGCAGGTAGTCAGGCGCGTGCATGGGTGATGCACGGGCGAAGCGCGGCACCCGCTTGGCTTGGGACGCGTGGAGCCGGCTCATGAAGCGCCGAGCGGTAGCCGCTGGCCTCTTTGGCCATAGCAGCCTGAATGCTGCCGACCCCGTCTTCTGTGGGAGGCTAAGCAGGGTCGGGCCTGGTTAGCACTTGGATGGGAGACGGCCCGGGAATACCGGGTGCTGTTCGCTTTTGCCTTTGCCTTTGGCCTCCTTCCCCTCTCCTTTGGCGCCCGCCTTCCCCCCCCCCCCCCCGCCGCCTGTGTCCCTGTCTCCCCAATGAGCGCCGCTGTTGGGGCCAAACACACGCCAGCCTCTGCTCTCTCAGCCCGTCCCGGGCCAACGAGGTGGCCATTCCTGGCCCAGCCACGCGCCGCCTCGCCCCCGTGCCCGCACACCCCAGGGCACTTCAAAGGGGCAAGCTCCCCGCTCCCGGCACCCGGCCAAATCCCACTGGAGCCACTGGAAGCCACAGCCCAGCTTTGCACCTCTCCTGACACACCACCCAGACGCGCACCCGGACGGAGGGGGGGGTGGTGCGGTGTGGGGGAACCAGAGGCTGGAGCATGGGGGCTGGAGGGTGGGCGCTGGGTGGGTGGATCCAAGAACCCAGGAGCGGGCGGGAGGGGCAGCGCGACCCCAGACTCCGCATCCGCCACAGGCCTGGGCTCCCTGGGTCCTGGACCTCTTCCCTCCCTCGAGCCCTCATCCCCAGGGCCCGTGGCATTTCACGAGACCAAGCTAGGGCAGCGTACTCGGGCTGCTGTTGGTCTCTGGGGGCGCTGGGGGCTCCGGGGTAGGTTTGCACCGGGTGGGGCAGACGGGAGGGAACGGCCCCGTGGCTGGCTGCGCTCGCCCTAGGGCTTGGGAGGAGGCGCTGAGAACCCGGCGGGGCGGGCCCCGAAGGCACAAGCGGCCTGATGCCCCACGCTCCCTTCCACCCTCTTCCCACTGAGCAGCCCATCGTGGTGTGGTGCGGTGCGGTGCGGTGCGCTGCGGGATGGAAGCGGAGGCGGGCGTGGGGCCAAGCCGGGAGCAGCCTGCAAGAGTCCCGGGATTAGACAAGGCCGGGGCTTGCGCCACATCCCGTTGCCAGGGTCCTCTTGCGCGGCCTCCTCCACCCGCCCCGGGGCCCGCGGCGAAGGGCGGCTGCGGCGGCGGGCGGCGGGGGCGGCCGAGGCGGCGGCGGCGGCTGCGGCGGTGGCGGCGGCGGCGGAGGGCGGCGTCTGCGGCGTCGTCGGAGGGCGGCGTCTGCGGCGGCGTCGGAGGTCGCCGGCGGCGGCGGCGGCGGCGGCGACGGCCGAGGCGGCGGCGGCGAGCGGCGGCGGCGGCGGCGGGGGCGGTCGAGACGGCGGGGTCGCCCGAGACGGCGGCGGCGGCCGAGGCGGCGGCGGCGGCCGAGGCGGCGGCGGCGGCGGAGGCCGCGGCGGCGGCGGCGGCGGCGGCGGCGGCTGACGCGGCGGCGACGGCGGCAGGCAGGCTGGCAGGCAGGCTAGCCGACAGGCAGGAAGGCAGGCAGGTGGGCAGGCAGGCGCGTGCATGGCAGAAGCGCGGCACCCGCTGGGCTTGGGACCCGTGGAGCCTTCTCTTGGAGGGCTCAGCAGCAGCAGCCGCTGGCGTCTTGGGCCATAGCAGCCTGAACGCGCCCCGCCCGGTCTTCTCTCCGCAGCTAAGCAGGGTCGGGCCTGGTTAGCACTTGGATGGGAGACCGCCTGGGAACACCGGGTGCTGTAGGCTTTTGCCTTTGGCCTCCTTGACCTCTCTTCTGGCATCCATCTGCCACACCCCCTCCCTCCCTGTATCCTTCTCTCCCCAGGGAGCGGGGCTCCTGGGGCCAAACACACCCCAGCCACTGCTCCCTCCTCCCCTCCGGGGCCAGCAAAGCGGCCTGGCAGGGCCTGGCTCCGCCCTGACCCTCCCCACCCCCCCAGGGGCCCGCACTCCCCACCGCACTTCCCAAAGGGCACACTCCCCGCTCCCCACACCCGGCCAAATCCCACTGCTGGGGCTTGAAGCCACACCCCAGCTTGGCACCTTCCCTGACACACCACCTACACCGGCACTGAGGGCAGGCGGGACCGGTCCCGGGATCCGGGATCCGGGATCCGGGGGCTGGGGCCTGGGGCCTGGGGGCTGGGGGCTCGGTGCTGGAGGGTGGGGACTGGGGTGCGTGGACGCGAGGACAGAGGAGGGGCGGGAGGGACACAGAGACACCACACTCCGACTATGCCACAGGCCTGGGCTCCCTGGGTCCTGGACCTCTTCCCTCCCTCGAGCCCTCATCCCAAGGGCCCGTGGCATTTCACGACGCCCAGCTAGGGCACCGGACTCGGGCTGGTGATGTTGTCTGGGGGCGCCGGGGGCTCCGGGGTGGGTTTGCACCAGGTGGGGCAGACGGGAGGGAAGGGCCCCGTGGCCGGCTGCGCTCGCCCTAGGGCTGGGGAGGAGGCGCTGAGAACGCGGCGGGGCGGGCCCGGAAGGCACGAGCGGCCTGATGCCCCACGCTCGCTTCCACCCTCTTCCCAGTGAGCAGCCCAACGTGGTGTGGTGCGGGGCTTCGAGGTGCCTTGCTGTGCGGGATGGAAGCGGACGCGGGCCTGGGGCCAAGCCGGGAGCAGCCTGCAAGAGTCCCGGGATTGGAGGACGCCGGGGCTTGCGCCAGCGCGTTGCCAGGGTCCTCTTGCCCGGCCTCTGCCACCCGCCCGGGACCCGGTACCCGGGGCGGAGGGCGGCGGCAGGCAAGCAGGCAGGCAGGCAGTCAGGCGCGTGCATGGGTGATGCACGGGCGAAGCGCGGCACCCGCTTGGCTTGGGACACGTGGAGCCGGCTCATGAAGCGCCCAGCGGTAGCCGCCGGCCTCTTCGGCCATAGCAGCCTGAACGCTGCCGACCCCGTCTTCTGTGGGAGGCTAAGCAGGGTCGGGCCTGGTTAGCACTTGGATGGGAGACCGCCTGGGAACACCGGGTGCTGTCGGCTTTTGCCTTTTGCCTTTGGCCTCCTTCCCCTCCCCTTTGGCGCCCGCCTTCCCCCCCCCCCCCCGCCGCCTGTGTCCCTGTCTCCCCAATGAGCGCCGCTGTTGGGGCCAAACACACGCCAGCCTCTGCTCTCTCAGCCCGTCCCGGGCCAACGAGGTGGTCATTCCTGGCCCAGCCACGCGCCGCCTCGCCCCCGTGCCCGCACACCCCAGGGCACTTCAAAGGGGCAAGCTCCCCGCTCCCGGCACCCGGCCAAATCCCACTGGAGCCACTGGAAGCCACAGCCCAGCTTTGCACCTCTCCTGACACACCACCCAGACCCGCACCCGGACGGAGGGGGGGGGTGGTGCGGTGTGGGGGAACCAGAGGCTGGAGCATGGGGGCTGGAGCGTGGGCGCTGGGTGGGTGGATCCAAGAACCCAGGAGCGGGCGGGAGGGGCAGCGCGACCCCAGACTCCGCATCCGCCACAGGCCTGGGCTCCCTGGGTCCTGGACCTCTTCCCTCCCTCGAGCCCTCATCCCCAGGGCCCGTGGCATTTCACGAGACCAAGCTAGGGCAGCGTACTCGGGCTGCTGTTGGTCTCTGGGGGCGCTGGGGGCTCCGGGGTAGGTTTGCACCGGGTGGGGCAGACGGGAGGGAACGGCCCCGTGGCTGGCTGCGCTCGCCCTAGGGCTTGGGAGGAGGCGCTGAGAACCAGGCGGGGCGGGCCCCGAAGGCACTAGCGGCCTGATGCCCCACGCTCGCTTCCACCCTCTTCCCACTGAGCAGCCCATCGTGGTGTGGTGCGGTGCGGTGCGGTGCGCTGCGGGATGGAAGCGGAGGTGGGCGTGGGGCCAAGCCGGGAGCAGCCTGCAAGAGTCCCGGGATTAGACAAGGCCGGGGCTTGCGCCACATCCCGTTGCCAGGGTCCTCTTGCGCGGCCTCCTCCACCCGCCCCGGGGCCCGCGGCGAAGGGCGGCTGCGGCGGCGGGCGGCAGGGGCGGCCGAGGCGGCGGCGGCGGCTGCGGCGGCGGCGGCGGCGGCGGAGGGCGGCGTCTGCGGCGGCGTCGGAGGTCGCCGGCGGCGGCGGCGGCGAGCGGCGGCGGCGGCGAGGGCGGTCGAGACGGCGGGGGCGGCCGAGACGGCGGCGGCGGCCGAGGCGGCGGCGGCTGCGGAGCCCGGCGGCGGCGGCGGAGGCCGCGGCGGCGGCGGAGGCGGCGGCGGCTGACGCGGCGGCGACGGCGGCAGGCAGGCTGGCAGGCAGGCTAGCCGACAGGCAGGAAGGCAGGCAGGTGGGCAGGCAGGCGCGTGCATGGCAGAAGCGCGGCCCCCGCTGGGCTTGGGACCCGTGGAGCCTTCTCTTGGAGCGCTCAGCAGCAGCAGCCGCTGGCGTCTTGGGCCATAGCAGCCTGAACGCGCCCCGCCCGGTCTTCTCTCCGCAGCTAAGCAGGGTCGGGCCTGGTTAGCACTTGGATGGGAGACCGCCTGGGAACACCGGGTGCTGTAGGCTTTTGCCTTTGGCCTCCTTGACCTCTCTTCTGGCATCCATCTGCCACACCCCCTCCCTCCCTGTATCCTTCTCTCCCCAGGGAGCGGGGCTCCTGGGGCCAAACACACCCCAGCCACTGCTCCCTCCTCCCCTCCCGGGCCTGCTGTCCGGTGTATCACAGAGCCCACTGAGTTCTTCCCCGGCTCAAGGCCTCGTCCCGTCGTCCCACCATCTCCAATGTCCCCCCTTGGCCCACCTCCTGCTCCACCCCACTAAACTGCAAACCACCTCTTCTGTTGAAGAGGGCTCACTTTTATTTTTCAGTTGTCGGATCACTGGGATGTGGTCTCAACCTGCCTCCTTCATCCACTTAACTCAGCTCTGGGACACGCTCACCCCACATGTGACCTGCTCTGCAGTGGAAAGTCCCAGAGAGATATGCCTGCACCACTCCTCTGGGCCCCCATCCCGGGCATCACAGCGCCTCAGCCGCTTGGTAAGAAAGGAAACCCACTGCTGTTACTCACTGTCAGAATCAAGACCAGTTAAAAATAGTGGTACTGAATAGATTGCAAAGGTCAGAGTCTATTGAAGAGAAACTCAAAAACTACAGGGGAAGGAAAAAGAAGGGCAGCCTAGTGAATACGCCAGAGAGACCTCCAGATGAATGACAGTTTCTGAATGCTGGTGACCATGTCCTCACAGGGGCTGCAGTTACACATAATGTGATGGAGCTTCTGTGTTCAAAGTATCTCGTGGATATTTAGATGCAGACACTCCTAAAAGCCATGTGACGGAAGTGCTCCCACTGTTCCTATTAACAGGTGATTAAACGGAAGCACAGGAATGCTCATATGTACCTTCCCCAGAGCCCCAAACTCATCTGTGCAGGAGCCAGGCTCAGCGTCAAGTGCTCTGGGGTCACGCCCTCCCTGCACAACTTCTCAAGGTGGACTGGGAATCCACGTGAGTCCTTTCCAGATTTCATACATGCTCTACGTCCTCCAGGAACCATAGCTGCATTCGGGCCTCAGGTTCACTGTGAAGGAGATACAACCTATTTGCAGCTATATAGAACATTGAACAAACAACCACTGCTTGAAAACCAGGTACAGCTGAGAACTACTCAGCAACACGACAAATACCACAATGCTTATTTTTTAAAGTTTATTGTGTTTATCAGCTTGTCCGCCCAATTTGCTGAGTCCCAGGGCACCGTGGAAGGGTTTTCAACCTCCAATTCAGCGGCTGTGGGGAAGCAGAGTGATGAAATGGGAGGCAGGGGGTGTCAACAGCCACGTGAAGGCCTCCCGACAGGGGAAGGGGTCTGCAGGTCGAGTGACTGCGGATCTAGAGGAACGATGCCAGTAAGACCTCACTCATGCGGGAGCCACGCAAGGGACACCAACCTGTTCAGGCGGTCTTGTCACTAGCGTGGACGGGGTGGACCTTTTGTTTCTTGCCTAGCAAGCAGCACACTGAAGACTGATGACCTTCTTTTTGGGGGCGTTGTGCAGCGAGTCCTGGCTACTGCTACTGCTGCTGAGGTTGCTCAAGGGGCCATCCTGAGAGCCTGTGGATCTGGGGGACGCACAGGAGAGCATCTTCCAGGCATGCTCGTCACACGACACAGCGCCCCACGTGAGGGAGAAGCACAATCCCCCAGCTTCTAGGGAGGGCTGCGCCTTGGGAGCTGACACTCTCCCTCCCAAGTATATCTGGAGTCCAAGCGCCCTGGGTCGGGAACGCTCGGCACCCCTCCCAGGCCGTGACCCGATAACCATGGCGTGGGTCTCATGTAATGCAATGAGGCTGTCCCCTGCGTAGTGAGTGCCGGCCTCTCCTAACGAGCTCTGAATCTGGTCTGTGCTAACCAAGAGCAATCAGTTTCTGAGATCCCAAAGGAAGGATTGCCTTCCTGAGAGTACTTGGTGTTTGGGTGGCTGGTAGAAGAAATGATGGCTAGCCAACTTGTTTCCCTCCCTGGCCATTAAAGATGCTTTTACTCTGAGGAACACTTGGTTCACCATGGGCAGTATTCTCTAGGACTGCTTAGCACAGAGAGAGACCATTCATGAACTACTGCATCCAAGCCCTGTTCCAAACATTTGAGCTTAGCCTGCAGCACAAGCCTGTTACCTTGGAATCACTGTCTTCTCTATCCACTGATAGGATGGCAAGGGAAAACAGTGAACTCCAGAAGCTTTCCCTCATTTCTAAGGTAATAACACAGGCATCTTGCCTTTGGGTTCCCACGGTAGATGACGGAGGCTTCCCTTTGCCGTACACTTATGTGTTTCATATCTATCCATATCTTATTCCTGAGACCATCAGCTTGCCAGGGAGTTGTCTTAGTCATTGCTTCCTAATATTTATCTCATTTTCTGGACCACATGCTTCCCTGGGGAATTCCATCAGACATCTAAAGCAGTTAATATCTATCCTTCTCAAGCTGTTCCACAGAATAGAAATGGAAGGAAAACTTCTAGACACATTCTACAAAGCCAGCTTTACTTTGATTCCCAAACCAGACAGAGACCCAGCAAAACAAAAAGACGACTATAGGACAATATGCCTGATGAATGAGAGTACAAAAATTCTCAACAAGATACTGGCAAATCGAATGCACAGCATATGAAAAGAATTTTTCACCATGATCAAGTAGGATTCCTATCTGGGCTATAGGGCTGGTTCAGTATTTGCAAATCAATCAGTACGATACATCACATTAAGAAAACCACAGGTAAGAACCACATGATCCTGTCAATACAGGCAGAGAAAGCATTTGACAAAACACAGCATCCTTTCTTAATAAAAACCCTCAAGAAAGTCAGAATAGAAGGAACATATGTAGACATCATAAAAGCCACGTATGATACAAGTCCGCAGCTAATATAATTCTCCTGGGGATAAACTGAAAACTTTCCCCCTGAGATCAGGAACATGACAGGGGCATGTCCACTGTCACCACTGTTGTTGAACATAGTTTGGCAATTCCTAGACCCAGTTTTTCAATTCCTAGAACCAGCAATCAGACAACAAAATGAAATAAATGGCATCACAATGGCAAAGATGAAGTCAAACGTCCACTCTGCACAGACCACATCATACTCTACCTGGAAAACCTGACAGAATCCTCCAAAAGTCTCCTCGAACTGATACATCAATTCAGCAAAGTCGCAGGGTACAAAATCAATGTACAGAAACCCCTCGCATTTTCATATACCAATAACAACAAAACAGAAAGAGAACTAAAGAAACTGATCACGTTACAGTTGCACCAGGACCATAAAATACCTATCAATAACCTAAAAATACGAATGAACCAATCCAAACATATAAAAGTTCTGCGTGCTGAAAAGTATACAAGGGTTATGAAGAAAATTGAAGAAGACACAAAGAAATGGGAAAACATTCCATGTTCATGGATTCAAAGAATGAATATTGTTAAAATGTCAATACCATCCAAAGCAATCTACACTTTCAATGCAATCCCCATCAAAATCGTGCCACCATTCTTTTCAAAGCTAGAACAAATAATGCTAACATTTGTGTGGAACCACAAAATTCCCCGAATATACAAAGTAATATTGAAGAAGAAAACCAAAGCAGGAGGCATCACAGTCCCAGAATGTAGCCTCTGCTACAAACCTGTAATCATCAAGACAGTATGGTATGAGCACACAAACAGACACATAGGCCAATGGAACAGAATAGAGAACCCAGATTCAGACGCACAAATGTATGGCCCACTAATCTTCCACAAAGCATGAACGAATATCCAATGGAAGAAAAACAGTCTCTTTAACCACTGGTGCTGGGAGAACTGGACAGCAACATGCAGAAGAATGAAACTAGGCCACTTTCTTATAGCATACACAAAAATAAACTGAAAATGGATAAAGGACCTGAATGTGAGACACGAAACCGTCAAAAGCCGAGAGGAGAAAGCAGGAGAAAACCTCTCCTACCTCAGCTGTGGCAATTTCTTACATGACACGTCTCCAACGGCAAGGGAACTAAAAGCAAAAATGAACTATTGGGACCTCATCAAGATAAACACCCTCTGCACTGCAAAGGAAACAAGCAACAAAACAAAAAGACAACAGATGAAATGGGAAAAGATATTTGCAAATGATGTATCAGACACAGGGCTAGTATCCAAACACCTATAAAGAACTCACCAGGGGCGCCTGGGTGGCGCAGTCGGTTAAGCGTCCGACTTCAGCCAGGTCACGATCTCGCGGTCCGTGAGTTCGAGCCCCGCGTCAGGCTCTGGGCTGATGGCTCAGAGCCTGGAGCCTGTTTCCGATTCTGTGTCTCCCTCTCTCTCTGCCCCTCCCCCATTCATGCTCTGTCTCTCTCTGTCCCAAAAATAAATAAACGTTGAAAAAAAAAAAAAAACTCACCAAACGCCACACCTGAAAACAAATATTCGGGCGATGAAATGGGCAGAAGACATGAATAGGTACTTTTCCAAAGAAGACATCCAGATGGCCAAGAGACATGCCAAGATACTCAACATCACTCCTCATCAGAGGAATACAAATCAAAACCACACTGAGATTCCACTTCACATCGGTCAGAGTGGCGGAAATGAACAAATCAGGACACTATAGATGCTGAACAGGATGGGGAGAAACAGGAACCCTCTTGCATTGTTGGTGGGAAGAAAAACTGGTGCAGCCACTCTGGAAACAGTGTGGAGGTTCCTCACCACATTAAAAATAGATCTACCCTATGACGCAGCAATAGCACTGCTAGAATTCAGGGGATTCAGGAGTGCTGATGCACAGGGGACTCGTACCCCAATGTTTATAGCAGCGTTTTCAACAATAGCCGCATGATGGAAAGAGCCTAAATGCCCGTCGATGGACAAATGGATAAAGAAGATGAGGTTTCTATATACAATGGAATACTACTTGGCAATGAGAAAAGATGAAGTCTGGCCATTTGTAGCAACGTGGAAGGAACTGCAGGGTGTTCTGCCAAGTGAAATAAGTCAGGCAGAGGAAGACAGATACCATATGTTTTCATTCATTCATATGTGGATCCTGAGAAACTTCACAGGAGACCAGAGGGGAGGGGAAAGGGGCAAACGAGTTGCAGAGAGGGAAGGAGGCATACCAGAAGAGACTCTTAAATACTGAGAACAAACTGAGGGTTGATGGGGGGTGGGGGAGAGGGGAAAGTGGGTGATGGCCATTGAGGAGGGCACCTGTGGGGATGAGCACTGGGTGTTGAATGGAAACCAATTTGACAACAAATTATATTGAATACAAGAAAAAAGAAAAGATGCTCATAGTCACTCCTCATCAGGGGACTACAAATCAAAACCACACTGAGATGCCACCTCACACGGATCAGAGTGTGCCTGTGTGTGGGCAGTCAGCACTGCTGCTTTGCTGGGACACAGTGTGTCCTCCAAAAGCGACAAGGGGTGGGGGGGTCTCGTGCTTTGGGAAACATGGACAATCACAAGCAGTCTGTTTAGTACCTTAGTGTGGCTGAGGTCGTGTCAGAATTTAAAACAAAAGTACTTGCAGAAATTATATAACCCGTTCAGTGAAGTTGTTGTTTGGCACAGGTGGGGGGAGACCCCGTAGCAGAGTTCAATATGCAGAGAATTTAGAAAATCATTGCTTAAGACTCATCACTTTCACTTTTGAGACTGCTGACAGAAATTGCTTAGTAAACACGGAGGGCTGGAAGAGGAATCTTTCGGGTGTTGGACAAGAAACGCAGGGCAGGACGTTCTGGTTCCATTTGCAGTGTCAGATACCATGGGATACAATGTTGTTACAGGGTTAGGCTATAGAAGATGACTTCCACTTATAAGAAAGGTGGAGTTTGGCTTCCATTTGTTAACACTGCGGCTTCAACTTTGTGGTAATTGGATGAGATTTCATCCGCCTTTTCCCCGGAAAAAGGATGGTTGTCTCATGGTGTGTGCCTCCAGAGGCAAGTCGCCGTTCTGCGGAAAGCTCAACGGTGTCCGGAGGCAACCGAGGTTGTGACTTCCGGGAGACTTTATTATCCGTTTGTCTTTGAACACATGGGAAAGAATAAGCCTGGGTAACTGGTCAGAATCCCGAGCAGCCTCCGCACTGTCGGCACAGAGCCTGACGCGGGGCGCCAACTCACAGAGCGACACCGGCTGAGCCACCCAGGTGCCCCGAGGATGCTACTTTTCTGTTTGTTTGGAAAATGAGGATTTCGCCCGGTTTTTGTGTCTGCAGTGTGTTAATGTGTCGTACGCTGATTCTTTCCCTGTGTTCCCTCTGAAATACCTGCTGTAGGCCATGGCCCAGAAGGAAGACATGCAAGACAGGATCACTACCCTTGAGAAGCGCTGCCTCAGGGCACAGCACGAAGCCACCTCTCTGCACGACCTCAAGGATAAACTTGAAAACGAGATCGCAAAGAAGGACTCTCTGCATCGACAGGTCATTGGTTTCGTTGAACTTCATTCCACTTTTATTAATTACAAGTCAAGTTAAGGACCAAGGGTCAATGTCAAGGTTTTAGGATCTTAGAATCTTGTGTTGACCAACGGGGTTACTTCAACGTCCAGGGTTTAATTCTTTCGAATTTTATGGAAGTATGTTATGGGGCTCCCGTCCTTGATTCTTTTTTGTCTTGTCTTACATGCACGTTACTCTGTTGCCTGTTAGCCCTGTTTCCAAAGGAGCAGGGAGTGGCCGGGAATGTGTAGGCAGCTGGCCATTTTGGTTAGTACCTGAGATCGGGGGGAATGGCAGGTGCAGAAGCGTAGTCTGGCGTGAGGATGTGAGACCCTGTGTTTTGGGAAGCTGCACATCTCTTCCTTGGTTGTCAGGTCATCCAGCATTGAACAGGAAAAGCACATCCAGCTTCTTGGAAACAGAGTGAGTTTGTCTGGTGTGTTTGTCAAATGTGTCAGTCGACCCAAAATGATAATCAAAGTGAAATACTAGGAAGCCATTAAAATGACATGGAGGAATGCTGTTTGAGAGCACGTAACATGTTCCAAATCATGAGTGTAAAGGGCAGATCGCGAAATACTATGTGTACAGCATGTGATTTTTTTTTTGAGGGTTGTAAAGCATGATACGCGGTCTGTATATACACACAGAGCTCTATGCACACAGAAGATGGAAGGAGTCTTTGGGAACAAACGTTAACCTTGCAAAAACCTCACCTTGTACATGATTTTTAAAATGACTTTATATGTTTTTAATGCTTATTTATTTTTGAGAGAGGGGGCCAGAGTGAGAGAGAGCGAGCGAGCATGAACAGTGTAGGGCCAGAGAGGGAGAGAGGGAGACACAGAATCCAAAGCAGGCTCCAGGCTCTGAGCAGTCAACACAGAGCACGAGGTGGGGTTGACCCCATGAGCTATGAGATCATGACCTGAGCCGAAGGTGGACGCTTAACCGACTGAGCCACCTCGGCTTCCCTAAAAGTCCTTTCACAAAAAATCTCGTGTCTAAGTTTTCCACGTTGAAATTTTCCACGTTTTGGTCAAGAGGGAGAATGTTTTTGTTGAATCATGGTACACTTCCAAAAAGAACTCAACTGGCATCAGGCATGCTCTCAGAAGCTCTGTGCTGGCTGATGTGCCCACCTCCGAGTGTCCTATGTAGCGAGCCCTCGGACCACAGTATAAATATGTTTACGAAGGGTTAGGACCGAACCCTTCTCTCCTTAACTGGTCAGGAAGAGCGAGCAATCTCCTCCAGAAGATGGGTTTTCTTTAATGTGTGGGAACTTTGTCTTTGGAAAGACTTCTTTGAAGATCCTGAAGAAGAGCAAAGAGTTTCGCAAGACATGTTTTGCGTAGTGAAAGGAGGACCAAGGCAGTGGGTGACTCCTTGCAGAAAGGAAAGGTTTACTCTGAAGCACCTGCCAAACTGTTGGCTTCAGTCAGAACTAACAGTAGGTCTCTGCATTTAGATTTTGTTTCACTTTATTAAAAATGGAAACGGAGAGAAGACTTGCTACACTTTGATGCTTTGCCTTCATTTCCTAGACTGCGGATCAAAACCGCCAGTTGCAAGAGCGCCTGGAGGTGGCGGAGCGGAAGCTGCAGCAGACCCCGAGGAAGGCCAAGTCGCTGCCCGAGGTGGAAGCCGAGCCGGCCCAGAGGGTGGCCACCCTCTGCAAGGTGGGGCCCCCGTTTCCTTCTGGGTCCCATGGTGGGAATGTCATTTTCAAGGCGGTCCGTTCTTGTATCTCCTTTCTCACCGGTAACGTCGGCGTGCCAAAGTCCGTGAACCAGCTGAGATCTGTTTTCGGTGCTACTTTGTCTGAGATTGGAATGCTTTCCAAACGGCAGGCATCATCCCCAGTTTTGTTCCCTCCGGTTTTGTCCGACGTGTGCTGTTTGCCGTTGGCTGCATCTAAGACTCACTGCTTTTCAGAGTTAAGTCAGCGACTCAGAGCTCAAGATAGTAGCCTTGGGTAAGAGAAGGACAGGGGTGCCTGGCCGGCTCAGTCAGTGGAGCTTGGGACTCTTGATCTCAGGGTCATGAGTCTGAGCTCCCCGTAGGGTGTAGAGCTTACCGAAGGAAAAAAAAAAAGCATAGAATTTTTCCGAGAAATGAGAAAATCCTATCCTCTTTTAAACACAATCTTTTTTTTATTTAAAAAATTCTTAAATGTTCATTTATTTTGAGACAGAGAGAGACAGAGCGAGCCTGGGCACATACCTGAGCAGGGGAGGGGCAGAAAGAAGGAGATAGAATGCCAAGTAGGCTCCATGCTATCAGCACAGAGCCTGACACAGGGCTCGAACGCCCAAACCTTGAGTTCATGACCTGAGCTGAAGCCAAGAGTCAGAACCCGACTGACTGAGCCACCCAGACACCCCTGTAAGAAATAAATCTTTAAGGAATTCACTCGGAGGTTCCACAAATAGAGTCGAGGAACGTGCCACACACAGTCCCTGCCCTCCCAGCTCTCACAGCCCTCACCACCCACAGAGGAAGGCAGCAGTTGAAGAGGTAGTTTCCAGACATGATGTGGTCGGTGCTGGGATCGAATGATGCACACAGGACGAGGGAGCACATGACTGGGCAGCCAGTCCGTCCTTCCGGAACCGGGGCTGAGGGAACCTGTAGCAGGGAGACTGTCGGTGCTTCTGTGTCACCGGTTCCAGTGCAGTGAGGGTCCCAGTGGGAAGGGGGGTGGGTTCGTCACGGGATGCTGACCCTCAAGGCTGCCATCAAGTCGGGCAGGCGGCATTGGGCGCCCACAGGCCCAGGCTCCAACAGAGCCTCTCCTCCTTTGTGATCTGCATGTCAAGTCTCCGTTTCTTTTCTCGCCTGTCCTCTCTCCTGTCCTGGTCAGCCACGTAGCAGAACCCTTTGTCTTTGGACACTCTGCTGCTGAGGAAGCTCAACTATTGGAAGTGATTTCCCAGCTTAGGAAGGCAGCACGCCTGTTTGCTCTTTCCGCTTGCTGCTTCCTCCCGTCCGTGCTGAGTGGCCAGGGGTGTCTCCCGGGGGACGAGGCACCGTCCAAGGATCCGGGGCCCAGGGTGGGGACGAGACCGTTGCCTACCCCCGGTCACCAGCATGGAAGCCCACTGCTTCCCACTGGCACGCGTGAGGCCGGTAGGGACTGTGAGCAGGCGGAAGGCCGCTCACAGCCTGTCGTGCGTAGGGACGGCGTGTGTTGTGGGGCAGCCAGCTCTTCTGACCCCACTGTCGCCCACAGGCCGAGCAGAGGCGTGGCAACATCGAGGAAAGGCTGCGCCAGATGGAGGCCCAGCTGGAGGAAAAGAACCAAGAACTGCAGCGGGTACGTGTCCGGGCGGAGCAGCCGCGCACCTGGCAGTGGTTGAGGATGAGGCGCAGGCTGGGGGTGTGGGGGTAGGGAGTGGTCCCTTGTTTCCCACTTCTCCCCACGTGGACGCCAGGCCCCTTCTCGATCCCATCAGGGGTACAGTGCACTCTTGTGCGAGTTGGACGCTAGCGAACACTCCTAGCCTGTGGACAATGTTCTCTGGGCGCTGGGGCCCCGTAGGCAGTGCCGCCTAGGGGTGGAGGCACCCGCACAGCCCACCGTGCGCACCAGCTCATTAGCAGCTACTCACAGTTGACTCGGGACCTCGTGGGTGTCCCTTGACCAAAGCGGAGGTACTGGCCTGGGGTAGGGCAGCCTAGAGGAGGGGTCTCCTTCCTTAGGACATGACACTGAGGTCCTGAAATCAGGTCACTGGCCTGACCTTGGTCCCCACATCCTGAATTTCTACTTGAGATGTAAAGGCACAGGTCAGGGTAGATGTTCCTAAGAAGAGGAATAGCGTAATTGAGCCTTGACGAAAGGGACGCCCGTGTCCCTTGAATCCCCTGAGATTTTTCCCTGCGGGAGCTGGTCGGACGTCAACATGAAACACCCAGGAGACAGACCAGACAGCAGCGTCCCCAGCTTGGGACGTCTATCCAAGGCCATCGGGTTTTGTTTTCACCAGAAAACTCAAAACACTCACCCTTAACTTACAGCAGAAACTCGTGTGCTTGGCCCTCAGGGTCAGAGAATAAAACATGAGTTTCCGCGGAGTGAAGCTTCTGATGCCAGCGTGACGGCTCGTGTTGGCCGACCCCAGCCCGCCATGACACATGCACACAAGCGAGCACAACCAGACGCTAGCCTCTTGGGCCGAGAATTCGACCTCACCTACTTAGAGAAGCACTTCATTGCCTTTAGGACTGTATGGTAGTTTGGAGGGACAGGTGTTGAGATAAGGATTCTATTATAACTGAGACAATTCCAAGGACACTTTTAAGCTGCTTTGCTTGAAAAATACTTGGGTGCTGATCCCTTCTTGTGGGGTGGCCAGGGTCTTTTCCAAGTGATGGCCGTTGCTGCGTGTGAGGCGTGGTGGTCGTGCTTTCTGTTGCCTGCTCCCAAGGAAAGAGGTGCCAGCGGGTGTGGCTTAGAGATGAGGAAGCCCGAGCCTGGAGGGACTGTCCGTTGCCTAGCCTGCGGGTGTGTCCTGTGGGCTCTTCTTCCTCCCTGGGCCCCCCGACTGCAGGACACATGTGTACTCCATACCCCAAGGCCCTCCGCCCGGCAGGAGCCCCTGAATCCTGCCGGCCTGTCCTCGCTGCTTCTGTTTTGGGTTAATCCAGGATATGCGGTAGAAACAAGTTGTTAAACCATACGATTGATGAGAGTTCTATAAAACACAGACCCGTGAACTTTGCGGTTACATTCAGATATTACTTGAGGTAATTAGTTATGAATTTGTAATACAAGTTTCCATTACAAAACGTTCAGGAGATGTGTGAATTTCACGAAAAACAAGTGAAAGTCTTTCTCACCACTCAATTTTTCCCAAAGTAGATGTTTTTTTATCTTTCGGTTTTGTAAATGGATTCATTTCTTTCCCCCTGAAGCCAGATCCGAGCTTCTATTTACGCCCCAGAATATTCCTCCTCCCGTGTGTAGATCAGCTGATCCCCTTAAGAATATGCTCTTTCCTGCATGTACATCTGCCTCCTGAGCCCATCTGAGCTAATAATGAGGACATTCGTGAGGGCCCATGCGTGTTTTGTTTCCCAGAAACAAAGGGACCTGCTAAGTGATGACCCCTGGGAAGCAGGTTCCTGCGTTTCTGTGCCCCGCTAGGTCGGTGCTGGCAGTGACGCACAAGCACGCCAAAGAGTGCCGTGGGAAGGGGCAGCCGAGGATGGCGTGCGTGTGGGTCACACCGCTGGTCATTCGCACGCCTGAGCCGGTGTTCGCACTTTGGCTTGAAGCCTGCGTCTTCTCTTTCAGGTAAGGCAGAGAGAAAAACTGATGGAAGAGAGTAATCAAGGTCTGTCGGGCACTATTGACCAGCGCCTTTCCGAATCTGATGAGCGTCTGCAGCGTCATCTTAAAGAGAGAATGGCTGCTGCGGAAGATAAGGTAGGACATGAGAGACAGCGGCTGAGTGCCCCCGTCCTCACAGAGGAGACGCTCACGTTGTGATCCTGAGGAGCAGCGTGGAGCAGAGGCCAACAGCCATGGCAGAAAGTAGAAATGATTCTTTCACGCGGAAAAACTGCAGGCTGTTACCCACTGCCTACGTTAAGTTCCCAGTGTCCTGTCCCTGCCCGACGTATGTGTGTGGGAAGGTGCGTCTCACTGTCTAGAAGAGGAGTATGGTCTGGGGAGGGCCCGAGAGTAAGTATTTTAGGCTTTTACTAACTGAGACGTCAGGAGTAAGCTAGCTTCATGCTAATCCAAGATGGGCACAGAAACAGCCATAGGCAGTATATAACTAAGGGGAGGGGCCGTGTGCCCATAACCCTTTGTTGATAGGACCCGGCGGTGGCTGGATGCGGTCGGCAGGCCCTCGTTTGCCGCCCCTGTGCTGGAACCTTCAGCCTGGTTCTTGTCTGGGGAGCTAATTTCTACCTGTTTTGTCCAGACGGACCGGTAGGAGTGCGCAGTTCTGTCAGGCCTTTAACCAGCTGAAAACAGAGTTTCTCCTGTTCCGTCTGCGGCCTTCCCTCTTTTCATCTGGATTGGAAAGAGTCTAAGCCTGGACTCTTACACCATCATAATGGATACACTTGAGGTGTAACGGGAGGGAAGCAGTATCATAGGATCTCTGTGAGAGAAGCTCTGGTGGTGACAGTTGGATGCGGACCTGATACTACCGGTTCTGGTTACACCTGTGTCCCTGAGATGAGCCCAGAATCTGCCCTAAGATTGGCACTGGGAGACACCAGTGAGCAATGCTAATTACACGACACACTTGTTTTGGGTAAAACCCATTATGAGGTGCGTTATTATACCCCACGTGAGGTTCTACCTTGATCCCTGGGGCCAGCCTTTCGGTAGAATAGTTGTATGTGAGATTGGAAGTATATGTACGAAACTTAGGTCAGGTTTCCCAAGTGACTGAGGCATCACAGACCCTAAAAGCTAGTACAAACCAGTGTACCTGCTGCAAGTAAACTTAGGAACTTTTCATATTTAGTCAGACATTGATCCGTGAAGAAATTGTACATGGACAAAATATGAGTAAAGGCTGTTACTGCAGTTTCACAGACAGCATTTCATTCTGTGGTCATGTGACCCTGTTCGTTGGTATGGCCATTCGCTCCACGCCTTTTCTGCGGTGCTGCATTATTGTAAAGAGAAACGTAAGCATGCTCTAGCATGTGGAACGTTTGAAAGAAGCAACATTAAAGGACTGTCAGTACCTTTCTCAGAAGTCTCTGTTAGGAGAAGTTGGCAATCTGAAAAAACAGTTAGAAGAAACGCAACGTGAGAAGGTACTTCCATCTCTCACTCATTCAGTGATCCCTTGAGACTGGAAAGGAGCAGGTGACCTCTGGGGCTCACACTTCCTCCAAGGCGAGCCACCAATGTGCTTTCGAGCGGCCCCACGCTCGCAAGTCTGAATGGCACGCATGTGGCGGAGTTGGAGCCGAGCAGCCTATGGGGTTCAGATTTCTGAGTCCCTTCGGGGGTTCGCTGGAAAGCTAAAATGTTCGCGTAAACCGTTCGTTGAGTGCAGCGTTGCTCAGCAGGAAGGTAACAGGTGACACGGGTGTCATCCCAAGGGTTCTCGCGGCTGCATTTGAAATGGTCAAACAGACGGGTGATGTTAGTTTTCATGTAGCCCGATGCAGGCAACATGTTATTGTATCATGTAAATAGTGTAGACATGAAGGAGCTACTCTACAATGTTTTTCCACATTCAGTCCTTGCAACCCACGGGGCGTCTCACAGTTCCATCCCCTGTGGTCGGGACCAGCCCCATTTTGGGCGCTCAGTTAGCCACGTGCGGCGGTGTCTGCTGCCTGGGACGGCACTGCCTAGGGGGTAGTTGTGTGACCGAAGCTCCTCGTCGGTTGTGCTCCCTGGCGCTGTGTGTGCAGACATGAGGCTGGGCTGCAGAGAGTCCACGACGGAGCACGTGCCTATGGCACAGAAGGGCTATTCCCCCACCGCCCAGAAAGTCCTGCTCCTCTCTACATAATTAGGAAGGAGTCCTAGTGGCTCGGTGTTTCTCCTCTGTAACCTTGCTATGCCTGAGACCTAACTGTTCAGTAGGGTTAGGGACGTTCACTTGGTGATCCGGGTGTTTACTGGAGGACTCTTGGAGAGAATGGTCTTGGGGTTTGTAACTGCTGAATTTACCCATCGTGGTTATGATGGTCAGCATTTCAGCACACTTGATGCAAGGAGTGTTTTCCATTTTTTCTTGAATTCTTTTTTTTTTTTTTTTTTAATTTTTTTTTCAACGTTTTTATTTATTTTTGGGACAGAGAGAGACAGAGCATGAATTGGGGAGGGGCAGAGAGAGAGGGAGACACAGAATTGGAAACAGGCTCCAGGCTCTGAGCAATCAGCCCAGAGCCTGACGCGGGGCTCGAACTCACGGACCGCGAGATCGTGACCTGGCTGAAGTCGGACGCTTAACCGACTGTGCCACCCAGGCGCCCCCTTCTTGAATTCTAATGAACCTACAGTGTTGTGTCAGTTTCAAGTAGACAGCATACCGTTTCAACTATTGCACACGTGAGTCTGTGCTCGTCACCATCACTGTGGTCACCGTGTGTCACCATACAGAGTCCTTAGGGTATCACGGACCGTATTCCCTGTACTGTGCTTTTCATCCCCGAGACACCTTTATTTGATATCTGGATGCTGATGCCTGATAATCACCATCATCTCTTTTGCCCACTGCCCCTACTCGCCTCTCCTCTGGCCACTACCAGTTTGTGCTCTGTGTTGATGCAAAGACTAGTTAACCTTGCTTGCAGTGAGTGTCGTTGTCATTTGCTGCTTTGCAGGATCGGCTTCTACAGAAAATGGAAGCACTAAGGGCCCTATTGAAGCGGGCAAGATTGAGAGGCTCTTCACTTCGCCATGGGTATGACACTTCCCGGTTCACAGATCTGTTTGAGATGCGGCTGGGGGCGGCTTCCCTCTGTCACCAGTATGACCTGAACCAGCTCATGGTTCCAAAGTAGAACCGTGGGTATGCTATGGTATGACCCGAACCGGATCACAGTGACACACAATAACCCTGAGTGTGTTGTAGTCTGACACGATCCATTTTCCAGGTACCACCTAACTGATGATGGGGCGGGGCTGGGGCGACACTGCCCTTCACCGTACCTAACATGAACCACCTCACAAACACATATGTTAGCACCTGCTGTGTATCTTGCAGAGGAATCCTTTGGCCGAATGGGCAGAGTGACTGGATGTAGCTCGGGGAGCCGGTAGCTTAGTAGTTGGCAAGAGGGAGAAGTAAAACCTCATTCCAGAGGTTAGGTTTGGAATCTCAGGAGACCGGGAGGCATGACAGAGCTCGCAGCCATGGGAGGAGGAGTGGAAGTTAGGGAAAGTTCTGTTCGTGTTTGGGTGGGTTTATTTGCGGCCTCCCTCCACCGAGTGTGGCGGTGATGGTGTGGGGCTAGGAGGGGTCCAGCGTGCCAGGTTCGGCCCAGCATCCCTGGAAGCTATGGTCCCTTCCGCAACGCCAGTGGGGTCACCATGGGAGTGGACACGTGGCCATGGTGGTGAAGGTCACCTTGACATTGGTGGGGTTAGCGCAGTGCTCGCAGTTTCTTATATTTTTGAAAAGACTGGAGAATGACATGTAATCGCTGTAACTCTGTTGGGACGTTGGTGAGTCGCCTGTGAGGGAGTGGGTCAGCCGGCTTGTGAGCTGCATCCGGCAGACAGTAATTGTCAGCAAGGTATGAAAAGGTTTGCTTGCTTCTTTGTAGGAAATGGGTACCATGTGAGAGTCATTCTGGTGTGACAGTGCCTCGAGTAGCTGACTGGGCCCCCTTAGGTGCAGGAAGCAGGCTCCTGCTCCAAAGGCAGGCCCACTCAGGCCTCACTGGGGTCTGTGCGGCTGCCGACGGGGGCTCTCGGGAGAGTCGAGGGTGTGCTGTGGCTGTCCTTGTTGAGCCTGCTTGTAGGAGAGAGAAGTCAGTGCAGGTAGAGTCACAAGCGGCCCTCCCTGTCCACGGAACTCCTGGTGGCACAGCGAATGTGTGTCCGGAGAGAGAAGCACACAGGAAGATCCGGGCACAGAGCAGCCTCTTGGTTGGCTGACGGAGATCCTCGCCAGCAAGACACCAGTGTGCTGAGTGTCACCATTCCAGGGCTTGAAGACGGGTATGTGTGAGGAGGCCAAGGGAGCAAACAGTGGATGCGGTGCAGGCCACTCGAGTGCATGTTGGAGTTCTCAAGGGAAGGGGCTGTGCAGGCCCCTGGAGGGTGGCACCCTGGGGCAGTTGCCATAAGAGGGACGTCCACGCCCGTCACCCGCCTGAGGTGAGCTGGCCAAGGAGAAGGATAGAGAGGATCGCAGTGCTCCCGTGGTTGCGGAGGCATTGGCCACGGTCACAGGTGGCCTTGTGGTCCGAAAACCCCGGACAGGAGACCGGCTGAGGAACAGGGTCTGTTTGAAGCCGTCTCACAAAGTGCTCTCTCGTGTGGTAGCAGAAGAGAGGCTGGTGGGAGCTGTGTCGCCGTGAGCGGCCGGGGGCCGTGGGGACGAGACTGAGAAGGCGGCAGGCAGGCTGGACAGCTGAGCCCTCCTGGCACGACCTCACAGCCACGTCTTCTGTGTCCTCCTCTAGCGAGATGACATGGTCTGGGTTGCAGAGGAAAAGAAAGGTGACGGACCAACTTCCACACGCAGGCGGGGCAGATGGGAGAGAGCTCTGGGATAGGACTGGATGCAGGGTGGTGGGGTCGGGAGCCAGGGAGCCTGAGATAGGGTGTCCGAGTCAGGGGACACACGCGAACCTCGGAGGAGCCACGAACCTTCCCAGGTCCCATGCGGGGTGGCGTGTGTGGCTCTCCCCGATTGGCGATGTGTCGTGGCCGCACAGCGGTGAAGCTAGACCACCTGAGCTCAGGTGAGCAGTTGTTCTGGGAATGGGGGGACCAGAGGAGGGGAAGATGGTTGTGGCCAGCGGGCAGTTCCGACTTGGCTGTCTTAGAAACAATCAGTACCCTGAGGCAGCACGTGTCAATGACGTTTCTCGAAAGGCCGCAGAGAAGAGCTTGAAGCACCACAGAGGAGACGCCCTGTCGTGGTGGCTCTGTCTCCAGGCCACAAGGGGTGACGCCAGGGGCCCCCTCTTTAGTTGATGTGAATCAGATGGGCGTGTTCTGTCTCCCGAGACCATAAGGATTTGTGAAATGGAAGGCAGCCTCTCTTCTTTTCCAGAGAGCAAGGAGCCACTGGACTCCCGTGCAGGGTTCAAGTGTGGAGGGTGACCCGTGGCTGAGGCCGGGCACGTGGGCTGGCGGGTGCTCCTTCACAGCTGCTGACCGCTTCGTGCCCAGAGCCTTTGCTGAGGGGAGCAGCTGACAGCCCAATTAAGTGACTCCACCCTAGGGGCTCGGGGCTCCATGGAACTTTTCTGGAGACTTCTGAGGCCAAGGGGGACGTTTGTCTGTTAGTCTAACTGCACAGAGGCCAGAGACGCTTTTGCCTTGGAAACACCGGGCGCATTGCCACCTCCTGTGTACGGGAGCTGCGAGGTGTGGTTCCCGAGGATCCTGCTGCGACTGGCCCTGGGGCGCCCGATAGTGGCTGGTGGAGGAAAACCTGGGGTCACCTGGCATCACAGCGAGGGCCTTGGCACACGTGGGCCGATGGCAGGTGAAGGCCAGAGGGACGTATAGGAGTGCTTCCCGGTCAGTTGGGCAGGAGGTGGTGCAGACACGCAGGACGACAGCTTGACTGGGGGCAGGTGCTGCTCCATCTCGGGGACGTCTGGGCCGCGGGGATGCGTTGCACCTGCTGGGCCCGGGAGACCCTGTCTGCACAGGGCCCGGCTAGCGGGCTTGCACTGGAGCCAGGGGCAAGGATGCCTCTTGGAGACCTTTTTCTGTGACCTCATTTTCCCAATTGACGGGTTCTGGTCTGGCTGACAAAGTCCACTTTTCCCTAGATAACAACCTTGGTGTGTGTGTGTGTGTGTGTGTGTGTGTGTGTGTGTGTGTGTGTGTTTGATTGTTTTCCTCCATATTTCAGGCGGACGCACGTCGGCAGCATCCCAGTTTCCAGGTTCCGTCTGGCGGACAGCCCCACGGATGCCAGCAGCACCAGCAGTAGCGCGGTGTTGCGGCGCCACCGGAAAGGCCGTGTGGCCCGTCTGCGACATGAGCCTTCCAAGGCAAGGACCTCCATCCTCTGGGGGCTCTCGTGGGACCCACCTGCCTGCTCCAATGTCACCTGCCTTTTCCTCTGTCTGTGAGGCTCTTCTGGAACTAAAGGACTGATAGGCTGCTTTCTCTTCTCCCCTTCCCCCATTCTTCTTTTGCTGCCTTAGAATTTACTTTTGAGAGCTTTTGATCTTTCTTTGTATAAAGTAGCAATGTGGATTAAGATAGGACCTAGTGTTAAGCACAGCACAATGCAAATTAGTAAGGGTTTGAAACGCTAATGAAGGTTAAATGAACACGTGTATTCATCCTTAAACAACAAAGAATTCACCTTTGGAGTTTAAGTACTTTTGTCCTTTGTCTCTTCAGCCGCGTATATTTTTATATATTTGTGTAAGTTTTGAGCACCTGTGGTCATGGAACAAGTTTGGTGCAGACATCGTCCCAGAGCTAGGGTGCAGCATGACTGAAAAACCCAGATGAGGGGCGCCGGGTGGCTCAGTCGGTTAAGCGTCCGACTGCTGATTTCTGCTCACGTCACGATCTCTGGGTTTGTGAGATCGAGACCCGGAGCCCCACAGCCCCGCAGCCCCGCATGGGGCTCTCCGCTGACCGCGCCTAGAGCCTGCTTGGGATTCTCTCTCTCTCCCTCTATCTGCTCCTCCCCCACTTGAAATAAAACAAAGAAAACAATAAACAGATAAAAAGTCAGAGGCGAGGCCTGCACCCCTATGTGTGCACAGTGTAGTGAGAAGAGACCAGCAGAGAATGGGAAGTAAAAGGTGATATGCGTGTTAGTTATCTATTTCTGTTTGACAGATGATTGACAAGTCCCTAGATGGGCACCTGTGGATAGCCCCAAAGTCCAAGGGTGGCTCTCTGGGCACTGCCCAGTGTGGCAGTGGAGAGAGAGATCCAGAACTGGCAGAGACCAAGCGGTCACAAAGTGGAAGGACCTCAGTGAGCCAGGTGCTCAGGGAAAGGGAGACCGGTGGCCTGGTCGTGCTGGGTGGGGCCAGCCAAGGTGGAGGTCGAGGATCACGGTGGTCTGGTCCAGGAGCCCTTGTGCTAAAGCCCACTCGCCAGAGTTCCAGAGTCTGTGTAGACACAGTAGGGGCAGCTTTCTGGAGGACTTGAACTCTGGTTGGGAGCAGAGACGCAGTGCTAGCTGGAAAGAGACACAGGGTAAATTTCTGTGGTTTGTGTTTTGTCATTTTGCTGTTTTGCCCTGGAGGGTCTGTGGTCAGTCGTGGCTGGCTCGTGTTGTTTCTCCTGTATCTTCATCAGTAGATAGTGGGGTTTTGCCCCAATAGTCATAAATTGTCGTTAGCGTATCACTGTATAGTACATGTGGATACGGGTATGATCTAGATAATAGTTTGTAAACGAAGTGCTTCTTCAAAAGAGATAAGGCACTGAGCATAGATGAACGGAAGCTCGATACAGACAGCACGCTTTGCGGTGCCGACACTGGTGTTCAGGACTCCAAATCTCATGGGCTTACTGAGCACAAGTACTGCCTTCTACACTGAAACTCAGGACTCCTACAACATGAAGCTGTCACCTGCCCCTAAGCCCGTTTTTATCACGTACCTGCCCAGGGCACCCTCCTGTAACCAGCACAGTGATTCGTGAGAGGTTGTCAATCAAATTCTAGGTCAGGATTTCACATTCACGTCCGGCAGGGCATTAACAGAGTGGGTTTGTTTGGTGTTATACAAGGTGTTGCGGGAACTTCGGCATCCCCTAGGGTGATACTGTAAAAGTGTAACTTGGTTTTCAACAAGGAGAACTGTTACAGGAAAGTTTAGAATAGGCACCTGTTAGAAGTCTTTGTTCTACAAGATGCCATGTTTTAATAAGTTGTGTATGTTGTAATGGAGTTTTACGTCCCTGAGTGATAATTGGTAGTGTCTCTGGTAAATATTGTATAACCTATTACGTTCAGATGTGTGGTGGAACAAAGTTCTGCTTCCAGTCGTGGTTGTTTCTAAATCTTCTCTCAATTACATCCGTCCTGTTGTTCTCTTTAAAATATGTTTGCCTCATTTGGTCTTGGAAATTGTAGCTTCCAAGTGTGCAGTAAATCTGATTTCTCTTCTTTTCTTTGCATGCCTCTGTCAGCCTAGTGATGTAAGGAAGCATCGGAGAAAGCGAAAGTGTTTCGTAGTGCAACCTAGCTGTGTTTGTGTGTGGTGTGGGGGAGAGTGCCCGTCTCTCCACAGCTGGGTAAGGACGAGCGGCTGGCGTGTGCGGGGAAGTACAGGAGCCACTGGGGGCTGGAGCGTGGCGGCCGGTTTCCACGGTACCTGCGACGGCCACCAGAGCTCGCCGTTGTCTCTCGTTTGTGTCTTGCTCGCTGCGCTGCGTACTTCGTTCCATGAGACCTAGAAGTTTCTAGGAAGAGAAATTACTGAAGCAGAGGCATAGAGTTTCGATTTCGGGATAACCACTTTTGACAGCCGTAGCCAGCAGCACTCAGAGAGCTCTTAGCGTTCGCCACCTGGTGTGTGCAGTGGTTTAGGATCCTGTGACCTGGCCCTCACAGACATCCCCGCGAACCACAGCTTGTGTGGTTAGCCCATTTCCAGACGTGCAACCAGAGCCTGAGAGCCCGGGTCCTGTGCATGAGGACACTTTGCAGGGCAAACACTGGCCACGACACCACTCTGCCACATACCCCACCTTTGCGCGGGCGCCCTTCTCCCATTTACAGTGCCCCTCGCCGGGACAGGACACCTCCTGTGTCCAGAGGACAATGATGTGGGTGTGCCCATTCTCAGGGGAAGCGCCGTGCCTCGGGACGGAACCCTCGACCAGAGAGTCCGCCTCATAACTGGGATGCCTTGCTCCCTGGACCGGACCCCCATCCCAGACCTTCCCAGCCATGCGCTGACAGGGCCGTGCCTCTGATACAGAGCTGGGCGGCAGCTGGGGGAGCCCCTCCACTGCACAGATGGTGTGTCCGTTCAGTTGAATTCTTGCGTTCAAGTGCCAGTTCGGTCACTGGTTGTTTTGTGACCGGGGTGTATTCATCACCGTCTTTTTTTCCTGCTTTGCTCTCCTGGTAAGTGAGGACAGCGAAAGGTTCATGGCCCTTGGGGTGTCCACACCCTGCCCATCGGTGCACGGTCCTCAGAGATCAGGAGCTCACATCGGCGACGGGGCACAGAGCACGCCCTGCATTCTGCTGGCTCGTGCTGCCTTTTCCTCTGTAGCAAGACTTTCTCAAGGACCAGAGGGTCGTGTGATGAACACCCAGGCAGGTCAGCCTGCTCCCGCAGCTCACTGATGGCTACTTGGAGGGCTCTTTGGAGGTTTTGGGGGATGAAGTCTAGGTGTACGGGCAGTGGGTGTCAGGTCCATGCAGACAGGGCCAGCACGGGCGTTGCACTTCCCAGCCTGGCGGGAGCCTCCCGTTTTGGTTGAGACTGAAATGGCCCATAGGCACAAGTCTGGCAGGACCCAGTGCTGGACTGCGCTGTGACGCAGGGGAGGGTGTGCTCCCGGAACCCTCCGTCCCTGCTCACCTCATAGCCTGGTCGCTAGTGTGGCTCCCTGTCCTGTTCCCTTTTGGGTTTGTTTTCTCCGTATCCTTGCTTCCACCTGGGTATGAAATCTACTTGTGTTGAGTGAGTCTGACCCTGTTTGGTTTTATGTGGATAATTTGTAGCCTGTTAAGGTAGCCTTTTGTTGTCTGATGATTGTCAGGAAATCAGGAGAGGAGGCAGGTGTTCTGGAGCTGTTGGTGAAGCTTGTGTCTTCCCTGAGCTCAGCTCCACTTGGTGCCGGCCGCCATGGGGGTCCCGAGCCCCATGCAGCTTCGGAGGTCCTGGTGCAAACCCAGTTGGCTGTGCCTGTCTCGCCAGTCCTACACGTGTGTCTCGTGAGATCCGGCCCTGCCTCACCACCAGGACCTGTCAAGGGTCATAACGCTGGCGGGTCCGTGGCCCCACGGTCCTTTCCAGGGCCCACAGCCACATAGCCGCAGACCCACAGCCTGTCACAGAAGGAAAAATGGAGTCTGAAGGGGTTCGTTTGTCGTGACGGCAGCCGAGGGACACTGTGTCTCCACCGTGTCGAGCAGACTGTCTGTAAGCTGCAGATGGGTCCGTCAGTTTGTAACATCAACCGAAATGGCCCTGAGAAGCAGAAGTCAGACCCGAGTGTGGGCTCAGGGGGTTGGGTGCCTTGTCACTTTACACACGTCCCCGTAGATTCCAGCCTTGCATCGCTACCAGAAGTGACAGTGGATTAGGCCACAAGCTCGCTCCACTTCCCCCAAACAAAGAGCTTTGGACAATCGTGCATGGGAGGGCTCCGTGCTCACCAGGGTTTGCCCTGAATGGCGTCAGGAAACAAACACCTTCCTTCTCAGCTGGCCGTGGTGTATGGTGACATGGTTTGGGTCTCCGCCTCTACCTTCTGTGGCCGGGCTCCTGGTGGTGCGAGGTCCTGGGGAGGGTACACCCCTCGGTGCAGATGGGCTGGGGGTCTCAGTGGGCCCACTGCCCGGACGCGAATCCACCCTTTCGCCTGGCGTTAGGCCGATCCTAGGAAGTCGTTTTGGACGCTGCACAAAGCACAGCTCATAGCTTTTCAAATGAGTTGTTGGCTGTGATTTCAGGGCTGTGTGCTCCTCTGTCTGGGTGCACGGTGAACTCATGTCACTCTCCTCTCCACCCCACAGTTGCTGCCTTTGGAGGAAGAGTCACAAGATAGTGTGGCAAGGACACGATGTGTACCGTCAGCTCCTTCTTCCCAGAGGTCCCTGAGCTTGGACAGGCTGCAGCAAGGGGCACTGCACAAGGCCAGCCACGAGGACATCAGGGACGCCACAAAGTAAGGGGCACAGGCATCGTAGGAGACATGCCTGTACGCTGGTTTTCAGCTCTGAGAACCCTTTGATCTCTACATGGGGGAGAAAGGGTCGGAACAGCGATTCCAAAGAGAGGCCGATGAACTGAGTTTACGTGCACGGCGTTCTTGGGATACCTGCCTGGGTGCCCTGGGTGTGGCCAGCAGAGCAAAAGGCAGGTGGGAAAGACCAGAGTCTTGTGATGCTGGTGGCTGTAGGGCAGCCTCGTTTGCTCAGATCCTACGCACCAGCCGTCCTGAGACCTCCCTTTTCCTCCCGGTGGATCCTGGGTGACATGCTCCCTAGGGCTCCTCCCCTGGGCTGCACTGTGCCCTGTGGGGCTGTCAGGAGCCATGCTCTCTTCCCCCCACCCCCACCAGGCAGCTCCAGCAGCCTCTCTGTTCCTCGCACCACGTCCTGGGGTGGCTCAGGTGTGCATGTCCTCCGTGCTCCCGGGTCACGGCCAGGGAGGGGTGCTGGACCCAAGGTGCTTGGACTCCAGATATACTTGGGAGGTAGAGAGTTTCAGCTCCCAGGGCGCAGCCCTCCCTAGAAGCTGGGGGAGTGTGCTTCTAATCACGTGGGGCGGTGTGTCGTGTGACGAGCACGCGTGGAAGATGCTCTCCTGTGCGTCCCCCAGATCCCCAGGCTCTCAGGATGGCCCCCTGAGCAACCTCTGCAACAGTAGCAATAGCCAGGACTCACTGAATAACGCCCCCAAGAAGAAGGGCATCACAAAATCCATCCCCTGGTTGCTCGCCAGAAAACAAAAGTCCACCCCAGCCACGCTAGCAATGAGCCTGCATGACCAGGTTGGTGTCCCCTGCGTGTTTCCAGCGTGTGGGTGGTCTTACTGGCCTCATTCCTCTAGATCCGTGGTCTCTCTGCCTGCAGACCCCTCCCCGTGTCGGGAGACCTCACGTGGCTGTGGACACCCCCCACCTCCCATTTCATCACTCTGCTTCCCCACAGCCGCTGAATTGGAGGTTGAAAACCCTTCCCAGCGTGCCCTGGGACTCCGCAAATTGGGCGGACAAGCTGAAAAACACCAAAAACTTTAACAAATAAGCATTGTGTTTCTTGTCACCTTGCGGAGCACTTTTCAGCTGTACCTGTTTTTAAAGCAGTAGCTGTTCGTTTGTTCAATAGACTCTATAGCTGCAAAGCATTATTATGTCCTCCACGCTGAACCTGAGGTTCTTCTTAAACTGTGGGTCCTGGAGGACGTAGAGCACGTATGAAATCTTGAAGGGACTCACATGGATTCCCAGTGCACCTTGAGAAGTTGTGCAGGGAGGATATGTTGTGGCTCACGTGAGGGTGTGGCCCCAGAGCACTTGACGCTGAGCCTGGCTCCTGCACAGATGGGTTTGGGGGTCTGGGGAAAGTCCATATTAGCATTCCTGTGCTTCCGTTTTCTCACCTGTACCTGGGAACAGTGGGAGCACTTCGGTCGCATGGCTTTCAGGAGTGTCTGCATCTAAATATCCACGAGATACTTTGAACACAGAAGCTCCATCACATTATGTGTAACTGCAGCCCCTGTGAGGACCTGGTCACCAGCATTCAGAAGCTGTCATTCATGTTGGTGATCTCTCTGGCGTCCTCACTAGGCTGCCCCTGTGTTTCCTTCCCCTGTAGTGGTTGAGTTTCTCTTCAATAGACTCTGACCTTTGCAGTCTAATCAGTACATCTTATTTTCAACTGGTCTTGATTCTGACGAGTAACAGCAGTGGGTTTCGTTTGCTACCAAGCAGCTGAGGCGCTGTGATGCCCGGGATGGGGGCCCAGAGGAGTGGTGCGGGCATATCTCTCTGGGACTTTCCACTGCAGAGCATGTCGCACGTGGGTTGACTGTGTCCCAGAGCTGAGTTAAGTGGGTGAAGGAGGCAGGTTGAAACCACATCCCAGTGATCCCACAACTGATTAAAAAAAGTGAGCTCTTTTCAACAGAAGAGGTTGTTTGCAGGCTAGCGGGGTGGAGCGGGAGGTGGGCCACGCGGGTACATTGGAGATGGGGGGACGACGGGACGGGGCCTTGAGCCAGGGCAGAAGTCAGTGGGCTCTGTGATACACCAGACACTAGGCAAGGCGTTGTGGCCACTCTTCTGTGCCCTGAGAGCCTGCGAGGTCTGGAGTGGGGTGCCTCATGTCCACACTGGGCCCACAGAGCCCCTTCCCGTAGAGGCCGTTCCGCTTCAGCCCCCAGACTTGTCCGTTGGTTTCTTTCCATCTGCCTCAATGTAGTCTCCTTCTCAGAACTCATAATAATGATCATGACTGGCACCCTGAGTTGTACTTCAGGTGAAATGCCTTTATTTCCGTTACTGCTCACAATTCCGTAGGAACCCTCAGGCTTTTGGTTCCCTGGGAATGCAAATTTGTAGAAACTGTTCAACAGTGGTCTGATTTGAATGTCCCTATGTTTGAAGTGTATAAAAGTGTTTTACAATACCTTGGATAGTTGCCACCTTGCTGTATGCAATTTGATACTGAAAGTAGACCTTTTGCTCCTGGAACCATGCTGGGAAAATTCTGTCCCTTAGATGTGCTGATGTGTTTTCTTTCACAACCTTATACTTTCTGTAATGAAAACACTAAGATTCGTGGTAATGCCTTCCGGTTCTCCCACCCCACTGCTCCCCGAAATGTGTATTTTTGTAAGTTGAGAGGTAACAAAAAGTGTGGGTTGGCTGCTTTCTGCGTTGAGCCTGCTTTGGGTCCTCTTCCTCCTTTCTGCCCCTTTCTCCTCATACACACTCGTTCTCTCTCTCTCTCTCTCTCTCTCAAACTCTAAAAACAGGGGCGACTGGGTGGCTCAGTCAGTGAAGCATCTGATTCTTGGTTTCGGGACAGGTCGTGTTCTCACACTTGGTGAATGTGAGCCTTCTATTGGGCGCAGAGCTGACAGTGGGGAGTTTGCTTAGGTTTCTCTCTCCCCCGAACTCTCTGCCCCTGCTCCACTCTTGCCGTTTCTGTCTCTTTCAAAAAAAAAAAAGTATAAAAAATAAACAAACCAAGTAGCTATTGAGGAACCAATAGTTTCACAGAGATGAGGAGTTTGGTTTCTTTCCTTTTTGCTATTTGACACTGATAGTGTTCAGAAATATTTTTGACATCATAACACGCTGGCTGCAGCCTGGGATTAGAGCCTGTAAGTTGTGTTTTGGGGGTAGCCGGATATCTCACTGCAATCCAGGGCCCTGTGCTCTGGGGGAATGTTCAGTAATTTATTTGAAAAGACACAAAACGTTGCATTCTCCTTCTACAAAACCAGGACTGATGTACTCCCACACCACTAATTAAGACTGTCGTGATTGCCATAAGAACGAACACATGCTTGTGAGGAGAACAGGGCAAGGGCAAGGGTGGTGTGCGACTGTCCCAGCGTGTGGCACTGTGTGCAGCTTAAAGACTATTTGGAAAACGAAAAGGTAGTATCTTCTATGGCAGGAAGGTGATTTCACATAGACAGTGGAGCAGGCTCAGGCAGCCCAGGACTCTGCTGACTTGTGCCCGGTCAGGGTCCTGGCACAAGTGTGGCCCTGTCTCCCTTTACTCCCTGGGGCAGCCTTCTGGGCAGGGGGCCCGATGGCTGTCAGGAATGTGGGTAAATACCTGTAAACAAAATTGCAGAGTGAGGTCATTTTAAAGGGCTGGTAACTTTAGTATACGCTTTTGTTTTTTAAATTCCAATCAGTCTTGACTTCTGGATGATGACAAAACTTTAGGAAGGCACCTTCTTGGAGAAAACAATGTAGACCAAAGGACATTTGTGACTTAGCTGCTGGGTCAGCAGAGACTCTCCCTGCAGACTTCTGGGTCACTTCCTCTCTGTCCTCTATGCAGCCAAAGAAGATGCAGCTGGTCGTCGGTCCGTGACATGCTGACCTGCCCCAGCCCCTCGGCGACGGCGCCACGGGAGGCTCTTTGACTGGAATGTGAACAATGGTGGAGAATGGCCGACTTCGTATGTAACAAGGCTGTGGCCCGCTCAGGCTTCAATGATCTAAGATGACTCCTAACTGGATATCAAGCTTATCTGCTTGAATATTAGTGTGCTCTTCCACCTACTACAGCTAGGCATCGTGGGTGTCCTCAGTGCGTGGGCTCTATCAGAGCCTAGTCCTGGAGGCCTGGGCAGCTTGCCTGTAGTGACCCACAGAACCTGGGAGCTGGGGCCGCGGCAAGCCTGGGTGGGGGGGACCTGGGCACGTCCTCCCCCCACCCCTGCCCCACACCCACCCTGAACTCCCTGGCACCACAACACTCAGAAGACCAATCAGGAAGCACTGGGCTCCCACCACGGGGCAGGGTGCTGGGTGTGCACCCAGGAGGAAGGCGCGAGACCCTGGAAATTATGTAGTGCAACTCTAATAAAGGTCTTCCTGTTCTTACGGAAATCAACGTTTTACATTTCTTTTTTGAACAAGTTTCAAGAGTGGACCTCATTCTCCATTTGTAGATTTTCCTTAAGTGTTTTATGTTTATTTAATATTGAGAGACAGAGAGACAGAGCCTGAGCATGGGAGGGGCAGAGACAGGAGAAGACACAGATTCCAAAGCAGCCCTCACGAGGCCACCTCAGGAGGCTCTGGCACAAGATCCCTCATAGCTCAGGCGACTCTGGGATGGTTCCTTCCCTCCCCGCCACAGAGAGCTTATGGCCATTGGGTCAAGGGATGGACGCCCTGACCCGTGGGCCTCGTGTGGAGGGCACAGCTGACAATCGCTGGGATTTCCTCTTCCTGTACTGTCTGTCCCGCCAGGGCCGATCGTTTACTACTGTGAAGGATACATAGTTTCTTTCTGTGGAGTAAGACTTCCCCTCTCCTTTCTGTCAGGGCATAGTTAGGTCATTCTGTGTCTTCCTGTTCAGAACCTTTGCTGGCTGGTCTTTAGTTTCTGCACTTCCTAGTCCTTAGTGTGAAGTGTGAGGTTTGGAACAACAAAGTGCTTCCCTGTGTTTTACACCTAGGATTCTGTTTTTTCCCCACCAAAGCTGGGCAAGCCTTCGGCATCTGAGAGTTTCTGGAAACAGACCAATTCCCCACAGGTACATTAGGTTGCACATGGTTTATTAAAACTTGATTTGGTGAATCCAATTATGCTTAAAAAAGAAATGTCAGTTGAGAAACAGACCAAGCACCGAGCAGATGTCCGAGGGGTGTGGCCTCTCTGAGAACACGCGTCAGCCATCCTTGGCTGTGCTCGCCCCATACTGAATGTTCCGGGGCTTGCAGGCCTTTCCACAGACCCGCCAGGTCCCACCGAATACCCTTGACTCTCCTACCGCTACACGCTCCTCCTTGAGGCCACTCTACCCTCCTCACTGCTGCCCTTAAGGTCCTTTCTTGTGTGTCACGTCGAGTGTTCTGAATGTAATTGTGACTTCACACTTTCCTCCTCGCCTTTTGCTGACCGAGTCCTGCCACCTCCCAGGTGGGTGCTCCGCGGTACCGGGAGGGGTCTGTCCCCATGGCCTCTGTACAGGGTCAGCAGGCGCATGCCCAAGAGGGGTTGTTGCCTCCTTCCTGATGATGTGGCTTCACTTGATTGTGTTTCTCAACATCTCTGACGTTCTGCTTTCTCTTACCCCCCTGTCGCTTGAGTCCTCGGTGGGAAGAAGTGGCGTGGATTCTGCTGATTCTCCTCCTTGGCTTCCTGCGGCCCCTTTCCCCGTGGATTCTGCTGATTCTCCTCCTTGTCTTCCTGCGACACCGTTCCCAGTCCTGACTTGAGGCCAGCGCTGTGTCCACACCACCCGGTGCGTGGGCAGATTTCAGCGGGAGCAGGGAGGCTCCCTCCTGTCCGGCTTCGGTGCTTGCTGGCCCCCGTGCCCTGTCCCTTCTCGGTGTATCTTACCTGACTCCTCTTTTGAAGAACATTCATCCGTGTACTCCCCAGCCCCCTCCCCAGGGAGTGCAGGGTGGTCTCCAGGTCCTCCACGTAGCTGCACTCACAAAGACTGCTCTTCCAAATAAAGTCACATGCACAGGTTCCAGAGATTTGGATATAGACGGGACCACCTCCCCAGTCCACCTGTTTCTGGAGAAGGCCTGCTCTGCCCGGTCCTACCTCGAAGGCATCAGGGTGGGGAGGACGGGCCCAACCCTCCCACGGGGAAGAGGACTCTCGGGTCACACGACAGGCCCTAGACTGTCCAGGCAGAAAGTGGAAGATGGAAAATAGTCAAGAGGACCTCTGGCGTGCATCAGGATTACTGCCGGTTGGTGTTCTCACTCGAGTGTGCTGGGCCTCTCCTAGCCACGAGCGTATGTGTGCCTGGCGAGGGTGAGTGTTCTCTGCTTTGGTAGAAGGCACTTTCAGGGACCCCTGAGACAGGAACCACTCTGGAAAGGCACTAGGACGTGCAGGGGAGACAGCGATGCAAGAGGAAACCATCCTGCCCACACGTGAGAGGAAGCAGCATCAGGCCTGGACGCCAGGATGCCAGCCAGGCTGGGCTGTGGTGAGGGCCAGGTGCAGGGAGGCCCGTGTCCCACTGTGCCGCCTCCAAGGCCACCGTCTGCTGTGAGCCATGGGCATGGGGGCCGCCCACAGGGTTTCGGGGCACACACACCAGAGCACATCCAGCAGTTGGAGGGTAGGTCAGCCTCTCCTGCGCAAATGGTGGCTGCCGTCCCACTTGCTTGGATCGTTTTCAGTGCGTCCGGCCAGCCATCCTTAGAGGAGGCGAACAGAACCTTTCTCCACTGGTGCTGAGGGGAGGCCCACAGCCTAGCCTCCGTGCTTCAGGGCCATGGCTCTGGTTTTCAGGCCAGGATGCTCTCGGAAAATTAAGTAAAAGGTATTTGTAAACATTTTCAGGAGAATAAAATAATGTCAATTAACTTAAAATTTTTTAATGAGGGTAGCCTGGGTGGCTCAGTTGGTTGAGTGTCTGACTCTTGACCTCGGCTCAGGTGACGATCTCATGGTTTGTGGGTTTGAGGCCTGCATCGAGTCCTGGGCTGACAGCACAGACCCTGCTTGGGATACTCTCTCTCCCCTCCCCCACTCACACATGTGGTCTGTCTCAAAATAAAGTTAACAAAAATAAAACAAAATTTTTCACTTGTAATTAAAGCAGTAAGACATTGTCACATTGCAAAAATAGAGGGCTAAAGTTGTCTTAGTCTCCAACATCTTATTTTCTTTTTTATTCATGTTAATTTTTAAACCCACGGGGCTGTGGGTGTGCATTTGGTGGCCCAGCTGCCCAGCCCCCCAAGCTTAGAGCTGTCACACTGTGGCCAGAGAGCTTGTTGGGTGGCCTCTGAGAGCCGTTCTCCCAGGCATCCCTGACCCCGGGCCCTGCTCTTTCAGATGTGGAATCTTAGGAAGTCCACACCATGTCCATTCCCCAGGAAGAGGGGGTGCTGATGAGATCCATGGGAGACTGACCCTATTTTGTGGTATGAGTCACCAGTGTCCTTCTGTCTCCCCTTTCCCAAAGGTCATTTTCCTCTTGTTTTCATTTGGCTTGTCTGTGTTTCTTAGTGTGGGCTTCACTCCTCATTGACTACACTTTTCTGAATGATGTAAGTGGAAAAGAGCAGAGATGGGGCCAAGACCCTGAAAGTTTCTGGGGATCATGAGCACATCTAGGAAGGGACTATCTTAATGCTGGTGTGAAATTGGTCTTTTGAAAGGCAGAGACACAGACCAGAGGGACACAGCTTTCCTGTGAACCCACACTGGCAGGACTTAGTCTGTCTTGAGGGCTGAAGTTCCCACAACATGTGACTCCATGCTTCTTTACATGTGTTTGCATAGGTACGTGGTGGCTTAGAATCTCCCATCACAAACAGTTCCTGTATTGATGATTCTAGCATCTTGTCTTCAAGAGCGGAGATTTCATCAAGGGACTCGGTCACCTACGCTCTCTGCAAGTGGGTGTTCCTGCCACGCACCATGTCTTTGAATACTTTCGACCTTAAACTCCCCTACACGACTAATTTTCCTGCTTTGTCACTGCGCGTGGGGTATACAGGGGAGCTGCTAAGTCCCATATTCTCATGAAAAGCCCCAAATAGGAGAGCCGAAGGATTGTCCCGTGGGAGAGCGGGCCCTGCACCTGACTCCGCATGGCCGAGTCAGTCAGAGAAGCTGCCAGAGATTGCTGTCTGGGTGGCAGCTGCGTTGTTCCTGACTACTACTAGCTGATATATTTCCTTTGCCCTAGAAGGAAGGCAGCCTGCTTTCCACCCGGCCTTTTGTCCGCAGGCAAACCTCTTGTGCTCAATGCTTTCCAACGCACTGGGGTACCTGCTTCCTGTTGCCAGTGTACGTTTGCCAGGGAAGCCCATGAGGCACGAATTTTCCAAGCTGTCCCACGTCCAGGGACCCTGCTTTAAAGGAGTTGACAATGAAAAATCAGAAGGGAGGCTTCCAGACTGCTTCCACCAAAGCCCACAAGGAGGAACTGGTCAATAAATAACAATGATGATTATGATGATAATCATAATCAAAATAAGAATAACAAGTGAGAAGAAACACACTGGGGACATAAGTTGTTCAGCTCAGATGAAAATGGAATTAAAATGGGACTGCGGACATGAGCACTATTTTCCAGGCAAGCTAGGTGTCCTGAGAGTAAGAAGGAAACGTCTGTGGGGTTGGCATGAAAGGAAGCACCGATCACAAGCGCACTGCATCCTGAGCTACGTAGGGCAGGAAGGCTTCTGGCTCTGGCCTTCCACTTACAACCGGTGGGCAGAGGCCCTCGTGATCTATCTCAGTGTTGGCTTCTCTGTGCTGGCTGGCAGCCATGTCTGTGGAATTGGGCTCTGGTCCCCGAGTCTTTGAATGGACTGTCTGCCCTGACCACCTGGGGAAGAACAATGCTCATGCTCCAACACTGGACTCCTCACCATGTGGTTACCTCACAGCGACCTGTGGAACAGGGTCACCAACAGCCCTCAGGCTAACAAGCACACAGGTCTCAGTAAGGGAGGGCAATGTGTCCTTGGGAATCACCATGTGTTAGCTGCTTGTGAATGCTGGGCACTCTCTGAGTAACAGTTACATGGTTCCTGACTCGACCTCTGATCTCCAACTCCCCTTGCACACAAGTGAAGATGGCTCCCTCCCGATAACACTTGCCCCATCCCAGAAGACTTTTTGCCTTCTCTTGCCAAGAGAGGTGTCACAGGTGAGCCCATGGAGAACCCACTGTCCATGTTCCCCTGGATCTAGGGCAACGTAGCAGGACTCCACAATTAAAATCAGAGAGACATAGTTCCAGGCTAGGAAACTCAGTCCCTCACTGGAAAACCGGATTAGGAAGAGATCAAGGGAATCAGAAGGGATACAGTTGGGTCCCAACTCTCTGTCCCAGATGATAAGAAAATAAATCTGTGAAGGAAGTGACCGGCACAATTCCCCAGGGAAGCTTCATGTCCTATGACTATGGAAAACCTGTGGGTTCTAGAGAAATAGAACCTATTTTAGTTACACCTGGGAGCTTGAATGTAGCAAAAGAAACCCAACATCTGACATCCAACAGTGTAGGGGGGTTGGGGCACTTGCCAGCTTTGCAGCTTTTCCTGTCCGTGGGTAAAAGCAGTGGTGATCTGGAGGGCAGAGTCTCCGTACGAGCTGATGCCCAAGTCTGTAGGACTGGGTTCTGATTCTGTTTAGTTCTTTTTGAGTCGTTTCTTTGACGATCACCCGCTGGCGCAACGACTGGGCATGGAGGATCCCTGAAAGTCTCCAAAAGCAGGATGTTGAGGCAGTCGATGGCGGGGGCAAAGAGCACAGTAATAGTCACTGCACAAACAAGAGACTTCAACGCCCAACGGTTTGAGGAGGACATGTTTTCGTTGATATCAGAAATTAGTTGTTCAGGGGGTTGAAAACAACCTTCATGTGTGCTCACTGGGAGTTAACCGGCCCTATCTGCAATGAGAAAGAGTGAAAGCATGTCATTGGCAGCAACGTGGATGCAACGGGAAGGTCGTATGCTGAGCGACATAAGTCAGTCAGAGAAGGATCCGTATCATATGTTTTCACTCACATGTGCTTCTTGAGAAGCTTAAGAGAAGACCGAGGGGAAGGGAAGGGGAAAAAATAGTTACAAACAGAGAGGGATGGAGGCAAACCATAAGAGACCCTTAAATACAGAGAACAAATGGAGGGTGGATGGGTGGTGGGGGAGAGGGAAAATGGGTGATGGGCATTGAGGAGGGCTTGTTGGGATGAGCACTGGGTGTTGTATGGAAGCTAATTTATCAGTAAAGTATGAAAAAAAGAAGACTAGCTATCCCTATCTATGTGATTTTTTCCCCCTTGTGACTGTGGCCCTAAAGGCCACATCTCTATCAACTTTTGCCACAGCAGTGAGGCCAACTGTCTCCCAATAGCACCTGCCACTACCCACAAGCAAGCCTCTTGTGCTTCACCCATTCATGTCCCCAGTACCTCCTGTTCCCAAGATACATCTGGCAGACACCAGAAGAGCATCAGTTCCTCAAGCGATTCCAAATTGATGGGAACTTGGCAAGACTCCACCAATAAAATTGGAGACAAAGGCTGCCCGACTCCAGCACGGAATGTCTCCCAATGAACACACAGTGAGGATAAGTGTAAGAAAATTGAAAAGATACACGGAGGGCTAAGGTTCTTCATCTCAGGTGAAAACAGAAAGAAGCTGGAGCTGATGTTACTAGCACAACTCCTTGGGCAAATGTGGGTTCCAAGGAGTGAAAAAGACCTGTGGCCTGAAGAGAAATGGAACACCCACTAACTGTACCAGGGAGTCCTGTGAGCAACGTCATGCACCCCAACGTCAATATGGTCAGCAAAGTGTCAAGCTCTGGCCAGGTTTCAAGCCATTCCCCTCTGTGGATAGAGAGGCCCTTGTGACTCACAAGGTAGGCTCTTGCTCCTGGCAAGTCTTCAGATTCAGGCTCTGGTATTTTAGTCTTGGAGTATTGTTGTGCCCCAACCTGCTCGGTGAATGAACTTTACACGCACGGTCCCTGAGTGTCTCGGGGGTAGGTGGTTCAGGCTTTCCCGAAAGGGGTGGGTAGAGAGCAGAGCAATGGTCCCATGGCAACAGAAACCAGCCAGACACAGAGTTCTTACTGGCAGGAGGTCAACCTTTCCTTTTCGATATCAGAAATTAAGTGCTATGTGATGACACACGGTGTGAGCGCAGGCTCCCCGGGAAGGACTGGGCACTGTCTGACTGACAGCCCTGTAGCTCCTCAACATGGCCCTAGGCCCTTGATCCAGAAAGGAGATCGGATCCTTCCGAACCTCCTCTGCCCCTGTGCACAAAGCAAGCCTCTTGGGCTGAACAGTTCCGATCCCCGATGACATCTTTGGCCAAGGTAGGTCTTGCAGAGGAGGCCCATGGATTCCTATTGCCCAGGCCATCCTAGATTCCTGGCAACTGGTCACAACTCCACGATTACCGTCAGAAAATGCTCCTAGGTTATGTCTGTGAATGTCCCATAATGATATCCTCATTAATGAAAGAGCAAGGGGATCTGAAGGGATGCACTGAAGGCCAGATGTCTTCCTCACCGAAGAAAATGGTATAAAGCTTCCAAGGAAGTCACTAGCACTTTTTCCTGGGCCAGGTTGGTGTCAGCACTAACCTCAGTGGGCCAGGCCTCAGGGGAACCTCCAGTAGCTACACTTAGGAGCCCTGTATGTAAAAGGGCTATCACTTTCTTCCATTCCTTTCCTTCAGCGATAGAGCAGTGGTGATTTGAAGGATCTTATCTGGCTCCTGGCTGACCCCCAAGTCCCTGGACATGGTCTCTGGTCTTTACTTATGGAGATTCTTGTTTCTACCTCCTTAGGCAAGGTATGCACTTTGCTTGGACAAACCATTAGCATCTCAGAACTTAGGAAGCACAGGCATTCCAGGAGGTTGGGAGAGAGCAGGAAGTAACCATCTGAGCCAACACAATCCTGCCTGGCCCTGACTTCTTAGGAATGCAAGGACAACCTTTCTTCCCCAACATGGCAAACGAATTGCTGTGGGGTAGCACACCACCGAGTGGGAGCTCGCCTAGAGCTTCTTGTCACTGTCTGAGGACAGACCAGTTGCTCCTGAATCTGGCCCCTGATCCCAGTCTCTTCTTGACCCTGAAGTCAGGTGGGCTCTTTCCAGCACCACCTGCTTTGAATTGCATTAGCGTCTTATATTCTCTATTCTATTTAACATCTAACCTGATTGCTTTGCAGCATGACACCTGTTTCTGGACTGCATTCATCACACAGGGACACATCACTGTGTGTTTTTAGGTCCCTGGCCACACAGACTTTACAATAACCTATGTTGCTAAAGTGCAAAGTCTCCCAATGGTTGAGCTGTGAGTACTTCTGTGGGATTGCCAAACAGGAAAGTGATATCGGACAGAAATATAGAAATATCTCAATTCACTTGAAAGTCTGTCAGATGTGGTTCCTGCATGTGGTCACGTTCTCCGATCCCCTAGAAATGAGGAGGTCGCATATTTAGAAACACCTGTGAGTAGAAAATGTCATAAAGAAACGTTGAATCTTCATGACAGCACATTCTTCTGTCCTATTTTCCTTCATTTGTTCTAAATATCTGAGTGGCAAACATTAGATTTTATTCGACTACTGCTGAGGTAGAAGCATAAAGAGAAACTAAATAGAAATATTCTTGGAATAAGTGAGTCAGTCACAATAAATCATTAGGCTTTTTGTTTGTTTTGTTTTTATTTCTTTTGTTTGTTTTCAGCCCTCTTTGTAATATGTCCACAATGATGCCTCCAGTTTTGCTTTGGTTTTTAGCATCGCTTTATTTGGGGACTTTTATCATTCCATACAAATTTTAGGGTCTTTTGTTCTGTGAAAGATGGTGGTGGTATTTTGATACGGATTGCGCTAACGTGTCGATTGCTTGGGGTAGTATAGCCCTTTTAACCATTTTGTACTCCAAACCATGGGCATGGAGAGGTTTCCCATTTCTTTGTGTCCTCTTGCATTTCGTTCATGAGATTTCAGAGTACAGATTTTATACCTCTCCCTTAGGGTAATTTCTATGTAACTGACAAAGTATCTTTGGTGCAACTGGCAATAGCTTAAAGCTCTCCCATCACGTTTGCTCTAAAAATGAGAGACAAATATTCTAGGAGAAATCATGTCAGCACTTCCTGTCCATTTGAGTTCACCTTGCTATCCTAATTCCCACATATGCACTGGCACACACACACACACACACACACACACTGAACGGTGTGTTCAAGAGAGACTGGACACTGGGCAATAACAAGACAGAAGGAAGAAACAGGTGAGCGAGAGCTCTGCCATGGGGCAGCAGCATCCATTGTCACAGCTGCATGCACAAAGGCCCAAAGATGGGCAAGAGATTCTTTTTTCAAATTTTTTTTCAACGTTTTTATTTGTTTTTGGGACAGAGAGAGACAGAGCATGAACGGGGGAGGGGCAGAGAGAGAGGGAGACACAGAATCGGAAACAGGCTCCAGGCTCCGAGCCATCAGCCCAGAGCCTGACACGGGGCTCGAACTCACGGACCGCGAGATCGTGACCTGGCTAAAGTCGGAAGCTTAACCGACTGCGCCGCCCAGGCGCCCCAAATGGGCAAGAGATTCTTCATGTTTGTAGGTTTCTGCTGCACCCAGGACCATCCTTGACCCAGCCTCCAGAGGAAAGGACTAGGGTCCTACAGTCTGCCTCTCTGGGCACCTGGAATTATGATGAACTAGCTCCCAGTATTTTCACAATAGCTAAAGAAGAAAAGGCCTTGGTGTTCTCCCATAATCAGTTGTGTTGCCAGTGGGTTTCTCCTGAGTTCCGTAAAATCATAAAGTGTCAACTGGCCTTGGTTCTCGATCAATGCCTCACTGTGTTCTGAGAGACTAGAGAAGGACTTGATACCTGCTGAAGCCTTTAGAGCCTAGAGAGGTTTGGGGACTTGGGGCGGTGAGGGGTGGGGATAGGGAAGGACATGTCAGAGCCCTGTACACTGACTCCAGAGCCCAAGTCCAGTAACAGTCCGGGGTCCCCGGGCTCTTCATTGGGAAACAGGGGGTTCATTTTGCTGGCCGACGGAAGGATGCCTCACGAGTCACGAGTATACACTGGGGATGGACAAAGGGGAACGACAGAAACCTGAGATCCATAGCACAGCTCTTGGGCGTGTAGCTTATGAGCTTTACTCAGGGACCTTCGAGGGCCACGTTAGCTTAGGTTTAGGTCCGATCAGGTTAAGCTGGGGTCAGGGCGCTGATTCTGTTTGGTGGTCTTCATGCCTGTGGCTGCAGTGCTAGCGCCGGGCACCAGGGAACAGGCAGCCTCCTGTGTCCGTGGTGCACACTGAGACTTGCTGGAGGAACGGAACAAGGGAAAGTTCGTGCAGAGGTCATTCTGGAATCCCCCTGCCTCAGATACAACAGGAATCTCCCATGAGTAGCAGTTATCTCCACAGAGTAAGGCCATTAAATCTAGACAGAGGGCTCCACAGTCCTTCAATTTCTTCATTCAGTATCTGCTCCAAGCACGCACTTTGTGCTAGGAGATCTGGCGGGCCTAACTGAAAGGCTGGCAATGACAAAGCGGTCCCCGCCTGCCAGGTCTCCACAGTCCGGTGGGGAGATGAACGAAGGTATGAAAGACAAGATTTGTCCCAATAAAAAGGGAAGGGGTTCAAGGACTGTAATGGTGAAAAAAACAAGGGTGCTGTGAGGACAGCCTGGGGAGTCACTGGAGGTGACATCTGCTGGGGCCAGAATGACAAGAGGGAACCACCCTGCCCGTGTCTGCAACGTGTCAGGAGAAGATATTGCTGTGGCCAAGAATAGGAGACAGAATCGAGTTTGTCCAGACACATCAGAAAGGTGGATAATGTGGCTGTGGGATCCTGGGAGGGGAGAGGCAGAGAGGAGCCAGAGCATAGACCAGATGCCGGGACCTGGTAGACTGTTAGCTTTCCATTCCTCTCTGACAGAACTGTCTAGATAGTTAGAACCTTAAAACTACAAATATTGGATAGCTCACAATTTTTGTAGGAGAGGAATCCAGTCACAGCATAGCTGTGTGACCCTGCCTCAAAGTAAGTCTCTATGAAGCCAGGGTTGTGGTCTCAACAGAGACTCAAAAGGGTGATACTTTCCTTCCAAGCTCACTCACACAGACAGTGTCAGAACTCAGTTGCAACTGAGAGCCTATTTCAATCTTTTGACTTGGAAACTTGCTTCTTACTCTCCTATATCATGTTCTCATATGGTATTCCCTAACTGAAGTGTTTGATTCCCCATTTCCAGGGTTAGCGGAGAGACAGAGGGAGCAAATGAGGACAGAGAGCAGAGAGAGAGAGGGAAAAGGGAAGGAGAGAGAGAGAGAGAGAGAGATACAGAGAGAGAGAAAGAGGAGCAGACAGACAGAGAGAGATGGAACAAACACGGGACAAAGCAAGTAAGAAGTAAGTGACAGAATTTCTGTCCTGAAATCTGGAAACTGACCTCCCCTCGCTAACAGCTTAGTGGTTTCACAAGGAGTGACGTTTCCTGACTGGACACAGATCACTGTCTGTGTCCCCGGGGGATGTCCAGGAGAGTGTGTTCAGCAGGCTCACCCAGAACTGAGAACAGTGGCCACATTTTGGAAATGGCAGGAAGTGGTAAACATCCAGCCTCACTCGTCATTAGAAAAGTGAACATAGGACGATGAGTTTGGTGTAATTTCTCATCCACAAAACTAGCAAAAATAACTCATCACACTCCTGAAACTAGACCCCTTGTTGTGCATTAGAGATCAGGGCACTCATTTTTCAGTAGCGGGAGGGGCCTCGACTCTCTTACTGGAGGGGGATTGTTGCCATGATTTCAGTTGCCAGCACCTTTGATTCCGGTGGGGAGGGGTCTGATTCTGGAGAGCAAAGACAGTGACTAGGGATTTGCACAGACTTTCATGTAGGCATGTGTCATCTCTGCTTTTTCTCTAAGAGCCCTGAATGGGACACCTCCTTCTCAGACAGAGAGGATCCGATTCCTCTGGCTACAGGACCATGATACGGCATCTAGAATGACGGTGCCAGAGAGAATGTCACACACTGTTGTCAAAACCATTTAATGGACCATGACCGAGGGAGTGGGCTGCTTAGATTTCTGTTTCTTATTTTAATTTAAATTTTAGTTAGTTAACATATGGGTTTCAGAAGTTGAATTCAGTGATTCATCGGTTACGTACAACACCCAGTGCTCATCACAAGTGCCCTCCTTAGTACCCACCACCCATCTAGCCCATCTCTCACCCACATCCCTCCATCAACTCTCCGTTTGTTCTTTATCATTAAAAGTCTACCTCTTTTCTAGGTCCACCTGGGTGGCTCAGTCGGTTGAATGTCTGACTTCGGCTCAGGTCATGATCTCAATCTGTGAGTTTGAGCCCCGCGTCAGGCTCTGTGCTGACAGCTCAGAGCCTGGAGCCTGCTTCGGATTCTGTGTCTCCCTCTCTCTCTGCCCCTCCCCCGCTCATGCTCTGTCTCTCTCTGTCTCAGAAATAAATAAACATTAAAAAAAATTTGTTGAAGTCTACCTCTCTTCTCTTCCTCACCTTCTCATATGTTAAATTCCACATACTAGTGAAATCGTATCTTTGTCTTTCTCAGATGGACTCATTTAGCTTAGCACAATACGTTCTAGTTCCATCCACATAGTTTCAAATGGCAAGACTCCATGCTTTTTGATGGCTGAGTAATATTCTCATCAAGACAAAACCTTCTGCACAGTGCAGGAAACAATGAACAAAACTAAAAGCAGCCCACAGCATGGGAGAAGGTATTTGCAAGACACGTATCTGATAAAGGGTTAGGATCAAAATCTAGAAACAACTCATCAAACTCAGCACCCAAAACCAAACAGCCCAGTTATGAAATGGGCAGAAGGCACGAATAGACACTTTCCCAAAGAAGACTTCCAGATGGTTAACAGACATATGGAAAGATGCTCAACATCACTGTGCATTAAGGAATGCAAAGCAAAACCATGATGAGAGACCACCTCACACCTGCTAGAATGGCTCAAATGAACCACACAAGAAAGAACCGTTGTCGGTGAGATTTGGAGAAAGGGGAACACTCTTGCACTGCTGGTCACAATACAAACTGGTGCAGCCACCCTGTTATGACTTTTTAAAGAAGCAACGTCAGCAAGCGCTCCCCTTCTATGGCTACTTGTTGTTCCCATTTATGTGTACTATTAAGGGCACTGGCAGCAGGTGAAGATTTTTCCCTATGAGGAGTAGGGTAACAAAAAATTGAAAACCAATGTAAATGGATATTTAAAGCTACGAAGTAGGGTTTACCCAGTTGAAATGAAAATAAGAATAAAAACAGAAACAAAACAGTTTGCCCAACAAAAAAGCCAAACTCACATTGTGATTCCACTCTCTGAAAATAATGCTTAAGGTAGAAAAACAGTGCAGGCTGTGATTGCCCTTGAATGCCAGGATTCTTATTTCCTTCATCAGCCTTAGTTTGTCTATCCAAAGAACACAGAAAGCTACCGGCAAATGTAACCTGGTTTGGTTAAGCTGCTTCAAAATCTAAGGAAAGTCAATAAGGAAGAGGACCCAATGGAGGTTTCCAAAGAGAATGACTTGATTGTCACAGGAATAGAGAAGTCCTTGGAAAAACTAAAGAGGCCTAGCAGATTTCTGCCACAATGCTATAATTTGGTGCGACAAATTGCCAGATAGATACCCGATCCCCTCCAGTTTAAACCTATGTTCTAGGAATAAATACACAGGTAGATGATAACACATCTTTTGTTCAATATAAAAACACACTTTTCCAAAAGCTCTAATTCATTCCTTTCCAAGACCTTCGTGCCAAGTTTTCCTTTCGGAGGAAGTTTCCTTTGAAGTGCAGGTCTCTGCTCTCAATGACCCATGCTGTTGTCTCCCATCCCTACTAACCACATGGACCCCCTTTTCACCTCTGTCTTCCTCATTGGCAGTGATCTCCACATGGGCACAGATCACATTTTGTCCCGGTCACTAATGAAGATACAGTGCTGGACACAGAGGAAGGATGGGTGGCCTTTAAAGGAATTCATACAAAATGAACCTGTTATTTGACTTGCGTCATCAGCGTCAAAACTACAGGCCCAGGACGGCATGCACGGAGTATTTCCCACTAACCTTCCATTGTTAAGCTGCCTTTGTCTCTCTGTAAGACATTGTCATCCTCATTCTTCTTCAATACCTGCACAACTACTGCTATTTCTGCACGGGAAAGAGAGGAGTCTCTACGCAATGTGACTTAGAGGACATTGTAACTTCTTCTAAGGTAGTTCTTTTTTTTTTAATTTTTTTTCATGCTCATTCATCTTTGAGAGACAGAGAAAGACACAGCATGAGTAGGGAAGGGGCAGAGAGAGAGGGAGACCAGGCTCTGAGCTATCAGCACAAGGCCCGACAAAGGGTTCGAACTCACAGACAGCGAGATCATGATCTGAGCCCAAGTCGGACACTCAACTCACTGAGCCACCCACGTGCCCCCCCCCAACGTAGTTCAGAACCCACAGCAGTCCTGGCAAGGGTGCCATAACTACAATCTCATGTAATTCACCTACTAAACGATAGGACAGGTACTCATTTCATTTTGTTTCTTTTTCAAATTGCATTTTTTGTAGTCTCTTTGATTTCAAAAGGTTAATACAAAGAGTTAAGTAGTTTCAGGGTCCAAATATTACCCAGTGTGCATTTTTGCAGGTACACATTTCAATCTCCTTCACGTGGTGCGAAAACTACCCCAGCAACCACCTTCCCTCTAGTACTATCAAACTATTATCATAGTAGGGTCTGTTACTTGATACTCTACTCGCTCTCACTCTCTCACTTTGTCTCTTCCTCACGATCTCGCTCTCTTATTTCCGATGATTCTTTACTTCTAACCCGTGAATGATTACAATATTACATGGTACTTGTATATTTCTGACTGACATAATTCACTTAGTCCAATAATCGATAGTTTCAACAAACCATTACAAGTTGAAACTTTACACTCTATCACTGGGCTGAAAAGTACATATCTTACTGGCTGACCCAGGAAGGAAACACACCTCTGTCAAACCCATAAAAAAAAAGAAGACTGCTAATTTGGAACCAGGGCGCTGAAGAAGGGCATAAGACCAGCCTTGCCTTCCAGCCCAGCAGATTCTCAGCCCCTCCTCCCCACCAAGAGGGTTAGCGCAAACCAAAAACTGGCCATTCTCTCCTGTCTGCCCCATCTGGCTCAAAACCAAACAGAAGCCCCTAGCGTCCCCAGAGAACCTCACCAGCCCAAGCCCAATACCGTAGATGGGCCTTGTGAATTACCAGGGGCTCTGGGGATGAGGGCTGAGAGGCAGGGCACAGGTAGAGGACCCAGGGAGCCCAGGACTGGGACATAATCCATATCTGAGATCTCGCTGCGCCTCCCACCCCTCCTGGGTCCTTGTATAAACACGCCCCAACCCAAACCTCCAACATCCGAACCCCTACCGAGACCCCAGCCCCGCCCTCTCTTCCTCCTTCCTGCACCTGTGGGTGGTATGTCAGGGAAATTGCAAACCTGGGGAGTGGCCTCCAGCCAGTACAGAGGGATTGGGCCTGATAAGGGGAGCGGGTAGCAGGGAGCATGCCCCTTCTGACTTGTGGTGGGGTGTGCCAGCCACGCCTGACAGGGCCAGACCAGGCCAGGCCACGTTGCTGGCGCGGGAGGGGCTGAGGGAGCAGTGGCTGGGGTGTGTTTGGCCCCAGGAGCCAAGCTCCTTGAGGAGACAGGGACACAGGCAGGGAGGGGGTAGGGGCGGCGGGCGCCAAAGCAGAGGTGAAGGAGGCCAAAGGCAAAGGCAAAAGCGAACAGCACCCGGTATTCCCAGGCCGTCTCCCATCCAAGTGCTAACCAGGCCGGACCCTGCTTAGCCTCCCAGAGAAGACGGGGTCGGGAGAGTTCAGGCTGCTATGGCCAAAGAGGCCAGTGGCTGCCGCTGGGCGCTTCAAGAGCTTGCTCCACGCCTCCCAGGAAAGCGGGCGCCGCACTTCGCCCGTGCTTCACCCATGCACGCGACTGACTGCCTGCCTGCCTGCCAGCCTGCGTGCTTGCCTGCCGCCGCCCTCCGCCCCGGGTACCGATCCCGGGCGGGCAGCAGAGGCCTGGCAAGAGGACCCTGGCAACGCGCTGGCGCAAGCCCCTGCGTGCTCCAATCCCGGGACTCTTGCAGGCTGCTCCCGATCTTGGCCCCAGGCCCGCCTCCGCATCCATCCCGCACAGCAAGGCACCTCGCAGCCCCGCACCACACCACATTGGGCTGCTCACTGGGAAGAGGGTGGAAGCAAGCGTGGGGCATCAGGGCGCTCGTGCCTTCCGGGCCCGCCCCGCCGGGTTCTCAGAGCCTCCTCCCCAGCCCTAGGGCGAGCACAGCGGGCCACGGGGCCCTTCCCTCCCGTCTGCCCCACCTGGTGCAAACCCACCCCGGAGCCCCCGGCGCCCCCAGACAACATCACCAGCCCGAGTCCGGTGCCCTAGCTGGGCGTCGTGAAATGCCACGGGCCCTGGGGATGAGGGCGCGAGGGAGGGAAGAGGTCCAGGACCCGGGGAGCCCAGGCCTGTGGCATAGTCGGAGTGTGGTGTCTCTGTCTCCCTCCCGCCCCTCCTTTGTCCTCGCGTCCACGCACCCCAGTCCCCACCCTCCAGCCCCGAGCCCCCAGCCCCCAGGCCCCAGGCCCCAGCCCCCGGATCCCGGATCCCGGATCCCGGATCCCGGAACCGGTCCCGCCTGCCCTCAGTGCCGGTGTAGGTGGTGTGTCAGGGAAGGTGCCAAGCTGGGGTGTGGCTTCAAGCCCCAGCAGTGGGATTTGGCCGGGTGTGGGGAGCGGGGAGCGTGCCCCTTGGGAAGTGCGGTGGGGAGTGCGGCCCCTGGGGGGGTGGGGAGGGTCAGGGCGGAGCCAGGCCCTGCCAGGCCGCTTTGCTGGCCGGGGAGGGGCTGAGGGAGCAGTGGCTGGGGTGTGTTTGGCCGCAGGAGCCCCGCTCCCTGGGGAGAGAAGGATACAGGGAGGGAGGGGGTGTGGCAGATGGTTGCCAGAAGACAGGTCAAGGAGGCCAAAGGCAAAAGGCAAGAGCCCACAGCACCCGGTGTTCCCAGGCGGTCTCCCATCCAAGTGCTAACCAGGCCCGACCCTGCTTCGCTGCGGAGAGAAGACCGGGCGGGGCGCGTTCAGGCTGCTATGGCCCAAGACGCCAGCGGCTGCTGCTGCTGAGCGCTCCAAGAGAAGGCTCCACGGGTCCCAAGCCCAGCGGGTGCCGCGCTTCTGCCATGCACGAGCCTGCCTGCCCACCTGCCTGCCACCCTGCCTGTCGGCTAGCCTGCCTGCCAGCCTGCCTGCCGCCGCCGCCGCCGCGTCAGCCGCCGCCGCCGCCGCCGCCGCCGCCGCGGCCTCCGACGCCGCCGCCGCCTCGGCCGCCCCCGCCGTCTCGGCCGCCCCCGCCGCCGCTCGCCGCCGCCCCCTCGGCCGTCGCCGCCGCCGCACGCCGCCGCCGCCCACCGACGCCGCCGCAGCCGCCGCCCTCCGAAGCCGCCGCCGCCGCCGCCCTCCGCCGCCGCCGCCGCCGCCGCCGACCTCCGACGCCGCCGCAGCCGCCGCTCTCCAACGCCGCCGCTGCCACCGTCCTCCGAAGCCGCCGCAGCCGCCGCCCTCCGCCGCCGCCGCCGCCCTCCGCCGCCGCCGCCGCCCTCCGCCGCCGCCGCCCTCCGCCGCCGCCGCCGCCGCCACGCCCGCCCACGCCGCCCGCCGCCGCAGCCGCCCTTCGCCGCGGGCCCCGGGGCGGGTGGCGGAGGCCGCGCAAGAGGACCCTGGCAACGGGATGTGGCGCAAGCCCCGGTCTTGTCTAATCCCGGGACTCTTGCAGGCTGCTCCCGGCTTGGCCCCACGCCCGCCTCCGCTTCCATCCCGCACAGCAAGGCACCTCGCAGCCCCGCACCACACCACGTTGGGCTGCTCACTGGGAAGAGAGTGGAAGCGAGCGTGGGGTATCAGGCCGCTCGTGCCTTCGGGGCCCGCCCCGCCGGGTTCTCAGCGCCTCCTCAGCGCAGCCAGCCACGGGGCCATTCCCTCCAGTCTGCCCCACCTGGTGCAAACCTACCCCGGAGTCCCCAGCGCCCCCAGAGACCAACACCAGCCCGAGCACGCTGCCCTAGCTTGGCCTCGTGAAATGCCACGGGCCCTGGGGATGAGGGCTCCAGGGAGCGAAGAGGTCCAGGACCCAAGTGGCCCAGGCCTGTGATGGAGAACGAGTCTGGGGTCTCGCTACCCCTCCCGCCCGCCCAATGGCCGGCTCCTGGGTTCTTGTATCCACCCAGCCAGCCCCCACCCTCCAGCCCCCAGCTTCCGGTCCCGCCCACACCGCACCCCCCACCCTCCGTGCAGGTGCGGGTTTGGGTGGTGTGTCAGGAAAGGTGCAAACCTGGGCTGTGGCTTCCAGTCGGTGCAGTGGGATTTGGCCGAGGCGGGGAGTGGGGTGCGTGCCCCTTGTGAAGTGGGGTGGGGTGTGCGGGGGGGGGGGGGCCTGGCGGGGTGGGGCGGGGCGGAGCCAGGCCCTGCCAGGCCGCTTTGCTGGCCCGGGAGGGGCTGAGGGAGCAGTGGCTGGGGTGTGTTTGGCCCCAGGAGCCGTGCTCCCTGGGGAGACAGGGACACAGGGAGGGAGGGGGGGGCGGCGGGCGCCAAAGGAGAGGTCAAGGAGGCCAAGGCAAAAGGCAAAAGCCTACAGCACCCTGTGTTCCCAGGCGGTCTCCCATCCAAGTCCTAAGCAGGCCTGACCCTGCTTAGGTTCCCAGAGAAGACAGGGTCGGGAGCGTTCAGGCTGCTAAGGCCAAAGATGCCATGGGCTGCCGCTGTGCGCTTCAAGAGCCTGCTCCAAGCGTCCCAAGCCCAGCGGGTGCCGCGCTTCACCCATGCACCTGTTTGCCTGCCTGCCTGCCTGCCTGCCAGCCCCCCACCTGGCCATTCCCTCCCTTCTGCCCCAACTGGCTCAAACGCCAACCGGAGCCCCAGCGTCCCCAGACAACATCAACAGACAAAGCCCGCTCACCTAGCTGGGTCTTGTGAATTGCCAGGGGCTCAGGGGTTGAGGGCTCCGAGGGAGGGAAGAGGCCCAGCACCCAGGCAGCCCAGGCCTGTGGCATAGACGGAGTGTGGTGTCTCTGTGTCCCTCCCGCCCCATTTTTGTCCTCGCGTCTACACACCCCAGCCCCCACCCTCCAATCCAGGCCCCAGCCCCCACTTGCCAGCGCCGTTCCCCAGGACCCCGCACCCCGGACCCCCAACTCCGGAAACCGGTCCTGCGTGCACTGTGCACTCCGTGCGGGTGTAGGTGGTGTGTCAGGGAAGGTGCAAAGCTGGGGTGTGTTTTCAGGCCCGTGCAGTGGGATTTGGCCTGGTGCGGGGAGTGGGGAAAGGGGAGCGGGCCCCTTGTGACGTGGGGTGGGGTGTGTAAGGCAGGCCAGGCCGCTGGGCTGAACTGGGAGGGGATGAGGGAACCCTGGCTGGGTTGAATTTGGCCCCAGGAGTGCCCCTCACTGGTCAGGGAGGGTGGGCGGGTCGGCTGTCGCCAAAGAAAGGGTCAAGGACCTCAAAGGCAAAAGGGAAAAGCCTTCAGCGCCCGGTATTCCCAGAAGATCTTCCATCCACGTACTAACCAGGCCGGACCCTGCATATCTTCCAAGACACGAGGAGGTCCGGCGCGTTCAGGGCAGTATGTCCCTAAAGTCTACCTGCTTCCCTTGGGCGCCTAAAGAGTCTGGTCCTCGCCTCCCAAGCCCAGCATGTGCCCCCATTCACCCATGAACCTGCCTGCCAGCCTGCCTGCCTGCTGGACTGCCTGCCTCCTGCCGCCGCCGTCCTCTGCGGGCTCCGGGTCGGTGGCGGGGGCCAAGCACCCGGCCCCTGGCACCCCGGAGTGCCACAAGCCCTGGCGCTCTCTGATCCCGGTACTCTCACAGGATTCTCTGGCTTGGTCCCACGCCCACCACCGCCTCCATCCCACACCTTCCCGCACCGCACATCACAGCATCTCGCAGCACCTCAGCAGACCACACCACCCCACACCACGCCATACCACACCACACCTCACCGCACCGCACCACACCACACCAAACCACACCAAAACACAAAACACCACACCACGTCCCGCTGCTCACTGGGAAATGGGTGGGAGGGAGCAGCAGCGCCCGCCGGGCCAGGCCTTAGGGGCCCCCCGGATTGTCAGCGCCTCCTCCCCACCCTCGGGCATCCTCCCACCCGGCCTTTCCCTCACTTCTGCCCCATGTGGCTCAAACGCCAACCGGAGCCCCAGCGTCCCCAGAGAACATCACCAGCCAAAGCCCGCTGTCCTAGCTGGGCCTTGTGAATTGCCAGGGGCTCTGGGGATGAGGGCTCTGAGGGAGGGAAGAGGTCCAGGACCCAGGCAGCCCAGGCCTGTGGCATAGTCGGAGTGTAGTGTCTCTGTGTCCCTCCCGCCCCCTTATTTGTACTCGCATCTACCCACCCCAGCCCCCACCCTCCAGCCCCCAGCCTCCGGACCCCAGACCCCGGACACCGGAGCCCGGAACTTGGCCCCACCTGCACTCCGTGCATGTGTAGGTGGTGTGTCAGGGAAGGTGCAAATGTGGGGTGTGGCTTCAAGCCAGTGAGTGGGATTTGGCCTGGTGCAGGGAGTGGGGAGCGGGGAGCGGGCCCCTTGTGACCTGCGGTGGGGTGTGCAAGGCAGGCCAGGCAGCTGGGCTGAACTGGGAGGGGCTGAGAGAGCCCTGCTTTCTAGGTTGAGTTTGGCCCCAGGAGCGCCTCTCCATGGTCGGGGGGGGGGGCGGGGGGGGGGGGCTGGCGCCAAAGAAGAGGTCAAGGAGGTCAGAGGTTAAAGGCAAAAGCCTACAGCTCCTGGGATTCCAAGAAGGTCTCCCATCCAAGTACTAACCAGGCTCGACCCTGCTTAGCTTCAGAGACAAAACGACATAGGGCATGTTCAGGGTAGTATGTCCCTAAATGGTACCTGCTGACACTGGGTGCCTAAAGAGGCTGGTCCTCGCCTCCCGAGCCCAGAGAGTGTCCCGCTTCACCCGTGACCCTGCCTGCCAGCCTGCCTGCCTGCTGGATTGCCTGCCTCCTGCCGCCATCCACAAAGGGCCCTGGAGCGGTGGCGGAGGCCGTGCAACTGGCCCCTGGCACCCCAGAGTGACGCAAGCCTTGGTTCTCTCTGATCCCGGGACTCTTGCAGGCTGCTCCTGGTGGGTCCTACGCCCAACTGTGCCTCCATCCCACACCTCACCGCACCGCACGGCACCGCACTGTGCAGCACCGCAGCACACCACCCCACCCCACCCCACCCCACCCCACACCCCAGTGCACCACACCACACCAAACCACACCAAAGCACAGCACACCACACCACCTCCCGCTGCTCATGCAAAATGGGTGGGAGCGAGCAGCAGTGTCCACTCGGTCAGGCCTTAGGGGCCCCCCGGATTCTCAGCGCCTGCTCCCCCCGCCTTGGGCAGCCCCCCACCTGGCCTTTCCCTCGCTTCTGCCCCAACTGGCTCAAACGCCAACCGGAGCCCCCAGCGTCCCCAGAGAACATCACCAGCCAAAGCCCGCTGCCCTAGCTGGGCCTTGTGAATTCCAGGGGCTCTGAGGATGAGGGCTCCGAGGGAGGGAAGAGGCCCAGGGCCCAGGCAGCGCAGGCCTGTGGCATAGTCGGAGTGTGGTGTCTCTGTGTCCCTCCCGCCCCTTCTTTGTCCTCGCATCCACGCACCCCAGCCCCCACCCTCCAGCCCCAGGCCCCAGGCCCCAGCCCCCACCCTCCAGCCCTAGCTCCCAGCCCCCTGCCCCTGCACCCTGGAACCCGGTCCCGCCTGCACTCTGTGTGGGTGTGGGTGTTGTGTAAGGGAAGGTGCAAAGCTGGGGTGTGGCTTCAAGCCTGTGCAGTGGGATTTGGCCTGGTACGGGGAGGGAGGAGCGGGGAGCGGGTCCCTTGTGACGTTCGGTGGGGTGTGCAAGGTAGGCCAGGCTGCTGGGCTGACCGGTCAGGGGCTGACGGAACCGTGTCTGGGGTGTGTTCGGCCCCAGTAGCGCTGCTCTCGGGTCAGGGAGGGTGGCGGTGTGGGCAGGTGCCAAAGGAGAGGTCAAGGAGTTAAAGGCAAAAGGCAAAAGCCAACAGCAGCCGGTGTTCCCAGTTGGTCTCCCATCCAAATACTCACCAGGCCCGACCCTGCTTACCTTCGGAGATCAGAATAGATCTGGAGCGTTCAGGGTATTATGTCCGTATACACTACCGATTGTCGCTGGGCGCCTCAAGAGCCTGGTCCTCACCTCCCAAGCCCAGCTCGTGCCCCGCTCCACCCGTGCACCTGCGTGCCCGCCTGCCCGCCTGCTCCCCTGCCTGCCTCCCACCACAGTCCTCCGTGGGGCCCGGATGGGTGGCCGAGGCCGCGCGACAGGCCCCTGGCACCCCGTAGTGGCGCAAGCTGAGGCGCTCTCTGATCCCGGGACTCTGGCAGGCTGCCCCAGGCTCGGTTCCACGCCCACCTCCGCCTCCATCCCACACCTCACCGCACCTCATGGCACGGCGCCTCGCAGCACCGCACCACACCACCCCACAGCACACCACACCAAAGCACAGTACACCACACCATGTCCAGCTGCTCTCTGGGAAACGGGTGGGAGCGAGCAGCAGAGTCCGCCCGGTCAGGCCTTAGGGGCCCGTCGGATTCTCAGCGCCTCTTCCCCCTCTTACGGCACCCCCCACCTGGCCTTTCCTTCCTGTCTGACCCACCTTACACAAATGCAAGCCAGAGCCCCGAGCGTCCCCAGAGAACATCACCAGCCCAAGCCCGCTGCCCTAGCTGGGCCTTGTGAATTGCCAGGGGCGCTAGGGATGAGGGCTCCGAGGGAGGGAAGAGGCCCAGACCCAGGCAGCCCTGGCCTGTGGCATAGTTGGAGTGTGGGGTCTCTCTGTCCCTACCGCCCCTTCTTTGTCCTCGTATCCAGGCACTCCAGCCCACACCCTCCACCGCAGCCCCTAGCCACCACTCTCCAGCCCCAAGCTCCCAACCCCCAGCCTCCAGCCCTAGTCCCCAGCCCCCGGTCCCGGCCGCACTTTCCCTCTGTGCAGGTGTGGGTGGAGTGTTTCTGTGACTGATTTCTCTCAGCTTACCACCTTCCTGTTCCATCCACATTGCTGCCAATGACATGATTTCATTCTTTCTCATTGCACATAGGGCCGATTTACTCGCAGTGAGCATACGTGAAGGTTGTTTTCGACCCCCACCAACAACTAATTTCTGATGTCAACGAAAACATGTTGTGCTCCTCAAAACCTGGGGCATTGAAGTCTCTTGTTTGTGCAGTGACTATTACTGTGCTCTTTGCCCCCGCCACAGGCTGCCTCAGCATCCTGCTTTCGGAGACTCTCAGGGATATTGCATGCCCAGTCGTTTCGCCAGCAGGTGAACGTCAAAGAAGCGACTCAAAACAACTAAACAGAATCAGAACCCAGTCCTACACACTTGGGCATGAGCTCGTATTGGGACTCTGCCCTCCAGATCAACAATGTTTTTACCTACGGACAGGAAAAGCTGCAAAGATGGCAAGTGCTCCCACCCCCCTACAGTGTGTGTTGACAGATGTAGGGTTTCTTTTGGTACATTCAGGCTCCCAGGTGTAGCTAAAATATGTTCCGTTTCCCTATAACCCACGGATTGTCCATAGTCATAGGACACCAAGCTTCCCTGGGGAATCGTGCTCCCACTCTCCTCCCACGCTACCTGAAAGCAATCATTTGCTGATTTACAAAAGGATCCATTGACCTCCTGTCACTTATCACTTGGGGCTCAAAAGGCTGCAGTTGGCATGGTGAGAATTATGACGGGGGAGCATGAGCCAGGCTGAGGGTAAAGTGCAAGTTAGAACCCCCCTTGCCACCCCATGGTGGATCTGAGGGCTATCCCCTGGGCACCACAGCTACTCAAGAACAAAGGAAAGGGGCTTAAGCCCTTGCCGTGCTAATGTGGGAAACTAAGGCACAGGAAAAATTAAATTCCCTTAATGCCTATAGGCCATTGACAACTCCTTGAAACCAGCACAATGACCTCCCTCTAAGAGCTCAGCTGCCTAGATGATGGCTCTTTGCTGGGGGCAGAAGAGAACTGTAGCTTAACATTACCCCAACCTCCAGGACCCTGTAAGTCCACTTCCTTTGTCTCAGTTTCGCCAAGATACATGCGGGCAATCATCCTCCAAGCTTATGGCCCCTGATCTACATTTAAAGGATCTCACGCCTCATGTTTTATTAAGGGGTCATAAATAGTGTTTCCCTAGTAACAGTTAGCCCCTGAAGGTGCTGGAAACCTTGCTTCCAAAATTCCTTAGAGACTTATTCCATCCCTGACCTCCTGCCAACCTGAGGGAATATAATGATGAGTTAGTTGTAGGACCCCAGCACAGCTCTTCCAGGCATTAAGACAACCACCTTTTTGCACCAAAGACGTCTTCCAGAATTCTGTGTTGGTCATCAGCTGTGGACCAGTCCACCATCGTCCCCAAACATCACCATTTTGGCGTCCGAATGTGGGGCTTCGAATCTTCTCACCTTGACTCTGTGCTTCAGTGTCAATTTGGGGAGTATGTTTTCTCTTTCATTTACTCTCATTTCAGGGGATTTTTGAGAAGTAGGGTCTTATGGGAACACTTTTCTGGGGATTGCTCTGGCTGCAATCCTCTAGCCTGTGGCGACTCTACGGGGAGGAGAAAGCCTGCCTTTTGGTTGGAAGTTAGGACCTTGGCCAGAATGGTAGTGAGATGCAGAAACTTGATGCCCTCTCTTTATTCCTTTCCGTGTCTAAAGTTGTCTGTCTTGGGCAGTGGACAGCCACCTAAGTGACTACCATGTCTGCCAATCTTAAGACTCCCGTGTGTGAGGATTCCTCCTCATTGGTCTAATGTGACCCCCTCCGTATCTCTGGGCTAGCCTCTTCTGCATGCCAGATCTCCACTGAGAGCTGACCGAAACCAGTACCCGACTGAATTCAAACCCAACAGGGCGCCATTTCCTAGGGAGGTTCGCTGTGAAGACCATGCGGGTTGGAATGTCACTTATATCATGATGGATTTCTCTCTTTTCTGTTTTCCCTCAATGTCCTCTACTAACTACTACTTAAAATTGGGTCATTTCCCCTTGTCAAACTCTTCTAGTATTTTCCATGGGTTGAAAATGGCAGTTTCTTCTCTGCCTTCTCAGCAAGGGAGACGCCGGTCTGTAAGTCAGGCACCCATCTGTTGTCTAGAATGCAATGGGGAAGCCGGTGGGGGTGGGGAGGCTAGCATCCCTCCTTCAGGAGCCCTTCGCCACCTGGTTGGCAGTCATAGTGATTTTGTTCAAGGGATGCCTCGGGTCGCTTTGACACCTCGGGAACCCCTCACATATCCTGTGGGGGGGATGCTACTGGGGAGTCGGGATGGATTCTAGGGGTAATGGACCTTCTCTCTCTCTCTCTCCTTTTCTCTCTAGGTGGAACGTGGGAGTTCCTCTTTGGTCCGCAAGGATTCTCCCTCAGGATGCCATTTGAACCCACTGGAAACAGGTGGGTTTGCAAAATGTGGAAAGGACTGATCCTGTAACACTGCATGGCCTTACTAAACAGGGCAAATGGACGGCCGTTAGCCTAGGTTCAGCCCTTCAGGGCTACCCGGGCCCAGGGGCCTCGTGCAGGATGCGTTTGGTCAGTAACCAGGCCGGTGAGCTCCCCGCGGATATGTTGGATGACAAATGTCTAAACAGGCCTCCTCCTGAGAAAGCTCGGTCACTGAAGGAAACACAGGCCATCCCTGAAAAGGGGACGCTGACTCTTCCTCTCTGTTCCTCTGCCTGATAGATGTGACGGCCTCTCCCTCATTCCTTTTTCGTGGGTTAAGGGCTATAACTGGAGCCAACTGTGCTCAGTCTACCTCAGGATGTAGACTTTAAGGAAAATTCCCAAGCAGCTGCCGAAAGTCCACTTGTTTCAGGGAAATTCCCTGTCTTCTCCGGCCTGACCTGAACTGCCTAATTCCACTTTGGTGGGACAAAAGACATGGCGTCTGCTCCTCTGTCCCAGCTGACAAGATTAGACCCGGGAAGTTTTCCTTCTCTGCCTTCTGCTGGCACCTCACCTCTTCTGCCTTCCCCTCCCCCTCCACCTGTTTCTGCACCACCTTGGGTGGGGCCCATAGAACTGGTTCCCTTACCACCCTCAGCGCCTCAGGCACCATCGGCCCCTCTTCCCACCCTAAATGTCAAGGAACAAAGAGCACCCCCTTGGACCACCCACTTCAGATTCCTGGGGCCCACTGGCAGGCATCTCAGGTAAAAACTGATAATGGTGGAACAAATGGATGTAAGTCTTTTAAGTGGGTGTAGGTGAAACAATTCCGTGTTTAAACTAAATTCAGTTTGCTTGTTTAATAAAGATAGACGTGTCTTTAGAGTTATCAGCATTCAGTGTGAAACTTTTATTCTACCAAGGTTTATTAAAGGTCAAAAAAGCTCATTTGATCTCAGTTGCAGTTTGTTAGCATAACGAGGACTTGAAATAATGGTTAATTTCGACTGTCTCCAAGTGTTCTTGGGTAATTGTGAAGATAGCTTTCAAAGCCTTTGGAAACCTGAGACTTGAAAGATATGCTTTCAAGTTTGCACCGCGAGTGAGATGACATTCATGGGACCTCTAGGGCTTTTCCAAACAGAATGCAGGGCAAAGCTTTGGCTTCTGAGCATAGATGTGTGGTTTTAACTTCTTAATGCAGACAAACTAAGGCTATTTGGGCCTATCGGAAACCCTGCTTGGTGCTTCACCGGTTCATGAATTTGCCATCTAACGAATTCTAGTGTGAACAGTTCGCCACTGGTTACTAAGTTTTCATTGGAGACTAAGGTTCTAAACGTTAAAATTCTGCTAAGTGTACTTAAGATGGATGGAAATAAGGAAAGCAGCTCTGTATGTTGGAAAATAAGAGGTATGTAAGAAAGATACAAAGAACGGAAATATATATTTCGTGGAGGGTAAAGGAAAGTAACTTTGTGCTGTCTTAGATGGGTTGTTTGGAGAGAAATGACTTGGGACAAAATCTGAAGGAAAGGAAAGTTGTAGTAGTTTCACGAAGGGAAATCGTTGGAAAGGAATTTTATGGGTGGTAAGGATGGACTAAGGTTGCCATGGATGGATTTTACATCTACACTGGTATAAGATAATAATCCTGCTTTCCTCTCTTTTGGAAAGACCATGTTTTCTTGGATTGTTGATCTGGTCTTGATAAGATATGTACACAACATTTGTTCTTTTGTTGGTTTTTTCCTTTCTCTTTTGTCTGCCAGGAAAACCAAAGCTTTAGGTATGGTCTTTGTCAAGACTTTGATGACTTAAAGTGAAAACTTCTCAACGGTAAAGGAGCTAGGTTTTGCTAACAACTATATAATTTTCCATACTTGCCTTTGGACTCTCTTCTTGCCATCTGGGGTAAATAAGTAATTTAAAGTTTAACATTTGTAATGATCTGGAATCCTATTTACAGTGTGCTCCATCGCTTCCTAAAGCTTGAACAAACTTTCCCAAGATTTCAATTGTCAATGAAGTCTTTTGGCCAAGTAGGCCTTTTTATGTGGCATGTATGCTAAGTTACTTGGAGAAGCATTGTCAAGCAATGGTAAACCTTAGATACTGTTGCTTGGGTTAATGCTGTAACTGCTCAAAGGTATATGCAGTTCCTAAAGTTTTAATTTGTTCTGCTCTAAGGTCCTCCCTTGATATTCTTTGTATCAAAGTGTTATGTGCCACAGAAATAACCCAATTCGCTTGTCAATCGTGTCAACCTGAAGTCTCATCAGATCTTTAACCATGTCCATTTCTGAGATTTTATCACTTGGAATTGTTCTGATTCTCTCACAGAACATATTTCATCTTCTAGGAGATTCACAAAAAGGACTTTTAGGACAAACACAGGTATTTGAGATCTTTCAGGTTCCTACTAAAAAAGGTAAGAAGTCAAATACTTGTCAATTAGCTACCGGTTACAAAATATTCAAATTTAATGTTTTGAATGTTTATTTATTTTGGAGAGACAGACAGAGAGAGAGAGAGAGAGAGAGGAGAGAATGAGTCTGGAAGGGGCAGAGAGAGAGAAAGGGAGAGAGAATGTGAAGCAGGCGCTAGGCTCTGAGCTTTCAGCACAGAACGCGACATGGGGCTGGAACTCAGGAACCCTGAGATGGTGACCTGAGCCAAAGTTGGAAGCTTAACTCACTGAGCCACCCAGGCACCCCAGGAAATTCTATATTATCTGCCATCTCCTTCTCGACTTTGTTCCCCACATCACTATGGAGACGAGGGTGACGTTGGGGCACCAGGAAACTGAGTAGATAAGTTTCTGGAGATTAGGCTGTGGATACATTGCCTTTTCCTTGTAATTTACTAAGATATTGAGTGGGGTAGGATTAGGAAGGTTCAGCCCCCAAAGGGGGGGGGGGCAAAACCTCCTTCGCCAAAGAACAACGTGCCTGCTGCAAGGAGAAAGGACATTAAAGTAGGAATATATTCAGATTGAGGGGAACCAGGCTCGCTTCTTCTTGGCCCCAAAGAGCCCACGGTCAAAATAAAAGTAGGAGGCCAAACTATGACTTCTATGTGAATTCAGGAGCCACAGTACACCATGAAGCGGCCTTCCCGAATTCAGGACTGCCTTCCCCAGTGTATGGGCTGAGGACAATCCCCCACCCCAGACTTGCCCACAGCCGGGCCCCCGTCATCGTAGCCAGGAAATCAGGCATTCTGGTTGAATGCCAAGCACCCTGGCAAACCCCACTCTTGCCAGTAAGGAAGCCGAGAGGAGGGTACTGACCAGTTCAAGTCTTGCACTCGGTGGTCCCTAACCCGTACACACTCCTCAGCCTGATCCCTGTCTCTGCCAGCTGGTTTACCCGCCTAGACTGAAGGGATGCCTCCTTCTGCCTCTGTTTGGCCCCCTGAGCCAAGCCTTGTTTATCTTCAAGTGGACCGAACCAGACACAGGGCATCAGATGCAACTGACTTAGATGCGCCTCCCACAGGGGATTAAAACTAGCCTGCCCTCTTTGGGGAGGTAGTGGCCAGGAACCTCATCAGCTTCCCATGGGAGGCCACATGCTGCACCCTTCTTCAGTGTGTGGAGGACCTCCTCTTTGCCAACAATACCCAAGAGAATTGTTCAGAGGACACAGGGGCCCTCCTCCAACTCCTGTCAGACTCAGGATATCACGGAAAACTCAGGTTCTCATGGAAAAAGAGCACTAGGGCAGGAAAAAAAAAAGAAGAAGAAGAAGAAGGTGGTAATCACTTCCCTACCCTAGCCCCAAACTAAGAGGGGGCTATGAGAGTTCCTGGGGGTGCAGGATTCTACCAAATCTGGATTCCCAGATTCTCAGCAATAGCAAGACCCCTCTATAATCTCTTGGTAGGGCCAGATCGAGAATTCCCTGGCTGGTCAGAGGCCAAAGCTGCCTTCCCAGACATAAATGCTGCCTGGGGGCAGGCATCAGCCCTTGGCCTGCCGAATATAGAAAAGCCTTTTAAAGTGACTTTCAGAAAAGGTGGTACAACCACTTTCTTCTTTGCCCCCTGCCCCTTGCTCCTGCATTTTCCTACATCAACAGCTACAGCCAATGGTGTGGATGCCTCTCGGCCCACAGGCACACCATGTGATGGATGACTGAGAGCTTGATTCATTCTGTGAAGTCGTATCTCATTACCTGCTTGGGTCACAGAGAGGTATGTTTCAGAAGCCCCAAGGAGGAGGCTGAGACTGTGCCCTAAGGTGACTCTTGATGACAGAGTGGATTTATGCTTTGGTGTTCATTTAAGAGAGCTTTGTTGTGACTCAGCCTGGGAGAGGTGGCAGCTCTCAGCCCTGGGTGAAAAAAAAAGAAAAAAAAAAGGAAGGCCACAGAGGCCCAGGGACTCTCACCGATTGCTGCCAATGTCTGCAGAGCCAGAACTGGGCTCATCCTGGGGGAGGAGGAGAGTTGATAGACAGTTGTGTAGTAGGTTGGTGGGGGGCTTGCTGCTCTCAGATTCTAGGTGATGAGTTCGATGTACCTCTGGGCATCCTTGAGGGCCCCTTGCCAGCAGGTTTTGGCTGGCTACAGACTGTTTCAGTGTAGAATCTCTTTGTGCATGAGAAGAAACTCATGCTTCTCCAACTCTTGGCTAGCACAGTACCAGGGGCTCCTCTGTGAGAATCCACTGGTCACTCTTAGAACAGTGCAGATGCAGAACCCTGCAACTTTCCTACCTTCTGAGGAAGGGTAACCAGTTCATGACTGTTCTGAGGTGGCCAAGAAAATATTTGCAAGCTGCTCAGATCTGCGTGAGCAGGTTGGACAGAACCCAGACCTCACCCGGTTCAGTGATGGTAGAAGTTTCATCACAGAGGGCAGGGCGTTCAAAAGGCAGGGTACGCAGTGACATGCCTTAATCTGAGCCCTCACCATTCGCAAGGACAAGTGACTCAACTGACTCCCAGTACACCTTTGCTACTGCACACACACCAAGAGAAAGCAACCTACAAAGGAAAGGGCCTTGCCGAGGCAGGGAAGAAAGCTCCTCGAGGCTGTCTGGCTTCCCAAAGAAGTTACAGTTCTACACTGCAAAGGACACCAGAATGCAGACAACATTACAGCACAAGGAAAACGTCTGGCCGACAGAGCCGCTAAGAAAGCAGCTAATAAGGAGGTGCTGGACATGACGATTGGGGATGGACTCGAGGTAATGGTCACAGCCGTATTCATCCTGCTGGAATGCAGACTGGGAATGAGTTGAGGAATCCCCAGCTCCGGATGGCCCCAGCTATTATGGATCCTGGCATCCAGAAGGAGGCGCCAACACTGCCCCAGAAGGAGCACCCACCCATGGTGCTTGAAGCTGACTTGATGAGGGTGATCCGAATAACTCCCACCTGCCCCCCAAGGTGCTCTACATGCTCAAGCATGTCCAGGTGCTGGGCCGCGTCGAGAAGCTGCTCTTCCTGGAGCTCTGCTGACACGTGTTCTTCCAGCAGCTCAGCCAGGGTGACTACGTCTACTGGCCAGGCCAGACGGATGCCAGTAACTATGTGGTGCAGGATGGGCTTCTGGAGCCCTTTCGGTGGGGGCCTGATGGGAAGGAATGTGTGTGAAGGAAACGGTCCCGGGGACAGCATCAACAGCCTCCTGAGCATCTTGGACATCATCACCAGCCACCAGCACCCCCAGGGCACTGTCTGCCCAGGTGGCCTGAGACTTCAACGTGCTGCAACCGCCAGTGGAGGCCTTCTCTGCCGTGTCCACCAAGTACCCCGAGAGCTTGGTGCAGGTGGGGCAGATCATCCTGGTGAGGTTACAGTGGGAAACCTTTCTGGCACTTCACAACCACCTGGGTCTGACCGATGAGCTCTTCAGCCACGGGATCCAGCCCCTGCGCCTCTTCCCTGGCCCTGGCCTCCTGGACCGAACCAGCCCTGTGCATGGCTCCAAGCAGGTGGTCAGTGCCTCAGCTATCGAGGAGCCAAGGGAGAATCATGGCCAGCATGACCTCACTGGAGCCCTACTACCTGAACCTGCAGGGGAGCCAGTGACCACTCCCTCCTCAACGGCCATGTCTTTCCCCATCATGCCACAGCGGGCAACATCATCACCCGCCAAGGTGACCAGGATGTAAGACTGCACTTTGTGCTGTGGGGCTGCCTGCACGTCTACACCCCCTCTCACCAGGGGACTTGCCCGGTGTCAAAGACTGCAAAAGGCCCTCTCAATAGACAGTAGACAGGGCCATTTACGGGTATCACTCCATGGGACCACCCCTCCAGAGTCAAGAGGGCCAATCCCGAGGAGCCCCTGACTTGGAAGACTGACCCGTGTCCGACGAACCCACTCAGAGTGACCTTTCGGAGAATCCTACATTCTTAGGATCTTCAGCCCTGCTCCAGCCACACCCCGGAAGCTGGCTGGTCTGTGCATGGCAGAAGCTCGAGGAATCGCCAGTCTGATAAAATCAGTAGACTGTGTTACTCCTTGCCATCGGGTTGGCAGAGGTTGCCCCAGAAAGCTGGGGAAATAGAGAGATGTTCCCATCCGCACTCACTTTCCTCTTATGGATAGGACATTTTGTTGGTATTGATTTCCTTTAATCTGGGCCCCATTTGGAAGTATGGGGTACACTGAATGGAAGACTCTGGGAGATTTAAAAGGTTCCTCTTTGGGTATGCTAGTTTGCCTGCCAGTAAGGAGGTGGCCAATGGAAGTGTTTACACTGACGTATGTGCCTCAAGCTTCGGAAAAAAGAGATTAAATGATTTTCAGGATAAAAGTTGATGCTTAGAATAATGTTCAGCCTTAAGGCCTAGGCTAAATGATCTGTGTTACTACCCATCTGCCGAGGGTCAGGAATAGCCACGGGGAGAGGACTGGCATAGGAGTCACAGGCGCTTCTGTGGGACTAACCAGTGGCCGACTCCTTAGCGTCATTACAGAGAAAATTAAGATCCGTGGCAGGAGTTGCCCTCTAGAACAGATGGGCACTTGGCCTCCTCACTGCCGATAAAGGGGACACCTGCATCTTCCTTGGGAAAGAAAATGCTGTTATTTTGTAAATCAGTCAGGAATAGTCACAACCAAAGTCAGGGAACTAAGAAACGGAACCAGCCCATAAGAAATGAAGATGATGCCCTCTAATAGAGACTAGGTCTGTTTAAAGGGGCATCCAAGGGTGTAATGTTAGGGAACAATCTCTGAGAAGAGGGCCAACAGGACTGATAAGGGAATTCTAGTCCTAGTCTGAAGACTACCCTCCCGGGATTTCCTTCCTACCCTGCTTGCCACAGGCACCAAATTACTACTCATGAGGGGTGCTGAAGTAACCGAGGACGATACATTGTCCCCTCTATTGATGCTCTGGGCTCAGATCTCTGGAGAATGATCTCCTCTGGGCCCACTGGTGTAAAATAAACCTCCTTCCTTCCAAGAGCTCCGAGTGCCGCTTGGTTCTTCTGCCGGGTGATCCAGACCAGTTTCCCTAACAAGACAATTGGCTCCCATCATCATAGTTCTTAATCCAGGAAATGAATGAGGGAGAAGCCCACACATACAGGTAGAGTAGCCAGAGTGTATAGGGAGAAGAAATGAAAGAGAGAGTAAGAGTCCCTATATGAGGGATGGCCTGTGTAAAATACACTGCACTATTTCAGGGCATTGATTGACTGCCAATGACTGGAAGCTGGCCTTGCTGCCTTGGTTGGGAATACTGCCCTGCAGCCGACGGTCATTCCAAAGACACCACAATAGCAGTGTCAAAGTCCTATGTGCCTTAGAAGACACTGTCACTTCCTCCAAGGTAGCTCTCAACCCACTGGAGGCATGGCAAGAGTGTCATAACTAAGTTCTCATGTAATTCACCTAGTCAATGAGTGGATAGGTCCTCATTTAAGTTTCTTTCTTTTTCACAGTGTCTTTTCTTGTTTTGTTTCTAAATTCCAGTTAGTTTATATGAAGAATTATATTACTTTCCGGTCTACTATTCCATAGATCACTCTGTGCTCCTTATGACGAGGACACCGCTTCAACCGCATCACCGATTTCACCACCCCCCAGTGCCATCCACCACCCTTCTGATACTATCAGATTGTTCTCTAATCTTAAGAGTCTGTTTCTTGATTGTCTGTTCTTTCTCTCTCTCTCTCTCTCTCTCATTTTTTCCATTTGCTTGTTTGTTACTTCAACATATGAGGAAAATTATTGCATGGTATTTGCCTTTTTCTGATTGACTTATTTCACTTAACATCATACTCTGTACCTCCATCCGTCTCCTATATAGATATAGATATATAGATAGGTAGATATATATATATAGATAGATAGATAGGTATATATATAAGGGGATATATATTGATATATGGATAAATATATATGTTTATATATATTGATATATGGATATAGTTTTATGGATATATATTTATATATGTTGACATGAACATATACAGATGGATATACATTCATGTATATAGATAGACAGATATAGATATACATACATATCCATACACACACACACACACACACACACACACACACACATAACCCAAAAGAAGGAATAGATCCTTTCCATTTGCAAGGACATGTTTGAAGTAGATAGTATGATGCTAATTGACATTGGTCTGTCAGAGAAAGACAAATACCATGCAATAATTTCACTCATATATGGAATTGAAGAAACAAAAAGCAAAGGAAAAAAGGTAAGGGATGAAGTAAAACTCTATTAGGATTCGCTGCCATGGACTTTTGAGAAACTCACTATGGAAAACCATCTCTCCTCACAACAGGAACAATACATTTGTATTTTACAGACTTTGGAAAATTTGGTGGACACCATTGTCAATCAGAAAGCACTCCTTACATTATTAATGATTACCCAGCAACACTGCCCTTTGTTCCCCACACAAGGAAATTGTGGTCTTAACAATTGGGAACAAGTAGGGAAAACACTTAAAGCTGGGCATTCTGAGGGGGTAACATTCCCCCTGAGGTCATCCTCGCTTGGTCCAGTGTTGACACTGCCCCTCTCCCCTTGAGTTCACAGGATGTCTATACAGATGTCAAATTACCCCGAATAGAGGAAAGACCTGAGCTTTTTGACAGTCAGCCTGTGCCTTTGGTGCCTTTGCAGACGAGAGATACTCTCCCTCCCTCCAAAGGGTGGGAGGATGTGGAGCCTCTAAAAACCTCACCGACCGGTTCTGACAAAGTCCTCGCCCCCATACAAAAGAGAACACACGAAGGAACCCCATAAGGCTGGTCAATTCCTCTGTTTCCGTCGTCAAGCAACATGGGCAATAGGTCCACGAAGGCCTGCTCTTTCCAATAGCAAAAGAATTGCAACAATCGGTTCAGCTGCATGTCCATCACAGCCCTTTTACCACGGGCACTTTTAAAAAAATACTTGTGGTACTTACTCCATGTGGGCCTGGACTGGGGCTCTCTTATGAGCCTCATTTTGACTCCAGCCCAGTGTGCCGTCTGTGCCCAAGAGGTTCAGGCAGCTTGTGTGGTTCCTGCCCTACAGACCTTTGATGCTGCTATTGCCGTGTCTTTCGAATGACTGTCTGCTACAGAACAGCATAGCCAACCAAGGCAGCAAGCCCAGCTTCCACTCATTGTCAGAAACAATGCAATGAAATAGTGTGGTGTATTTTACACAGGCGGTTTCTACCACAGGGTGCGCGGCGGGCAGAGGGACATGGGTAGCAGGCAGGGGATGCGCACTCCAGGCCCAAGTCCACCGCCTCACGACAGACGGGCAGGCCAGTGACAGGAAGTGTCCCGCGGGAGCACCTGCAACTTCCCTGGGGAAATGCCGAGCTGGTGGTGTTTGCAGTCGTGGGGTTTAATTCATCTTTTAAAGATCTCTGGGTTTTTAATTAATACGTGAACTCTCTATTGTTAACGGTTGCCAATGATTTTCAAAATCTGAAACGTGCACGGGCACCTGGGTGGCTCATTTGGTGAAGCATCAGACTCCTGGTTTCACTCAAGTCATGATCTCGTGGCCCGCTAGTTTAAGCCCCGCGTCAGGCTCTGCACTGACAGTGTGGAGACTCCTTGGAAATCTCTCTCTCCCTCTTTCTGCCGCTTCCCAGTTTATTATAAGTAAATAAATAAACGCATGAATACACACACACATACATACATAAATGAATAAATAAATAAACAAATAAACCAATAAAATCACACAAAAATTTAAACGTGCATGGACTCCTGGTGACTCAGTTGTGCGAGCTATTGACTTGTGATATAGGGGTTGTATGTTTGAGCAGCACACGTGTGTACGGATGACTTAAAAAAGATAAAATCTTTATGAACATTTTTAACACGCACGCGAAATAAAACATTGCAAAAGAGCCAACAATCTGCAGCCTCTGCGGGAGGGTACTGCGTCTCTAACACCCCCCGCATGCACACATCGGTGTATAACTGATGCCTGGCAGGGGTTTTAACGAGGGACAGGAAAACCAGCAGGGCCTGCAGGGACAATCTGGCAGCATCCACCCAAATTTTACATTCCACCTTCTGTGACCCGGCAATTCCTCTTCTAGAAATTTACGCTTCTTAATAATCACTTATGTCTATGACACAAGAGAACAAGATTTTTAACTTCAAAAACTGCATAGCGCCTGGATCCCATGGTCCAGAGAAGAAGGAACTAGCTTGGGAGACTTGGGCCCTTCACAGGACTGGGGCTGAGCTGCCATCCGAAGGACGACAATCCCCCTAAATCCACGGAAGAGACAGGAGTGCTCTCACACGTTCAGGTAAAAAGGCTACGTGAGTACAATGTGGGCCTGTCTCCCCGGGTCCTGTTATGGGGATGCAGGATGTGTCCCCCACGAGGGGGCCCCAAGCGGTGAGGACGTGCTGCCACAGGCTGACCTTTCTGTGACTCGTGTTTCTCAGTCATGCCCTGGAAATTGTAGTCCACGACACTCTTGTCCACGTGCTTTGCCTTGAGGCTGTACTTGATGCCAAAGTCAATCGAGTAATTTGAGGGGACTGGACAGGGGTCGGGGACAGAGACCGACGATGGACTGGTCTCTCGTCAATCGCTCACGACAGCAACATTCCGGAATTAGGAGTCGCCAGGACATGACCCACACGTTTGAAAACACCACCCACGGTCACACACCAGGGAGCCGGCCTCGGCCTACAACTTGTGCACTGGGCAGCGAGGACCCCAAGCCTGTGATGGGCACCTGCTTCCTGGGGCAGAAACGAGCCGCGTTCCCACTCGGGAAAGTAACCCTTTGGAAGCTACGCACTTACCATCCCTTTCCAAAGGGACAGGAAATGTCCACACCTGGCCACAGCACCCGTGCCCTGGCTCATCTGATGACAAGCAAGAGGCGGAAGTAACCGGCTTGCTCAAGACACATCAAGTCCTCTGAGAAGGTGACACTCTTTCATTGGTAAAAATGGTTCTAAAACATGGGCACAACTGAAAGGTCAGCCAATGACGTATTAGAGAGCACCCGTGTCCAGTAAAAGTGAACCATCATTAATTGAAAGGCTCGGGTTTACATTGTTGGGGGGGAAGTTAGCTCTTCACTGACCGGGCCCCAGAGACGACTGTCCAGGGAACACTGCTCAGAAAGACAGCTTCCGTGGCGGTGACACAGGACCCACACACCCGGAGAGCACAGTCTTCCCCAGAGGAGACACTGCACTCGCCAGGAAACCACCTCCGAGGACATTGGCCTCTCCCCCCGCTCGACTGGCCTCAGGCCTTACCTTTCTGAGAGGCGTGTTTCGCAGTTTTCCCCTGCTAGTCAAAGCCCACAGCAGAGTGCAATTACCACAAGAAGGGAAACATGTTTTTAGAGGTCTCCAAACAGGTCATCTGATCCCAGAATGCATGTGAAAGGTTTGAAACCTGCAAACCGTGTTATTTTTTGACCTCTGCCTTCCTAAGCCACGGGCAGGCCTACCTCACGCCCAACGCTCTGGGGATGGAAACTTTCGGCCATGAAACATTCTGCAACGCCCAGTAGGCAGTGCGGGTGGACCGGTAGCCACCCGCAGGCCCTGCATGGCAAGTTGTGCTCGTGAACTTCAGCCCCCCAATGCCAACCCTCGGCGACCCCCTCCCGCCACACGCACACCTGCGTTTCCATGAGCTCTTCCAAGAACAATACTATCGTCAGTAACGACAACGGGCATGGTGGGGGGGCATCTGCGCACACGGCCCTAGGAGACAGGAATCCCCGTCGCCCCGTTTTACAGGCAGTTAGTGCAGAACCGCAGCTCACATGTAGTAAAGCCTGAATGCAGACAGAGGGTTAACTCCAAAACCCAACTGCTGTGATGTAAAACAGGGTATACACGGCCCTCAGTCAGAGACTGAGAGACTGAGGCCCAGAGGCGCCAGGACACCGGGCCTTAGCCCTGGAAACGGGCACGTGTGCGGCACTCTGCCATGTCTGCCCTGAACACCACCGGGTCACAGTGATACCCATGCAGGGAGGCTGGCTAGAAATGGTCCCCACGGGCACAGTCTTAGGCAGTGGAAGGCTGTCTGTCCCTGGTCTATCTGATCTCTAGATACCAATGTGGGGGATTTCTACAAGAAACAGTGTTCCTCTTCTCACTTCTTAACCTGGCAAATCATCTCAGAGTCAGGGGCTGGGGCGGGGGGCTTCTAGAAGCTCTGCACCTGGACTGCCACCCCACAGGCCTGAGTCGAGGCGCTATCTCGAGAGGCCCAGTGCATTCCCTGGTCTAGAGGGAGGGGCTCCATCCCCTGCACTCTGGTTCCCATGACCTCTCACTCACCTGGTCAACGCTGTCCACCTGGACACCAAACTTGCCTCGAATGCCCCTGATGGAGCGGACCTGGGACGAGTGCTTGGAGAGCTTCGACTGATACTCGTGGCCGACAGCTGACTGAAACAGGTCGCAGAGCAAAGGTGTCAGCTGCCGGGCATAGCAGCTGTATCAGACACCCCCGGCCATGGTCCTCGGGGAACAGGCCCCCACCTTTGTCCACACCAGGGCTCCTCCTGGGAACAGGCTCTGTGTGCAAGCTGGTGGAGGAGGGATCCCCGAAGCCACCCAAGACCCTACCAGGTGGGGCTTGTGATCTGAGGGGCGTGGGGAAAGGGCCACGAGGCCGGGACCATCCACAGCCGAGTCTGACACCTGGCACCCACAGATGGCGATACAATCACTAGCTCTGTAAAGCGAGGCACTTGCCTACCGTGTGGCGTAGGAATGAGGACCAGAGATTTGCGGCGACAGGCGGAGACAGACTCACGCTCTTGGTGACACCATGCACTCCACCACTCTACACAGAAACTGCAATTGCAACGCCCGCTCTATCCGCATACAGGGTCTGCCACGCAGCAAAGTCTAGGCTTCCCGCCACTCTGGCCTCGGCGGGGTCAGCCACCCATAGCCTCCGTGCCACACCGGGCACCACAGCACTTTGCAAACAAAGCTTCTGGAAGGCAGCCCCCACCGAGCATTTATATATAAGCCCGGTTCTGAGATGTGCCCACCAAATTCAGTAAATGCCAGATGTGCCACATCCTCCAAAGCTGAAAATATGGACTACCGAGCTCCCAGGCAGCCCCCGGCCCTGCCTGGCCTCCCAGCACCAGGCTCTGTCCCCAGTGTGGACGGCCCAGACGTGTGACCCAGTGCGGGCATCTGAACCTTCCCTCTTACTGCCTGGGACACGGCGCATAGACACCCCTCCACCTGGTCTCTCCAGGGCCCTACAAGATACCTGGGTCAGGAGGAGCCGGGAGGAAGAGGAAATCAGGAGGCCCTTCTCAGCACAGTTCAAGGGAGAGAGCGGCGAGGCTTATTCCAAACGTCGGAGCCCTGCCACTCTCTCCCCTCCCCGGCTCTGCTCTGATGTCCATCCTGCCTGGAGACCTGAGGCACACTGGCCTCCCACGGCCTCCAGGCGTCCACTCGAAAGTGCTGACAAAGCTCCCCTGGAGGACAGCCTGCGGAAGGGACTCCCCAGCACAAAACTTAGCAGAAAGAAGTTGTAAGAGAGTTTCTCTAAGAGTACTGCCAGAGATGCAGAGTGGCAATTTTTCCAAGTTTTTTTTTTTTTTTAATCAAAACAGGTCGATCCAACTGAGAAAATCATGCGTATAACTAGGCATCAGCACCGGGCGGGACGTGGTCTGAAAGCCTAGTCTCATGCTCCAGGCAGGGGGTTGGGCCAAGGCCAGGAACGAGCCCAGGAGCGAGAGCAGGAATGAGGTCCGCCTCACCGGCTCCCCTGCAGACAAGGGCAGGAGCCAGACAGCAGTGTAGACTGGGGCCTGGCGGCTACCACACCTGCCCAGGCCACACTCATGCAAACACGTGCCTGCCCGAGCAGAGTTTTGCTCTCCAAGACTCCATCACTTTCTCCTCAAATCTTAACACAGGGATCTCAGGGCTCTTTCCAACTCAGAGGGGACAGGTTACAAATAACTGCAGAGTTATGCATTTTTGAGTCTCATTTTTTTATCTTTATTTTTTATTTTGAGTGAGACAAAGACAGAGCATTTCAGGGAGGGCAGAGATATTGAGAGAGAGAGAATCCCTAGGAGGTTCTGCACTGACATTAGACAGCCCGATGCAGTGCTCGAACCCAGGAACCGTGAGATCAGGACCCGAGCCGAAACCAGGAGTCAGACACATAATAGACTGAGCCACCTAGATTTCTGACAAGTTGGTCCAATCTGGAAGAGCTGGAAGCCAAGCTTGCCTACAGGTGTAGGGAGGCACGGGGAGAGGAGCTGTGAGCCCATGGCAGCACCCCACCAAATTCATCTGTAAGGGCAGTCTCCCCACTATACCAGGTGTAGACACCTGAGCATTTCCGTCAGCTGTCTGGGTACCATCACTGCACCGGCTGGTAACTCGTGAGATATCGCTGAGCGCCTGCACGGTGCCAGGCCAGGCACGAGGTAAGAAGGACAGGTCCCAGCCCCAGAGAGCCTCCACGGAAATACAGTAATGTCCAGAGTGAGCGAAGGACCACAGGCAGAAGACACGGGGGAAAGGCAGCTGCAGACAGGCTGGAGGGAAGGAGGGCTCCTCAGGGAAGCTTTGGGGCCTAGTAAGGCCAGAGCCCAAGGTGTTGAGAGGACGACAGAAGCAGAGAAGCCAGCAGTGACAGCTTTGTTGTTACTGCCATCAAGCTTCTCCTTGATAGATTCATTGTTTGCCCCAATGTGTCATTTTGCCAACCCAGAGCTAGAGACCCAGACAGACCATGAATGTCTCTCCGTTTCAAATCCCTACAACCCCATGGGCACAGGCTTTGTTTCAGGAAGGAAAGGCCTCTACCTGTTTCTCTCACTGTCCGAAGCACACGGGGGTGACGGGTTGTCTGTACTGCAAAAGGCAACCAGGCAACTTTGTAGAATCCAAAGATGATTCCACTCCCCACTCTGCCTGTCTAGATATCTCTGGGAATGACAGTCACACCAGGAAACGTCCCTGTCTGTTTCCTGTAGCTCACTCTTGGTCCAACCCCAGCGTAGGCAAATTCCAGACCTGATGTGTGGTGCCCCGAGGACGCCCCAAATATCTGCTCTGTGTGAACACAGTTCAGCGTGGCTCACTGTGACCCAGTGGTGCAGTTCTGCACTTGGCTCAACACTGAGCCCGATCTGAGCAGCATCTGGGATTACAAGGCACAGGTTAGAATTATAGACCAGAAATTCCGTATCAGCTGATGGCTTCCCGTCTATGCAGAGCAGAGGCAGACATCTGTTGGGTCAGAATAAGAGACACTGCTCAAACTGGGAAATTCACCTCTACAGGGAGGTCTGCAGAATGTACACAGGTACCTCCCTGGAGAAACATGTAACACACCACCCCCTACACCGTAGTCTCTTGCATAGGGCGTGGAATAGAGCGGCCGAGCTCCGGGTGTCTCAGGACAGAGGATGCAAAGTGCCACCAAAGGCTGATGTGTGCAGTCAACCATGCTGAACCCTATAGCTGGATGGCAGAGGAAGGTCGCCCACTGTCCTCAGAGAGTGCTCTCTCCCGGACTCACGGGAAGTGACTCTACACAGAGGGCCATGTTGGACTGTTCTGTCAAGGTCGTCAATGCCTGAAGGACAGCAAAGCACCTGGTGGCTGAAGCATCGCCTGCGCACTGAAGGACAGCCCCAGATCTGGTTCTGGCGCCAGCTGGCTGAAGGCTCACCTGTGCCGTGAAGGAGAGTCTCTGATCTGGTTCTGGTCTACAGACTGGCTCAGATTAGGCTCGTGGTGAACTGGGGGCAGCCGTGACACCAACACCCACACTCAAGATGCTTCTGGGCTTCTGTCCTCCACCCAGAGCCCCCCCACCGCCCCCCAGTAAGGCCTTCTGCCACATTGCCCACACCCCGGCACACATGAGAATCCTAAAAGAGCTTCTAAAACGCAGGAACACCTCATGAGAAAGGTCAGTCAACAGAGGAGGATCTCACCTTCACCGCATGGACTCAAAGCTCTTCTGCAAGAAGTCTGAGCCCCTCCTTCGCCAAGTCTGTGCCCACAGTGAACCGGCACATTCTGCGAACACCGACCTTGTCCATCCGGTCCTGCCACATGCCAAACTTCCTGCCATAACCATGAGAGGCTTTTGTTCCTCTTTCAAGTTCTTTTCCTTGAGGGTCTGGTGTTCTTAAAAATCATTCTCTCTCAACTTGTGTATGCTTGAAGGGAAGGAAGGGAAGGGAAGGGAAGGGAAGGGAAGGGAAGGGAAGGGAAGGGAAGGGAAAGAACTGGGAATGGTGGGAGGGCGTCGGTGCCTTCTAAGATGACACGTGAGGTCACGTGGTGGGATCTCTACACCACTAGGCCCCATTCCTCCACACCCCCAGTCCCTGCCTTTGCCAGTCTCCCCTTAGTCTGCCAGGCCCATCTTGTCAGTAGAGCTCAGAGTCAAGTTTACAGGGAAAACAGAAACTAATGTGCTCCGGGCCAGTGAGTCACCCCAAATCCAAGAGTAGCTGACCTAAAATGGGAATTTTCTATATTCATATGGAGAAAAGGTTCCCTTTCATCAGGTAGTGGGATTAGGAGAAGTACTTTTGCAAGCCTCAGCTCATAGCAGAGGTGGAAACCAAGTCAACAATCCCACATCGCAGAGACTCTGAGGACGCTCGTCAAAGACAGTGAGGCAAAACGTTTAGACAGCATCTCTTTACTTGAAGTACTACTGCTTTCACATATTCTTACACATTCGAAGGTGACACAAGACACTATCAGAATTTATCATCGAAAGCCCCTTTCTACATTTAACACCGGGAATAGTGAAGCAGATCACAAGCTGTGGTCAAAATATGGCAGGTCAAGAAGCCTTTAGAGCTGTCACAATCAGGGGACCACAAAATGGCACAAAGGCCACCCCACAGGGCTGTCCAGGGGTCACCACGTCCACACATCTGGATGGCAATCCCAGAGTATAGCGAAAAAGCAAACCAGCCCTGGCCACTGCCCAGTGTCCTTGGGAATGGTGACGGGGGTAGAACCGGCTCCAACACCTGGAACGGCCACAGGGTGCCCACAACTGTCCCAGGGGTTCTCCCAACATCCAGCATGTTTCAAAGCCACGGGAACAGAAACGATGAGGAGAGCAATGGTGACTTCACCGGCTCGGGAGTCGGCTCCCAGGGCCTCGACATCCTCACGTGGCTTCTGTGGAAGGTGTGGGCTCAGCAAGTCAGGGAGGAACCTACACTTGTGTCTAAAATACCCACACTACAGACTTCACCCTCTTTTGGGGATGATTTCCTGGCACTGCCTCAGCCAAGAACAGCCTCATTTTCCTGAAAGATATTGGGGCCGAGGAAGTCAAGCACCGCAGGGGACCCAAACAGATCAGAGGGATGGTCCCTCACAGTAGGGACGGGAAGGTCCAATCGGAAGCCGGTGCATCCTAAAGAAAAGTCTGAGCACGGTTTCAAGGATCCTTTTACCTACACTTCCTGACTAGGAAACACCACCGGGAGAGGTGGCAGCATAAGGCCATGCCGAGTCAGGTGCAGGGCCCGCTCTCCCACGGGACAATCCCTCGGCTCTCCTATTTGGGGCTTTTCATGAGAATATGGGACTTAGAAAGCAGCTCCCCAGTATACCCCACGCGCAGTGACAAAGCAGGAAAATTAGAGTCGTGGAGGGGAGTTTAAGGTCGAAAGTATTCAAAGACACGGTGTGTGGCAGGAACGCCCACTTGCAGAGAGCGTAGGTGACCGAGTCCCTTGATGAAATCTCTGCTCTTGAAGACAAGATGCTAGAATCATCAATACAGGAACTGTTTGTGATGGGAGATTCTAAGCCACCACGTACCTATGCAAACACATGTATAGAAGCATGGAGTCACGTGTTGTGGGAACATCAGCTCCCGAGACAGACCAAGTCGTGCCCGTGTGGGTTCACAGGAAAGCTGTGTCCCCCTGGTCTGTGTCTCTGCCTTTCAAAAGACCAATTTCACACCAGCATTAAGATAGTCTCTTCCTTGATGTGCTCATGGTGCCCAGAAACTTTCACGGTCTTGGCCCCCATCTCTGCTCTTTGCCACTTACATCATTCAGAAAAGTGTAGTCAATGAGGAGTGAAGCCCACACAGGGGATTGTAAGAAACACAGACAAGCCAAATGAAAACAAGAGGAAAATCACCTTTGGGAAAAGGGAGACAGAAGGACACTGGTGACTCATACCACAAAATAGGGTCGGTCTCCCATGGGTCTCATCAGCACCCCCTCATCCTGGGGAATGGACATGGTGTGGCCTTCCTAAGATTCCACATGTGAAAGAGCAGGGCCCGGGGTCAGGGACGCCTGGGAGAACGGCTCTCAGAGGCCACCCAACAAGCTCTCTGGCCACAGTGTGACAGCTCTCAGCTTGGGGGGGCTGGGAAGCTGGGCCACCAAATGCCCACCCACAGCCCCGTGCAGGAATGACTACATCAGACACAAAAGAAACATCATGTGGGATTTCTAACACTGCTCTCAAAGGGCATCTTACACCATCAGAAACATTCCGGCTTCAATTCGATTGAGACAATGTTCTGGAAAACAAAAAGTCACCCATGCATTTAAGTCATCCATTAAGAATACACCCTTCCAGGGGCACCTGGGGGCCTCAGTCTGTTAAGCGTCTGACTTTGGCTGAGGTCATTATATTGCCGCTCGTGAGTCCCAGCCTCACATTGGGTCTGTGCTGTCAGTGCAGAACCCACTTTGGATCCTCTGTCTCCCTCGCTCCCTGCCCCTCCCCCGTTGTGGCTCTCTCTCTCTCTCTCTCTCTCTCTCTCTCTCTCTCATTAATAAACACCAATAAAGAAAAGAAAGCAAGAAAGCAAGCAAGCAAGCAAGAAAACATGCCTTCACTAAGTCATGACAACAGTGTTGTCCCAACACGAAGGAGCCCAACAACGTGAGCGATTCCTAGGTTCCGTGGACTTTCTCACTTCAAAGAAACAATAGGAATCATTTCGATTTCAAGTACTTCCTGGAAGGGTAATAGTGACATCCCTAACTCAGGCTCTGACAATTGTGTCCATTTTTTCAAGTGATTTCTTGGAGGGCTGCTTCACGAAACCTCGCGGGGGAACTATCTGGCCGGTACAATGTGGACTTTTCTCCTACTGGGAATCTCAGAGGATGTGCTGTCCCCTCCACCTCCAGCACATCAGTGCTAGAAGGGTCCATCTGGCACCGAGACCAAGGGCAGCAGACTCACACCTGAACGGGACAAGACTTTTCCCACCCGCAAATGTAAACTCGAACTTTTACAGGTTTCAAGAGAAAACTATGTATGAGACCCGACTCGTTTTCCACACCAGTACTAGTAAAATTTCACCTGGGCCAGGAAGCAAATGAAACACCATTTGAAGTCGATCAAGGGGAAACTCCACCCATGTGTCTGAACTGGGGACACCCAGTGGGTGCTTTTTGGGTTGCCACACTGGGGTGCTCCTGCGGCTTGAATTCAGCCAGAACAAAAGCCTGTGTGGACCCACCCCCTCCAGCTCTACTGGGCCTCAAGTCCAAATCCGGGATGGCAGCGAGGGGCAAATCAGGGCACAGCTCTCAAGTGCCCAGATGCGACCCCTGTCACTGTGCCCTGAAAGGGCAACAGTTTGCTAGCAGGTAAGGCAGGATCCACACTGTCCCTTCAAGGCCACCTCAAATCTCGCTCCCCTCTCTCTAGGTATCCTAAGCCTGGCACGAATTTCCCAGATGCCATCTACTGTGGACGCAGTGTTAAACATCAGCCTCAAATCTCAGTCCTGGGAGGGGAAACCAGGCAGTGTCTCGCCGGGGCGCCCATTCGCAAACGAAACAATGGCAGAACGAAAGTTGTGTGATTTGTACACAGTCTCTGCCTCTCCAGCCAAGTGTGCCCCATGGCCCCGAGCTGGAAAGAGGCCACCCAACTGCATGCACGACTTCAGCTGCCTGCAGTTCGGACCAGGGGAAACTGTCACACGAAAGGACAGGGTCTCTGGGGAGGGCCGGTGAGGCTAAATCTCCCGGAAGGTGAAGGTGAAAGAGGGCTTTGCCTGTTGTTCTAGACTCATCAGGAAAACTCGGCAAGGCCACACCATTCCTGGTCCTTCTGGAAGCCAGCTTCATCAGAGGGCAGGGTGAGCACCTGTGCCTGATTCCTCACATCCTGCCTGGCAGCCATGCCCACGGTCCATATGCTCCTGCTCCCCAGCTCCTGAGTTCTCTTTGAAAACCACAGGCAACACTGGAAACTGAGCTGGATTCTTTAAATGTTACTCATTTATATTGATTGATTGACTGATTGATTGATTGATAGGTAATCTCTACACCTAACGTGGGGCTCAATCTCACGACCCTGTGACCCCGAGATCAAGAGTCACATGCTGTTCCAACAGAGCCAGCCGGGCGCCTTCTTGACTTTACCTTATAAACAACAAAATATCCTCCCAGAAAAAATTTCTATCCTGGCCTGATCTCCGCACACCCAAAGGGAGAATCCCCACCCCATCCTTGCCCAGGGACTCACTGCTGTGGTCCGAGGGGAAGGAATACCATGGTGACAAGGCACAGACTTTTCTTTTTTGTTTTAATTTTCTGTTGGTTTTTTTTTTTTTTTTATAATTTACCTCCAAATTGGTTAGCATATAGTGCAACAATGACTTCAGGAGTAGATTCTTTAGTGCCCCTTACCCATTTAGCCCATCCCCCCTCTCACAACCCCTCCAGTAACCCTCAGTTTGTTCTTCATATTTATGAGTCTCTTCTGTTTTGTCCCCTTCCCTGTTTTTATATTATTTTTGTTTCCCTTCCCATATGTTCATCCCTTCTGTCTCTTAAAGTCCTCATATGAGTGAAGTCATATGACTTTTTTCTTTCTCTGACTGACTAATTTCACTTAGCGTAATATCCTCCAGTTCCATGCATGTAACTGCAAATGGCGAGATTTCATTCATTTTGATAAGGCACAGACCTTTCTTCCTGGCGGAAGGTGAGAGGCTGTTCACAGGTCTCTCTCTGAAACCCAGCGATCCACTGAGGAAATCCCAGGCATCTGGAGGGATCCGTGCGTAACACGATGAAGAGTAAAAACGTCAGGAGGACGTCTGCCGCCAGGGCAAGTCGTCAGGCGTGCAGACCTTTTCAGGACTCCAGGACATCCTCCCACACTTCACACGGCTTTGTGAAGAAATCCGAAGGAGGGAAGGAGGAAGTGCATTTGACTAACCAAATAGCTCAACCGGTTTTCAGACACATTGAGAAAATACAGAAAATGACAAGTTTCCAAAGATTTAGAGCTGCATAAAGTTTTCTCTTCCTGCTAACAGAAATCATTACTGCAACCTGCCAGCATACATCTCCTCATGGCCTCCTGTGTTTATTCCTTGTAAATGAGGACTTTGCTACAAGTGAAAAAAATCTATTCCTGTGAGTTAAACACATACTCACACACACAAACACACACATCCACACACACCCACCCACCCCCCCACACACACGACCTGCGTGACTAACCAGATTAAGCATCCAACTTTCGACTCAGGTCATGATCTCGAGGTTTGTGGGTTCGAGCCCTGCGTCCACCTCTGGGCTATAAGCTGGGAGCCTGAAGCCTGCTTCTGATTCTGTGTCTCCCTCTCTCTCTGCTCCTCCCCTTCTCACATCCTATCTCCCTCTCTCAAAAATAAATAGACATGAAAAAATATATAAATAACCCAAGGAAACCTCTTTGAAGGGACCGTGATGCAGCTGAGAGACAAGCACAGCACAGGGAAGGCTGTCTGGATTAGAGCAGGGTGACTCAGGGAGCAAGGGAGAAGCCAGCTGCACTTCTCATGAACGGTCACTGCGACTGCAGAGAGACCAAGACACCAATTCATCAAGCCACCGACTCCCCACCGACTTCCACAAATGATACACCAACCTCGACAGGCACTGCATTGTTATGAATTACAGAGTAGAGAAATCAAGTCCTCTCTTCCCCTAGAAACCAGCCAGTGCCAAGCACGCACCGCTTACATCTGTGAGCAACTCTGTCACACTCAAGAACCACAGGTTCCCCGAGCATCCCATCTACACATCCATTTGGTCAAGCATGTCACTGAGGACGGCCCAGGCTCAAGGGGAGGCCTTAGACTCTACCTCTCAAAGGGAGTTGGAGACAAGCAACTACCTCCAATCGTGACTTTGATGTCATCATGGGCCACGTTTCAGCAGGTCGAAGACGTCATCACTTGTAGGACGCATCCTGATGTCACACGAATCAAAATGTGAAAGCAAGGTCAAGATGGAATTGCGACGTGTAGGACTTGCACGCTGATTTGTGATGGGAGACGTGTCTCCGCTGCCGGTGCAGCTCAAAGTTTGAACCCGGGCTACCTTACGTTCCAAAGTGAGGGCCAGGGAGCAGTCGTTCCAGGCTGAGACCATCTATCGCATGGATGGGATCTCTAAACAGCTACTAACGTTTTATATTCTAGAAACTTCTGCACAAATGCCAAAGGAAGATGTACAGTAAACCCTCATGAATCCATCACCCATCTTCCACCAGTATCAACCCACATGGTCACTTAATCATTGATGCATACCCTGACCTAACCCAGGGCGTCGAATTCCCAGAGGGTGGGTGAATTCACGTGTAAATCCCGGGGCATAAGGTGGCACCGTGAGCCCTTGCTGTTGTCCTCCTTGCAATCAATCCACGTGGCTGAGCGATACATATCGCTTTATTACCTAGATGCCACTGGGTAAATCTGAAGTGGATGTGCCAGGGCTCACACTGAGCACACATGAGTTAGCAGGTAAGTAACGGGACAAAACGGTTAGAATACTATCGCATGGGGAAGGGAGGGGAGTAAGAACCAGGGTGGGGGCAATTCAGTCGCAGTTTTCCCTGAAATAATGAGTGTGGTGGCACTTTGAGCAAAACGTGAAAAACAGGAGCACCTCGGTGGCTCACTTGGCTGAGTGTCCAACTTCCACTCAGGTCATGATCTCACGATTCATGAGTTCAAGCCCTAGGTCGCCTGTTTGGTGACAGCTCAGAGCATGGAGCCTTTTTTGGATTCTGTGTCTCCCTGACTCTCTTCCCCTCCCCCAGTTGCACTCTGTGTGTGTCTCTCTCTCCCTCTCAAAAATAAATAACCATTAAAAAATTTAAAAGAAACAAAAACCAGGGTCACTCAGCTGCCACAGTCAGGGGAGTATACAACTCTTGACACCTGGGTCGTGGGTCTGTGCAGAAGTTCCTTAACATCTTTAAAAATAAATCGAAATTAGGAGTACCTGGGTGGCTCAGTCAATTAAGCACCTGACTCTTGATTTCAGCTCAGATCATGATCTCTCTGTTGGTGAAAAAGTTCCCACATCAGGTTTGTGCTGACATTGGAGGGCCTGTTTGGGACTCTCTCTCCCTCTCTCTGACCCTCCTCCCCTCTCCCTCTCTCTCAAAAGATATCATTTTTAAAGTTTAAAAATTAACATAAATAAAAAAGAAAATAAGATGTTGGAGACTAAGACAACCTTAGCCCTCTATTTTTGCAATGTGACAATGCCATACTCACTGCTTTAATTACGAGTGAAAAATATTTTATTTTTGTAACTTTGTTTTTATAACCTTATTTTGAGACAGAGTACATGCGTGAGTGGGGGAGGGGAGAGAGAGAATCCCAAGCAGGGTCTGTGCTGCCAGCCCAGGGCTCGATGCGGGCCTCAAACCCACAAACCATGAGATTGTCACATGAGCCGAGGTCAAGAGTCAGACACTCAACCAACTGAGCCACCCAGGCTACCCTCATTAAAAAATTTTAAATTAACTGACATTATTTTTCTCCTGAAAATGTTTACAAATAGCTTTTACTTAATTTTCCGAGAGCATCCTGGCCTGAAAACCAGAGCCATGGCCCTGAAGCACGGAGGCTAGGCTGTGGGCCTCCCCTCAGCACCAGTGGAGAAAGGTTCTGTTCACCTCCTCTAAGGATGGCTGGCCGGACGCACTGAAAACAATCCAAGCAAGTGGGACGGCAGCCACCATTTGCGCAGGAGAGGCTGACCTACCCTCCAACTGCTGGATGTGCTCTGGTGTGTGTGCCCCGAAACCCTGTGGGCGGCCCCCATGCCCATGGCTCACAGCGGACGGAGGCCTTGGAGGCGGCACAGTGGGACACGGGCCTCCCTGCACCTGGCCCTCACCACAGCCCAGCCTGGCTGGCATCCTGGCGTCCAGGCCTGATGCTGCTTCCTCTCACGTGTGGGCAGGATGGTTTCCTCTTGCATCGCTGTCTCCCCTGCACGTCCTAGTGCCTTTCCAGAGTGGTTCCTGTCTCAGGGGTCCCTGAAAGTGCCTTCTACCAAAGCAGAGAACACTCACCCTCACCAGGCACACGCACGCTCGTGGCTAGGAGAGGCCCAGCACACTCGAGTGAGAACACCAACCGGCAGTAATCCTGATGCACGCCAGAGGTCCTCTTGACTATTTTCCATCTTCCACTTTCTGCCTGGACAGTCTAGGGCCTGTCGTGTGACCCGAGAGTCCTCTTCCCCGTGGGAGGGTTGGGCTCGTCCTCCCCACCCTGATGCCTCCGGAGTAGGACCAGGCAGAGCAGGCCTTCTTCAGAAACAGGTGGACTGTGGAGGTGGTCCCGTCTATGTCCAAATCTCTGGAACCTGTGCATGTGACTTTATTTGGAAGAGCAGTCTTTGTGAGTGCAGCTACGTGGAGGACCTGGAGACCACCCTGCACTCCCTGGGGAGGGGGCTGGGGAGTACACGGATGAATGTTCTTCAAAAGAGGAGTCAGGTAAGATACACCGAGAAGGGACAGGGCACGGGGGCCAGCAAGCACCGAAGCCGGGCAGGATGGAGCCTCCCTGCTCCCGCTGAAATCTGCCCACGCACCGTGTGGTGTAGACACAGCGCTGGCCTCAAGTCAGGACTGGGAAAGGTGCCGCAGGAAGACAAGGAGGAGAATCAGCAGAATCCACGCCACTTCTTCCCACCGAGGACTCAAGCGACAGGGGGGTAAGAGAAAGCAGAACGTCAGAGATGTTGAGAAACACCATCAAGTGAAGCCAGATCATTAGGAAGGAGGCAACAACCCCTCCTGGGCATGTGCCTGCTGCCCCTGTGCAGGGGCCATGGGGACAGACCCCTCCCGGTACCACGGACCACCCACCTGGGAGGTGGCAGGACTCGGCCAGCAAAAGGCGAGGAGGAAAGTGTGAAGTCACAATTACATTCAGAACACTCGACGTGGCACACAAGAAAGGACCTTAAGGGCAGCAGTGAGGAGGGTAGAGTGGCCTCAAGGAGGAGCGTGTAGCGGTAGGAGAGTCAAGGGTATTCGGTGGGACCTGGCGGGTCTGTGGAAAGGCCTGCAAGCCCCGGAACATTCAGTATGGGGCGAGCACAGCCAAGGATGGCTGACGCGTGTTCTCAGAGAGGCCACACCCCTCGGACATCTGCTCGGTGCTTGGTCTGTTTCTCAACTGACATTTCTTTTTTAAGCATAATTGGATTCACCAAATCAAGTTTTAATAAACCATGTGCAAGCTAATGTACCTGTGGGGAATTGGTCTGTTTCCAGAAACTCTCAGATGCCGAAGGCTTGCCCAGCTTTGGTGGGGAAAAAACAGAATCCTAGGTGTAAAACGCAGGGAAGCACTTTGTTGTTCCAAACCTCACACTTCACACTAAGGACTAGGAAGTGCAGAAACTAAAGACCAGCCAGCAAAGGTTCTGAACAGGAAGACACAGAATGACCTAACTATGCCCTGACAGAAAGGAGAAGGGAAGTCTTACTCCACAGAAAGAAACTATGTATCCTTCACAGTAGTAAACGATCGGCCCTGGCGGGAGAGACAGTACAGGAAGAGGAAATCCCAGCGATTGTCAGCTGTGCCCTCCACACGAGGCCCACGGGTCAGGGCGTCCATCCCTTGACCCAATGGCCATAAGCTCTCTGTGGCGGGGAGGGAAGGAACCATCCCAGAGTCGCCCGAGCTATGAGGGATCTTGTGCCAGAGCCTCCTGAGGTGGCCTCGTGAGGGCTGCTTTGGAATCTGTGTCTTCTCCTGTCTCTGCCCCTCCCATGCTCATGCTCTGTCTCTCTGTCTCTCAATAATAAATAAACATAAAAAACTTAGGAAAATCTAGAAATGGAGAATGAGGTCCACTCTTGAAACTTGTTCAAAAAAGAAATGTAAAACGTTGATTTCCGTAAGAACAGGAAGACCTTTATTAGAGTTGCACTACATTATTTCCAGGGTCTCGCGCCTTCCTCCTGGGTGGACACCCAGCACCCTGCCCCGCGGTGGGAGCCTAGTGCTTCCTGATTGGTCTTCTGAGAGTTCGGGTGCCAGGGAGCTCAGGGTGGGCGTGGGGCAGTGGTGGGGAGGACGTGCCCAGGTCCCCCCCGCCCAGGCTTGCCGTGACCCCAGCTCCCAGGTTCTGTGGGTCACTCCAGGCAAGCAGCCCAGGCCCCCAGGACTAGGCTCTGATAGAGCCCACGCACCGAGGACACCCACGATGCCTAGCTGTACTAGGTGGAAGAGCACACTAATATTCAAGCAGATAAGCAGAAGTTAGGAGTCATCTTAGATCATTGAAGCCTGAGCGGGCCACAGCCTTGTTACATACGACGTCGGCCATTCTCCACCATTGTTCACATTCCAGTCAAAGAGCCTCCCGTGGCGCCGTCGCCGAGGGGCTGGGGCAGGTCAGCATGTCACGGACCGACGACCAGCTGCATCTTCTTTGGCTGCATAGAGGACAGAGAGGAAGTGACCCAGAAGTCTGCAGGGAGAGTCTCTGCTGACCAAGCAGCTAAGTCACAAATGTCCTTTGGTCTACATTGTTTTCTCCAAGAAGGTGCCTTCCTAAAGTTTTGTCATCATCCAGAAATCAAGACTGATTGGAAATTAAAAAACAAAAGCGTATACTAAAGTTACCAGCCCTTTAAAATGACCTCGCCCTGCAATTTTGTTTACGGGTATTTACCCACGTTCCTGACAGCCATCGGACCCCTGCCCAGAAGGCAGCCCCAGGGGGTAAAGGGAGACAGGGCCACACTTGTGCCAGGAATCTGACCGGGCACAATCAGCAGAGTCCTGGGCTGCCTGGGCCTGCTCCACTGTCTATGTGAAATCACCTTCCTGCCATAGAAGATACTACCTTTTCGTTTTCCAAATAGTCTTTGAGCTGCAGACAGTGCCACACGCTGGGACAGTCCCACAGCACCCTTGCCCTTGCCCTGTTCTCCTCACAAGCATGTGTTCGTTCTTATGGCAATGACGACAGTCTTAAGTAGTGGTGTGGGAGGAAATCAGTCTTGGTTTTGTAGAAGGAGAATGCAACGTTTTGTGTCTTTTCAAATAAATAACTGAAACATTCCCCCAGAGCACAGGGCCCTGGATTGCAGTGAGATATCCGGCTACCCCCAAAACACAACTTACAGGCTCTATTCCCAGGCTGCAGCCAGCGTGTTATGATGTCAAAAATATTTCTGAAGACTATCAGTGTCAAATAGCAAAAAGGAAAGAAACCAAACTCCTCATCTCTGTGAAACTATTGGTTCCTCAATAGCTAATTGGTTTGTTTATTTATTTTTTATTGTTTTTTTTTTTCATTTTTGAAAGAGACAGAAACAGCAAGAGTGGAGCAGGGGCAGAGAGTTCGGGGGAGAGAGAATCCTAAGCAAACTCCCCACTGTCAGCTCTGCGCCCAATGCAAGGCTCACATTCACCCAGTGTGAGAACATGACCTGTGCCGAAACCAAGACTCAGATGCTTCACTGACTGAGCCACCCAGTCGCCCCTGTTTTTAAAGTTTGAGAGAGAAAGAGAGAGAGAGAGCGAACGAATGTGTATGAGGAGAAAGGGGCAGAGAGAAAGGAGGAAGAGGACCCAAAGCAGGCTCCACGCAGAAAGCAGCCAACCCACACTTTTTGTTACCTCTCAACTTACAAAAATACACATTTCGGGGAGCAGTGGGGTGGGAGAACCAGAAGGCACTACCACGAATCGTAGTGTTTTCATTACAGAAAGTATAAGGATGTGAAAGAAAACATATCAGCAACGTCTAAGGGACAGAATTCTCCCAGCATGGTTCCAGGAGCAAAAGGTCTACTTTCAGTATCAAATTGCATACAGCAAGGTGGCAACTATCCAAGGTATTGTAAAACACTTTTATACACTTCAAACATAGGGACATTCAAATCAGACCACTGTTGAACAGTTTCTACAAATTTGCATTCCCAGGGAACCAAAAGCCTGAGGGTTCCTACGGAATTGTGAGCAGTAACGGAAATAACGGCATTTCACCTGAAGTACAACTCAGTGTGCCAGTCGTGATCATTATTATGAGTTCTGAGAAGGAGACTACATTGAGGCAGATGGAAAGAAACCAACAGACAAGTCTGGGGGCTGAAGCGGAACGGCCTCTACGGGAAGGGGCTCTGTGGGCCCAGTGTGGACATGAGGCACCCCACTCCAGACCTCGCAGGCACTAGGGGCACTGAAGAGTGGCCACATGCCTTGCTTGCTCTCCAGTGTATCACAGAGCCCACTGAGTTCTGCCCTGGCTCAAGGCCCCGTCCCGTCAATTGGGAAAATGAGGTCACAGAAAAAGGTCTCCTTGCCCCTGTCTCCAGTGCAAGCCCGCTAGCCGGGCCCTGTGGAGACAGGGTCTCCCGGGCCCAGCAGGTGCAACGCATCCCCACGGCCCAGACGTCCCCGAGGTGGAGCGGCACCTGCCCCCAGTCAAGCTGTCATCCTGCGTGTCTGCACCACCTCCTGCCCAACTGACCGGGAAGCACTCCTATACGCCCCTCTGGCCTTCACCTGCCATCGGCCCACGTGTGCCAAGGCCCTCGCTGTGATGCCAGGTGACCCCAGGTTTTCCTCCACCAGCCACTATCGGGCGCCCCAGGGGCAGTCGCAGCAGGATCCTCGGGAACCACACCTCGCAGCTCCCGTACACAGGAGGTGGCAATGCGCCCGGTGTTTCCAAGGCAAAAGCGTCTCTGGCCTCTGTGCAGTTAGACTAACAGACAAATGTCCCCCTTGGCCTCAGAAGTCTCCAGAAAAGTTCCATGGAGCCCCGAGCCCCTAGGGTGGAGTCACTTAATTGGGCTGTCAGCTGCTCCCCTCAGCAAAGGCTCTGGGCACGAAGCGGTCAGCAGCTGTGAAGGAGCACCCGCCAGCCCACGTGCCCGGCCTCAGCCACGTGGCTCACCCTCCACACTTGAACCCTGCACGGGAGTCCAGTGGCTCCTTGCTCTCTGGAAAAGAAGAGAGGCTGCCTTCCATTTCACAAATCCTTATGGTCTCGGGAGACAGAACACGCCAATCTGATTCACATCAACTAAAGAGGGGGCTCCTGGCGTCACCCCTTGTGGCCTGGAGACAGAGCCACCACGACAGGGCGTCTCCTCTGTGGTGCTTCAAGCTCTTCTCTGCGGCCTTTCGAGAAATGTCATTGACACGTGCTGCCTCAGGGTACTGATTGTTTCTAAGACAGCCAAGTCGGAACCGCCCGCTGGCCACAACCATCTTCCCCTCCTCTGGTCCCCCCATTCCCAGAAGAACTGCTCACCTGTGCTCAGGTGGTCTAGCTTCACCGCTGTGGGGCCACGACACATCGCCAATCGGGGAGAGCCACACACGCCACCCCGCATGGGACCTGGGAAGGTTCGTGGCTCCTCCGAGGTTCACGTGTGTCCCCTGACTCGGACACCCTATCTCAGGCTTCCTGGCTCCCGACCCCACCACCCTGCACCCAGTCCTATCCCAGAGCTCTTTCCCATCTGCCCTGCCTGGGTGTGGAAGTTGGTCTGTCACCTTTCTTTTCCTCTGCAACCCAGACCATGTCATCTTGCTAGAGGAGGACACAAACAGAAGACGTGGCTGTGAGGTCGTGCCAGGAGGGCTCAGCTGTCCAGCCTGCCTGCCGCCTTCTCAGCCTCGTCCCCACGGCCGCCGGCCGCTCACGGCGACACAGCTCCCACCAGCCTCTCTCCTGCCACCACACGAGAGAGCACTTTGTGAGACGGCTTCAAACAGACCCTGTTCCTCAGCCGGTCTCCTGCCCGGGGTCTTCTGACCACAAGGCCACCTGTGACCGCGGCCAATGCCTCCGCAACCACGGGAGCACTGCGATCCTCTCTATCCTTCTCCTTGGCCAGCTCACTTCAGGCGGGTGACGGGCGTGACGTCCCTCTTATGGCAACTGCCCCAGGGTGCCACCCTCCAGGGGCCTGCACAGCCCCTTCCCTTGAGAACTCCAACATGCACACGAGTGGCCTGCACCGCATCCACTGTTTGCTCCCTTGGCCTCCTCACACATACCCGTCTTCAAGCCCTGGAATGGTGACACTCAGCACACTGGTGTCTTGCTGGCGAGGATCTCCGTCAGCCAACCAAGAGGCTGCTCTGTGCCCGGATCTTCCTGTGTACTTCTCTCTCCGGACACACATTCGCTGTGCCACCAGGAGTTCCGTGGACAGGGAGGGCCGCTTGTGACTCTACCTGCACTGACTTCTCTCTCCTACAAGCAGGCTCAACAAGGACAGCCACAGCACACCTTCGACTCTCCCGAGAGCCCCCGTCGGCAGCCGCACAGACCCCAGTGAGGCCTGAGTGGGCCTGCCTTTGGAGCAGGAGCCTGCTTCCTGCACCGAAGGGGGCCCAGTCAGCTACTCGAGGCACTGTCACACCAGAATGACTCTCACATGGTACCCATTTCCTACAAAGAAGCAAGCAAACCTTTTCATACCTTGCTGACAATTACTGTCTGCAGGACGCAGCTCACAAGCCGGCTGACCCACTCCCTCACAGGCGACTCACCAACGTCCCAACAGAGTTACAGCGATTACAAGTCATTCTCCAGTCTTTTCAAAAATATAAGAAACTGCGAGCACTGCGCTAACCCCACCAATGTCAAGGTGACCTTCACCACCATGGCCACGTGCCCACTCCCATGGTGACCCCACTGGCGTTGCGGAAGGGACCATAGCTTCCAGGGATGCTGGGCCGAACGTGGCACGCTGGACCCCTCCTAGCCCCACACCATCACCGCCACACTCGGTGGAGGGAGGCCGCCAATAAACCCACCCAAACACGAACAGAACTTTCCCTAACTTCCACTCCTCCTCCCATGGCTGCGAGCTCTGTCATGCCTCCCGGTCTCATGAGATTCCAAACCTAACCTCTGGAATCAGGTTTTACTTCTCCCTCTTGCCAACTACTAAGCTACCGGCTCCCTGAGCTACATCCAGTCACTCTGCCCATTCGGCCAAAGGATTCCTCTGGAAGATACACAGCAGGTGCTAACATATGTGTTTGTGAGGTGGTTCATGTTAGGTACGGTGAAAGGCAGTGTCGACCCCAGCTCCGCCCCATCATCAGTTAGGTGGTACCTGGAAAATGGATCACATCAGACTACAACACACTCAGGGTTATTGTGGGTAACTCTGATCCGGTTCGGGTCATACCATATCACACCCACAGTTCTACTTTGGAACCATGAGCTGGTTCGGGTCATACTGGTGACAGAGGGAAGCCGCCCCCAGCCGCATCTCAAACAGATCTGTGAACCGGGAAGTGTCATACCCATGGTGAAGCGAAGAGCCTCTCAATCTTGCCCGCTTTCATACGGCCCTCAGTGCTTCCATTTTCTGTAGAAGCCGATCCTGCAAAGCAGCAAATGACAACGACACTCACTGCAAGCAAGGTTAACTAGTCTTTGCATCAACACAGAGCACAAACTGGTAGTGGCCAGAGGAGAGGAGAGTAGGGGTGGTGGGCAAAAGAGATGATGGTGATTATCAGGCATCAGCATCCAGATATCAAATAAAGCCGTCTCGGGGACGAAAAGCACAGCACAGGGAATACGGTCCGTGATACAGATCTGTGAACCGGGAAATGTCATCCCCGTGGTGAAGCGAAGAGCCTCTCAGTCTTGCCCGCTTTAATACGTCCCTCAGTGCTTCCATCTTCTGTAGAAGCCGATCCTGCAAACAGCAAATGACAACGACACTCATTGCAAGCAAGGTTAACGATTCTGTGCATCAAGAGTCCGTTCAACACAGAGCACAAACTGGTAGTGGCCAGAGGAGAGGAGAGTAGGGGTGGTGGGCAAAAGAGATTTTGGTGGTTAGGGGGCATAATCATCCAGATATCAAAGCAGGCCGTCTCGGGGACGAAAAGCACACTACAGGGAATACGGTCCGTGATACCCTAAGGACTCTGTATGGTGACACACGGTGACCACAGTGATGGTGACGAGCACAGACTCACGTGTGCAATTGTTGAAATGGTATGCTGTCTACTTGAAACTGATACAACACTGTAGGTTCACTAGAATTCACGAAGAAATGCAAAACACTACTTGCATCAAGGGTGCTGAAATGCTGACCATCATAACCACGCTGGGTAAATTCAGCAGTTACAAACCCCAAGACCATTCTCTCCAAGAGTCCTCCAGTAAACACCCGGATCACCAAGTGAACGTCCTAAACCCTACTGAACAGTTAGGTCTCAGGCATAGCAAGGTTACAGAGGAGAAACACCGAGCCACTAGGACTTCTGCCTAATTAAGTAGAGAGGAGCAGGACTTCCTGGGCGGTGGGGGAATAGCCCTTCTGTGCCATAGGCACGTGCTCCGTCCTGGACCCTCTGCAGCCCAGCCTCACTTCTGCACACGCGGCACCAGGGAGCAAAACCGACGAGGAGTTTCGGTCACACAACAACCCCCTAGGCAGTGCCGTCCCAGGCAGCAGACACCGCCGCACATGGCTAACTGAGCGCCCAAAATGGGGCTGGTCCCGACCACAGGGGATGGACCTGTGAGACACTCCTCCGTGGGTTGCAAGGACTGAATGTGGAAAAACATTGTAGAGTAGCTCCCTCATGTCTACACTATTTACATGATACAATAACAGGTTGCCTGCATCGGGCTACATGAAAACTAACATCACCCGTCTGTCTGGCCATTTCAAATGCAGCCGCGAGCATCCTTGGGATGACACCCGTGTCACCTGTTACCTTCCTGCTGGGCAACACTGCACTCAATGAAAGGTTCACGCGAACATTTTAGCTTTCGAGCGAACCCCCGAAGGGACTCAGAAATCTGAACCCCATAGGCTGCTCGGCTCCAACTCCGCCACATACGTGCCATTCAGACTTGCGAGCGTGGGGCCGCTCGAAAGCACATTGGTGGCTCGCCTTGGAGGAAGTGTGAGCCCCAGAGGTCACCTGCTCCTTTCCAGTCTCAACGGATCACTGAATGATTGAGATGGAAATACCTTCTCACGTTGCGTTTCTTGTAACTGTTTTTTCAGATTGCCAACTTCTCCTAACAGAGACTTCTGAGAAAGATACAGTCCTTTAGTGTTGATTCTTGCAAATGTTCCACATGCTAGAGCATGCCTACGTTTCTCTTTACAATAACGCAGCACCACAGACAAGGCATGGAGCGCATGGCCATACCAACGAACAGGGTCACGTGACCACAGAGTGAAATGCTGTCTGTGAAACTACAGTAACAGCCTTTAGTCATACTTTGTCCATGTACAATTTCTTCACGGATCACTGTCTGACTGTACATATGACAAGTTCCTAAGTTTACTTGCAGCAGGTACACTGGTTTGTACTAGCTTTTAGGGTCTGTGATGCCTCAGTCACTTGGGAAACCTGACCTAAGTTTCGTACATATACTTCCAATCTCACATACAACAATTCTACCTAAAGTCTGGCCCCAGTGATCAAGGTAGAACCTCACGTGGGGTATAATAACGCACCTCATAACGGGTTTTACCCAAAACAGGTGTGTCGTGTAATTAGCATTGCTCACTGGTGTCTCCAAGTGCCAATCTTAGGGAAGATTCTGGGCTCATCTACAGGGACACAGGTGTAACCAGAACCGGTAGTATCAGGTCCGCATCCAACTGTCACCACCAGAGCTTCTCTCACAGAGATCCTGTGATACTGCTTCCCTCCCGTTACACCTCAAGTGTATCCGTTATGATGGTGTAAGAGTCCAGGCTTAGACTCTTTCCAACCCAGATGAAAAGAGGGAAGGCAGGAGATGGAACAGGAGATACTCTGTTCTCAGCTGGTTAAATGCCTGACAGAACTGCGCACTCCTACCGGTCCGTCTGGACAAAAGAGGTAGAAATTAGCTCCCCAGACAAGAACCAGCTCCCCAGACAAGAACCAGGCTTAAGGTTCCAGCACAGGGGCGGCAAACGAGGGCCTGCCGACCGCATCCAGCCACCGCCGGGTCCTATCAACAAAGGGTTATCGGCACACGGCCCCTCCCCTTAGTTATATACTGCCTATGGCTGTTTCTGTGCCCGTCTTTGATTAGCATGAAGCTAGCTTACTCCTCACGTCTCAGTTAGTAAAAACCTCAAATACTTACTCTCGCGCCCTCCCCAGACCACACTCCTCTTCTAGACAGTGAGACGCACCTTCCCGCACACATACGTCGGGCAGGGACAGGACACTGGGAACTTAACGCAGGCAGTGGGTAACAGCCCGCAGTTTTTCTGCGTGAAAGAATCATTTCTACTTTCTGTAGTGGCTGTTGGCCTCTGCTCCACGCTGCTCCTCAGGATCACAACGTGAGCGTCTCCTGTGTGAGGACGGGGGCACTCAGCCGCTGTCTCTCATGTCCTACCTTATCTTCCGCAGCAGCCATTCTCTCTTTTAGATGACGCTGAAGACGCTCGTCAGATTCGGAAAGGAGCTTGTCAATAGTGCTGGACCGATGTTGATTAGTCTCTTCCTTCAGTTTTTCTCTCTGCCTTACCTGAAAGAGAAGACGCAGGCTTCAAGCCAAAGTGCGAACACCGGCTCAGGCGTGCGAATGACCAGCGGTGTGACCCACACGCACGCCATCCTCGGCTGCCCCTTCCCACGGCACTCTTTGGCGTGCTTGTGCGTCACTGCCACCACCGACCTAGCAGGGCACAGAAACGCAGGAACCTGCTTCCCAGGGGTCATCACTTAGCAGGTGCCTTTGTTTCTGGGAAACAAAACAGGCATGGGCCCTCACGAATGTCCTCATTATTAGCTCTCAGATGGGCTCAGGAGGCAGATGTACATGCAGGAAAGACCATATTCTTAAGGGGATCAGCTGATCTACACACGGGAGGAGGCATATTCCGGGGCGGAAACAGAAGCTCGGATCTGGCCTCAGGGGGAAAGAAATGAATCCGTTGACAAAACCGAAAGATAAAAAAAAATCCCCTTTGGGAAAGATTCAATGGTGAGAAAGACTTTCACCTGTTTTTCGTGAAATTCACACATCTCCTGAACGTTTTGTAATGGAAACTTGTATTACAAATTCATAACTCATTACCTCAAGTAATTTCCGAACGTAACCGCAAAGTTCACGGGTCTGTGTTTTATCGAACTCTCATCAATCGTATGGTTTAAAAACTTGTTTCTACCGCATATCCTGAATTAACCCAAAACAGAAGCGGCGAGGACAGGCTGGCAGGATTCAGGGGCTCCTGCCGGGCGGAGGGCCGTGGGGTACGGAGTACACATGTGCCCTGCAGTCGGGGGGCCCAGGGAGGAGGAAGAGCCCACAGGACACACCCGCAGGCTAGGCAATGGACAGTCCCTCCAGGCTCGGGCTTCCTCATCTCTAAGCCACACCTGCTGGCACCTCTTTCCTTGGGAGCAGGCAACAGAAAGCACGACCACCACACCTCACACGCGGCAACGGCCATCACTTGGAAAAGACCCTGGCCACCCCACAAGAAGGGATCAGCACCCAAGTATTTTTCAAGCAAAGCAGCTTAAAAGTGTCCTTGGAATTGTCTCAGTTATACTAGAATCCTTATCTCAACACCTGTCCCTCCAAACTACCATACAGTCCTAAAGGCAATGAAGTGCTTCTCTAAGTAGGTGAGGTCGAATTCTCGGCCCAAGAGGCTAGCGTCTGGTTGTGCTCGCTTGTGTGCATGTGTCATGGCGGGCTGGGGTCAGACAACACGAGCCGTCACGCTGGCATCAGAAGCTTCACTCCGCGGAAACTCATGTTTTATTCTCTGACCCTGATGGCCAAGCACACGAGTTTCTGGTGTAAGTTAAGGGTGAGTGTTTTGAGTTTTCTGGTGAAAACAAAACCCGATGGCCTTGGATAGACATCCCAAGTTGGGGAGGCTGCTGCCTGGTCTGTCTCCTGGGTGTTTCATGTTGACGTCCGACCAGCTCCCGCAGGGAAAAATCTCAGGGGATTCAAGGGACACGGGCCTCCCTTTCGTCAAGGCTCGACTTCGCTATTCCTCTTCTTAGGAACATCTACCCCGACCTGTGCCTTTACATCTCAAGTAGAAATCCACGATGTGGGGACAAAGGTCAGGCCCGTGACCTGATTTCAGGACCTCACTCAGTGTCATGTCCTAAGGAAGGAGACCCCTCCTCTAGGCTGCCCTACCCCAGGCCAGTACCTCTGCTTTGGCCAAGGGACACCCACGAGGTCCCGTGTCAACCGTGAGTAGCTGCTAATGAGCTGGTGGGCACGGTGGGCTGTGCGGGTGCCTCCACCCCTAGGCGGCACTGCCTACGGGGCCCCAGCGCCCAGAGAACATTGTCCACAGGCTAGGAGTGTTCGCTAGCGTCCAACTCGCACAAGAGTGCACTGTACCCCTGATGGGATCGAGAAGGGGCCTGGCGTCCACGTGGGGAGAAGTGGGAAACAAGGGACCACTCCCTACCCCCACACCCCCAGCCTGCGCCTCATCCTCAACCACTGCCAGGTGCGCGGCTGCTCCGCTCGGACACGTACCCGCTGCAGTTCTTGGTTCTTTTCCTCCAGCTGGGCCTCCATCTGGCGCAGCCTTTCCTCTAGGTTGCCACGCCTCTGCTCGGCCTGTGGGCGACAGCGGGGTCAGAAGAGCTGGCTGCCCCACACCACACGCCGTGCCTACGCACGACAGGCTGTGAGCGGCCTTCCGCCTGCTCACAGTCCCTACCGGCCTCATGCGTGCCAGTGGGAAGCAGTGGGCTTCCATGCTGGTGACCGGGGGTAGGCAACTGTCTCGTCCCCACCCCGGGCCCCGGATCCTTGGACGGTGCCTCGTCCCCCGGCAGACACCCCTGGCCACTCAGCACGGACGGGAGGAAGCAGCAAGCGGAAAGAGCAAACAGGCGTGCTGCCTTCCGAAGCTGGGAAGTCACTTCCAATAGTTGAGCTTCCTCAGCAGCAGAGTGTCCAAAGACAAAGGGTCGGGCTACGTGGCTGACCAGGACAGGAGAGAGGACAGGAAGAAAAGAAACGGGAGACTTGGCATGCAGATCACAAAGGAGGAGAGGCTCTGTTGGAGCCTGGGCCTCTGGGCACCCAATGCCGCCTGCCCGACTTGATGGCAGCCTTGAGGGTCATTATCCCGTGACGAACCCCCCCCCCCCTTCCCACTGGGACCCTCACTGCACTGGAACCGGTGACACAGAAGCACCGACAGGCTCCCTGCTACAGGTTCCCTCAGCCCCGGTTCCGGAAGGATGGACTGGCTGCCCAGTCATGTGCTCCCTCGTCCTGTGTGCATCACTCGATCCCAGCACCGACTACATCATGTCTGGAAACTACCTCTTCAACTGCTGCCTTCCTCTGTGGGTGGTGAGGGCTGTGAGAACTGGGAGGGCAGGGACTGTGTCTGGCACGTTCCTCGACTCTATTTGTGGAACTTCCGAGTGAATTCCTTAAAGATTTATTTCTTACAGGGGTGTCTGGGTGGCTCAGTCAGTCGGGTTCTGACTCTTGGCTTCAGCTCAGGTCATGAACTCAAGGTTTGGGCGTTCGAGCCCTGTGTCAGGCTCTGTGCTGATAGCATGGAGCCTACTTGGCATTCTATCTCCTTCTTTCTGCCCCTCCCCTGCTCATGTATGTGCCCAGGCTCGCCCTCTCTGTCTGTCTCAAATAAATGAACATTTAAGAATTTTTTAAATAAAAACGATTGTGTTTGAAAGAGGATAGGATTTTCTCATTTCTCGGAAAAATTCTATGCTTTTTTTGTTTTTTGTTTTCCTTCGGTAAGCTCTACACCCAACGGGGAGCTCAGACTCATGACCCTGAGATCAAGAGTCCCAAGCTCCACTGACTGAGCCGGCCAGGCACCCCTGTCCTTCTCTTACCCAAGGCTACTATCTTGAGCTTTGAGTCGCTGACTTAACTCTGAAAAGCAGTGAGTCTTAGATGCAGCCAACGGCAAACAGCACACGTCGGACAAAACCGGAGGGAACAAAACTGGGGATGATGCCTGCCGTTTGGAAAGCATTCCAATCTCAGACAAAGTAGCACCGAAAACAGATCTCAGCTGGTTCGCGGACTTTGGCACGCCGACGTTACCGGTGAGAAATGAGATACAAGAACGGACCGCCTTGAAAATGACATTCCCACCATGGGACCCAGAAGGAAACGGGGGCCCCACCTTGCAGAGGGTGGCCACCCTCTGGGCCGGCTCGGCTTCCACCTCGGGCAGCGACTTGGCCTTCCTCGGGGTCTGCTGCAGCTTCCGCTCCGCCACCTCCAGGCGCTCTTGCAACTGGCGGTTTTGATCCGCAGTCTAGGAAATGAAGGCAAAGCATCAAAGTGTAGCAAGTCTTCTCTCCGTTTCCATTTTTAATAAAGTGAAACAAAATCTAAATGCAGAGATCTACTGTTAGTTCTGACTGAAGCCAACAGTTTGGCAGGTGCTTCAGAGTAAACCTTTCCTTTCTGCAAGGAGTCACCCACTGCCTTGGTCCTCCTTTCACTACGCAAAACATGTCTTGCCAAACTCTTTGCTCTTCTTTTTTTTTTTTTTTTTAATTTTTTTTTTCAACGTTTATTCATTTTTGGGACAGAGAGAGACAGAGCATGAACGGGGGAGGGGCAGAGAGAGAGGGAGACACAGAATGGGAAACAGGCTCCAGGCTCTGAGCCATCAGCCCAGAGCCCGACGCGGGGCTCGAACTCACGCACCGCGAGATCGTGACCTGGCTGAAGTCGGACGCTCAACCGACTGCGCCACCCAGGCGCCCCTCTTTGCTCTTCTTCAGGATCTTCAAAGAAGTCTTTCCAAAGACAAAGTTCCCACACATTAAAGAAAACCCATCTTCTGGAGGAGCTTGCTCGCTCTTCCTGACCAGTTAAGGAGAGACGGGTTCGGTCCTAACCCTTCGTAAACATATTTCTACTGTGGTCCGAGGGCTCGCTACATAGGACATTCTGAGGTGGGCACATCAGCCAGCACAGAGCTTCTGAGAGCATGCCTGATGCCAGCTGAGTTCTTTTTGGAAGTGTACCATTATTCAACAAAAACACTCTCCCTCTTGACCAAAAACGTGGAAAACTTCAAGGTGGAAATCGTAGATACGAGATTTTTTGTTAAAGGACTTTTTTTTAGGGAAGCCGAGGTGGCTCAGTCGGTGAAACGTCCACCTTCGGCTCAGGTCACGATCTCATAGCTCATGGGGTCAACCCTGCCTCGTGCTCTGTGCTGACAGCTCAGAGCCTGGAGCCTGCTTTGGATTCTGTGTCTCCCTCTCTCCCTCTCTTGCCCTCCACTGCTCATGCTCGCGCGCTCTCTCTCTCTCTCACTCTGGCTCCCTTTCTCAAAAATAAATAAGCATTAAAAATATATAAAGTCATTTTAAAAATCATGCATAAGGTGAGGTTTTTGCAAGGTTAACGTTTGTTCCCACAGACTCCTTCCATCTTCTGTGTGCATAGAGCTCTGTGTGTATATACAGACCGCGTATCATGCTTTAAAACCCTCAAAAAAAAATCACGTGCTGTACACATAGTATTTCACGATCTGCCCTTTACACTCGTGATTTGGAACATGTTACGTGCTCTCAAACAGCATTCCTCCATGTCATTTAATGGCTTCCTAGTATTTCACTTTGATTATGATTTTGGGTCGACTGACACATTTGACAAACACACCAGGCAAACTCACTCTGTTTCCAAGAAGCTGGATGTGGTTTTCCTGTTCAATGCCGGATGACCTGAGACAACCAAGGAAGAGACGTGCTGCTTCCCAAAACACAGGGTCTCACATCCTCACGCCAGACTGTGCTTCTGCACCTGCCATTCCCCCCGATCTCAGGTACTAACCAAAACGGCCAGCTGCCTACACATTCCCGGCCACTCCCTGCTCCTTTGGAAACAGTGCTAACAGGCAACAGAGTCACGTGCATGGAAGACAAGACAAAGAAGGAATCAAGGAGGGGAGCCCCATAACATGCTTCCATAAAATTCGAAAGAATTAAACCCTGGACGTTGAAGTAACCCCGCCGGTCAACACAAGATTCTAAGATCCTAAAACCTTGACATTAACACTTGGTCCTTAACTTGACTTGTAATTAATAAAAGTGGAATGAAGTTCAATGAAACCAACGACCTGTCGATGCAGAGAGTCCTTCTTTGTGATCTCGTTTTCAAGTTTATCCTTGAGGTCGTGCAGACAGGTGGCTTCGTGCTGTGCCCTGAGGCAGCGCTTCTCAAGGTAGTGATCCTGTCTTGCATGTCTTCCTTCTGGGCCATGGCCTACAGCAGGTATTTCAGAGGGAAAACAGGGAAAGAATCAGCGTACGACACATTAACACACTGCAGACACAACAACCGGGCGAAATCCTCATTTTCCAAACAAACAGAAAAGTAGCATCCTCGGGGCACCTGGGTGGCTCAGCCGGTGTCGCTCTGTGAGTTGGCGCCCCGCGTCAGGCTCTGTGCCGACAGTGCGGAGGCTGCTCGGGATTCTGACCAGTTACCCAGGCTTATTCTCTCCCAGGTGTTCAAAGACAAACAGATAATAAAGTCTCCCGGAAGTCACAACCTCGGTTGCCTCCGGACACCGTTGAGCTTTCCACAGAACGGCGCCTTGCCTCTGGAGGCACACACCATGAGACAACCATCCTTTTTCCGGGGAAAAGGTGGATGAAATCTCATCCAATCACCACAAAGTTGAAGCAGCCGTGTTAACAAGTGGAAGCCAAACTCCACCTTTCATATAACTGGAAGCCATCTTCTATAGCCTAACCCTGTAACAACATTGTATCCCATGGTATCTGACACTGCACATGGAACCAGAACGTCCTGCCCTGTGTTTCTTGTCCAACACCTGAAAGATTCCTCTTCCAGCCCTCCGTGTTTACTAAGCAATTTATGTCAGCAGTCTCAAGAATGAAAGGGATGAGTCCTAAGAAAGGATTTTCTAAATTCTCTGCATATTCAACTCTGCTGAGGGGTCTCTACCCACCTCTGCCAAACAACAACTTCACTGAACAGGTTACATAATTTCTGCAAATACTTTTGTTTTAAATTCTGACACGACCTCACCCACACTAAGGTACTAAACAGACTGCTCGTGCACGTACACCCTCGAGGGTCTGACAGGGTCTTCCCGAGGTGGCATCGCCGGGCTGGGGGTGGGGTGTGCGGGGACTGTCCGCAAAGGGCAGCTCACAGTGACAGGAGGAGGCGCAGAGAAACCATCCTACCCTTACTAGTTTCTGTGACAATGATCAGATTCCCATCGACGACCACACGTGCAGAAGCGGCCGCACTCCTCCATGACCTCACACCAGGACCAGCGGGCTGCCCCTCGCTCACTCTGACCGCCACGACCAGGGGTACGGAAGCCCTGGGAGGAGGGCAGGGCGGCAGAGGCGGCCGTGACGGCCCCTCGGCAGAGCCGCCCTCGCACGGTCGTGCCCCCGGAAGCGACCTGGCAGCACCACGCTGGTTCCTACGTGCCGAGTGTATTTCCAAAACGGACCGAGAGCACGGCATGGGCCAAGCTCAGGTGGCCCACACTCCACACCCGAGGCCACTCCGCCGCCTGCCCGCCAGGCCTTGGCAGGGGAGAGCCCAGGGAGGACAGATTCCACCACGCAGACGGGGAGGCAGCCCGCCCAGGCCCCGGAGTCACGTCCCGTTCTGCCGCTACTTCTACCAAACTCCAAACGTTCAAAACCCGTGGGAGACGAAGGACACACTGGGCAAGGCTGAACCAAACACCCCACGTTTGGCTCGACGACGGCGTGGCCATTTCAACCGACACTCACTTCACGGACATCTCTTTGTAATATTGTGTTCATTGCTTCAGAAAAGATGAGGTCTTTCCTTGAGATGTCTAGGTCCTCTTCCAGCTTGGCCACGAGAGTGCACAGGGTAGCCAGGAGCTCTTTCATCTGGCTCTGCACCTTTGAACCTCAGAAAGGGAAGCAACATGTGAGGGCCCCCACTGCTAGTCTTCATATGTTGTTTTAAAAACAATGGATAAAAAGGAAACCCCCTCCAATCAAATCCTGGGATGATGTCTGGAGCTGAACTCTGCGTGTGGCCCCGAATTCTTCTTCTACGAAACTACACCCCTCCAGTGCCACACGTAGCTGCTCTCTCACCTGGAAACAAAGGGATTGAGTTTGTACACAGAGGTGTTTCATTAGTCCTTACTATACAGTTACCCTAAGATCCCCTTCGCCTCAAATAACATGACAGAATGCTGCTAAGGTTTTTCACGGATGCTCGTGTTGACAAACTTGCTTGTTAACCGCTTTCAATTTTACATTGGAGACAAATCTTCCCCGAAATAAACTACATCATGCAATTTGTACTAGCCCATCGATACACACAACATTTCCACCAACTACTGCTTTTTAACCATACAGACCTGTCTTCTTACAAGAATTCAAGAAGATGAAAAGGAAACTCCAGTCACACAAACACACAAAGTGTGCCTAGAACACACAGCATGTGCACAAATTGAGAACCGCCGTGGCTAGGCACACCGTTTCAGCCTCGGTTTTGTCCTTCTCCAATATGGAGTTGAGGACCTTGAGCACCTCCGCCTCACTGGACACGCCGGCCGGAGTCTTCGCCTGTCGCCGTATGACTGTTTTTTGAAGAGCTCTCTCGTGCCTGGAGACGAGGAACTCCAAATGTTCCAGCAGCAGCTGGCGGGAGAGGCAAAAGGAAAACCGTGTTTCAAGAACACCTTCAATTCCGGGCCTCAAGTTCACCAAATGCAAAACCAAGTCTGAATCCCTTCAATTCAGTTCCCAGGGAGGGAGCCACCCCCTCGAATGTGTTAAAATAGCCTTACTCCTCCTCGCGGATCAAACAAGGTTTGAGAACAATAGGTCCCAGCCAACTCCATGGGGACATGTGGACAAGGGGAGTGAATGGTGTCCTGCGTTTAAAGACACTGGCAGTGCGCCTACTGACCCTGGTGTTGTTTCTCTCCGCCTTCAGGTTGGCGATCTCCTCCTCTCTCTGCACGAGCTGCTCCCTGCAGGTGTGGAGCTCTGCAGCGAGAGCTGCACACTCCTGGGGTCGGAGAGGGGACAAAAGTGGAGAGACACAGGGGGTCTTTACCAGAGCACACCAGGCCTCCGTGGCCCTCCAGAGTCCCAGCACCCACCACCCTCAAGTAGCATCACACACACCAGTCCCCTCCTCACCACCCACAGGAGTCCCGGGGATTTTCGGAGGGACCGACACTCAAGGGGACAGACATTTTCAGGTGCCTGGCAGGTCTAGGACTCAGGAACTCTGCTGACTCGGGAGCAACAGGCCGAGAAGCCTCCTGCCCATCCCCAGCCTCTGGCCTCGTCTGGCAAGCAGGCTTGTGGAGCGGCAGTGGGGAAAGGCTGACGGTACTCAAAAGCTGCTGTCTCAGCCTGAACCCCTGGCACAATCAGACTCAACCATACCCGATGGACTTTTCAAAAATGATGGTAGGACTCTTGACGAAAGGGCGAGTTTACGACTTCTTTCCTTAGTCAAGCAGGAAATATTATGGAGGAAGGGTTTCTGAGGAGAGTGATGCCAGGGCCCACCACCCCGCGTGGGGCTTCTCTCCCGCCAATACTGGGCGCCCGCCCAGGACATGGCGTACAGGTGGGCTCCAAGGAGGTGGACGCACACTCTCCAGTCAGTCGAGCGCAGAGCCCGGTGCAGGGCTCAATCCCTGAACCATGACATCATGACCTGAGCTGAAACCAAGAGTCAGACGCTTCACGCCCTGAGACACCCAGGTGCCCCAGAGCTTTTGTCTCTGTAGGACAAACGAGGGGATAAACGATCACTTAGCAACTGACATTCCAAATAAAGAGAGATGTTGATTTCAGCAATTCTAGAAAATCCAAGTACAAACTGGTGACATACTTCAATTTCTTTCATAAATTAGCCCTTTCCAAATCAACGGGAATGTTACCACAGAACTGACCACGTTCCTTGCAATCTGACTTCACAAGGTGAACCCACAGACGCCTATCTGATCCTTGATGTAGGACTGTGCAGGCCCATTTCTATGTGGGGATTATTGTTCCTATAAATACATTGGAAACTTTTCTGGAGATGTGTGACGTTTGGAAAGACTGGCAGATGAGCTGAGCAGCTACGAAGTATCAAAACTAGTAAGTAAAAGGGAGGCCACGAGTGCATGAAATACACGCAGATACTAAGCTATTAGAGCATTTCCTCTCCGAAAACATACACAAACCTACTCTAACAAGATAAAACGTATCATTTGGCACACAGAAACTGACCGTACCTACATGGTGCCATCTGCAGTCAAGAGCAAGGCAAACAAATGTGGAGACGCAGGATTAAGTCCTACCCGCATAACACGAGCTGTAGCAGACGCTGTCCTCTGGGGGAAGTGTGCACCACCTCCCGTTGCTATTGAGGTCCCCTCAAGTGTTGCACGAATCCACGAATCTGCTACTCAGCTCTTGGGAAGCACTTCCTTTCTCCAGTAAATCAAGCACCACAGGAGAAGTGATTTCTCAGGGTTCCTGCGTCATTTTCACCGGGTTAAGGGCAATACCATGAACCTTAATTACAGCCTGGGACCCGTTTGAAGTGTCCCCAGGGATGCTGGACGTGCTCCCGCGATGCAGAGAAGACTCATGGTATGACAAGAAAAGGCTGAATGGCCTGACATGTACTGAGGTCCACAGCTGCAGCTGCCAGCCGGCCAGCGTGAGGACCATGGAGGCACAAAGAAAGGGAAATTCTCAAAGCTCTCGCTGCAGCTACCCCAGCACATGCAAAAACCTGGTGCTATTGGTGAGACATCTTTGTGTCTCGTGTGGAAGATGTGGCATCTCTGTGGATGTAGGACTGCTGTGAGACGGGCACACCTGCAGACTCAACTCAAATTGCAAGACAAGTGAAGAGCTGACATCACGACGTAAGGCAGAAGGAAGGGGAGGATCGAAAACTGGCACATTTCAATGCAGGCACAGGATAGCTTGGTGATTTTAGAAAGGGGTTTGCCTTTGAAAATGGTCCAGACAATAGGAGAAGCAGCTTCTACCACGAAGAGGAAGCACATGGTTTCCCAGACGCCCCAGAGAAGATTGCAGAGAAGCAGGAACTACCATCCACCGCATGTCAACCACTCCAACACAAAAAGTGAAAACCCAAGAAAATCAGTTGAGGAGACCATGGCTGCCTGCACAGGTTTTTCATGCAGAAGGAGGTGCCCTGTCGGGGGCAAAATGCCACAAACGACATTGATTCACGAGAAAGACAAGTGAGCAGCAAGATGTTGGGTAGGAAGGGGTGAAGCAGCTACTGACTGAGCGGATACAGGCGGGGGTGTGATCAGGGCGGCTGGCCCTGTGTAGGAAGCTCACCCCAGGGTCCTGAAGGCAACAAGTCCCAGTGGCCAGTGGTCTGGCTGCACAACCAGCGCCCTTGCCCTGGACCAGTTCCATCCCGGCTCTGTCCCTCAACTCAGGAAGTACGCTGAAAGCAAGGGACTGTCCTCTAAAGTTCTTCTGACATTGGACAATGTCCTGGCCACCCAGAACCCCACGGGTCACCACCAAACGTGTCTTGGCGGCTCACTCGCTCTGGAGCGCAGCGGGTCTAAGTCAGCCTGCGGACCAGGGGCCACGAGGATCTGTGAGGCCCATGACACAGGCACTTTACAAGAAGGACAGTCAATGCTACAAAAGAGAACCGCCACAGAGGGAACATTATGAAAGTCAGGAAGATGCCAAGGGACGTTACAAAAAACTCTGGGAAAACCATCAAGCCCAACACAATCAAGAAATCCCTGCTAGAGATGACTGTCCATACGACGTGCGTGATTTCCAGGACCTATGACACAGCCAATCAGGAAACTCATGAATGAGACTGTGCATATGGCAAAAAGAAAAAAAAGAAAAAGAAAAAGAAAAAGAGTTGGGGGATGCAGGGATTCAAAATGCGTATCCTACAGAAGGTCACGAGCACAGAGAAAAGCCCAGAGGAGGTCACAGAAGAAGACAGCACAGAGAGGAGTGCTGGCGAAGCAGACGGAGGGCGAGGAAGGCGGCATGGAAGTGGCGTCGCTGGAAAGCACGCTGCCACCAGGAGTGATCCGGCAGAGTCTCGGCTCCTTTCCCACATGGACCCTTCCATGACAAGGGCGCTGGGACTAAAGCCAGCCAGCCGTCTATGGAAACATTGGCCAGGAACAGAAAAGCCCTTCTGGAAAGCTGCACAGACAGTGCCCGTCTCCACCCCCATACCGCCAGGCCCCAAGGCCCAAGACTGCCCCATCTAGCGGGTCCCCCCCACCCCATGCAGGTCTGCATATCAGCACATTTGTGAGGACCCACCCCCACTTTCCAGACAGCAAATCCTCACCAAGGTGCTCAGTGAACCACTTCGCCTGCCATGCACACGTCTGTGCGTGAAAATCGAGGGAGCATGCGGCCAGGCCGCCCGGGGCGCATGTGTGTCACCACCGCCTAAGCGTTCATCAGGAGGAACATCGTGTGCGAGACTTGTGTGCACTTGGACAGCCTATCCTCACACGGGCATAAGGGCAGTAAGATCTGACATAAAACGAATAACGTGTCGTTCCGTAACCTGGCTTTCAAACAATGACATTTCCTTCTGGCAGGCCTCTCTCTGTCCCCGCCCAGAGAAAATGCCTCTCAGCCTACTATCACAGGCCGTTTTTGTAATGTCACAATGTGTCCAGACTGTATTAGGAATATGGCTGTAAAACTGCAGGCTAGAAAAGCTTGGTAACCATGCATTCACCCGTGTATCTCCTAGGCCATGACGAAGCAATCGTACTGATTACACCAGGCCATCATGAAGCATTCACCCTTCGTTGGTAATGCATGAACTGTGACACCCGTAAATACACAGGAATCTTTCCAATTCCTCCCATTTCTGATGCATAGTGCTAATGATACGCGTAACAACAGCGTAGTGTGTCACCTAAGCCGGCACTGATGTGGGTTCTGATAGACAATTCATTCTAGAAACAAACGGAGAATAAACTTAGGGATCAATACAGCGCAGAGCTGTGCACCTATTTCCCTGTGACGTAAAACTGTTTCTCTAGCTTACTTGACTCGAAGAATATAGCATATGACACATACAAGATACAGGTGCTAATGCACTGTTTGTGTTTCTACTCAGGTGACTGGACGACAGGAGAGCTTGAACAGTTAAGTGTTCTGGGGACCAAACGTTATACATGGATTTTCAATTGTGGGCAGGGTGGAACCCCGAACACCAAGTCGTTCTACGGTCAGCTCTACTCATCCTTGGGGAAGAACGAAGCAAGCACGACCTTTGTGAACAACAGAAAAGAGTAAAATAGAAATAGATTTTCTGTTTTAATTTTTTAATGTCATTCTTTATTTCTTAGAGACGGAGAGCAGCAGGGGACGGGCAGAGTGAGAGGGAGACAAGGAATTGAAAGCAGACTCCAGGCTCTGGGCTGTCAGCTCAGAGCCCGTCTCGGGGGTTACCTCGCCAAGAAAAAGTTCATGACGGGGCCAAAGTCAGCCGCTTACCTGACTGAGCAACCTAGGAGCAGAAAAGGAGAAGTTTAGACGGTCCTTGTACACAAGGCATACGTGTTTCCCCAAAGGAGTTAGTGACCAAGTTGCTCAGCAACACCCAGCACTAAGGGCCAGCAGGCAGGACACAGATTCAGAAAGAAAGGCCGTCTTCTCAGAGAGCGAGGCGTATTGTACACGGATGGGGCAGGACGCCAGCATCTCTGCACAGCAGGAGGCGCCCCCCGCCCCACAGCCAAGCAGCTGCGAGGTGAGTGGGGCCGGCGCAGGGAAGACCGCAGGACTCGGCCCCTCCCCGAGTCCACCCGAGTGATGACAGGGTACAGATCTCCAGAGACCTCACAGATGGCCTCTGAGACAGGCAAGCTCCACGCCACAGGACCCACGGACCAGCAGGGAGAGGGAAGAGCAGGAAAGAGGCAAAGCCATCTCCCTGGCTTCTGACCACCGGACCAGGGAGCAAGCTGCTCTGTTCCCAGGAGGAGGCACAGGTGTCGGGAGGAGGGTGGCGGCCCGTGTGGAACTCAAAGCGCCCACAGTCCGCCCAGACGGAGCTTCACTACGAGGTGCTTGGAAAGGCGTCCGGGAGACAGAGTGGGGTGCATGAAGGAGAACACAGGGCAGCCGAACCTCCCAAGGAAAACCGCCTCCCCGAGTCTGACCCACGCCGACCCATGGGACCAAACGGCCATCCTGCAGCCGCACTGTGCACACGTTCCCCCTATTCCACCGAACCACACACTCCCATGCCCTTCTATTGCTCTCCGTAAAACCGCATACGTCTCTGGGCGAGGTAACTGCAGCACATAGTGTTCAGCACCTAGTACCGTGCCTGCCATGCACTCCAGAACAGGTGAATACTTTAGCGTACGCCTTGTACCCACACACGTAAATATTACACACGCTGCTTTTAAACATTACGTAGTTCTGTATAGGATATAAAGACGCACACTGTCCTGTGCTTTCTGTGATGGGTGATGTGAGGGGCTTGTACCTGCTGCCTAAAGCACGAATCTTAGAGCTCAACCCACACATTACAAGGAGCCACTCTACCCAATGACGTCTACACTGCATCCATTCTCGTCTCCTCCCCCAACCCACTATCCACACAGAACCAGCACCAGCTTTTAAAAAATTCAACAACATCATGCCAGTCCTTCCCCCTGAGGACACAACGACCCCAGGCCCTTATCTGAAAACCCAACTCCTTACGGGGCAGGTTCTGTCCCAACACCAGCTGCCTGGTGCCTCACCTGGCTCCGCTTCCCCTTCCATCGCTCACAACAAAGCCAAGCTCCTCCTTGACCCCGGCCCTTGGCCTCGGAGTCGGGCTGCTGGGAGAGTGCTCGGTCGGCCTCAGCTCCCGAGCGACCTCTCCGGAAAAGGCCTTTCCGGAACCACAGTGCGCAAGGGAGCGACATTTCCTCCTAACCCCTTCACTCGTTCAGATACACTCTTCTCAGATGTGCCTCCACCACCGTCTCCGAGGAGCACAGCAGCCAGAGCCTGGCGACCACAATGGTGCAGCGTCACAAAAGGGCTCAGCAAGGGTGGGTGGTTGTGTCTCTGCAGATGATTCGGGTGCACCAACACAGAAGCCCTTTCTGTGGGGGCTACACTGTACACATACGGACATCCTAAGGACTCTAAACCCGTATCTTTCTAGAATAACACTGAATGTAAATGGACCAAATGCGCCAACCAAAAGACATAGGGTATCAGAATGGATAAAAAAAACAAGACCCATCTATTTGCTGTCTACAAGAGACTCATTTTAGCCCTGAGGACACCTTTAGATTGAGAGTGAGGGGATGGAGAACTATTTATCATGCTACTGGAAGCCAAAAGAAAGCTGGAGTAGCCATACTTATATCAGACAAACTAGACTTTCAATCAAAGGCTGTAACAAGAGATGAAGAAGGGCATTTGATAATAATTACAGGGCCTATCCATCAGGAAGAGCTAACAATTATAGATGTCTATGCGCCGAATACAGGAGCCCCCCAATATAGAAAACAATTCCTCATAAACACGAGCAACCTTATTGATAAGAATGTGGTCATTGCAGGGGACTTTAACACTCCACTTACAGAAATGGATAGATCATCTAGACACACGGTCAAGAAAGAAACAAGGGCCCTGAAGGATACATTGGATCAGATGGACTTGACACATATATTTAGAACTCTGCATCCCAAAGCAACAGACTATACTTTCTTCTCGAGTGCACGTGGAACATCCTCCAAGATAGGTCATATACTGGGTCACAAAACAGCCCTTCATAAGTAGACAAGAATTGAAATTGTACCATGCATACTTTCAGACCACAAGGCTATGAAGCTTGAAATGAACCACAGGAAAAAGTCTGGAAAACCTCCCAAAGCATGGAGGTTAAAGAACACCCTACGAAAGAATGAGTGGGTCAAGCAGGCAATTAGAGAAGAAATTTAAAAATATATGGAAACAAACGAAAATGAAAAGACAACAATCCAAACGCTTTGGGATGCAGCGAAGGCAGTCCTGAGAGGAAAATACATTGCAATCCAGGCCTATCTCCAGAAACAAGAGAAATCCCAAATACAAAATCTAACAGCACACCTAAAGGAAATAGAAGCAGAAAAGCAAAGGCAGCCTAAACCCAGCAGAAGAGGAGAAATAAGAACGATCAGAGCAGAAATAAACAATATAGAATCTAAAAAAGACTGTAGAGCAGATCAACGAAACCAAGAGTTGGTTTTTTGAAAAGATAAACAAAATTGACAAACCTCTAGCCAGGCTTCTCAAAAAGAAAAGGGAGATGACCCAAATAGATAAAATCATGAATGAAAATGGAATGATTACAACCAATCCCTCAGAGATACAAACAATTCTCAGGGAATACTATGAAAAATTATATGCCAACAAATTGGACAACCTGGAAGAAATGGACAAATTCCTAAACACGCACACTCTTCCAAAACTCAGTCAGGAGGAAAGAGAAAGCTTGAACAGACCCATCACCCGCGAAGAAATTGAATCGCTTATCAAAAATCTCCCAACCAATAAGAGTCCAGGACCAGATGGCTTCCCAGGGGAGTTCTACCAGACGTTTAAAGCAGAGATAATACCTATCCTTCTCAAGCTATTCCAAGAAATAGAAAGGGAAGGAAAACTTCCAGACTCATTCTATGAAGCCAGTATGACTTTGATTCCTAAACCAGACAGAGACCCAGTAAAAAAAGAGAACTACAGGCCAATATCCCTGATGAATATAGATGCAAAAATTCTCAATAAGATACTAGCAAATCGAATTCAACAGCATATAAAAAGAATAACCCACCATGATCAAGTGGGACTCATTCCTGGGATGCAGGGCTGGTTCACCATTCGCAAATCAATCAACGTGATACATCACAGCAAGAAAAGAAAAGATAAGAACCATATGAGCCTGTCAATTGATGCAGAAAAAGGCCTTTGACAAAATTCAGCACCTTTCTTAATAAAAACCCTTGAGAAAGTCGGGATAGAAGGAACATACTTAAACATCATAAAAGCCATTTATGAAAAGCCCACAGCTAACATCATCCTCAATGGGGAAAAACTGAGAGCTTTTTCCCCGAGATCACAAACGCGACGGGGATGCCCACTCTCACCGCTGTTGTTTAACATAGTGTTGGAAGTTCTAGCATCAGCAATCAGACAACAAAAGGAAATCAAAGGCATCCAAATTGGCAAAGATGAAGTCAAGCTTTCCCTTTTTGCAGATGACATGATACTATACATGGAAAATCTGATAGACTCCCCCAAAAGTCTGCTGGGACTGATACATGAATTCAGCAAAGTTGCAGGATACAAAATCAATGTACAGACATCAGTTGCATTCTTATACACTAACAATGAAGCAACAGAAAGACAAAGAAAGAAACTGATCCCATTCACAATTGCACCAAGAAGCATAAAATACCGAGGAATAACTCTAACCAAAGATGTAAAAGATCTGTATGCTGAAAACTATAGAAAGCTTATGAAGGTAATTGAAGAAGATATGAAGAAATGGAAAGACATTCCGTGCTCATGGATTGGAAGAATAAATATTGTCAAAATGTCAATACTACCCAAAGCTATCGACACATTCAATGCAATCCCAATCAAAATTGCACCAGCATTCTTCTCGAAACTAGAACAAGCAATCCTAAAATTCATATGGAACCACAAAAGGCCCCGAATGGCCAAAGTAATTTTGAAGAAGAAGACCAAAGCAGGAGGCATCACAATCCCAGACTTTAGCCTCAACTACGAAGCTGTCATCATGAAGACGGCATGGTATTGGCACAAACACAGACACATAGGCCAATGGAATAGAATAGAAACCCCAGAACTAGACCCACAAACGTATGGCCAACTCATCTTTGACAAAGCAGGGAAGAACATCCAATGGAAAAAAGACAGTCTCTTTAACAAATGGTGCTGGGAGAACTGGACAGCAACATGCAGAAGGTTGAAACTAGACCACTTTCTCACACCATTCACAAAAATAAACTCAAAGTGGATAAAGGACCTGAATGTGAGACAGGAAACCATCAAAACCCTAGAGAGGAAAGCAGGAAAAGACCTCTCTGACCTCAGCCGTAGCTATCTCTTACTCGACACATCCCCAAAGGCAAGGGAATTCAAAGCAAAAATGAATTACTGGGACCTTACGAAGATAAAAAGCTTCTGCACAGCAAAGGAAACAACCAACAAAACTAAAAGGCAAACAACGGAATGGGAAAAGATATTTGCAAATGACATATCGGACAAAGGGCTAGTATCCAAAATCTATAAAGCGCTCACCAAACTCCACACCTAAAAAACAAATAACCCAGTGAACAAATGGGCAGAAAACATGAATAGACACTTCTCTAAAGAAGACATCCGGATGGCCAACAGGCACATGTAAAGATGCTCAACGTCGCTCCTCATCAGGGAAATACAAATCAAAACCACACTCAGATATCACCTCACGCCAGTCAGAGTGGCCAAAATGAACAAATCAAGAGACTATAGATGCTGGAGAGGATGTGGAGAAACGGGAACTCTCGTGCACTGTTGGTGGGAATGCAAATTGGTGCAGCCACTCTGGAAAACAGTGTGGAGGTTCCTCAGAAAATTAAAAATACACCGACCCTATGACCCAGCAATAGCACTGCTAGGAATTTACCCAAGGGATACAGGAGTACTGATGCATAGGGGCACTTGTACCCCAATGTTTATAGCAGCACTCTCAACAATAGCCAAATGATGGAAAGAGCCTAAATGTCCATCAACTGATGAATGGAGAAAGAAATTGTGGTTTATATACACAATGCAGTACTACGTGGCAATGAGAAAGAATGAAATATGGCCCTTTGTAGCAACACGGATGGAACTGGAGAGTGTGATGCTAAGTGAAATAAGCCATACAGAGAAAGACAGATACCATATGGTTTCACTCTTAGGTGGATCCTGAGAAACTTAAGAGAAACCCATGGGGGACAGGAAGAAAAAAAAAGGAGGTTAGAGTGGGAGACAGCCAAAGCACAAAAGACTCTTAAAAACTGAGAACACACTGAGGGTTGATGGGGGGTGGGAGGGAGAGGAGGGTGGGTGATGGGTATTGAGGAGGGCACGTTTTGGGATGAGCACTGGGTGTTGTATGGAAACCAATTTGACAATAAATTTCGTATATTGAAAAAAAATAAATAAACATAAAAAATTCAACAACATCATGCCAGTCCTTCCCCCTGAAGACACAACGACCCCAGGCCCTTATCTGAAAACCCAACTCCTGACGGGGTAGGTTCTGTCCCAACACCAGCTGCCTGGTGCCTCACCTGGCTCCGCTTCCCCTTCCATCGCTCACAACAAAGCCAAGCTCCTCCTTGACCCCGGCCTTTGGCCTCGGAGTCAGACTGCTGGGAGAGTGCTCGGTCAGCCTCAGCTCCCGAGCGACCTCTCCGGAAAAGGCCTTTCCGGAACCACAGTGCGCAAGGGAGCGACATTTCCTCCTAACCCCTTCACTCGTTCAGATACACTCTTCTCAGATGTGCCTCCACCACCGTCTCCGAGGAGCACAGCAGCCAGAGCCTGGCGACCACAATGGTGCAGCGTCACAAAAGGGCTCAGCAAGGGTGGGTGGTTGTGTCTCTGCAGATGATTCGGGTGCACCAACACAGAAGCCCTTTTTGTGGGGGCTACCCTGTACGCTTGAGGGGCATCCCGCCCCCAGCCTGCTTCAGATTCTGGGTCTCCCTCTGTCTGCCCCTCCCCTGGCCACACTCTCTGTCTCTCTAAAGAGTAAATAAACATGAGGAAAATTAGAAAACAACGACACTGATCAAACACTCCCAGAATAACTGTCACTTAAGCGATCCACTTCATCTAGTTGCCCTGCCATAGCCAGCCCGTCATCACAAAGCCTGCCCTGGGCAGGCACCTGACAGGGGAGGAGGGCGGCCATGGCAGTGGGGGATAGGGAGCTGGGAGGCTGACACCATCACCACCCCATGGACGCTGGCTGAGCGTGGGCAAACTGGATGGTCATTTTAGAAGAATGACGGGTACTAGGCAAGGACTACTGGGTTTCGTTTTCTCCTGTAACAAATGCTGATGACCCAAATGTTTGCTATGACTTCTCAGTCTTCCCTGGCTTGCTCTTATACATGTGAGTAGCCTGTTATTCAACACATGATGAACTAGGAAAGATGAGTTCAATTTGAAGCATGTTTGAAGGCATCAAGGAGACCCCGAGGCAGTCACAACTGGAAGGACTGAGACCCCAGAAAAGGGAAGCCCGCTGAGCCAACTCTAATGTTCAGAGTCCTCTCTCTCCCTCAAGACATGTGAGGATCCTGAATTTCCTCAGGGATTGGAGGCAAGATACCAACGAGCTGCAAAGGAAACCTAACAGAAAGGCAAGCAGAAAGTCGCAGCTAACCGAGCTCTGGACAGCACAGGGAGGCACAGAAAATGAGCCCGGCACTCGGCAAGCACTGCCTGAGAAGCTGACCCTTCCATCATCTCATTGTGCTGTGGAGAAAATAACTGGGCTTTGGGACCTAGCATCAAGGACGGGTCCTCGGAAATACTCCAGGCCTCCAAATGGAGACCCTGGAGGTCTACACGGGGGTGGGGGACAGCGTGAGCCCAGCTCACACTGCACCTTACAAAGACTGAGCCCCACTCTCAACTCACTCACGCCTGAGTGGGCCCAATAACCGCCGCACTCGGGGTGTGTGGGATGAAATGCTGAAGGAATACAAGCACACGAAGAGCCTCTATGCTTCTCCATACAGTCCAGCACAACAATAAAAACAAAGAAGAAATGAAAAGACAAGATAAGACAAGACAAAAAAAAGACAGAAAAGAAAAGAAAAGAAAAAAGAAGAAAAAAGAAAAGAAAAGAAAAAAATGAAAAGGAAACGAAATGAAGGGAAAGGAAAGGCAAGGAAACGAAAGGAAAGGAAAGGAAAGGAAAGGAAAGGAAAGGAAAGGAAAGGAAAGGAAGGGAAAGGAAAGGAAGGGAAAGACAAGGCAAGGCTAGGCAAGGCAAGGCAAAGCAAGGCAAGGAAATGAAAGGAATGCCTGGGTGGCTCAGTCGGGGAAGCATCCCACTTTGGTTCATGTCATGATCTGACGCTTTATGGTTTGAGTCCCGCGTCGGGCTCTGTGGTGACAGTGAAGAGCCTGGAGCCTGCTTTGGATTCTGTGTCTCCCACTTTGCCTCCCCCTCCCCTGTTCAAGTTTTGTCTCTACCTCTCTCTCTCTCTCAAAAGTAAATAATATTTAAAAAAATTCTTTTAATAAGAAAAGGAAAGAAACAAACAACCAAACAAAAAAAGAGAGGCACCTGGATAGCTCAGTCTACTCGTTTAAGTGACCAACACTTGGTTTCGGCTCACGTTTGTGAGTTTGAGCCCTGTGTTGGGCTCTCTACTGACAGAAAAGAGCCTCTCCTCAACAGTGTCTCTCTCTCTCTCCCCCGTCCTCTACCCCCACCCCTGCTCTCACTTTCTTTCTCCCTCAAAATAAATAGATAAACATAAAAAACAAACAGGTTTTACATCATATCGACCCAAAGAAGAAAGAAGAGAAACAGACCAAGAGGAGACACATAGACAGGAGTTATTGGATGCAAAAGTCAACTGTCCAAAAACCATTCTTGACAAATGGGAAATTTTCAGAGACTCAAAACAGATTCTCAAACTGCAAATTATCAGAGCTAAAATTAAGATCTCCAGGTGCCTGAGTGGCTCAGTTGGTTAAGCATCTGACTTCAGCTCAGGTCATGATCTCGTGATTCGGGAGTTTGAGCCCCACGTTGGGCTCTGTGCTGACAGTGCAGAGCCTGGAACCTGCTTCGGCATCTGTGTCTCCCTCTCTCTCTGTTCTTCCCTTGCTCCCAGTCTGTCTAGCTCTCTAACATAATTAAAAGACTAAAAAATCTTGTTAATGGCATTAAGAACTCAGTCTGTGGGTTTCACATCAGACTAGACACAGGTGAATAGCCTCAGTGAACTGAAAGAGTGTTAGGTAAAAATATATCTAGACCATACACAGAGAAAACGTCCAGAAAATACAGAAGCCCAAAAGACACAGAAGATATGGTACAAAGGTCCAATAGGAACCCACAAAGTAGAGGAAACACAGAATGGGTAGTACCACTTCACTACAAAGATAAGAATCAAAACTGATAAAAGAACCATGAGAGTGACTCCACAAAGAACACCCGAGGCAAAAAGATGTTAACAGTCATGAGAGGACAAAGATACCACCTTCCATGGGACAACAACAACACTACCAGGTGACTCTTCAAGAAGAGCAAATGAAGCCAGATGATGGATTGGCATGTATGAAAGGTGAACTAAAATAGCCACCAACCTGGAAGTCTTTACCTAACAGAAACATTCTTCACAGTGAAGGCAAAGGAAAGATGTTTTCAGGCAAAACAGAAGCAAAAACAAAAATAAAAACAGAAACAACAAACAAAAACAACACACACACACACACACACACACACACACCATGACTACACATCAACTACAGACACAAACTAAAATCAATATTAAAGCAGCTTGTTGCACAAAAGAAATGTAGTCTCTGAAAGAAATATGAAAAAACAAGGCTTGCAGAACAATGTCACAACAGAAAGGGTAACTATGAGAACAAACCTGAACAAGCAGGAAGTGCACGAAACAATGACAACAACGCCAAAATCCGTCTAAAACGTAAAAATATTAGCCAACAAAAGGTGAAGAGGAGTTCAGTGTGGTTCAAGTGTCAAAGAAAAGAGCAGAGGCGCCTGGGTAGCTCAGTCAGTTGAGTGTCCGACTTTGGCTCAGGTCACGATCTCACGGTTTGTGAGTTGGAGACCCACGTCAGACTCTGTGCTGATGACTCAAGCCTGGAGCCTGCTTCAGATTCTGTGTCTCCCTTTCTGCTCTGCCCCTCACCCGATTGTATTATGTCTCTCTCAAAAAACAAATAAAGCTTAAAGAAAAGATAAACGGAGAGAGCAGTGTCAGGGAAGCAGCACAAGTCCTGAATCAGGCAGGGGTCAGTTTAAAATGCACCTGCCTCTAGAAATAGATATATTCCAATTACCTAACAGATCAGTGTACAATTAAAAACTCCCTCCTACTTCTAAAGGAAGGCTAGAGACCAAAAGAACCCACAACAGCTGGGACAAAGAAGAAACTAATAATACGGTACGTGTAAACTAACCTATCAGTCATTACATGTGCACAAATGCTGCAAGCAAAAGGTTGACTCTCAAATGCATTAGAAGGAAACTAAGCATACGCTGGTCACAAAGGTACACCCTAAAACGTAAGATCACAGACAGGTGGAAGTAAAAGATCCCCAGGCAAACCCAACCGAACAGAAAACTGATGTGATGTGGCCACTGGGACCCTCCAAGAAAGTAACCTCTACAGCAAAAAGCTCTACTAGAGACCAAGAGGAACATTTCACGATGGAAGTTCCATTTACCAAGAACACAAGACTTCTAAGCTTGCATATACCTAATAACGCAATCTCAAAATACAGAAAAATTGACAAACATAGAAAAGGAAAAAGAGCCACATCCATAAGCATTATGGGAGACTTGACGATACATCTCTCAGTATCTGACAGAACTGACGACAACAGAAAAATCAAAGGAGTGGGACGGGGCCGTCCAATATGCGGTCAGTGCTCTATTGCAAGTACTTGAAATGCAGCTCCTCAAAGTGCGACGTGTGGAAAGTATATAATGCACACCACATTTTAAAGACAATGTGATAAAAGAGAATGCAAAATCATTCATTAGTTTTTCTCACGCTGGCTATACACTGAAATGATAGTTTGGATATACCTGTTAGTAATATTATTAAACTCATTCTCGCCTATTCCTTACTTGGTTTAAAGTGGTTACTAAAATCTGAATTCTGTCATTAAGAAACTTCATCTAACGTATAAATAGAGACTACTGCATTCCCCCCAATACACATTATTTGCACGTGGCCAAGGAACAGTTCATGAAAACGAATATATGCCAGGCCATTAGGAAAGTGAACTCATCTGAAAGGACTGAAATACTGCAGGGCATATTTAGGGATTGCATTAGATTAACAGTTCATTTCCCCCAACAATTCATCACGCCCACAGTGATGGGATGAAGACAGGGAGACTTCCGGTGATGACCAGTCCTGGGCGGCTGAGAGAGCACCATCACCCCTGCCACCACTTGAGGACAGGGAGAAGTAGGCTGTCGATGAACCAGGAAGCTGACTCTCACCTGACCCTGAATCTGCAGACGCCTTGATCTTGAGAACTTCCCAGTCTCCTCAACTATAGGAAAGAAGCTTCTGTGCTTATTAGGCAGCCAGTCTATGGAATTTTGTTACAATCACCCAAAAACACTGAGACAGATACCTTCATGGAATGAAGCTAGAAATCCGCACAAAGAGAACGAGAAAATCCCCCGAAACATCAAGATGTGTTATGCTCCTAAACATTGTGATGAATTAAGAAAAAGATACCACAATGAAAGTTAGAAAATAGTTTCACATAAAAGATAATAAACACTTAGCTTATCAAAACTTGTAAGATCATTAAAGGTGGGCTTAAAGGGAGACTCATACCTTTAGAATACACATATCACAGGGATAGCTCAGTTGCTTGGTGACCAACTCTTGATTTTGGCTCAGGGTATGATCCCACGGCCACAAGATCGATCCCCAGCCAGGCTCCACACTGAGTGAGGAGCCTGCTTGAGATTCTCTCTCTCTCTGTCTCTCTCTCTCTCTCTCCCTCTGCCCCTCTGCCCTGCTCATGCTCTCATTCTAAAATGAATCGACACACTAAGAAGCAAATAAATACAATACGCATACTGGAAAAGAACAAAGGCTAAAAATCAAATGAAGGATTTAGTTCAAGAACTACAAGATGGGACAGCAAACAATCACCAAGTAGATGGAAAACAAAAGGGCAGAAATCAGTGCTGCAGGGAACAAATAGTAAATGACAGAAATAAAAAAAAAAAAGCCCAAGTTGGTTCTATGAAAAAGAAACAAAGCACAAAGTACTAATATCAAGAAGTTCTAAAGCAAATATCACACCAGATGCTGCAGATAGGAGGGATATTAGAAACCAGCTGACACTTACTCCTTGGAAAGTTTGGGAGGTCTGAGCAAATTCCAAGAAAACAAAATGCCTTATCTAAATAGACACAAGAAGATATGGGAAATCAGAAAAATCCTATTTCCACTTAAGAAAGGAATCTGCAATGAAAACCCTTCTCACAAGGAAAACCCTACACCAGCTGTTGGCCTAGCACTTCTTCCCAAAAGTAAAGAACACACACAAAAACTCTTCTGGGAAAGCACAAGGAGTGCTTCTTCCTACGTTGTTTTAGGAGGCCAGCACGACCTTAATCCCAAACCCCAGCATGGACAGCACAAGAGGGTGCGAGGGAACACCCACCTCTCTCTGGAATACACATGCAAGAATGCAAAGCACACTATTTACAAATGGAATCCAGTGAAAAGAGAATGCATAGACACCAGGTTTGGATTATTCTAGAAGGGCAAAAGTTGTTTTAAGTAAAACCACAACATTGAAACAAATCACTTGTCCCCCAAATGCACAAAACACATTTCAGAAAATTTAGTATTATTATTTCTTTGATGATTGTTAAAAAATCAGAGCAAACTAAAAATAGAGGAGAATTTTCATGTTTTGATCCAACTATCTACCAGTAACGCAACGGCAGGTGTCCTATGTAGTGGTAAAATACTAAACCCTTTGGGGCACCTGAGTGGCTTCTAGTCGGTGAAGCGTCTGACCCTTGATTTCAGCTCAGGCCATGATCTCACGGTTCATGAGTTCAAGCCTCGCATCAGACTCTGTGCTGACAGGGCGGAGTCTGCTTGGGATCCACTCTCTTTCCCATCTCTCACTCCCCTTCCCAGGCACGCTCTCAAAATCAATAAAGAAAGAAACTTTAAAAAATATTAAGTATACAAAAAATTATGAAACCCTTCTCTCTCGTATCTGGAAGGAGACAAGGACACCTACTCTCACCACTTCCATTCAACACAGTACTGGAGGCCCTAGCCAATCCAAGGCAAGAAACATACAAATGGTTATACTATTTGGAAAGAAAACAAAGAAACTTACCACAAGGCAACACAGAGAATGTAAGGCAGACGTACACAAGAATGTGAAAACCTCTGCCATTCACAGATGTATTCCACACACACAGAAAGAACTCATTCAAATCAACAAAAACCAAAACACACAACCTAATCACAAAGTGGCTTCCAAAAGGCAATGATTTCACAAAAGAAACACGTAAGTGGCCAAGACACACACAGGGGCGGGTCCCACGAATACACCATACCTCCCAGCACCTGAGCCCCAGCAACCAGCTAACACACGAGAAGAGGCAATACCAGGCATCAGCCAGCCCTGAGCTCCCGCACGCTGTTGCTCGTGGGGAACAGACACGTGCCACCACTCACGCCCTGCTCCTCCACGGCAACCCAATACGATGCATGTGGATCTGCAGGCAGCCTCTGCACAAACCAGAGCACCCACAGGAGAAAGAATAAACCGTGCTGTGCTCACACACTGGGCTTTCGACACCAGGGGAGGACCAGCAGAGCCACACAAGGAAAGCAGGTGCATTGCGCACACACAGCGCTCAAAGGTTGGCTCAACGTGAAGCGAAGAACAAGCCAAAGCCATCGCTGGTGAAAGTCAAGACCGTGGTTACCTTTGGGGGACGTTCGGTGGGAGTCAGTAGGAGGTAGGAAGCACGGTAAGGTTCCATTTCTTCATCCAGGTGGTGGTTCCAAGAATGGGTTCGCTGAGTGAAAGATATGGAAGATCAGCTGAAAGTAGTGGCCTAGGATGTTCCAAACGTCCACCGCGTGCCACACAAAAATGCAGCTCTGTGCGGGCCCCTAACCCCCAAGAGAGGCAAGGAAGCCCCACCCATCTGAGTGCGGAATCAGGAAACAGCATCCAGACACCCCAGGAGCTACCGCCACACCCTCCTCGCCTCCAGCTGTTCTTCTGGGGGAGTCCACATCACCTTCCTGAACATAATTGGCCACAAGACACTGAATGCAGAAGCGGCTGGAAGAATAAAGATCTTGCACTAAGCCAATGCCAATGCCAATGCCACCCTTCTACACAGTGTTGTTCTGAAAATGTACGTATTGTTTCCATGAAAGGTATGAAAAATATGTACTAATTTATTGTCTTTAAGTGAATTCATCACATCTGAGATGCTCGGATTTGGTTTGGTTTCCTTAATGTTTGTTTTTGACAGAGAGACAAAGGACACGTGAAGGGGAGGGGCAGAGGGAGAGGGCCACAGAGAATGTGAGACAAGTCCAGGCTGGCAGCTGGCAGCACAGAGCCCCACATGGGGCTCTAAACCATCAACTGTGAGATCACCACCTGAGCCAGAGTCGGACCCTTAACACAGAGAGCCACCCAGGCGCCCGCTTCAATTCTCGGTTTAACCTCACCACAGTAGAGATCAAGAGACACAACCCCCACACTCGAAGGCTCTCTGGGGCCCTCAATAATCCCCTGATGTCCAAGTGTCCCGACACGACCGAGTCTGAGAAACACTGACCCAGGGAACAAAGGGCACTCTCCCCTTCTTCTCGTCAACTTCCCAATTTCTATAGGGTTTCCCCAGCTCACCAGACTCTCTAGGGCCTGGCCCACAGGACGCAAGGGCCTAAGGCGGCCTTTGTTCGTGGCAGCCGCCTCGGGGGACAGAACGTGTGCGGCCTGTGCGGGGTCAGGGGACGGGCAAGGCGGGAAGGTCTCCGACAGCCTCTGCGAGGGCGGGCGGCACACTCCTTACACGACAGCCGCGGCTGAGGCGGGCACCCGGAGAACCTCCCAGAAGCCACTACCGGCAGGGAGAAGGGCCCTTAACGCCTGCCGAGCGGTTAAGCCAGCACTGCCACGGGAGGCGCCCCCACACACACCCCGCCGCCACAGAGCGGCCACCACGACTCACGGGAGCCTGCGGGCTTCCACACGGAGAGGTCGGCCTTCCGCCCGAGGGTGGCCAAATGCTGCCCCCAAGTGAGCAGAACCAGGGCGCCCCGAGCCACCCGGCCTCCCACGGCTGGCACTGGGGCCTCTGCGGGAGTCCGAGCGGTGCTGGGTCCACCAGAACTCACCTGCCTCGATCGGGACGGTCTTCGGAGAAACAGGGGCCCCAGGACGAGATCCTCGTAGGTGGAAGACTTCTAGCAAGGGAGAAGCCGGATGCTCAGAAGAGCACCTCCCTCGCCCTCCACAGCGCATGCGGGCTCCTACCGCCGGCAAGAGCCGCCGGCCTCCGGCCCACCTCTCCGCCTGGCAAATGCGCTGTGGCGCCAGCACCAACGGAACCTACTGCGTCAGGGCGGAAAGACTACCGGGTGGGACGCTGCACCGGCAGAGACTCCTCAGCACGCACCCGCCCGGACGCACTGGGGTACAACGTCAGAGGCGAACCCGATCTCAGCTGCGGACCTTGGGCGATGGACACACATCAGCACAGGTTTGGGGCTGTGACAAAGGCCTCGCCCTGGCGGGGGGGTTTGGATACCTGCTCAGGAGAGAGGCCGTGCCTCAGTAAGGGCAGGTATGTGTGTGAAATCTCTGGAGCTTCCTGTCACATTTGCTAAAACTGCTCTAGAAAAGTAGCCAAGAAGCCAAAACCACCCCCAAAAATATGCATGGGTGGGCCTCTGTGCAATCATAAGTCTGTGCTCTTTCCAAGTCTGTGCTCTTTCCAAGCCCCTCCCCCACCCCCCTCCTCGGCCACCGACGGGGGCTCGGGAGCCTGTAAGAGCCGCGATGCCGTTGATGGGCCACGTTTGGGCCCCCTTCGGGACACCCTGGGCTACGTTGGAGCCTCGCTGCTCCTGATTGTCCATGTTTCCCAAAGCGCGAGACCCCCCACCCCTTGTCGCTTTTGGAGGACACACTGTGTCCCAGCAAAGCAGCAGTGCTGACTGCCCACCCACAGGCACACTCTGATCCGTGTGAGGTGGCTTCTCAGTGTGGTTTTGCTTTGTAGTCCCCTGATGAGGAGTGACTTTGAGCATCTTTTCTTTTTTCTTGTATTCAATATAATTTATTGTCAAATTGGTTTCCATTCAACACCCAGGGCTCATCCCCACAGGTGCCCTCCTCAATGGCCATCACCCACTTTCCCCTCTCCCCCACCCCCCATCAACCCTCAGTTTGTTTCAGTATTTAAGAGTCTCTTCTGGTATGCCTCCTTCCCTCTCTGCAACTCGTGTCCCCCTTTCCCCTCCCCTCTGGTCTCCTGTGAAGTTTCTCAGGATCCACATATGAATGAAAACACATGGTATCTGTCTTCCTCTGCCTGACTTATTTCACTTGGCAGAACACCCTGCAGTTCCTTCCACGTTGCCACAAATGGCCAGATTTCATCTTTTCCCATTGCCAAGTAGTATTCCATTGTATATAGAAACCTCATCTTCTTTATCCGTTTGTCCATCGACGGGCATTTGGGCTCTTTCCATCATGTGGCTACTGTTGAAAACGCTGCTATAAACATTGGCGTACCAGTCCCCTGTGCATCAGCACTCCTGAATCCCCTGAATTCTAGCAGTGCTATTGCTGCGTCATAGGGTAGATCTATTTTTAATGTGGTGAGGAACCTCCACACTGTTTCCAGAGTGGCTGCACCAGTGTTTCTTCCCACCAACAATGCAAGAGGGTTCCTGTTTCTCCCTATCCTCTTCAGCATCTATAGTGTCCTGATTTGTTCATTTCCGCCACTCTGACCGATGTGAAGTGGAATCTCAGTGTGGTTTTGATTTGTATTTCTCTGATGAGGAGTGACGCTGAGTATCTTGTCATATGTCTCTTGGTCATCTGGATGTCTTCTTTCGAAAAGTACCTATTCATGTCTTGTGCCCATTTCATCACCCGATTATTTGTTTTCAGGTGTGGAGTTTGGTGAGTTCTTTATAGGTGTTTGGATACTAGCCCTGTGTCTGATACGTCATTTGCAAATATCTTTTCCCATTTCATCTGTTGTCTTTTTGTTTTGTTGCTTGTTTCCTTTGCAGTGCAGAAGGTTTTTATCTTGATGAGGTCCCTACAGGTCATTTTTGCTTTTCATTCCCTTGCCGTTGGAGACGTGTCATGTAAGAAATTGCCACAGCTGAGGTCGGAGAGGTTTTCTCCTGCTTTCTCCTCTCGGGTTTTAAAGGTTTCGTGTCTCACGTTCAGGTCCTTATCCATTTTGAGTTTATTTTTGTGTATGCTGTAAGAAAGTGATCTAGTTTCATTCTTCTGCATGTCGCTGTCCAGTTCTCCCAGCACCAGTGGTTAAAGAGTCTGGTTTTTTTCCATTGGATGCTCTTTCGTGCTTTGTGGAAGATTAGTGGGCCGGGCCATACATTTGTGGGTCTGAATCTGGGTTCTCTATTCTGTTCCATTGGCCTATGTGTCGGTTTGTGTGCCCATCCCATACTGTCTTGATGATTACAGGTTTGTAGCAGAGGCTACATTCTGGGACTATGATGCCTCCTGCTTTGGTTTTCTTCTTGAATACTACTTTGTGTATTCGGGGTCTTTGGTGCTTCCATACACATGTTAGCATTATTTGTTCTAGCTTTGGAAAGAATGGTGGCACGATTTTGATGGGGATTGCATTGAAGGTGTAGACTGCTTTGGGTGGTATTGACATTTTAACAATATTCATTCTTCGAATCCATGAACATGGAATGTTTTCCCATTTCTTTTTGTCTTCTTCAAGTTCCTTCATAACCCTTGTATAGTTTTCAGCATACAGAACTTTTATATCTTTGGATCGGTTCATTCATATTTTTATGTTATTGATAGGTATTTTATGGTCCTGGTGCAACTATGAACGTGATCAGTTTCTTTACTTCTCTTTCTGTTTCATTGTTATTGGTATATTAAAATGCGATGGGTTTCTGTACATTGCTTTTGTACCCTGTGACTTTGCTGCACTGATGTATCAGTTCGAGGAGACTTTTGGTGGATTCTGTCAGGTTTTCCAGGTAGAGTATGATATGGTCTGTGAAGAGTGAACGTTTGACTTCATCTTTGCCATTGTGATGCCATTTATTTCATTTTGTTCTCTGATTGCTGGTTCTAGAAATTGCAAAACTATGTTCAACAACAGTGGTGACAGTGGACATGCCTGTCTTGTTCCTGATCTCAGGGGGAAAGTTTTCACTTTATCCCCAGGAGAATTATATTGGCTGTGGGCTTGTATCATACGTGGCTTTTATGATGTTTTCATATGTTCCTTCTATTCCGACTTTCTTGAGGGTTTTTATTAAGAAAGGATGCTGTGTTTTTTCAAATGCTTTCTCTGCCTGTATTGACAGGATCATGTGGTTCTTACCTGTGATTTTCTTAATGTGATGTATCCTATTGGTTGATTTCCAAATATTGAACCAGCCCTATAGCCCAGATAGGAATCCTACTTGATCATGGTGAAAAATTCTTTTCATATGCTGTGCGTTTGATTTGCCAGTATCTTGTTGAGAATTTTTGTATTCTCATTCATCAGGCATATTGTCCTATAGTCGTCTTTTTTTTTTTTTTTTTTGCTGGATCTCTGCCTGGTTTGGGAATCAAAGTAACGCTGGCTTCGTAGAATGAGTCTGGAAGTTTTCCTTCCATTTCTATTGTGTGGAACAGCTTGAGAAGCATAGATATTAACTGCTTTAGATGTCTGATGGAATTCCCCAGGGAAGCATGTGGTCCAGAAAATGAGATAAATCTTAGGATGCAATGACTAGGACAACGCCCTGGCAAGCTGATGGTCTCAGGAATAAGATATGGATAGATATGAAACACATATGGGTACAGCAAAGGGAAGCCTCTGTCATCTACCGTGGGAACCCAAAGGCAAGATGCCTGTGTTATTACCTTAGAAGTGAGGGAAAGCTTCTGGAGTTCACTGTTTTCCCTTGCCATCCTATCAGTGGATAGAGAAGACAGTGATTCCAAGGTAACAGGCATGTGCTGCAGGCTAAGCTCAAATGTTTGGAACAGGGCTTGGATGCAGTAGTTCATGAATGGTCTCTTTCTGTGCTAAGCAGGTCCTCGAGAATACTGCCCATGGTGAACCAACTGTTCCTCAGAGTAAAAGCATCTTTAATGGCCAGGGAGGGAAACAAGTTGGCTAGCCATCATTTCTTCTACCAGCCACCCAAACACCAAGTACTCTCAGGAAGGCAATCCTTCCTTTGGGATCTCAGAAACTGATTGCTCTTGGTTAGCACAGACCAGATTCAGAGCTGGTTAGGAGTGGCCAGCACTCACTATGCAGGGGACAGTCTCATTGTCCTTGCCTGAGACCAGAGACATGGTTATCATTATGGCCAGGGAAATCAGAAAGGCTAGAAACAGGGCCAAAGTGTTTCAGTTCAGCAAATTATGGAATCAAGCTGGGACAGAAATGTCTACCTCCACATTCCTCTTATCCCAGAAGGGAGGATAGCTCCCTTCCCAATATCGGTGACCCTGACTCCACATGAGCATTGCTGCTGGGCACTTTGAAATCCCCTGGGCTTACCTTTGTCCACATAGTGCTGAAAGGCAATTGTTGACGGACCCTGTGGCCCAAGGGATCTCACGGTGACAAGAATATGGTCTGACACCCCAGTTAAAAGTAGAAAAAATGGCTCTGAGATACTGTCCCTGAATGGACAACAGAGAGAACTTTGTGGGAAAAGAGCAACAGGATGGAGAATGATACAGAGAAGGCCAAAGTTCTTTCTTAACACGAGAGAATGCGATAAATCAAACAATGATGCGACGAGCACAATCTCCTGATAGGATGGTTGCCTCAGGAGTAAGAACCATGTGTGGGCTAGGACCAAGGGAAACCTCCTGCAGTGTTTCTCCAGAAAGGGGTGAAAAGTTCCTGGCACTGGCTTTTGTTGCCCTGTCCTTTGAAGCCAGAATTGACACCCAGTTTAGCACATTCTAGCTTGGGGCTAACCCTCAGGTATTTGGAGAATGGTTCTGCTGCACCAGTCCTTGAGTGGGCTGTGTCTGGCACGTAGCAGATCCTGAAGATTATTGCCAGTGGATGAAGTGTGTGCTCTGCATGGTGAAGGCATCTGTATCCTCCAGTGGTAGTAGTTCTGGTGACGAAATGATGAAGATTGGGGGCGATGGTGGGCGTGATCCAGAGCCCAAGACCAAGAAAGATCTCCTGAAGACATCTTTCATACAAAAAAGGTGATTTTATTAAACGATGGGGACAGGAACCACATGCAAGAAAATCTGCACTGGGGTCCTGACGGGTAACTCATTATTACACACCATCAGGTGGGCAGGGTGTCAAGGATAGCGTTAGGGTTAGGGGGAATCAAGTTTTCAGCACCTTGAGGGGCTAGGTGTGGCTAAGGAAATGCCCTTCATTACCACATAATAAAACCCAAGTCATGAGACCCATTCAATGTATATGGCGCTGGTGCATAAGCTTGGAGGAATACTGCCAGCATATGCCTTCGGGCAGTTGAAATAAAAGAAGTTGACTTGCAGGGTCTTCAAGGTTGGGATAATGTTAAGCTTAGGTTGTGTTTTGCCCCTAGCAAAGGGTCATCACCATCACTGAGCAGCTAAGCTCCTAGAGGGATGTCACTCTATCCGTTTCAGGGATTGTCAGTGGGCTGTAAGCAGTAAGGGAATTTAATTTTCATTTGCCGTAGCATCACACATTACCATGACAAGTGCTTAAGGCCCTTTTCTCTGTACTTGGGTGGTCAAGACTGTCCAAGGAATAACAATCATATTCCACCCAGGGTGGGAGGAGGGGCTAGCTTGTGCTTTACCCCTCAGCCTGCCTTATGCTCCCTCATCATATCCTCCCAGAATAATGTCAACCCTGAAACCTTGAAGATGGATGAACGTGGAAGGTCTCATCTTCTGTAGCTTCTTTGTGCTGAGTAGGGGCATAGAGTCGTCCCTACGTATATGGGTCCTTATTGGTCTCTTGGGAAACGTACAGAGGAGTTACAAAAGGCGGTGCCGGCTGACTCCAAAGTGGGCCTTCTTGAGTAGAAAGGCTCATCTTTTGGCTTCAGCAAGTGTAGTGATGGAGTCGGCACCAGGCAGAGAGGCATGGGAGAAACCAGCACAACACAGTTAGGAAAACAAGAGAGAAGTGCTTTGGTAGTTGACAGACATGCTCCAGTCCAGGAGTGTATGCAGTCACTAGACGAAAGAGAGGCATTGTTGAAAGCGCCAGTTGAAGTATGCATGTCGCTCAGAAATCCAGAAATCCCTCGGTGGTAATCTGGAATGTATATGCAGCATTTTGTCAGAGCACATTCCAAACCCAGTGTCTACCAGTGCTGCCAGGGAAGATTTCAGATGTGAGGCTTGAAGTATCCTCAGATGGGAGTGGGAACAGGCAGCAGGAATCCGATTGGTCTTTCCAGTTGGGAACTCAAATGTCTGCAGCGATCCTTTGAATGGCCTATCGTAAGAAGGACCTGTTAGTATGAATTGAGAAAGGAAAGTGAAAAGGAAAGGTGCGACCATCCTAAGAGAGGCTTGAGGTCTCCTACAGGTTCCCCAGAATAAAAGGCACATTAGTTTGCCCACTGACTAACTGTAAAGCGGGTATTGGTTTTATTTCGATAATGGAGCCCATGAAAATTGCCCCTCTAAATGACTGCAGTAAGAAGACATAATATGATGCAGTAAGGGCCATTTATTTCAGGGTCAAATCCCCTGTTGCATGAGACTTTCCATCCTGTGAACAATTAGGTCTGGGGGTTTATATGGGGTGAGTTTCGAGTAACTGTCAGATCAGGTATAGGGAGGACATGGTTTGCATACTTAGAGATTTATTAATTAACTCAGCTTCAAGTGGATACTACAGCACTGTCTATTGATAGGTCTAGAGTGAGAAAAGATCTTGTGTACAGTTGTTGGGGAAACCCATCCCATTTTCAAGCTGTTTAAAGATTATACCCAGGGGGTCCTATTACTATGCCCACAGGAGAACAAGGTTGTCCATACCTGTGTTATTGTGACAGGATCTCTCAAGGTTACCTCACGTTGTCTAGTTTAGGCAAACATTTGAAGACAACTAGGATTTAACATCGATAATGTGCATTGCTGAAATGTAGTTTTTCTCTCTAAAAACCCTCTTTGCCTGAGACAGCCAAATCCAGACTAATTCATCTGCAAACGAGGCCACTCTTGACAAACTTGGCCTCATTATTTCCATAAGCTTTGCAAGAAGAGTCATTGATCCTAAGGATCTTTGAAAGTGTGCTTTACTTTACTGGAATCCCTTCTAAGGAATCTCCAGACTGAACCTAAGGATCTTTGAAAGCGTGCTTTACTTTACTGGAATCCCTTCTAAGGAATCTCCAGACTGAACTTTGGTAGCCTCTCCAGGCCAGATGCCAAACCAAGGACTTCCTGTCAGATGGGCCTGTAATACCAGTGGAATTGGGCAAATTCCCTCTTCACGAGGTCCCCAAGATATCCTAGGGTTCCTGTGCCTGCCAGGAAGGGACATTCTTTACTCGCCTGGTGAGGCTGCTGGGAACTCTGGGAACCAGGTATCCGGAAAACATTTCCAAGGGGCTTTAATGGCTCCATGTTACATCACGTCAACCTTAGTTCCTCGAAGCTGTAGTGCCATTTCTGAGTCTATGCATGTCTCTCAAATAGGACATTCCAGTCAAAGCCATAGGAAAGTAACCAGTATTTCCAATGGTGTCCTGTCACAAGCAAGAGATTCTTATTGCACGTAGGCAAATACCTGTAATGGCCATGAAAGGAAGAATACTCACAGAGAGTGTTTGAATTTCAGAAGATTTAGGTACAGAGGGAAGGTCAAGGCTTCAGTTGACAAGTGAATAGTTGGTGACATCTCTGCATATTAGAGATACCTGAAGAGCAGAGAACGTTTCCTTCATCTGGAACAGCAAACATTAGAGAAGCAGCAAGATTTCCAGCAAGACTCACAAAACTATAATCTTCCTCAATTCATTTAGGCCCCTCTTCCTAATTCTGGTTCAGTTTGAAGATAGCTTTTGAGTTCTCGAAATACCCTTTTTAGTAGGAATCTGAAAGATTGCAAATCCCTGTATTTGTCCTAAAAGTATTTATTTTGTGAATCTCCTACGATATGAAACAGGTTTCGTGAGAGAAGATTTTGTTATGTTTATCCTTTATGAAGAGAGAGAGAGAGAGAGAGAGAGAGAGAGAGAAGGAGTGGGGGAGGGGCACAGGAACCTCAGGATATCTTGGGGACCTCGTGAAGAGGAATTCACCCAATTCCACAGGTATTGCAGGCCCATCTGACAGGAAGTACTTGGTTTGCCTTCCGGCCTGGAGAGGCTACAAAGCTTCAGTCTGGAGATTCCTTAGAAGGGATTCCAGTAAAATAAAGCACACTTCCAAAGATCCTTAGGATCAATGACTCTTCTTGCAAAGCTTATGGAAATAATGAGGCCAAGTTTGTCAAGAGTGGCCTCGTTTGCAGATGAATTAGTCTGGATTTGGCTGTCTCAGGCAAAGAGGGTTTCTACAGAGAAAAACTACATTTCAGCAATGCACATAATCGATGTTAAATCCTAGTTGTCTTCAAATGTTTGCCTAAACTAGACAACGTGAGGTAACCTTGAGAGATCCTGTCACAATAGCACAGGTATGGACAACCTTGTTGTTCTCCTGTGGGCATAGGAATAGGACCCCCTGGGTATAATCCTTAAACAGCTTGAAAATGGGATGGGTTTCCCCAACAACTGTACACAAGATCTTTTCTCACTCTAGACCTATCAATAGACAGTGCTGTAGTATCCACTTGAAGCTGAGTTAATTAATAAATCTCTAAGTATGCAAACCATGTCCTCCCTATACCTGATCTGACAGTTACTCGAAACTTACCCCATATAAACCCCCAAGACCTACTTTATTCAAAGGATGGAAAGTCTCATGCAACAGGGGATTTAACCCTGAAATTAATGGCCCTTACCGCATCGTATTATGTCTTCTTACTGCAGTCATTTAGAGGGGCAATCTTCATGGGTTCCCGTATCGAAACAAAACCTCTACCCGCTTTACAGTTAGTGGGCAAACTAATGTGCCTTCTTATTCCGGGGAACCTGTAGGAGACCTCAAGCCTCTCTTAGGATGGTCGCACCTTTCTTTTTCACTTTCCTTTCTCAATTCATACTAACAGGTCCTTCTTACGATGGGCCATTCAAAGGATCGCTGCAGACATTTGAGTTCCCAACTGGAAAGACCAATCGGATTCCTGCTGCCTGTTCCCACTTCCATCTGAGGATACTTCAAGCCTCACATCTGAAATCTTCCCTGGCAGCACTGGTAGACACTGGGTTTGGAATGTGCTCTGACAAAATGCTGCATATACATTCCAGATCACCACCGAGAGATTTCTGGATTTCTGAGCGACATGCATACTTCAACTGGCGCTTTCAACAATGCCTCTCTTTCGTCTAGTGACTGCATACACTCCTGGACTGAGCATGTCTGATAACTACCAAAGCACTTCTCTCTTGTTTTCCTAACTGTGTTGTGCTGGTTTCTCCCATGCCTCTCTGCCTGGTGCCGACTCCATCACTACACTTGCTTGAAGCCAAACGATGAGCCTTTCTACTCAAGAAGGCCCACCTTGGATCCAGCCGCCACCGCCTTTGTAACTCCTCTGTACGTTCCCCAAGAGACCAATAAGGACCCATATAGGTAGGGACGACTCTATGCCCCTACTCAGCACAAAGAAGCTACAGAAGATGAGACCTTCCACGTTCATCCATCTTCAAGGTTTCAGGGTTGACATTATTCTGGGAGGATATGATGAGGGAGCATAAGGCAGGCTGAGGGGTAAAGCACAAGCTAGCCCCTCCTCCCACCCTGGGTGGAATATGATTGTTATTCCTTGGACAGTCTTGACCACCCAAGTACAGAGAAAAGGGCCTTAAGCACTTGTCATGGTAATGTGTGATGCTACGGCAAATGAAAATTAAATTCCCTTACTGCTTACAGCCCACTGACAATCCCTGAAACGGATAGAGTGACATCCCTCTAGGAGCTTAGCTGCTCAGTGATGGTGATGACCCTTTGCTAGGGGCAAAACACAACCTAAGCTTAACATTATCCCAACCTTGAAGACCCTGCAAGTCAACTTCTTTTATTTCAACTGCCCGAAGGCATATGCTGGCAGTATTCCTCCAAGCTTATGCACCAGCGCCATATACATTGAATGGGTCTCATGACTTGGGTTTTATTATGTGGTAATGAAGGGCATTTCCTTAGCCACACCTAGCCCCTCAAGGTGCTGAAAACTTGATTCCCCCTAACCCTAACGCTATCCTTGACACCCTGCCCACCTGATGGTGTGTAATAATGAGTTACCCGTCAGGACCCCAGTGCAGATTTTCTTGCATGTGGTTCCTGTCCCCATCGTTTAATAAAATCACCTTTTTTGTATGAAAGATGTCTTCAGGAGATCTTTCTTGGTCTTGGGCTCTGGATCACGCCCACCATCGCCCCCAATCTTCATCATTTCGTCACCAGAACTACTACCACTGGAGGATACAGATGCCTTCACCATGCAGAGCACACACTTCATCCACTGGCAATAATCTTCAGGATCTGCTACGTGCCAGACACAGCCCACTCAAGGACTGGTGCAGCAGAACCATTCTCCAAATACCTGAGGGTTAGCCCCAAGCTAGAATGTGCTAAACTGGGTGTCAATTCTGGCTTCAAAGGACAGGGCAACAAAAGCCAGTGCCAGGAACTTTTCACCCCTTTCTGGAGAAACACTGCAGGAGGTTTCCCTTGGTCCTAGCCCACACATGGTTCTTACTCCTGAGGCAACCATCCTATCAGGAGATTGTGCTCGTCGCATCATTGTTTGATTTATCGCATTCTCTCGTGTTAAGAAAGAACTTTGGCCTTCTCTGTATCATTCTCCATCCTGTTGCTCTTTTCCCACAAAGTTCTCTCTGTTGTCCATTCAGGGACAGTATCTCAGAGCCATTTTTTCTACTTTTAACTGGGGTGTCAGACCATATTCTTGTCACCGTGAGATCCCTTGGGCCACAGGGTCCGTCAACAATTGCCTTTCAGCACTATGTGGACAAAGGTAAGCCCAGGGGATTTCAAAGTGCCCAGCAGCAATGCTCATGTGGAGTCAGGGTCACCGATATTGGGAAGGGAGCTATCCTCCCTTCTGGGATAAGAGGAATGTGGAGGTAGACATTTCTGTCCCAGCTTGATTCCATAATTTGCTGAACTGAAACACTTTGGCCCTGTTTCTAGCCTTTCTGATTTCCCTGGCCATAATGATAACCATGTCTCTGGTCTCAGGCAAGGACAATGAGACTGTCCCCTGCATAGTGAGTGCTGGCCACTCCTAACCAGCTCTGAATCTGGTCTGTGCTAACCAAGAGCAATCAGTTTCTGAGATCCCAAAGGAAGGATTGCCTTCCTGAGAGTACTTGGTGTTTGGGTGGCTGGTAGAAGAAATGATGGCTAGCCAACTTGTTTCCCTCCCTGGCCATTAAAGATGCTTTTACTCTGAGGAACAGTTGGTTCACCATGGGCAGTATTCTCGAGGACCTGCTTAGCACAGAAAGAGACCATTCATGAACTACTGCATCCAAGCCCTGTTCCAAACATTTGAGCTTAGCCTGCAGCACATGCCTGTTACCTTGGAATCACTGTCTTCTCTATCCACTGATAGGATGGCAAGGGAAAACAGTGAACTCCAGAAGCTTTCCCTCACTTCTAAGGTAATAACACAGGCATCTTGCCTTTGGGTTCCCACGGTAGATGACAGAGGCTTCCCTTTGCTGTACCCATATGTGTTTCATATCTATCCATATCTTATTCCTGAGACCATCAGCTTGCCAGGGCGTTGTCCTAGTCATTGCATCCTAAGATTTATCTCATTTTCTGGACCACATGCTTCCCTGGGGAATTCCATCAGACATCTAAAGCAGTTAATATCTATGCTTCTCAAGCTGTTCCACACAATAGAAATGGAAGGAAAACTTCCAGACTCATTCTACGAAGCCAGCGTTACTTTGATTCCCAAACCAGGCAGAGATCCAGCAAAAAAAAAAAAAAAAAAGACGACTATAGGACAATATGCCTGATGAATGAGAATACAAAAATTCTCAACAAGATACTGGCAAATCAAACGCACAGCATATGAAAAGAATTTTTCACCATGATCAAGTAGGATTCCTATCTGGGCTATAGGGCTGGTTCAATATTTGGAAATCAACCAATAGGATACATCACATTAAGAAAATCACAGGTAAGAACCACATGATCCTGTCAATACAGGCAGAGAAAGCATTTGAAAAAACACAGCATCCTTTCTTAATAAAAACCCTCAAGAAAGTCGGAATAGAAGGAACATATGAAAACATCATAAAAGCCACGTATGATACAAGCCCACAGCCAATATAATTCTCCTGGGGATAAAGTGAAAACTTTCCCCCTGAGATCAGGAACAAGACAGGCATGTCCACTGTCACCACTGTTGTTGAACATAGTTTTGCAATTTCTAGAACCAGCAATCAGAGAACAAAATGAAATAAATGGCATCACAATGGCAAAGATGAAGTCAAACGTTCACTCTTCACAGACCATATCATACTCTACCTGGAAAACCTGACAGAATCCACCAAAAGTCTCCTCGAACTGATACATCAGTGCAGCAAAGTCACAGGGTACAAAAGCAATGTACAGAAACCCATCGCATTTTAATATACCAATAACAATGAAACAGAAAGAGAAGTAAAGAAACTGATCACGTTCATAGTTGCACCAGGACCATAAAATACCTATCAATAACATAAAAATATGAATGAACCGATCCAAAGATATAAAAGTTCTGTATGCTGAAAACTATACAAGGGTTATGAAGGAACTTGAAGAAGACAAAAAGAAATGGGAAAACATTCCATGTTCATGGATTCGAAGAATGAATATTGTTAAAATGTCAATACCACCCAAAGCAGTCTACACCTTCAATGCAATCCCCATCAAAATCGTGCCACCATTCTTTCCAAAGCTAGAACAAATAATGCTAACATGTGTATGGAAGCACCAAAGACCCCGAATACACAAAGTAGTATTCAAGAAGAAAACCAAAGCAGGAGGCATCATAGTCCCAGAATGTAGCCTCTGCTACAAACCTGTAATCATCAAGACAGTATGGGATGGGCACACAAACCGACACATAGGCCAATGGAACAGAATAGAGAACCCAGATTCAGACCCACAAATGTATGGCCCGGCCCACTAATCTTCCACAAAGCACGAAAGAGCATCCAATGGAAAAAAACCAGACTCTTTAACCACTGGTGCTGGGAGAACTGGACAGCGACATGCAGAAGAATGAAACTAGATCACTTTCTTACAGCATACACAAAAATAAACTCAAAATGGATAAGGACCTGAACGTGAGACACGAAACCTTTAAAACCCGAGAGGAGAAAGCAGGAGAAAACCTCTCCGACCTCAGCTGTGGCAATTTCTTACATGACACGTCTCCAACGGCAAGGGAATGAAAAGCAAAAATGACCTGTAGGGACCTCATCAAGATAAAAACCTTCTGCACTGCAAAGGAAACAAGCAACAAAACAAAAAGACAACAGATGAAATGGGAAAAGATATTTGCAAATGACGTATCAGACACAGGGCTAGTATCCAAACACCTATAAAGAACTCACCAAACTCCACACCTGAAAACAAATAATCGGGTGATGAAATGGGCACAAGACATGAATAGGTACTTTTCGAAAGAAGACATCCAGATGACCAAGAGACATATGACAAGATACTCAGCGTCACTCCTCATCAGAGAAATACAAATCAAAACCACACTGAGATTCCACTTCACATCGGTCAGAGTGGCGGAAATGAACAAATCAGGACACTATAGATGCTGAAGAGGATAGGGAGAAACAGGAACCCTCTTGCATTGTTGGTGGGAAGAAACACTGGTGCAGCCACTCTGGAAACAGTGTGGAGGTTCCTCACCACATTAAAAATAGATCTACCCTATGACGCAGCAATAGCACTGCTAGAATTCAGGGGATTCAGGAGTGCTGATGCACAGGGGACTGGTACGCCAATGTTTATAGCAGCGTTTTCAACAGTAGCCACATGATGGAAAGAGCCCAAATGCCCGTCGATGGACAAACGGATAAAGAAGATGAGGTTTCTATATACAATGGAATACTACTTGGCAATGGGAAAAGATGAAATCTGGCCATTTGTGGCAACGTGGAAGGAACTGCAGGGTGTTCTGCCAAGTGAAATAAGTCAGGCAGAGGAAGACAGATACCATGTGTTTTCATTCATATGTGGATCCTGAGAAACTTCACAGGAGACCAGAGGGGAGGGGAAAGGGGGACACGAGTTGCAGAGAGGGAAGGAGGCATACCAGAAGAGACTCTTAAATACTGAAACAAACTGAGGGTTGATGGGGGGTGGGGGAGAGGGGAAAGTGGGTGATGGCCATTGAGGAGGGCACCTGTGGGGATGAGCCCTGGGTGTTGAATGGAAACCAATTTGACAATAAATTATATTGAATACAAGAAAAAAGAAAAGATGCTCAAAGTCACTCCTCATCAGGGGACTACAAAGCAAAACCACACTGAGAAGCCACCTCACACGGATCAGAGTGTGCCTGTGGGTGGGCAGTCAGCACTGCTGCTTTGCTGGGACACAGTGTGTCCTCCAAAAGCGACAAGGGGTGGGGGGTCTCGCGCTTTGGGAAACATGGACAATCAGGAGCAGCGAGGCTCCAACGTAGCCCAGGGTGTCCCGAAGGGGGCCCAAACGTGGCCCATCAACGGCATCGCGGCTCTTACAGGCTCCCGAGCCCCCGTCGGTGGCCGAGGAGGGGGGTGGGGGAGGGGCTTGGAAAGAGCACAGACTTGGAAAGAGCACAGACTTATGATTGCACAGAGGCCCACCCATGCATATTTTTGGGGGTGGTTTTGGCTTCTTGGCTACTTTTCTAGAGCAGTTTTAGCAAATGTGACAGGAAGCTCCAGAGATTTCACACACATACCTGCCCTTACTGAGGCACGGCCTCTCTCCTGAGCAGGTATCCAAACCCCCCCGCCAGGGCGAGGCCTTTGTCACAGCCCCAAACCTGTGCTGATGTGTGTCCATCGCCCAAGGTCCGCAGCTGAGATCGGGTTCGCCTCTGACGTTGTACCCCAGTGCGTCCGGGCGGGTGCGTGCTGAGGAGTCTCTGCCGGTGCAGCGTCCCACCCGGTAGTCTTTCCGCCCTGACGCAGTAGGTTCCGTTGGTGCTGGCGCCACAGCGCATTTGCCAGGCGGAGAGGTGGGCCGGAGGCCGGCGGCTCTTGCCGGCGGTAGGAGCCCGCATGCGCTGTGGAGGGCGAGGGAGGTGCTCTTCTGAGCATCCGGCTTCTCCCTTGCTAGAAGTCTTCCACCTACGAGGATCTCGTCCTGGGGCCCCTGTTTCTCCGAAGACCGTCCCGATCGAGGCAGGTGAGTTCTGGTGGACCCAGCACCGCTCGGACTCCCGCAGAGGCCCCAGTGCCAGCCGTGGGAGGCCGGGTGGCTCGGGGCGCCCTGGTTCTGCTCACTTGGGGGCAGCATTTGGCCACCCTCGGGCGGAAGGCCGACCTCTCCGTGTGGAAGCCCGCAGGCTCCCGTGAGTCGTGGTGGCCGCTCTGTGGCGGCGGGGTGTGTGTGGGGGCGCCTCCCGTGGCAGTGCTGGCTTAACCGCTCGGCAGGCGTTAAGGGCCCTTCTCCCTGCCGGTAGTGGCTTCTGGGAGGTTCTCCGGGTGCCCGCCTCAGCCGCGGCTGTCGTGTAAGGAGTGTGCCGCCCGCCCTCGCAGAGGCTGTCGGAGACCTTCCCGCCTTGTCCGTCCCCTGACCCCGCACAGGCCGCACACGTTCTGTCCCCCGAGGCGGCTGCCACGAACAAAGGCCGCCTTAGGCCCTTGCGTCCTGTGGGCCAGGCCCTAGAGAGTCTGGTGAGCTGGGGAAACCCTATAGAAATTGGGAAGTTGACGAGAAGAAGGGGAGAGTGCCCTTTGTTCCCTGGGTCAGTGTTTCTCAGACTCGGTCGTGTCGGGACACTTGGACATCAGGGGATTATTGAGGGCCCCAGAGAGCCTTCGAGTGTGGGGGTTGTGTCTCTTGATCTCTACTGTGGTGAGGTTAAACCGAGAATTGAAGCGGGCGCCTGGGTGGCTCTCTGTGTTAAGGGTCCGACTCTGGCTCAGGTGGTGATCTCACAGTTGATGGTTTAGAGCCCCATGTGGGGCTCTGTGCTGCCAGCTGCCAGCCTGGACTTGTCTCACATTCTCTGTGGCCCTCTCCCTCTGCCCCTCCCCTTCACGTGTCCTTTGTCTCTCTGTCAAAAACAAACATTAAGGAAACCAAACCAAATCCGAGCATCTCAGATGTGATGAATTCACTTAAAGACAATAAATTAGTACATATTTTTCATACCTTTCATGGAAACAATACGTACATTTTCAGAACAACACTGTGTAGAAGGGTGGCATTGGCATTGGCATTGGCTTAGTGCAAGATCTTTATTCTTCCAGCCGCTTCTGCATTCAGTGTCTTGTGGCCAATTATGTTCAGGAAGGTGATGTGGACTCCCCCAGAAGAACAGCTGGAGGCGAGGAGGGTGTGGCGGTAGCTCCTGGGGTGTCTGGATGCTGTTTCCTGATTCCGCACTCAGATGGGTGGGGCTTCCTTGCCTCTCTTGGGGGTTAGGGGCCCGCACAGAGCTGCATTTTTGTGTGGCACGCGGTGGACGTTTGGAACATCCTAGGCCACTACTTTCAGCTGATCTTCCATATCTTTCACTCAGCGAACCCATTCTTGGAACCACCACCTGGATGAAGAAATGGAACCTTACCGTGCTTCCTACCTCCTACTGACTCCCACCGAACGTCCCCCAAAGGTAACCACGGTCTTGACTTTCACCAGCGATGGCTTTGGCTTGTTCTTCGCTTCACGTTGAGCCAACCTTTGAGCGCTGTGTGTGCGCAATGCACCTGCTTTCCTTGTGTGGCTCTGCTGGTCCTCCCCTGGTGTCGAAAGCCCAGTGTGTGAGCACAGCACGGTTTATTCTTTCTCCTGTGGGTGCTCTGGTTTGTGCAGAGGCTGCCTGCAGATCCACATGCATCGTATTGGGTTGCCGTGGAGGAGCAGGGCGTGAGTGGTGGCACGTGTCTGTTCCCCACGAGCAACAGCGTGCGGGAGCTCAGGGCTGGCTGATGCCTGGTATTGCCTCTTCTCGTGTGTTAGCTGGTTGCTGGGACTCAGGTGCTGGGAGGTATGGTGTATTCGTGGGACCCGCCCCTGTGTGTGTCTTGGCCACTTACGTGTTTCTTTTGTGAAATCATTGCCTTTTGGAAGCCACTTTGTGATTAGGTTGTGTGTTTTGGTTTTTGTTGATTTGAATGAGTTCTTTCTATGTGTGTGGAATACATCTGTGAATGGCAGAGGTTTTCACATTCTTGTGTACGTCTGCCTTACATTCTCTGTGTTGCCTTGTGGTAAGTTTCTTTGTTTTCTTTCCAGATAGTATAACCATTTGTATGTTTCTTGCCTTGGATTGGCTAGGGCCTCCAGTACTGTGTTGAATGGAAGTGGTGAGAGTAGGTGTCCTTGTCTCCTTCCAGATACGAGAGAGAAGGGTTTCATAATTTTTTGTATACTTAATATTTTTTAAAGTTTCTTTCTTTATTGATTTTGAGAGCGTGCCTGGGAAGGGGAGTGAGAGATGGGAAAGAGAGTGGATCCCAAGCAGACTCCGCCCTGTCAGCACAGAGTCTGATGCGAGGCTTGAACTCATGAACCGTGAGATCATGGCCTGAGCTGAAATCAAGAGTCAGACGCTTCACCGACTAGAAGCCACTCAGGTGCCCCAAAGGGTTTAGTATTTTACCACTACATAGGACACCTGCCGTTGCGTTACTGGTAGATAGTTGGATCAAAACATGAAAATTCTCCTCTATTTTTAGTTTGCTCTGATTTTTTAACAATCATCAAAGAAATAATAATACTAAATTTTCTGAAATGTGTTTTGTGCATTTGGGGGACAAGTGATTTGTTTCAATGTTGTGGTTTTACTTAAAACAACTTTTGCCCTTCTAGAATAATCCAAACCTGGTGTCTATGCATTCTCTTTTCACTGGATTCCATTTGTAAATAGTGTGCTTTGCATTCTTGCATGTGTATTCCAGAGAGAGGTGGGTGTTCCCTCGCACCCTCTTGTGCTGTCCATGCTGGGGTTTGGGATTAAGGTCGTGCTGGCCTCCTAAAACAACGTAGGAAGAAGCACTCCTTGTGCTTTCCCAGAAGAGTTTTTGTGTGTGTTCTTTACTTTTGGGAAGAAGTGCTAGGCCAACAGCTGGTGTAGGGTTTTCCTTGTGAGAAGGGTTTTCATTGCAGATTCCTTTCTTAAGTGGAAATAGGATTTTTCTGATTTCCCATATCTTCTTGTGTCTATTTAGATAAGGCATTTTGTTTTCTTGGAATTTGCTCAGACCTCCCAAACTTTCCAAGGAGTAAGTGTCAGCTGGTTTCTAATATCCCTCCTATCTGCAGCATCTGGTGTGATATTTGCTTTAGAACTTCTTGATATTAGTACTTTGTGCTTTGTTTCTTTTTCATAGAACCAACTTGGGCTTTTTTTTTTTTTATTTCTGTCATTTACTATTTGTTCCCTGCAGCACTGATTTCTGCCCTTTTGTTTTCCATCTACTTGGTGATTGTTTGCTGTCCCATCTTGTAGTTCTTGAACTAAATCCTTCATTTGATTTTTAGCCTTTGTTCTTTTCCAGTATGCGTATTGTATTTATTTGCTTCTTAGTGTGTCGATTCATTTTAGAATGAGAGCATGAGCAGGGCAGAGGGGCAGAGGGAGAGAGAGAGAGAGAGACAGAGAGAGAGAGAATCTCAAGCAGGCTCCTCACTCAGTGTGGAGCCTGGCTGGGGATCGATCTTGTGGCCGTGGGATCATACCCTGAGCCAAAATCAAGAGTTGGTCACCAAGCAACTGAGCTATCCCTATGATATGTGTATTCTAAAGGTATGAGTCTCCCTTTAAGCCCACCTTTAATGATCTTACAAGTTTTGATAAGCTAAGTGTTTATTATCTTTTATGTGAAACTATTTTCTAACTTTCATTGTGGTATCTTTTTCTTAATTCATCACAATGTTTAGGAGCATAACACATCTTGATGTTTCGGGGGATTTTCTCGTTCTCTTTGTGCGGATTTCTAGCTTCATTCCATGAAGGTATCTGTCTCAGTGTTTTTGGGTGATTGTAACAAAATTCCATAGACTGGCTGCCTAATAAGCACAGAAGCTTCTTTCCTATAGTTGAGGAGACTGGGAAGTTCTCAAGATCAAGGCGTCTGCAGATTCAGGGTCAGGTGAGAGTCAGCTTCCTGGTTCATCGACAGCCTACTTCTCCCTGTCCTCAAGTGGTGGCAGGGGTGATGGTGCTCTCTCAGCCGCCCAGGACTGGTCATCACCGGAAGTCTCCCTGTCTTCATCCCATCACTGTGGGCGTGATGAATTGTTGGGGGAAATGAACTGTTAATCTAATGCAATCCCTAAATATGCCCTGCAGTATTTCAGTCCTTTCAGATGAGTTCACTTTCCTAATGGCCTGGCATATATTCGTTTTCATGAACTGTTCCTTGGCCACGTGCAAATAATGTGTATTGGGGGGAATGCAGTAGTCTCTATTTATACGTTAGATGAAGTTTCTTAATGACAGAATTCAGATTTTAGTAACCACTTTAAACCAAGTAAGGAATAGGCGAGAATGAGTTTAATAATATTACTAACAGGTATATCCAAACTATCATTTCAGTGTATAGCCAGCGTGAGAAAAACTAATGAATGATTTTGCATTCTCTTTTATCACATTGTCTTTAAAATGTGGTGTGCATTATATACTTTCCACACGTCGCACTTTGAGGAGCTGCATTTCAAGTACTTGCAATAGAGCACTGACCGCATATTGGACGGCCCCGTCCCACTCCTTTGATTTTTCTGTTGTCGTCAGTTCTGTCAGATACTGAGAGATGTATCGTCAAGTCTCCCATAATGCTTATGGATGTGGCTCTTTTTCCTTTTCTATGTTTGTCAATTTTTCTGTATTTTGAGATTGCGTTATTAGGTATATGCAAGCTTAGAAGTCTTGTGTTCTTGGTAAATGGAACTTCCATCGTGAAATGTTCCTCTTGGTCTCTAGTAGAGCTTTTTGCTGTAGAGGTTACTTTCTTGGAGGGTCCCAGTGGCCACATCACATCAGTTTTCTGTTCGGTTGGGTTTGCCTGGGGATCTTTTACTTCCACCTGTCTGTGATCTTACGTTTTAGGGTGTACCTTTGTGACCAGCGTATGCTTAGTTTCCTTCTAATGCATTTGAGAGTCAACCTTTTGCTTGCAGCATTTGTGCACATGTAATGACTGATAGGTTAGTTTACACGTACCGTATTATTAGTTTCTTCTTTGTCCCAGCTGTTGTGGGTTCTTTTGGTCTCTAGCCTTCCTTTAGAAGTAGGAGGGAGTTTTTAATTGTACACTGATCTGTTAGGTAATTGGAATATATCTATTTCTAGAGGCAGGTGCATTTTAAACTGACCCCTGCCTGATTCAGGACTTGTGCTGCTTCCCTGACACTGCTCTCTCCGTTTATCTTTTCTTTAAGCTTTATTTGTTTTTTGAGAGAGACATAATACAATCGGGTGAGGGGCAGAGCAGAAAGGGAGACACAGAATCTGAAGCAGGCTCCAGGCTTGAGTCATCAGCACAGAGTCTGACGTGGGTCTCCAACTCACAAACCGTGAGATCGTGACCTGAGCCAAAGTCGGACACTCAACTGACTGAGCTACCCAGGCGCCTCTGCTCTTTTCTTTGACACTTGAACCACACTGAACTCCTCTTCACCTTTTGTTGGCTAATATTTTTACGTTTTAGACGGATTTTGGCGTTGTTGTCATTGTTTCGTGCACTTCCTGCTTGTTCAGGTTTGTTCTCATAGTTACCCTTTCTGTTGTGACATTGTTCTGCAAGCCTTGTTTTTTCATATTTCTTTCAGAGACTACATTTCTTTTGTGCAACAAGCTGCTTTAATATTGATTTTAGTTTGTGTCTGTAGTTGATGTGTAGTCATGGTGTGTGTGTGTGTGTGTGTGTGTGTGTGTGTGTGTGTGTTGTTTTTGTTTGTTGTTTCTGTTTTTATTTTTGTTTTTGCTTCTGTTTTGCCTGAAAACATCTTTCCTTTGCCTTCACTGTGAAGAATGTTTCTGTTAGGTAAAGACTTCCAGGTTGGTGGCTATTTTAGTTCACCTTTCATACATGCCAATCCATCATCTGGCTTCATTTGCTCTTCTTGAAGAGTCACCTGGTAGTGTTGTTGTTGTCCCATGGAAGGTGGTATCTTTGTCCTCTCATGACTGTTAACATCTTTTTGCCTCGGGTGTTCTTTGTGGAGTCACTCTCATGGTTCTTTTATCAGTTTTGATTCTTATCTTTGTAGTGAAGTGGTACTACCCATTCTGTGTTTCCTCTACTTTGTGGGTTCCTATTGGACCTTTGTACCATATCTTCTGTGTCTTTTGGGCTTCTGTATTTTCTGGACGTTTTCTCTGTGTATGGTCTAGATATATTTTTACCTAACACTCTTTCAGTTCACTGAGTCTATTCACCTGTGTCTAGTCTGATGTGAAACCCACAGACTGAGTTCTTAATGCCATTAACAAGATTTTTTAGTCTTTTAATTATGTTAGAGAGCTAGACAGACTGGGAGCAAGGGAAGAACAGAGAGAGAGGGAGACACAGATGCCGAAGCAGGTTCCAGGCTCTGCACTGTCAGCACAGAGCCCAACGTGGGGCTCAAACTCCCGAATCACGAGATCATGACCTGAGCTGAAGTCAGATGCTTAACCAACTGAGCCACTCAGGCACCTGGAGATCTTAATTTTAGCTCTGATAATTTGCAGTTTGAGAATCTGTTTTGAGTCTCTGAAAATTTCCCATTTGTCAAGAATGGTTTTTGGACAGTTGACTTTTGCATCCAATAACTCCTGTCTATGTGTCTCCTCTTGGTCTGTTTCTCTTCTTTCTTCTTTGGGTCGATATGATGTAAAACCTGTTTGTTTTTTATGTTTATCTATTTATTTTGAGGGAGAAAGAAAGTGAGAGCAGGGGTGGGGGTAGAGGACGGGGGAGAGAGAGAGAGACACTGTTGAGGAGAGGCTCTTTTCTGTCAGTAGAGAGCCCAACACAGGGCTCAAACTCACAAACGTGAGCCGAAACCAAGTGTTGGTCACTTAAACGAGTAGACTGAGCTATCCAGGTGCCTCTCTTTTTTTGTTTGGTTGTTTGTTTCTTTCCTTTTCTTATTAAAAGAATTTTTTTAAATATTATTTACTTTTGAGAGAGAGAGAGAGGTAGAGACAAAACTTGAACAGGGGAGGGGGAGGCAAAGTGGGAGACACAGAATCCAAAGCAGGCTCCAGGCTCTTCACTGTCACCACAGAGCCCGACGCGGGACTCAAACCATAAAGCGTCAGATCATGACATGAACCAAAGTGGGATGCTTCCCCGACTGAGCCACCCAGGCATTCCTTTCATTTCCTTGCCTTGCTTTGCCTTGCCTTGCCTAGCCTTGCCTTGCCTTTCCCTTCCTTGCCTTGCCTTGCCTTGCCTTGCCTTGCCTTGCCTTGCCTTTCCCTTCATTTCGTTTCCTTTTCATTTTTTTCTTTTCTTTTCTTTTTTCTTCTTTTTTCTTTTCTTTTCTTTTCTGTCTTTTTTTTGTCTTGTCTTATCTTGTCTTTTCATTTCTTCTTTCTTTTTATTTTTGTGCTGGACTGTATGGAGAAGCATAGAGGCTCTTCGTGTGCTTGTATTCCTTCAGCATTTCATCCCACACACCCCGAGTGCGGCGGTTATTGGGCCCACTCAGGCGTGAGTGAGTTGAGAGTGGGGCTCAGTCTTTGTAAGGTGCAGTGTGAGCTGGGCTCACGCTGTCCCCCACCCCCGTGTAGACCTCCAGGGTCTCCATTTGGAGGCCTGGAGTATTTGCGAGGACCCGTCCTTGATGCTAGGTCCCAAAGCCCAGTTATTTTCTCCACAGCACAATGAGATGATGGAAGGGTCAGCTTCTCAGGCAGTGCTTGCCAAGTGCCGGGCTCATTTTCTGTGCCTCCCTGTGCTGTCCAGAGCTCGGTTAGCTGCGACTTTCTGCTTGCCTTTCTGTTAGGTTTCCTTTGCAGCTCGTTGGTATCTTGCCTCCAATCCCTGAGGAAATTCAGGATCCTCACATGTCTTGAGGGAGAGAGAGGACTCTGAACATTAGAGTTGGCTCAGCGGGCTTCCCTTTTGTTGGGGTCTCAGTCCTTCCAGTTGTGACTGCCTCGGGGTCTCCTTGATGCCTTCAAACATGCTTCAAATTGAACTCATCTTTCCTAGTTCATCATGTGTTGAATAACAGGCTACTCACATGTATAAGAGCAAGCCAGGGAAGACTGAGAAGTCATAGCAAACATTTGGGTCATCAGCATTTGTTACAGGAGAAAACGAAACCCAGTAGTCCTTGCCTAGTACCCGTCATTCTTCTAAAATGACCATCCAGTTTGCCCACGCTCAGCCAGCGTCCATGGGGTGGTGATGGTGTCAGCCTCCCAGCTCCCTATCCCCCACTGCCATGGCCGCCCTCCTCCCCTGTCAGGTGCCTGCCCAGGGCAGGCTTTGTGATGACGGGCTGGCTATGGCAGGGCAACTAGATGAAGTGGATCGCTTAAGTGACAGTTATTCTGGGAGTGTTTGATCAGTGTCGTTGTTTTCTAATTTTCCTCATGTTTATTTACTCTTTAGAGAGACAGAGAGTGTGGCCAGGGGAGGGGCAGACAGAGGGAGACCCAGAATCTGAAGCAGGCTGGGGGCGGGATGCCCCTCAAGCGTACAGGGTAGCCCCCACAAAAAGGGCTTCTGTGTTGGTGCACCCGAATCATCTGCAGAGACACAACCACCCACCCTTGCTGAGCCCTTTTGTGACGCTGCACCATTGTGGTCGCCAGGCTCTGGCTGCTGTGCTCCTCGGAGACGGTGGTGGAGGCACATCTGAGAAGAGTGTATCTGAACGAGTGAAGGGGTTAGGAGGAAATGTCGCTCCCTTGCGCACTGTGGTTCCGGAAAGGCCTTTTCCGGAGAGGTCGCTCGGGAGCTGAGGCCGACCGAGCACTCTCCCAGCAGTCTGACTCCGAGGCCAAAGGCCGGGGTCAAGGAGGAGCTTGGCTTTGTTGTGAGCGATGGAAGGGGAAGCGGAGCCAGGTGAGGCACCAGGCAGCTGGTGTTGGGACAGAACCTACCCCGTCAGGAGTTGGGTTTTCAGATAAGGGCCTGGGGTCGTTGTGTCTTCAGGGGGAAGGACTGGCATGATGTTGTTGAATTTTTTATGTTTATTTATTTTTTTTCAATATACGAAATTTATTGTCAAATTGGTTTCCATACAACACCCAGTGCTCATCCCAAAACGTGCCCTCCTCAATACCCATCACCCACCCTCCTCTCCCTCCCACCCCCCATCAACCCTCAGTGTGTTCTCAGTTTTTAAGAGTCTTTTGTGCTTTGGCTGTCTCCCACTCTAACCTCCTTTTTTTTTCTTCCTGTCCCCCATGGGTTTCTCTTAAGTTTCTCAGGATCCACCTAAGAGTGAAACCATATGGTATCTGTCTTTCTCTGTATGGCTTATTTCACTTAGCATCACACTCTCCAGTTCCATCCGTGTTGCTACAAAGGGCCATATTTCATTCTTTCTCATTGCCACGTAGTACTCCATTGTGTATATAAACCACAATTTCTTTCTCCATTCATCAGTTGATGGACATTTAGGCTCTTTCCATCATTTGGCTATTGTTGAGAGTGCTGCTATAAACATTGGGGTACAAGTGCCCCTATGCATCAGTACTCCTGTATCCCTTGGGTAAATTCCTAGCAGTGCTATTGCTGGGTCATAGGGTCGGTGTATTTTTAATTTTCTGAGGAACCTCCACACTGTTTTCCAGAGTGGCTGCACCAATTTGCATTCCCACCAACAGTGCACGAGAGTTCCCGTTTCTCCACATCCTCTCCAGCATCTATAGTCTCTTGATTTGTTCATTTTGGCCACTCTGACTGGCGTGAGGTGATATCTGAGTGTGGTTTTGATTTGTATTTCCCTGATGAGGAGCGACGTTGAGCATCTTTACATGTGCCTGTTGGCCATCCGGATGTCTTCTTTAGAGAAGTGTCTATTCATGTTTTCTGCCCATTTGTTCACTGGGTTATTTGTTTTTTAGGTGTGGAGTTTGGTGAGCGCTTTATAGATTTTGGATACTAGCCCTTTGTCCGATATGTCATTTGCAAATATCTTTTCCCATTCCGTTGTTTGCCTTTTAGTTTTGTTGGTTGTTTCCTTTGCTGTGCAGAAGCTTTTTATCTTCGTAAGGTCCCAGTAATTCATTTTTGCTTTGAATTCCCTTGCCTTTGGGGATGTGTCGAGTAAGAGATAGCTACGGCTGAGGTCAGAGAGGTCTTTTCCTGCTTTCCTCTCTAGGGTTTTGATGGTTTCCTGTCTCACATTCAGGTCCTTTATCCACTTTGAGTTTATTTTTGTGAATGGTGTGAGAAAGTGGTCTAGTTTCAACCTTCTGCATGTTGCTGTCCAGTTCTCCCAGCACCATTTGTTAAAGAGACTGTCTTTTTTCCATTGGATGTTCTTCCCTGCTTTGTCAAAGATGAGTTGGCCATACGTTTGTGGGTCTAGTTCTGGGGTTTCTATTCTATTCCATTGGCCTATGTGTCTGTGTTTGTGCCAATACCATGCCGTCTTCATGATGACAGCTTCGTAGTTGAGGCTAAAGTCTGGGATTGTGATGCCTCCTGCTTTGGTCTTCTTCTTCAAAATTACTTTGGCCATTCGGGGCCTTTTGTGGTTCCATATGAATTTTAGGATTGCTTGTTCTAGTTTCGAGAAGAATGCTGGTGCAATTTTGATTGGGATTGCATTGAATGTGTCGATAGCTTTGGGTAGTATTGACATTTTGACAATATTTATTCTTCCAATCCATGAGCACGGAATGTCTTTCCATTTCTTCATATCTTCTTCAATTACCTTCATAAGCTTTCTATAGTTTTCAGCATACAGATCTTTTACATCTTTGGTTAGAGTTATTCCTCGGTATTTTATGCTTCTTGGTGCAATTGTGAATGGGATCAGTTTCTTTCTTTGTCTTTCTGTTGCTTCATTGTTAGTGTATAAGAATGCAACTGATTTCTGTACATTGATTTTGTATCCTGCAACTTTGCTGAATTCATGTATCAGTCCCAGCAGACTTTTGGGGGAGTCTATCAGATTTTCCATGTATAGTATCATGTCATCTGCAAAAAGGGAAAGCTTGACTTCATCTTTGCCAATTTGGATGCCTTTGATTTCCTTTTGTTGTCTGATTGCTGATGCTAGAACTTCCAACACTATGTTAAACAACAGCGGTGAGAGTGGGCATCCCCGTCGCGTTTGTGATCTCGGGGAAAAAGCTCTCAGTTTTTCCCCATTGAGGATGATGTTAGCTGTGGGCTTTTCATAAATGGCTTTTATGATGTTTAAGTATGTTCCTTCTATCCCGACTTTCTCAAGGGTTTTTATTAAGAAAGGTGCTGAATTTTGTCAAAGGCCTTTTTCTGCATCAATTGACAGGCTCATATGGTTCTTATCTTTTCTTTTCTTGCTGTGATGTATCACGTTGATTGATTTGCGAATGGTGAACCAGCCCTGCATCCCAGGAATGAGTCCCACTTGATCATGGTGGGTTATTCTTTTTATATGCTGTTGAATTCGATTTGCTAGTATCTTATTGAGAATTTTTGCATCTATATTCATCAGGGATATTGGCCTGTAGTTCTCTTTTTTTACTGGGTCTCTGTCTGGTTTAGGAATCAAAGTCATACTGGCTTCATAGAATGAGTCTGGAAGTTTTCCTTCCCTTTCTATTTCTTGGAATAGCTTGAGAAGGATAGGTATTATCTCTGCTTTAAACGTCTGGTAGAACTCCCCTGGGAAGCCATCTGGTCCTGGACTCTTATTGGTTGGGAGATTTTTGATAAGCGATTCAATTTCTTCGCGGGTGATGGGTCTGTTCAAGCTTTCTCTTTCCTCCTGACTGAGTTTTGGAAGAGTGTGCGTGTTTAGGAATTTGTCCATTTCTTCCAGGTTGTCCAATTTGTTGGCATATAATTTTTCATAGTATTCCCTGAGAATTGTTTGTATCTCTGAGGGATTGGTTGTAATCATTCCATTTTCATTCATGATTTTATCTATTTGGGTCATCTCCCTTTTCTTTTTGAGAAGCCTGGCTAGAGGTTTGTCAATTTTGTTTATCTTTTCAAAAAACCAACTCTTGGTTTCGTTGATCTGCTCTACAGTCTTTTTTAGATTCTATATTGTTTATTTCTGCTCTGATCGTTCTTATTTCTCCTCTTCTGCTGGGTTTAGGCTGCCTTTGCTTTTCTGCTTCTATTTCCTTTAGGTGTGCTGTTAGATTTTGTATTTGGGATTTCTCTTGTTTCTGGAGATAGGCCTGGATTGCAACGTATTTTCCTCTCAGGACTGCCTTCGCTGCATCCCAAAGCGTTTGGATTGTTGTCTTTTCATTTTCGTTTGTTTCCATATATTTTTAAATTTCTTCTCTAATTGCCTGCTTGACCCACTCATTCTTTCGTAGGGTGTTCTTTAACCTCCATGCTTTGGGAGGTTTTCCAGACTTTTTCCTGTGGTTCATTTCAAGCTTCATAGCCTTGTGGTCTGAAAGTATGCATGGTACAATTTCAATTCTTGCCTACTTATGAAGGGCTGTTTTGTGACCCAGTATATGACCTATCTTGGAGGATGTTCCACGTGCACTCGAGAAGAAAGTATAGTCTGTTGCTTTGGGATGCAGAGTTCTAAATATATGTGTCAAGTCCATCTGATCCAATGTATCCTTCAGGGCCCTTGTTTCTTTCTTGACCGTGTGTCTAGATGATCTACCCATTTCTGTAAGTGGAGTGTTAAAGTCCCCTGCAATGACCACATTCTTATCAATAAGGTTGCTCGTGTTTATGAGGAATTGTTTTCTATATTGGGGGGCTCCTGTATTCGGTGCATAGACATCTATAATTGTTAGCTCTTCCTGATGGATAGGCCCTGTAATTATTATCAAATGCCCTTCTTCATCTCTTGTTACAGCCTTTGATTGAAAGTCTAGTTTGTCTGATATAAGTATGGCTACTCCAGCTTTCTTTTGGCTTCCAGTAGCATGATAAATAGTTCTCCATCCCCTCACTCTCAATCTAAAGGTGTCCTCAGGGCTAAAATGAGTCTCTTGTAGACAGCAAATAGATGGGTCTTGTTTTTTTTATCCATTCTGATACCCTATGTCTTTTGGTTGGCGCATTTGGTCCATTTACATTCAGTGTTATTCTAGAAAGATACGGGTTTAGAGTCCTTAGGATGTCCGTATGTGTACAGTGTAGCCCCCACAGAAAGGGCTTCTGTGTTGGTGCACCCGAATCATCTGCAGAGACACAACCACCCACCCTTGCTGAGCCCTTTTGTGACGCTGCACCATTGTGGTCGCCAGGCTCTGGCTGCTGTGCTCCTCGGAGACGGTGGTGGAGGCACATCTGAGAAGAGTGTATCTGAACGAGTGAAGGGGTTAGGAGGAAATGTCGCTCCCTTGCGCACTGTGGTTCCGGAAAGGCCTTTTCCGGAGAGGTCGCTCGGGAGCTGAGGCCGACCGAGCACTCTCCCAGCAGCCCGACTCCGAGGCCAAGGGCCGGGGTCAAGGAGGAGCTTGGCTTTGTTGTGAGCGATGGAAGGGGAAGCGGAGCCAGGTGAGGCACCAGGCAGCTGGTGTTGGGACAGAACCTGCCCCGTCAGGAGTTGGGTTTTCAGATAAGGGCCTGGGGTCGTTGTGTCCTCAGGGGGAAGGACTGGCATGATGTTGTTGAATTTTTTAAAAGCTGGTGCTGGTTCTGTGTGGATAGTGGGTTGGGGGAGGAGACGAGAATGGATGCAGTGTAGACGTCATTGGGTAGAGTGGCTCCTTGTAATGTGTGGGTTGAGCTCTAAGATTCGTGCTTTAGGCAGCAGGTACAAGCCCCTCACGTCACCCATCACAGAAAGCACAGGACAGTGTGCGTCTTTATATCCTATACAGAACTACGTAATGTTTAAAAGCAGCGTGTGTAATATTTACGTGTGTGGGTACAAGGCGTACGCTAAAGTATTCACCTGTTCTGGAGTGCATGGCAGGCACGGTACTAGGTGCTGAACACTATGTGCTGCAGTTACCTCGCCCAGAGACGTATGCGGTTTTACGGAGAGCAATAGAAGGGCATGGGAGTGTGTGGTTCGGTGGAATAGGGGGAACGTGTGCACAGTGCGGCTGCAGGATGGCCGTTTGGTCCCATGGGTCGGCGTGGGTCAGACTCGGGGAGGCGGTTTTCCTTGGGAGGTTCGGCTGCCCTGTGTTCTCCTTCATGCACCCCACTCTGTCTCCCGGACGCCTTTCCAAGCACCTCGTAGTGAAGCTCCGTCTGGGCGGACTGTGGGCGCTTTGAGTTCCACACGGGCCGCCACCCTCCTCCCGACACCTGTGCCTCCTCCTGGGAACAGAGCAGCTTGCTCCCTGGTCCGGTGGTCAGAAGCCAGGGAGATGGCTTTGCCTCTTTCCTGCTCTTCCCTCTCCCTGCTGGTCCGTGGGTCCTGTGGCGTGGAGCTTGCCTGTCTCAGAGGCCATCTGTGAGGTCTCTGGAGATCTGTACCCTGTCATCACTCGGGTGGACTCGGGGAGGGGCCGAGTCCTGCGGTCTTCCCTGCGCCGGCCCCACTCACCTCGCAGCTGCTTGGCTGTGGGGCGGGGGGCGCCTCCTGCTGTGCAGAGATGCTGGCGTCCTGCCCCATCCGTGTACAATACGCCTCGCTCTCTGAGAAGACGGCCTTTCTTTCTGAATCTGTGTCCTGCCTGCTGGCCCTTAGTGCTGGGTGTTGCTGAGCAACTTGGTCACTAACTCCTTTGGGGAAACACGTATGCCTTGTGTACAAGGACCGTCTAAACTTCTCCTTTTCTGCTCCTAGGTTGCTCAGTCAGGTAAGCGGCTGACTTTGGCCCCGTCATGAACTTTTTCTTGGCGAGGTAACCCCCGAGACGGGCTCTGAGCTGACAGCCCAGAGCCTGGAGTCTGCTTTCAATTCCTTGTCTCCCTCTCACTCTGCCCGTCCCCTGCTGCTCTCCGTCTCTAAGAAATAAAGAATGACATTAAAAAATTAAAACAGAAAATCTATTTCTATTTTACTCTTTTCTGTTGTTCACAAAGGTCGTGCTTGCTTCGTTCTTCCCCAAGGATGAGTAGAGCTGACCGTAGAACGACTTGGTGTTCGGGGTTCCACCCTGCCCACAATTGAAAATCCATGTATAACGTTTGGTCCCCAGAACACTTAACTGTTCAAGCTCTCCTGTCGTCCAGTCACCTGAGTAGAAACACAAACAGTGCATTAGCACCTGTATCTTGTATGTGTCATATGCTATATTCTTCGAGTCAAGTAAGCTAGAGAAACAGTTTTACGTCACAGGGAAATAGGTGCACAGCTCTGCGCTGTATTGATCCCTAAGTTTATTCTCCGTTTGTTTCTAGAATGAATTGTCTATCAGAACCCACATCAGTGCCGGCTTAGGTGACACACTACGCTGTTGTTACGCGTATCATTAGCACTATGCATCAGAAATGGGAGGAATTGGAAAGATTCCTGTGTATTTACGGGTGTCACAGTTCATGCATTACCAACGAAGGGTGAATGCTTCATGATGGCCTGGTGTAATCAGTACGATTGCTTCGTCATGGCCTAGGAGATACACGGGTGAATGCATGGTTACCAAGCTTTTCTAGCCTGCAGTTTTACAGCCATATTCCTAATACAGTCTGGACACATTGTGACATTACAAAAACGGCCTGTGATAGTAGGCTGAGAGGCATTTTCTCTGGGCGGGGACAGAGAGAGGCCTGCCAGAAGGAAATGTCATTGTTTGAAAGCCAGGTTACGGAACGACACGTTATTCGTTTTATGTCAGATCTTACTGCCCTTATGCCCGTGTGAGGATAGGCTGTCCAAGTGCACACAAGTCTCGCACACGATGTTCCTCCTGATGAACGCTTAGGCGGTGGTGACACACATGCGCCCCGGGCGGCCTGGCCGCATGCTCCCTCGATTTTCACGCACAGACGTGTGCATGGCAGGCGAAGTGGTTCACTGAGCACCTTGGTGAGGATTTGCTGTCTGGAAAGTGGGGGTGGGTCCTCACAAATGTGCTGATATGCAGACCTGCATGGGGTGGGGGGGACCCGCTAGATGGGGCAGTCTTGGGCCTTGGGGCCTGGCGGTATGGGGGTGGAGACGGGCACTGTCTGTGCAGCTTTCCAGAAGGGCTTTTCTGTTCCTGGCCAATGTTTCCATAGACGGCTGGCTGGCTTTAGTCCCAGCGCCCTTGTCATGGAAGGGTCCATGTGGGAAAGGAGCCGAGACTCTGCCGGATCACTCCTGGTGGCAGCGTGCTTTCCAGCGACGCCACTTCCATGCCGCCTTCCTCGCCCTCCGTCTGCTTCGCCAGCACTCCTCTCTGTGCTGTCTTCTTCTGTGACCTCCTCTGGGCTTTTCTCTGTGCTCGTGACCTTCTGTAGGATACGCATTTTGAATCCCTGCATCCCCCAACTCTTTTTCTTTTTCTTTTTCTTTTTTTTCTTTTTGCCATATGCACAGTCTCATTCATGAGTTTCCTGATTGGCTGTGTCATAGGTCCTGGAAATCACGCACGTCGTATGGACAGTCATCTCTAGCAGGGATTTCTTGATTGTGTTGGGCTTGATGGTTTTCCCAGAGTTTTTTGTAACGTCCCTTGGCATCTTCCTGACTTTCATAATGTTCCCTCTGTGGCGGTTCTCTTTTGTAGCATTGACTGTCCTTCTTGTAAAGTGCCTGTGTCATGGGCCTCACAGATCCTCGTGGCCCCTGGTCCGCAGGCTGACTTAGACCCGCTGCGCTCCAGAGCGAGTGAGCCGCCAAGACACGTTTGGTGGTGACCCGTGGGGTTCTGGGTGGCCAGGACATTGTCCAATGTCAGAAGAACTTTAGAGGACAGTCCCTTGCTTTCAGCGTACTTCCTGAGTTGAGGGACAGAGCCGGGATGGAACTGGTCCAGGGCAAGGGCGCTGGTTGTGCAGCCAGACCACTGGCCACTGGGACTTGTTGCCTTCAGGACCCTGGGGTGAGCTTCCTACACAGGGCCAGCCGCCCTGATCACACCCCCGCCTGTATCCGCTCAGTCAGTAGCTGCTTCACCCCTTCCTACCCAACATCTTGCTGCTCACTTGTCTTTCTCGTGAATCAATGTCGTTTGTGGCATTTTGCCCCCGACAGGGCACCTCCTTCTGCATGAAAAACCTGTGCAGGCAGCCATGGTCTCCTCAACTGATTTTCTTGGGTTTTCACTTTTTGTGTTGGAGTGGTTGACATGCGGTGGATGGTAGTTCCTGCTTCTCTGCAATCTTCTCTGGGGCGTCTGGGAAACCATGTGCTTCCTCTTCGTGGTAGAAGCTGCTTCTCCTATTGTCTGGACCATTTTCAAAGGCAAACCCCTTTCTAAAATCACCAAGCTATCCTGTGCCTGCATTGAAATGTGCCAGTTTTCGATCCTCCCCTTCCTTCTGCCTTACGTCGTGATGTCAGCTCTTCACTTGTCTTGCAATTTGAGTTGAGTCTGCAGGTGTGCCCGTCTCACAGCAGTCCTACATCCACAGAGATGCCACATCTTCCACACGAGACACAAAGATGTCTCACCAATAGCACCAGGTTTTTGCATGTGCTGGGGTAGCTGCAGCGAGAGCTTTGAGAATTTCCCTTTCTTTGTGCCTCCATGGTCCTCACGCTGGCCGGCTGGCAGCTGCAGCTGTGGACCTCAGTACATGTCAGGCCATTCAGCCTTTTCTTGTCATACCATGAGTCTTCTCTGCATCGCGGGAGCACGTCCAGCATCCCTGGGGACACTTCAAACGGGTCCCAGGCTGTAATTAAGGTTCATGGTATTGCCCTTAACCCGGTGAAAATGACGCAGGAACCCTGAGAAATCACTTCTCCTGTGGTGCTTGATTTACTGGAGAAAGGAAGTGCTTCCCAAGAGCTGAGTAGCAGATTCGTGGATTCGTGCAACACTTGAGGGGACCTCAATAGCAACGGGAGGTGGTGCACACTTCCCCCAGAGGACAGCGTCTGCTACAGCTCGTGTTATGCGGGTAGGACTTAATCCTGCGTCTCCACATTTGTTTGCCTTGCTCTTGACTGCAGATGGCACCATGTAGGTACGGTCAGTTTCTGTGTGCCAAATGATACGTTTTATCTTGTTAGAGTAGGTTTGTGTATGTTTTCGGAGAGGAAATGCTCTAATAGCTTAGTATCTGCGTGTATTTCATGCACGCGTGGCCTCCCTTTTACTTACTAGTTTTGATACTTCGTAGCTGCTCAGCTCATCTGCCAGTCTTTCCAAACGTCACACATCTCCAGAAAAGTTTCCAATGTATTTATAGGAACAATAATCCCCACATAGAAATGGGCCTGCACAGTCCTACATCAAGGATCAGATAGGCGTCTGTGGGTTCACCTTGTGAAGTCAGATTGCAAGGAACGTGGTCAGTTCTGTGGTAACATTCCCGTTGATTTGGAAAGGGCTAATTTATGAAAGAAATTGAAGTATGTCACCAGTTTGTACTTGGATTTTCTAGAATTGCTGAAATCAACATCTCTCTTTATTTGGAATGTCAGTTGCTAAGTGATCGTTTATCCCCTCGTTTGTCCTACAGAGACAAAAGCTCTGGGGCACCTGGGTGTCTCAGGGCGTGAAGCGTCTGACTCTTGGTTTCAGCTCAGGTCATGATGTCATGGTTCAGGGATTGAGCCCTGCACCGGGCTCTGCGCTCGACTGACTGGAGAGTGTGCGTCCACCTCCTTGGAGCCCACCTGTACGCCATGTCCTGGGCGGGCGCCCAGTATTGGCGGGAGAGAAGCCCCACGCGGGGTGGTGGGCCCTGGCATCACTCTCCTCAGAAACCCTTCCTCCATAATATTTCCTGCTTGACTAAGGAAAGAAGTCGTAAACTCGCCCTTTCGTCAAGAGTCCTACCATCATTTTTGAAAAGTCCATCGGGTATGGTTGAGTCTGATTGTGCCAGGGGTTCAGGCTGAGACAGCAGCTTTTGAGTACCGTCAGCCTTTCCCCACTGCCGCTCCACAAGCCTGCTTGCCAGACGAGGCCAGAGGCTGGGGATGGGCAGGAGGCTTCTCGGCCTGTTGCTCCCGAGTCAGCAGAGTTCCTGAGTCCTAGACCTGCCAGGCACCTGAAAATGTCTGTCCCCTTGAGTGTCGGTCCCTCTGAAAATCCCCGGGACTCCTGTGGGTGGTGAGGAGGGGACTGGTGTGTGTGATGCTACTTGAGGGTGGTGGGTGCTGGGACTCTGGAGGGCCACGGAGGCCTGGTGTGCTCTGGTAAAGACCCCCTGTGTCTCTCCACTTTTGTCCCCTCTCCGACCCCAGGAGTGTGCAGCTCTCGCTGCAGAGCTCCACACCTGCAGGGAGCAGCTCGTGCAGAGAGAGGAGGAGATCGCCAACCTGAAGGCGGAGAGAAACAACACCAGGGTCAGTAGGCGCACTGCCAGTGTCTTTAAACGCAGGACACCATTCACTCCCCTTGTCCACATGTCCCCATGGAGTTGGCTGGGACCTATTGTTCTCAAACCTTGTTTGATCCGCGAGGAGGAGTAAGGCTATTTTAACACATTCGAGGGGGTGGCTCCCTCCCTGGGAACTGAATTGAAGGGATTCAGACTTGGTTTTGCATTTGGTGAACTTGAGGCCCGGAATTGAAGGTGTTCTTGAAACACGGTTTTCCTTTTGCCTCTCCCGCCAGCTGCTGCTGGAACATTTGGAGTTCCTCGTCTCCAGGCACGAGAGAGCTCTTCAAAAAACAGTCATACGGCGACAGGCGAAGACTCCGGCTGGCGTGTCCAGTGAGGCGGAGGTGCTCAAGGTCCTCAACTCCATATTGGAGAAGGACAAAACCGAGGCTGAAACGGTGTGCCTAGCCGCGGCGGTTCTCAATTTGTGCACATGCTGTGTGTTCTAGGCACACTTTGTGTGTTTGTGTGACTGGAGTTTCCTTTTCATCTTCTTGAATTCTTGTAAGAAGACAGGTCTGTATGGTTAAAAAGCAGTAGTTGGTGGAAATGTTGTGTGTATCGATGGGCTAGTACAAATTGCATGATGTAGTTTATTTCGGGGAAGATTTGTCTCCAATGTAAAATTGAAAGCGGTTAACAAGCAAGTTTGTCAACACGAGCATCCGTGAAAAACCTTAGCAGCATTCTGTCATGTTATTTGAGGCGAAGGGGATCTTAGGGTAACTGTATAGTAAGGACTAATGAAACACCTCTGTGTACAAACTCAATCCCTTTGTTTCCAGGTGAGAGAGCAGCTACGTGTGGCACTGGAGGGGTGTAGTTTCGTAGAAGAAGAATTCGGGGCCACACGCAGAGTTCAGCTCCAGACATCATCCCAGGATTTGATTGGAGGGGGTTTCCTTTTTATCCATTGTTTTTAAAACCACATATGAAGACCCACAGTGGGGGCCCTCACATGTTGCTTCCCTTTCTGAGGTTCAAAGGTGCAGAGCCAGATGAAAGAGCTCCTGGCTACCCTGTGCACTCTCGTGGCCAAGCTGGAAGAGGACCTAGACATCTCAAGGAAAGACCTCATCTTTTCTGAAGCAATGAACACAATATTACAAAGAGATGTCCGTGAAGTGAGTGTCGGTTGAAATGGCCACGCCGTCGTCGAGCCAAACGTGGGGTGTTTGGTTCAGCCTTGCCCAGTGTGTCCTTCGTCTCCCACGGGTTTTGAACGTTTGGAGTTTGGTAGAAGTAGCGGCAGAACGGGACGTGACTCCGGGGCCTGGGCGGGCTGCCTCCCCGTCTGCGTGGTGGAATCTGTCCTCCCTGGGCTCTCCCCTGCCGAGGCCTGGCGGGCAGGCGGCGGAGTGGCCTCGGGTGTGGAGTGTGGGCCACCTGAGCTTGGCCCATGCCGTGCTCTCGGTCCGTTTTGGAAATACACTCGGCACGTAGGAACCAGCGTGGTGCTGCCAGGTCGCTTCCGGGGGCACGACCGTGCGAGGGCGGCTCTGCCGAGGGGCCGTCACGGCCGCCTCTGCCGCCCTGCCCTCCTCCCAGGGCTTCCGTACCCCTGGTCGTGGCGGTCAGAGTGAGCGAGGGGCAGCCCGCTGGTCCTGGTGTGAGGTCATGGAGGAGTGCGGCCGCTTCTGCACGTGTGGTCGTCGATGGGAATCTGATCATTGTCACAGAAACTAGTAAGGGTAGGATGGTTTCTCTGCGCCTCCTCCTGTCACTGTGAGCTGCCCTTTGCGGACAGTCCCCGCACACCCCACCCCCAGCCCGGCGATGCCACCTCGGGAAGACCCTGTCAGACCCTCGAGGGTGTACGTGCACGAGCAGTCTGTTTAGTACCTTAGTGTGGGTGAGGTCGTGTCAGAATTTAAAACAAAAGTATTTGCAGAAATTATGTAACCTGTTCAGTGAAGTTGTTGTTTGGCAGAGGTGGGGAGAGACCCCTCAGCAGAGTTGAATCTGCAGAGAATTTAGAAAATCCTTTCTTAGGACTCATCCCTTTCATTCTTGAGACTGCTGACATAAATTGCTTAGTAAACACGGAGGGCTGGAAGAGGAATCTTTCAGGTGTTGGACAAGAAACACAGGGCAGGACGTTCTGGTTCCATGTGCAGTGTCAGATACCATGGGATACAATGTTGTTACAGGGTTAGGCTATAGAAGATGGCTTCCAGTTATATGAAAGGTGGAGTTTGGCTTCCACTTGTTAACATGGCTGCTTCAACTTTGTGCTAATTGGATGAGATTTCATCCACCTTTTCCCCGGAAAAAGGATGGTTGTCTCATGGTGTGTGCCTCCAGAGGCAAGTCGCCGTTCTGTGGAAAGCTCAACGGTGTCCGGAGGCAACCGAGGTTGTGACTTCCGGGAGACTTTATTATCTGTTTGTCTTTGAACACCTGGGAGAGAATAAGCCTGGGTAACTGGTCAGAATCCCGAGCAGCCTCCGCACTGTCGGCACAGAGCCTGACGCGGGGCGCCAACTCACAGAGCGACACCGGCTGAGCCACCCAGGTGCCCCGAGGATGCTACTTTTCTGTTTGTTTGGAAAATGAGGATTTTGCCCGGTTTTTGTGTCTGCAGTGTGTTAATGTGTCGTACGCTGATTCTTTCCCTGTTTTCCCTCTGAAATACCTGCTGTAGGCCATGGCCCAGAAGGAAGACATGCAAGACAGGATCACTACCTTGAGAAGCGCTGCCTCAGGGCACAGCACGAAGCCACCTGTCTGCACGACCTCAAGGATAAACTTGAAAACGAGATCACAAAGAAGGACTCTCTGCATCGACAGGTCGTTGGTTTCATTGAACTTCATTCCACTTTTATTAATTACAAGTCAAGTTAAGGACCAAGTGTTAATGTCAAGGTTTTAGGATCTTAGAATCTTGTGTTGACCGGCGGGGTTACTTCAACGTCCAGGGTTTAATTCTTTCGAATTTTATGGAAGCATGTTATGGGGCTCCCCTCCTTGATTCCTTCTTTGTCTTGTCTTCCATGCACGTGACTCTGTTGCCTGTTAGCACTGTTTCCAAAGGAGCAGGGAGTGGCCGGGAATGTGTAGGCAGCTGGCCGTTTTGGTTAGTACCTGAGATCGGGGGGAATGGCAGGTGCAGAAGCACAGTCTGGCGTGAGGATGTGAGACCCTGTGTTTTGGGAAGCAGCACGTCTCTTCCTTGGTTGTCTCAGGTCATCCGGCATTGAACAGGAAAACCACATCCAGCTTCTTGGAAACAGAGTGAGTTTGCCTGGTGTGTTTGTCAAATGTGTCAGTCGACCCAAAATCATAATCAAAGTGAAATACTAGGAAGCCATTAAATGACATGGAGGAATGCTGTTTGAGAGCACGTAACATGTTCCAAATCACGAGTGTAAAGGGCAGATCGTGAAATACTATGTGTACAGCACGTGATTTTTTTTTGAGGGTTTTAAAGCATGATACGCGGTCTGTATATACACACAGAGCTCTATGCACACAGAAGATGGAAGGAGTCTGTGGGAACAAACGTTAACCTTGCAAAAACCTCACCTTATGCATGATTTTTAAAATGACTTTATATATTTTTAATGCTTATTTATTTTTGAGAAAGGGAGCCAGAGTGAGAGAGAGAGAGAGCGCGCGAGCATGAGCAGTGGAGGGCAAGAGAGGGAGAGAGGGAGACACAGAATCCAAAGCAGGCTCCAGGCTCTGAGCTGTCAGCACAGAGCACGAGGCAGGGTTGACCCCATGAGCTATGAGATCGTGACCTGAGCCGAAGGTGGACGTTTCACCGACTGAGCCACCTCGGCTTCCCTAAAAAAAAGTCCTTTAACAAAAAATCTCGTATCTACGATTTCCACCTTGAAGTTTTCCACGTTTTTGGTCAAGAGGGAGAGTGTTTTTGTTGAATAATGGTACACTTCCAAAAAGAACTCAGCTGGCATCAGGCATGCTCTCAGAAGCTCTGTGCTGGCTGATGTGCCCACCTCAGAATGTCCTATGTAGCGAGCCCTCGGACCACAGTATAAATATGTTTACGAAGGGTTAGGACCGAACCCGTCTCTCCTTAACTGGTCAGGAAGAGCGAGCAAGCTCCTCCAGAAGATGGGTTTTCTTTAATGTGTGGGAACTTTGTCTTTGGAAAGACTTCTTTGAAGATCCTGAAGAAGAGCAAAGAGGGGCGCCTGGGTGGCGCAGTCGGTTGAGCGTCCGACTTCAGCCAGGTCACGATCTCGCGGTGTGTGAGTTCGAGCCCCGCGTCGGGCTCTGGGCTGATGGCTCAGAGCCTGGAGCCTGTTTCCCATTCTGTGTCTCCCTCTCTCTCTGCCCCTCCCCCGTTCATGCTCTGTCTCTCTCTGTCCCAAAAATGAATAAACGTTGAAAAAAAAAATTAAAAAAAAAAAAAAAAGAAGAGCAAAGAGTTTGGCAAGACATGTTTTGCGTAGTGAAAGGAGGACCAAGGCAGTGGGTGACTCCTTGCAGAAAGGAAAGGTTTACTCTGAAGCACCTGCCAAACTGTTGGCTTCAGTCAGAACTAACAGTAGATCTCTGCATTTAGATTTTGTTTCACTTTATTAAAAATGGAAACGGAGAGAAGACTTGCTACACTTTGATGCTTTGCCTTCATTTCCTAGACTGCGGATCAAAACCGCCAGTTGCAAGAGCGCCTGGAGGTGGCGGAGCGGAAGCTGCAGCAGACCCCGAGGAAGGCCAAGTCGCTGCCCGAGGTGGAAGCCGAGCCGGCCCAGAGGGTGGCCACCCTCTGCAAGGTGGGGCCCCCGTTTCCTTCTGGGTCCCATGGTGGGAATGTCATTTTCAAGGCGGTCCGTTCTTGTATCTCATTTCTCACCGGTAACGTCGGCGTGCCAAAGTCCGCGAACCAGCTGAGATCTGTTTTCGGTGCTACTTTGTCTGAGATTGGAATGCTTTCCAAACGGCAGGCATCATCCCCAGTTTTGTTCCCTCCGGTTTTGTCCGACGTGTGCTGTTTGCCGTTGGCTGCATCTAAGACTCACTGCTTTTCAGAGTTAAGTCAGCGACTCAAAGCTCAAGATAGTAGCCTTGGGTAAGAGAAGGACAGGGGTGCCTGGCCGGCTCAGTCAGTGGAGCTTGGGACTCTTGATCTCGGGGTCATGAGTCTGAGCTCCCCGTTGGGTGTAGAGCATACCGAAGGAAAAAAAAAACAAAAAAAGCATAGAATTTTTCCGAGAAATGAGAAAATCCTATCCTCTTTTAAACACAATCGTTTTTATTTAAAAAATTCTTAAATGTTCATTTATTTGAGACACACAGAGAGGGCGAGCCTGGGCACATACATGAGCAGGGGAGGGGCAGAAAGAAGGAGATAGAATGCCAAGTAGGCTCCATGCTATCAGCACAGAGCCTGACACAGGGCTCGAACGCCCAAACCTTGAGTTCATGACCTGAGCTGAAGCCAAGAGTCAGAACCCGACTGACTGAGCCACCCAGACACCCCTGTAAGAAATAAATCTTTAAGGAATTCACTCGGAAGTTCCACAAATAGAGTCGAGGAACGTGCCAGACACAGTCCCTGCCCTCCCAGTTCTCACAGCCCTCACCACCCACAGAGGAAGGCAGCAGTTGAAGAGGTAGTTTCCAGACATGATGTAGTCGGTGCTGGGATCGAGTGATGCACACAGGACGAGGGAGCACATGACTGGGCAGCCAGTCCATCCTTCCGGAACCGGGGCTGAGGGAACCTGTAGCAGGGAGCCTGTCGGTGCTTCTGTGTCACCGGTTCCAGTGCAGTGAGGGTCCCAGTGGGAAGGGGGGTGGGTTCGTCACGGGATGCTGACCCTCAAGGCTGCCATCAAGTCGGGCAGGCAGCATTGGGCGCCCAGAGGCCCAGGCTCCAACAGAGCCTCTCCTCCTTTGTGATCTGCATGTCAAGTCTCCCGTTTCTTTTCTTCCTGTCCTCTCTCCTGTCCTGGTCAGCCACGTAGCCCGACCCTTTGTCTTTGGACACTCTGCTGCTGAGGAAGCTCAACTATTGGAAGTGACTTCCCAGCTTCGGAAGGCAGCACGCCTGTTTGCTCTTTCCGCTTGCTGCTTCCTCCCGTCCGTGCTGAGTGGCCAGGGGTGTCTGCCGGGGGACGAGGCACCGTCCAAGGATCCGGGGCCCGGGGTGGGGACGAGACAGTTGCCTACCCCCGGTCACCAGCATGGAAGCCCACTGCTTCCCACTGGCACGCATGAGGCCGGTAGGGACTGTGAGCAGGCGGAAGGCCGCTCACAGCCTGTCGTGCGTAGGCACGGCGTGTGTTGTGGGGCAGCCAGCTCTTCTGACCCCGCTGTCGCCCACAGGCCGAGCAGAGGCGTGGCAACCTAGAGGAAAGGCTGCGCCAGATGGAGGCCCAGCTGGAGGAACAGAACCAAGAACTGCAGCGGGTACGTGTCCGAGCGGAGCAGCCGCGCACCTGGCAGTGGTTGAGGATGAGGCGCAGGCTGGGGGTGTGGGGGTAGGGAGTGGTCCCTTGTTTCCCACTTCTCCCCACGTGGACGCCAGGCCCCTTCTCGATCCCATCAGGGGTACAGTGCACTCTTGTGCGAGTTGGACGCTAGCGAACACTCCTAGCCTGTGGACAATGTTCTCTGGGCGCTGGGGCCCCGTAGGCAGTGCCGCCTAGGGGTGGAGGCACCCGCACAGCCCACCGTGCCCACCAGCTCATTAGCAGCTACTCACGGTTGACACGGGACCTCGTGGGTGTCCCTTGGCCAAAGCAGAGGTACTGGCCTGGGGTAGGGCAGCCTAGAGGAGGGGTCTCCTTCCTTAGGACATGACACTGAGTGAGGTCCTGAAATCAGGTCACGGGCCTGACCTTTGTCCCCACATCGTGGATTTCTACTTGAGATGTAAAGGCACAGGTCGGGGTAGATGTTCCTAAGAAGAGGAATAGCGAAGTCGAGCCTTGACGAAAGGGAGGCCCGTGTCCCTTGAATCCCCTGAGATTTTTCCCTGCGGGAGCTGGTCGGACGTCAACATGAAACACCCAGGAGACAGACCAGGCAGCAGCCTCCCCAACTTGGGATGTCTATCCAAGGCCATCGGGTTTTGTTTTCACCAGAAAACTCAAAACACTCACCCTTAACTTACAGCAGAAACTCGTGTGCTTGGCCATCAGGGTCAGAGAATAAAACATGAGTTTCCGCGGAGTGAAGCTTCTGATGCCAGCGTGACGGCTCGTGTTGGCCGACCCCAGCCCGCCATGACACATGCACACAAGCGAGCACAACCAGACGCTAGCCTCTTGGGCCGAGAATTCGACCTCACCTACTTAGAGAAGCACTTCATTGCCTTTAGGACTGTATGGTAGTTTGGAGGGACAGGTGTTGAGATAAGGATTCTAGTATAACTGAGACAATTCCAAGGACACTTTTAAGCTGCTTTGCTTGAAAAATACTTGGGTGCTGATCCCTTCTTGTGGGGTGGCCAGGGTCTTTTCCAAGTGATGGCCGTTGCCGCGTGTGAGGTGTGGTGGTCGTGCTTTCTGTTGCCTGCTCCCAAGGAAAGAGGTGCCAGCGGGTGTGGCTTAGAGATGAGGAAGCCCGAGCCTGGAGGGACTGTCCATTGCCTAGCCTGCGGGTGTGTCCTGTGGGCTCTTCCTCCTCCCTGGGCCCCCCGACTGCAGGGCACATGTGTACTCCATACCCCACGGCCCTCCGCCCGGCAGGAGCCCCTGAATCCTGCCGGCCTGTCCTCGCCGCTTCTGTTTTGGGTTAATTCAGGATATGCGGTAGAAACAAGTTTTTAAACCATACGATTGATGAGAGTTCGATAAAACACAGACCCGTGAACTTTGCGGTTACGTTCGGAAATTACTTGAGGTAATGAGTTATGAATTTGTAATACAAGTTTCCATTACAAAACGTTCAGGAGATGTGTGAATTTCACGAAAAACAGGTGAAAGTCTTTCTCACCATTGAATCTTTCCCAAAGGGGATTTTTTTTTATCTTTCGGTTTTGTCAACGGATTCATTTCTTTCCCCCTGAGGCCAGATCCGAGCTTCTGTTTCCGCCCCGGAATATGCCTCCTCCCGTGTGTAGATCAGCTGATCCCCTTAAGAATATGGTCTTTCCTGCATGTACATCTGCCTCCTGAGCCCATCTGAGAGCTAATAATGAGGACATTCGTGAGGGCCCATGCCTGTTTTGTTTCCCAGAAACAAAGGCACCTGCTAAGTGATGACCCCTGGGAAGCAGGTTCCTGTGTTTCTGTGCCCTGCTAGGTCGGTGGTGGCAGTGACGCACAAGCACGCCAAAGAGTGCCGTGGGAAGGGGCAGCCGAGGATGGCGTGCGTGTGGGTCACACCGCTGGTCATTCGCACGCCTGAGCCGGTGTTCGCACTTTGGCTTGAAGCCTGCGTCTTCTCTTTCAGGTAAGGCAGAGAGAAAAACTGAAGGAAGAGACTAATCAACATCGGTCCAGCACTATTGACAAGCTCCTTTCCGAATCTGACGAGCGTCTTCAGCGTCATCTAAAAGAGAGAATGGCTGCTGTGGAAGATAAGGTAGGACATGAGAGACAGCGGCTGAGTGCCCCTGTCCTCACAGAGGAGACGCTCACGTTGTGATCCTGAGGAGCAGCGTGGAGCAGAGGCCAACAGCCACTACAGAAAGTAGAAATGATTCTTTCACGCAGAAGAACTGCGGGCTGTTACCCACTGCCTGCGTTAAGTTCCCAGTGTCCTGTCCCTGCCCGACGTATGTGTGCAGGAAGGTGTGTCTCACTGTCTAGAAGAGGAGTGTGGTCTGGGGAGGGCGTGAGAGTAAGTATTTGAGGTTTTTACTAACTGAGACGTAAGGAGTAAGCTAGCTTCATGCTAATCAAAGACGGGCACAGAAACAGCCATAGGCAGTATATAACTAAGGGGAGGGGCCGTGTGCCGATAACCCTTTGTTGATAGGACCCGGCGGTGGCTGGATGCGGTCGGCAGGCCCTCGTTTGCCGCCCCTGTGCTGGAACCTTCAGCCTGGTTCTTGTCTGGGGAGCTGGTTCTTGTCTGGGGAGCTAATTTCTACCTCTTTTGTCCAGACGGACCGGTAGGAGTGCGCAGTTCTGTCAGGCATTTAACCAGCTGAGAACAGAGTATCTCCTGTTCCATCTCCTGCCTTCCCTCTTTTCATCTGGGTTGCAAAGAGTCTAAGCCTGGACTCTTACACCATCATAACGGATACACTTGAGGTGTAACGGGAGGGAAGCAGTATCACAGGATCTCTGTGAGAGAAGCTCTGGTGGTGACAGTTGGATGCGGACCTGATACTACCGGTTCTGGTTACACCTGTGTCCCTGTAGATGAGCCCAGAATCTTCCCTAAGATTGGCACTTGGAGACACCAGTGAGCAATGCTAATTACACGACACACCTGTTTTGGGTAAAACCCGTTATGAGGTGCGTTATTATACCCCACGTGAGGTTCTACCTTGATCACTGGGGCCAGACTTTAGGTAGAATTGTTGTATGTGAGATTGGAAGTATATGTACGAAACTTAGGTCAGGTTTCCCAAGTGACTGAGGCATCACAGACCCTAAAAGCTAGTACAAACCAGTGTACCTGCTGCAAGTAAACTTAGGAACTTGTCATATGTACAGTCAGACAGTGATCCGTGAAGAAATTGTACATGGACAAAGTATGACTAAAGGCTGTTACTGTAGTTTCACAGACAGCATTTCACTCTGTGGTCACGTGACCCTGTTCGTTGGTATGGCCATGCGCTCCATGCCTTGTCTGTGGTGCTGCGTTATTGTAAAGAGAAACGTAGGCATGCTCTAGCATGTGGAACATTTGCAAGAATCAACACTAAAGGACTGTATCTTTCTCAGAAGTCTCTGTTAGGAGAAGTTGGCAATCTGAAAAAACAGTTACAAGAAACGCAACGTGAGAAGGTATTTCCATCTCAATCATTCAGTGATCCGTTGAGACTGGAAAGGAGCAGGTGACCTCTGGGGCTCACACTTCCTCCAAGGCGAGCCACCAATGTGCTTTCGAGCGGCCCCACGCTCGCAAGTCTGAATGGCACGCATGTGGCGGAGTTGGAGCCGAGCAGCCTATGGGGTTCAGATTTCTGAGTCCCTTCGGGGGTTCGCTCGAAAGCTAAAATGTTCGCGTGAACCTTTCATTGAGTGCAGCGTTGCCCAGCAGGAAGGTAACAGGTGACACGGGTGTCATCCCAAGGATGCTCGCGGCTGCATTTGAAATGGCCAGACAGACGGGTGATGTTAGTTTTCATGTAGCCCGATGCAGGCAACCTGTTATTGTATCATGTAAATAGTGTAGACATGAGGGAGCTACTCTACAATGTTTTTCCACATTCAGTCCTTGCAACCCACGGAGGAGTGTCTCACAGGTCCATCCCCTGTGGTCGGGACCAGCCCCATTTTGGGCGCTCAGTTAGCCATGTGCGGCGGTGTCTGCTGCCTGGGACGGCACTGCCTAGGGGGTTGTTGTGTGACCGAAGCTCCTCGTCGGTTTTGCTCCCTGGTGCCGCGTGTGCAGAAGTGAGGCTGGGCTGCAGAGGGTCCACGACGGAGCACGTGCCTATGGCACAGAAGGGCTATTCCCCCACCGCCCAGGAAGTCCTGCTCCTCTCTACATAATTAGGCAGAAGTCCTAGTGGCTCGGTGTTTCTCCTCTGTAACCTTGCTATGCCTGAGACCTAACTGTTCAGTAGGGTTTAGGACGTTCACTTGGTGATCCGGGTGTTTACTGGAGGACTCTTGGAGAGAATGGTCTTGGGGTTTGTAACTGCTGAATTTACCCAGCGTGGTTATGATGGTCAGCATTTCAGCACCCTTGATGCAAGTAGTGTTTTGCATTTCTTCGTGAATTCTAGTGAACCTACAGTGTTGTATCAGTTTCAAGTAGACAGCATACCATTTCAACAATTGCACACGTGAGTCTGTGCTCGTCACCATCACTGTGGTCACCGTGTGTCACCATACAGAGTCCTTAGGGTATCACGGACCGTATTCCCTGTAGTGTGCTTTTCGTCCCCGAGACGGCCTGCTTTGATATCTGGATGATTATGCCCCCTAACCACCAAAATCTCTTTTGCCCACCACCCCTACTCTCCTCTCCTCTGGCCACTACCAGTTTGTGCTCTGTGTTGAACGGACTCTTGATGCACAGAATCGTTAACCTTGCTTGCAATGAGTGTCGTTGTCATTTGCTGTTTGCAGGATCGGCTTCTACAGAAGATGGAAGCACTGAGGGACGTATTAAAGCGGGCAAGACTGAGAGGCTCTTCGCTTCACCACGGGGATGACATTTCCCGGTTCACAGATCTATATCACGGACCGTATTCCCTGTACTGTGCTTTTCGTCCCCGAGACGGCTTTATTTGATATCTGGATGCTGATGCCTGATAATCACCATCATCTCTTTTGCCCACCACCCCTACTCTCCTCTCCTCTGGCCACTACCAGTTTGTGCTCTGTGTTGATGCAAAGACTAGTTAACCTTGCTTGCAGTGAGTGTCGTTGTCATTTGCTGCTTTGCAGGATCGGCTTCTACAGAAAATGGAAGCACTGAGGGCCGTATGAAAGCGGGCAAGATTGAGAGGCTCTTCGCTTCACCATGGGTATGACACTTCCCGGTTCACAGATCTGTTTGAGATGCGGCTGGGGGCGGCTTCCCTCTGTCACCAGTATGACCCGAACCAGCTCATGGTTCCAAAGTAGAACTGTGGGTGTGATATGGTATGACCCGAACCGGATCAGAGTTACCCACAATAACCCTGAGTGTGTTGTAGTCTGATGTGATCCATTTTCCAGGTACCACCTAACTGATGATGGGGCGGAGCTGGGGTCGACACTGCCTTTCACCGTACCTAACATGAACCACCTCACAAACACATATGTTAGCACCTGCTGTGTATCTTCCAGAGGAATCCTTTGGCCGAATGGGCAGAGTGACTGGATGTAGCTCAGGGAGCCGGTAGCTTAGTAGTTGGCAAGAGGGAGAAGTAAAACCTCATTCCAGAGGTTAGGTTTGGAATCTCAGGAGACCGGGAGGCATGACAGAGCTCGCAGCCATGGGAGGAGGAGTGGAAGTTAGGGAAAGTTCTGTTCGTGTTTGGGTGGGTTTATTGGCGGCCTCCCTCCACCGAGTGTGGCGGTGATGGTGTGGGGCTAGGAGGGGTCCAGCGTGCCAGGTTCGGCCCAGCATCCCTGGAAGCTATGGTCCCTTCCGCAACGCCAGTGGGGTCACCATGGGAGTGGGCACGTGGCCATGGTGGTGAAGGTCACCTTGACATTGGTGGGGTTAGCGCAGTGCTCGCAGTTTCTTATATTTTTGAAAAGACTGGAGAATGACATGTAATCGCTGTAACTCTGTTGGGACGTTGGTGAGTCGCCTGTGAGGGAGTGGGTCAGCCGGCTTGTGAGCTGCGTCCGGCAGACAGTAATTGTCAGCAAGGTATGAAAAGGTTTGCTTGCTTCTTTGTAGGAAATGGGTACCATGTGAGAGTCATTCTGGTGTGACAGTGCCTCGAGTAGCTGACTGGGCCCCCTTCGGTGCAGGAAGCAGGCTCCTGCTCCAAAGGCAGGCCCACTCAGGCCTCACTGGGGTCTGTGCGGCTGCCGACGGGGGCTCTGGGGAGAGTCGAGGGTGTGCTGTGGCTGTCCTTGTTGAGCCTGCTTGTAGGAGAGAGAAGTCAGTGCAGGTAGAGTCACAAGCGGCCCTCCCTGTCCACGGAACTCCTGGTGGCACAGCGAATGTGTGTCCGGAGAGAGAAGCACACAGGAAGATCCGGGCACAGAGCAGCCTCTTGGTTGGCTGACGGAGATCCTCGCCAGCAAGACACCAGTGTGCTGAGTGTCACCATTCCAGGGCTTGAAGACGGGTATGTGTGAGGAGGCCAAGGGAGCAAACAGTGGATGCGGGGCAGGCCACTCGAGTGCATGTTGGAGTTCTCAAGGGAAGGGGCTGTGCAGGCCCCTGGAGGGTGGCACCCTGGGGCAGTTGCCATAAGAGGGACGTCCACGCCCGTCACCTGCCTGAGGTGAGCTGGCCAAGGAGAAGGATAGAGAGGATCGCAGTGCTCCCGTGGTTGCGGAGGCATTGGCTGCGGACACAGGTGGCCTTGTGGTCAGAAGACCCCGGGCAGATGGCCGCCTGAGGAACAGGGTCTGTTTGAAGCCGTCTCACAAAGTGCTCTCGTGTGGTGGCAGAAGAGAGGCTGGTGGGAGCTGTGTCGCCGTGAGCGGCCGGGGGCCGTGGGGACGAGACTGAGAAGGCGGCAGGCAGGCTGGACAGCTGATCCCTCCTGGCACGACCTCACAGCCACGTCTTCTGTTTGTGTCCTCCTCTAGCAAGATGACATGGTCTGGGTTGTAGAGGAAAAGAAAGGTGACGGACCAACTTCCACACCCAGGCAGGGCAGATGGGAGAGAGCTCTGGGATAGGACTGGGTGCAGGGTGGTGGGGTCGGGAGCCAGGAAGCCTGAGATAGGGTGTCTGAGTCAGGGGACACACGTGAACCTCGGAGGAGCCACGAACCTTCCCAGGTCCCATGCGGGGTGGCGTGTGTGGCTCTCCCCGATTGGCGATGTGTCGTGGCCGCACAGCGGTGAAGCTAGACCAACTGAGCTCAGGTGAGCAGTTGTTCTGGGAATGGGGGGACCAGAGGAGGGGAAGATGGTTGTGGCCAGCGGGCAGTTCCGACTTGGCTGTCTTAGAAACAATCAGTACCCTGAGGCAGCACGTGTCAATGACGTTTCTCGAAAGGCCGCAGAGAAGAGCTTGAAGCACCACAGAGGAGACGCCCTGTCGTGGTGGCTCTGTCTCCAGGCCACAAGGGGTGACGCCAGGAGCCCCCTCTTTAGTTGATGTGAATCAGATTGGCGTGTTCTGTCTCCTGAGACCATAAGGATTTGTGAAATGGAAGGCAGCCTCTCTTCTTTTCCAGAGAGCAAGGAGCCACTGGACTCCCGTGCAGGGTTCAAGTGTGGAGGGTGAGCCACGTGGCTGAGGCCGGGCACGTGGGCTGGCGGGTGCTCCTTCACAGCTGCTGACCGCTTCGTGCCCAGAGCCTTTGCTGAGGGGAGCAGCTGACAGCCCAATTAAGTGACTCCACCCTAGGGGCTCGGGGCTCCATGGAACTTTTCTGGAGACTTCTGAGGCCAAGGGGGACATTTGTCTGTTAGTCTAACTGCACAGAGGCCAGAGACGCTTTTGCCTTGGAAACACCGGGCGCATTGCCACCTCCTGTGTACGGGAGCTGCGAGGTGTGGTTCCCGAGGATCCTGCTGCGACTGCCCCTGGGGCGCCCGATAGTGGCTGGTGGAGGAAAACCTGGGGTCACCTGGCATCACAGCGAGGGCCTTGGCACACGTGGGCCGATGGCAGGTGAAGGCCAGAGGGGCGTATAGGAGTGCTTCCCGGTCAGTTGGGCAGGAGGTGGTGCAGACACGCAGGATGACAGCTTGACTGGGGGCAGGTGCCGCTCCACCTCGGGGACGTCTGGGCCGTGGGGATGCGTTGCACCTGCTGGGCCCGGGAGACCCTGTCTGCACAGGGCCCGGCTAGCGGGCTTGCACTGGAGCCAGGGGCAAGGAGACCTTTTTCTGTGACCTCATTTTCCCAATTGACGGGACGGGGCCTTGAGCCAGGGCAGAACTCAGTGGGCTCTGTGATACACTGGAGAGCAAGCAAGGCATGTGGCCACTCTTCAGTGCCCCTAGTGCCTGCGAGGTCTGGAGTGGGGTGCCTCATGTCCACACTGGGCCCACAGAGCCCCTTCCCGTAGAGGCTGTTCCGCTTCAGCCCCCAGACTTGTCTGTTGGTTTCTTTCCATCTGCCTCAATGTAGTCTCCTTCTCAGAACTCATAATAATGATCACGACTGGCACACTGAGTTGTACTTCAGGTGAAATGCCGTTATTTCCGTTACTGCTCACAATTCCGTAGGAACCCTCAGGCTTTTGGTTCCCTGGGAATGCAAATTTGTAGAAACTGTTCAACAGTGGTCTGATTTGAATGTCCCTATGTTTGAAGTGTATAAAAGTGTTTTACAATACCTTGGATAGTTGCCACCTTGCTGTATGCAATTTGATACTGAAAGTAGACCTTTTGCTCCTGGAACCATGCTGGGAGAATTCTGTCCCTTAGACGTTGCTGATGTGTTTTCTTTCACATCCTTATACTTTCTGTAATGAAAACACTAAGATTCGTGGTAGTGCCTTCTAGTTCTCCCACCCCACTGCTCCCCGAAATGTGTATTTTTGTAAGTTGAGAGGTAACAAAAAGTGTGGGTTGGCTGCTTTCTGCGTGGAGCCTGCTTTGGGTCCTCTTCCTCCTTTCTCTCTGCCCCTTTCTCCTCATACACATTCGTTCGCTCTCTCTCTCTCTTTCTCTCTCAAACTTTAAAAACAGGGGCGACTGGGTGGCTCAGTCAGTGAAGCATCTGAGTCTTGGTTTCGGCACAGGTCATGTTCTCACACTGGGTGAATGTGAGCCTTGCATTGGGCGCAGAGCTGACAGTGGGGAGTTTGCTTAGGATTCTCTCTCCCCCGAACTCTCTGCCCCTGCTCCACTCTTGCTGTTTCTGTCTCTTTCAAAAATGAAAAAAAAAAACAATAAAAAATAAATAAACAAACCATTTAGCTATTGAGGAACCAATAGTTTCACAGAGATGAGGAGTTTGGTTTCTTTCCTTTTTGCTATTTGACACTGATAGTCTTCAGAAATATTTTTGACATCATAACACGCTGGCTGCAGCCTGGGAATAGAGCCTGTAAGTTGTGTTTTGGGGGTAGCCGGATATCTCACTGCAATCCAGGGCCCTGTGCTCTGGGGGAATGTTTCAGTTATTTATTTGAAAAGACACAAAACGTTGCATTCTCCTTCTACAAAACCAAGACTGATTTCCTCCCACACCACTACTTAAGACTGTCGTCATTGCCATAAGAACGAACACATGCTTGTGAGGAGAACAGGGCAAGGGCAAGGGTGCTGTGGGACTGTCCCAGCGTGTGGCACTGTCTGCAGCTCAAAGACTATTTGGAAAACGAAAAGGTAGTATCTTCTATGGCAGGAAGGTGATTTCACATAGACAGTGGAGCAGGCCCAGGCAGCCCAGGACTCTGCTGATTGTGCCCGGTCAGATTCCTGGCACAAGTGTGGCCCTGTCTCCCTTTACCCCCTGGGGCTGCCTTCTGGGCAGGGGTCCGATGGCTGTCAGGAACGTGGGTAAATACCCGTAAACAAAATTGCAGGGCGAGGTCATTTTAAAGGGCTGGTAACTTTAGTATACGCTTTTGTTTTTTAATTTCCAATCAGTCTTGATTTCTGGATGATGACAAAACTTTAGGAAGGCACCTTGTTGGAGAAAACAATGTAGACCAAAGGACATTTGTGACTTAGCTGCTGGGTCAGCAGAGACTCTCCCTGCAGACTTCTGGGTCACTTCCTCTCTGTCCTCTATGCAGCCAAAGAAGATGCAGCTGGTCGTCGGTCCGTGACATGCTGACCTGCCCCAGCCCCTCGGCGACGGCGCCACGGGAGGCTCTTTGACTGGAATGTGAACAATGGTGGAGAATGGCCGACGTCGTATGTAACAAGGCTGTGGCCCGCTCAGGCTTCAATGATCTAAGATGACTCCTAACTTCTGCTTATCTGCTTGAATATTAGTGTGCTCTTCCACCTAGTACAGCTAGGCATCGTGGGTGTCCTCGGTGCGTGGGCTCTATCAGAGCCTAGTCCTGGGGGCCTGGGCTGCTTGCCTGGAGTGACCCACAGAACCTGGGAGCTGGGGTCACGGCAAGCCTGGGCGGGGGGGACCTGGGCACGTCCTCCCCACCGCTGCCCCACGCCCACCCTGAGCTCCCTGGCACCCGAACTCTCAGAAGACCAATCAGGAAGCACTAGGCTCCCACCGCGGGGCAGGGTGCTGGGTGTCCACCCAGGAGGAAGGCGCGAGACCCTGGAAATAATGTAGTGCAACTCTAATAAAGGTCTTCCTGTTCTTACGGAAATCAACGTTTTACATTTCTTTTTTGAACAAGTTTCAAGAGTGGACCTCATTCTCCATTTCTAGATTTTCCTAAGATTTTTATGTTTATTTATTATTGAGAGACAGAGAGACAGAGCATGAGCATGGGAGGGGCAGAGACAGGAGAAGACACAGATTCCGAAGCAGCCCTCACGAGGCCACCTCAGGAGGCCCTGGCACAAGATCCCTCATAGCTCGGGCGACTCTGGGATGGTTCCTTCCCTCCCCGCCACAGAGAGCTTATGGCCATTGGGTCAAGGGATGGACGCCCTGACCCGTGGGCCTCGTGTGGAGGGCACAGCTGACAATCGCTGGGATTTCCTCTTCCTGTACTGTCTCTCCCGCCAGGGCCGATCGTTTACTACTGTGAAGGATACATAGTTTCTTTCTGTGGAGTAAGACTTCCCTTCTCCTTTCTGTCAGGGCATAGTTAGGTCATTCTGTGTCTTCCTGTTCAGAACCTTTGCTGGCTGGTCTTTAGTTTCTGCACTTCCTAGTCCTTAGTGTGAAGTGTGAGGTTTGGAACAACAAAGTGCTTCCCTGCGTTTTACACCTAGGATTCTGTTTTTTCCCCACCAAAGCTGGGCAAGCCTTCGGCATCTGAGAGTTTCTGGAAACAGACCAATTCCCCACAGGTACATTAGCTTGCACATGGTTTATTAAAACTTGATTTGGTGAATCCAATTATGCTTAAAAAAGAAATGTCAGTTGAGAAACAGACCAAGCACCGAGCAGATGTCCGAGGGGTGTGGCCTCTCTGAGAACACGCGTCAGCCATCCTTGGCTGTGCTCGCCCCATACTGAATGTTCCGGGGCTTGCAGGCCTTTCCACAGACCCGCCAGGTCCCACCGAATACCCTTGACTCTCCTACCGCTACACGCTCCTCCTTGAGGCCACTCTACCCTCCTCACTGCTGCCCTTAAGGTCCTTTCTTGTGTGCCACGTCGAGTGTTCTGAATGTAATTGTGACTTCACACTTTCCTCCTCGCCTTTGCTGGCTGAGTCCTGCCACCTCCCAGGTGGGTGGTCCGTGGTACCGGGAGGGGTCTGTCCCCATGGCCCCTGCACAGGGGCAGCAGGCACATGCCCAGGAGGGGTTGTTGCCTCCTTCCTAATGATCTGGCTTCACTTGATTGTGTTTCTCAACATCTCTGACGTTCTGCTTTCTCTTACCCCCCTGTCGCTTGAGTCCTCGGTGGGAAGAAGTGGCGTGGATTCTGCTGATTCTCCTCCTTGTCTTCCTGCGGCACCGTTCCCAGTCCTGACTTGAGGCCAGCGCTGTGTCTACACCACACGGTGCGTGGGCAGATTTCAGCGGGAGCAGGGAGGCTCCATCCTGCCCGGCTTCGGTGCTTGCTGGCCCCCGTGCCCTGTCCCTTCTCGGTGTATCTTACCTGACTCCTCTTTTGAAGAACATTCATCCGTGTACTCCCCAGCCCCCTCCCCAGGGAGTGCAGGGTGGTCTCCAGGTCCTCCACGTAGCTGCACTCACAAAGACTGCTTTTCCAAATAAAGTCACATGCACAGGTTCCAGAGATTTGGACATAGACGGGACCACCTCCACAGTCCACCTGTTTCTGAAGAAGGCCTGCTCTGCCTGGTCCTACTCCGGAGGCATCAGGGTGGGGAGGACGAGCCCAACCCTCCCACGGGGAAGAGGACTCTCGGGTCACACGACAGGCCCTAGACTGTCCAGGCAGAAAGTGGAAGATGGAAAATAGTCAAGAGGACCTCTGGCGTGCATCAGGATTACTGCCGGTTGGTGTTCTCACTCGAGTGTGCTGGGCCTCTCCTAGCCAGGAGCGTGCGTGTGCCTGGTGAGGGTGAGTGTTCTCTGCTTTGGTAGAAGGCACTTTCAGGGACCCCTGACACAGGAACCACTCTGGAAAGGCACTAGGACGTGCAGGGGAGACAGCGATGCAAGAGGAAACCATCCTGCCCACACGTGAGAGGAAGCAGCATCAGGCCTGGACGCCAGGATGCCAGCCAGGCTGGGCTGTGGTGAGGGCCAGGTGCAGGGAGGCCCGTGTCCCACTGTGCCGCCTCCAAGGCCTCCGTCCGCTGTGAGCCATGGGCATGGGGGCCGCCCACAGGGTTTCGGGGCACACACACCAGAGCACATCCAGCAGTTGGAGGGTAGGTCAGCCTCTCCTGCGCAAATGGTGGCTGCCGTCCCACTTGCTTGGATCGTTTTCAGTGCGTCCGGCCAGCCATCCTTAGAGGAGGCGAACAGAACCTTTCTCCACTGGTGCTGAGGGGAGGCCCACAGCCTAGCCTCCGTGCTTCAGGGCCATGGCTCTGGTTTTCAGGCCAGGATGCTCTCGGAAAATTAAGTAAAAGCTATTTGTAAACATTTTCAGGAGAAAAATAATGTCAGTTAATTTAAAATTTTTTAATGAGGGTAGCCTGGGTGGCTCAGTTGGTTGAGTGTCTGACTCTTGACCTCGGCTCAGGTGACAATCTCATGGTTTGTGGGTTTGAGGCCCGCATCGAGCCCTGGGCTGGCAGCACAGACCCTGCTTGGGATTCTCTCTCTCCCCTCCCCCACTCACGCATGTACTCTGTCTCAAAATAAGGTTATAAAAACAAAGTTACAAAAATAAAAAAATTTTTCACTCGTAATTAAAGCAGTGAGTAAGGCATTGTCACATTGCAAAAATAGAGGGCTAAGGTTGTCTTAGTCTCCAACATCTTATTTTCTTTTTTATTTATGTTAATTTTTAAACTTTAAAAATGATATCTTTTGAGAGAGAGGGAGAGGGGAGGAGGGTCAGAGAGAGGGAGAGAGAGTCCCAAACAGGCCCTCCAATGTCAGCACAAACCTGATGTGGGAACTTTTTCACCAACAGAGAGATCATGATCTGAGCTGAAATCAAGAGTCAGGTGCTTAATTGACTGAGCCACCCAGGTACTCCTAATTTCGATTTATTTTTAAAGATGTTAAGGAACTTCTGCACAGACCCACGACCCAGGTGTCAAGAGTTGTATACTCCCCTGACTGTGGCAGCTGAGTGACCCTGGTTTTTGTTTCTTTTAAATTTTTTAATGGTTATTTATTTTTGAGAGGGAGAGAGAGACACACACAGAGTGCAACTGGGGGAGGGGAAGAGAGTCAGGGAGACACAGAATCCAAAAAAGGCTCCATGCTCTGAGCTGTCACCAAACAGGCGACCTAGGGCTTGAACTCATGAATCGTGAGATCATGACCTGAGTGGAAGTTGGACACTCAGCCAAGTGAGCCACCGAGGTGCTCCTGTTTTTCATGTTTTGCTCAAAGTGCCACCACACTCATTATTTCAGGGAAAACTGTGACTGAATTGCCCCCACCCTGGTTCTTACTCCCCTCCCTTCCCCATGCGATAGTATTCTAACCGTTTTGTCCCGTTACTTACCTGCTAACTCATGTGTGCTCAGTGTGAGCCCTGGCACATCCACTTCAGATTTACCCAGTGGCATCTAGGTAATAAAGCGATATGTATCGCTCAGCCACGTGGATTGATTGCAAGGAGGACAACAGCAAGGGCTCACGGTGCCACCTTATGCCCCGGGATTTACACGTGAATTCACCCACCCTCTGGGAATTCGACGCCCTGGGTTAGGTCAGGGTATGCATCAATGATTAAGTGACCATGTGGGTTGATACTGGTGGAAGATGGGTGATGGATTCATGAGGGTTTACTGTACATCTTCCTTTGGCATTTGTGCAGAAGTTTCCAGAATATAAAACGTTAGTAGCTGTTTAGAGATCCCATCCATGCGATAGATGGTCTCAGCCTGGAACGACTGCTCCCTGGCCCTCACTTTGGAACGTAAGGTAGCCCGGGTTCAAACTTTGAGCTGCACCAGCAGCGGAGACACGTCTCCCATCACAAATCAGCGTGCAAGTCCTACACGTCGCAATTCCATCTTGACCTTGCTTTCACATTTTGATTCGTGTGACATCAGGATGCGTCCTACAAGTGGTGACGTCTTCGACCTGCTGAAACGTGGCCCATGATGACATCAAAGTCACGATTGGAGGTAGTTGCTTGTCTCCAACTCCCTTTGAGAGGTAGAGTCTAAGGCCTCCCCTTGAGCCTGGGCCGTCCTCAGTGACATGATTGACCAAATGGATGTGTAGATGGGATGCTCGGGGAACCTGTGGTTCTTGAGTGTGACAGAGTTGCTCACAGATGTAAGCGGTGCGTGCTTGGCACTGGCTGGTTTCTAGGGGAAGAGAGGACTTGATTTCTCTACTCTGTAATTCATAACAATGCAGTGCCTGTCGAGGTTGGTGTATCATTTGTGGAAGTCGGTGGGGAGTCGGTGGCTTGATGAATTGGTGTCTTGGTCTCTCTGCAGTCGCAGTGACCGTTCATGAGAAGTGCAGCTGGCTTCTCCCTTGCTCCCTGAGTCACCCTGCTCTAATCCAGACAGCCTTCCCTGTGCTGTGCTTGTCTCTCAGCTGCATCACGGTCCCTTCAGAGAGGTTTCCTTGGGTTATTTATATATTTTTTCATGTCTATTTATTTTTGAGAGAGGGAGATAGGATGTGAGAAGGGGAGGAGCAGAGAGAGAGGGAGACACAGAATCAGAAGCAGGCTTCAGGCTCCCAGCTTATAGCCCAGAGGTGGACGCAGGGCTCGAACCCACAAACCTCGAGATCATGACCTGAGTCGAAAGTTGGATGCTTAATCTGGTTAGTCACGCAGGTGGTGTGTGTGGGGGGGTGGGTGGGTGTGTGTGGATGTGTGTGTTTGTGTGTGTGAGTATGTGTTTAACTCACAGGAATAGATTTTTTTCACTTGTAGCAAAGTCCTCATTTACAAGGAATAAACACAGGAGGCCATGAGGAGATGTATGCTGGCAGGTTGCAGTAATGATTTCTCTTAGCAGGAAGAGAAAACTTTATGCAGCTCTAAATCTTTGGAAACTTGTCATTTTCTGTATTTTCTCAATGTGTCTGAAAACCGGTTGAGCTATTTGGTTAGTCAAATGCACTTCCTCCTTCCCTCCTTCGGATTTCTTCACAAAGCCGTGTGAAGTGTGGGAGGATGTCCTGGAGTCCTGAAAAGGTCTGCATGCCTGACGACTTGCCCTGGCGGCAGACGTCCTCCTGACGTTTTTACTCTTCATCGTGTTAGGCACGGATCCCTCCAGATGCCTGGGATTTCCTCAGTGGATCGCTGGGTTTCAGAGAGAGACCTGTGAACAGCCTCTCACCTTCCGCCAGGAAGAAAGGTCTGTGCCTTATCAAAATGAATGAAATCTCGCCATTTGCAGTTACATGCATGGAACTGGAGGATATTACGCTAAGTGAAATTAGTCAGTCAGAGAAAGAAAAAAGTCATATGACTTCACTCATATGAGGACTTTAAGAGACAGAAGGGATGAACATATGGGAAGGGAAACAAAAATAATATAAAAACAGGGAAGGGGACAAAACAGAAGAGACTCATAAATATGAAGAACAAACTGAGGGTTACTGGAGGGGTTGTGAGAGGGGGGATGGGCTAAATGGGTAAGGGGCACTAAAGAATCTACTCCTGAAGTCATTGTTGCACTATATGCTAACCAATTTGGAGGTAAATTATAAAAAAAAAAAAAAACCAACAGAAAATTAAAACAAAAAAGAAAAGTCTGTGCCTTGTCACCATGGTATTCCTTCCCCTCGGACCACAGCAGTGAGTCCCTGGGCAAGGATGGGGTGGGGATTCTCCCTTTGGGTGTGCGGAGATCAGGCCAGGATAGAAATTTTTTCTGGGAGGATATTTTGTTGTTTATAAGGTAAAGTCAAGAAGGCGCCCGGCTGGCTCTGTTGGAACAGCATGTGACTCTTGATCTCGGGGTCACAGGGTCGTGAGATTGAGCCCCACGTTAGGTGTAGAGATTACCTATCAATCAATCAATCAGTCAATCAATCAATATAAATGAGTAACATTTAAAGAATCCAGCTCAGTTTCCAGTGTTGCCTGTGGTTTTCAAAGAGAACTCAGGAGCTGGGGAGCAGGAGCATATGGACCGTGGGCATGGCTGCCAGGCAGGATGTGAGGAATCAGGCACAGGTGCTCACCCTGCCCTCTGATGAAGCTGGCTTCCAGAAGGACCAGGAATGGTGTGGCCTTGCCGAGTTTTCCTGATGAGTCTAGAACAACAGGCAAAGCCCTCTTTCACCTTCACCTTCCGGGAGATTTAGCCTCACCGGCCCTCCCCAGAGACCCTGTCCTTTCGTGTGACAGTTTCCCCTGGTCCGAACTGCAGGCAGCTGAAGTCGTGCATGCAGTTGGGTGGCCTCTTTCCAGCTCGGGGCCATGGGGCACACTTGGCTGGAGAGGCAGAGACTGTGTACAAATCACACAACTTTCGTTCTGCCATTGTTTCGTTTGCGAATGGGCGCCCCGGCGAGACACTGCCTGGTTTCCCCTCCCAGGACTGAGATTTGAGGCTGATGTTTAACACTGCGTCCACAGTAGATGGCATCTGGGAAATTCGTGCCAGGCTTAGGATACCTAGAGAGAGGGGAGCGAGATTTGAGGTGGCCTTGAAGGGACAGTGTGGATCCTGCCTTACCTGCTAGCAAACTGTTGCCCTTTCAGGGCACAGTGACAGGGGTCGCATCTGGGCACTTGAGAGCTGTGCCCTGATTTGCCCCTCGCTGCCATCCCGGATTTGGACTTGAGGCCCAGTAGAGCTGGAGGGGGTGGGTCCACACAGGCTTTTGTTCTGGCTGAATTCAAGCCGCAGGAGCACCCCAGTGTGGCAACCCAAAAAGCACCCACTGGGTGTCCCCAGTTCAGACACATGGGTGGAGTTTCCCCTTGATCGACTTCAAATGGTGTTTCATTTGCTTCCTGGCCCAGGTGAAATTTTACTAGTACTGGTGTGGAAAACGAGTCGGGTCTCATACATAGTTTTCTCTTGAAACCTGTAAAAGTTCGAGTTTACATTTGCGGGTGGGAAAAGTCTTGTCCCGTTCAGGTGTGAGTCTGCTGCCCTTGGTCTCGGTGCCAGATGGACCCTTCTAGCACTGATGTGCTGGAGGTGGAGGGGACAGCACATCCTCTGAGATTCCCAGTAGGAGAAAAGTCCACATTGTACCGGCCAGATAGTTCCCCCGCGAGGTTTCGTGAAGCAGCCCTCCAAGAAATCACTTGAAAAAATGGACACAATTGTCAGAGCCTGAGTTAGGGATGTCACTATTACCCTTCCAGGAAGTACTTGAAATCGAAATGATTCCTATTGTTTCTTTGAAGTGAGAAAGTCCACGGAACCTAGGAATCGCTCACGTTGTTGGGCTCCTTCGTGTTGGGACAACACTGTTGTCATGACTTAGTGAAGGCATGTTTTCTTGCTTGCTTGCTTGCTTTCTTGCTTTCTTTTCTTTATTGGTGTTTATTAATGAGAGAGAGAGAGAGAGAGAGAGAGAGAGAGAGCCACAACGGGGGAGGGGCAGGGAGCGAGGGAGACAGAGGATCCAAAGTGGGTTCTGCACTGACAGCACAGACCCAATGTGAGGCTGGGACTCACGAGCGGCAATATAATGACCTCAGCCAAAGTCAGACGCTTAACAGACTGAGGCCCCCAGGTGCCCCTGGAAGGGTGTATTCTTAATGGATGACTTAAATGCATGGGTGACTTTTTGTTTTCCAGAACATTGTCTCAATCGAATTGAAGCCGGAATGTTTCTGATGGTGTAAGATGCCCTTTGAGAGCAGTGTTAGAAATCCCACATGATGTTTCTTTTGTGTCTGATGTAGTCATTCCTGCACGGGGCTGTGGGTGGGCATTTGGTGGCCCAGCTGCCCAGCCCCCCCAAGCTGAGAGCTGTCACACTGTGGCCAGAGAGCTTGTTGGGTGGCCTCTGAGAGCCGTTCTCCCAGGCGTCCCTGACCCCGGGCCCTGCTCTTTCACATGTGGAATCTTAGGAAGGCCACACCATGTCCATTCCCCAGGATGAGGGGGTGCTGATGAGACCCATGGGAGACCGACCCTATTTTGTGGTATGAGTCACCAGTGTCCTTCTGTCTCCCTTTTCCCAAAGGTGATTTTCCTCTTGTTTTCATTTGGCTTGTCTGTGTTTCTTACAATCCCCTGTGTGGGCTTCACTCCTCATTGACTACACTTTTCTGAATGATGTAAGTGGAAAAGAGCAGAGATGGGGGCCAAGACCGTGAAAGTTTCTGGGCACCATGAGCACATCAAGGAAGAGACTATCTTAATGCTGGTGTGAAATTGGTCTTTTGAAAGGCAGAGACACAGACCAGGGGGACACAGCTTTCCTGTGAACCCACACGGGCACGACTTGGTCTGTCTTGGGAGCTGATGTTCCCACAACACGTGACTCCATGCTTCTATACATGTGTTTGCATAGGTACGTGGTGGCTTAGAATCTCCCATCACAAACAGTTCCTGTATTGATGATTCTAGCATCTTGTCTTCAAGAGCGGAGATTTCATCAAGGGACTCGGTCACCTACGCTCTCTGCAAGTGGGCGTTCCTGCCACACACCGTGTCTTTGAATACTTTCGACTTTAAACTCCCCTCCACGACTCTAATTTTCCTGCTTTGTCACTGCGCGTGGGGTATACTGGGGAGCTGCTTTCTAAGTCCCATATTCTCATGAAAAGCCCCAAATAGGAGAGCCGAGGGATTGTCCCGTGGGAGAGCGGGCCCTGCACCTGACTCGGCATGGCCTTATGCTGCCACCTCTCCCGGTGGTGTTTCCTAGTCAGGAAGTGTAGGTAAAAGGATCCTTGAAACCGTGCTCAGACTTTTCTTTAGGATGCACCGGCTTCCGATTGGACCTTCCCGTCCCTACTGTGAGGGACCATCCCTCTGATCTGTTTGGGTCCCCTGCGGTGCTTGACTTCCTCGGCCCCAATATCTTTCAGGAAAATGAGGCTGTTCTTGGCTGAGGCAGTGCCAGGAAATCATCCCCAAAAGAGGGTGAAGTCTGTAGTGTGGGTATTTTAGACACAAGTGTAGGTTCCTCCCTGACTTGCTGAGCCCACACCTTCCACAGAAGCCACGTGAGGATGTCGAGGCCCTGGGAGCCGACTCCCGAGCCGGTGAAGTCACCATTGCTCTCCTCGTCGTTTCTGTTCCCGTGGCTTTGAAACATGCTGGATGTTGGGAGAACCCCTGGGACAGTTGTGGGCACCCTGTGGCCGTTCCAGGTGTTGGAGCCGGTTCTACCCCCGTCACCATTCCCAAGGACACTGGGCAGTGGCCAGGGCTGGTTTGCTTTTTCGCTATACTCTGGGATTGCCATCCAGATGTGTGGACGTGGTGACCCCTGGACAGCCCTGTGGGGTGGCCTTTGTGCCATTTTGTGGTCCCCTGATTGTGACAGCTCTAAAGGCTTCTTGACCTGCCATATTTTGACCACAGCTTGTGATCTGCTTCACTATTCCCGGTGTTAAATGTAGAAAGGGGCTTTCGATGATAAATTCTGATAGTGTCTTGTGTCACCTTCGAATGTGTAAGAATATGTGAAAGCAGTAGTACTTCAAGTAAAGAGATGCTGTCTAAACGTTTTGCCTCACTGTCTTTGACGAGCGTCCTCAGAGTCTCTGCGATGTGGGATTGTTGACTTGGTTTCCACCTCTGCTATGAGCTGAGGCTTGCAAAAGTACTTCTCCTAATCCCACTACCTGATGAAAGGGAACCTTTTCTCCATATGAATATAGAAAATTCCCATTTTAGGTCAGCTACTCTTGGATTTGGGGTGACTCACTGGCCCGGAGCACATTAGTTTCTGTTTTCCCTGTAAACTTGACTCTGAGCTCTACTGACAAGATGGGCCTGGCAGACTAAGGGGAGACTGGCAAAGGCAGGGACTGGGGGTGTGGAGGAATGGGGCCTAGTGGTGTAGAGATCCCACCACGTGACCTCACGTGTCATCTTAGAAGGCACCGACGCCCTCCCACCATTCCCAGTTCTTTCCCTTCCCTTCCCTTCCCTTCCCTTCCCTTCCCTTCCCTTCCCTTCCTTCCCTTCAAGCATACACAAGTTGAGAGAGAATGATTTTTAAGAACACCAGACCCTCAAGGAAAAGAGCTTGAAAGAGGAACAAAAGCCTCTCATGGTTATGGCAGGAAGTTTGGCATGTGGCAGGACCGGATGGACAAGGTCGGTGTTCGCAGAATGTGCCGGTTCACTGTGGGCACAGACTTGGCGAAGGAGGGGCTCAGACTTCTTGCAGAAGAGCTTTGAGTCCATGCGGTGAAGGTGAGATCCTCCTCTGTTGACTGACCTTTCTCATGAGGTGTTCCTGCGTTTTAGAAGCTCTTTTAGGATTCTCATGTGTGCCGGGGTGTGGGCAATGTGGCAGAAGGCCTTACTGGGGGGCGGTGGGGGGGCTCTGGGTGGAGGACAGAAGCCCAGAAGCATCTTGAGTGTGGGTGTTGGTGTCACGGCTGCCCCCAGTTCACCACGAGCCTAATCTGAGCCAGTCTGTAGACCAGAACCAGATCAGAGACTCTCCTTCACGGCACAGGCGAGCCTTCAGCCAGCTGGCGCCAGAACCAGATCTGGGGCTGTCCTTCAGTGCGCAGGCGATGCTTCAGCCACCAGGTGCTTTGCTGTCCTTCAGGCATTGACGACCTTGACAGAACAGTCCAACATGGCCCTCTGTGTAGAGTCACTTCCCGTGAGTCCGGGAGAGAGCACTCTCTGAGGACAGTGGGCGACCTTCCTCTGCCATCCAGCTATAGGGTTCAGCATGGTTGACTGCACACATCAGCCTTTGGTGGCACTTTGCATCCTCTGTCCTGAGACACCCGGAGCTCGGCCGCTCTATTCCACGCCCTATGCAAGAGACTACGGTGTAGGGGGTGGTGTGTTACATGTTTCTCCAGGGAGGTACCTGTGTACATTCTGCAGACCTCCCTGTAGAGGTGAATTTCCCAGTTTGAGCAGTGTCTCTTATTCTGACCCAACAGATGTCTGCCTCTGCTCTGCATAGACGGGAAGCCATCAGCTGATACGGAATTTCTGGTCTATAATTCTAACCTGTGCCTTGTAATCCCAGATGCTGCTCAGATCGGGCTCAGTGTTGAGCCAAGTGCAGAACTGCACCACTGGGTCACAGTGAGCCACGCTGAACTGTGTTCACACAGAGCAGATATTTGGGGCGTCCTAGGGGCACCACACACCAGGTCTGGAATTTGCCTACGCTGGGGTTGGACCAAGAGTGAGCTACAGGAAACAGACAGGGACGTTTCCTGGTGTGACTGTCATTCCCAGAGATATCTAGACAGGCAGAGTGGGGAGTGGAATCATCTTTGGATTCTACAAAGTTGCCTGGTTGCCTTTTGCAGTACAGACAACCCGTCACCCCCGTGTGCTTCGGACAGTGAGAGAAACAGGTAGAGGCCTTTCCTTCCTGAAACAAAGCCTGTGCCCATGGGGTTGTAGGGATTTGAAACGGAGAGACATTCATGGTCTGTCTGGGTCTCTAGCTCTGGGTTGGCAAAATGACACATTGGGGCAAACAATGAATCTATCAAGGAGAAGCTTGATGGCAGTAACAACAAAGCTGTCACTGCTGGCTTCTCTGCTTCTGTCGTCCTCTCAACACCTTGGGCTCTGGCCTTACTAGGCCCCAAAGCTTCCCTGAGGAGCCCTCCTTCCCTCCAGCCTGTCTGCAGCTGCCTTTCCCCCGTGTCTTCTGCCTGTGGTCCTTCGCTCACTCTGGACATTACTGTATTTCCGTGGAGGCTCTCTGGGGCTGGGACCTGTCCTTCTTACCTCGTGCCTGGCCTGGCACCGTGCAGGCGCTCAGCGATATCTCACGAGTTACCAGCCGGTGCAGTGATGGTACCCAGACAGCTGACGGAAATGCTCAGGTGTGTACACCTGGTATAGTGGGGAGACTGCCCTTACAGATGAATTTGGTGGGGTGCTGCCATGGGCTCACAGCTCCTCTCCCCGTGCCTCCCTACACCTGTAGGCAAGCTTGGCTTCCAGCTCTTCCAGATTGGACCAACTTGTCAGAAATCTAGGTGGCTCAGTCTATTATGTGTCTGACTCCTGGTTTCGGCTCGGGTCCTGATCTCACGGTTCCTGGGTTCGAGCACTGCATCGGGCTGTCTAATGTCAGTGCAGAGCCTCCTAGGGATTCTCTCTCTCTCAATATCTCTGCCCTCCCTGAAATGCTCTGTCTTTGTCTCACTCAAAATAAAAAATAAAGATAAAAAAATGAGACTCAAAAATGCATAACTCTGCAGTTATTTGTAACCTGTCCCCTCTGAGTTGGAAAGAGCCCTGAGATCCCTGTGTTAAGATTTGAGGAGAAAGTGATGGAGTCTTGGAGAGCAAAACTCTGCTCGGGCAGGCACGTGTTTGCATGAGTGTGGCCTGGGCAGGTGTGGTAGCCGCCAGGCCCCAGTCTGCACTGCTGTCTGGCATCCTGCCCTTGTCTGCAGGGGAGCCGGTGAGGCGGACCTCATTCCTGCTCTCGCTCCTGGGCTCGTTCCTGGCCTTGGCCCAACCCCCTGCCTGGAGCATGAGACTAGGCTTTCAGACCACGTCCCGCCCGGTGCTGATGCCTAGTTATACGCATGATTTTCTCAGTTGGATCGACCTGTTTTGATTAAAAAAAAAAAAAACTTGGAAAAATTGCCACTCTGCATCTCTGGCAGTACTCTTAGAGAAACTCTCTTACAACTTCTTTCTGCTAAGTTTTGTGCTGGGGAGTCCCTTCCGCAGGCTGTCCTCCAGGGGAGCTTTGTCAGCACTTTCGAGTGGACGCCTGGAGGCCGTGGGAGGCCAGTGTGCCTCAGGTCTCCAGGCAGGATGGACATCAGAGCAGAGCCGGGGAGGGGAGAGAGTGGCAGGGCTCCGACGTTTGGAATAAGCCTCGCCGCTCTCTCCCTTGAACTGTGCTGAGAAGGGCCTCCTGATTTCCTCTTCCTCCCGGCTCCTCCTGACCCAGGTATCTTGTAGGGCCCTGGAGAGACCAGGTGGAGGGGTGTCTATGCGCCGTGTCCCAGGCAGTAAGAGGGAAGGTTCAGATGCCCGCACTGGGTCACACGTCTGGGCCGTCCACACTGGGGACAGAGCCTGGTGCTGGGAGGCCAGGCAGGGCCGGGGGCTGCCTGGGAGCTCGGTAGTCCATATTTTCAGCTTTGGAGGATGTGGCACATCTGGCATTTACTGAATTTGGTGGGCACATCTCAGAACCGGGCTTATATATAAATGCTCGGTGGGGGCTGCCTTCCAGAAGCTTTGTTTGCAAAGTGCTGTGGTGCCCGGTGTGGCACGGAGGCTATGGGTGGCTGACCCCGCCGAGGCCAGAGTGGCGGGAAGCCTAGACTTTGCTGCGTGGCAGACCCTGTATGCGGATAGAGCGGGCGTTGCAATTGCAGTTTCTGTGTAGAGTGGTGGAGTGCATGGTGTCACCAAGAGCGTGAGTCTGTCTCCGCCTGTCGCCGCAAATCTCTGGTCCTCATTCCTACGCCACACGGTAGGCAAGTGCCTCGCTTTACAGAGCTAGTGATTGTATCGCCATCTGTGGGTGCCAGGTGTCAGACTCGGCTGTGGATGGTCCCGGCCTCGTGGCCCTTTCCCCACGCCCCTCAGATCACAAGCCCCACCTGGTAGGGTCTTGGGTGGCTTCGGGGATCCCTCCTCCACCAGCTTGCACACAGAGCCTGTTCCCAGGAGGAGCCCTGGTGTGGACAAAGGTGGGGGCCTGTTCCCCGAGGACCATGGCCGGGGGTGTCTGATACAGCTGCTATGCCCGGCAGCTGACACCTTTGCTCTGCGACCTGTTTCAGTCAGCTGTCGGCCACGAGTATCAGTCAAAGCTCTCCAAGCACTCGTCCCAGGTCCGCTCCATCAGGGGCATTCGAGGCAAGTTTGGTGTCCAGGTGGACAGCGTTGACCAGGTGAGTGAGAGGTCATGGGAACCAGAGTGCAGGGGATGGAGCCCCTCCCTCTAGACCAGGGAATGCACTGGGCCTCTCGAGATAGCGCCTCGACTCAGGCCTGTGGGGTGGCAGTCCAGGTGCAGAGCTTCTAGAAGCCCCCCGCCCCAGCCCCTGACTCTGAGATGATTTGCCAGGTTAAGAAGTGAGAAGAGGAACACTGTTTCTTGTAGAAATCCCCCACATTGGTATCTAGAGATCAGATAGACCAGGGACAGACAGCCTTCCACTGCCTAAGACTGTGCCCGTGGGGACCATTTCTAGCCAGCCTCCCTGCATGGGTATCACTGTGACCCGGTGGTGTTCAGGGCAGACATGGCAGAGTGCCGCACACGTGCCCGTTTCCAGGGCTAAGGCCCGGTGTCCTGGCGCCTCTGGGCCTCAGTCTCTCAGTCTCTGACTGAGGGCCGTGTATACCCTGTTTTACATCACAGCAGTTGGGTTTTGGAGTTAACCCTCTGTCTGCATTCAGGCTTTACTACATGTGAGCTGCGGTTCTGCACTAACTGCCTGTAAAACGGGGCGACGGGGATTCCTGTCTCCTAGGGCCGTGTGCGCAGATGCCCCCCCACCATGCCCGTTGTCGTTACTGACGATAGTATTGTTCTTGGAAGAGCTCATGGAAAAGCAGGTGTGCGTGTGGCGGGAGGGGGTCGCCGAGGGTTGGCATTGGGGGGCTGAAGTTCACGAGCACAACTTGTCATGCAGGGCCTGCGGGTGGCTACCGGTCCACCCGCACTGCCTACTGGGCGTTGCAGAATGTTTCATGGCCGAAAGTTTCCATCCCCAGAGCGTTGGGCGTGAGGTAGGCCTGCCCATGGCTTAGGAAGGCAGAGGTCAAAAAATAACACGGTTTGCAGGTTTCAAACCTTTCACATGCATTCTGGGATCAGATGACCTGTTTGGAGACCTCTAAAAACATGTTTCCCTTCTTGTGGTAATTGCACTCTGCTGTGGGCTTTGACTAGCAGGGGAAAACTGCGAAACACGCCTCTCAGAAAGGTAAGGCCTGAGGCCAGTCGAGCCGGGGGAGAGGCCAATGTCCTCGGAGGTGGTTTCCTGGCGAGTGCAGTGTCTCCTCTGGGGAAGACTGTGCTCTCCGGGTGTGTGGGTCCTGTGTCACCGCCACGGAAGCTGTCTTTCTGAGCAGTGTTCCCTGGACAGTCGTCTCTGGGGCCCGGTCAGTGAAGAGCTAACTTCCCCCCCAACAATGTAAACCCGAGCCTTTCAATTAATGATGGTTCACTTTTACTGGACACGGGTGCTCTCTAATACGTCATTGGCTGACCTTTCAGTTGTGCCCATGTTTTAGAACCATTTTTACCAATGAAAGAGTGTCACCTTCTCAGAGGACTTGATGTGTCTTGAGCAAGCCGGTTACTTCCGCCTCTTGCTTGTCATCAGATGAGCCAGGGCACGGGTGCTGTGGCCAGGTGTGGACATTTCCTGTCCCTTTGGAAAGGGATGGTAAGTGCGTAGCCTCCAAAGGGTTACTTTCCTGAGTGGGAACGCGGCTCGTTTCTGCCCCAGGAAGCAGGTGCCCATCACAGGCTTGGGGTCCTCGCTGCCCAGTGCACAAGTTGTAGGCCGAGGCCGGCTCCCTGGTGTGTGACCGTGGGTGGTGTTTTCAAACGTGTGGGTCATGTCCTGGCGACTCCTAATTCCGGAATGTTGCTGTCGTGAGCGATTGACGAGAGACCAGTCCATCGTCGGTCTCTGTCCCCGACCCCTGTCCAGTCCCCTCAAATTACTCGATTGACTTTGGCATCAAGTACAGCCTCAAGGCAAAGCACGTGGACAAGAGTGTCGTGGACTACAATTTCCAGGGCATGACTGAGAAACACGAGTCACAGAAAGGTCAGCCTGTGGCAGCACGTCCTCACCGCTTGGGGCCCCCTCGTGGGGGACACATCCTGCATCCCCATAACAGGACCCGGGGAGACAGGCCCACATTGTACTCACGCAGCCTTTTTACCTGAACGTGTGAGAGCACTCCTGTCTCTTCCGTGGATTTAGGGGGATTGTCGTCCTTCGGATGGCAGCTCAGCCCCAGTCCTGTGAAGGGCCCAAGTCTTCCAAGCTAGTTCCTTCTTCTCTGGACCATGGGATCCAGGCGCTATGCAGTTTTTGAAGTTAAAAATCTTGTTCTCTTGTGTCATAGACATAAGTGATTATTAAGAAGCGTAAATTTCTAGAAGAGGAATTGCTGGGTCACAGAAGGTGGAATGTAAAATTTTGGTGGATGCTGCCAGATTGTCCCTGCAGGCCCTGCTGGTTTTCCTGTCCCTCGTTAAAACCCCTGCCAGGCATCAGTTATACACCAATGTGTGCATGCGGGGTGTGTTAGAGACGCAGTACCCTCCCGCAGAGGCTGCAGATTGTTGGCTCTTTTGCAATGTTTTATTTCGCGTGCGTGTTAAAAATGTTCATAAAGATTTTATCTTTTTTAAGTCATCCGTACACACGTGTGCTGCTCAAACATACAACCCCTATATCACAAGTCAATAGCTCGCACAACTGAGTCACCAGGAGTCCATGCACGTTTAAATTTTTGTGTGATTTTATTGGTTTATTTGTTTATTTATTTATTCATTTATGTATGTATGTGTGTGTGTATTCATGCGTTTATTTATTTACTTATAATAAACTGGGAAGCGGCAGAAAGAGGGAGAGAGAGATTTCCAAGGAGTCTCCACACTGTCAGTGCAGAGCCTGACGCGGGGCTTAAACTAGCGGGCCACGAGATCATGACTTGAGTGAAACCAGGAGTCTGATGCTTCACCAAATGAGCCACCCAGGTGCCCGTGCACGTTTCAGATTTTGAAAATCATTGGCAACCGTTAACAATAGAGAGTTCACGTATTAATTAAAAACCCAGAGATCTTTAAAAGATGAATTAAACCCCACGACTGCAAACACCACCAGCTCGGCATTTCCCCAGGGAAGCTGCAGGTGCTCTCGCGGGACACTTCCTGTCACTGGCCTGCCCGTCTGTCGTGAGGCGGTGGACTTGGGCCTGGAGTGCGCATCCCCTGCCTGCTACCCATGTCCCTCTGCCTGCCGTGCACCCTGCTGATCAGGGCCTTCTCTTGGATCTTCTTCAGTGCTGTTCAGACTCTCTCCCCGACGTGGCATGTAGGAGTAGAAACCGCCTGTGTAAAATACACCACACTATTTCATTGCATTGTTTCTGACAATGAGTGGAAGCTGGGCTTGCTGCCTTGGTTGGCTATGCTGTTCTGTAGCAGACAGTCATTCGAAAGACACGGCAATAGCAGCATCAAAGGTCTGTAGGGCAGGAACCACACAAGCTGCCTGAACCTCTTGGGCACAGACGGCACACTGGGCTGGAGTCAAAATGAGGCTCATAAGAGAGCCCCAGTCCAGGCCCACATGGAGTAAGTACCACAAGTATTTTTTTAAAAGTGCCCGTGGTAAAAGGGCTGTGATGGACATGCAGCTGAACCGATTGTTGCAATTCTTTTGCTATTGGAAAGAGCAGGCCTTCGTGGACTTATTGCCCATGTTGCTTGACGACGGAAACAGAGGAATTGACCAGCCTTATGGGGTTCCTTCGTGTGTTCTCTTTTGTATGGGGGCGAGGACTTTGTCAGAACCGGTCGGTGAGGTTTTTAGAGGCTCCACATCCTCCCACCCTTTGGAGGGAGGGAGAGTATCTCTCGTCTGCAAAGGCACCAAAGGCACAGGCTGACTGTCAAAAAGCTCAGGTCTTTCCTCTATTCGGGGTAATTTGACATCTGTATAGACATCCTGTGAACTCAAGGGGAGAGGGGCAGTGTCAACACTGGACCAAGCGAGGATGACCTCAGGGGGAATGTTACCCCCTCAGAATGCCCAGCTTTAAGTGTTTTCCCTACTTGTTCCCAATTGTTAAGACCACAATTTCCTTGTGTGGGGAACAAAGGGCAGTGTTGCTGGGTAATCATTAATAATGTAAGGAGTGCTTTCTGATTGACAATGGTGTCCACCAAATTTTCCAAAGTCTGTAAAATACAAATGTATTGTTCCTGTTGTGAGGAGAGATGGTTTTCCATAGTGAGTTTCTCAAAAGTCCATGGCAGCGAATCCTAATAGAGTTTTACTTCATCCCTTACCTTTTTTCCTTTGCTTTTTGTTTCTTCAATTCCATATATGAGTGAAATTATTGCATGGTATTTGTCTTTCTCTGACAGACCAATGTCAATTAGCATCATACTATCTACTTCAAACATGTCCTTGCAAATGGAAAGGATCTATTCCTTCTTTTGGGTTATGTGTGTGTGTGTGTGTGTGTGTGTGTGTGTGTATGGATATGTATGTATATCTATATCTGTCTATCTATATACATGAATGTATATCCATCTGTATATGTTCATGTCAACATATATAAATATATATCCATAAAACTATATCCATATATCAATATATATAAACATATATATTTATCCATATATCAATATATATCCCCTTATATATATACCTATCTATCTATATATATATATATATCTACCTATCTATATATCTATATCTATATAGGAGACGGATGGAGGTACAGAGTATGATGTTAAGTGAAATAAGTCAATCAGAAAAAGGCAAATACCATGCAATAATTTTCCTCATATGTTGAAGTAACAAACAAGCAAATGGAAAAAATGAGAGAGAGAGAGAGAGAGAGAGAAAGAACAGACAATCAAGAAACAGACTCTTAAGATTAGAGAACAATCTGATAGTATCAGAAGGGTGGTGGATGGCACTGGGGGGTGGTGAAATCGGTGATGCGGTTGAAGCGGTGTCCTCGTCATAAGGAGCACAGAGTGATCTATGGAATAGTAGACCGGAAAGTAATATAATTCTTCATATAAACTAACTGGAATTTAGAAACAAAACAAGAAAAGACACTGTGAAAAAGAAAGAAACTTAAATGAGGACCTATCCACTCATTGACTAGGTGAATTACATGAGAACTTAGTTATGACACTCTTGCCATGCCTCCAGTGGGTTGAGAGCTACCTTGGAGGAAGTGACAGTGTCTTCTAAGGCACATAGGACTTTGACACTGCTATTGTGGTGTCTTTGGAATGACCGTCGGCTGCAGGGCAGTATTCCCAACCAAGGCAGCAAGGCCAGCTTCCAGTCATTGGCAGTCAATCAATGCCCTGAAATAGTGCAGTGTATTTTACACAGGCCATCCCTCATATAGGGACTCTTACTCTCTCTTTCATTTCTTCTCCCTATACACTCTGGCTACTCTACCTGTATGTGTGGGCTTCTCCCTCATTCATTTCCTGGATTAAGAACTATGATGATGGGAGCCAATTGTCTTGTTAGGGAAACTGGTCTGGATCACCCGGCAGAAGAACCAAGCGGCACTCGGAGCTCTTGGAAGGAAGGAGGTTTATTTTACACCAGTGGGCCCAGAGGAGATCATTCTCCAGAGATCTGAGCCCAGAGCATCAATAGAGGGGACAATGTATCGTCCTCGGTTACTTCAGCACCCCTCATGAGTAGTAATTTGGTGCCTGTGGCAAGCAGGGTAGGAAGGAAATCCCGGGAGGGTAGTCTTCAGACTAGGACTAGAATTCCCTTATCAGTCCTGTTGGCCCTCTTCTCAGAGATTGTTCCCTAACATTACACCCTTGGATGCCCCTTTAAACAGACCTAGTCTCTATTAGAGGGCATCATCTTCATTTCTTATGGGCTGGTTCCGTTTCTTAGTTCCCTGACTTTGGTTGTGACTATTCCTGACTGATTTACAAAATAACAGCATTTTCTTTCCCAAGGAAGATGCAGGTGTCCCCTTTATCGGCAGTGAGGAGGCCAAGTGCCCATCTGTTCTAGAGGGCAACTCCTGCCACGGATCTTAATTTTCTCTGTAATGACGCTAAGGAGTCGGCCACTGGTTAGTCCCACAGAAGCGCCTGTGACTCCTATGCCAGTCCTCTCCCCGTGGCTATTCCTGACCCTCGGCAGATGGGTAGTAACACAGATCATTTAGCCTAGGCCTTAAGGCTGAACATTATTCTAAGCATCAACTTTTATCCTGAAAATCATTTAATCTCTTTTTTCCGAAGCTTGAGGCACATACGTCAGTGTAAACACTTCCATTGGCCACCTCCTTACTGGCAGGCAAACTAGCATACCCAAAGAGGAACCTTTTAAATCTCCCAGAGTCTTCCATTCAGTGTACCCCATACTTCCAAATGGGGCCCAGATTAAAGGAAATCAATACCAACAAAATGTCCTATCCATAAGAGGAAAGTGAGTGCGGATGGGAACATCTCTCTATTTCCCCAGCTTTCTGGGGCAACCTCTGCCAACCCGATGGCAAGGAGTAACACAGTCTACTGATTTTATCAGACTGGCGATTCCTCGAGCTTCTGCCATGCACAGACCAGCCAGCTTCCGGGGTGTGGCTGGAGCAGGGCTGAAGATCCTAAGAATGTAGGATTCTCCGAAAGGTCACTCTGAGTGGGTTCGTCGGACACGGGTCAGTCTTCCAAGTCAGGGGCTCCTCGGGATTGGCCCTCTTGACTCTGGAGGGGTGGTCCCATGGAGTGATACCCGTAAATGGCCCTGTCTACTGTCTATTGAGAGGGCCTTTTGCAGTCTTTGACACCGGGCAAGTCCCCTGGTGAGAGGGGGTGTAGACGTGCAGGCAGCCCCACAGCACAAAGTGCAGTCTTACATCCTGGTCACCTTGGCGGGTGATGATGTTGCCCGCTGTGGCATGATGGGGAAAGACATGGCCGTTGAGGAGGGAGTGGTCACTGGCTCCCCTGCAGGTTCAGGTAGTAGGGCTCCAGTGAGGTCATGCTGGCCATGATTCTCCCTTGGCTCCTCGATAGCTGAGGCACTGACCACCTGCTTGGAGCCATGCACAGGGCTGGTTCGGTCCAGGAGGCCAGGGCCAGGGAAGAGGCGCAGGGGCTGGATCCCGTGGCTGAAGAGCTCATCGGTCAGACCCAGGTGGTTGTGAAGTGCCAGAAAGGTTTCCCACTGTAACCTCACCAGGATGATCTGCCCCACCTGCACCAAGCTCTCGGGGTACTTGGTGGACACGGCAGAGAAGGCCTCCACTGGCGGTTGCAGCACGTTGAAGTCTCAGGCCACCTGGGCAGACAGTGCCCTGGGGGTGCTGGTGGCTGGTGATGATGTCCAAGATGCTCAGGAGGCTGTTGATGCTGTCCCGGGACCGTTTCCTTCACACACATTCCTTCCCATCAGGCCCCCACCGAAAGGGCTCCAGAAGCCCATCCTGCACCACATAGTTACTGGCATCCGTCTGGCCTGGCCAGTAGACGTAGTCACCCTGGCTGAGCTGCTGGAAGAACACGTGTCAGCAGAGCTCCAGGAAGAGCAGCTTCTCGACGCGGCCCAGCACCTGGACATGCTTGAGCATGTAGAGCACCTTGGGGGGCAGGTGGGAGTTATTCGGATCACCCTCATCAAGTCAGCTTCAAGCACCATGGGTGGGTGCTCCTTCTGGGGCAGTGTTGGCGCCTCCTTCTGGGTGCCAGGATCCATAATAGCTGGGGCCATCCGGAGCTGGGGATTCCTCAACTCATTCCCAGTCTGCATTCCAGCAGGATGAATACGGCTGTGACCATTACCTCGAGTCCATCCCCAATCGTCATGTCCAGCACCTCCTTATTAGCTGCTTTCTTAGCGGCTCTGTCGGCCAGACGTTTTCCTTGTGCTGTAATGTTGTCTGCATTCTGGTGTCCTTTGCAGTGTAGAACTGTAACTTCTTTGGGAAGCCAGACAGCCTCGAGGAGCTTTCTTCCCTGCCTCGGCAAGGCCCTTTCCTTTGTAGGTTGCTTTCTCTTGGTGTGTGTGCAGTAGCAAAGGTGTACTGGGAGTCAGTTGAGTCACTTGTCCTTGCGAATGGTGAGGGCTCAGATTAAGGCATGTCACTGCGTACCCTGCCTTTTGAACGCCCTGCCCTCTGTGATGAAACTTCTACCATCACTGAACCGGGTGAGGTCTGGGTTCTGTCCAACCTGCTCACGCAGATCTGAGCAGCTTGCAAATATTTTCTTGGCCACCTCAGAACAGTCATGAACTGGTTACCCTTCCTCAGAAGGTAGGAAAGTTGCAGGGTTCTGCATCTGCACTGTTCTAAGAGTGACCAGTGGATTCTCACAGAGGAGCCCCTGGTACTGTGCTAGCCAAGAGTTGGAGAAGCATGAGTTTCTTCTCATGCACAAAGAGATTCTACACTGAAACAGTCTGTAGCCAGCCAAAACCTGCTGGCAAGGGGCCCTCAAGGATGCCCAGAGGTACATCGAACTCATCACCTAGAATCTGAGAGCAGCAAGCCCCCCACCAACCTACTACACAACTGTCTATCAACTCTCCTCCTCCCCCAGGATGAGCCCAGTTCTGGCTCTGCAGACATTGGCAGCAATCGGTGAGAGTCCCTGGGCCTCTGTGGCCTTCCTTTTTTTTTTCTTTTTTTTTCACCCAGGGCTGAGAGCTGCCACCTCTCCCAGGCTGAGTCACAACAAAGCTCTCTTAAATGAACACCAAAGCATAAATCCACTCTGTCATCAAGAGTCACCTTAGGGCACAGTCTCAGCCTCCTCCTTGGGGCTTCTGAAACATACCTCTCTGTGACCCAAGCAGGTAATGAGATACGACTTCACAGAATGAATCAAGCTCTCAGTCATCCATCACATGGTGTGCCTGTGGGCCGAGAGGCATCCACACCATTGGCTGTAGCTGTTGATGTAGGAAAATGCAGGAGCAAGGGGCAGGGGGCAAAGAAGAAAGTGGTTGTACCACCTTTTCTGAAAGTCACTTTAAAAGGCTTTTCTATATTCGGCAGGCCAAGGGCTGATGCCTGCCCCCAGGCAGCATTTATGTCTGGGAAGGCAGCTTTGGCCTCTGACCAGCCAGGGAATTCTCGATCTGGCCCTACCAAGAGATTATAGAGGGGTCTTGCTATTGCTGAGAATCTGGGAATCCAGATTTGGTAGAATCCTGCACCCCCAGGAACTCTCATAGCCCCCTCTTAGTTTGGGGCTAGGGTAGGGAAGTGATTACCACCTTCTTCTTCTTTTTTTTTTCCTGCCCTAGTGCTCTTTTTCCATGAGAACCTGAGTTTTCCGTGATATCCTGAGTCTGACAGGAGTTGGAGGAGGGCCCCTGTGTCCTCTGAACAATTCTCTTGGGTATTGTTGGCAAAGAGGAGGTCCTCCACACACTGAAGAAGGGTGCAGCATGTGGCCTCCCATGGGAAGCTGATGAGGTTCCTGGCCACTACCTCCCCAAAGAGGGCAGGCTAGTTTTAATCCCCTGTGGGAGGCGCATCTAAGTCAGTTGCATCTGATGCCCTGTGTCTGGTTCGGTCCACTTGAAGATAAACAAGGCTTGGCTCAGGGGGCCAAACAGAGGCAGAAGAAGGCATCCCTTCAGTCTAGGCAGGTAAACCAGCTGGCAGAGACAGGGATCAGGCTGAGGAGTGTGTACGGGTTAGGGACCACCGAGTGCAAGACTTGAACTCGTCAGTACCCTCCTCTCGGCTTCCTGACTGGCAAGAGTGGGGTTTGCCAGGGTGCTTGGCATTCAACCAGAATGCCTGATTTCCTGGCTACGATGACGGGGGCCCGGCTGTGGGCAAGTCTGGGGTGGGGGATTGTCCTCAGCCCATACACTGGGGAAGGCAGTCCTGAATTCGGGAAGGCCGCTTCATGGTGTACTGTGGCTCCTGAATTCACATAGAAGTCATAGTTTGGCCTCCTACTTTTATTTTGACCGTGGGCTCTTTGGGGCCAAGAAGAAGCGAGCCTGGTTCCCCTCAATCTGAATATATTCCTACTTTAATGTCCTTTCTCCTTGCAGCAGGCACGTTGTTCTTTGGCGAAGGAGGTTTTGCCCCCCCCCCTTTGGGGGCTGAACCTTCCTAATCCTACCCCACTCAATATCTTAGTAAATTACAAGGAAAAGGCAATGTATCCACAGCCTAATCTCCAGAAACTTATCTACTCAGTTTCCTGGTGCCCCAACGTCACCCTCGTCTCCATAGTGATGTGGGGAACAAAGTCGAGAAGGAGATGGCAGATAATATAGAATTTCCTGGGGTGCCTGGGTGGCTCAGTGAGTTAAGCTTCCAACTTTGGCTCAGGTCACCATCTCAGGGTTCCTGAGTTCCAGCCCCATGTCGCGTTCTGTGCTGAAAGCTCAGAGCCTAGCGCCTGCTTCACATTCTCTCTCCCTTTCTCTCTCTCTGCCCCTTCCAGACTCATTCTCTCCTCTCTCTCTCTCTCTCTCTCTCTCTCTCTCTCTGTCTGTCTCTCCAAAATAAATAAACATTCAAAACATTAAATTTGAATATTTTGTAACCGGTAGCTAATTGACAAGTATTTGACTTCTTACCTTTTTTAGTAGGAACCTGAAAGATCTCAAATACCTGTGTTTGTCCTAAAAGTCCTTTTTGTGAATCTCCTAGAAGATGAAATATGTTCTGTGAGAGAATCAGAACAATTCCAAGTGATAAAATCTCAGAAATGGACATGGTTAAAGATCTGATGAGACTTCAGGTTGACACGATTGACAAGCGAATTGGGTTATTTCTGTGGCACATAACACTTTGATACAAAGAATATCAAGGGAGGACCTTAGAGCAGAACAAATTAAAACTTTAGGAACTGCATATACCTTTGAGCAGTTACAGCATTAACCCAAGCAACAGTATCTAAGGTTTACCATTGCTTGACAATGCTTCTCCAAGTAACTTAGCATACATGCCACATAAAAAGGCCTACTTGGCCAAAAGACTTCATTGACAATTGAAATCTTGGGAAAGTTTGTTCAAGCTTTAGGAAGCGATGGAGCACACTGTAAATAGGATTCCAGATCATTACAAATGTTAAACTTTAAATTACTTATTTACCCCAGATGGCAAGAAGAGAGTCCAAAGGCAAGTATGGAAAATTATATAGTTGTTAGCAAAACCTAGCTCCTTTACCGTTGAGAAGTTTTCACTTTAAGTCATCAAAGTCTTGACAAAGACCATACCTAAAGCTTTGGTTTTCCTGGCAGACAAAAGAGAAAGGAAAAAACCAACAAAAGAACAAATGTTGTGTACATATCTTATCAAGACCAGATCAACAATCCAAGAAAACATGGTCTTTCCAAAAGAGAGGAAAGCAGGATTATTATCTTATACCAGTGTAGATGTAAAATCCATCCATGGCAACCTTAGTCCATCCTTACCACCCATAAAATTCCTTTCCAACGATTTCCCTTCGTGAAACTACTACAACTTTCCTTTCCTTCAGATTTTGTCCCAAGTCATTTCTCTCCAAACAACCCATCTAAGACAGCACAAAGTTACTTTCCTTTACCCTCCACGAAATATATATTTCCGTTCTTTGTATCTTTCTTACATACCTCTTATTTTCCAACATACAGAGCTGCTTTCCTTATTTCCATCCATCTTAAGTACACTTAGCAGAATTTTAACGTTTAGAACCTTAGTCTCCAATGAAAACTTAGTAACCAGTGGCGAACTGTTCACACTAGAATTCGTTAGATGGCAAATTAATGAACCGGTGAAGCACCAAGCAGGGTTTCCGATAGGCCCAAATAGCCTTAGTTTGTCTGCATTAAGAAGTTAAAACCACACATCTATGCTCAGAAGCCAAAGCTTTGCCCTGCATTCTGTTTGGAAAAGTCCTAGAGGTCCCATGAATGTCATCTCACTCGCGGTGCAAACTTGAAAGCATATCTTTCAAGTCTCAGGTTTCCAAAGGCTTTGAAAGCTATCTTCACAATTACCCAAGAACACTTGGAGACAGTCGAAATTAACCATTATTTCAAGTCCTCGTTATGCTAACAAACTGCAACTGAGATCAAATGAGCTTTTTTGACCTTTAATAAACCTTGGTAGAATAAAAGTTTCACACTGAATGCTGATAACTCTAAAGACACGTCTATCTTTATTAAACAAGCAAACTGAATTTAGTTTAAACACGGAATTGTTTCACCTACACCCACTTAAAAGACTTACATCCATTTGTTCCACCATTATCAGTTTTTACCTGAGATGCCTGCCAGTGGGCCCCAGGAATCTGAAGTGGGTGGTCCAAGGGGGTGCTCTTTGTTCCTTGACATTTAGGGTGGGAAGAGGGGCCGATGGTGCCTGAGGCGCTGAGGGTGGTAAGGGAACCAGTTCTATAGGCCCCACCCAAGGTGGTGCAGAAACAGGTGGAGGGGGAGGGGAAGGCAGAAGAGGTGAGGTGCCAGCAGAAGGCAGAGAAGGAAAACTTCCCGGGTCTAATCTTGTCAGCTGGGACAGAGGAGCAGACGCCATGTCTTTTGTCCCACCAAAGTGGAATTAGGCAGTTCAGGTCAGGCCGGAGAAGACAGGGAATGTCCCCGAAACAAGTGGACTTTCGGCAGCTGCTTGGGAATTTTCCTTAAAGTCTCCATCCTGAGGTAGACTGAGCACAGTTGGCTCCAGTTATAGCCCTTAACCCACGAAAAAGGAATGAGGGAGAGGCCGTCACATCTATCAGGCAGAGGAACAGAGAGGAAGAGTCAGCGTCCCCTTTTCAGGGATGGCCTGTGTTTCCTTCAGTGACCGAGCTTTCTCAGGAGGAGGCCTGTTTAGACATTTGTCATCCAACATATCCGCGGGGAGCTCACCGGCCTGGTTACTGACCAAACGCATCCTGCACGAGGCCCCTGGGCCCGGGTAGCCCTGAAGGGCTGAACCTAGGCTAACGGCCGTCCATTTGCCCTGTTTAGTAAGGCCATGCAGTGTTACAGGATCAGTCCTTTCCACATTTTGCAAACCCACCTGTTTCCAGTGGGTTCAAATGGCATCCTGAGGGAGAATCCTTGCGGACCAAAGAGGAACTCCCACGTTCCACCTAGAGAGAAAAGGAGAGAGAGAGAGAGAGAAGGTCCATTACCCCTAGAATCCATCCCGACTCCCCAGTAGCATCCCCCCCACAGGATATGTGAGGGGTTCCCAAGGTGTCAAAGCGACCCGAGGCATCCCTTGAACAAAATCACTATGACTGCCAACCAGGTGGCGAAGGGCTCCTGAAGGAGGGATGCTAGCCTCCCCACCCCCACCGGCTTCCCCATTGCATTCTAGACAACAGATGGGTGCCTGACTTACAGACCGGCGTCTCCCTTGCTGAGAAGGCAGAGAAGAAACTGCCATTTTCAACCCATGGAAAATACTAGAAGAGTTTGACAAGGGGAAATGACCCAATTTTAAGTAGTAGTTAGTAGAGGACATTGAGGGAAAACAGAAAAGAGAGAAATCCATCATGATATAAGTGACATTCCAACCCGCATGGTCTTCACAGCGAACCTCCCTAGGAAATGGCGCCCTGTTGGGTTTGAATTCAGTCGGGTACTGGTTTCGGTCAGCTCTCAGTGGAGATCTGGCATGCAGAAGAGGCTAGCCCAGAGATACGGAGGGGGTCACATTAGACCAATGAGGAGGAATCCTCACACACGGGAGTCTTAAGATTGGCAGACGTGGTAGTCACTTAGGTGGCTGTCCACTGCCCAAGACAGACAACTTTAGACACGGAAAGGAATAAAGAGAGGGCATCAAGTTTCTGCATCTCACTACCATTCTGGCCAAGGTCCTAACTTCCAACCAAAAGGCAGGCTTTCTCCTCCCCGTAGAGTCGCCACAGGCTAGAGGATTGCAGCCAGAGCAATCCCCAGAAAAGTGTTCCCATAAGACCCTACTTCTCCAAAATCCCCTGAAATGAGAGTAAATGAAAGAGAAAACATACTCCCCAAATTGACACTGAAGCACAGAGTCAAGGTGAGAAGATTCGAAGCCCCACATTCGGACGCCAAAATGGTGATGTTTGGGGACGATGGTGGACTGGTCCACAGCTGATGACCAACACAGAATTCTGGAAGACGTCTTTGGTGCAAAAAGGTGGTTGTCTTAATGCCTGGAAGAGCTGTGCTGGGGTCCTACAACTAACTCATCATTATATTCCCTCAGGTTGGCAGGAGGTCAGGGATGGAATAAGTCTCTAAGGAATTTTGGAAGCAAGGTTTCCAGCACCTTCAGGGGCTAACTGTTACTAGGGAAACACTATTTATGACCCCTTAATAAAACATGAGGCGTGAGATCCTTTAAATGTAGATCAGGGGCCATAAGCTTGGAGGATGATTGCCCGCATGTATCTTGGCGAAACTGAGACAAAGGAAGTGGACTTACAGGGTCCTGGAGGTTGGGGTAATGTTAAGCTACAGTTCTCTTCTGCCCCCAGCAAAGAGCCATCATCTAGGCAGCTGAGCTCTTAGAGGGAGGTCATTGTGCTGGTTTCAAGGAGTTGTCAATGGCCTATAGGCATTAAGGGAATTTAATTTTTCCTGTGCCTTAGTTTCCCACATTAGCACGGCAAGGGCTTAAGCCCCTTTCCTTTGTTCTTGAGTAGCTGTGGTGCCCAGGGGATAGCCCTCAGATCCACCATGGGGTGGCAAGGGGGGTTCTAACTTGCACTTTACCCTCAGCCTGGCTCATGCTCCCCCGTCATAATTCTCACCATGCCAACTGCAGCCTTTTGAGCCCCAAGTGATAAGTGACAGGAGGTCAATGGATCCTTTTGTAAATCAGCAAATGATTGCTTTCAGGTAGCGTGGGAGGAGAGTGGGAGCACGATTCCCCAGGGAAGCTTGGTGTCCTATGACTATGGACAATCCGTGGGTTATAGGGAAACGGAACATATTTTAGCTACACCTAGGAGCCTGAATGTACCAAAAGAAACCCTACATCTGTCAACACACACTGTAGGGGGGTGGGAGCACTTGCCATCTTTGCAGCTTTTCCTGTCCGTAGGTAAAAACATTGTTGATCTGGAGGGCAGAGTCCCAATACGAGCTCATGCCCAAGTGTGTAGGACTGGGTTCTGATTCTGTTTAGTTGTTTTGAGTCGCTTCTTTGACGTTCACCTGCTGGCGAAACGACTGGGCATGCAATATCCCTGAGAGTCTCCGAAAGCAGGATGCTGAGGCAGCCTGTGGCGGGGGCAAAGAGCACAGTAATAGTCACTGCACAAACAAGAGACTTCAATGCCCCAGGTTTTGAGGAGCACAACATGTTTTCGTTGACATCAGAAATTAGTTGTTGGTGGGGGTCGAAAACAACCTTCACGTATGCTCACTGCGAGTAAATCGGCCCTATGTGCAATGAGAAAGAATGAAATCATGTCATTGGCAGCAATGTGGATGGAACAGGAAGGTGGTAAGCTGAGAGAAATCAGTCAGTCACAGAAACACTCCACCCACACCTGCACAGAGGGAAAGTGCGGCCGGGACCGGGGGCTGGGGACTAGGGCTGGAGGCTGGGGGTTGGGAGCTTGGGGCTGGAGAGTGGTGGCTAGGGGCTGCGGTGGAGGGTGTGGGCTGGAGTGCCTGGATACGAGGACAAAGAAGGGGCGGTAGGGACAGAGAGACCCCACACTCCAACTATGCCACAGGCCAGGGCTGCCTGGGTCTGGGCCTCTTCCCTCCCTCGGAGCCCTCATCCCTAGCGCCCCTGGCAATTCACAAGGCCCAGCTAGGGCAGCGGGCTTGGGCTGGTGATGTTCTCTGGGGACGCTCGGGGCTCTGGCTTGCATTTGTGCCAGGTGGGTCAGACAGGAAGGAAAGGCCAGGTGGGGGGTGCCGTAAGAGGGGGAAGAGGCGCTGAGAATCCGACGGGCCCCTAAGGCCTGACCGGGCGGACGCTGCTGCTCGCTCCCACCCATTTCCCAGAGAGCAGCTGGACATGGTGTGGTGTACTGTGCTTTGGTGTGGTGTGCTGTGGGGTGGTGTGGTGCGGTGCTGCGAGGCGCCGTGCCATGAGGTGCGGTGAGGTGTGGGATGGAGGCGGAGGTGGGCGTGGAACCGAGCCTGGGGCAGCCTGCCAGAGTCCCGGGATCAGAGAGCGCCTCAGCTTGCGCCACTACGGGGTGCCAGGGGCCTGTCGCGCGGCCTCGGCCACCCATCCGGGCCCCACGGAGGACTGTGGTGGGAGGCAGGCAGGGGAGCAGGCGGGCAGGCGGGCACGCAGGTGCACGGGTGGAGCGGGGCACGAGCTGGGCTTGGGAGGTGAGGACCAGGCTCTTGAGGCGCCCAGCGACAATCGGTAGTGTATACGGACATAATACCCTGAACGCTCCAGATCTATTCTGATCTCCGAAGGTAAGCAGGGTCGGGCCTGGTGAGTATTTGGATGGGAGACCAACTGGGAACACCGGCTGCTGTTGGCTTTTGCCTTTTGCCTTTAACTCCTTGACCTCTCCTTTGGCACCTGCCCACACCGCCACCCTCCCTGACCCGAGAGCAGCGCTACTGGGGCCGAACACACCCCAGACACGGTTCCGTCAGCCCCTGACCGGTCAGCCCAGCAGCCTGGCCTACCTTGCACACCCCACCGAACGTCACAAGGGACCCGCTCCCCGCTCCTCCCTCCCCGTACCAGGCCAAATCCCACTGCACAGGCTTGAAGCCACACCCCAGCTTTGCACCTTCCCTTACACAACACCCACACCCACACAGAGTGCAGGCGGGACCGGGTTCCAGGGTGCAGGGGCAGGGGGCTGGGAGCTAGGGCTGGAGGGTGGGGGCTGGGGCCTGGGGCCTGGGGCTGGAGGGTGGGGGCTGGGGTGCGTGGATGCGAGGACAAAGAAGGGGCGGGAGGGACACAGAGACACCACACTCCGACTATGCCACAGGCCTGCGCTGCCTGGGCCCTGGGCCTCTTCCCTCCCTCGGAGCCCTCATCCTCAGAGCCCCTGGAATTCACAAGGCCCAGCTAGGGCAGCGGGCTTTGGCTGGTGATGTTCTCTGGGGACGCTGGGGGCTCCGGTTGGCGTTTGAGCCAGTTGGGGCAGAAGCGAGGGAAAGGCCAGGTGGGGGGCTGCCCAAGGCGGGGGGAGCAGGCGCTGAGAATCCGGGGGGCCCCTAAGGCCTGACCGAGTGGACACTGCTGCTTGCTCCCACCCATTTTGCATGAGCAGCGGGAGGTGGTGTGGTGTGCTGTGCTTTGGTGTGGTTTGGTGTGGTGTGGTGCACTGGGGTGTGGGGTGGGGTGGGGTGGGGTGGGGTGGTGTGCTGCGGTGCTGCACAGTGCGGTGCCGTGCGGTGCGGTGAGGTGTGGGATGGAGGCACAGTTGGGCGTAGGACCCACCAGGAGCAGCCTGCAAGAGTCCCGGGATCAGAGAGAACCAAGGCTTGCGTCACTCTGGGGTGCCAGGGGCCAGTTGCACGGCCTCCGCCACCGCCCCAGGGCCCTTTGTGGATGGCGGCAGGAGGCAGGCAATCCAGCAGGCAGGCAGGCTGGCAGGCAGGGTCACGGGTGAAGCGGGACACTCTCTGGGCTCGGGAGGCGAGGACCAGCCTCTTTAGGCACCCAGTGTCAGCAGGTACCATTTAGGGACATACTACCCTGAACATGCCCTATGTCGTTTTGTCTCTGAAGCTAAGCAGGGTCGAGCCTGGTTAGTACTTGGATGGGAGACCTTCTTGGAATCCCAGGAGCTGTAGGCTTTTGCCTTTAACCTCTGACCTCCTTGACCTCTTCTTTGGCGCCAGCCCCCCCCCGCCCCCCCCCCCCCGACCATGGAGAGGCGCTCCTGGGGCCAAACTCAACCTAGAAAGCAGGGCTCTCTCAGCCCCTCCCAGTTCAGCCCAGCTGCCTGGCCTGCCTTGCACACCCCACCGCAGGTCACAAGGGGCCCGCTCCCCGCTCCCCACTCCCTGCACCAGGCCAAATCCCACTGCACTGGCTTGAAGCCACACCCCACATTTGCACCTTCCCTGACACACCACCTACACATGCACGGAGTGCAGGTGGGGCCAAGTTCCGGGCTCCGGTGTCCGGGGTCTGGGGTCCGGAGGCTGGGGGCTGGAGGGTGGGGGCTGGGGTGGGTAGATGCGAGTACAAATAAGGGGGCGGGAGGGACACAGAGACACTACACTCCGACTATGCCACAGGCCTGGGCTGCCTGGGTCCTGGACCTCTTCCCTCCCTCAGAGCCCTCATCCCCAGAGCCCCTGGCAATTCACAAGGCCCAGCTAGGACAGCGGGCTTTGGCTGGTGATGTTCTCTGGGGACGCTGGGGCTCCGGTTGGCGTTTGAGCCACATGGGGCAGAAGTGAGGGAAAGGCCGGGTGGGAGGATGCCCGAGGGTGGGGAGGAGGCGCTGACAATCCGGGGGGCCCCTAAGGCCTGGCCCGGCGGGCGCTGCTGCTCCCTCCCACCCATTTCCCAGTGAGCAGCGGGACGTGGTGTGGTGTTTTGTGTTTTGGTGTGGTTTGGTGTGGTGTGGTGCGGTGCGGTGAGGTGTGGTGTGGTATGGCGTGGTGTGGGGTGGTGTGGTCTGCTGAGGTGCTGCGAGATGCTGTGATGTGCGGTGCGGGAAGGTGTGGGATGGAGGCGGTGGTGGGCGTGGGACCAAGCCAGAGAATCCTGTAAGAGTACCGGGATCAGAGAGCGCCAGGGCTTGTGGCACTCCGGGGTGCCAGGGGCCGGGTGCTTGGCCCCCGCCACCGACCCGGAGCCCGCAGAGGACGGCGGCGGCAGGAGGCAGGCAGTCCAGCAGGCAGGCAGGCTGGCAGGCAGGTTCATGGGTGAATGGGGGCACATGCTGGGCTTGGGAGGCGAGGACCAGACTCTTTAGGCGCCCAAGGGAAGCAGGTAGACTTTAGGGATATACTGCCCTGAACGCGCCGGACCTCCTCGTGTCTTGGAAGATATGCAGGGTCCGGCCTGGTTAGTACGTGGATGGGAGATCTTCTGGGAATACCGGGCGCTGAAGGCTTTTCCCTTTTGCCTTTGAGGTCCTTGACCCTTTCTTTGGCGACAGCCGACCCGCCCACCCTCCCTGACCAGTGAGGGGCACTCCTGGGGCCAAATTCAACCCAGCCAGGGTTCCCTCATCCCCTCCCAGTTCAGCCCAGCGGCCTGGCCTGCCTTACACACCCCACCCCACGTCACAAGGGGCCCGCTCCCCTTTCCCCACTCCCCGCACCAGGCCAAATCCCACTGCACGGGCCTGAAAACACACCCCAGCTTTGCACCTTCCCTGACACACCACCTACACCCGCACGGAGTGCACAGTGCATGCAGGACCGGTTTCCGGAGTTGGGGGTCCGGGGTGCGGGGTCCTGGGGAACGGCGCTGGCAAGTGGGGGCTGGGGCCTGGATTGGAGGGTGGGGGCTGGGGTGTGTAGACGCGAGGACAAAAATGGGGCGGGAGGGACACAGAGACACCACACTCCGTCTATGCCACAGGCCTGGGCTGCCTGGGTGCTGGGCCTCTTCCCTCCCTCGGAGCCCTCAACCCCTGAGCCCCTGGCAATTCACAAGACCCAGCTAGGTGAGCGGGCTTTGTCTGTTGATGTTGTCTGGGGACGCTGGGGCTCCGGTTGGCGTTTGAGCCAGTTGGGGCAGAAGGGAGGGAATGGCCAGGTGGGGGGCTGGCAGGCAGGCAGGCAGGCAGGCAAACAGGTGCATGGGTGAAGCGCGGCACCCGCTGGGCTTGGGACGCTTGGAGCAGGCTCTTGAAGCGCACAGCGGCAGCCCATGGCATCTTTGGCCTTAGCAGCCTGAACGCTCCCGACCCTGTCTTCTCTGGGAACCTAAGCAGGGTCGGGCCTGCTTAGGACTTGGATGGGAGACCGCCTGGGAACACAGGGTGCTGTAGGCTTTTGCCTTTTGCCTTGGCCTCCTTGACCTCTCCTTTGGCGCCCGCCGCACCCCCCCCTCCCTCCCTGTGTCCCTGTCTCCCCAGGGAGCACGGCTCCTGGGGCCAAACACACCCCAGCCACTGCTCCCTCAGCCCCTCCCGGGCCAGCAAAGCGGCCTGGCAGGGCCTGGCTCCGCCCCGCCCCACCCCGCCAGGGCCCCCCCCCCCCGCACACCCCACCCCACTTCACAAGGGGCACGCACCCCACTCCCCGCCTCGGCCAAATCCCACTGCACCGACTGGAAGCCACAGCCCAGCTTTGCACCTTTCCTGACACACCACCCAAACCCGCACCTGCACGGAGGGTGGGGGGTGCGGTGTGGGCGGGACCGGAAGCTGGGGGCTGGAGGGTGGGGGCTGGCTGGGTGGATACAAGAACCCAGGAGCCGGCCATTGGGCGGGCGGGAGGGGTAGCGAGACCCCAGACTCTTTCTCCATCACAGGCCTGGGCCACTTGGGTCCTGGACCTCTTCGCTCCCTGGAGCCCTCATCCCCAGGGCCCATGGCATTTCACGAGGCCAAGCTAGGGCAGCGTGCTCGGGCTGGTGTTGGTCTCTGGGAGCGCTGGGGACTCCGGGGTAGGTTTGCACCAGGTGGGGCAGACTGGAGGGAATGGCCCCGTGGCTGGCTGCGCTGAGGAGGCGCTGAGAACCCGGCGGGGCGGGCCCCGAAGGCACGAGCGGCCTGATACCCCACGCTCGCTTCCACCCTCTTCCCAGTGAGCAGCCCAACGTGGTGTGGTGCGGGGCTGCGAGGTGCCTTGCTGTGCGGGATGGAAGCGGAGGCGGGCGTGGGGCCAAGCCGGGAGCAGCCTGCAAGAGTCCCGGGATTAGACAAGACCGGGGCTTGCGCCACATCCCGTTGCCAGGGTCCTCTTGCGCGGCCTCCGCCACCCGCCCCAGGGCCCGCGGCGAAGGGCGGCTGCGGCGGCGGGCGGCGTGGGCGGGCGTGGCGGCGGCGGAGGGCGGCGGCGGCGGCGGAGGGCGGCGGCTGCGGCGGCTTCGGAGGACGGTGGCAGCGGCGGCGTTGGAGAGCGGCGGCTGCGGCGGCGTCGGAGGTCGGCGGCGGCGGCGGCGGCGGCGGAGGGCGGCGGCGGCGGCGGCGGCGGAGGGCGGCGGCTGCGGCGGCGTCGGTGGGCGGCGGCGGCGTGCGGCGGCGGCGACGGCCGAGGGGGCGGCGGCGAGCGGCGGCGGCGGCGGGGGCGGCCGAGACGGCGGGGGCGGCCGAGGCGGCGGCGGCGGCGGCGGAGCCCGGCGGCGGCGTCGGAGGCCCCGGCGGCGGCGGCGGCGGCTGACGCGGCGGCGGCGGCGGCAGGCAGGCTGGCAGGCAGGCTAGCCGACAGGCAGGAAGGCAGGCAGGTGGGCAGGCAGGCGCGTGCATGTCAGAAGCGCGGCACCCGCTGGGCTTGGGACCCGTGGAGCCTTCTCTTGGAGCGCTCAGCAGCAGCAGCCGCTGGCGTCTTGGGCCATAGCAGCCTGAACGCGCCCAGCCCGGTCTTCTCTCCGCAGCGAAGCAGGGTCGGGCCTGGTTAGCACTTGGATGGGAGACCGCCTGGGAACACCGGGTGCTGTAGGCTTTTGCCTTTTCCCTTTGGCCTCCTTGACCTCTCTTCTGGCATCCATCTGCCACACCCCCTCCCTCCCTGTATCCTTCTCTCCCCAGGGAGCGGGGCTCCTGCGGCCAAACACACCCCAGCCACTGCTCCCTCAGCCCCTCCCGGGCCAGCAAAGCGGCCTGGCAGGGCCTGGCTCCGCCCTGACCCTCCCCACCCCCCCAGGGGCCCGCACTCCCCACCGCACTTCCCAAGGGGCACGCTCCCCGCTCCCCACACCCGGCCAAATCCCACTGCTGGGGCTTGAAGCCACACCCCAGCTTGGCACCTTCCCTGACACACCACCTACACTGGCACTGAGGGCAGGCGGGACCGGTTCCGGGATCCGGGATCCGGGATCCGGGATCCGGGGGCTGGGGCCTGGGGGCTGGGGGCTCGGGGCTGGAGGGTGGGGACTGGGGTGCGTGGACGCGAGGACAAAGGAGGGGCGGGAGGGAGACAGAGACACCACACTCCGACTATGCCACAGGCCTGGGCTCCCTGGGTCCTGGACCTCTTCCCTCCCTCGAGCCCTCATCCCAAGGGCCCGTGGCATTTCACGACGCCCAGCTAGGGCACTGGACTCGGGCTGGTGATGTTGTCTGGGGGCTCCGGGGTGGGTTTGCACCAGGTGGGGCAGACGGGAGGGAAGGGCCCCGTGGCCGGCTGCGCTCGCCCTAGGGCTGGGGAGGAGGTGCTGAGAACGCGGCGGGGCGGGCCCGGAAGGCACGAGCACCCTGATGCCCCACGCTTGCTTCCACCCTCTTCCCAGTGAGCAGCCCAATGTGGTGTGGTGCGGGGCTGCGAGGTGCCTTGCTGTGCGGGATGGATGCGGAGGCGGGCCTGGGGCCAAGATCGGGAGCAGCCTGCAAGATTCCCGGGATTGGAGCACGCAGGGGCTTGCGCCAGCGCGTTGCCAGGGTCCTCTTGCCAGGCCTCTGCTGCCCGCCCGGGATCGGTACCCGGGGCGGAGGGCGGCGGCAGGCAAGCACGCAGGCTGGCAGGCAGGCAGGCAGTCAGTCGCGTGCATGGGTGAAGCACGGGCGAAGCGCGGCGCCCGCTTTCCTGGGAGGCGTGGAGCAGGCTCTTGAAGCGCCCAGCGGCAGCCACTGGCCTCTTTGGCCATAGCAGCCTGAACTCTCCCGACCCCGTCTTCTCTGGGAGGCTAAGCAGGGTCCGGCCTGGTTAGCACTTGGATGGGAGACGGCCTGGGAATACCGGGTGCTGTTCGCTTTTGCCTTTGCCTTTGGCCTCCTTCACCTCTGCTTTGGCGCCCGCCGCCCCTACCCCCTCCGTGCCTCTGTCCCTGTCTCCTCAAGGAGCTTGGCTCCTGGGGCCAAACACACCCCAGCCACTGCTCCCTCAGCCCCTCCCGCGCCAGCAACGTGGCCTGGCCTGGTCTGGCCCTGTCAGGTGTGGCTGGCACACCCCACCACAAGTCAGAAGGGGCATGCTCCCTGCTACCCACTCCCCTTATCAGGCCCAATCCCTCTGTACTGGCTGGAGGCCACTCCCCAGGTTTGCAATTTCCCTGACACACCACCCACAGGTGCAGGAAGGAGGAAGAGAGGGCGGGGCTGGGGTCTCGGTAGGGGTTCGGATGTTGGAGGTTTGGGTTGGGGCGTGTTTATACAAGGACCCAGGAGGGGTGGGAGGCGCAGCGAGATCTCAGATATGGATTATGTCCCAGTCCTGGGCTCCCTGGGTCCTCTACCTGTGCCCTGCCTCTCAGCCCTCATCCCCAGAGCCCCTGGTAATTCACAAGGCCCATCTACGGTATTGGGCTTGGGCTGGTGAGGTTCTCTGGGGACGCTAGGGGCTTCTGTTTGGTTTTGAGCCAGATGGGGCAGACAGGAGAGAATGGCCAGTTTTTGGTTTGCGCTAACCCTCTTGGTGGGGAGGAGGGGCTGAGAATCTGCTGGGCTGGAAGGCAAGGCTGGTCTTATGCCCTTCTTCAGCGCCCTGGTTCCAAATTAGCAGTCTTCTTTTTTTTTATGGGTTTGACAGAGGTGTGTTTCCTTCCTGGGTCAGCCAGTAAGATATGTACTTTTCAGCCCAGTGATAGAGTGTAAAGTTTCAACTTGTAATGGTTTGTTGAAACTATCGATTATTGGACTAAGTGAATTATGTCAGTCAGAAATATACAAGTACCATGTAATATTGTAATCATTCACGGGTTAGAAGTAAAGAATCATCGGAAATAAGAGAGCGAGATCGTGAGGAAGAGACAAAGTGAGAGAGTGAGAGCGAGTAGAGTATCAAGTAACAGACCCTACTATGATAATAGTTTGATAGTACTAGAGGGAAGGTGGTTGCTGGGGTAGTTTTCGCACCACGTGAAGGAGATTGAAATGTGTACCTGCAAAAATGCACACTGGGTAATATTTGGACCCTGAAACTACTTAACTCTTTGTATTAACCTTTTGAAATCAAAGAGACTACAAAAAATGCAATTTGAAAAAGAAACAAAATGAAATGAGTACCTGTCCTATCGTTTAGTAGGTGAATTACATGAGATTGTAGTTATGGCACCCTTGCCAGGACTGCTGTGGGTTCTGAACTACGTTGGGGGGGGCACGTGGGTGGCTCAGTGAGTTGAGTGTCCGACTTGGGCTCAGATCATGATCTCGCTGTCTGTGAGTTCGAACCCTTTGTCGGGCCTTGTGCTGATAGCTCAGAGCCTGGTCTCCCTCTCTCTCTGCCCCTTCCCTACTCATGCTGTGTCTTTCTCTGTCTCTCAAAGATGAATGAGCATGAAAAAAAATTAAAAAAAAAAGAACTACCTTAGAAGAAGTTACAATGTCCTCTAAGTCACATTGCGTAGAGACTCCTCTCTTTCCCGTGCAGAAATAGCAGTAGTTGTGCAGGTATTGAAGAAGAATGAGGATGACAATGTCTTACAGAGAGACAAAGGCAGCTTAACAATGGAAGGTTAGTGGGAAATACTCCGTGCATGCCGTCCTGGGCCTGTAGTTTTGACGCTGATGACGCAAGTCAAATAACAGGTTCATTTTGTATGAATTCCTTTAAAGGCCACCCATCCTTCCTCTGTGTCCAGCACTGTATCTTCATTAGTGACCGGGACAAAATGTGATCTGTGCCCATGTGGAGATCACTGCCAATGAGGAAGACAGAGGTGAAAAGGGGGTCCATGTGGTTAGTAGGGATGGGAGACAACAGCATGGGTCATTGAGAGCAGAGACCTGCACTTCAAAGGAAACTTCCTCCGAAAGGAAAACTTGGCACGAAGGTCTTGGAAAGGAATGAATTAGAGCTTTTGGAAAAGTGTGTTTTTATATTGAACAAAAGATGTGTTATCATCTACCTGTGTATTTATTCCTAGAACATAGGTTTAAACTGGAGGGGATCGGGTATCTATCTGGCAATTTGTCGCACCAAATTATAGCATTGTGGCAGAAATCTGCTAGGCCTCTTTAGTTTTTCCAAGGACTTCTCTATTCCTGTGACAATCAAGTCATTCTCTTTGGAAACCTCCATTGGGTCCTCTTCCTTATTGACTTTCCTTAGATTTTGAAGCAGCTTAACCAAACCAGGTTACATTTGCCGGTAGCTTTCTGTGTTCTTTGGATAGACAAACTAAGGCTGATGAAGGAAATAAGAATCCTGGCATTCAAGGGCAATCACAGCCTGCACTGTTTTTCTACCTTAAGCATTATTTTCAGAGAGTGGAATCACAATGTGAGTTTGGCTTTTTTGTTGGGCAAACTGTTTTGTTTCTGTTTTTATTCTTATTTTCATTTCAACTGGGTAAACCCTACTTCGTAGCTTTAAATATCCATTTACATTGGTTTTCAATTTTTTGTTACCCTACTCCTCATAGGGAAAAATCTTCACCTGCTGCCAGTGCCCTTAATAGTACACATAAATGGGAACAACAAGTAGCCATAGAAGGGGAGCGCTTGCTGACGTTGCTTCTTTAAAAAGTCATAACAGGGTGGCTGCACCAGTTTGTATTGTGACCAGCAGTGCAAGAGTGTTCCCCTTTCTCCAAATCTCACCGACAACGGTTCTTTCTTGTGTGGTTCATTTGAGCCATTCTAGCAGGTGTGAGGTGGTCTCTCATCATGGTTTTGCTTTGCATTCCTTAATGCACAGTGATGTTGAGCATCTTTCCATATGTCTGTTAACCATCTGGAAGTCTTCTTTGGGAAAGTGTCTATTCGTGCCTTCTGCCCATTTCATAACTGGGCTGTTTGGTTTTGGGTGCTGAGTTTGATGAGTTGTTTCTAGATTTTGATCCTAACCCTTTATCAGATACGTGTCTTGCAAATATCTTCTCCCATGCTGTGGGCTGCTTTTAGTTTTGTGCATTGTTTCCTGCACTGTGCAGAAGGTTTTGTCTTGATGAGAATATTACTCAGCCATCAAAAAGCATGGAGTCTTGCCATTTGAAACTATGTGGATGGAACTAGAACGTATTGTGCTAAGCTAAATGAGTCCATCTGAGAAAGACAAAGATACAATTTCACTAGTATGTGGAATTTAACATATGAGAAGGTGAGGAAGAGAAGAGAGGTAGACTTCAACAATTTTTTTTTAATGTTTATTTATTTCTGAGACAGAGCATGAGCGGGGGAGGGGCAGAGAGAGAGGGAGACACCGAATCCGAAGCAGGCTCCAGGCTCTGAGCTGTCAGCACAGAGCCTGACGCGGGGCTCAAACTCACAGATTGAGATCATGACCTGAGCCGAAGTCAGACACTCAACCGACTGAGCCACCCAGGTGGACCTAGAAAAGAGGTAGACTTTTAATGATAAAGAACAAACGGAGAGTTGATGGAGGGATGTGGGTGAGAGATGGGCTAGATGGGTGGTGGGTACTAAGGAGGGCACTTGTGATGAGCACTGGGTGTTGTACGTAACCGATGAATCACTGAATTCAACTTCTGAAACCCATATGTTAACTAACTAAAATTTAAATTAAAATAAGAAACAGAAATCTAAGCAGCCCACTCCCTCGGTCATGGTCCATTAAATGGTTTTGACAACAGTGTGTGACATTCTCTCTGGCACCGTCATTCTAGATGCCGTATCATGGTCCTGTAGCCAGAGGAATCGGATCCTCTCTGTCTGAGAAGGAGGTGTCCCATTCAGGGCTCTTAGAGAAAAAGCAGAGATGACACATGCCTACATGAAAGTCTGTGCAAATCCCTAGTCACTGTCTTTGCTCTCCAGAATCAGACCCCTCCCCACCGGAATCAAAGGTGCTGGCAACTGAAATCATGGCAACAATCCCCCTCCAGTAAGAGAGTCGAGGCCCCTCCTGCTACTGAAAAATGAGTGCCCTGATCTCTAATGCACAACAAGGGGTCTAGTTTCAGGAGTGTGATGAGTTATTTTTGCTAGTTTTGTGGATGAGAAATTACACCAAACTCATCGTCCTATGTTCACTTTTCTAATGACGAGTGAGGCTGGATGTTTACCACTTCCTGCCATTTCCAAAATGTGGCCACTGTTCTCAGTTCTGGGTGAGCCTGCTGAACACACTCTCCTGGACATCCCCCGGGGACACAGACAGTGATCTGTGTCCAGTCAGGAAACGTCACTCCTTGTGAAACCACTAAGCTGTTAGCGAGGGGAGGTCAGTTTCCAGATTTCAGGACAGAAATTCTGTCACTTACTTCTTACTTGCTTTGTCCCGTGTTTGTTCCATCTCTCTCTGTCTGTCTGCTCCTCTTTCTCTCTCTCTGTATCTCTCTCCCTCTCTCTCTCTCCTTCCCTTTTCCCTCTCTCTCTCTGCTCTCTGTCCTCATTTGCTCCCTCTGTCTCTCCGCTAACCCTGGAAATGGGGAATCAAACACTTCAGTTAGGGAATACCATATGAGAACATGATATAGGAGAGTAAGAAGCAAGTTTCCAAGTCAAAAGATTGAAATAGGCTCTCAGTTGCAACTGAGTTCTGACACTGTCTGTGTGAGTGAGCTTGGAAGGAAAGTATCACCCTTTTGAGTCTCTGTTGAGACCACAACCCTGGCTTCATAGAGACTTACTTTGAGGCAGGGTCACACAGCTATGCTGTGACTGGATTCCTCTCCTACAAAAATTGTGAGCTATTCAATTTTAAGGTTCTAACTATCTAGACAATTCTGTCAGAGAGGAATGGAAAGCTAACAGTCTACCAGGTCCCGGCATCTGGTCTATGCTCTGGCTCCTCTCTGCCTCTCCCCTCCCAGGATCCCACAGCCACATTATCCACCTTTCTGATGTGTCTGGACAAACTCGATTCTGTCTCCTATTCTTGGCCACAGCAATATCTTCTCCTGACACGTTGCAGACACGGGCAGGGTGGTTCCCTCTTGTCATTCTGGCCCCAGCAGATGTCACCTCCAGTGACTCCCCAGGCTGTCCTCACAGCACCCTTGTTTTTTTCACCATTACAGTCCTTGAACCCCTTCCCTTTTTATTGGGACAAATCTTGTCTTTCATACCTTCGTTCATCTCCCCACCGGACTGTGGAGACCTGGCAGGCGGGGACCGCTTTGTCATTGCCAGCCTTTCAGTTAGGCCCGCCAGATCTCCTAGCACAAAGTGCGTGCTTGGAGCAGATACTGAATGAAGAAATTGAAGGACTGTGGAGCCCTCTGTCTAGATTTAATGGCCTTACTCTGTGGAGATAACTGCTACTCATGGGAGATTCCTGTTGTATCTGAGGCAGGGGGATTCCAGAATGACCTCTGCACGAACTTTCCCTTGTTCCGTTCCTCCAGCAAGTCTCAGTGTGCACCATGGACACAGGAGGCTGCCTGTTCCCTGGTGCCCGGCGCTAGCACTGCAGCCACAGGCATGAAGACCACCAAACAGAATCAGCGCCCTGACCCCAGCTTAACCTGATCGGACCTAAACCTAAGCTAACGTGGCCCTCGAAGGTCCCTGAGTAAAGCTCATAAGCTACACGCCCAAGAGCTGTGCTATGGATCTCAGGTTTCTGTCGTTCCCCTTTGTCCATCCCCAGTGTATACTCGTGACTCGTGAGGCATCCTTCCGTCGGCCAGCAAAATGAACCCCCTGTTTCCCAATGAAGAGCCCGGGGACCCCGGACTGTTACTGGACTTGGGCTCTGGAGTCAGTGTACAGGGCTCTGACATGTCCTTCCCTATCCCCACCCCTCACCGCCCCAAGTCCCCAAACCTCTCTAGGCTCTAAAGGCTTCAGCAGGTATCAAGTCCTTCTCTAGTCTCTCAGAACACAGTGAGGCATTGATCGAGAACCAAGGCCAGTTGACACTTTATGATTTTACGGAACTCAGGAGAAACCCACTGGCAACACAACTGATTATGGGAGAACACCAAGGCCTTTTCTTCTTTAGCTATTGTGAAAATACTGGGAGCTAGTTCATCATAATTCCAGGTGCCCAGAGAGGCAGACTGTAGGACCCTAGTCCTTTCCTCTGGAGGCTGGGTCAAGGATGGTCCTGGGTGCAGCAGAAACCTACAAACATGAAGAATCTCTTGCCCATTTGGGGCGCCTGGGCGGCGCAGTCGGTTAAGCATCCGACTTTAGCCAGGTCACGATCTCGCGGTCCGTGAGTTCGAGCCCCGTGTCAGGCTCTGGGCTGATGGCTCGGAGCCTGGAGCCTGTTTCCGATTCTGTGTCTCCCTCTCTCTCTGCCCCTCCCCCGTTCATGCTCTGTCTCTCTCTGTCCCAAAAACAAATAAAAACGTTGAAAAAAAAATTTGAAAAAAGAATCTCTTGCCCATCTTTGGGCCTTTGTGCATGCAGCTGTGACAATGGATGCTGCTGCCCCATGGCAGAGCTCTCGCTCACCTGTTTCTTCCTTCTGTCTTGTTATTGCCCAGTGTCCAGTCTCTCTTGAACACACCGTTCAGTGTGTGTGTGTGTGTGTGTGTGTGTGTGTGTGCCAGTGCATATGTGGGAATTAGGATAGCAAGGTGAACTCAAATGGACAGGAAGTGCTGACATGATTTCTCCTAGAATATTTGTCTCTCATTTTTAGAGCAAACGTGATGGGAGAGCTTTAAGCTATTGCCAGTTGCACCAAAGATACTTTGTCAGTTACATAGAAATTACCCTAAGGGAGAGGTATAAAATCTGTCCTCTGAAATCTCATGAACGAAATGCAAGAGGACACAAAGAAATGGGAAACCTCTCCATGCCCATGGTTTGGAGTACAAAATGGTTAAAAGGGCTATACTACCCCAAGCAATCGACACGTTAGCGCAATCCGTATCAAAATACCACCACCATCTTTCACAGAACAAAAGACCCTAAAATTTGTATGGAATGATAAAAGTCCCCAAATAAACAAAGCGATGCTAAAAACCAAAGCAAAACTGGAGACATCATTGTGGACATATTACAAAGAGGGCTGAAAACAAACAAAAGAAATAAAAACAAAACAAAAAGCCTAATGATTTATTGTGACTGACTCACTTATTCCAAGAATATTTCTATTTAGTTTCTCTTTATGCTTCTACCTCAGCAGTAGTCGAATAAAATCTAATGTTTGCCACTCAGATATTTAGAACAAATGAAGGAAAATAGGACAGAAGAATGTGCTGTCATGAAGATTCAACGTTTCTTTATGACATTTTCTACTCACAGGTGTTTCTAAATATGCGACCTCCTCATTTCTAGGGGATAGGAGAACGTGACCACATGCAGGAACCACATCTGACAGACTTTCAAGTGAATTGAGATATTTCTATATTTCTGTCCGATATCACTTTCCTGTTTGGCAATCCCACAGAAGTACTCACAGCTCAACCATTGGGAGACTTTGCACTTTAGCAACATAGGTTATTGTAAAGTCTGTGTGGCCAGGGACCTAAAAACACACAGTGATGTGTCCCTGTGTGATGAATGCAGTCCAGAAACAGGTGTCATGCTGCAAAGCAATCAGGTTAGATGTTAAATAGAATAGAGAATATAAGACGCTAATGCAATTCAAAGCAGGTGGTGCTGGAAAGAGCCCACCTGACTTCAGGGTCAAGAAGAGACTGGGATCAGGGGCCAGATTCAGGAGCAACTGGTCTGTCCTCAGACAGTGACAAGAAGCTCTAGGCGAGCTCCCACTCGGTGGTGTGCTACCCCACAGCAATTCGTTTGCCATGTTGGGGAAGAAAGGTTGTCCTTGCATTCCTAAGAAGTCAGGGCCAGGCAGGATTGTGTTGGCTCAGATGGTTACTTCCTGCTCTCTCCCAACCTCCTGGAATGCCTGTGCTTCCTAAGTTCTGAGATGCTAATGGTTTGTCCAAGCAAAGTGCATACCTTGCCTAAGGAGGTAGAAACAAGAATCTCCATAAGTAAAGACCAGAGACCATGTCCAGGGACTTGGGGGTCAGCCAGGAGCCAGATAAGATCCTTCAAATCACCACTGCTCTATCGCTGAAGGAAAGGAATGGAAGAAAGTGATAGCCCTTTTACATACAGGGCTCCTAAGTGTAGCTACTGGAGGTTCCCCTGAGGCCTGGCCCACTGAGGTTAGTGCTGACACCAACCTGGCCCAGGAAAAAGTGCTAGTGACTTCCTTGGAAGCTTTATACCATTTTCTTCGGTGAGGAAGACATCTGGCCTTCAGTGCATCCCTTCAGATCCCCTTGCTCTTTCATTAATGAGGATATCATTATGGGACATTCACAGACATAACCTAGGAGCATTTTCTGACAGTAATCGTGGAGTTGTGACCAGTTGCCAGGAATCTAGGATGGCCTGGGCAATAGGAATCCATGGGCCTCCTCTGCAAGACCTACCTTGGCCAAAGATGTCATCGGGGATCGGAACTGTTCAGCCCAAGAGGCTTGCTTTGTGCACAGGGGCAGAGGAGGTTCGGAAGGATCCGATCTCCTTTCTGGATCAAGGGCCTAGGGCCATGTTGAGGAGCTACAGGGCTGTCAGTCAGACAGTGCCCAGTCCTTCCCGGGGAGCCTGCGCTCACACCGTGTGTCATCACATAGCACTTAATTTCTGATATCGAAAAGGAAAGGTTGACCTCCTGCCAGTAAGAACTCTGTGTCTGGCTGGTTTCTGTTGCCATGGGACCATTGCTCTGCTCTCTACCCACCCCTTTCGGGAAAGCCTGAGCCACCTACCCCCTGAGACACTCAGGGACCGTGCGTGTAAAGTTCATTCACCGAGCAGGTTGGGGCACAACAATACTCCAAGACTAAAATACCAGAGCCTGAATCTGAAGACTTGCCAGGAGCAAGAGCCTACCTTGTGAGTCACAAGGGCCTCTCTATCCACAGAGGGGAATGGCTTGAAACCTGGCCAGAGCTTGACACTTTGCTGACCATATTGACGTTGGGGTGCATGACGTTGCTCACGGGACTCCCTGGTACAGTTAGTGGGTGTTCCATTTCTCTTCAGGCCACAGGTCTTTTTCACTCCTTGGAACCCACATTTGCCCAAGGAGTTGTGCTAGTAACATCAGCTCCAGCTTCTTTCTGTTTTCACCTGAGATGAAGAACCTTAGCCCTCCGTGTATCTTTTCAATTTTCTTACACTTATCCTCACTGTGTGTTCATTGGGAGACATTCCGTGCTGGAGTCGGGCAGCCTTTGTCTCCAATTTTATTGGTGGAGTCTTGCCAAGTTCCCATCAATTTGGAATCGCTTGAGGAACTGATGCTCTTCTGGTGTCTGCCAGATGTATCTTGGGAACAGGAGGTACTGGGGACATGAATGGGTGAAGCACAAGAGGCTTGCTTGTGGGTAGTGGCAGGTGATATTGGGAGACAGTTGGCCTCACTGCTGTGGCAAAAGTTGATAGAGATGTGGCCTTTAGGGCCACAGTCACAAGGGGGAAAAAATCACATAGATAGGGATAGCTAGTCTTCTTTTTTTCATACTTTACTGATAAATTAGCTTCCATACAACACCCAGTGCTCATCCCAACAAGCCCTCCTCAATGCCCATCACCCATTTTCCCTCTCCCCCACCACCCATCCACCCTCCATTTGTTCTCTGTATTTAAGGGTCTCTTATGGTTTGCCTCCATCCCTCTCTTTTTGTAACTATTTTTTCCCCTTCCCTTCCCCTCGGTCTTCTCTTAAGCTTCTCAAGAAGCACATGTGAGTGAAAACATATGATACGGATCCTTCTCTGACTGACTTATGTCGCTCAGCATACGACCTTCCCGTTGCATCCACGTTGCTGCCAATGACATGCTTTCACTCTTTCTCATTGCAGATAGGGCCGGTTAACTCCCAGTGAGCACACATGAAGGTTGTTTTCAACCCCCCGAACAACTAATTTCTGATATCAACGAAAACATGTCCTCCTCAAACCGTTGGGCGTTGAAGTCTCTTGTTTGTGCAGTGACTATTACTGTGCTCTTTGCCCCCGCCATCGACTGCCTCAACATCCTGCTTTTGGACACTTTCAGGGATCCTGCATGCCCAGTCGTTGCGCCAGCGGGTGATCGTCAAAGAAACGACTCAAAAAGAACTAAACAGAATCAGAACCCAGTCCTACAGACTTGGGCATCAGCTCGTATGGAGACTCTGCCCTCCAGATCACCACTGCTTTTACCCACGGACAGGAAAAGCTGCAAAGCTGGCAAGTGCCCCAACCCCCCTACACTGTTGGATGTCAGATGTTGGGTTTCTTTTGCTACATTCAGGCTCCCAGGTGTAACTAAAATAGGTTCTATTTCTCTAGAACCCACAGGTTTTCCATAGTCATAGGACATGAAGCTTCCCTGGGGAATTGTGCCGGTCACTTCCTTCACAGATTTATTTTATTATCATCTGGGACAGAGAGTTGGGACCCAACTGTATCCCTTCTGATTCCCTTGATCTCTTCCTAATCCGGTTTTCCAGTGAGGGACTGAGTTTCCTAGCCTGGAACTATGTCTCTCTGATTTTAATTGTGGAGTCCTGCTACGTTGCCCTAGATCCAGGGGAACATGGACAGTGGGTTCTCCATGGGCTCACCTGTGACACCTCTCTTGGCAAGAGAAGGCAAAAAGTCTTCTGGGATGGGGCAAGTGTTATCGGGAGGGAGCCATCTTCACTTGTGTGCAAGGGGAGTTGGAGATCAGAGGTCAGAGTCAGGAACCATGCAACTGAGAGTGCCCAGCATTCACAAGCAGCTAACACATGGCGATTCCCAAGGACACATTGCCCTCCCTTACTGAGACCTGTGTGCTTGTTAGCCTGAGGGCTGTTGGTGACCCTGTTCCACAGGTCGCTGTGAGGTAACTACATGGTGAGAAGTTCAGTGTTGGAGCATGAGCATTGTTCTTCCCCAGGTGGTCAGGGCAGACAGTCCATTCAAAGACTCGGGGACCAGAGCCCAATTCCACACACATGGCTGCCAGCCAGCACAGAGAAGCCAACACTGAGATAGATCACAGGGGCCTCTGCCCACCGGTTGTAAGTGGAAGGCCAGAGCCAGAAGCCTTCCTGCCCTACGTAGCTCAGGATGCAGTGCGCTTGTGATCGGTGCTTCCTTTCATGCCAACCCCACAGACGTTTCCTTCTTACTCTCAGGACACCTAGCTTGCCTGGAAAATAGTGCTCATGTCCGCAGTCCCATTTTAATTCCATTTTCATCTGAGCTGAACAACTTATGTCCCCAGTGTGTTTCTTCTCACTTGTTATTCTTATTTTGATTATGATTATCATCATAATCATCATTGTTATTTATTGACCAGTTCCTCCTTGTGGGCTTTGGTGGAAGCAGTCTGGAAGCCTCCCTTCTGATTTTTCATTGTCAACTCCTTTAAAGCAGGGTCCCTGGACGTGGGACAGCTTGGAAAATTCGTGCCTCATGGGCTTCCCTGGCAAACGTACACTGGCAACAGGAAGCAGGTACCCCAGTGCGTTGGAAAGCATTGAGCACAAGAGGTTTGCCTGCGGACAAAAGGCCGGGTGGAAAGCAGGCTGCCTTCCTTCTAGGGCAAAGGAAATATATCAGCAAGAAGTAGTCAGGAACAACGCAGCTGCCACCCAGACAGCAATCTCTGGCAGCTTCTCTGACTGACTCGGCCATGCGGAGTCAGGTGCAGGGCCCGCTCTCCCACGGGACAATCCTTCGGCTCTCCTATTTGGGGCTTTTCATGAGAATATGGGACTTAGCAGCTCCCCTGTATACCCCACGCGCAGTGACAAAGCAGGAAAATTAGTCGTGTAGGGGAGTTTAAGGTCGAAAGTATTCAAAGACATGGTGCGTGGCAGGAACACCCACTTGCAGAGAGCGTAGGTGACCGAGTCCCTTGATGAAATCTCCGCTCTTGAAGACAAGATGCTAGAATCATCAATACAGGAACTGTTTGTGATGGGAGATTCTAAGCCACCACGTACCTATGCAAACACATGTAAAGAAGCATGGAGTCACATGTTGTGGGAACTTCAGCCCTCAAGACAGACTAAGTCCTGCCAGTGTGGGTTCACAGGAAAGCTGTGTCCCTCTGGTCTGTGTCTCTGCCTTTCAAAAGACCAATTTCACACCAGCATTAAGATAGTCCCTTCCTTGATGTGCTCATGATCCCCAGAAACTTTCAGGGTCTTGGCCCCATCTCTGCTCTTTTCCACTTACATCATTCAGAAAAGTGTAGTCAATGAGGAGTGAAGCCCACACAGGGGATTGTAAGAAACACAGACAAGCCAAATGAAAACAAGAGGAAAATGACCTTTGGGAAAGGGGAGACAGAAGGACACTGGTGACTCATACCACAAAATAGGGTCAGTCTCCCATGGATCTCATCAGCACCCCCTCTTCCTGGGGAATGGACATGGTGTGGCCTTCCTAAGATTCCACATCTGAAAGAGCAGGGCCCGGGGTCAGGGATGCCTGGGAGAACGGCTCTCAGAGGCCACCCAACAAGCTCTCTGGCCACAGTGTGACAGCTCTAAGCTTGGGGGGCTGGGCAGCTGGGCCACCAAATGCACACCCACAGCCCCGTGGGTTTAAAAATTAACATGAATAAAAAAGAAAATAAGATGTTGGAGACTAAGACAACTTTAGCCCTCTATTTTTGCAATGTGACAATGTCTTACTGCTTTAATTACAAGTGAAAAATTTTGTTTTATTTTTGTTAACTTTATTTTGAGACAGACCACATGTGTGAGTGGGGGAGGGGAGAGAGAGTATCCCAAGCAGGGTCTGTGCTGTCAGCCCAGGACTCGATGCAGGCCTCAAACCCACAAACCATGAGATCGTCACCTGAGCCGAGGTCAAGAGTCAGACGCTCAACCAACTGAGCCACCCAGGCTACCCTCATTAAAAAATTTTAAGTTAATTGACATTATTTTATTCTCCTGAAAATGTTTACAAATAGCTTTTACTTAATTTTCCGAGAGCATCCTGGCCTGAAAACCAGAGCCATGGCCCTGAAGCACGGAGGCTAGGCTGTGGGCCTCCCCTCAGCACCAGTGGAGAAAGGTTCTGTTCGCCTCCTCTAAGGATGGCTGGCCGGACGCACTGAAAACGATCCAAGCAAGTGGGACGGCAGCCACCATTTGCGCAGGAGAGGCTGACCTACCCTCCAACTGCTGGATGTGCTCTGGTGTGTGTGCCCCGAAACCCTGTGGGCGGCCCCCATGCCCATGGCTCACAGCGGACGGAGGCCTTGGAGGCGGCACAGTGGGACACGGGCCTCCCTGCACCTGGCCCTCACCACAGCCCAGCCTGGCTGGCATCCTGGCGTCCAGGCCTGATGCTGCTTCCTCTCACGTGTGGGCAGGATGGTTTCCTCTTGCATCGCTGTCTCCCCTGCACGTCCTAGTGCCTTTCCAGAGTGGTTCCTGTCTCAGGGGTCCCTGAAAGTGCCTTCTACCAAAGCAGAGAACACTCACCCTCGCCAGGCACACATACGCTCGTGGCTAGGAGAGGCCCAGCACACTCGAGTGAGAACACCAACCGGCAGTAATCCTGATGCACGCCAGAGGTCCTCTTGACTATTTTCCATCTTCCACTTTCTGCCTGGACAGTCTAGGGCCTGTCGTGTGACCCGAGAGTCCTCTTCCCGGTGGGAGGGTTGGGCCCGTCCTCTCCACCCTGATGCCTTCGGGGTAGGACCGGGCAGAGCAGGCCTTCTCCAGAAACAGGTGGACTGGGGAGGTGGTCCCGTCTATATCCAAATCTCTGGAACCTGTGCATGTGACTTTATTTGGAAGAGCAGTCTTTGTGAGTGCAGCTACGTGGAGGACCTGGAGACCACCCTGCACTCCCTGGGGAGGGGGCTGGGGAGTACACGGATGAATGTTCTTCAAAAGAGGAGTCAGGTAAGATACACCGAGAAGGGACAGGGCACGGGGGCCAGCAAGCACCGAAGCCGGACAGGAGGGAGCCTCCCTGCTCCCGCTGAAATCTGCCCACGCACCGGGTGGTGTGGACACAGCGCTGGCCTCAAGTCAGGACTGGGAACGGTGTCGCAGGAAGACAAGGAGGAGAATCAGCAGAATCCACGCCACTTCTTCCCACCGAGGACTCAAGCGACAGGGGGGTAAGAGAAAGCAGAATGTCAGAGATGTTGAGAAACACCATCAAGTGAAGCCACATCATCAGGAAGGAGGCAACAACCCCTCTTGGGCATGCGCCTGCTGACCCTGTGCAGAGGCCATGGGGACAGACCCCTCCCGGTACCGTGGAGCACCCACCTGGGAGGTGGCAGGACTCAGTCAGCAAAAGGCGAGGAGGAAAGTGTGAAGTCACAATTACATTCAGAACACTCGACGTGACACACAAGAAAGGACCTTAAGGGCAGCAGTGAGGAGGGTAGAGTGGCCTCAAGGAGGAGCATGTAGCGGTAGGAGAGTCAAGGGTATTCGGTGGGACCTGGCGGGTCTGTGGAAAGGCCTGCAAGCCCCGGAACATTCAGTATGGGGCGAGCACAGCCAAGGATGGCTGACGCGTGTTCTCAGAGAGGCCACACCCCTCGGACATCTGCTCGGTGCTTGGTCTGTTTCTCAACTGACATTTCTTTTTTAAGCATAATTGGATTCACCAAATCAAGTTTTAATAAACCATGTGCAAGCTAATGTACCTGTGGGGAATTGGTCTGTTTCCAGAAACTCTCAGATGCCGAAGGCTTGCCCAGCTTTGGTGGGGAAAAAACAGAATCTTAGATGTAAAATGCAGGGAAGCACTTTGTTGTTCCAAACCTCACACTTCACACTAAGGACTAGGAAGTGCAGAAACTAAAGACCAGCCAGCAAAGGTTCTGAACAGGAAGACACAGAATGACCTATGCCCTGACAGAAAGGAGAAGGGAAGTCTTACTCCACAGAAAGAAACTATGTATCCTTCACAGTAGTAAACGATCGGCCCTGGCGGGAGAGACAGTACAGGAAGAGGAAATCCCAGCGATTGTCAGCTGTGCCCTCCACACGAGGCCCACGGGTCAGGGCGTCCATCCCTTGACCCAATGGCCATAAGCTCTCTGTGGCGGGGAGGGAAGGAACCATCCCAGAGTCGCCTGAGGTATGAGGGATCTTGTGCCAGGGCCTCCTGAGGTGGCCTCGTGAGGGCTGCTTCGGAATCTGTGTTTTCTCCTGTCTCTGCCCCTCCCATGCTCATGCTCTCTCTGTCTCTCAATAATAAATAAACATAAAAAACTTAAGGAAAATCTACAAATGGAGAATGAGGTCCACTCTTGAAACTTGTTCAAAAAAGAAATGTAAAAAGTTGATTTCCATAAGAACGGTAAGACCTTTATTAGAGTTGCACTACATTATTTCCAGGGTCTCGCGCCTTCCTCCTGGGTGCACACCCAGCACCCTGCCCCGTGGTGGGAGCCCAGTGCTTCCTGATTGGTCTTCTGAGTGTTGTGGTCCCAGGGAGTTCAGGGTGGGTGTGGGGCAGGGGTGGGGGGAGGACGTGCCCACGTCCCCCCCACCCAGGCTTGCCGCGGCCCCAGCTCCCAGGTTCTGTGGGTCACTCCAGGCAAGCTGCCCAGGCCCTCAGGACTAGGCTCTGATAGAGCCCACGCACCGAGGACACCCACGATGCCTAGCTGTAGTAGGTGGAAGAGCACACTAATATTCAAGCAGATAAGCTTGATATCCAGTTAGGAGTCATCTTAGATCATTGAAGCCTGAGCGGGCCACAGCCTTGTTACATACGACGTCGGCCATTCTCCACCATTGTTCACATTCCAGTCAAAGAGCCTCCCGTGGCGCCGTCGCCGAGGGGCTGGGGCAGGTCAGCATGTCACGGACCGACGACCAGCTGCATCTTCTTTGGCTGCATAGAGGACAGAGAGGAAGTAACCCAGAAGTCTGCAGGGAGAGTCTCTGCTGACCCAGCAGCTAAGACACAAATGTCCTTTGGTCTACATTGTTTTCTCCAAGAAGGTGCTTTCCTAAAGTTTTGTCATCATCCAGAAATCAAGACTGATTGGAAATTAAAAAACAAAAGTGTATACTAAAGTTACCAGCCCTTTAAAATGACCTCGCTCAGCAGTTTTCTTTACAGGTATTTACCCACATTCCTGACAGCCATCGGGCCCCCTGCCCAGAAGGCAGCCCCAGGGGGTAAAGGGAGACAGGGCCACACTTGTGCCAGGACCCTGACCGGGCACAAGTCAGCAGAGTCCTGGGCTGCCTGGGCCTGCTCCACTGTCTATGTGAAATCACCTTCCTGCCATAGAAGATACTACCTTTTCGTTTTCCAAATAGTCTTTAAGCTGCACAGAGTGCCACACGCTGGGACAGTCCCACAGCACCCTTGCCCTTGCCCTGTTCTCCTCACAAGCATGGGTTCGTTCTTATGGCAATGACGACAGTCTTAAGTAGTGGTGTGGGAGTACATCAGTCCTGGTTTTGTAGAAGGAGAATGCAACGTTTTGTGTCTTTTCAAATAAATTACTGAACATTCCCCCAGAGCACAGGACCCTGGATTGCAGTGAGATATCCGGCTACCCCCAAAACACAACTTACAGGCTCTATTCCCAGGCTGCAGCCAGCGTGTTATGAGGTCAAAAATATTTCTGAAGACTATCAGTGTCAAATAGCAAAAAGGAAAGAAACCAAACTCCTCATCTCTGTGAAACTATTGGTTCCTCAATAGCTAGTTGGTTTGTTTATTTTTTATACTTTTTTTTTTTTTAAAGAGACAGAAACGGCAAGAGTGGAGCAGGGGCAGAGAGTTCGGGGGAGAGAGAATCCTAAGCAAACTCCCTACTGTCAGCTCTGCGCCCAATAGAAGGCTCACATTCACCAAGTGTGAGAACACGACCTGTCCCGAAACCAAGAATCAGATGCTTCACTGACTGAGCCACCCAGTCGCCCGTTTTTAGAGTTTGAGAGAGAGAGAGAGAGAGAGAGAGAGAGAGAGAACGAGTGTGTATGAGGAGAAAGGGGCAGAAAGGAGGAAGAGTACCCAAAGCAGGCTCAACACAGAAAGCAGCCAACCCACACTTTTTGTTACCTCTCAACTTACAAAAATACACATTTCGGGGAGCAGTGGGGTGGGAGAACCGGAAGGCATTACCACAAATCTTAGTGTTTTCATTACAGAAAGTATAAGGTTGTGAATGAAAACACATCAGTACATCTCAGGGACAGAATTTTCCCAGCATGGTTCCAGGAGCAAAAGGTCTACTTTCAGTATCAAATTGCATACAGCAAGGTGGAAACTATCCAAGGTATTGTAAAACACTTTTATACACTTCAAACATAGGGACATTCAAATCAGACCACTGTTGAACAGTTTCTACAAATTTGCATTCCCAGGGAACCAAAAGCCTGAGGGTTCCTACGGAATTGTGAGCAGTAACGGAAATAACGGCATTTCACCTGAAGTACAACTCAGTGTGCCAGTCATGATCATTATTATGAGTTCTGAGAAGGAGACTACATTGAGGCAGATGGAAAGAAACCAACAGACAAGTCTGGGGGCTGAAGCGGAACGGCCTCTACGGGAAGGGGCTCTGTGGGCCCAGTGTGGACATGAGGCACCCCACTCCAGACCTCGCAGGCACTAGGGGCACTGAAGAGTGGCCACATGCCTTGCTTGCTCTCCAGTGTATCACAGAGCCCACTGAGTTCTGCCCTGGCTCAAGGCCCCGTCCCGTCGTCCCCCCATCTCCAATGTACCCACGTGGCCCACCTCCCGCTCCACCCCGCTAGCCTGCAAACAACCTCTTCTGTTGAAAAGAGCTAACTTTTTTTAATCAGTTGTGGGATCACTGGGATGTGGTTTCAACCTGCCTCCTTCACCCACTTAACTCAGCTCTGGGACACAGTCAACCCACGTGCGACATGCTCTGCAGTGGAAAGTCCCAGAGAGATATGCCCGCACCACTCCTCTGGGCCCCCCCTCCCGGGCATCACAGCGCCTCAGCTGCTTGGTAGCAAACGAAACCCACTGCTGTTACTCGTTGTCAGAATCAAGACCAGTTGAAAATAAGATGTACTGATTAGACTGCAAAGGTCAGAGTCTATTGAAGAGAAACTCAAACACTACAGGGGAAGGAAACACAGGGGCAGCCTAGTGAGGACGCCAGAGAGATCACCAGCATGAATGACAGCTTCTGAATGCTGGTGACCAGGTCCTCACAGGGGCTGCAGTTACACATAATGTGATGGAGCTTCTGTGTTGAAAGTATCTCGTGGATATTTAGATGCAGACACTCCTGAAAGCCATGCGACCGAAGTGCTCCCACTGTTCCCAGGTACAGGTGAGAAAACGGAAGCACAGGAATGCTAATATGGACTTTCCCCAGACCCCCAAACCCATCTGTGCAGGAGCCAGGCTCAGCGTCAAGTGCTCTGGGGCCACACCCTCACGTGAGCCACAACATATCCTCCCTGCACAACTTCTCAAGGTGCACTGGGAATCCATGTGAGTCCCTTCAAGATTTCATATGTGCTCTACGTCCTCCAGGACCCACAGTTTAAGAAGAACCTCAGGTTCGGCGTGGAGGACATAATAATGCTTTGCAGCTATAGAGTCTATTGAACAAACGAACAGCTACTGCTTTAAAAACAGGTACAGCTGAAAAGTGCTCAGCAAGGTGACAAGAAACACAATGCTTATTTGTTAAAGTTTTTGGTGTTTTCCAGCTTGTCCGCCCAATTTGCGGAGTCCCAGGGCACGCTGGGAAGGGTTTTCAACCTCCAATTCAGCGGCTGTGGGGAAGCAGAGTGATGAAATGGGAGGTGGGGGGTGTCCACAGCCACGTGAGGTCTCCCGACACGGGGAGGGGTCTGCAGGCAGAGAGACCACGGATCTAGAGGAATGAGGCCAGTAAGACCACCCACACGCTGGAAACACGCAGGGGACACCAACCTGGTCATGCAGGCTCGTCGCTAGCGTGGCTGGGGTGGACTTTTGTTTTCTGGTGAGCAATCAGGAGATGGATTTTGTGATGCCTTCTTCTTGGGGGCGTTATTCAGTGAGTCCTGGCTATTGCTACTGTTGCAAAGGTTGCTCAGGGGGCCATCCTGAGAGCCTGGGGATCTGGGGGACACACAGGAGAGCATCGTCCACGCGTGCTCGTCACACGACACACCGCCCCACGTGATTAGAAGCACACTCCCCCAGCTTCTAGGGAGGGCTGCGCCCTGGGAGCTGAAACTCTCTACCTCCCAAGTATATCTGGAGTCCAAGCACCTTGGGTCCAGCACCCCTCCCTGGCCGTGACCCAGGAGCACGGAGGACATGCACACCTGAGCCACCCCAGGACGTGGTGCGAGGAACAGAGAGGCTGCTGGAGCTGCCTGGTGGGGGTGGGGGGAAGAGAGCATGGCTCCTGACAGCCCCACAGGGCACAGTGCGGCCCAGGGGAGGAGCCCTAGGGAGCATGTCACCCAGGATCCACCGGGAGGAAAAGGGAGGTCTCAGGACGGCTGGTGCGTAGGATCTGAGCAAACGAGGCTGCCCTACAGCCACCAGCATCACAAGACTCTGGTCTTTCCCACCTGCCTTTTGCTCTGCTGGCCACACCCAGGGCACCCAGGCAGGTATCCCAAGAACGCCGTGCACGTAAACTCAGTTCATCGGCCTCTCTTTGGAATCGCTGTTCCGACCCTTTCTCCCCCATGTAGAGATCAAAGGGTTCTCAGAGCTGAAAACCAGCGCACAGGCATGTCTCCTACGATGCCTGTGCCCCTTACTTTGTGGTGTCCCTGATGTCCTCGTGGCTGGCCTTGTGCAGTGCCCCTTGCTGCAGCCTGTCCAAGCTCAGGGACCTCTGGGAAGAAGGAGCTGACGGTACACATCGTGTCCTTGCCGTGCTATCTTGTGACTCTTCCTCCAAAGGCAGCAACTGTGGGGTGGAGAGGAGAGTGACATGAGTTCACCGTGCACCCAGCCAGAGGAGCACACAGCCCTGAAATCACAGCCAGCAACTCATTTGAAAAGCTATGAGCTGTGCTTTGTGCAGCGTCCAAAACGACTTCCTAGGATTGGCCTAACGCCAGGCGAAAGGGTGGATTCGCGTCCGGGCAGTGGGCCCACTGAGACCCCCAGCCCATCTGCACCGAGGGGTGTACCCTCCCCAGGACCTCGCACCACCAGGAGCCCGGCCACAGAAGGTAGAGGCGGAGACCCAAACCATGTCACCATACACCACGGCCAGCTGAGAAGGAAGGTGTTTCCTGACGCCATTCAGGGCAAACCCTGGTGAGCACGGAGCCCTCCCATGCACGATTGTCCAAAGCTCTTTGTTTGGGGGAAGTGGAGCGAGCTTGTGGCCTAATCCACTGTCACTTCTGGTAGCGATGCAAGGCTGGAATCTACGGGGACGTGTGTAAAGTGACAAGGCACCCAACCCCCTGAGCCCACACTCGGGTCTGACTTCTGCTTCTCAGGGCCATTTCGGTTGATGTTACAAACTGACGGACCCATCTGCAGCTTACAGACAGTCTGCTCGACACGGTGGAGACACAGTGTCCCTCGGCTGCCGTCACGACAAACGAACCCCTTCAGACTCCATTTTTCCTTCTGTGACAGGCTGTGGGTCTGCGGCTATGTGGCTGTGGGCCCTGGAAAGGACCGTGGGGCCACGGACCCGCCAGCGTTATGACCCTTGACAGGTCCTGGTGGTGAGGCAGGGCCGGATCTCACGAGACACACGTGTAGGACTGGCGAGACAGGCACAGTCAACTGGGTTTGTACCAGGACCTCCGAAGCTGCATGGGGCTCGGGACACCCATGGCGGCCAGCACCAAGTGGAGCTGAGCTCAGGGAAGACACAAGCTTCACCAACAGCTCCAGAACACCTGCCTCCTCTCCTGATTTCCTGACAATCATCAGACAACAAAAGGCTACCTTAACAGGCTACAAATTATCCACATAAAACCAAACAGGGTCAGACTCACTCAACACAAGTAGATTTCATACCCAGGTGGAAGCAAGGATATGAACCCAAAAGGGAACAGGACAGGGAGCCACACTAGCGACCAGGCTATGAGGTGAGCAGGGACGGAGGGTTCCGGGAGCACACCCTCCCCTGTGTCACAGCGCAGTCCACACACAGGCCCCCGCCCAGCACTGGGTCCTGCCAGACTTGTGCCTATGGGCCATTTCAGTCTCAACCAAAACGGATGGCTCCCGCCAGGCTGGGAAGTGCAACGCCCGTGCTGGCCCTGTCTGCATGGACCTGACACCCACTGCCCGTACACCTAGACTTCATCCCCCAAAACCTCCAAAGAGCCCTCCAAGTAGCCATCAGTGAGCTGCGGGAGCAGGCCGTCCTGCCTGGGTGTTCATCACACGACCCTCTGGTCCTTGAGAAAGTCTTGCTACAGAGGAAAAGGCAGCACGAGCCAGCAGAATGCAGGGCGTGCTCTGTGCCCCGTCGCCGATGTGAGCTCCTGATCTCTGAGGACCGTGCACCGATGGGCAGGGTGTGGACACCCCAAGGGCCATGAACCTTTCGCTGTCCTCACTTACCAGGAGAGCAAAGCAGGAAAAAAAGACGGTGATGAATACACCCCGGTCACAAAACAACCAGTGACCGAACTGGCACTTGAACGCAAGAATTCAACTGAACGGACACACCATCTGTGCAGTGGAGGGGCTCCCCCAGCTGCCGCCCAGCTCTGTATCAGAGGCACGGCCCTGTCAGCGCATGGCTGGGAAGGTCTGGGATGGGGGTCCGGTCCAGGGAGCAAGGCATCCCAGTTATGAGGCGGACTCTCTGGTCGAGGGTTCCGTCCCGAGGCACGGCGCTTCCCCTGAGAATGGGCACACCCACATCATTGTCCTCTGGACACAGGAGGTGTCCTGTCCCGGCGAGGGGCACTGTAAATGGGAGAAGGGCGCCCGCGCAAAGGTGGGGTATGTGGCAGAGTGGTGTCGTGGCCAGTGTTTGCCCTGCAAAGTGTCCTCATGCACAGGACCCGGGCTCTCAGGCTCTGGTTGCACGTCTGGAAATGGGCTAACCACACAAGCTGTGGTTCGCGGGGATGTCTGTGAGGGCCAGGTCACAGGATCCTAAACCACTGCACACACCAGGTGGCGAACGCTAAGAGCTCTCTGAATGCTGCTGGCTACGGCTGTCAAAAGTGGTTATCCCGAAATCGAAACTCTATGCCTCTGCTTCAGTAATTTCTCTTCCTAGAAACTTCTAGGTCTCACGGAACTAAGTACGCAGCGCAGCGAGCAAGACACAAACGAGAGACAACGGCGAGCTCTGGTGGCCGTCGCAGGTACCGTGGAAACCGGCCGCCACGCTCCAGCCCCCAGTGGCTCCTGTACTTCCCCGCACACGCCAGCCGCTCGTCCTTACCCAGCTGTGGAGAGACGGGCACTCTCCCCCACACCACACACAAACACAGCTAGGTTGCACTACGAAACACTTTCGCTTTCTCCGATGCTTCCTTACATCACTAGGCTGACAGAGGCATGCAAAGAAAAGAAGAGAAATCAGATTTACTGCACACTTGGAAGCTACAATTTCCAAGACCCAATGAGGCAAACATATTTTAAAGAGAACAACAGGACGGATGTAATTGAGAGAAGATTTAGAAACAACCACGACTGGAAGCAGAATTTTGTTCCACCACACATCTGAACGTAATAGGTTATACAATATTTACCAGAGACACTACCAATTATCACTCAGGGACGTAAAACTCCATTACAACATACACAACTTATTAAAACATGGCATCTTGTAGAACAAAGACTTCTAACAGGTGCCTATTCTAAACTTTCCTGTAACAGTTCTCCTTGTTGAAAACCAAGTTACACTTTTACAGTATCACCCTAGGGGATGCCGAAGTTCCCGCAACACCTTGTATAACACCAAACAAACCCACTCTGTTAATGCCCTGCTGGACGTGAATGTGAAATCCTGACCTAGAATTTGATTGACAACCTCTCACGAATCACTGTGCTGGTTACAGGAGGGTGCCCTGGGCAGGTACGTGATAAAAACGGGCTTAGGGGCAGGTGACAGCTTCATGTTGTAGGAGTCCTGAGTTTCAGTGTAGAAGGCAGTACTTGTGCTCAGTAAGCCCATGAGATTTGGAGTCCTGAACACGAGTGTCAGCACCACAAAGCGTGCTGTCTGTATCGAGCTTCCGTTCATCTATGCTCAGTGCCTTATCTCTTTTGAAGAAGCACTTCGTTTACAAACTATTATCTAGATCATACCCGTATCCACCTGTACTATACAGTGATACGCTAACGACAATTTATGACTATTGGGGCAAAACCCCACTGTCTAATGACAAATGAAGATACATGAGAAACAACACGAGCCAGCCACGAGTGACCACAGACGCTCCAGGGCAAAACAGCAAAATGACAAAACACAAACCACAGAACTTTTACCCTGTGTCTCTTTCCAGCTAGCACTGCGTCTCTGCTCCCAACCAGAGTTCAAGTCCTCCAGAAAGCTGCCCCTACTGTGTCTACACAGACTCTGGAACTCGGGCGAGTGGGCTTTAGCACAAGGGCTCCTGGACCAGACCACTGTGGTCCTCGGCCTCCACCTTGCCTGGCCCCACCCAGCATGACCAGGCCACCGGTCTCCCTTTCCCTGAGCACCTGGCTCACTGAGCTCCTTCCACCTTGTGACCGCTTGGTCTCTGCCAGTTCTGTCTCTCTCTCTCCACTGCCACACTGGGAATTGCCCAGAGAGCCACCCTTGGACTCTGGGGCTATCCACAGGTGCCCATCGAGGGACTTGTCAATCATCTGTCAAACAGAAATAGATAACTAACACACATATCACCTTTTACTTCCCATTCGCTGGTGGTCTCCCCTCACTACACTGTGCACACATAGGGGTGCAGGCCTCGCCTCTGACTTTTTATCTATTTATTGTTTTCTTTGTTTTATTTCAAGTGGGGGAGGAGCAGAGAGAGGGAGAGAGAGAGAATCCCAAGCAGGCTCCAGGCGCGGTCAGCGCAGAGCCCCATGCGGGGCTGCGGGGCTGCGGGGCTGCGGGGCTCCGGGTCTCGATCTCACAAACCCAGAGATCGTGACATGAGCAGAAATCAGCAGTCGGACGCTTGACCGACTGAGCCACCCGGCGCCCCTCATCTGGGTTTTTCAGTCATGCTGCACCCTAGCTCTGGGACGATATCTGCACCAAACTTGTTCCATGACTACAGGTGCTCAAAACTTACACAAATATATAAAAATATACGCGGCTGAAGAGACAAAGGACAAAAGTACTTAAACTCCAAAGGTGAATTCTCTGTTGTTTAAGGATGAATACACGTGTTCATTTAACCTTCATTAGCGTCTCAAACCCTTACTAATTTGCATTGTGCTGTGCTTAACACTAGGTCCTATCTTAATCCACATTGCTACTTTATACAAAGAAAGAACAAAAGCTCTCAAAAGTAAATTCTAAGGCAGCAAAAGAAGAATGGGGGAAGGGGAAAAGAGAAAGCAGCCTATCAGTCCTTTAGTTCCAGAAGAGCCTCACAGACAGAGGAAAAGGCAGGTGACACTGGAGCAGGCAGGTGGGTCCCACGAGAGCCCCCAGAGGATGGAGGTCCTTGCCTTGTAAGGCTCATGTCGCAGACGGGCCACACGGCCTTTCCGGTGGCGCCGCAACACCGTGGTGCTGCTGGTGCTGCTGGCATCCGTGGGGCTGTCCGCCAGACGGAACCTGGAAACTGGGATGCTGCCGACGTGCGTCCGCCTGAAATATGGAGGAAAACAATCAAACACACACACACACACACACACACACACACACACACACACCAAGGTTGTTATCTAAAGAAAAGTGGACTTTGTCAGCCAGGCCAGAACCCGTCAATTGGGAAAATGAGGTCACAGATAAAGGTCTCCAAGGAAGGCATCCTTGCCCCTGGCTCCAGTGCAAGCCCGCTAGCCGGGCCCTGTGCAGACAGGGTCTCCGGGCCCAGCAGGTGCAACGCATCCCCACGGCCCAGACGTCCCCGAGGTGGAGCGGCACCTGCCCCCAGTCAAGCTGTCGTCCTGCGTGTCTGCACCACCTCCTGCCCAACTGACCGGGAAGCACTCCTATACGCCCCTCTGGCCTTCACCTGCCATCGGCCCACGTGTGCCAAGGCCCTCGCTGTGATGCCAGGTGACCCCAGGTTTTCCTCCACCAGCCACTATCGGGCGCCCCAGGGGCAGTCGCAGCAGGATCCTCGGGAACCACACCTCGCAGCTCCCGTACACAGGAGGTGGCAATGCGCCCGGTGTTTCCAAGGCAAAAGCGTCTCTGGCCTCTGTGCAGTTAGACTAACAGACAAATGTACCCCTTGGCCTCAGAAGTCTCCAGAAAAGTTCCATGGAGCCCCGAGCCCCTAGGGTGGAGTCACTTAATTAGGCTGTCAGCTGCTCCCCTCAGCAAAGGCTCTGGGCACGAAGCGGTCAGCAGCTGTGAAGGAGCACCCGCCAGCCCACGTGCCCGGCCTCAGCCACGGGTCACCCTCCACACTTGAACCCTGCACGGGAGTCCAGTGGCTCCTTGCTCTCTGGAAAAGAAGAGAGGCTGCCTTCCATTTCACAAATCCTTATGGTCTCGGGAGACAGAACACACCCGTCTGATTCACATCAACTAAAGAGGGGGCCCCTGGCGTCACCCCTTGTGGCCTGGAGACAGAGCCACCATGACAGGGCGTCTCCTCTGTGGTGCTTCAAGCTCTTCCCTGCGGCCTTTCGAGAAACGTCATTGACACGTGCTGCCTCAGGGTACTGATTGTTTCTAAGACAGCCAAGTCGGAACTGCCCGCTGGCCACAACCATCTTCCCCTCCTCTGGTCCCCCCATTCCCAGAACAACTGCTCACCTGAGCTCAGTTGGTCTAGCTTCACCGCTGTGCGGCCACGACACATCGCCAATCGGGGAGAGCCACACACGCCACCCCCGCATGGGACCTGGGAAGGTTCGTGGCTCCTCCAAGGTTCGCGTGTGTCCCCTGACTCGGACACCCTATCTCAGGCTCCCTGGCTCCCGACCCCACCACCCTGCACCCAGTCCTATCCCAGAGCTCTCTCCCATCTGCCCCGCCTGCGTGTGGAAGTTGGTCCGTCACCTTTCTTTTCCTCTGCAACCCAGACCATGTCATCTTGCTAGAGGAGGACACAAACAGAAGACGTGGCTGTGAGGTCGTGCCAGGAGGGCTCAGCTGTCCAGCCTGCCTGCCGCCTTCTCAGTCTCGTCCTCACGGCCCCCGGCCGCTCACGGCGACACAGCTCCCACCAGCCTCTCTTCTGCCACCACACGAGAGAGCACATTGTGAGACGGCTTCAAACAGACCCTGTTCCTCAGCCGGTCTCCTGTCCGGGGTCTTCTGACCACAAGGCCACCTGTGACCGCAGCCAATGCCTCCGCAACCACGGGAGCACTGCGATCCTCTCTATCCTTCTCCTTGGCCAGCTCACCTCAGGCGGGTGACGGGCGTGGACGTCCCTCTTATGGCAACTGCTCCAGGGTGCCACCCTCCAGGGGCCTGCACAGCCCCTTCCCTTGAGAACTCCAACATGCACACGAGTGGCCTGCACCGCATCCACTGTTTGCTCCCTTGGCCTCCTCACACATACCCGTCTTCAAGCCCTGGAATGGTGACACTCAGCACACTGGTGTCTTGCTGGCGAGGATCTCCGTCAGCCAACCAAGAGGCTGCTCTGTGCCCGGATCTTCCTGTGTACTTCTCTCTCCGGACACACATTCGCTGTGCCACCAGGAGTTCCGTGGACAGGGAGGGCCGCTTGTGACTCTACCTGCACTGACTTCTCTCTCCTACAAGCAGGCTCAACAAGGACAGCCACAGCACACCCTCGACTCTCCCGAGAGCCCCCGTCGGCAGCCGCACAGACCCCAGTGAGGCCTGAGTGGGCCTGCCTTTGGAGCAGGAGCCTGCTTCCTGCACCGAAGGGGGCCCAGTCAGCAACTCGAGGCACTGTCACACCAGAATGACTCTCACATGGTACCCGTTTCCTACAAAGAAGCTAGGAAACCTTTTCATACCTTGCTGACAATTACTGTCTGCCGGATGCAGCTCACAAGCCGGCTGACCCACTCCCTCAGGCGACTCACCAACGTCCCAACAGAGTTACAGCGATTACATGTCATTCTCCAGTCTTTTCAAAAATATAAGAAACTGCGAGCACTGCGCTAACCCCACCAATGTCAAGGTGACCTTCACCACCATGGCCACGTGCCCACTCCCATGGTGACCCCACTGGCGTTGCGGAAGGGACCATAGCTTCCAGGGATGCTGGGCCGAACCTGGCACGCTGGACCCCTCCTAGCCCCACACCATCACCGCCACACTCGGTGGAGGGAGGCCGCAAATAAACCCACCCAAACACTAACAGAACTTTCCCTAACTTCCACTCCTCCTCCCATGGCTGCGAGCTCTGTCATGCCTCCCGGTCTCCTGAGATTCCAAACCTAACCTCTGGAATCAGGTTTTACTTCTCCCTCTTGCCAACTACTAAGCTACCGGCTCCCCGAGCTACATCCAGTCACCCTGCCCATTCGGCCAAAGGATTCCTCTGGAAGATACACAGCAGGTGCTAACATATGTGTTTGTGAGGTGGTTCATGTTAGGTACGGTGAAGGGCAGTGTCGCCCCCAGCCCCACCCCATCTTCAGTTAGGTGGTACCTGGAAAATGGATCGCGTCAGACTACAACACACTCAGGGTTATAGTGTGTCACTGTGATTCGGTTCGGGTCATACCATAGCACACCCACAGTTCTACTTTGGAACCATGAGCTGGTTCAGGTCATACTGGTGACAGAGGGAAGCCGCCCCCAGCCGCATCTCAAACAGATCTGTGAACCGGGAAGTGTCATACCCATGGTGAAGCGAAGAGCCTCTTAATCTTGCCCGCTTCAATACGGCCCTCAGTGCTTCCATTTTCTGTAGAAGCCGATCCTGCAAAGCAGCAAATGACAACGACACTCACTGCAAGCAAGGTTAACTAGTCTTTGCATCAACACAGAGCACAAACTGGTAGTGGCCAGAGGAGAGGCGAGTAGGGGCAGTGGGCAAAAGAGATGATGGTGATTATCAGGCATCAGCATCCAGATATCAAATAAAGGCGTCTCGGGGATGAAAAGCACAGTACAGGGAATACGGTCCGTGATACCCTAAGGACTCTGTATGGTGGTGACACACGGTGACCACAGTGATGGTGACGAGCACAGACTCACGTGTGCAATTGTTGAAACGGTATGCTGTCTACTTGAAACTGATACAACACTGTAGGTTCATTAGAATTCAAGAAAAAATGGAAAACACTTCTTGCATCAAGTGTGCTGAAATGCTGACCATCATAACCACGCTGGGTAAATTCAGCAGTTACAAACCCCAAGACCATTCTCTCCAAGAGTCCTCCAGTAAACACCCGGATCACCAAGTGAAGGTCCTAAACCCTACTGAACAGTTAGGTCTCAGGCATAGCAAGGTTACAGAGGAGAAACACCGAGCCACTAGGACTTCTTCCTAATTAAGTAGAGAGGAGCAGGACTTTCTGGGCGGTGGGGGAATAGCCCTTCTGTGCCATAGGCACGTGCTCCGTCGTGGACCCTCTGCAGCCCAGCCTCACGTCTGCACACGCAGCGCCAGGGAGCAAAACCGACGAGGAGCTTCGGTCACACAACTACCCCCTAGGCAGTGCCGTCCCAGGCCGGAGACACCGCCGCACGTGGCTAACTGACCGCCCAAAATGGGGCTGGTCCTGACCACAGGGGATGGAACTGTGAGACACCCCGTGGGTTGCAAGGACTGAATGTGGAAAAACATTGTAGAGTAGCTCCTTTATGTCTACGCTATTTACATGATACAGTAACATGTTGCCTGCATCGGGCTACATGAAAACTAACATCACCCGTCTGTTTGACCATTTCAAATGCAGCCGCGAGAACCCTTGGGATGACACCCGTGTCACCTGTTACCTTCCTGCTGGGTAACACTGCACTCAAAGAAAGATTTGCGTGAACATTTTAGCTTTCGAGCGAACCCGCGAAGGGACTCAGAAATCTGAACCCCATAGGCTGCTCGGCTCCAACTCCGCCACATGCGTGCCATTCAGACTTGCGAGCGTGGGGCCGCTCGAAAGCACATTGGTGGCTCGCCTTGGAGGAAGTGTGAGCCCCAGAGGTCACCTGCTCCTTTCCAGTCTCAACCCATCACTGAATGATTGAGAGATGGAAATACCTTCTCACGTTGCGTTTCTTGTAACTGTTTTTTTAGATTGCCAACTTCTCCTAACAGAGACTTCTGAGAAAGGGACTGACAGTCCTTTAGTGTTGATTCTTTCAAACGTTCCACATGCTAGAGCATGCCGAAATTTCTCTTTACAATAACGCAGCACCACACACCAGGCATGGAGCGGATGGCCATACCAACGAACCGGGTCACATGACCACAGAGTGAAATGCTGTCTGTGAAACTGCAGTAACAGCCTTTACTCATACTTTGTCCATGTACAATTTCTTCACGGATCACTGTCTGACTGTAAGTATGACAAGTTCCTAAGTTTACTTGCAGCAGGTACACTGGTTTGTACTAGCTTTTAGGGTCTGTGATGCCTCAGTCACTTGGGAAACCTGACCTAAGTTTCGTACATATACTTCCAATCTCACATACAACTATTCTACCGAAAGGCTGGCCCCAGTGATCAAGGTAGAACCTCACGTGGGGTGTAATAACACCTCATAATGGGTTTTACCCAAAACAAGTGTGTCGTGTAATTAGCATTGCTCACTGGTGTCTCCAAGTGCCAATCTTAGGGAAGATTCTGGGCTCATCTACAGGGACACAGGTGTAACCAGAACCGGTAGTATCAGGTCCACATCCAACTGTCACCACCAGAGCTTCTCTCACAGAGATCCTATGATACTGCTTCCCTCCCATTAACACCTCAAGTGTATCCGTTATGATGGTGTAAGAGTCCAGGCTTAGACTCTTTCCAACCCAGATGAAAAGAGGGATGCAGGAGATGGAACAGGACATACTCTGTTTTTAGCTGGTTAAATGCTTGACAGAACTGCGCACTCCTACCGGTCCATCTGGACAAAAGAGGTAGAAATTAGCTCCCCAGACAAGAACGAGGCTGAAGGTTCCAGCACAGGGGCGGCAAACGAGGGCCTGCCGACCGCATCCAGCCACCGCCGGGTCCTATCCACAAAGGGTTATGGGCACACGGCCCCTCCCCTTAGTTATATACTGCCTATGGCTGTTTCTGTGCCCATCTTGGATTAGCAGGAAGCTAGCTTACTCCTTACGTCTCAGTTAGTGAAAACCTCAAATACTCTCGGGCCCTCCCCAGACCATACTCCTCTTCTAGACAGTGAGACACACCTTCCCGCACACATACGTCGGGCAGGGACAGGACACTGGGAACTTAACGTAGGCAGTGGGTAACAGCCTGCAGTTTTTCCGCGTGAAAGAATCATTTCTACTTTCTCCACTGGCTGTTGGCCTCTGCTCCACGCTGCTCCTCAGGATCACAACGTGAGCGTCTCCTGTGTGAGGACGGGGGCACTCAGCCGCTGTCTCTCATGTCCTACCTTATCTTCCGCAGCAGCCATTCTCTCTTTTAGATGACGCTGAAGACGCTCGTCAGATTCAGAAAGGAGCTTGTCAATAGTGTTAGACAGATGTTGATTACTCTCTTCCTTCAGTTTTTCTCTCTGCCTTACCTGAAAGAGAAGACGCAGGCTTCAAGCCAAAGTGCGAACACCGGCTCAGGCGTGCGAATGACCAGCGGTGTGACCCACACGCACGCCATCCTCGGCTGCCCCTTCCCACGGCACTCTTTGGCGTGCTTGTGCGTCACTGCCAGCACCGACCTAGCGGGGCACAGAAACGCAGGAACCTGCTTCCCAGGGGTCATCACTGAGCAGGTCCCTTTGTTTCTGGGAAACAAAACACGCATGGGCCCTCACGAATGTCCTCATTATTAGCTCTCAGATGGGCTCAGGAGGCAGATGTACATGCAGGAAAGATCGTATTCTTAAGGGGATCAGCTGATCTACACACGGGAGGAGGCATATTCCGGGGCGGAAACAGAAGCTCGGATCTGGCCTCAGGGGGAAAGAAATGAATCCGTTGACAAAACCGAAAGATAAAAAAAAATCCCCTTTGGGAAAGATTCAGTGGTGAGAAAGACTTTCACCTGTTTTTCGTGAAATTCACACATCTCCTGAACGTTTTGTAATGGAAACTTGTATTACAAATTCATACCTCATTACCTCAAGTAATTTCGGAACGTAACCCCAAAGTTCACGGGTCTGTGTTTTATCAAACTCTCATCAATCGTATGGTTTACAAACTTGTTTCTACCGCATATCCTGAATTAACCCAAAACAGAAGCGGCGAGGACAGGCCGGCAGGATTCAGGGGCTCCTGCCGGGCGGAGGGCCGTGGGGTATGGAGTACACATGTGCCCTGCAGTCGGGGGGCCCAGGGAGGAGGAAGAGCCCACAGGACACACCCGCAGGCTAGGCAATGGACAGTCCCTCCAGGCTCAGGCTTCCTCATCTCTAAGCCACACCTGCTGGCACCTCTTTCCTTGGGAGCAGGCAACAGAAAGCACGACCACCACACCTCACACGCGGCAACGGCCATCACTTGGAAAAGACCCTGGCCACCCCACAAGAAGGGATCAGCACCCAAGTATTTTTCAAGCAAAGCAGCTTAAAAGTGTCCTTGGAATTGTCTCAGTTATAATAGAATCCTTATCAACACCTGTCCCTCCAAACTACCATACAGTCCTAAAGGCAATGAAGTGCTTCTCTAAGTAGGTGAGGTCGAATTCTCGGCCCAAGAGGCTAGCGTCTGGTTGTGCTCGCTTGTGTGCATGTGTCATGGCGGGCTGGGGTCGGCCAACACGAGCCGTCACGCTGGCATCAGAAGCTTCACTCCGCGGAAACTCATGTTTTATTCTCTGACCCTGAGGGCCAAGCACACGAGTTTCTGCTGTAAGTTAAGGGTGAGTGTTTTGAGTTTTCTGGTGAAAACAAAACCCGATGGCCTTGGATGGACGTCCCAAGTTGGGGAGGCTGCTGCCTGGTCTGTCTCCTGGGTGTTTCATGTTGACGTCCGACCAGCTCCCGCAGGGAAAAATCTCAGGGGATTCAGGGGACACGGGCCTCCCTTTCGTCAAGGCTCGATTACGCTATTCCTCTTCTTAGGAACATCTACTCGACCTGTGCCTTTACATCTCAAGTAGAAATTCAGGATGTGGGGACCAATGTCAGGCCCGTGACCTGATTTCAGGACCTCAGTATCATGTCCTAAGGAAGGAGACCCCTCCTCTAGGCTGCCCTACCCCAGGCCAGTACCTCTGCTTTGGTCAAGGGACACCCACGAGGTCCCGCGTCAACCGTGAGTAGCTGCTAATGAGCTGGTGGGCACGGTGGGCTGTGCGGGTGCCTCCACCCCTAAGCGGCACTGCCTACGAGGCCCCAGCGCCCAGAGAACATTGTCCACAGGCTAGGAGTGTTCGCTAGCGTCCAACTCGCACAAGAGTGCACTGTACCCCTGATGGGATCGAGAAGGGGCCTGGCGTCCACGTGGGGAGAAGTGGGAAACAAGGGACCACTCCCTACCCCCACACCCCCAGCCTGCGCCTCATCCTCAACCACTGCCAGGTGCGCGGCTGCTCCGCCCGGACACGTACCCGCTGCAGTTCTTGGTTCTTTTCCTCCAGCTGGGCCTCCATCTGGCGCAGCCTTTCCTCTAGGTTGCCACGCCTCTGCTCGGCCTGTGGGCGACAGCGGGGTCAGAAGAGCTGGCTGCCCCACACCACACGCCGTGCCTACGCACGACAGGCTGTGAGCGGCCTTCCGCCTGCTCACAGTCCCTACCGGCCTCACGCGTGCCAGTGGGAAGCAGTGGGCTTCCATGCTGGTGACCGGGGGTAGGGAACGGTCTCGTCCCCACCCCGGGCCCCGGATCCTTGGACGGTGCCTCGTCCCCCGGCAGACACCCCTGGCCACTCAGCACGGACAGGAGGAAGCAGCAAACGGAAAGAGCAAACAGGCGTGCTGCCTTCCTAAGCTGGGAGGTCACTTCCAACAATTTAGCTTCCTCAGCAGCACAGTGTCCAAAGACAAAGGGTCGGGCTGCATGGCTGACCAGGGACAGGAGACAGGACAGGCGAGAAAAGAAACGGAGACTTGACATGCAGATCACAAAGGAGGAGAGGCTCTGTTGGAGCCTGGGCCTGTGGGCGCCCAATGCCGCCTGCCCGACTTGATGGCAGCCTTGAGGGTCAGCATCCCGTGACGAACCCACCCCCCTTCCCACTGGGACCCTCACTGCACTGGAACCGGTGACACAGAAGCACCGACAGTCTCCCTGCTACAGGTTCCCTCAGCCCCGGTTCCGGAAGGATGGACTGGCTGCCCAGTCATGTGCTCCTTCGTCCTGTGTGCATCATTCGATCCCAGCACCGACCACATCATGTCTGGAAACTACCTCTTCAACTGCTGCCTTCCTCTGTGGGTGGTGAGGGCTGTGAGAGCTGGGAGGGCAGGGACTGTGTCTGGCACGTTCCTCGACTCTATTTGTGGAACCTCCGAGTGAATTCCTTAAAGATTTATTTCTTACAGGGGTGTCTGGGTGGCTCAGTCAGTCGGGTTCTGACTCTTGGCTTCAGCTCAGGTCATGAGCTCAAGGTTTGGGCATTCGAGCCCTGTGTCAGGCTCTGTGCTGATAGCATGGAGCCTACTTGGCATTCTATCTCCTTCTTTCTGCCCCTCCCCTGCTCATGTATGTGCCCAGGCTCGCCCTCTCTGTCTGTCTCAAATAAATGAACATTTAAGAATTTTTTAAATAAAAACGATTGTGTTTAAAAGAGGATAGGATTTTCTCATTTCTCGGAAAAATTCTATGCTTTTTTGGTTTTTTTTTCCTTCGGTAAGCTCTACACCCAACAAGGAGCTCAGACTCATGACCCTGAGATCAAGAGTCCCAAGCTCCACTGACTGTGCCGGCCAGGCACCCCTGTCCTTCTCGTACCCAAGGCTACTATCTTGAGCTTTGAGTCGCTGACTTAACTCTGAAAAGCAGTGAGTCTTAGATGCAGCCAACGGCAAACAGCACACGTCGGACAAAACCGGAGGGAACAAAACTGGGGATGATGCCTGCCGTTTGGAAAGCATTCCAATCTCAGACAAAGTAGCACCGAAAACAGATCTCAGCTGGTTCGCGGACTTTGGCACGCCGACGTTACCGGTGAGAAAGGAGATACAAGAACGGACCGCCTTGAAAATGACATTCCCACCATGGGACCCAGAAGGAAACGGGGGCCCCACCTTGCAGAGGGTGGCCACCCTCTGGGCCGGCTCGGCTTCCACCTCGGGCAGCGACTTGGCCTTCCTCGGGGTCTGCTGCAGCTTCCGCTCCGCCACCTCCAGGCGCTCTTGCAACTGGCGGTTTTGATCCGCAGTCTAGGAAATGAAGGCAAAGCATCAAAGTGTAGCAAGTCTTCTCTCCGTTTCCATTTTTAATAAAGTGAAACAAAATCTAAATGCAGAGATCTACTGTTAGTTCTGACTGAAGCCAACAGTTTGGCAGGTGCTTCAGAGTAAACCTTTCCTTTCTGCAAGGAGTCACCCACTGCCTTGGTCCTCCTTTCACTACGCAAAACATGTCTTGCCAAACTCTTTGCTCTTCTTCAGGATCTTCAAAGAAGTCTTTCCAAAGACAATGTTCCCACACGTTAAAGAAAACCTATCTTCTGGAGGAGCTTGCTCGCTCTTCCTGACCAGTTAAGGAGAGAAGGGTTCGGTCCTAACCCTTCGCAAACATATTTATACTGTGGTCCGAGGGCTCGCTACATAGGACACTCGGAGGTGGGCACATCAGCCAGCACAGAGCTTCTGAGAGCATGCCTGATGCCAGTTATTCTTTTTGGAAGTGTACCATGATTCAACAAAAACACTCTCCCTCTTGACCAAAAACGTGGAAAACATCAACGTGGAAAACTTAGACACGAGATTTTTTTGTTAAAGGACTTTTAGGGAAGCCGAGGTGGCTCAGTCGGTTAAGCGTCCACCTTCGGCTCAGGTCATGATCTCATAGCTCATGGGGTCAACCCCGCCTCGTGCTCTGTGCTGACAGCTCAGAGCCTGGAGCCTGCTTTGGATTCTGTGTCTCCCTCTTTCCCTCTCTTGCCCTCCACTGCTCATGCTTGCGCTCTCTCTCTCTCTCTCTCACTCTGGCTCCCTTTCTCAAAAATAAAGAAGCATTAAAAATATATAAAGTCATTTTAAAAATCATGTACAAGGTGAGGTTTTTGCAAGGTTAACGTTTGTTCCCACAGACTCCTTCCATCTTCTGTGTGCATATAGCTCTGTGTGTATATACAGACTGCGTGTCATGCTTTAAAACCCTCAAAAATAAATCACATGCTGTACACATAGTATTTCACGATCTGCCCTTTACACTCGTGATTTGGAACATGTTACGTGCTCTCAAACAGCATTCCTCCATGTCATTTTAATGGCTTCCTAGTATTTCACTTTGATTATGATTTTGGGTCGACTGACACATTTGACAAACACACCAGGCAAACTCACTCTGTTTCCAAGAAGCTGGATGTGGTTTTCCTGTTCAATGCCGGATGACCTGAGACAACCAAGGAAGAGACGTGCTGCTTCCCAATACACAGGGTCTCACATCCTCACGCCAGACTACGCTTCTGCACCTGCCATTCCCCCCGATCTCAGGTACTAACCAAAATGGCCAGCTGCCTACACATTGCCAGCCACTCCCTGCTCCTTTGGAAACAGGGCTAACAGGCAACAGAGTAACGTGCATGGAAGACAAGACAAAGAAGGAATCAAGGACGGGAGCCCCATAACATGCTTCCATAAAATTCCAAAGAATTAAACCCTGGACGTTGAAGTAACCCCGCCGGTCAACACAAGATTCTAAGATCCTAAAACCTTGACATTGACACTTGGTCCTTAACTTGACTTGTAATTAATAAAAGTGGAATGAAGTTCAACGAAACTAATGACCTGTCGATGCAGAGAGTCCTTCTTTGCGACCTCGTTTTCAAGTTTATCCTTGAGGTCGTGCAGAGAGGTGGCTTCGTGCTGTGCCCTGAGGCAGCGCTTCTCAAGGGTAGTGATCCTGTCTTGCATGTCTTCCTTCTGGGCCATGGCCTACAGCAGGTATTTCAGAGGGAAAACAGGGAAAGAATCAGCGTACGACACATTAACACACTCAGGACACAAAAACCGGGCGAAATCCTCATTTTCCAAACAAACAGAAAAGTAGCATCCTCGGGGCACCTGGGTGGCTCAGCCGGTGTCGCTCTGTGAGTTGGCGCCCCACGTCAGGCTCTGTGCCAACAGTGCGGAGGCTGCTCGGGATTCTGACCAGTTACCCAGGCTTATTCTTTCCCATGTGTTCAAAGACAAACGGATAATAAAGTCTCCCGGAAGTCACAACCTCGGTTGCCTCCGGACACCGTTGAGCTTTCCACAGAACGGCGACTTGCCTCTGGAGGCACACACCATGAGACAACCATCCTTTTCCCGGGGAAAAGGCGGATGAAATCTCATCCAATTAGCACAAAGTTGAAGCAGCAGTGTTAACAAGTGGAAGCCAAACTCCACCTTTCATATAACTGGAAGCCATCTTCTATAGCCTAACCCTGTAACAACATTGTATCCCATGGTATCTGACACTGCACATGGAACCAGAACGTCCTGCCCTGTGTTTCTTGTCCAACACCTGAAAGATTCCTCTTCCAGCCCTCCGTGTTTACTAAGCAATTTCTGTCAGCAGTCTCAAGAGTGAAAGTGATGAGTCCTAAGAAAGGATTTTCTAAATTCTCTGCAGATTCAACTCTGCTGAGGGGTCTCTCCCCACCTCTGCCAAACAACAACTTTACTGAACTAGTTATATAATTTCTGCAAATACTTTTGTTTTAAATTCTGACACGACCTCACCCACACTAAGGTACTAAACAGACTGCTATTGCACGTACACCCTCGAGGGTCTGACAGGGTCTTCCCAAGGTGGCATTGCCGGGCTGGGGGTGGGGTGTGCGGGGACTGTCCGCAAAGGGCAGCTCACAGTGACAGGAGGAGGCACAGAGAAACCATCCTACCCTTACTAGTTTCTGTGACAATTATCAGATTCCCATCGACGACCACACGTGCAGAAGCGGCCGCACTCCTCCATGACCTTACACCAGGACCAGCGGGCTGCCCCTCGCTCACTCTGACCGCCACGACCAGGAGCACGGAACCCCTGGGAGGAGGGCAGGGCGGCAGAGGCGGCCGTGAGGGCCCCTCAGCAGAGCCGCCCTCGCACGGTCGTGCCCCCGGAAGCGACCTGGCAGCACCACGCTGGTTCCTACGTGCCGAGTGCGTTCCCAAAACGGACCGAGAGCACGGCATGGGCCAAGCTCAGGTGGCCCACACTCCACACCCGAGGCCACTCTGCCGCCTGCCCGCCAGGCCTCGGCAGGGGAGAGCCCAGGGAGGACAGATTCCACCACGCAGATGGGAAGGCAGCCCACCCAGGCCCCGGAGTCACGTCCCGTTCTGCCGCTACTTCTACCAAACTCCAAACGTTCAAATTCGTGGGAGACGAAGGACACACTGGGCAAGGCCGAACCAAACACCCCACGTTTGGCTTGACGACGGCGTGGCCATTTCAACCGACACTCACTTCACGGACATCTCTTTGTAATATGGTGTTCATTGCTTCAGAAATGATGAGGTCTTTCCTTGAGATGTCTAGGTCCTCCTCCAGCTTGGCCACGAGAGTGCACAGGGTAGCCAGGAGCTCTTTCATCTGGCTCTGCACCTTTGAAACTCAGAAAGGGAAGCAACATGTGAGGGCCCCCACTGCTAGTCTTCATATGTTGTTTTAAAACCAATGGATAAAAAGGAAACCCCCTCCAATCAAATCCTGGGATGATGTCTGGAGCTGAACTCTGCGTGTGGCCCCGAATTCTTCTTCTACGAAACTACACCCCTCCAGTGCCACAGGTAGCTGCTCTCTCACCTGGAAACAAAGGGATTGACTTTGTACACAGAGGTGTTTCATTAGTCCTTACTATACAGTTACCCTAAGATCCCCTTCGCCTCAAATAACATGACAGAATGCTGGTAAGGTTTTTCACGGATGTTCCTGTTCACAAACGTGCTTGTTAACCACTTTCAAATTTACACTGGAGACAAATCTTCCCCGAAATAACCTACGTTATGCAATTTGTACTAGCCAATCGATACACACAACATTTCCACCAACTACTGCTTTTTAACCATACAGACCTGTCTTCTTACAAGAATTCAAGAAGATGAAAAGGAAACTCCAGTCACACAAACACACAAAGTGTGCCTAGAACACACAGCATGTGCACAAATTGAGAACCGCCGTGGCTAGGCACACCGTTTCAGCCTCGGTTTTGTCCTTCTCCAATATGGAGTTGAGGACCTTGAGCACCTCCGCCTCACTGGACACGCCGGCCGGAGTCTTCGCCTGTCGCCGTATGACTGTTTTTTGAAGAGCCCTCTCGTGCCTGGAGACGAGGAACTCCAAATGTTCCAGCAGCAGCTGGCGGGAGAGGCAAAAGGAAAACCGTGTTTCAAGAACACCTTCAATTCCGGGCCTCAAGTTCACCAAATGCAAAACCAAGTCTGAATCCCTTCAATTCAGTTCCCAGGTAGGGAGCCACCCCCTCGAATGTGTTAAAATAGCCTTACTCCTCCTCACGGATCAAACAAGGTTTGAGAACAATAGGTCCCAGCCAACTCCATGGGGACATGTGGACAAGGGGAGTGAATGGTGTCCTGTGTTTAAAGACACTGGCAGTGCGCCTACTGACCCTGGTGTTGTTTCTCTCCGCCTTCAGGTTGGCGATCTCCTCCTCTCTCTGCACGAGCTGCTCCCTGCAGGTGTGGAGCTCTGCAGCGAGAGCTGCACACTCCTGGGGGCGGAGAGGGGACAAAAGTGGAGAGACACAGGGGGTCTTTACCAGAGCACACCAGGCCTCCGTGGCCCTCCAGAGTCCCAGCACCCACCACCACCCTCAAGTAGCATCACACACACCAGTCCCCTCCTCACCACTCACAGGAGTCCCAGGCATTTTCGGAGGGACCGACACTCGAGGGGACAGACATTTTCAGGTGCCTGGCAGGTCTAGGACTCAGGAACTCTGCTGACTCGGGAGCAACAGGCCGAGAAGCCTCCTGCCCATCCCCAGCCTCTGGCCTCGTCTGGCAAGCAGGCTTGTGGAGCGGCAGTGGGGAAAGGCTGACGGTACTCAAAAGCTGCTGTCTCAGCCTGAACCCCTGGCTCAATCAGACTCAACCATACCCGATGGACTTTTCAAAAATGATGGTAGGACTCTTGACGAAAGGGCGAGTTTATGACTTCTTTCCTTAGTCAAGCAGGAAATATTATGGAGGAAGGGTTTCTGAGGAGAGTGATGCCAGGGCCCACCACCCCGCGTGGGGCTTCTCTCCCGCCAATACTGGGCGCCCGCCCGGGACATGGCGTACAGGTGGGCTCCAAGGAGGTGGACGCACACTCTCCAGTCAGTCGAGCGCAGAGCCCGGTGCAGGGCTCAATCCCTGAACCATGACATCATGACCTGAGCTGAAACCAAGAGTCAGACGCTTCACGCCCTGAGACACCCAGGCGCCCCAGAGCTTTTGTCTCTGTAGGACAAACGAGGGGATAAACGTTCACGTAACAACTGACATTCCAAATAAAGAGAGATGTTGATTTCAGCAATTCTAGAAAATCCAAGTACAAACTGGTGACCTACTTCAATTTCTTTCATAAATTAGCCCTTTCCAAATCAACGGGAATGTTACCACAGAACTGACCACGTTCCTTGCAATCTGACTTGACAAGGTGAACCACAGAAGCCTATCTGATCCTTGTTGTAGGACTGTGCAGGCCCATTTCTATGTGGGCATTTTTGTTCCAATAAATACATTGGAAACTTTTCTGGAGATGTGTGACGTTTGGAAAGACTGGCAGATGAGCTGAGCAGCTACGAAGTATCAAAACTAGTAAGTAAAAGGGAGGCCACGAGTGCATGAAATATACGCAGATACTAGGCTATTAGAGCATTTCCTCTCCGAAAACATACACAAAACTAGTGTAACAAGATAAAACGTATCATTTTGCACACAGAAACTGACCGTACCTACATGGTGCCATCTGCAGTCAAGAGAAAGGCAAACAAATGTGGAGACGCAGGATTAAGTCCTACCCGTATAACACGAGCTGTAGCAGACGCTGTCCTCTGGGGGAAGGGTGCACCACCTCCTGTTGCTATTGAGGTCCCCTCAAGTGTTGCACGAATCCACGAATCTGCTACTCAGCTCTTGGGAAGCACTTCCTTTCTCCAGTAAATCAAGCACCACAGGAGAAGTGATTTCTCAGGGTTCCTGCGTCATTTTCACCGTGTTAAGGCCAATACCATGAACCTTAATTACAGCCTGGGACCCGTTTGAAGTGTCCCCAGGGATGCTGGACGTGCTCCCGCGATGCAGAGAAGACTCCTGGCATGACAAGAAAAGGCTGAAAGGCCTGACATGTAATGAGGTCCACAGCTGCAGCTGCCAGCCGGCCAGCGTGAGGACCATGGAGGCACAAAGAAAGGGAAATTCTCGAAGCTCTCGCTGCGGCTACCCCAGCACATGCAAAAACCTGGTGCTATTGGTGAGACATCGTTGTGTCTCGTGTGGAAGATGTGGCATCTCTGTGGATGTAGGACTGCTGTGAGACGGGCACACCTGCAGACTCAACTCAAACTGCAAGACAAGTGAAGACCTGACATCACGACGTAAGGCAGAAGGAAGGGGAAGATCGAAAACTGGCACATTTCAATGCAGGCACAGGATAGCTTGGTGATTTTAGAAAGGGGTTTGGCTTTGAAAATGGTCCAGACGATAGGAGAAGCAGCTTCTACCATGAAGAGGAAGCACACGGTTTCCCAGACGCCCCAGAGAAGATTGCAGAGAAGCAGGAACTACCATCCACCTCATGTCAACCACTCCAACACAAAAAGTGAAAACCCAAGAAAATCAGTTGAGGAGACCATGGCTGCCTGCACAGGTTTTTCATGCAGAAGGAGGTGCCCTGTCGGGGGGAAAATGCCACAAACGACATTTATTCATGAGAAAGACAAGTGAGCAGCAAGATGTTGGGTAGGAAGGGGTGAAGCAGCTACTGACTGAGCGGACACAGGCGGGGGTGTGAGCAGGGTGGCTGGCCCTGTGTAGGAAGCTCACCCCAGGGTCCTGAAGGCAACAAGTCCCAGTGGCCAGTGGTCTGGCTGCACAACCAGAGCCCTTGCCCTGGACCAGTTCCATCCCGGCTCTGTCCCTCAACTCAGGAAGTACGCTGAAAGCAAGGGACTGTCCTCTAAAGTTCTTCTGACATTGGACAATGTCCTGGCCACCCAGAACCCCACGGGTCACCACCAAATGTGTCTTGGCGGCTCACTCGCTCTGGAGCGCAGCGGGTCTAAGTCAGCCTGCGGACCAGGGGCCACGAGGATCTGTGAGGCCCATGACACAGGCACTTTAAAAGAAGGACAGTCAATGCTACCAAAGAGAACCACCACAGAGGGAACATTATGAAAGTCAGGAAGATGCCAAGGGACGTTACAAAAAACTCTGGGAAAACCATCAAGCCCAACACAATCAAGAAATCCCTGCTAAGGATGACTGTCCATACGACGTGCGTGATTTCCAGGACCTATGACACAGCCAATCAGGAAACTCATGAATGAGACTGTGCATATGGCAAAAAGAAAAAAAAGAAAAAGAAAAAGAAAAAGAGTTGGGGGATGCAGGGATTCAAAATGCGTATCCTACAGAAGGTCACGAGCACAGAGAAAAGCCCAGAGGAGGTCACAGAAGAAGACAGCACAGAGAGGAGATCTGGCGAAGCAGACGGAGGGCGAGGAAGGCGGCATGGAAGTGGCATCGCTGGAAAGCACGCTGCCACCAGGAGTGATCCGTCAGAGTCTCGGCTCCTTTCCCACATGGACCCTTCCATGACAAGGCCGCTGGGACGAAAGCCAGCCAGCCGTCTATGGAAACATTGGCCAGGAACAGAAAGGCCCTTCTGGAAAGCTGCACAGACAGTGCCCGCCTCCACCCCCATACCGCCAGGCCCCAAGGCCCAAGACTGCCCCATCTAGCGAGTCCACCCCACCCCATGCAGGTCTGCATATCATCAATTTGTGAGGACCCACCCCCACTTTCCAGACAGCAAATCCTCACCAAGGTGCTCAGTGAACCACTTCACCTGCCATGCACACGTCTGTGCGTGAAAATCGAGGGAGCATGCAGCCAGGCCGCCCGGGGCGCATGTGTGTCACCACCACCTAAGCGTTCATCAGGAGGAACATCGTGTGCGAGACTTGTGTGCACTTGGACTGCCTATCCTCACACGGGCATAAGGGCAGTAAGATCTGACATAAAACGAATAACGTGTCGTTCCGTAACCTGGCTTTCAAACAATGACATTTCCTTCTGGCAGGCCTCTCTCTGTCCCCGCCCAGAGAAAATGCCTCTCAGCCTACTATCACAGGCCGTTTTTGTAATGTCACAATGTGTCCAGACTGTATTAGGAATATGGCTGTAAAACTGCAGGCTAGACAAGCTTTGTAACCATGCATTCACCCGTGTATCTCCTAGGCCATGACGAAGCAATCGTACTGATTACACCAGGCCATCATGAAGCATTCACCCTTCATTGGTAATGCATGAATTGTGACACCCGTAAATACACAGGAATCTTTCCAATTCCTCCCATTTCTGATGCATAGTGCTAATGATACGCGTAACAACAGCGTAGTGTGTCACCTAAGCCGGCACTGATGTGGGTTCTGATAGACAATTCATTCTAGAAACAAACGGAGAATAAACTTAGGGATCAATACAGCGCAGAGCTGTGCACCTATTTCCCTGTGACGTAAAACTGTTTCTCTAGCTTACTTGACTCGAAGAATATAGCATATGACACATACAAGATACAGGTGCTAATGCACTGTTTGTGTTTCTACTAAGGTTTCTGGACGACAGGAGAGTTTGAACAGTTAAGTGTTCTGGGGACGCAAAAGTTATACATGGATTTTCAATTGTGGGCAGGGTGGAACCCCAAACACCAAGTTGTTCTACGGTCACCTCTACTCATCCTTGGGGAAGAACGAAGCAAGCACGACCATTGTGAACAACAGAAAAGAGTCAAATAGAAATAGATTTTCCGTTTTAATTTTTTAATGTCATTATTTCTTAGAGACAGAGACAGAAAGCAGCAGGGGAGGGGCAGCGAGAGAGGGAGACAAGGAATTCAAACTAGACTCCAGGCTCTGGGCTGTCAGCACAGAGCCCGAATCGGGGGTTACCTCTCCAACACAAAGATCATGACCCGAGGTGAAGTCGGTCACTTAACCGACTGAGCCACCCAGGAGCAGAATAGGAGCAGTTTGGAGGGTCCTTGTACACAGGGCAAACATGTTTCCCCAAACCACGTAGTTACCAAGTTGCTCAGCAACACCAAGCACTAAGGGCCAGCAGGCAGGACACAGATTCAGAAAGAAAGGCCGTCTTCTCAGAGAGCGAGGCGTATTGTACACGGATGGGGCAGGACGCCAGCATCTCTGCACAGCAGGAGGCGCCCCCCGCCCCACAGCCAAGCAGCTGCGAGGTGAGTGGGGCCGGCGCAGGGAAGACCGCAGGACTCGGCCCCTCCCCGAGTCCACCCGAGTGATGACAGGGTACAGATCTCCAGAGACCTCACAGATGGCCTCTGAGACAGGCAAGCTCCACGCCACAGGACCCACGGACCAGCAGGGAGAGGGAAGAGCAGGAAAGAGGCAAAGCCATCTCCCTGGCTTCTGACCACCGGACCAGGGAGCAAACTGCTCTGTTTCCAGGAGGAGGCACAGGTGTGGGGAGGAGGGTAGTGGCCCGTGTGGAACTCAAAGAGCCCACAGTCCGCCCAGATGGAGGTTAACTACGAGGTGCTTGGAAAGGCATCTGGGAGACAGAGTGGGGTGCATGAAGGAGAACACAGGGCAGCCGAACCTCCCAAGGAAAACCGCCTCCCCGAGTCTGACCCACGCCGACCCATGGGACAAAACGGCCATCCTGCAGCCGCACTGTGCACACGTTCCCCCTATTCCACCGAACCACACACTCCCATGCCCTTCTATTGCTCTCCGTAAAACCGCATACGTCTCTGGGCAAGGTAACTGCAGCACATAGTGTTCAGCACCTAGTACCGTGCCTGCCATGCACTCCAGAACAGGTGAATACTTTAGCGTACGCCTTGTACCCACACACGTAAATATTACACACGCTGCTTTTAAACGTTACGTACTTCTGTATAGGATATAAAGACGCACACTGTCCTGTGCTTTATGTGATAGGTGACGTGAGGGGCTTGTACCTGTTGCCTAAAGCACGAATCTTAGAGCTCAACCCACACATTACAAGGAGCCACTCTACCCAATGACGTCTACACTGCATCCATTCTTGTCTCTTCCCCCAACCCACTATCCACACAGAACCAGCACCAGCTTTTAAAAAATTCAACAACATCATGCCAGTCCTTCCCCCTGAGGACAAAACGACCCCAGGCCCTTATCTGAAAACCCAACTCCTTACGGGGCAGGTTCTGTCCCAACACCAGCTGCCTGGTGCCTCACCTGGCTCCGCTTCCCCTTCCATCGCTCAAAACAAAGCCAAGCTCCTCCTTGACCCCGGCTCTTGGCCTCGGAGTCGGGCTGCTGGGAGAGTGCTCGGTCGGCCTCAGCTCCCGAGCGACCTCTCCGGAAAAGGCCTTTCCGGAACCACAGTGCGCAAGGGAGCGACATTTCCTCCTAACCCCTTCACTCGTTCAGATACACTCTTCTCAGATGTGCCTCCACCACCGTCTCCGAGGAGCACAGCAGCCAGAGCCTGGCGACCACAATGGTGCAGCATCACAAAAGGGCTCAGCAAGGGTGGGTGGTTGTGTCTCTGCAGATGATTCGGGTGCACCAACACAGAAGCCCTTTTTGTGGGGGCTACACTGTACACATACGGACATCCTAAGGACTCTAAACCCGTATCTTTCTAGAATAACACTGAATGTAAATGGACCAAATGTGCCAACCAAAAGACATAGGGTATCAGAATGGTTAAAAAAATACAAGACCCATCTATTTGCTGTCTACAAGAGACTCATTTTAGCCCTGAGGACACCTTTAGATTGAGAGTGAGGGGATGGAGACCTATTTATCATGCTACTGGAAGCCAAAAGAAAGCTGGAGTAGCCATACTTATATCAGACAAACTAGACTTTCAATCAAAGGCTGTAACAAGAGATGAAGAAGGGCATTTGATAATAATTACAGGGCCTATCCATCAGGAAGAGCTAATAATTATAAATGTCTATGCGCCGAATACAGGAGCCCCCCAATATAGAAAACAATTCCTCATAAACACGAGCAACCTTATTGATAAGAATGTGGTCATTGCAGGGGCTTTAACACTCCACTTTCAGAAATGGATAGATCATCTAGACACACGGTCAAGAAAGAAACAAGGGCCCTGAAGGATACATTGGCTCAGATGGACTTGACACATATATTTAGAACTCTGCATCCCAAAGCAACAGAATATACTTTCTTCTCGAGTGCACATGGAACATCCTCCAAGATAGGTCATATACTGGGTCACAAAACAGCCCTTCATAAGTAGACAAGAATTGAAATTGTACCATGCATACTTTCAGACCACAAGGCTATGAAGCTTGAAATGAACCACAGGAAAAAGTCTGGAAAACCTCCCAAAGCATGGAGGTTAAAGAACACCCTACTAAAGAATGAGTGGGTCAAGCAGGCAATTAGAGAAGAAATTTAAAAATATATGGAAACAAACGAAAATGAAAAGACAACAATCCAAACGCTTTGGGATGCAGCGAAGGCAGTCCTGAGAGGAAAATACATTGCAATCCAGGCCTATCTCCAGAAACAAGAGAAATCCCAAATACAAAATCTAACAGCACATCTAAAGGAAATAGAAGCAGAAAAGCAAAGGCAGCCTAAACCCAGCAGAAGAGGAGAAATGAGAACGATCAGAGCAGAAATAAACAATATAGAATCTAAAAAAGACTGTAGAGCAGATCAACGAAACCAAGAGTTGGTTTTTTGAAAAGATAAACAAAATTGACAAACCTCTAGCCAGGCGTCTCAAAAAGAAAAGGGAGATGACCCAAATAGATAAAATCATGAATGAAAATGGAATGATTACAACCAATCCCTCAGAGATACAAACAATTCTCAGGGAATACTATGAAAAATTATATGCCAACAAATTGGACAACCTGGAAGAAATGGACAAATTCCTAAACACGCACACTCTTCCAAAACTCAATCAGGAGGAAAGAGAAAGCTTGAACAGACCCATCACCCGCGAAGAAATTGAATCGCTTATCAAAAATCTCCCAACCAGTAAGAGTCCAGGACCAGATGGCTTCCCAGGGGAGATCTACCAGACGTTTCAAGCAGAGATAATACCTATCCTTCTCAAGCTATTCCAAGAAATAGAAAGGGAAGGAAAACTTCCAGACTCATTCTATGAAGCCAGTATGACTTTGATTCCTAAACCAGACAGAGACCCAGAGAACTACAGGCCAATATCCCTGACGAATAGAGATGCAAAAATTCTCAGTAAGATACTAGCAAATCGAATTCAACAGCATATAAAAAGAATAACCCACCATGATCAAGTGGGATTCATTCCTGGGATGCAGGGCTGGTTCACCATTCGCAAATCAATCAACGTGATACATCACAGCAAGAAAAGAAAAGATAAGAACCATATGAGCCTGTCAATCGATGCAGAAAAGGCCTTTGACAAAATTCAGCACCCTTTCTTAATAAAAACCCTTGAGAAAGTCGGGATAGAAGGAACATACTTAAACATCATAAAAGCCATTTGTGAAAAGCCCACAGCTAACATCATCCTCAATGGGGAAAAACCTGAGAGCTTTTTCCCTGAGATCAGGAACGCGACGGGGATGCCCACTCTCACCGCTGTTGTTTAACATAGCGTTGGAAGTTCTAGCATCAGCCATCAGACAACAAAAGGAAATCAAAGGCATCCAAATTGGCAAAGATGAAGTCAAGCTTTCCCTTTTTGCAGATGACATGATACTATACATGGAAAATCTGACAGACTCCCCCAAAAGTCTGCTCGGACTGATACACGAATTCAGCAAAGTTGCAGGATACAAAATCAATGTACAGACATCAGTTGCATTCTTATACACTAACAATGAAGCAACAGAAAGACAAAGAAAGAAACTGATCCCATTCACAATTGCACCAAGAAGCATAAAATACCTAGGAATAACTCTAACCAAAGATGTAAAAGATCTGTGTGCTGAAAACTATAGAAAGCTTCTGAAGGTAACTGAAGAAGATATGAAGAAATGGAAAGACATTCCGTGCTCATGGATTGGAAGAATAAATATTGTCAAAATGTCAATACTACCCAAAGCTATCGACACATTCAATGCAATCCCAATCAAAATTGCACCAGCATTCTTCTCGAAACTAGCACAAGCAATCCTAAAATTCATATGGAACCACAAAACGCCCCAAATGGCCAAAGTAATTTGGAAGAAGAAGACCAAAGCAGGAGGCATCACAATCCCAGACTTTAGCCTCAACTACGAAGCTGTAATCATCAAGACAGCATGGTATTGGCACAAACACAGACACATAGACCAATGGTATAGAATAGAAACCCCAGAACTAGACCCACAAACGTATGGCCAACTCATCTTTGACAAAGCAGGGAAGAACATCCAATGGAAAAAAGACAGTCTCTTTAACAAATGGTGCTGGGAGAACTGGACAGCAACACGCAGAAGGTTGAAACTAGACCACTTTCTCACACCATTCACAAAAATAAACTCAAAATGGATAAAGGACCTGAATGTGAGACAGGAAACCATCAAAACCCTAGAGAGGAAAGCAGGGAAAGACCTCTCTGACCTCAGCCGTAGCTATCTCTTACTCGACACATCCCCAAAGGCAAGGGAATTAAAAGCAACAATGAATTACTGGGACCTTATGAAGATAAAAAGCTTCTGCACAGCAAAGGAAACAACCAACAAAACTAAAAGGCCAACAACGGAATGGGAAAAGATATTTGCAAATGACATATCGGACAAAGGGCTAGTATCCAAAATCTATAAAGCGCTCACCAAACTCCACAGCCAAAAAACAAATAACCCAGTGAACAAATGGGCAGCAAACATGAATAGACACTTCTCTAAAGAAGACATCCGGATGGCCAACAGGCACATGTAAAGATGCTCAACGTCGCTCCTCATCAGGGAAATACAAATCAAAACCACACTCAGATATTACCTCACGCCAGTCAGAGTGGCCAAAATGAACAAATCAAGAGACTATAGATGCTGGAGAGGATGTGGAGAAACGGGAAGTCTCTTGCACTGTTGGTGGGAATGCAAATTGGTGCAGCCACTCTGGAAAACAGTGTGGAGGTTCCTCAGAAAATTAAAAATACAACTACCCTGTGACCCAGCAATAACACTGCTAGGAATTTACCCAAGGGATACAGGAGTACTGATGCATAGGGGCACTTGTACCCCAATGTTTATAGCAGCACTCTCAACAATAGCCAAATGATGGAAAGAGCCTAAATGTCCATCAACTGATGAATGGATAAAGAAATTGTGGTTTATATACACAATGGAGTACTACGTGGCAATGAGAAAGAATGAAATATGGCCCTTTGTAGCAACACGGATGGAACTGGAGAGTGTAATGCTAAGTGAAATAAGCCATACAGAGAAAGACAGATACCATATGGTTTCACTCTTAGGTGGATCCTGAGAAACTGAACAGAAACCCATGGGGGACAGGAAGAAAAAAAAGGAGGTTAGAGTGGGAGAGAGCCAAAGCATAAGAGACTCTTAAAAACTGAGAACAAACGGGGTTGATGGGGGGTGGGAGGGAGGGGAGGGTGGGTGATGGGTATTGAGGAGGGCACCTTTTGGGATGAGCACTGGGTGTTGTAGGGAAACCAATGTGACAATAAATTTCATATATTGAAAAAAATAAATAAACATAAAAAATTCAACAACATCATGCCAGTCCTTCCCCCTGTGGACACAACGACCCCAGGCCCTTATCTGAAAACCCAACTCCTGACGGGGTAGGTTCTGTCCCAACACCAGCTGCCTGGTGCCTCACCTGGCTCCGCTTCCCCTTCCATCGCTCACAACAAAGCCAAGCTCCTCCTTGACCCCGGCCCTTGGCCTCGGAGTCGGACTGCTGGGAGAGTGCTCGGTCAGCCTCAGCTCCCGAGCGACCTCTCCGGAAAAGGCCTTTCCGGAACCACAGTGCGCAAGTGAGCGACATTTCCTCCTAACCCCTTCACTCGTTCAGATATGTGCCTCCACCACCGTCTCCGAGGAGCACAGCAGCCAGAGCCTGGCGACCACAATGGTGCAGCGTCACAAAAGGGCTCAGCAAGGGTGGGTGGTTGTGTCTCTGCAGATGATTCGGGTGCACCAACACAGAAGCCCTTTTTGTGGGGGCTACCCTGTACGCTTGAGGGGCATCCCGCCCCCAGCCTGCTTCAGATTCTGGGTCTCCCTCTGTCTGCCCCTCCCCTGGCCACACTCTCTGTCTCTCTAAAGAGTAAATAAACATGAGGAAAATTAGAAAACAACGACACTGATCAAACACTCCCAGAATAACTGTCACTTAAGCGATCCACTTCACCTAGTTGCCCTGCCATAGCCAGCCCGTCATCACAAAGCCTGCCCTGGGCAGGCACCTGACAGGGGAGGAGGGCGGCCATGGCAGTGGGGGATAGGGAGCTGGGAGGCTGACACCATCACCACCCCATGGACGCTGGCTGAGCGTGGGCAAACTGGATGGCCATTTTAGAAGAACGACGGGTAGTAGGCAAGGACTACTGGGTTTTGTTTTCTCCTGTAACAAATGCTGATGACCCAAATGTTTGCTATGACTTCTCAGTCTTCCCTGGCTTGCTCTTATACATGTGAGTAGCCTGTTATTCAACACATGATGAACTAGGAAAGATGAGTTCAATTTGAAGCATGTTTGAAGGCATCAAGGAGACCCTGAGGCAGTCACAACTGGAAGGACTGAGACCCCAACAAAAGGGAAACCCGCTGAGCCAACTCTAATGTTCAGAGTCCTCTCTCTCCCTCAAGACATGTGAGGATTCTGAATTTCCTCAGGGATTGGAGGCAAGACACCAACGAGCTGCAAAGGAAACCTAACAGAAAGGCAAGCAGAAAGTCGCAGCTAACCGAGCTCTGGACAGCACAGGGAGGCACAGAAAATGAGCCCGGCACTTGGCAAGCACTGCCTGAGAAGCTGACCCTTCCATCATCTCATTGTGCTGTGGAGAAAATAACTGGGCTTTGGGACCTAGCATCAAGGACGGGTCCTCGGAAATACTCCAGGCCTCCAAATGGAGACCCTGGAGGTCTACACGGGGGTGGGGGACAGCGTGAGCCCAGCTCACACTGCACCTTACAAAGACTGAGCCCCACTCTCAACTCACTCATGCCTGAGTGGGCCCAATAACCGCTGCACTCGGGGTGTGTGGGATGAAATGCTGAAGGAATACAAGCACACGAAGAGCCTCTATGCTTCTCCATACAGTCCAGCACAAAAATAAAAACAAAGAAGAAATGAAAAGACAAGATAAGACAAGACAAAAAAAAAGACAGAAAAGAAAAGAAAAGAAAAAAGAAGAAAGAAAAGAAAAGAAAAGAAAGGAAAAGGAAACGAAATGAAGGGAAAGGAAAGGCAAGGAAACGAAAGGAAAGGAAAGGAAAGGAAGGGAAAGGCAAGGCAAGGCAAGGCAAGGCAAAGCAAAGCAAAGCAAGGCAAGGAAATGAAAGGAATGCCTGGGTGGCTCAGTCGGGGAAGCATCCCACTTTGGTTCATGTCATGATCTGACGCTTTATGGTTTGAGTCCCGCGTCGGACTCTGTGGTGACAGTGAAGAGCCTGGAGCCTGCTTTGGATTCTGTGTCTCCCACTTTGCCTCCCCCTCCCCTGTTCAAGTTTTGTCTCTACCTCTCTCTCTCTCTCTCAAAAGTAAATAATATTAAAAAAAATTCTTTTAATAAGAAAAGGAAAGAAACAAACAAGGAAACAAAAAAAGAGAGGCACCTGGATAGCTCAGTCTACTCGTTTAAGTGACCAACACTTGGTTTCGGCTCACGTTTGTGAGTTTGAGCCCTGTGTTGGGCTCTCTACTGACAGAAAAGAGCCTCTCCTCAACAGTGTCTCTCTCTCTTTCCCCCGTCCTCTACCCCCACCCCTGCTCTCCCTTTCTTTCTCCCTCAAAATAAATAGATAAACTTAAAAAACAAACAGGTTTTACATCATATCGACCCAAAGAATAAAGAACAGAAACAGACCAAGAGGAGACACATAGACTGGAGTTATTGGATGCAAAAGTCAACTGTCCAAAAACCATTCTTGACAAATGGGAAATTTTCAGAGACTCAAAACAGATTCTCAAACTGCAAATTATCAGAGCTAAAATTAAGATCTCCAGGTGCCTGAGTGGCTCAGTTGGTTAAGCATCTGACTTCAGCTCAAGTCATGATCTCGTGATTCGGGAGTTTGAGCCCCGCGTTGGGCTCTGTGCTGACAGTGCAGAGCCTACAGCCTGCTTCGACATCTGTGTCTCCCTCTCTCTCTGTTCTTCCCTTGCTCCCAGTCTGTCTAGCTCTCTAACATAATTAAAAGATTAAAAAATCTTGTTAATGGCATTAAGAACTCAGTCTGTGGGTTTCACATCAGACTAGACACAGGTGAATAGACTCAGTGAACTGAAAGATAGTTAGGTAAAAATATATCTAGACCATACACAGAGAAAACATCCAGAAAATACAGAAGCCCAAAAGACACAGAAGATATGGTACAAAGGTCCAATAGGAACCCACAAGGTAGAGGAAACACAGAATGGGTAGTACCACTTCACTACAAAGATAAGAATCAAAACTGATAAAAGAACCATGAGAGTGACTCCACAAAGAACACCTCAGGCAAAAAGATGTTAACAGTCTTGAGAGGACAAAGATACCGCCTTCCATGGGACAACAACAACAACACTACCAGCTGACTCTTCAAGAAGAGCAAATGAAGCCAGATGATGGATTGGCATGTATGAAAGGTGAACTAAAATAGCCACCAACCTGGAAGTCTTTACCTAACAGAAACATTCTTCACAGTGAAGGCAAAGGAAAGATGTTTTTCAGGCAAAACAGAAGCAAAAACAAAAATAAAAACAGAAACAACAAACAAAAACAACACACACACACAAACCATGACTACACATCAACTACAGACACAAACTAAAATCAATATTAAAGCAGCTTGTTGCACAAAAGAAATGTAGTCTCTGACAGAAATATGAAGAAACAAGGCTTGCAGAACAACGTCACAACAGAAAGGGTAACTATGAGAACAAACCTGAACAAGCAGGAAGTGCACGAAACAATGACAACAACGCCAAAATCCATCTAAAACTTGAAAATATTAGCCAACAAAAGGTGAAGAGGAGTTCAGTGTGGTTCAAGTGTCAAAGAAAAGAGCAGGGGTGCCTGGGTAACTCAGTCAGTTCAGTGTCCGACTTTGGCTCAGGTCACGATCTCACGGTTTGTGAGTTGGAGACCCACGTCAGACTCTGTGCTGATGACTCAGAGCCTGGAGCCTGCTTCAGATTCTGTGTCTCCCTTTCTGCTCTGCCCCTCACCCGATTGTATTATGTCTCTCTCAAAAAACAAATAAATCTTAAAGAAAAGATAAACGGAGAGAGCAGTGTCAGGGAAGCAGCACAAGTCCTGAATCAGGCAGGGGTCAGTTTAAAATGCACCTGCCTCTAGAAATAGATACATTCCAATTACCTAACAGATCAGTGTACAATTAAAAACTCCCTCCTACTTCTAAAGGAAGGCTAGAGACCAAAAGAACACACAACAGCTGGGACAATGAAGAAACTAATAATACGGTACATGTAAACTAACCTATCAGTCATTAAATGTGCACAAATGCTGCAAGGAAAAGGTTGACTCTCAAATGCATTAGAAGGAAACTAAGCATACGCTGGTCACAAAGGTACACCTTCAAACATAAGATCACAGACAGGTGGAAGTAAAAGATCCCCAGGCAAACCCTACCGAACAGTAAACTGATGTGGCCACTGGGACCCTCCAAGAAAGTAACCTCTATAGCAAAAAGCTCTACTAGAGACCAAGAGGAACATTTCGCGATGGAACTTCCATCTACCAAGAGAACAAGACTTCTAAACTCGCATATACCTAATAACGCAATCTCAAAATACAGAAAAATTGACAAACATAGAAAAGGAAAAAGAGCCACATCCATAAGCACGATGGGAGACTTGACGATACATCTCTCAGTATCTGACAGAACTGACGACAACAGAAAACTCAAGGCAGTGGGACGGGGCTGTCCAATATGCGGTCACGTGCTCTATTGCCAGTACTTGAAACGCGGCTCCTCAAAGTGTGACGGGTGGAAAGCATAAAATGCACACCACATTTTAAAGACAACGTGATAAAAGAGAATTCAAAATCATTCATAATTTTTTCTCACGCCGGCTATACACTGAAATGATATTTTGGATATGCCTGTTAGTTATATTAGTAAACTCATTCTCGCCTATACCTTACTTGGTTTCAAGTGGTTACTAAAATCTGAATTCTGTCATTAACAAACTTCATCTAACCTATAAATAGAGACTACTGCATTCCCCCAATACACATTATTTTCACGTGCCCGAGGAACAGTTCATGAAAACGAATATATGCCAGGCCATTAGGAAAGTCAGCTCATCTCAAAGGACTGAAATACTGCAGGGCATATTTAGGGATTGCATTAGATTCACAGTTCAATTCCCCCAACAATTCATCACGCCCACAGTGATGGGATGAAGACAGGGAGACTTCCGGTGATGACCAGTCCTGGGCGACTGAGAGAGCACCATCACCGCTGCCACAACAGGAGGACAGGGAGAAGCAGGCTGTTGATGAACCAGGAAGCTGACTCTCACCTGACCCTGAATCTGCAGATGCCTTGATCTTGAGAACTTCCCAGTCTCCTCAACTGTAGGAAAGAAGTGTCTGTTTCTTATTAGGCAGCCAGTCTATGGTATTTTGTTACAACCACCCCAAAACACTGAGACAGATACCTTCATGGAATGAAGCTAGAAATCTGCACAAGGAGAACGAGAAAATCCCCTGAAGAATCAAGATGTGTTATGCTCCTAAACATTGTGATGAATTAAGAAAAAGATGCCACAATGAAAGTTAGGAAATAGTTTCACATAAAAGATAATAAACATTTGGCTTATCAAAACTTGTGAGATCAGTAAAGGCATGCTTAAAAGGAGACTCATAGCTTTAGAATACATATACCATAAGATAGCTCAGTTGCTTGGTGACCAACTCTTGATTTTGGCTCAGGGTATGATCCCACGGCCACAAGATCAATCCCCAGCCTGGCTCCACACTGAGTGAGGAGCCTGCTCGAGATTCTCTCTCTCTCTCTCTCTCTCTCTCTCTCTCCCCCTCTCCGTCTGACCCTCTGCCCTGCTCATGCTCTCATTCTAAAATGAATCAACACACTAAGAAGCAAATAAATACAATACACATACTGGAAAGGAACAAAGGCTAAAAATCAAAGGAAGGATTTAGTTCAAGAACTACAAGATGGGACAGCAAACAATCACCAAGTAGATGGAAAACAAAAGGGCAGAAATCAGTGCTGCAGGAAACAAATAGTAAATGACAGAAATAAAAAAAAAAAAAGCCCAAGTTGGTTCTATGAAAAAGAAACAAAGCACAAAGTACCAATATCAAGAAGTTCTAAAGTGAATATCACACCAGATGCTGCAGATAGGAGGGATATTAGAAACCAGTTGACACTTACTCCTTGGAAAGTTTGGGAGGTCTGAGCAAATTCCAAGAAAACAAAATGCCTTATCTAAATAGACACAAGAAGATATGGGAAATCAGAAAAATCCTATTTCCACTTAAGAAAGGAATCTGCAATGAAAACCCTTCTCACAAGGAAAACCCTACACCAGCTGTGGGCCTAGCACTTCTTCCCAAAAGAAAAGAACACACACAAAAACTCTTCTGGGAAAGCACAAAGAGTGCTTCTTCCTACGTTGTTTTAGGAGGCCAGCACGACCTTAATCCCAAACCCCAGCATGGACAGCACAAGAGGGTGCGAGGGAACACCCACCTCTCTCTGGAATACACATGCAAGAATGCAAAGCACACTATTTACAAATGGAATCCAGTGAAAAGAGAATGCATAGACATCAGGTTTGGATTATTCTAGAAGGGCAAAAGTTGTTTTAAGTAAAACCACAACATTGAAACAAATCACTTGTCCCCAAAATGCACAAAACACATTTCAGAAAATTTAGTATTATTATTTCTTTGATGAGTGTTAAAAAATCAGAGCAAACTAAAAATAGAGGAGAATTTTCATGTTTTGATCCAACTATCTACCAGTAACGCAACGGCAGGTGTCCTATGTAGTGGTAAAATACTGAACCCTTTGGGGCACCTGAGTGGCTTCTAGTCGGTGAAGCGTCTGACCCTTGATTTCAGCTCAGGCCATGATCTCACGGTTCATGAGTTCAAGCCTCGCATCAGACTCTGTGCTGACAGGGCGGAGTCTGCTTGGGATCCACTCTCTTTCCCATCTCTCACTCCCCTTCCCAGGCACGCTCTCAAAATCAATAAAGAAAGAAACTTTAAAAAATATTAAGTATACAAAAAATTATGAAACCCTTCTCCCTCATATCTGGAAGGAGACAAGGACACCTACTCTCACCACTTCCATTCAACACAGTACTGGAGGCCCTAGCCAATCCAAGGCAAGAAACATACAAATGGTTATACTATTGGAAAGAAAAAAAAAGAAACTTACCACAAGGCAACACAGAGAATGTAAGGCAGACATACACAAGAATGTGAAAACCTCTGCCATTCACAGATGTATTCCACACACAAAGAAAGAACTCATTCAAATCAACAAAAACCAAAACACACAACCTAATCACAAAGTGGCTTCCAAAAGGCAATTATTTCACAAAAGAAACACGTAAGTGGCCAAGACACACACAGGGGCGGGTCCCACGAATACACCATCCCTCCCAGCACCTGAGCCCCAGCAACCAGCTAACACACGAGAAGAGGCAATACCAGGCATCAGCCAGCCCTGAGCTCCCGCACGCTGTTGCTCGTGGGGAACAGACACGTGCCACCACTCACGCCCTGCTCCTCCAAGGCAACCCAATACGATGCATGTGGATCTGCAGGCAGCCTCTGCACAAACCGGAGCACCCACAGGAGAAAGAATAAACCGTGCTATGCTCACACACTGGGCCTTTGACAGCAGGGGAGGACCAGCACAGCCACGCAAGGAAAGCAGGTGCATTGCGCCCACACAGCGCTCAAAGGTTGGCTCAACATGAAGCGAAGAACAAGCCAAAGCCATCGCTGGTGAAAGTCAAGACCGTGGTTACCTTTGGGGGACATTCGGTGGGAGTCAGTAGGAGGTAGGAAGCACGGTAAGGTTCCATTTCTTCATCCAGGTGGTGGTTCCAAGAATGGGTTCGCTGAGTGAAAGATATGGAAGATCAGCTGAAAGTAGTGGCCTAGGATGTTCCAAACGTCCACCGCGTGCCACACAAAAATGCAGCTCTGTGTGGCCCCCTAACGCCCAAGAGAAGCAAGGAAGCCCCACCCATCTGAGTGCGGAATCAGGAAAGAGCATTCAGACACCCCAGGAGCTACCGCCACACCCTCCTCGCCTCCAGCTGTTCATCTGGGGGAGTCCACATCACCTTCCTAAACATAATTGGCCACAAGACACTGAATGCAGAAGCGGCTGGAAGAATAAAGATCTTGCACTAAGCCAATGCCACCCTTCTCCACAGTGTTGTTCTGAAAATGTACGTATTGTTTCCATGAAAGTTATGAGTACGTTAATCTGTACTAATTTATTGTCTTTAAGTGAATCAATCACCTCTGAGATGCTCGGATTTGGTTTGGATTCCTTAATGTTTGTTTTGAGAGAGAGACAAAGGACACGTGAAGGAGAGGGGCAGAGGGAGAGGGACACAGAGAATCTGAGACAAGTCCAGGCTGGCAGCTGGCAGCACAGAGCCCCACATGGGGCTCTAAACCATCAACTGTGAGATCACCACCTGAGCCAGAGTCAGACCCTTAACACAGAGAGCCACCCAGGTGCCTGCTTCAATTCTCGGTTTAACCTCACCACAGAAGAGATCAAGAGACACAACCCCCACACTCGAAGGCTCTCTGGGGCCCTCAAAACTCCCCTGATGTCCAAGTGTCCCAACACCACCGAGTCTGAGAAACACTGACCCAGGGAACAAAGGGCACTCTCTCCTTCTTCTCGTCAACTTCCCAATTTCTATAGGGTTTCCCCAGCTCACCAGACTCTCTAGGGCCTGGCCCACAGGACGCAAGGGCCTAAGGCGGCCTTTGTTCGTGGCAGCCGCCTCGGGGGACAGAACGTGTGCGGCCTGTGCGGCGTCAGGGGACGGACAAGGCGGGAAGGTCTCTGACACCCTCTGCGAGGGCGGGCGGCATACTCCTTACACGACAGCCGCGGCTGAGGCGGGCACCCGGAGAACCTCCCAGAAGCCACTATCGGCAGGGAGAAGGGCCCTTACCGCCTGCCGAGCGGTTAAGCCAGCACTGCCACGGGAGGCGCCCCCACACACACCCCGCCGCCACAGAGCGGCCACCACGACTCAGGGGAGCCTGCGGGCGTCCACACGGACAGGCCGGCCTTTCGCCCGAGGGTGGCCAAATGCCGTCCACCAAGTGAGCAGAACCAGGGCGCCCCGAGCCTCCCGGCCTCCCACGGCTGGCACTGGGGCCTCTGCGGGAGTCCGAGCGGCGCTGGGTCCACCAGAACTCACCTGCCTCGATCGGGACGGTCTTCCAAGAAACAGGGGCCCCACGACGACATCCTCGTAGGTGGAAGACTTCTAGCAAGGGAGAAGCCGGATGCTCAGAAGAGCACCTCCCTCGCCCTCCACAGCGCATGCGGGCTCCTACCGCCGGCAAGAGCCGCCGGCCTCCGGCCCACCTCTCCGCCTGGCAAATGCGCTGTGGCGCCAGCACCAACGGAAACTACTGCGTCAGGGCGGAAAGACCACCGGGTGGGACGCTGCACCGCAGAGACTCCTCAACACGCACCCTCCCGGACGCACTGGGGTACAACGTCAGAGGCGAACCCGATCTCAGCTGCGGACCTTGGGCGATGCACACACATCAGCACAGGTTTGGGGCTGTGACAAAGGCCTCGCCCTGGCGGGGGGTTTGGATACCTGCTCAGGGGAGAGGCCGTGCCTCAGTAAGGGCAGGTATGTGTGTGAAATCTCTGGAGCTTCCTGTCACATTTGCTAAAACTGCTCTAGAAAAGTAGCCAAGAAGCCAAAACCACCCCCAAAAATATGCATGGGCGGGCCTCTGTGCAATCATAACCCAAGTCTGTGCTCTTTCCAAGCCCCTCCCCCACCCCCCTCCTCGGCCACCGACAGGGGCTCGGGAGCCTGTAAGAGCCCCAATGACGCTGATGGGCCATGTTTGGGCCCGCTTCGGGACACCCTGAGCTACGTTGGAGCCGCGCTGCTCCTGATTGTCCATGTTTCCCAAAGCGCGAGACCCCCCACCCCTTGTCGCTTTTGGAGGACACACTGTGTCCCAGCAAAGCAGCAGTGCTGACTGCCCACCCACAGGCACACTCTGATCCGTGTGAGGTGGCATCTCAGTGTGGTTTTGATTTGTAGTCCCCTGATGAGGAGTGACTATGAGCATCTTTTCTTTTTTCTTGTATTCAATATAATTTATTGTCAAATTGGTTTCCATTCAACACCCAGTGCTCATCCCCACAGGTGCCCTCCTCAATGGCCATCACCCGCTTTCCCCTCTCCCCCAACCCCATCAACCCTCAGTTTGTTTCAGTATTTAAGAGTCTCTTCTGGTATGCCTCCTTCCCTCTCTGCAACTCGTTTCCCCCTTTCCCCTCCCCTCTGGTCTCCTGTGAAGTTTCTCAGGATCCACATATGAATGAAAACATATGGTATCTGTCTTCCTCTGCCTGACTTATTTCACTTGGCAGAACACCCTGCAGTTCCTTCCACGTTGCTACAAATGGCCAGACTTCATCTTTTCTCATTGCCAAGTAGTATTCCATTGTATATAGAAACCTCGTCTTCTTTATCCATTTGTCCATTGACGGGCATTTAGGCTCTTTCCATCATGTGGCTATTGTTGAAAACGCTGCTATAAACATTGGGGTACGAGTCCCCTGTGCATCAGCACTCCTGAATCCCCTGAATTCTAGCAGTGCTATTGCTGCGTCATAGGGTAGATCTATTTTTAATATGGTGAGGAGCCTCCACACTGTTTCCAGAGTGGCTGCACCAGTTTTTCTTCCCACCAACAATGCAAGAGGGTTCCTGTTTCTCCCCATCCTCTTCAGCATCTATAGTGTCCTGATTTATTCATTTCCACCACTCTGACCGATGTGAAGCGGAATCTCAGTGTGGTTTTGATTTGTATTTCTCTGATGAGGAGTGACGCTGAGTATCTTGTCATATGTCTCTTGGTCATCTGGATGTCTTCTTTGGAAAAGTACCTTTTCATGTCTTCTGCCCATTTCATCACCCGATTATTTGTTTTCAGGTGTGGCGCTTGGTGAGTTCTTTATAGGTGTTTGGATACTAGCCCTGTGTCTGATACGTCATTTGTAAATATCTTTTCCCATTTCATCTGTTGTCTTTTTGTTATGTTGCTTGTTTCCTTTGCAGTGCAGAAGGTTTTTATCTTGATGAAGTCCCTACAGTTCATTTTTGCTTTTCATTCCCTTGCCGTTGGAGACGTGTCATGTAAGAAATTGCCACAGCTGAGGTCGGAGAGGTTTTGTCCTGCTTTCTCCTCTCGGGTTTTAAAGGTTTCGTGTCTCACATTCAGGTCCTTTATCCATTTTGAGTTTATTTTTGTGTATGCTGTAAGAAAGTGATCTAGTTTCATTCTTCTGCATGTCGCTGTCCAGTTCTCCCAGCACCAGTGGTTAAAGAGTCTGGTTTTTTTCCATTGGATACTCTTTCATGCTTTGTGGAAGATTAGTGGGCCATACATTTGTGGGTCTGAATCTGGGTTCTCTATTCTGTTCCATTGGCCTATGTGTCTGTTTGTGTCCCCATTCCATACTGTCTTGATGATTACAGGTTTGTAGCTGAGGCTACATTCTGGGACTGTGATGCCTCCTGCTTTGGTTTTCTTCTTGAATACTACTTTGTATATTCGGGGTCTTTTGTGCTTCCATACACATGTTAGCATTATTTGTTCTAGCTTTGGAAAGAATGGTGGCACGATTTTGATGGGGATTGCATTGAAGGTGTAGATTGCTTTGGGTGGTATTGACATTTTAACAATATTCCTTCTTCGAATCCATGAACATGGAATGTTTTCCCATTTCTTTTTCTCTTCTTCAATTTCCTTCATAACCCTTGTATAGTTTTCAGCATACAGAACTTTTATATCTTTGGATTGGTTCATTCGTATTTTTAGGTTATTGATAGGTATTTTATGGTCCTGGTGCAACTATGAACGTGATCAGTTTCTTTACTTCTCTTTCTGTTTCGTCGGTATTGGTATATTAAAATGCAATGGGTTTATGTACATTGATTTGTACCCTGTGAGTTTGCTGAATTGATGTATCAGTTCAAGGAGACTTTTGGTGGATTCTGTCAGGTTTTCCAGGTAGAGTACAATATGGTCTGTGCAGAGTGAACGTTTGACTTCATCTTTGCCATTGTGATGCCATTTATTTCATTTTGTTGTCTGATTGCTGGTTCTAGGAATTGCCAAACTATGTTCAACAACAGTGGTGACAGTGGACATGCCTGTCATGTTCCTGATCTCAGGGGGAAAGTTTTCAGTTTATCCCCAGGAGAATTATATTAGCTGTGGGCTTGTATCATACGTGGCTTTTATGATGTTTTCATATGTTACTTCTATTCTGACTTTCTTGAGGGTTTTTATTAAGAAAGGATGCTGTGTTTTTTCAAATGCTTTCTCTGCCTGTATTGACAGGGTCATGTGGTTCTTACCTGTGATTTTCTTAATGTGATGTATCCTATTGGTTGATTTGCAAATATTGAAGCAGCCCTATAGCCCAGATAGGAATCCTACTTGATCATGGTGAAAAATTCTTTTCATATGCTGTGCGTTTGATTTGCCAGTATCTTGTTGAGAATTTTTGTATTCTCATTCATCAGGCATATTGTCTTGTAGTCGTCTTTTTTTTTCTTTCTTTTTTTTTATTTTTTTTTTTGCTGGGTCTCTGTCTGGTTTGGGAATCAAAGTAACGCTGGCTTCGTAGAATGAGTCTGGAAGTTTTCCTTCCATTTCTATTCTGTGGAACAGCTTGAGAAGCATAGATATTAACTGCTTTAGATGTCTGATGGAATTCCCCAGGGAAGCATGTGGTCCAGAAAATGAGATAAATCTTAGGATGCAATGACTAGGACAACTCCCTGGCAAGCTGATGGTCTCAGGAATAAGATATGGATGGATATGAAACACATAAGTGTACGGCAAAGGGAAGCCTCCGTCATCTACCGTGGGAACCCAAAGGCAAGATGCCTGTGTTATTACCTTAGAAGTGAGGGAAAGCTTCTGGAGTTCACTGTTTTCCCTTGCCATCCTATCAGTGGATAGAGAAGACAGTGATTCCAAGGTAACAGGCTTGTGCTGCAGGCTAAGCTCAAATGTTTGGAACAGGGCTTGGATGCAGTAGTTCGTGAATGGTCTCTTTCTGTGCTAAGCAGGTCCTCGAGAATACTGCCCATGGTGAACCAAGTGTTCCTCAGAGTAAAAGCATCTTTAATGGCCAGGGAGGGAAACAAGTTGGCTAGCCATCATTTCTTCTATCAGCCACCCACACACCAAGTACTCTCAGGAAGGCAATCCTTCCTTTGGGATCTCAGAAACTGATTGCTCTTGGTTAGCACAGACCAGATTCAGAGCTGGTTAGGAGTCGCCAGCACTCACTATGCAGGGGACAGTCTCATTGTCCTTGCCTGAGACCAGAGACATGGTTATCATTATGGCCAGGGAAATCAGAAAGGCTAGAAACAGGGCCAAAGTGTTTCAGTTCAGCAAATTATGGAATCAAGCTGGGACAGAAATGTCTACCTCCACATTCCTCTTATCCCAGAAGGCAGGATAGCTCCCTTCCAATATCGGTGACCCTGACTCCACATGAGCATTGCTGCTGGGCACTTTGAAATCCCCTGGGCTTACCTTTGTCCACATAGTGCTCAAAGGCAATTGTTGAGGGACCCTGTGGCCCAAGGGATCTCGCGGTGACAAGAATATGGTCTGACACCCCAGTTAAAAGTAGAAAAAATGGCTCTGAGATACTGTCCCTGAGTGGACAACAGGGAGAACTTTGTTGGAAAAGAGCAACAGGATGGAGAATGATACAGAGAAGGCCAAAGTTCTTTCTTAACACAAGAGAATGTGATAAATCAAACAATGATGCGACGAGCACAATCTCCTGATAGGATGGTTGCCTCAGGAGTAAGAACCATGTGTGGGCTAGGACCAAGGGAAACCTCCTGCAGTGTTTCTCCAGAAAGGGGTGAAAAGTTCCTGGCACTGGCTTTTGTTGCCCTGTCTTTTGAAGCCAGTAGTGAAACCTAGTTACCAGATTCTGACTTGCGGCTAACCCTCAGGTATTTGGAGAATGGTTCTGCTGCACCAGTCCTTGAGTGGGCTCGGTCCAGTACGTAGCAGATCCTGAAGAATATTGCCAATGGATGAAGTGTTTGCTCTGCATGGTGAAGGCATCTGTATCCTCCAGTGGTAGGAGTTCTGCTGAAGAACTGATGAAGATTGGGGGCGATGGTGGGGGTGGTCCAGAGCCCAAGACCAAGAAAGATCTCCTGAAGACATCTTTCATACAAAAAAGGTGATTTTATTAAATGATGGGGACAGAAACCACATGCAAGAAAATCTGCACTGGGGTCCTGACAGGTAACTTATTATTACACACCATCAGGTTGGCAGGGTGTCACGGATAGGGTAAGTCTCTAAGCAGGGTGGGAAGCAAGTTTTCAGCACCTTGAGGGACTAGGTGTGCCTAAGGAAATGCCCTTCATTACCATTTAAGAAAACCCAAGTCATGAGACCCATTCAATGTATATGGGGCGGGTGCATAAGCTTGGAGGAATACTGCCAGCATATGCCTTGGGGCAGTTGAAATAAAAGAAGTGGACTTGCAGGGTCTTCAAGGTTGGGATAATGTTAGGCTTAGGTTGTGTTTTGCCCCTAGCAAAGGGTCATCACCATCACCGAGCAGCTAAGCTCCTAGAGGGATGTCACTCTATCCATTTCAGGGATTGTCAGTGGGCTATAAGCAGTAAGGGAATTTAATTTTCATTTGCTGTAGCATCACACATTACCATGACAAGTGCTTAAGGCCCTTTTCTCTGTACTTGGGTGGTCAAGACTGTCCAAGGAATAACAATCATATTCCACCCAGGGTGGGAGGAGGGGTTGGCTTGTGCTTTACCCCTCAGCCTGCCTTATGCTCCCTCATCGTATCCTCCCAGAATAATGTCAACCCTGAAACCTTGAAGATGGATGAAGGTGGAAGGTCTCATCTTCTGTAGCTTCTTTGTGCTGAGTAGGGGCATAGAGTCATCCCTAACTATATGGGTCTTTATTGGTCTCTTGGGGAACGTACAGAGGAGTTACAAAGGCGGTGGCGGCTGGATCCAAGGTGGGCCTTCTTGAGTAGAAAGGCTCATCGTTTGGCTTCAAGCAAGTGTAGTGATGGAGTCGGCACCAGGCAGAGAGGCATGGGAGAAACGAGCACAACAGAGTTAGGAAAACAAGAGAGAAGTGCTTTGGTAGTTGACAGACATGCTCCAGTCCAGGAGTGTAGCCAGTCATTAGGGGAAAGAGAGGCATTGTTGAAAGCACCAGTTGAAGTGTGCATGTCACTCAGAAATCCAGAAATCCCTCGGTGGTAATCTGGAATGTATACGCAGCATTTTGTCAGAGCACATTCCAAACCCAGTGTCTACCAGTGCTGCCAGTGAAGATTTCAGATGTGAGGCTTGAGTATCCTCAGATGGAAGTGGGAACAGGCAGCAGGAATCCGATTGGTCTTTCCAGTTGGGAACTCAAATGTCTGCAGTGATCCTTTGAATGGCCCATCGTAAGAAGGACCTGTTAGTATGAATTGAGAAAGGAAAGTGAAAAAGAAAGGTGCGACCATCCTAAGAGAGGCTTGAGGTCTCCTACAGGTTCCCCGGAATAAGAAGGCACATTAATTTGCCCCCTGACTTCCTGTAAAGGGGGTAGAGGTTTTGTTTCCATACGGGAACCCATGAAGATTGCCCCTCTAAATGACTGCATTAGGAAGACATAATACGATGCGGTAAGGGCCATTTATTTCAGGGTTAAATCCCCTGTTGCATGAGACTTTCCATCCTTTGAATAAACTAGGTCTTGGGGGTTTATATGGGGTAAGTTTCGAGTAACTGTCAGATCAGGTGTAGGGAGGACACGGTTTGCATACTTCGAGATTTATAAATTAACTCAGCTTCAAGTGGATACTACAGCACTGTCTATTGATAGGTCTAGAGTGAGAAAAGATCTTGTGTACAGTTGTTGGGGAAACCCATCCCATTTTCAAGCTGTTTAAGGATTATACCCAGGGGGTCCTATTACTATGCCCACAGGAGAACAACAAGGTTGTCCATACCTGTGCTATTGTGACAGGATCTCTCAAGGTTACCTCACGTTGTCTAGTTTAGGCAAACATTTGAAGACAACTAGGATTTAACATCGATAACGTGCATTGCTGAAGTGTAGTTTTTCTCTGTAAAAACCCTCTTTGCCTGTGATACCCAAATCCAGACTAATTCATCTGCAAACGAGGCCACTCTTGACAAACTTGGCCTCATTATTTCCATAAGCTCTGCAAGAAGAGTCATTGATCCTAAGGATCTTTGAAAGTGTGCTTTACTTTACTGGAATCCCTTCTAAGGAATCTCCAGACTGAAGCTTTGTAGCTTCTCCAGGCCGGAAGGCAAACCAAGTACTTCCTTTCAGATGGGCCTGCAATACCTGTGGAATTGGGTGAATTCCTCTTCACGAGGTCCCCAAGATATCCTGAGGTTCCTGTGCCCCTCCCCCACTCCTTCTCTCTCTCTCTCTCTCTCTCTTCATAAAGGATAAACATAACAAAATCTTCTCTCATGACACCTGTTTCATATCGTAGGAGATTCACAAAATAAATACTTTTAGGACAAATACAGGGATTTGCAATCTTTCAGATTCCTACTAAAAAGGGTAAGTATTTCGAGAACTCAAAAGCTATATTCAAACTGAACCAGAATTAGGAAGAGGGGCCTAAATGAATTGAGGAAGATTATAGTTTTGTGAGTCTTGCTGGAAATCTTGCTGCTTCTCTAATGTTTGCTGTTCCAGATGAAGGAAACGTTCTCTGCTCTTCAGGTATCTCCAATATGCAGAGATGTCACCAACTATTCACTTGTCAACTGAGGCCTTGACCTTCCCTCTGTACCTAAATCTTCTGAAATTCAAACACTCTCTGTGAGTATTCTTCCTTTCATGGCCATTACAGGTATTTGCCTACGTGCGTAAGAATCTCTTGCTTGTAACAGGACACCATTGGAAATACTGGTTACTTTCCTATGGCGTTGACTGGAATGTCCTATTTGAGAGACATGCATAGACTCAGAAATGGCACTACAGCTTCGAGGAACTAAGGTTGACGTGATGTAACATGGAGCCATTAAAGCCCCTTGGAAATGTTTTCCGGATACCTGGTTCCCAGAGTTCCCAGCAGCCTCACCAGGTGAGTAAAGAGTGTCCCTTCCTGGCAGGCACAGGAACCCTAGGATATCTTGGGGACCTCGTGAAGAGGAATTCGCCCAATTCCACTGGTATTACAGGCCCATCTGACAGGAAGTCCTTGGTTTGGCTTCTGGCCTGGAGAGGCTACCAAAGTTCAGTCTGGAGATTCCTTAGAAGGGATTCCAGTAAAGTAAAGCACGCTTTCAAAGATCCTTAGGATCAATGACTCTTCTTGCAGAGCTTATGGAAATAATGAGGCCAAGTTTGTCAAGAGTGCCCTTTTTTGCAAATGAATTAGTCTGGATTTGGGTATCACAGGCAAAGAGGGTTTTTAGACAGAAAAACTACATTTCAGCAATGCAGATTATCAATGTTAAATCCTACTTGTCTTCAAATGTTTGCCTAAACTAGACAACGTGAGGAAACCTTGAGAGATCCTGTCACAATAGCACAGGTATGGACAACCTTGTTCTCCTGTGGGCATAGTAATAGGACCCCCCGGGTATAATCCTTAAACAGCTTGAAAATGGGATGGGTTTCCCCAACCACTGTACACAAGATCTTTTCTCACTCTAGACCTATCAATAGACAGTGCTGTAGTATCCACTTGAAGCTGAGTTAATTTATAAATCTCGAAGTATGCAAACCGTGTCCTCCCTACACCTGATCTGACAGTTACTCGAAACTCACCCCATATAAATCCCCAGACCTAATTGTTCAAAGGATGGAAAGTCTCATGCAACAGGGGATTTAACCCTGAAATAAATGGCCCTTACCGCATCGTATTATGTCTTCCTACTGCAGTCATTTAGAGGGGCAATTTTCATGGGCTCCCGTATCGAAATAAAACCTCTACCCGCTTTACAGTTAGTCAGTGGGCAAACTAATGTGCCTTTTATTCCGGGGAACCTGTAGGAGACCTCAAGCCTCTCTTAGGATGGTCGCACCTTTCTTTTTCACTTTCCTTTCTCAATTCATACTAACAGGTCCTTCTTACGATGGGCCATTCAAAGGATCACTGCAGACATTCGAGTTCCCAACTGGAAAGACCAATCGGATTCCTGCTGCCTGTTCCCACTTCCATCTGAGGATACTTCAAGCCTCACATCTGAAATCTTCACTGGCAGCACTGGTAGACACTGGGTTTGGAATGTGCTCTGACAAAATGCTGTGTATACATTCCAGATTACCACCGAGGGATTTCTGGATTTCTGACCGACATGCATACTTCAACTGGCGCTTTCAACAATGCCTCTCTTTCCCCTAATGACTGGCTACACTCCTGGACTGGAGCATGTCTGTCAACTACCAAAGCACTTCTCTCATGTTTTCCTAACTCTGTTGTGCTCGTTTCTCCCATGCCTCTCTGCCTGGTGCCGACTCCATCACTACACTTGCTGAAGCCAAACGATGAGCCTTTCTACTCAAGAAGGCCCACTTTGGATTCAGCCGCCGCCGCCTTTGTAACTCCTCTGTACGTTTCCCAAGAGACCAATAAGGACCCATATAGGTAGGGACGACTCTATGCCCCTACTCAGCACAAAGAAGCTACAGAAGATGAGACCTTCCACCTTCATCCATCTTCAAGGTTTCAGGGTTGACATTATTCTGGGAGGATACGATGAGGGAGCATAAGGCAGGCTGAGGGGTAAAGCACAAGCCAGCCCCTCCTCCCACCCTGGGTGGAATATGATTGTTATTCCTTGGACAGTCTTGACCACCCAAGTACAGAGAAAAGGGCCTTAAGCACTTGTCATGGTAATGTGTGATGCTACGGCAAATGAAAATTAAATTCCCTTACTGCTTATAGCCCACTGACAATCCCTGAAATGGATAGAGTGACATCCCTCTAGGAGCTTAGCTGCTCGGTGATGGTGATGACCCTTTGCTAGGGGCAAAACACAACCTAAGCCTAACATTATCCCAACCTTGAGGACCCTGCAAGTCAACTTCTTTTATTTCAACTGCCCCAAGGCATATGCTGGCAGTATTCCTCCAAGCTTATGCACCCGCCCCATATACATTGAATGGGTCTCATGACTTGGGTTTTATTATGTGGTAATGAAGGGCATTTCCTTAGGCACACCTAGCCCCTCAAGGTGCTGAAAAATTGCTTCCCCCTAACCCTAACCCTATCCTTGACACCCTGCCAACCTGATGGTGTGTAATAATGAGTTACCCGTCAGGACCCCAGTGCAGATTTTCTTGCATGTGGTTTCTGTCCCCATCGTTTAATAATATCACCTTTTTTGTATGAAAGATGTCTTCAGGAGACCTTTCTTGGTCTTGGGCTCTGGATCACCCCCACCATCGCCCCCATTCTTCATCAGTTCGTCAGCAGAACTCCAAACGCTGGAGGATACAGATGCTTTCACCATGCAGAGCAGACACTTCATCCACTGGCAATAATCTTCAGGATCTGCTACGTGCCAGACACAGCCCACTCAAGGACTGGTGCAGCAGAACCATTCTCCAAATACCTGAGGGTTAGCCCCAAGCTAGAATGTGCTAAACTGGGTGTCAATTCTGGCTTCAAAGGACAGGGCAACAAAAGCCAGTGCCAGGAACTTTTCACCCCTTTCTGGAGAAACACTGCAGGAGGTTTCCCTTGGTCCTAGCCCACACATGGTTCTTACTCCTGAGGCAACCATCCTATCAGGAGATTGTGCTCGTCGCATCATTGTTTGATTTATCGCATTCTCTCGTGTTAAGAAAGAACTTTGGCCTTCTCTGTATCATTCTCCATCCTGTTGCTCTTTTCCCACAAAGTTCTCTCTGTTGTCCATTCAGGGACAGTATCTCAGAGCCATTTTTTCTACTTTTAACTGGGGTGTCAGACCATATTCTTGTCACCGTGAGATCCCTTGGGCCACAGGGTCCCTCAACAATTGCCTTTCAGCACTATGTGGACAAAGGTAAGCCCAGGGGATTTCAAAGTGCCCAGCAGCAATGCTCATGTGGAGTCAGGGTCACCGATATTGGGAAGGGAGCTATCCTCCCTTCTGGGATAAGAGGAATGTGGGGGTAGACATTTCTGTCCCAGCTTGATTCCATAATTTGCTGAACTGAAACACTTTGGCCCGTTTCTAGCCTTTCTGATTTCCCTGGCCATAATGGTAACCATGTCTCTGGTCTCAGGCAAGGACAATGAGACTGTCCCCTGCATAGTGAGTGCTGGCGACTCCTAACCAGCTCTGAATCTGGTCTGTGCTAACCAAGAGCAATCAGTTTCTGAGATCCCAAAGGAAGGATTGCCTTCCTGAGAGTACTTGGTGTGTGGGTGGCTGATAGAAGAAATGATGGCTAGCCAACTTGTTTCCCTCCCTGGCCATTAAAGATGCTTTTACTCTGAGGAACACTTGGTTCACCATGGGCAGTATTCTCGAGGACCTGCTTAGCACAGAAAGAGACCATTCACGAACTACTGCATCCAAGCCCTGTTCCAAACATTTGAGCTTAGCCTGCAGCACAAGCCTGTTACCTTGGGATCACTGTCTTCTCTATCCACTGATAGGATGGCAAGGGAAAACAGTGAACTCCAGAAGCATTCCCTCTGTTTCTGAAGTAAGAACACAGGCATCTTGCCTTTGGGTTCCCATGGTAGTCGACAGCGGCTTCCCTTTGCCCTACTCATATGTGTTTCATATCTATCCATATCTTATTCCTGAGACCATCAGTTTGCCAGGGAGTTGTCCTAGTCATTGCATCCTAAGATTTATCTCATTTTCTGGACCACATGCTTCCCTGGGGAATTCCATCAGACATCTAAAGCAGTTAATATCTATGCTTCTCAAGCTGTTCCACAGAAAAGAAATGGAAGGAAAACTTCCAGACTCATTGTACAAAGCCAGCTTTACTTTGATTCCCAAACCAGACAGAGACCCAGCAAAAAAAAAAAAAAAGTAAAAGAAGAAAAAAAAGAAAAAGAAAAGACGACTACAAGACAATATGCCTGATGAATGAGAATACAAAAATTCTCAACAAGATACTGGCAAATTAAACGCACAACATTTGAAAAGAATTTTTCACCATGATCAGGTAGGATTCCTATCTGGGCTATAGCGCTGGTTCAATATTTGCAAATCAATCAATAGGATACATCACGTTAAGAAAATCACAGGTAAGAACCACATGACCCTGTCAATACAGGCAGAGAAAGCATTTGAAAAAACACAGCATCCTTTCTTAATAAAAACCCTCAAGAAAGTTGGAATAGAAGGAACATATGTAAACATTATCAAAGCCACGTATGATGATACAAGCCCACAGCTAATATAATTCTCCTGGGGATAAACTGAAAACTTTCCCCCTGAGATCAGGAACATGACAGGCATGTCCACTGTCACCACTGTTGTTGAACATAGTTTGGCAATTCCTAGAACCAGCAATCAGACAACAAAATGAAATAAATGGTATCACAATGGCAAAGATGAAGCCAAACGTTCACTCTTTACAGACCACATGATACTCTACATGGAAAACCTGACAGAATCCACCAAAAGTCTCCTCGAACTGATATATCAGTGCAGCAAAGTCGCAGGGTACAAAAGCAATGTACAGAAACCCATTGCATTTTGATATACCAATAACAAACACAAAGAGAAGTAAGGAAACTGATCACGTTCATAGTTGCACCAGGACCATAAAATATCTATCAATAACCTAAAAATACGAATGAACCTATCCAAAGATATAAAAGATGTGTGTGCTGAAAACTATAGAAGGTTTATGAAGTAAATTGAGGAAGACACAAAGAATGGGAAAACTTTCCATGTTCATGGATTCGAAGAATGAATATTGTTAAAATGTCAATACCACCCAAAGCAATCTACACCTTCAATGCAATCCCCATCAAAATCGTGCCACCATTCTTTCCAAAGCTAGAACAAATAATGCTAACATGTGTATGGAAGCACCAAAGACCCCGAATATACAAAGTAATATTCGAGAAGAAAACCAAAGCAGGAGGCATCACAGTCCCAGAATGTAGCCTCAGCTACAAACCTGTTATCATCAAGACAGTGTGGCATGGGCACACAAACAGACACATAGGCCAATGGAACAGAATAGAGAACCCAGATTCAGACCCACAAATGTATGGCCCGGCCCACTAATCTTCCACAAAGCATGAAAGAGTATCCAGTGGAAAAAAACCAGACTCTTTAACCACTGGTGCTGGGAGAACTGGACAGCAACATGCAGAAGAATGAAACTAGATCGCTTTCTTACAGCATACACAAAAATAAACTCAAAATGGATAAAGGACCTGAATGTGAGACACGAAACCTTTAAAACCCGAGAGGAGAAAGCAGGACAAAACCTCTCCGACCTCAGCTGTGGCAATTTCTTACATGACACATCTCCCAAGGCAATGGAATTAAAAGCAAAAATGAACTATTGGGACCTACTCAAGATAAACACCCTCTGCACCAAAGTAAACAAGCAACAAAACAAAAAGACAACACATGAAATGGGAAAAGATATTTGCAAATGACATATCAGACACAGGGCTAGTATCCAAACACCTATAAAGAGCTCACCAAACGCCACACCTGAAAACAAATATTCGGGCGATGAAATGGGCAGAAGACATGAATAGGTACTTTTCGAAAGAAGACATCCAGATGACCAAGAGACATATGACAAGATACTCAGCGTCACTCCTCATCAGAGAAATACAAATCTAAACCACACTGAGATTCCACTTCACATCAGTCGGAGTGGCGGAAATGAACAAATCAGGACAAAATAGATGCTGAAGAGGATAGGAGAAACAGGAACCCTCTTGCATTGTTGGTGGGAAGAAAAACTGGTGCATCCACTCTGGAAAGAGTGTGGAAGCTCCTCACCATATTAAAAATAGATCTACCCTATGACGCAGCAATAGCACTGCTAGAATTCAGGGGATTCAGGAGTGCTGATGCACAGGGGACTCGTACCCCAATGTTTATAGCAGCGTTTTCAACAATAGCCACATGATGGAAAGAGCCTAAATGCCCGTCGATGGACAAATGGATAAAGAAGACGAGGTTTCTATATACAATGGAATACTACTTGGCAATGAGAAAAGATGAAATCTGGCCATTTGTAGCAACGTGGAAGGAACTGCAGGGTGTTCTGCCAAGTGAAATAAGTCAGGCAGAGAAAGACAGATACCATATGTTTTCATTCATATGTGGATCCTGAGAAACTTCACAGGAAACCAGAGGGGAGGGGAAAGGGGGAAACGAGTTGCAGAGAGGGAAGGAGGCATACCAGAAGAGACTCTTAAATACTGAAACAAACTGAGGGTTGATGGGGTTGGGGGAGAGGGGAAAGCGGGTGATGGCCATTGAGGAGGGCACCTGTGGGGATGAGCACTGGGTGTTGAATGGAAACCAATTTGACAATAAATTATATTGAATACAAGAAAAAAGAAAAGATGCTCATAGTCACTCCTCATCAGGGGACTACAAATCAAAACCACACTGAGATGCCACCTCACACGGATCAGAGTGTGCCTGTGGGTGGGCAGTCAGCACTGCTGCTTTGCTGGGACACAGTGTGTCCTCCAAAAGCGACAAGGGGTGGGGGGTCTCGCGCTTTGGGAAACATGGACAATCAGGAGCAGCGCGGCTCCAACGTAGCTCAGGGTGTCCCGAAGCGGGCCCAAACATGGCCCATCAGCGTCATTGGGGCTCTTACAGGCTCCCGAGCCCCTGTCGGTGGCCGAGGAGGGGGGTGGGGGAGGGGCTTGGAAAGAGCACAGACTTGGGTTATGATTGCACAGAGGCCCGCCCATGCATATTTTTGGGGGTGGTTTTGGCTTCTTGGCTACTTTTCTAGAGCAGTTTTAGCAAATGTGACAGGAAGCTCCAGAGATTTCACACACATACCTGCCCTTACTGAGGCACGGCCTCTCCCCTGAGCAGGTATCCAAACCCCCCGCCAGGGCGAGGCCTTTGTCACAGCCCCAAACCTGTGCTGATGTGTGTGCATCGCCCAAGGTCCGCAGCTGAGATCGGGTTCGCCTCTGACGTTGTACCCCAGTGCGTCCGGGAGGGTGCGTGTTGAGGAGTCTCTGCGGTGCAGCGTCCCACCCGGTGGTCTTTCCGCCCTGACGCAGTAGTTTCCGTTGGTGCTGGCGCCACAGCGCATTTGCCAGGCGGAGAGGTGGGCCGGAGGCCGGCGGCTCTTGCCGGCGGTGGGAGCCCGCATGCGCTGTGGAGGGCGAGGGAGGTGCTCTTCTGAGCATCCGGCTTCTCCCTTGCTAGAAGTCTTCCACCTACGAGGATGTCGTCGTGGGGCCCCTGTTTCTTGGAAGACCGTCCCGATCGAGGCAGGTGAGTTCTGGTGGACCCAGCGCCGCTCGGACTCCCGCAGAGGCCCCAGTGCCAGCCGTGGGAGGCCGGGAGGCTCGGGGCGCCCTGGTTCTGCTCACTTGGTGGACGGCATTTGGCCACCCTCGGGCGGAAGGCCGGCCTGTCCGTGTGGACGCCCGCAGGCTCCCGTGAGTCGAGGTGGCCGTTCTGTGGCGGCGGGGTGTGTGTGGGGGCGCCTCCCGTGGCAGTGCTGGCTTAACCGCTCGGCAGGCGGTAAGGGCCCTTCTCCCTGCCGATAGTGGCTTCTGGGAGGTTCTCCGGGTGCCCGCCTCAGCCGCGGCTGTCGTGTAAGGAGTGTGCCGCCCGCCCTCGCAGAGGGTGTCAGAGACCTTCCCGCCTTGTCTGTCCCCTGACCCCGCACAGGCCGCACACGTTCTGTCCCCCGAGGCGGCTGCCACGAACAAAGGCCGCCTTAGGCCCTTGCGTCCTGTGGGCCAGGCCCTAGAGAGTCTGGTGAGCTGGGGAAACCCTACAGAAATTGGCAAGTTGACGAGAAGAAGGGGAGAGTGCCCTTTGATCCCTGGGTCAGTGTTTCTCAGACTCGGTGGTGTCGGGACACTTGGACATCAGGGGATTATTGAGGGCCCCAGAGAGCCTTCGAGTGTGGGGGTTGTGTCTCTTGATCTCTACTGTGGTGAGGTTAAACGAGAATTGAAGCGGGCACCTGGGTGGCTCTCTGTGTTAAGGGTCCGACTCTGGCTCAGGTGGTGATCTCACAGTTGATGGTTTAGAGCCCCATGTGGGGCTCTGTGCTGCCAGCTGCCAGCCTGGACTTGTCTCAGAATCTCTGTGTCCCTCTCCCTCTGCCCCTCCCCACACGTGTCCCGTGTCTCTCTCTCAAAAACAAACATTAAGGAAACCAAACCAAATCCGAGCATCTCAGGTGTGATGAATTCACTTAAAGACAAGAAATTAGTACATATTTTTGATACCTTTCATGCCAAAAATACATACATTTTCAGAACAACACTGTGTAGAAGCATGGCATTGGCATTGGCATTGGCTTAGTGCAAGATCTTTATTCTTCCAGCCGCTTCTGCATTCAGTGTCTTGTGGCCAATTATGTTCAGGATGGTGATGTGGACACCCCCAGATGAACAGCTGGAGGCGAGGAGGGTGTGGCGGTAGCTCCTGGGGTGTCTGAATGCTCTTTCCTGATTCCGCACTCAGATGGGTGGGGCTTCCTTGCTTCTCTTGGGGGTTAGGGGCCCGCACAGAGCTGCATTTTTGTGTGGCACGCGGTGGACGTTTGGAACATCCTAGGCCACTACTTTCAGCTGATCTTCCATATCTTTCACTCAGCGAACCCATTCTTGGAACCACCACCTGGATGAAGAAATGGAACCTTACCGTGCTTCCTACCTCCTACTGACTCCCACCGAATGTCCCCCAAAGGTAACCACGGTCTTGACTTTCACCAGCGATGGCTTTGGCTTGTTCTTCGCTTCATGTTGAGCCAACCTTTGAGCGCTGTGTGGGCGCAATGCACCTGCTTTCCTTGCGTGGCTGTGCTGGTCCTCCCCTGCTGTCAAAGGCCCAGTGTGTGAGCATAGCACAGTTTATTCTTTCTCCTGTGGGTGCTCCGGTTTGTGCAGAGGCTGCCTGCAGATCCACATGCATCGTATTGGGTTGCCTTGGAGGAGCAGGGCGTGAGTGGTGGCACGTGTCTGTTCCCCACGAGCAACAGCGTGCGGGAGCTCAGGGCTGGCTGATGCCTGGTATTGCCTCTTCTCGTGTGTTAGCTGGTTGCTGGGGCTCAGGTGCTGGGAGGGATGGTGTATTCGTGGGACCCGCCCCTGTGTGTGTCTTGGCCACTTACGTGTTTCTTTTGTGAAATAATTGCCTTTTGGAAGCCACTTTGTGATTAGGTTGTGTGTTTTGGTTTTTGTTGATTTGAATGAGTTCTTTCTTTGTGTGTGGAATACATCTGTGAATGGCAGAGGTTTTCACATTCTTGTGTATGTCTGCCTTACATTCTCTGTGTTGCCTTGTGGTAAGTTTCTTTTTTTTTCTTTCCAATAGTATAACCATTTGTATGTTTCTTGCCTTGGATTGGCTAGGGCCTCCAGTACTGTGTTGAATGGAAGTGGTGAGAGTAGGTGTCCTTGTCTCCTTCCAGATACGAGGGAGAAGGGTTTCATAATTTTTTGTATACTTAATATTTTTTAAAGTTTCTTTCTTTATTGATTTTGAGAGCGTGCCTGGGAAGGGGAGTGAGAGATGGGAAAGCGAGTGGATCCCAAGCAGACTCCGCCCTGTCAGCACAGAGTCTGATGCGAGGCTTGAACTCATGAACCGTGAGATCATGGCCTGAGCTGAAATCAAGGGTCAGACGCTTCACCGACTAGAAGCCACTCAGGTGCCCCAAAGGGTTCAGTATTTTACCACTACATAGGACACCTGCCGTTGCGTACTGGTAGATAGTTGGATCAAAACATGAAAATTCTCCTCTATTTTTAGTTTGCTCTGATTTTTTAACACTCATCAAAGAAATAATAATACTAAATTTTCTGAAATGTGTTTTGTGCATTTTGGGGACAAGTGATTTGTTTCAATGTTGTGGTTTTACTTAAAACAACTTTTGCCCTTCTAGAATAATCCAAACCTGATGTCTATGCATTCTCTTTTCACTGGATTCCATTTGTAAATAGTGTGCTTTGCATTCTTGCATGTGTATTCCAGAGAGAGGTGGGTGTTCCCTCGCACCCTCTTGTGCTGTCCATGCTGGGGTTTGGGATTAAGGTCGTGCTGGCCTCCTAAAACAACGTAGGAAGAAGCACTCTTTGTGCTTTCCCAGAAGAGTTTTTGTGTGTGTTCTTTTCTTTTGGGAAGAAGTGCTAGGCCCACAGCTGGTGTAGGGTTTTCCTTGTGAGAAGGGTTTTCATTGCAGATTCCTTTCTTAAGTGGAAATAGGATTTTTCTGATTTCCCATATCTTCTTGTGTCTATTTAGATAAGGCATTTTGTTTTCTTGGAATTTGCTCAGACCTCCCAAACTTTCCAAGGAGTAAGTGTCAACTGGTTTCTAATATCCCTCCTATCTGCAGCATCTGGTGTGATATTCGCTTTAGAACTTCTTGATATTGGTACTTTGTGCTTTGTTTCTTTTTCATAGAACCAACTTGGGCTTTTTTTTTTTATTTCTGTCATTTACTATTTGTTTCCTGCAGCACTGATTTCTGCCCTTTTGTTTTCCATCTACTTGGTGATTGTTTGCTGTCCCATCTTGTAGTTCTTGAACTAAATCCTTCATTTGATTTTTAGCCTTTGTTCTTTTCCAGTATGTGTATTGTATTTATTTGCTTCTTAGTGTGTTGATTCATTTTAGAATGAGAGCATGAGCAGGGCAGAGGGGCAGAGGGAGAGAGAGAGAGAGAGACAGAGAGAGAGAGAATCTCAAGCAGGCTCCTCACTCAGTGTGGAGCCTGGCTGGGGATCAACCTTGTGGCCGTGGGAACATACCCTGAGCCAAAATCAAGAGTTGGTCACCAAGCAACTGAGCTATCCCTATGATATATGTATTCTAAAGGTATGAGTCTCCCTTTAAGCACACCTTTACCAATCTCACAAGTTTTGATAAGCTAAATGTTTATTATCTTTTATGTGAAACTAGTTTCTAACTTTCATTGTGGCATCTTTTTCTTAATTCATCACAATGTTTAGGAGCATAACACATCTTGATGTTTCGGGGGATTTTCTCGCTCTCTTTGTGCAGATTTCTAGCTTCATTCCATGAAGGTATCTGTCTCAGTGTTTTTGGGTGATTGTAACAAAATTCCATAGTCTGGCTGCCTAATAAGCACAGAAGCTTCTTTCCTATAGTTGAGGAGACTGGGAAGTTCTCAAGATCAAGGCGTCTGCAGATTCAGGGTCAGGTGAGAGTCAGCTTCCTGGTTCATCGACAGCCTGCTTCTCCCTGTCCTCAAGTGGTGGCAGGGGTGATGGTGCTCTCTCAGCCGCCCAGGACTGGTCATCACCGGAAGTCTCCCTGTCTTCATCCCATCACTGTGGGCGTGATGAATTGTTGGGGGAAATGAACTGTTAATCTAATGCAATCCCTAAATATGCCCTGCAGTATTTCAGTCCTTTCAGATGAGTTCACTTTCCTAATGGCCTGGCATATATTCGTTTTCATGAACTGTTCCTTGGCCACGTGCAAATAATGTGTATTGGGGGGGATGCAGTATTCTCTGTTTATATGTTAGATGAAGTTTCTTAATGACAGAATTCAGATTTTAGTAACCACTTTAAACCAAGTAAGGAATAGGCGAGAATGAGTTTACTAATATTACTAACAGGTATATCCAAAATATCATTTCAGTGTATAGCCAGCGTGAGAAAAACTAATGAATGATTTTGCATTCTCTTTTATCACATTGTCTTTAAAATGTGGTGTGCATTATATACTTTCCACACGTCGCACTTTGAGGAGCCGCATTGCAAGTACTTGCAATAAAGCACGTGACCGCATATTGGACAGCCCCGTCCCACTCCTTTGATTTGTCTGTTGTCGTCAGTTCTGTCAGATACTGAGAGATGTATCGTCAAGTCTCCCATAATGCTTATGGATGTGGCTCTTTTTCCTTTTCTATGTCAATTTTTCTGTATTTTGAGATTGCGTTATTAGGTATATGCAAGTTTAGAAGTGTTGTGTTCTTGGTTAATGGAACTTCCATCGTGAAATGTTCCTCTTGGTCTCTATTAGAGCTTTTTGCTATAGAGGTTACTTTCTTGGAGGGTCCCAGTGGCCACATCAGTTTTCTGTTCGGTAGGGTTTGCCTGGGGATCTTTTACTTCCACCTGTCTGTGATCTTACGTTTTAGGGTGTACGTTTGTGACCAGCGTATGCTTAGTTTCCTTCTAATGAATTTGACACTCAAACTTTTCCTTGGAGTGTTTGTGCACATGTAATGACTGATAGGTTAGTTTACACGTACCGTATTAGTAGTTTCTTGTTTGTCCCACCTGTTGTGTGTTCTTTTGGTCTCTAGCCTTCCTTTAGAAGTAGGAGAGAGTTTTTAATTGTACACTGATGTGTTAGGTAATTGGAATATATCTATTTCTAGAGGCACGTGCATTTTAAACTGACCCCTAGCGCCTGGGTGGCGCAGTCGGTTAAGCGTCCGACTTCAGCCAGGTCACGATCTCGCGGTCCGGGAGTTCGAGCCCCGCGTCAGGCTCTGGGCTGATGGCTCGGAGCCTGGAGCCTGTTTCCGATTCTGTGTCTCCCTCTCTCTCTGCCCCTCCCCCATTCATGCTCTGTCTGTCTCTGTCCCAAAAATAAATAAACGTTGAAAAAAAAAATTTAAAAATAAAAAAAAATAAACTGACCCCTGCCTGATTCAGGTCTTGTGCTGCTTCCCTGACACTGCTCTCTCCTTTTATCTTTTCTTTGTTTTAAGATTTATTTGTTTTTTGAAAGAGACATAATACAAGCGGGTGAGGGGCAGAGCAGAAAGGGAGACACAGAATCTGATGCAGGCTCCAGGCTCTCAGCCATCCGCACAGACTCTGATGCAGGGCTCCAACTCACAAAACGTGACATCGTGACCTGAGCAACGTCGGACACTCAACTGACTGAGCTACCCAGGTGCCCCTGCTCTTTTCTTTGACACTTGAAGCACACTGAACTCCTCTTCACCTTTTGTTGCCTAATATTTTTAAGTCTTAGATGGATTTTGGCGTTGTTGTCATTGTTTCGTGCACTTAATGCTTGTTAAGGTTTGTTCTCATAGTTACCCTTTCTGTTGTGACGTTGTTCTGCAAGCCTTGTTTTTTCATATTTCTGTCAGAGACTACATTTCTTCTTTGCAACGAGCTGCTTTAATATTGCTTTTAGTTTGTGTCTGTAGTTGATGTGTAGTCATGGTTTTTGTGTGTGTGTGTGTGTGTGTGTGTATGTGTGTGTGTGTTGTTTTTGTTGTTCTGTTTTTATTTTTGCTTCTGTTTTGCCTGAAAAACATCTTTCCTTTGCCTTCACTGTGAAGAATGTTTCTGTTAGGTAAAGACTTCCAGGTTGGTGGCTATTTTAGTTCACCTTTCATACATGCCATTCCATCATCTGGCTTCATTTGCTTTTCTTGAAGAGTCAGCTGGTAGTGTTGTTGTTGTCCCATGGAAGGCGGTATCTTTGTCCTCTCAAGACTGTTAACATCTTTTTGCCTGAGGTGTTCTTTGTGGAGTCACTGTCATGGTTCTTTTATCAGTTTTGGAATAGTTTTGATTCTTATCTTTGTAGGGATGTGTTAATATCCATTCTGTGTTTCCTCTACTTTGAGGGTTCCCATTGGACCTTTTTACCATATCTTCTGTGTCTTTTGGGCTTCTGTATTTTCTGGACGTTTTCTCTGTGTATGGTCTAGATATATTTTTATCTACCTATCTTTCAGTTCACTGAGTCTATTCACCTGTGTGTAGTCTGATGTGAAGCCCATAGACTGAGTTCTTAATGCTTTTAACAAGATTTTTTACACTTTTATTTATGTTGGAGAGCTAGACAGGTTGTGAGTAAGGGAAGAACAGGGAGAGAGGGAGACACAGATGCCGAAGCAGGCTCTCGGCTCTGCACTATCAGCACAGTGCCCAACACGAGGGCTCAAACTCCCGAATCATGAGATCATGACCTGAGCTAAAGTCAGATGCTTAAGCAAATGAGCCACTCAGGCACCTGGAGACCCTAATTTTAGCTCCGATAATTTGCAGTTTGAGAATCTGTTTTGAGTCTCTGAAAATTTTCCATTTGTCAAGAATGGTTTTTGGACAGTTGACTTTTGCATCCAGTAATTCCAGTCTATGTGTCTCTTCTTGGTCTGTTTCTCTTCTTTCTTCTCTGGGTCGCTATGATACAAAACCTGTTTTTTTTATGTTTATTTATTTATTTTGAGGGAGAAAGAAAGTGAGAGCAGGGGTGGGGTTAGAGAATGGGGGAGAGAGAGACACTCTTGAGCAGATGCTCTTTTCTGTCAGTAGAGAGCCCAACACAGGGCTCAAACTCACAAACGTGAGCCGAAACCAAGTGTTGGTCACTTAAACGAGTAGACTGAGCTATCCAGGTACCTCTCTGTTTTTGTTTGCTTGTTTGTTTCTTTCCTTTTCTTATTAAAAGAATATTTTTTTCGTTCATATTTGAGAGAGAGAGGGGTAGAGACAAAACTTGAGCAGGGGAGGGGGAGATAAAGTGGGAGACACAGAATCCAAAGCAGACTCCAGGCTCTTCACTGTCAGCACAGAGCCCAACACCGGACTCAAACCATAAACCATGAGATCATGACCTGAACCGAATTGGGATGCTTACCCGACTGAGTCACCCAGACATTCCTTTTCTTTTCTTTTCTTTTTCTTTTTCTTTTTCTTTTCTTTCCTTTTTTCTTTTCTTTTCTTTTCTTTTCTTTTTCTTTTCTTTTCTTTTCTTTTCTTCTCTTTCCTTTCCTTTTTTCTTCTCTTCTCTTCTCTTCTCTTCTTTCTTTCTTTTTCTTTTCTTTTTTGTTTTTAATTTTGTGTTGGACATTATGTAGAAGCATAGAGGCTCTTTGTGTGGTTGTATTTCTTCAGCATTTCATCCCACACACCTCGAGTTAGGCGTGAGTGACCTGAGACTGGGGCTCAGTCTTTGTAAGGTGCAGTGTGAGCTGGGCTCACGCTGTCCCCCACCCCCATGTAGTCCTCCAGTGTCTCCATCTTGAGGCCGGGAGTATTTCCAAGGACCCCTTCTTGGGGCTATGTCCCAAAGCCCAGTTATTTTCTCCGCAGCACAATGAGATCATTGAAGTGTCAGCTTCTCAGACAGTGCTTGTCGAGTGCCGGGCTCATTTTCTGTGCCTCCCTGTGCTGTCCAGAGCTCGGTTAGCTGCGACTTTCTGCTTGCCTTTCTGTTAGGTTTCCTTTGCAGCTCGTTGGTATCTTGCCTCCAATCCCTGAGGAAATTCAGAATCCTCACATGTCTTGAGGGAGAGAGAGGACTCTGAACATTAGAGTTGGCTCAGCGGGCTTCCCTTTTGTTGGGGTCTCAGTCCTTCCAGTTGTGACTGCCTCGGGGTCTCCTTGATGCCTTCAAACACTGCTTAAAATTGAACTCATCTTTCCTAGTTCATGATGGGTTGACTAACAGACTACTCACACGTATAAGAGCAAGCCGGAAAAGAGTGAGAAGTCATAGTGAACATTTTGGTCATCAGCATTTGTTACAGGAGAAAACGAAACCCAGTAGTCCTTGCCTAGTACCCATCGTTCTTCTAAAATGACCATCCAGTTTGCCCACGCTCAGCCAGCGTCCATGGGGTGGTGATGGTGTCAGCGTCCCAGCCCCACCCCCCTACACCACCGCTCTCTTCCCCTGTCAGGTGCCTGCCCAGGGCGGGCTTTGTGGTGCCGGGCTGGCTGTGGCAGGGCAGGCAGAGGAAGTGGATGGCTTAACTGACACTTACTCTTTGAGTGTTTGATCAGTGTTCATTGTTTTCTAATTTTCGTAATGTTTATTTACTTTTTAGAGAGACAGAGTGTGGCCAGGGTAGGGGCAGATGGAGGGACCAGAATCTGAAGCAGGCTGGGGACGGGATGCACTTCAAGCGTACAGTGCAAACCCCACAACAAGGGTTTCTGTATTGGTGCACCGGAACCATCTGCAGAGACACAAACACCCACCTTTGTGGCTCCCCTTTGTGACTCTGCACAATTGTGGTCACCAGGCTCTGGCGTCTGTGCTCCTCGGAGATGGTGGTGGAGGCACATCTGAAAGGTTGTATCTGAAAGAGTGAAGGGGTAAGAGGAAGTGTTGCTTACTTGCGCACGGTGGTTCCGGAAAGGCCTTTTCCGGAGAGGTCGCTCGGGAGCTGAGGCTGACCGAGCACTCTCCCAGCAGTCCGACTCCAGGGCCAAAGGCCGGGGTCAAGGAGGGGCTTGGCTTTGTTTTGAGCGATGGAAGGGGAAGCGGAGCCAGGTGAGGCACCAGGCAGCTGGTGTTGGGACAGAACCTACCCCGTCAGGAGTTGGGTTTTCAGATAAGGGCCTGGGGTCGTTGTGTCCTCAGGGGGAAGTACTGGCATGATGTTGTTGAATTTTTTAAAAGCTGGTGCTGGTTCTGCGTGGATAGTGGGTTGGGGGAAGAGACAAGAATGGATGCAGTGTAGACGTCATTGGGTAGAGTGGCTCCTTCTAATGCGTGGGTTGAGCTCTAAGATTCGTGCTTTAGGCAACAGGTACAAGCCCCTCACATCACCCATCACAGAAAGCACAGCACAGTGTACGTCTTTATATCCTATACACAAGTACGTAATGTTTAAAAGCAACGTGTGTAATTTTACTTGTGTGGGTACAAGGCGTACACTAAAGTATTCACCTGTTCTGGAGTGCGTGGCAGGCACTATACTAGGTGCTGAACACTGAGTATGTGCTGCAGGTACCTCGCCCAGAGACGTATGTGGTTTTACGGAGAGCAATAGAAGGGCATGGGAGTGTGTGGTTCGGTGGAATAGGGGGAACGTGTGCACAGTGCGGCTGCAGGATGGCCGTTTGGTCCCATGGGTCGGCGTGGGTCAGACTCGGGGAGGCGGTTTTCCTTGGGAGGTTCGGCTGCCCTGTGTTCTCCTTCATGCACCCCACTCTGTCTCCCAGATGCCTTTCCAAGCACCTCGTAGTGAACCTCCATCTGGGCGGACTGTGGGCTCTTTGAGTTCCACACGGGCCACTACCCTCCTCCCGACACCTGTGCCTCCTCCTGGGAACAGAGCAGCTTGCTCCCTGGTCCGGTGGTCAGAAGCCAGGGAGATGGCTTTGCCTCTTTCCTGCTCTTCCCTCTCCCTGCTGGTCCGTGGGTCCTGTGGCGTGGAGCTTGCCTGTCTCAGAGGCCATCTGTGAGGTCTCTGGAGATCTGTACCCTGTCATCACTCGGGTGGACTCGGGGAGGGGCCGAGTCCTGCGGTCTTCCCTGCGCCAGCCCCACTCACCTCGCAGCTGCTTGGCTGTGGGGCGGGGGGCGCCTCCTGCTGTGCAGAGATGCTGGCGTCCTGCCCCATCCGTGTACAATACGCCTCGCTCTCTGAGAAGACGGCCTTTCTTTCTGAATCTGTGTCCTGCCTGCTGGCCCTTAGTGCTTGGTGTTGCTGAGCAACTTGGTAACTACGTGGTTTGGGGAAACATGTTTGCCCTGTGTACAAGGACCCTCCAAACTGCTCCTATTCTGCTCCTGGGTGGCTCAGTCGGTTAAGTGACCGACTTCACCTCGGGTCATGATCTTTGTGTTGGAGAGGTAACCCCCGATTCGGGCTCTGTGCTGACAGCTCAGAGCCTGGAGTCTAGTTTGAATTCCTTGTCTCCCTCTCTCGCTGCCCCTCCCCTGCTGCTTTCTGTCTCTGTCTCTAAGAAATAAAGAATGACATTAAAAAATTAAAACGGAAAATCTATTTCTATTTGACTCTTTTCTGTTGTTCACAATGGTCGTGCTTGCTTCGTTCTTCCCCAAGGATGAGTAGAGGTGACCGTAGAACAACTTGGTGTTTGGGGTTCCACCCTGCCCACAATTGAAAATCCATGTATAACTTTTGCGTCCCCAGAACACTTAACTGTTCAAACTCTCCTGTCGTCCAGAAACCTTAGTAGAAACACAAACAGTGCATTAGCACCTGTATCTTGTATGTGTCATATGCTATATTCTTCGAGTCAAGTAAGCTAGAGAAACAGTTTTACGTTTCACAGGGAAATAGGTGCACAGCTCTGCGCTGTATTGATCCCTAAGTTTATTCTCCGTTTGTTTCTAGAATGAATTGTCTATCAGAACCCACATCAGTGCCGGCTTAGGTGACACACTACGCTGTTGTTACGCGTATCATTAGCACTATGCATCAGAAATGGGAGGAATTGGAAAGATTCCTGTGTATTTACGGGTGTCACAATTCATGCATTACCAATGAAGGGTGAATGCTTCATGATGGCCTGGTGTAATCAGTACGATTGCTTCATCATGGCCTAGGAAATACACGGGTGAATGCATGGTTACAAAGCTTGTCTAGCCTGCAGTTTTACAGCCATATTCCTAATACAGTCTGGACACATTGTGACATTACAAAAACGGCCTGTGATAGTAGGCTGAGAGGCATTTTCTCTGGGTGGGGACAGAGAGAGGCATGCTACAAGGTAATGTCACTTTTTGAAACCCATGTTATGGAATGACACGTTATTCGTTTTATGTCAGATCTTATCCCCTTATGCCCATGTGAGGATAGGCTGTCCAAGTGCACACAAGTCTCGCACACGATGTTCCTCCTGATGAACGCTTAGGTGGTGGTGACACACATGCGTCCCAGGTGGCCTGGCTGCATGCTCCCTTGATTTTCACGCACAGACGTGTGCATGGCAGGTGAAGTGATTCACTGAGAACCTTGGTGAGGATTTGCTGTCTGGAAAGTGGGGGTGGGTCCTCACAAATTGCTGATATGCAGACCTGCATGGGGTGGGGTGGACCCGCTAGATGGGGCAGTCTTGGGCCTTGGGGCCTGGCGGTATGGGGGTGGAGGCGGGCACTGTCTGTGCAGCTTTCTAGAAGGGCCTTTCTGTTCCTGGCCAAAGTTTCCATAGACGGCTGGCTGGCTTTAGTCCCAGCGGCCTTGTCATGGAAGGGTCCATGTGGGAAAGGAGCCGAGACTTTGACGGATCACTCCTGGTGGCAGCGTGCTTTCCAGCGATGCCACTTCCATGCCGCCTTCCTCGCCCTCCGTCTGCTTCGCCAGATCTCCTCTCTGTGCTGTCTTCTTCTGTGACCTCCTCTGGGCTTTTCTCTGTGCTCGTGACCTTCTGTAGGATACGCATTTTGAATCCCTGCATCCCCCAACTCTTTTTCTTTTTCTTTTTCTTTTTTTTCTTTTTGCAATATGCACAGTCTCATTCATGAGTTTCCTGATTGGCTGTGTCATAGTTCCTGGAAATCCCGCACGTCGTATGGACAGTCATCTCTAGCAGGGATTTCTTGATTGTGTTGGGCTTGATGGTTTTCCCAGAGTTTTTTGTAACGTCCCTTGGCATCTTCCTGACTTTCATAATGTTCCCTCTGTGGCGGTTCTCTTTGGTAGCTTTGACTGTCCTTCTTGTAAAGTGCCTGTGTCATGAGCCTCACAGGTCCTCGTGGCCCCTGGTCCGCAGGCTGACTTAGACCCGCTACGCTCCGGAGCGAGTGAGCCGCCAAGACACGTTTGGTGGTGACCCGTGGGGTTCTGGGTGGCCAGGACATTGTCCAATGTCAGAAGAACTTTGGAGGACAGTCCCTTGCTTTCAGCGTACTTCCTGAGTTGAGGGACAGAGCCGGGATGGAACTGGTCCAGGGCAAGGGCTCTGGTTGTGCAGCAGACCACTGGCCACTGGGACTTGTTGTCTTCAGGACACTAGGGTGAGCTTCCTACACAGGGCCAGCCACCCTGCTCACACCCCCGCCTGTATCCGCTCAGTCGGTAGCTGCTTCACCCCTTCCTACCCAACATCTTGGTGCTCACTTGTCTTTCTCGTGAATAAATGTCGTTTGTGGCATTTTCCCCCCGACAGGGCACCTCCTTCTGCATGAAAAACCTGTGCAGGCAGCCATGGTCTCCTCAACTGATTTTCTTGGGTTTTCACTTTTTGTGTTGGAGTGGTTGACATGAGGTGGATGGTAGTTCCTGCTTCTCTGCAATCTTCTCTGGGGCGTCTGGGAAACTGTGTCCTTCTTCTTCATGGTGGAAGCTGCTTCTCCTATCGTCTGGAGCATTTTCAAAGCCAACCCCTTTCTAAAATCACCAAGCTATCCTGTGCCTGCATTGAAATGTGCCAGTTTTCGATCCTCTCCTTCCTTCTGCCTTACGTCGTGATGTCAGGTCTTCACTTGTCTTGCAGCTTGAGTTGAGTCTGCAGGTGTGCCCGTCTCACAGCAGTCCTACATCCACAGAGATGCCACATCTTCCACACGAGACACAAAGATGTCTCACCAATAGCACCAGGTTTTTGCATGTGCTGGGGTAGCCGCAGCGAGAGCTTCGAGAATATCACTTTCTTTGTGCCTCCATGGTCCTCACGCTGGCCGGCTGGCAGCTGCAGCTGTGGACCTCATTACATGTCAGGCCTTTCAGCCTTTTCTTGTCATGCCAGGAGTCTTCTCTGCATCGCGGGAGCACGTCCAGCATCCCTGGGACACTTCAAACGGGTCCCAGGCTGTAATTAAGGTTCATGGTATTGCCCTTAACACGGTGAAAATGACGCAGGAACCCTGAGAAATCACTTCTCCTGTGGTGCTTGATTTACTGGAGAAAGGAAGTGCTTCCCAAGAGCTGAGTAGCAGATTCGTGGATTCGTGCAACACTTGAGGGGACCTCAATAGCAACAGGAGGTGGTGCACCCTTCCCCCAGAGGACAGCGTCTGCTACAGCTCGTGTTATGCGGGTAGGACTTAATCCTGCGTCTCCACATTTGTTTGCCTTTCTCTTGACTGCAGATGGCACCATGTAGGTACGGTCAGTTTCTGTGTGCAAAATGATACGTTTTATCTTGTTACACTAGTTTTGTGTATGTTTTTGGAGAGGAAATGCTCTAATAGCCTAATATCTGCGTATATTTCACGCCCTCGTGGCCTCCCTTTTACTTACTAGTTTTGATACTTCATAGCTGCTCAGCTCATCTGCCAGTCTTTCCAAACGTCACACATCTCCAGAAAAGTTTCCAATGTATTTATTGGAACAAAAATGCCCACATAGAAATGGGCCTGCACAGTCCTACATCAAGGATCAGATAGGCTTCTGTGGGTTCACCTTGTCAAGTCAGATTGCAAGGAACGTGGTCAGTTCTGTGGTAACATTCCCGTTGATTTGGAAAGGGCTAATTTATGAAGGAACTTGAAGTATGTCACCAGTTTGTACTTGGATTTTCTAGAATTGCTGAAATCAACCACTCTCTCTTTGGAATGTCAGTTGATAAGTGAACCTTAGCCCCTCATTTGTCCTACGGAGACAAAAGCTCTGGGGCGCCTGGGAGTCTCAGGGCGTTAACCGTCTGACTCTTGGTTTCAGCTCAGGTCATGATGTCATGGTTCAGGAATTGAGCCCTGCACCGGGCTCTGTGCTCGACTGACTGGAGAGTGTGCGTCCACCTCCTTGGAGCCCACCTGTACACCATGTCCTGGGCGGGCGCCCAGTATTGGCGGGAGAGAAGCCCCACGCGGGGTGGTGGGCCCTGGCATCACTCTCCTCAGAAACCCTTCCTCCATAATATTTCCTGCTTGACTAAGGAAAGAAGTCATAAACTCGCCCTTTCGTCAAGAGTCCTACCATCATTTTGAAAAGTCCATCGGGTATGGTTGAGTCTGATTGAGCCAGGGGTTCAGGCTAAGACAGCAGCTTTTGAGTACCGTCAGCCTTTCCCCACTGCCGCTCCACAAGCCTGCTTGCCAGACGAGGCCAGAGGCTGGGGATGGGCAGGAGGCTTCTCGGCCTGTTGCTCCCGAGTCAGCAGAGTTCCTGAGTCCTAGACCTGCCAGGCACCTGAAAATGTCTGTCCCCTCGAGTGTCGGTCCCTCCGAAAATCCCCGGGACTCCTGTGGGTGGTGAGGAGGGGACTGGTGTGTGTGATGCTACTTGAGGGTGGTGGTGGGTGCTGGGACTCTGGAGGGCCACGGAGGCCTGGTGTGCTCTGGTAAAGACCCCCTGTGTCTCTCCACTTTTGTCCCCTCTCCGCCCCCAGGAGTGTGCAGCTCTCGCTGCAGAGCTCCACACCTGCAGGGAGCAGCTCGTGCAGAGAGAGGAGGAGATCGCCAACCTGAAGGCGGAGAGAAACAACACCAGGGTCAGTAGGCGCACTGCCAGTGTCTTTAAACGCAGGACACCATTCACTCCCCTTGTCCACATGTCCCCATGGAGTTGGCTGGGACCTATTGTTCTCAAACCTTGTTTGATCCGTGAGGAGGAGTAAGGCTATTTTAACACATTCGAGGGGGTGGCTCCCTACCTGGGAACTGAATTGAAAGGATTCAGACTTGGTTTTGCATTTGGTGAACTTGAGGCCCAGAATTGAAGGTGTTCTTGACACACGGTTTTCCTTTTGCCTCTCCCGCCAGCTGCTGCTGGAACATTTGGAGTTCCTCGTCTCCAGGCACGAGAGAGCTCTTCAAAAAACAGTCATACGGCGACAGGCGAAGACTCTGGCCGGTGTGTCCAGTGAGGCGGAGGTGCTCAAGGTCCTCAACTCCATATTGGAGAAGGACAAAACCGAGGCTGAAACGGTGTGCCTAGCCACGGCGGTTCTCAGTTTGTGCACATGCTGTGTGTTATAGGCACGCTTTGTGTGCTTGTGTGACTGGACTTTCCATTTCATCTTCTTGAATTCTTGTAAGAAGACAGGTCTGTATTGTTAAAAAGCAGTAGTTGTTGGAAATGTTGTGTGTATCATTTGGCTAGTACAAATTGCATAATGTAATTTATTTCAGGGAAGATTTCTCTTGAATGTAAAATTGAAAGCGGTTAACAACGAATTTTGTCAACACGAGCATCCGTGAAAAACCTTACCAGCATTCTGTCATGTTATTTGAGGCAAAGGGGATCTTAGGGTAACTGTATAGTAAGGACTAATGAAACACCTCTGCGTACAAATTCAATCCCTTTGTTTCCAGGTGAGAGAGCAGCTACGTGTGGCACTGGAGGGGTGTAGTTTCGTAGAAGAAGAATTAGGGGCCACACGCAGAGTTCAGCTCCAGACATCATCCCAGGATTTGATTGGAGGGGGTTTCCTTTTTATCCATTGTTTTTAAAACAACATATGAAGACTAGCAGTGGGGGCCCTCACATGTTGCTTCCCTTTCTGAGTTTCAAAGGTGCAGAGCCAGATGAAAGAGCTCCTGGCTACCCTGTGCACTCTCGTGGCCAAGCTGGAAGAGGACCTAGACATCTCAAGGAAAGACCTCATCCTTTCTGAAGCAATGAACACCGTATTACAAAGAGATGTCCGTGAAGTGAGTGTCGGTTGAAATGGCCACGCCGTCGTTGAGCCAAACGTGGGGTGTTTGGTTCGGCCTTGCCCCGTGTGTCCTTCGTCTCCCACGGGTTTTGAACTTCTGGAGTTGGTGGAAGTAGCAGCAGAACGGGACGTGACTCTGGGGCCCGGGGCCGGCTGCCTCCCCGTCTGCGTGGTGGAATCTGTCCTCCCTGGGCTCTCCCCTGCCGAGGCCTGGCGGGCAGGCGGCAGAGTGGCCTCGGGTGTGGAGTGTGGGCCACCTGAGCTTGGCCCATGCCGTGCTCTCGGTCCGTTTTGGAAATACACTCGGCACATAGGAACCAGCATGGTGCTGCCAGGTCGCTTCCGGGGGCACGACCGTGCGAGGGCGGCTCTGCCGAGGGGCCCTCACGGCCACCTCTGCCGCCCTGCCCTCCTCCCAGGGGTTCCGTGCTTCTGGTCGTGGCGGTCAGAGTGAGCGAGGGGCAGCCCGCTGGTCCTGGTGTAAGGTCATGGAGGAGTGCGGCCGCTTCTGCACGTGTGGTCGTCGATGGGAATCTGATAATTGTCACAGAAACTAGTAAGGGTAGGATGGTTTCTCTCTGCCTCCTCCTGTCACTGTGAGCTGCCCTTTGCGGACAGTCCCCGCACACCCCACCCCCAGCCCGGCAATGCCACCTTGGGAAGACCCTGTCAGACCCTCGAGGGTGTACGTGCAATAGCAGTCTGTTTAGTACCTTAGTGTGGGTGAGGTCGTGTCAGAATTTAAAACAAAAGTATTTGCAGAAATTATATAACCTGTTCAGTGAAGTTGTTGTTTGGCAGAGGTGGGGAGAGACCCCTCAGCAGAGTTGAATATGCAGAGAATTTAGAAAATCCTTTCTTTTTTTTTTATGTTTATTTATTTCTGAGACAGAGAGAGACAGAGCATGAGAGGGGGAGGGGCCAAGGGAGAGGGAGACCCAGAATCAGAAGCAGGCTCCAGTCTCTGAGCTGTCAGCACAGAGCCTGATGCGGGGCTTGAACTCACAAACTGTGAGATCATGACCTGAGCCGGTCACTCAACCGACTGAACCACCCAGGCGCCCCTAGAAAATCCTTTCTTAGGACTCATCACTTTCACTCTTGAGACTGCTGACAGAAATTGCTTAGTAAACACGGAGGGTTGGAAGAGGAATCTTTCGGGTGTTGGACAAGAAACGAAGGGCAGGACGTTCTGGTTCCATTTGCAGTGTCAGATACCATGGGATACAATGTTGTTACAGGGTTAGGCTATAGAAGATGGCTTCCAGTTATATGAAAGGTGGAGTTTGGCTTCCATTTGTTAACACGGCTGCTTCAACTTTGTGCTAATTGGATGAGATTTCATCCGCCTTTTCCCCGGAAAAAGGATGGTTGTCTCATGGTGTGTGCCTCCAGAGGCAAGTCGCCGTTCTGTGGAAAGCTCAACGGTGTCCGGAGGCAACCGAGGTTGTGACTTCCGGGAGACTTTATTATCCGTTTGTCTTTGAACACATGGGAAAGAATAAGCCTGGGTAACTAACTGGTCAGAATCCCGAGCAGCCTCCGCACTGTCGGCACAGAGCCTGACGCGGGGCGCCAACTCACAGAGCGACACCGGCTGAGCCACCCAGGTGCCCCGAGGATGCTACTTTTCTGTTTGTTTGGAAAATGAGGATTTCGCCCGGTTGTTGTGTCTGCAGTGTGTTAATGTGTCGTACGCTGATTCTTTCCCTGTTTTCCCTCTGAAATACCTGCTGTAGGCCATGGCCCAGAAGGAAGACATGCAAGACAGGATCACTACCCTTGAGAAGCGCTGCCTCAGGGCACAGCACGAAGCCACCTCTCTGCACGACCTCAAGGATAACCTTGAAAACGAGATCGCAAAGAAGGACTCTCTGCATCGACAGGTCGTTGGTTTTGTTGAACTTCATTCCACTTTTATTAATTACAAGTCAAGTTAAGGACCAAGTGTCAATGTCAAGGTTTTAGGATCTTAGAATCTTGTGTTGACCAGAGGGGTTACTTCAACGTCCAGGGTTTAATACTTTCGAATTTTATGGAAGCATGTTATGGGGCTCCCGTCCTTGATTCCTTCTTTGTCTTGTCTTCCATGCACGTTACTCTGTTGCCTGTTAGCCCTGTTTCCAAAGGAGCAGGGAGTGGCCGGGAACGTGTAGGCAGCTGGCCATTTTGGTTAGTACCTGAGATCGGGGGGAATGGCAGGTGCAGAAGGACAGTCTGGCGTGAGGATGTGAGACCCTGTGTATTGGGAAGCAGCACGTCTCTTCCTTGGTTGTCTCAGGTCATCCGGCATTGAACAGGAAAACCACATCCAGCTTCTTGGAAACAGAGTGAGTTTGCCTGGTGTGTTTGTCAAATGTGTCAGTCGACCCAAAATCATAATCAAAGTGAAATACTAGGAAGCCATTAAAATGACATGGAGGAATGCTGTTTGAGAGCACGTAACATGTTCCAAATCACGAGTGTAAAGGGCAGATCGCGAAATACTATGTGTACAGCATGTGATTTTTTTTTGAGGGTTTTAAAGCATGATACGCGGTCTGTATATACACACAGAGCTCTATGCACACAGAAGATGGAAGGAGTCTTTGGGAACAAACGTTAACCTTGCAAAAACCTCACCTTGTACATGATTTTTAAAATGACTTTATATATTTTTAATGCTTCTTTATTTTTGAGAAAGGGAGCCAGAGTGAGAGAGAGAGAGAGAGAGCGCAAGCATGAGCAGTGGAGGGCAAGAGAGGGAGAGAGGGAGACACGGAATCCAAAGCAGGCTCCAGGCTCTGAGCTGTCAGCACAGAGCACGAGGCGGGGTTGACCCCATGAGCTATGAGATCATGACCTGAGCCGAAGGTGGACACTTAACCGACTGAGCCACCTCGGCTTCCCTAAAAGTCCTTTGACAAAAAATCTCGTGTCTAAGTTTTCCACGTTGATGTTTTCCACGTTTTTGGTCAAGAGGGAGAGTGTTTTTGTTGAATCATGGTACACTTCCAAAAAGAACTCAACTGGCATCAGGCATGCTCTCAGAAGCTCTGTGCTGGCTGATGTGCCCACCTCCGAGTGTCCTATGTAGCGAGCCCTCGGACCACAGTATAAATATGTTTACGGAGGGTTAGGACCGAACCCTTCTCTCCTTAACTGGTCAGGAAGAACGAGCAAGCTCCTCCAGAAGATGGGTTTTCTTTAATGTGTGGGAACTTTGTCTTTGGAAAGACTTCTTTGAAGATCCTGAAGAAGAGCAAAGAGGTTGGCAAGACATGTTTTGCGTAGTGAAAGGAGGACCAAGGCAGTGGGTGACTCCTTGCAGAAAGGAAAGGTTTACTCTGAAGCACCTGCCAAACTGTTGGCTTCAGTCAGAACTAACAGTAGATCTCTGCATTTAGATTTTGTTTCACTTTATTAAAAATGGAAACGGAGACGGGGCGCCTGGGTGGCGCAGTCGGTTAAGCGTCCGACTTCGGCCAGGTCACGATCTCGCGGTCTGTGAGTTCGAGCCCCACATCAGGCTCTGGGCTGATGGCTCAGAGTCTGGAGCCTGTTTCTGATTCTGTGTCTCCCTCTCTCTCTGCCCCTCCCCCGTTCATGCTCTGTCTCTCTCTGTCCCAAAAATAAATAAACGTTGAAAAAAAAATAAAAAAAAAAATGGAAACAGAGAGAAGACTTGCTACACTTTGATGCTTTGCCTTCATTTCCTAGACTGCGGATCAAAACCGCCAGTTGCAAGAGCGCCTGGAGGTGGCAGAGCGGAAGCTGCAGCAGACCCCGAGGAAGGCCAAGTCGCTGCCCGAGGTGGAAGCCGAGCCGGCCCAGAGGGTGGCCACCCTCTGCAAGGTGGGGCCCCCGTTTCCTTCTGGGTCCCATGGTGGGAATGTCATTTTCAAGGCGGTACGTTCTTGTATCTCATTTCTCACCGGTAACGTCGGCGGGCCAAAGTCCGCGAACCAGCTGAGATCTGTTTTTGGTGCTACTGTGTCTGAGATTGGAATGCTTTCCAAACGGCAGGCATCATCCCCAGTTTTGTTCCCTCCGGTTTTGTCCGACGTGTGCTGTTTGCCGTTGGCTGCATCTAAGACTCACTGCTTTTCAGAGTTAAGTCAGCGACTCAAAGCTCAAGATAGTAGCCTTGGGTAAGAGAAGGACAGGGGTGCCTGGCCGGCTCAGTCAGTGGAGCTTGGGACTCTTGATCTCAGGGTCATGAGTCTGAGCTCCCCGTTGGTTGCAGAGCTTACCGAAGGAAAAAAAAAACAAAAAGGCATAGAATTTTTCCGAGAAATGAGAAAATCCTATCCTCTTTTAAACACAATCGTTTTTATTTAAAAAATTCTTAAATGTTCATTTATTTGAGACAGACAGAGAGGGCGAGCCTGGGCACATACATGAGCAGGGGAGGGGCAGAAAGAAGGAGATAGAATGCCAAGTAGGCTCCATGCTATCAGCACAGAGCCTGACACAGGGCTCGAACGCCCAAACCTTGAGTTCATGACCTGAGCTGAAGCCAAGAGTCAGAACCCGACTGACTGAGCCACCCAGACACCCCTGTAAGAAATAAATCTTTAAGGAATTCACTCGGAGGTTCCACAAATAGAGTCGAGGAACGTGCCACACACAGTCCCTGCCCTCCCAGTTCTCACAGCCCTCACCACCCACAGAGGAAGGCAGCAGTTGAAGAGGTAGTTTCCAGACATGATGTAGTCGGTGCTGGGATCGAGTGATGCACACAGGACGAGGGAGCACATGACTGGGCAGCCAGTCCATCCTTCCAGAACCGGGGCTGAGGGAACCTGTAGCAGGGAGCCTGTCGGTGCTTCTGTGTCACCGGTTCCAGTGCAGTGAGGGTCCCAGTGGGAAGGGGGGTGGGTTCGTCACGGGATGCTGACCCTCAAGGCTGCCATCAAGTCGGGCAGGCGGCATTGGGCGCCCAGAGGCCCAGGCTCCAACAGAGCCTCTCCTCCTTTGTGATCTGCATGTCAAGTCTCCCGTTTCTTTTCTCTCCTGTCCTCTCTCCTGTCCTGGTCAGCCACATAGCCCGACCCTTTGTCTTTGGACACTCTGCTGCTGAGGAAGCTCAACTATTGGAAGTGACTTCCCAGCTTAGGAAGGCAGCACGCCTGTTTGCTCTTTCCGCTTGCTGCTTCCTCCCGTCCGTGCTGAGTGACCACGGGTGTCTGCCGGGGGACGAGGCACCGTCCAAGGATCCGGGGCCCGGGGTGGGGACGAGACAGTTGCCTACCCCCGGTCACCAGCATGGAAGCCCACTGCTTCCCACTGGCACGCATGAGGCCGGTAGGGACTGTGAGCAGGCGGAAGGCCGCTCACAGCCTGTCGTGCGTAGGCACGGCGTGTGGTGTGGGGCAGCCAGCTCTTCTGACCCCGCTGTCGCCCACAGGCCGAGCAGAGGCGTGGCAACCTAGAGGAAAGGCTGCGCCAGATGGAGGCCCAGCTGGAGGAACAGAACCAAGAACTGCAGCGGGTACGTGTCCGAGCGGAGCAGCCGCGCACCTGGCAGTGGTTGAGGATGAGGCGCAGGCTGGGGGTGTGGGGGTAGGGAGTGGTCCCTTGTTTCCCACTTCTCCCCACGTGGACGCCAGGCCCCTTCTCGATCCCATCAGGGGTACAGTGCACTCTTGTGCGAGTTGGACGCTAGCGAACACTCCTAGCCTGTGGACAATGTTCTCTGGGCGCTGGGGCCCCGTAGGCAGTGCCGCCTAGGAATGGAGGCACCCGCACAGCCCACCGTGCCCACCAGCTCATTAGCAGCTACTCACGGTTGACGCGGGACCTCGTGGGTGTCCCTTGACCAAAGCAGAGGTACTGGCCTGGGGTAGGGCAGCCTAGAGGAGGGGTCTCCTTCCTTAGGACATGACACTGAGTGAGGTCCTGAAATCAGGTCACGGGCCTGACCTTTGTCCCCACATCCTGAATTTCTACTTGAGATATAAAGGCACAGGTCGGGGTAGATGTTCCTAAGAAGAGGAATAGCGTAATTGAGCCTCGACGAAAGGGAGGCCCGTGTCCCCTGAATCCCCTGAGATTTTTCCCTGCGGGAGCTGGTCGGACGTCAACATGAAACACCCAGGAGACAGACCAGGCAGCAGCCTCCCCAACTTGGGACGTCCATCCAAGGCCATCGGGTTTTGTTTTCACCAGAAAACTCAAAACACTCACCCTTAACTTACACCAGAAACTCGTGTGCTTGGCCCTCAGGGTCAGAGAATAAAACATGAGTTTCCGCGGAGTGAAGCTTCTGATGCCAGCGTGACGGCTCGTGTTGGCCGACCCCAGCCCGCCATGACACATGCACACAAGCGAGCACAACCAGACGCTAGCCTCTTGGGCCGAGAATTCGACCTCACCTACTTAGAGAAGCACTTCATTGCCTTTAGGACTGTATGGTAGTTTGGAGGGACAGGTGTTGATAAGGATTCTATTATAACTGAGACAATTCCAAGGACACTTTTAAGCTGCTTTGCTTGAAAAATACTTGGGTGCTGATCCCTTCTTGTGGGGTGGCCAGGGTCTTTTCCAAGTGATGGCCGTTGCCGCGTGTGAGGTGTGGTGGTCGTGCTTTCTGTTGCCTGCTCCCAAGGAAAGAGGTGCCAGCAGGTGTGGCTTAGAGATGAGGAAGCCCGAGCCTGGAGGGACTGTCCATTGCCTAGCCTGCGGGTGTGTCCTGTGGGCTCTTCCTCCTCCCTGGGCCCCCCGACTGCAGGGCACATGTGTACTCCGTACCCCACGGCCCTCCGCCCGGCAGGAGCCCCTGAATCCTGCCAGCCTGTCCTCGCCGCTTCTGTTTTGGGTTAATTCAGGATATGCGGTAGAAACAAGTTTTTAAACCATACGATTGATGAGAGTTCGATAAAACACAGACCCGTGAACTTTGCGGTTACGTTCGGAAATTACTTGAGGTAATGAGTTATGAATTTGTAATACAAGTTTCCATTACAAAACGTTCAGGAGATGTGTGAATTTCACGAAAAACAGGTGAAAGTCTTTCTCACCATTGAATCTTTCCCAAAGGGGATTTTTTTTTATCTTTCGGTTTTGTCAACGGATTCATTTCTTTCCCCCTGAGGCCAGATCCGAGCTTCTGTTTCCGCCCCGGAATATGCCTCCTCCCGTGTGTAGATCAGCTGATCCCCTTAAGAATATGGTCTTTCCTGCATGTACATCTGCCTCCTGAGCCCATCTGAGAGCTAATAATGAGGACATTCGTGAGGGCCCATGCCTGTTTTGTTTCCCAGAAACAAAGGCACCTGCTAAGTGATGACCCCTGGGAAGCAGGTTCCTGCGTTTCTGTGCCCTGCTAGGTCGGTGGTGGCAGTGACGCACAAGCACGCCAAAGAGTGCCGTGGGAAGGGGCAGCCGAGGATGGCGTGCGTGTGGGTCACACCGCTGGTCATTCGCACGCCTGAGCCGGTGTTCGCACTTTGGCTTGAAGCCTGCGTCTTCTCTTTCAGGTAAGGCAGAGAGAAAAACTGAAGGAAGAGACTAATCAACATCGGTCCAGCACTATTGACAAGCTCCTTTCCGAATCTGACGAGCGTCTTCAGCGTCATCTAAAAGAGAGAATGGCTGCTGTGGAAGATAAGGTAGGACATGAGAGACAGCGGCTGAGTGCCCCTGTCCTCACAGAGGAGACGCTCACGTTGTGATCCTGAGGAGCAGCGTGGAGCAGAGGCCAACAGCCACTACAGAAAGTAGAAATGATTCTTTCACGCAGAAGAACTGCGGGCTGTTACCCACTGCCTGCGTTAAGTTCCCAGTGTCCTGTCCCTGCCCGACGTATGTGTGCAGGAAGGTGTGTCTCACTGTCTAGAAGAGGAGTGTGGTCTGGGGAGGGCGTGAGAGTAAGTATTTGAGGTTTTTACTAACTGAGACGTAAGGAGTAAGCTAGCTTCATGCTAATCAAAGACGGGCACAGAAACAGCCATAGGCAGTATATAACTAAGGGGAGGGGCCGTGTGCCGATAACCCTTTGTTGATAGGACCCGGCGGTGGCTGGATGCGGTCGGCAGGCCCTCGTTTGCCGCCCCTGTGCTGGAACCTTCAGCCTGGTTCTTGTCTGGGGAGCTGGTTCTTGTCTGGGGAGCTAATTTCTACCTCTTTTGTCCAGACGGACCGGTAGGAGTGCGCAGTTCTGTCAGGCATTTAACCAGCTGAGAACAGAGTATCTCCTGTTCCATCTCCTGCCTTCCCTCTTTTCATCTGGGTTGCAAAGAGTCTAAGCCTGGACTCTTACACCATCATAACGGATACACTTGAGGTGTAACGGGAGGGAAGCAGTATCACAGGATCTCTGTGAGAGAAGCTCTGGTGGTGACAGTTGGATGCGGACCTGATACTACCGGTTCTGGTTACACCTGTGTCCCTGTAGATGAGCCCAGAATCTTCCCTAAGATTGGCACTTGGAGACACCAGTGAGCAATGCTAATTACACGACACACCTGTTTTGGGTAAAACCCGTTATGAGGTGCGTTATTATACCCCACGTGAGGTTCTACCTTGATCACTGGGGCCAGACTTTAGGTAGAATTGTTGTATGTGAGATTGGAAGTATATGTACGAAACTTAGGTCAGGTTTCCCAAGTGACTGAGGCATCACAGACCCTAAAAGCTAGTACAAACCAGTGTACCTGCTGCAAGTAAACTTAGGAACTTGTCATATGTACAGTCAGACAGTGATCCGTGAAGAAATTGTACATGGACAAAGTATGACTAAAGGCTGTTACTGTAGTTTCACAGACAGCATTTCACTCTGTGGTCACGTGACCCTGTTCGTTGGTATGGCCATGCGCTCCATGCCTTGTCTGTGGTGCTGCGTTATTGTAAAGAGAAACGTAGGCATGCTCTAGCATGTGGAACATTTGCAAGAATCAACACTAAAGGACTGTATCTTTCTCAGAAGTCTCTGTTAGGAGAAGTTGGCAATCTGAAAAAACAGTTACAAGAAACGCAACGTGAGAAGGTATTTCCATCTCAATCATTCAGTGATCCGTTGAGACTGGAAAGGAGCAGGTGACCTCTGGGGCTCACACTTCCTCCAAGGCGAGCCACCAATGTGCTTTCGAGCGGCCCCACGCTCACAAGTCTGAATGGCACGCATGTGGCGGAGTTGGAGCCGAGCAGCCTATGGGGTTCAGATTTCTGAGTCCCTTCGGGGGTTCGCTCGAAAGCTAAAATGTTCGCGTGAACCTTTCATTGAGTGCAGCGTTGCCCAGCAGGAAGGTAACAGGTGACACGGGTGTCATCCCAAGGATGCTCGCGGCTGCATTTGAAATGGCCAGACAGACGGGTGATGTTAGTTTTCATGTAGCCCGATGCAGGCAACCTGTTAATTGTATCATGTAAATAGTGTAGACATGAGGGAGCTACTCTACAATGTTTTTCCACATTCAGTCCTTGCAACCCACGGAGGAGTGTCTCACAGGTCCATCCCCTGTGGTCGGGACCAGCCCCATTTTGGGCGCTCAGTTAGCCATGTGCGGCGGTGTCTGCTGCCTGGGACGGCACTGCCTAGGGGGTTGTTGTGTGACCGAAGCTCCTCGTCGGTTTTGCTCCCTGGTGCCGCGTGTGCAGAAGTGAGGCTGGGCTGCAGAGGGTCCACGACGGAGCACGTGCGTATGGCACAGAAGGGCTATTCCTCCACCGCCCAAGAAGTCCTGCTCCTCTCTACATAATTAGGCAGAAGTCCTAGTGGCTCGGTGTTTCTCCTCTGTAACCTTGCTATGCCTGAGACCTAACTGTTCAGTAGGGTTTAGGACGTTCACTTGGTGATCCGGGTGTTTACTGGAGGACTCTTGGAGAGAATGGTCTTGGGGTTTGTAACTGCTGAATTTACCCAGCGTGGTTATGATGGTCAGCATTTCAGCACCCTTGATGCAAGTAGTGTTTTGCATTTCTTCGTGAATTCTAGTGAACCTACAGTGTTGTATCAGTTTCAAGTAGACAGCATACCATTTCAACAATTGCACACGTGAGTCTGTGCTCGTCACCATCACTGTGGTCACCGTGTGTCACCAGAGTCCTTAGGGTATCACGGACCGTATTCCCTGTAGTGTGGTTTTCGTCCCCGAGACGGCCTGCTTTGATATCTGGATGATTATGCCCCCTAACCACCAAAATCTCTTTTGCCCACCACCCCTACTCTCCTCTCCTCTGGCCACTACCAGTTTGTGCTCTGTGTTGAACGGACTCTTGATGCACAGAATCGTTAACCTTGCTTGCAATGAGTGTCGTTGTCATTTGCTGTTTGCAGGATCGGCTTCTACAGAAGATGGAAGCACTGAGGGACGTATTAAAGCGGGCAAGACTGAGAGGCTCTTCGCTTCACCACGGGGATGACATTTCCCGGTTCACAGATCTATATCACGGACCGTATTCCCTGTACTGTGCTTTTCGTCCCCGAGACGGCTTTATTTGATATCTGGATGCTGATGCCTGATAATCACCATCATCTCTTTTGCCCACCACCCCTACTCTCCTCTCCTCTGGCCACTACCAGTTTGTGCTCTGTGTTGATGCAAAGACTAGTTAACCTTGCTTGCAGTGAGTGTCGTTGTCATTTGCTGCTTTGCAGGATCGGCTTCTACAGAAAATGGAAGCACTGAGGGCCGTATGAAAGCGGGCAAGATTGAGAGGCTCTTCGCTTCACCATGGGTATGACACTTCCCGGTTCACAGATCTGTTTGAGATGCGGCTGGGGGCGGCTTCCCTCTGTCACCAGTATGACCCGAACCAGCTCATGGTTCCAAAGTAGAACTGTGGGTGTGATATGGTATGACCCGAACCGGATCAGAGTTACCCACAATAACCCTGAGTGTGTTGTAGTCTGATGTGATCCATTTTCCAGGTACCACCTAACTGATGATGGGGCGGAGCTGGGGTCGACACTGCCTTTCACCGTACCTAACATGAACCACCTCACAAACACATATGTTAGCACCTGCTGTGTATCTTCCAGAGGAATCCTTTGGCCGAATGGGCAGAGTGACTGGATGTAGCTCAGGGAACCGGTAGCTTAGTAGTTGGCAAGAGGGAGAAGTAAAACCTGATTCCAGAGGTTAGGTTTGGAATCTCAGGAGACCGGGAGGCATGACAGAGCTCGCAGCCATGGGAGGAGGAGTGGAAGTTAGGGAAAGTTCTGTTCGTGTTTGGGTGGGTTTATTGGCGGCCTCCCTCCACCGAGTGTGGCGGTGATGGTGTGGGGCTAGGAGGGGTCCAGCGTGCCAGGTTCGGCCCAGCATCCCTGGAAGCTATGGTCCCTTCCGCAACGCCAGTGGGGTCACCATGGGAGTGGGCACGTGGCCATGGTGGTGAAGGTCACCTTGACATTGGTGGGGTTAGCGCAGTGCTCGCAGTTTCTTATATTTTTGAAAAGACTGGAGAATGACATGTAATCGCTGTAACTCTGTTGGGACGTTGGTGAGTCGCCTGTGAGGGAGTGGGTCAGCCGGCTTGTGAGCTGCGTCCGGCAGACAGTAATTGTCAGCAAGGTATGAAAAGGTTTGCTTGCTTCTTTGTAGGAAATGGGTACCATGTGAGAGTCATTCTGGTGTGACAGTGCCTCGAGTAGCTGACTGGGCCCCCTTCGGTGCAGGAAGCAGGCTCCTGCTCCAAAGGCAGGCCCACTCAGGCCTCACTGGGGTCTGTGCGGCTGCCGACGGGGGCTCTGGGGAGAGTCGAGGGTGTGCTGTGGCTGTCCTTGTTGAGCCTGCTTGTAGGAGAGAGAAGTCAGTGCAGGTAGAGTCACAAGCGGCCCTCCCTGTCCACGGAACTCCTGGTGGCACAGCGAATGTGTGTCCGGAGAGAGAAGCACACAGGAAGATCCGGGCACAGAGCAGCCTCTTGGTTGGCTGACGGAGATCCTCGCCAGCAAGACACCAGTGTGCTGAGTGTCACCATTCCAGGGCTTGAAGACGGGTATGTGTGAGGAGGCCAAGGGAGCAAACAGTGGATGCGGGGCAGGCCACTCGAGTGCATGTTGGAGTTCTCAAGGGAAGGGGCTGTGCAGGCCCCTTGAGGGTGGCACCCTGGGGCAGTTGCCATAAGAGGGACGTCCACGCCCGTCACCTGCCTGAGGTGAGCTGGCCAAGGAGAAGGATAGAGAGGATCGCAGTGCTCCCGTGGTTGCGGAGGCATTGGCTGCGGACACAGGTGGCCTTGTGGTCAGAAGACCCCGGGCAGATGGCCGCCTGAGGAACAGGGTCTGTTTGAAGCCGTCTCACAAAGTGCTCTCGTGTGGTGGCAGAAGAGAGGCTGGTGGGAGCTGTGTCGCCGTGAGCGGCCGGGGGCCGTGGGGACGAGACTGAGAAGGCGGCAGGCAGGCTGGACAGCTGATCCCTCCTGGCACGACCTCACAGCCACGTCTTCTGTTTGTGTCCTCCTCTAGCAAGATGACATGGTCTGGGTTGTAGAGGAAAAGAAAGGTGACGGACCAACTTCCACACCCAGGCAGGGCAGATGGGAGAGAGCTCTGGGATAGGACTGGGTGCAGGGTGGTGGGGTCGGGAGCCAGGAAGCCTGAGATAGGGTGTCCGAGTCAGGGGACACACGTGAACCTCGGAGGAGCCACGAACCTTCCCAGGTCCCATGCGGGGTGGCGTGTGTGGCTCTCCCCGATTGGCGATGTGTCGTGGCCGCACAGCGGTGAAGCTAGACCAACTGAGCTCAGGTGAGCAGTTGTTCTGGGAATGGGGGGACCAGAGGAGGGGAAGATGGTTGTGGCCAGCGGGCAGTTCCGACTTGGCTGTCTTAGAAACAATCAGTACCCTGAGGCAGCACGTGTCAATGACGTTTCTCGAAAGGCCGCAGAGAAGAGCTTGAAGCACCACAGAGGAGACGCCCTGTCATGGTGGCTCTGTCTCCAGGCCACAAGGGGTGACGCCAGGGGCCCCCTCTTTAGTTGATGTGAATCAGATGGGCGTGTTCTGTCTCCCGAGACCATAAGGGTTTGTGAAATGGAAGGCAGCCTCTCTTCTTTTCCAGAGAGCAAGGAGCCACTGGACTCCCGTGCAGGGTTCAAGTGTGGAGGGTGACCCGTGGCTGAGGCCGGACACGTGGGCTGGCGGGTGCTCCTTCACAGCTGCTGACCGCTTCGTGCCCAGAGCCTTTGCTGAGGGGAGCAGCTGACAGCCCAATTGAGTGACTCCACCCTAGGGGCTCGGGGCTCCATGGAACTTTTCTGGAGACTTCTGAGGCCAAGGGGGACATTTGTCTGTTAGTCTAACTGCACAGAGACCAGAGACGCTTTTGCCTTGGAAACACCGGGCGCATTGCCACCTCCTGTGTACGGGAGCTGCGAGGTGTGGTTCCCGACGATCCTGCTGCGACTGCCCCTGGGGCGCCCGATAGTGGCTGGTGGAGGAAAACCTGGGGTCACCTGGCATCACAGCGAGGGCCTTGGCACACGTGGGCCGATGGCAGGTGAAGGCCAGAGGGGCGTATAGGAGTGCTTCCCGGTCAGTTGGGCAGGAGGTGGTGCAGACACGCAGGACGACAGCTTGACTGGGGGCAGGTGTTGCTCCACCTCGGGGACGTCTGGGCCGTGGGGATGCGTTGCACCTGCTGGGCCCGGGAGACCCTGTCTGCACAGGGCCCGGCTAGCGGGCTTGCACTGGAGCCAGGGGCAAGGAGACCTTTTTCTGTGACCTCATTTTCCCAATTGACGGGACGGGGCCTTGAGCCAGGGCAGAACTCAGTGGGCTCTGTGATACACTGGAGAGCAAGCAAGGCATGTGGCCACTCTTCAGTGCCCCTAGTGCCTGCGAGGTCTGGAGTGGGGTGCCTCATGTCCACACTGGGCCCACAGAGCCCCTTCCCGTAGAGGCCGTTCCGCTTCAGCCCCCAGACTTGTCTGTTGGTTTCTTTCCATCTGCCTCAATGTAGTCTCCTTCTCAGAACTCATAATAATGATCATGACTGGCACACTGAGTTGTACTTCAGGTGAAATGCCTTTATTTCCGTTACTGCTCACAATTCCGTAGGAACCCTCAGGCTTTTGGTTCCCTGGGAATGCAAATTTGTAGAAACTGTTCAACAGTGGTCTGATTTGAATGTCCCTATGTTTGAAGTGTATAAAAGTGTTTTACAATAACTTGGATAGTTTCCACCTTGCTGTATGCAATTTGATACTGAAAGTAGACCTTTTGCTCCTGGAACCATGCTGGGAAAATTCTGTCCCTTAGACGTTGCTGATGTGTTTTCTTTCACATCCTTATACTTTCTGTAATGAAAACAGTAAGATTCGTGGTAGTGCCTTCCGGTTCTCCCACCCCACTGCTCCCCGAAATGTGTATTTTTGTAAGTTGAGAGGTAACAAAAAGTGTGGGTTGGCTGCTTTCTGCGTTGAGCCTGCTTTGGGTCCTCTTCCTCCTTTCTCTTTGCCCCTTTCTCCTCATACACATTCGTTCTCTCTCTCTCTCTCTTTCTCTCTCAAACTCTAAAAACAGGGACGACTGGGTGGCTCAGTCAGTGAAGCATCTGAGTCTTGGTTTCAGCACAGGTCATGTTCTCACACTTGGTGAATGTGAGCCTTGCATTGGGCGCAGAGCTGACAGTGGGGAGTTTGCTTAGGATTCTCTCTCCCCCTAACTCTCTGCCCGTGCTCCACTCTTGCTGTTTCTGTCTCTTTCAAAAATGAAAAAAAAAAACAATAAAAAATAAATAAACAAACCAATTAGCTATTGAGGAACCAATAGTTTCACTGAGATGAGGAGTTTGGTTTCTTTCCTTTTTGCTATTTGACACTGATAGTCTTCAGAAATATTTTTGAATATTGAACGTTGGTTGCAGCCTGGGAACAGAGCCTGTAAATTGTGTTTTGGGGGTAGCCGGATATCTCACTGCAATCCAGGGCCCTGTGCTCTGGGGGAATGTTTCAGTTCTTATTTTAAAAGACCAAAACGTTGCATTCTCCTTCTACAAAACCAGGACTGATTTCCTCCCACACCACTACTTAAGACTGTCGTCATTGCCATAAGAACGAACACATGCTTGTGAGGAGAACAGGGCAAGGGCAAGGGTGCTGTGGGACTGTCCCAGCGTGTGGCACTGTCTGCAGCTCAAAGACTATTTGGAAAACGAAAAGGTAGTATCTTCTATGGCAGGAAGGTGATTTCACATAAACAGTGGAGCAGGCCCAGGCAGCCCAGGACTCTGTTGACTTGTGCCCGGTAAGGGTCTTGGCACAAGTGTGGCCCTGTCTCCCTTTACCCCCTGGGGCTGCCTTCTGGGCAGGGGGCCCCATGGCTGTCAGGAATGTGGGTAAATACCTGTAAACAAAATTGCAGAGCGAGGTCATTTTAAAGGGCTGGTAACTTTAGTATACTCTTTTGTTTTTTAATTTCCAATCAGTCTTGATTTCTGGATGATGACAAAACTTTAGGAAGGCACCTTCTTGGAGAAAACAATGTAGACCAAAGGACATTTGTGACTTAGCTGCTGGGTCAGCAGAGACTCTCCCTGCAGACTTCTGGGTCACTTCCTCTCTGTCCTCTATGCAGCCAAAGAAGATGTAGCTGGTCGTCGGTCCGTGACATGCTGACCTGCCCCAGCCCCTCGGCGACGGCGCCACGGGAGGCTCTTTGACTGGAATGTGAACAATGGTGGAGAATGGCCGACGTCGTATGTAACAAGGCTGTGGCCCGCTCAGGCTTCAATGATCTAAGATGACTCCTAACTTCTGCTTATCTGCTTGAATATTAGTGTGCTCTTCCACCTACTACAGCTAGGCATCGTGGGTGTCCTCGGTGCGTGGGCTCTATCAGAGCCTAGTCCTGGGGGCCTGGGCAGCTTGCCTGGAGTGACCCACAGAACCTGGGAGCTGGGGCCGCGGCAAGCCTGGGCGGGGGGGACATGGGCACGTCCTCCCCCCACCCCTGCACCACTCCCACCCTGAGCTCCCTGGCACCCGAACTCTCAGAAGACCAATCAGGAAGCACTGGGCTCCCACCGCGGGGCAGGGTGCTGGGTGTGCACCCAGGAGGAAGGCGCGAGACCCTGGAAATTATGTAGTGCAACTCTAATAAAGGTCTTCCTGTTCTTACGGAAATCAACGTTTTACATTTCTTTTTTGAACAAGTTTCAAGAGTGGACCTCATTCTCCATTTGTAGATTTTCTTTCAGTTTTTTATGTTTATTTATTATTGAGAGACAGAGAGACAGAGCATGAGCATGGGAGGGGCAGAGACAGGAGAAGACACAGATTCCGAAGCAGCCCTCACAAGGCCAACTCAGGAGGCTCTGGCACAAGATCCCTCATACCTCAGGCGACTCTGGGATGGTTCCTTCCCTCCCCGCCACAGAGAGCTTATGGCCATTGGGTCAAGGGATGGACGCCCTGACCCGTGGGCCTCGTGTGGAGGGCACAGCTGACAATCGCTGGGATTTCCTCTTCTGGTACTGTCTCTCCCGCCAGGGCCGATGTTTACTAACTGTGAAGGATACATAGTTTCTTTCTGTGGAGTAAGACTTCCCTTCTCCTTTCTGTCAGGGCATAGTTAGGTCATTCTGTGTCTTCCTGTTCAGAACCTTTGCTGGCTGGTCTTTAGTTTCTGCACTTCCTAGTCCTTAGTGTGAAGTGTGAGGTTTGGAACAACAAAGTGCTTCCCTGCGTTTTACACCTAGGATTCTGTTTTTTCCCCACCAAAGCTTGGGCAAGCCTTCGGCATCTGAGAGTTTCTGGAAACAGACCAATTCCCCACAGGTACATTAGCTTGCACATGGTTTATTAAAACTTGATTTGGTGAATCCAATTATGCTTAAAAAAGAAATGTCAGTTGAGAAACAGACCAAGCACCGAGCAGATGTCCGAGGGGTGTGGCCTCTCTGAGAACACGCGTCAGCCATCCTTGGCTGTGCTCGCCCCATACTGAATGTTCCGGGGCTTGTAGGCCTTTCCACAGACCCGGCAGGTCCCACCGAATACCCTTGACTCTCCTACCGCTACATGCTCCTCCTTGAGGCCACTCTACCCTCCTCACTGCTGCCCTTAAGGTCCTTTCTTGTGTGTCACGTCGAGTGTTCTGAATGTAATTGTGACTTCACACTTTCCTCCTCGCCTTTTGCTGGCTGAGTCCTGCCACCTCCCAGGTGGGTGGTCCACGGTACCGGGAGGGGTCTGTCCTCATGGCCCCTGAACAGGGGCAGCAGGCTCATGCCCAGGAGGGGTTGTTGCCTCCTTCCTAATGATCTGGCTTCACTTGATTGTGTTTCTCAACATCTCTGACGTTCTGCTTTCTCTTACCCCCCTGTCGTTTGAGTCCTCGGTGGGAAGAAGTGGCGTGGATTCTGCTGATTCTCCTCCTTGTCTTCCTGCGGCCCCTTTCCCAGTCCTGACTTGAGGCCAGCGCTGTGTCCACACCACCCGGTGCGTGGGCAGATTTCAGCGGGAGCAGGGAGGCTCCATCCTGCCCGGCTTCGGTGCTTGCTGGCCCCCGTGCCCTGTCCCTTCTCGGTGTATCTTACCTGACTCCTCTTTTGAAGAACATTCATCCGTGTACTCCCCAGCCCCCTCCCCAGGGAGTGCAGGGTGGTCTCCAGGTCCTCCACGTAGCTGCACTCACAAAGACTGCTTTTCCAAATAAAGTCACATGCACAGGTTCCAGAGATTTGGACATAGACGGGACCACCTCCCCAGTCCACCTGTTTCTGGAGAAGGCCTGCTCTGCCCGGTCCTACCCCGGAGGCATCAGTGTGGGGAGGACGGGCCCAACCCTCCCACGGGGAAGAGGACTCTCGGGTCACACGACAGGCCCTAGACTGTCCAGGCAGAAAGTGGAAGATGGAAAATAGTCAAGAGGACCTCTGGCGTGCATCAGGATTACTGCCGGTTGATCTTCTCACTCGAGTGTGCTGGGCCTCTCCTAGCCACGAGCGTGCATGTGCCTGGTGAGGGTGAGTGTTCTCTGCTTTGGTAGAAGGCACTTTCAGGGACCCCTGAGACAGGAACCACTCTGGAAAGGCACTAGGACGTGCAGGGGAGACAGCGATGCAAGAGGAAACCATCCTGTCCACACGTGAGAGGAAGCAGCATCAGGCCTGGACGCCAGGATGCCAGCCAGGCTGGGCTGTGGTGAGGGCCAGGTGCAGGGAGGCCCGTGTCCCACTGTGCCACCTCCAAGGCCTCCGTCCGCTGTGAGCCATGGGCATGGGGGCCGCCCACAGGGTTTCGGGGCACACACACCAGAGCACATCCAGCAGTTGGAGGGTAGGTCAGCCTCTCCTGCGCAAATGGTGGCTGCCGTCCCACTTGCTTGGATCGTTTTCAGTGCGTCCGGCCAGCCATCCTTAGAGGAGGCGAACAGAACCTTTCTCCACTGGTGCTGAGGGGAGGCCCACAGCCTAGCCTCCGTGCTTCAGGGCCATGGCTCTGGTTTTCAGGCCAGGATGCTCTCAGAATATTAAGTAAAAGCTATTTGTAAACATTTTCAGGAGAACAATAATGTCAGTTAATTTAAAATTTTTTAATGAGGGTAGCCTGGGTGGCTCAGTTGGTTGAGCGTCTGACCTTTGACCTCGGCTCAGGTCACGATCTCATGGTTTGTGGGTTTGAGGCCCGCATCGAGCCCTGGGCTGGCAGCACAGACCCTGCTTGGGATTCTCTCCCTCCCCTCCCCCACTCATGCATGTACTCTGTCTCAAAATAAGGTTATAAAAACAAAGTTACAAAAATAAAAAAAATTTTCACTCGTAATTAAAGCAGTGAGTAAGGCATTGTCACATTGCAAAAATAGAGGGCTAAGGTTGTCTTAGTCTCCAACATCTTATTTTCTTTTTTATTTATGTTAATTTTTAAACTTTAAAAATGATATCTTTTGAGAGAGAGAGAGAGGGGAGGAGGGTCAGAGAGAGGGAGAGAGAGTCCCAAGCAGGCCCTCCAATGTCAGCACAAACCTGATGTGGGAACTTTTTCACCAACAGAGAGATCATGATCTGAGCTGAAATCAAGAGTCAGGTGCTTAATTGACTGAGCCACCCAGGTACTCCTAATTTCGATTTATTTTTAAAGATGTTAAGGAACTTCTGCACAGACCCACGACCCAGGTGTCAAGAGTTGTATACTCCCCTGACTGTGGCAGCTGAGTGACCCTGGTTTTTGTTTCTTTTAAATTTTTTAATGGTTATTTATTTTTGAGAGGGAGAGAGAGACACACACAGAGTGCAACTGGGGGAGGGGAAGAGAGTCAGGGAGACACAGAATCCAAAAAAGGCTCCATGCTCTGAGCTGTCACCAAACAGCCCGACCTAGGGCTTGAACTCATGAATCGTGAGATCATGACCTGAGTGGAAGTTGGACACTCAGCCAAGTGAGCCACCGAGGTGCTCCTGTTTTTCACGTTTTGCTCAAAGTGCCACCACACTCATTATTTCAGGGAAAACTGCGACTGAATTGCCCCCACCCTGGTTCTTACTCCCCTCCCTTCCCCATGCGATAGTATTCTAACCGTTTTGTCCCGTTACTTACCTGCTAACTCATGTGTGCTCAGTGTGAGCCCTGGCACATCCACTTCAGATTTACCCAGTGGCATCTAGGTAATAAAGCGATATGTATAGCTCAGCCACGTGGATTGATTGCAAGGAGGACAACAGCAAGGGCTCACGGTGCCACCTTATGCCCCGGGATTTACACGTGAATTCACCACCCTCTGGGAATTCGACGCCCTGGGTTAGGTCAGGGTATGCATCAATGATTAAGTGACCATGTGGGTTGATACTGGTGGAAGATGGGTGATGGATTCATGAGGGTTTACTGTACATCTTCCTTTGGCATTTGTGCAGAAGTTTCTAGAATAGAAAACATTAGTAGCTGTTTAGGGATCCCCTCCATGCGATAGATGGTCTCAGCCTGGAACGACTGCTCCCTGGCCCTCACTTTGGAACGTAAGGTAGCCCGGGTTCAAACTTTGAGCTGCACCAGCAGCGGAGACACGTCTCCCATCACAAATCAGCGTGCAAGTCCTACACGTCGCAATTCCATCTTGACCTTGCTTTCACATTTTGATTCGTGTGACATCAGGATGCTTCCTACAAGTGGTGACATCTTAGACCTGCTGAAACGTGGCCCATGATGACATCAAAGTCACGATGGGAGGTAGTTGCTTGTCTCCAACCCCCTTTGAGAGGTGGAGTCTAAGGCCTCCCCTTGAGCCTGGGCCGTCCTCAGTGACATGCTTGACCAAATGGATGTGTAGATGGGATGCTCGGGGAACCTGTGGTTCTTGAGTGTGACAGAGTTGCTCACAGATGTAAGCGGTGCGTGCTTGGCACTGGCTGGTTTCTAGGGGAAGAGAGGACTTGATTTCTCTACTCTGTAATCCGTAACAATGCAGTGCCTGTCGAGGTTGGTGTATCATTTGTGGAAGTCGGTGGGGCGTCGGTGGCTTGATGAATTGGTGTCGTGGTCTCTCTGCAGTCGCAGTGACCGTTCGTGAGAAGTGCAGCTGGCTTCTCCCTTGCTCCCTGAGTCACCCTGCTCTAATCCAGACAGCCTTCCCTGTGCTGTGCTTGTCTCTCAGCTGCATCACGGTCCCTTCAGAGAGGTTTCCTTGGGTTATTTATATATTTTTTCATGTCTATTTATTTTTGAGAGAGGGAGATAGGATGTGAGAAGGGGAGGAGCAGAGAGAGAGGGAGACACAGAATCAGAAGCAGGCTTCAGGCTCCCAGCTTACAGCCCAGAGGTGGACGCAGGGCTCGAACCCACAAACCTCGAGATCATGACCTGAGTCGAAAGTTGGATGCTTAATCCGGTTAGTCACGCAGGTGGTGTGTGTGTGTGTGGGGGGGTGTGTGTGGATGTGTGTGTTTGCGTGTGTGAGTATGTGTTTAACTCACAGGAATAGATTTTTTTCACTTGTAGCAAAGTCCTCATTTACAAGGAATAAACACAGGAGGCCATGAGAAGATGTACGCTGGCAGGTTGCAGTAATGATTTCTGTTGGCACGAAGAGAAAACTTTATGCAGCTCTAAATCTTTGGAAACGTGTCATTTTCTGTATTTTCTCAATGTGTCTGAAAACCGGTTGAGCTATTTGGTTAGTCAAATGCACTTCCTCCTTCCCTCCTTCGGATTTCTTCACAAAGCCGTGTGAAGTGTGGGAGGATGTCCTGGAGTCCTGAAAAGGTCTGCACGCCTGACGACTTGCCCTGGCGGCAGACGTCCTCCTGACGTTTTTACTCTTCATCGTGTTAGGCACGGATCCCTCCAGATGCCTGGGATTTCCTCAGTGGATCGCTGGGTTTCAGAGAGAGACCTGTGAGCAGCCTCTCACCTTCCGCCAGGAAGAAAGGTCTGTGCCTTATCAAAATGAATGAAATCTCGCCATTTGCAGTTACATGCATGGAACTGGAGGATATTACGCGAAGTGAAATTAGTCAGTCAGAGAAAGAAAAAGTCATATGACTTCACTCATATGAGGACTTTAAGAGACAGAAGGGATGAACATATGGGAAGGGAAACAAAAATAATATAAAAACAGGGAAGGGGACAAAACAGAAGAGACTCATAACTATGAAGTACAAACTGAGGGTTACTGGAGGGGTTGTGAGAGGGAGGATGGGCTCAATGGGTAAGGGGCACTAAAGAATCTACTCCTGAAATCATTGTTGCACTATATGCTAACCAATTTGGAGGTTAATTTAAAAAAAAAAAAAAAAACAACAGAAAATTAAAAGAAAAAAGAATAATCTGTGCCTTGTCACCATGGTATTCCTTCCCCTCGGACCACAGCGGTGAGTCCCTGGGCAAGGATGGGGTGGGGATTCTCCCTTTGGGTGTGCGGAGATCAGGCCGGGATAGAAATTTTTTCTGGGAGGATATTTTGTTGTTTATAAGGTAAAGTCAAGAGGGCGCCCGGCTGGCTCTGTTTTGAACAGCATGTGACTCTTGATCTCGGGGTCACAGGGTCGTGAGATTGAGCCCCACGTTAGGTGTAGAGATTACCTATAAATCAATCAATCAGTCAATCAATCAATATAAATGAGTAACATTTAAAAAATCCAGCTCAGTTTCCAGTGTTGCCTGTGGTTTTCAAAGAGAACTCAGGAGCTGGGGAGCAGGAGCACATGGACCGTGGGCATGGCTGCCAGGCAGGATGTGAGGAATCAGGCACAGGTGCTCACCCTGCCCTCTGATGAAGCTGGCTTCCAGAAGGACCAGGAATGGTGTGGCCTTGCCGAGTTTTCCTGATGAGTCTAGAACAACAGGCAAAGCCCTCTTTCACCTTCACCTTCCGGGAGATTTAGCCTCACCGGCCCTCCCCAGAGACCCTGTCCTTTCGTGTGACAGTTTCCCCTGGTCCGAACTGCAGGCAGCTGAAGTCGTGCATGCAGTTGGGTGGCCTCTTTCCAGCTCGGGGCCATGGGGCACACTTGGCTGGAGAGGCAGAGACTGTGTACAAATCACACAACTTTCGTTCTGCCATTGTTTCGTTTGCGAATGGGCGCCCCGGCGAGACACTGCCTGGTTTCCCCTCCCAGGACTGAGATTTGAGGCTGATGTTTAACACTGCGTCCACAGTAGATGGCATCTGGGAAATTCGTGCCAGGCTTAGGATACCTAGAGAGAGGGGAGCGAGATTTGAGGTGGCCTTGAAGGGACAGTGTGGATCCTGCCTTACCTGCTAGCAAACTGTTGCCCTTTCAGGGCACAGTGACAGGGGTCGCATCTGGGCACTTGAGAGCTGTGCCCTGATTTGCCCCTCGCTGCCATCCCGGATTTGGACTTGAGGCCCAGTAGAGCTGGAGGGGGTGGGTCCACACAGGCTTTTGTTCTGGCTGAATTCAAGCCGCAGGAGCACCCCAGTGTGGCAACCCAAAAAGCACCCACTGGGTGTCCCCAGTTCAGACACATGGGTGGAGTTTCCCCTTGATCGACTTCAAATGGTGTTTCATTTGCTTCCTGGCCCAGGTGAAATTTTACTAGTACTGGTGTGGAAAACGAGTCGGGTCTCATACATAGTTTTCTCTTGAAACCTGTAAAAGTTCGAGTTTACATTTGCGGGTGGGAAAAGTCTTGTCCCGTTCAGGTGTGAGTCTGCTGCCCTTGGTCTTGGTGCCAGATGGACCCTTCTAGCACTGATGTGCTGGAGGTGGAGGGGACAGCACATCCTCTGAGATTCCCAGTAGGAGAAAAGTCCACATTGTACCGGCCAGATAGTTCCCCCGCGAGGTTTCGTGAAGCAGCCCTCCAAGAAATCACTTGAAAAAATGGACACAATTGTCAGAGCCTGAGTTAGGGATGTCACTATTACCCTTCCAGGAAGTACTTGAAATCGAAATGATTCCTGTTGTTTCTTTGAAGTGAGAAAGTCCACAGAACCTAGGAATCGCTCACGTTGTTGGGCTCCTTCGTGTTTGGACAACACTGTTGTCATGACTTAGTGAAGGCATGTTTTCTTGCTTGCTTGCTTGCTTTCTTGCTTTCTTTTCTTTATTGGTGTTTATTAATGAGAGAGAGAGAGAGAGAGAGAGAGAGAGAGAGAGAGCACCGCAACGGGGGAGGGGCAGGGAGCGAGGGAGACAGAGGATCCAAAGTGGGTTCTGCACTGACAGCACAGACCCAATGTGAGGCTGGGACTCACGAGCGGCAATATAATGACCTCAGCCAAAGTCAGACGCTTAACAGACTGAGGCCCCCAGGTGCCCCTGGAAGGGTGTATTCTTAATGGATGACTTAAATGCATGGGTGACTTTTTGTTTTCCAGAACATTTTCTCAATCGAATTGAAGCCGGAATGTTTCTGATGGTGTAAGATGCCCTTTGAGAGCAGTGTTAGAAATCCCACATGATGTTTCTTTTGTGTCTGATGTAGTCATTCCTGCACGGGGCTGTGGGTGGGCATTTGGTGGCCCGGCTGCCCAGCCCCCCCAAGCTGAGAGCTGTCACACTGTGGCCAGAGAGCTTGTTGGGTGGCCTCTGAGAGCCGTTCTCCCAGGCGTCCCTGACCCCGGGCCCTGCTCTTTCACATGTGGAATCTTAGGAAGGCCACACCATGTCCATTCCCCAGGAAGAGGGGGTGCTGATGAGACCCATGGGAGACCGACCCTATTTTGTGGTATGAGTCACCAGTGTCCTTCTGTCTCCCTTTTCCCAAAGGTGATTTTCCTCTTGTTTTCATTTGGGTTGTCTGTGTTTCTTACAATCCCCTGTGTGGGCTTCACTCCTCATTGACTACACTTTTCTGAATGATGTAAGTGGCAAAGAGCAGAGATGGGGGCCAAGACCGTGAAAGTTTCTGGGCACCATGAGCACATCAAGGAAGAGACTATCTTAATGCTGGTGTGAAATTGGTCTTTTGAAAGGCAGAGACACAGACCAGGGGGACACAGCTTTCCTGTGAACCCACACGGGCACGACTTGGTCTGTCTCGGGAGCTGATGTTCCCACAACACGTGACTCCATGCTTCTATACATGTGTTTGCATAGGTACGTGGTGGCTTAGAATCTCCCATCACAAACAGTTCCTGTATTGATGATTCTAGCATCTTGTCTTCAAGAGCGGAGATTTCATCAAGGGACTCGATCACCTACGCTCTCTGCAAGTGGGCGTTCCTGCCACACACCATGTCTTTGAATACTTTCGACCTTAAACTCCCCTCCATGACTCTAATTTTCCTGCTTTGTCACTGCGCGTGGGGTATACTGGGGAGCTGCTTTCTAAGTCCCATATTCTCATGAAAAGCCCCAAATAGGAGAGCCGAGGGATTGTCCCGTGGGAGAGCAGGCCCTGCACCTGACTCGGCATGGCCTTATGCTGCCACCTCTCCCGGTGGTGTTTCCTAGTCAGGAAGTGTAGGTAAAAGGAACCTTGAAACTGTGCTCAGACTTTTCTTTAGGATGCACCGGCTTCCGATTGGACCTTCCCGTCCCTACTGTGAGGGACCATCCCTCTGATCTGTTTGGGTCCCCTGCGGTGCTTGACTTCCTCGGCCCCAATATCTTTCAGGAAAATGAAGCTGTTCTTGGCTGAGGCAGTGCCAGGAAATCATCCCCAAAAGAGGGTGAAGTCTGTAGTGTGGGTATTTTAGACACAAGTGTAGGTTCCTCCCTGACTTGCTGAGCCCACACCTTCCACAGAAGCCACGTGAGGATGTCGAGGCCCTGGGAGCCGACTCCCGAGCCGGTGAAGTCACCATTGCTCTCCTCGTCGTTTCTGTTCCCGTGGCTTTGAAACATGCTGGATGTTGGGAGAACCCCTGGGACAGTTGTGGGCACCCTGTGGCCGTTCCAGGTGTTGGAGCCGGTTCTACCCCCGTCACCATTCCCAAGGACACTGGGCAGTGGCCAGGGCTGGTTTGCTTTTTCGCTATACTCTGGGATTGCCATCCAGATGTGTGGACGTGGTGACCCCTGGACAGCCCTGTGGGGTGGCCTTTGTGCCATTTTGTGGTCCCCTGATTGTGACAGCTCTAAAGGCTTCTTGACCTGCCATATTTTGACCACAGCTTGTGATCTGCTTCACTATTCCCGGTGTTAAATGTAGAAAGGGGCTTTAGATGATAAATTCTGATAGTGTCTTGTGTCACCTTCGAATGTGTAAGAATATGTGAAAGCAGTAGTACTTCAAGTAAAGAGATGCTGTCTAAACGTTTTGCCTCACTGTCTTTGACGAGCGTCCTCAGAGTCTCTGCGATGTGGGATTGTTGACTTGGTTTCCACCTCTGCTATGAGCTGAGGCTTGCAAAAGTGCTTCTCCTAATCCCACTACCTGATGAAAGGGAACCTTTTCTCCATATGAATATAGAAAATTCCCATTTTAGGTCAGCTACTCTTGGATTTGGGGGGACTCACTGGCCCGGAGCACATTAGTTTCTGTTTTCCCTGTAAACTTGACTCTGAGCTCTACTGACAAGATGGGCCTGGCAGACTAAGGGGAGACTGGCAAAGGCAGGGACTGGGGGTGTGGAGGAATGGGGCCTAGTGGTGTAGAGATCCCACCACGTGACCTCACGTGTCATCTTAGAAGGCACCAACGCCCTCCCACCATTCCCAGTTCTTTCCCTTCCCTTCCCTTCCCTTCCCTTCCCTTCCCTTCCTTCCCTTCAAGCATACACAAGTTGAGAGAGAATGATTTTTAAGAACACCAGACCCTCAAGGAAAAGAGCTTGAAAGAGGAACAAAAGCCTCTCATGGTTATGGCAGGAAGTTTGGCATGTGGCAGGACCGGATGGACAAGGTCGGTGTTCGCAGAATGTGCCGGTTCACTGTGGGCACAGACTTGGCGAAGGAGGGGCTCAGACTTCTTGCAGAAGAGCTTTGAGTCCATGCGGTGAAGGTGAGATCCTCCTCTGTTGACTGACCTTTCTCATGAGGTGTTCCTGCGTTTTAGAAGCTCTTTTAGGATTCTCATGTGTGCCGGGGTGTGGGCAATGTGGCAGAAGGCCTTACTGGGGGGCGGTGGGGGGCTCTGGGTGGAGGACAGAAGCCCAGAAGCATCTTGAGTGTGGGTGTTGGTGTCACGGCTGCCCCCAGTTCACCAGGAGCCTAATCTGAGCCAGTCTGTAGACCAGAACCAGATCAGAGACTCTCCTTCACGGCGCAGGCGAGCCTTCAGCCAGCTGGCGCCAGAACCAGATCTGGGGCTGTCCTTCAGTGCGCAGGCGATGCTTCAGCCACCAGGTGCTTTGCTGTCCTTCAGGCATTGACGACCTTGACAGAACAGTCCAACATGGCCCTCTGTGTAGAGTCACTTCCCGTGAGTCCGGGAGAGAGCACTCTCTGAGGACAGTGGGCGACCTTCCTCTGCCATCCAGCTATAGGGTTCAGCATGGTTGACTGCACACATCAGCCTTTGGTGGCACTTTGCATCCTCTGTCCTGAGACACCCGGAGCTCGGCCGCTCTATTCCACGCCCCATGCAAGAGACTACGGTGTAGGGGGTGGTGTGTTACATGTTTCTCCAGGGAGGTACCTGTGTACATTCTGCAGACCTCCCTGTAGAGGTGAATTTCCCAGTTTGAGCAGTGTCTCTCATTCTGACCCAACAGATGTCTGCCTCTGCTCTGCATAGACGGGAAGCCATCAGCTGATACGGAATTTCTGGTCTATAATTCTAACCTGTGCCTTGTAATTCCAGATGCTGCTCAGATCGGGCTCAGTGTTGAGCCAAGTGCAGAACTGCACCACTGGGTCACAGTGAGCCACGCTGAACTGTGTTCACACAGAGCAGATATTTGGGGGGTCCTCGGGGCACCACACACCAGGTCTGGAATTTGCCTATGCTGGGGTTGGACCAAGAGTGAGCTACAGGAAACAGACAGGGACGTTTCCTGGTGTGACTGTCATTCCCGGAGATATCTAGACAGGCAGAGTGGGGAGTGGAATCATCTTTGGATTCTACAAAGTTGCCTGGTTGCCTTTTGCAGTACAGACAACCCGTCACCCCCGTGTGCTTCGGACAGTGAGAGAAACAGGTAGAGGCCTTTCCTTCCTGAAACAAAGCCTGTGCCCATGGGGTTGTAGGGATTTGAAACGGAGAGACATTCATGGTCTGTCTGGGTCTCTAGCTCTGGGTTGGCAAAATGACACATTGGGGCAAACAATGAATCTATCAAGAAGAAGCTTGATGGCAGTAACAACAAAGCTGTCACTGCTGGCTTCTCTGCTTCTGTCGTCCTCTCAACACCTTGGGCTCTGGCCTTACTAGGCCCCAAAGCTTCCCTGAGGAGCCCTCCTTCCCTCCAGCCTGTCTGCAGCTGCCTTTCCCCCGTGTCTTCTGCCTGTGGTCCATCACTCACCCTGGACATTACTGTATTTCCGTGGAGGCTCTCTGGGGCTGGGACCTGTCCTCCTTACCTCGTGCCTGGCCTGGCACCGTGCAGGCGCTCAGCGATATCTCACGAGTTACCAGCCGGTGCAGTGATGGTACCCAGACAGCTGACGGAAATGCTCAGGTGTCTACACCTGGTATAGTGGGGAGACTGCCCTTACAGATGAATTTGGTGGGGTGCTGCCATGGGCTCACAGCCCCTCTCCCCGTGCCTCCCTACACCTGTAGGCAAGCTTGGCTTCCAGCTCTTCCAGATTGGACCAACTTGTCAGAAATCTAGGTGGCTCAGTCTATTATGTGTCTGACTCCTGGTTTCGGCTCGGGTCCTGATCTCACGGTTCCTGGGTTCGAGCACTGCATCGGGCTGTCTAATGTCAGTGCAGAGCCTCCTAGGGATTCTCTCTCTCTCAATATCTCTGCCCTCCCTGAAATGCTCTGTCTTTGTCTCACTCAAAATAAAAAATAAAGATAAAAAAATGAGACTCAAAAATGCATAACTCTGCAGTTATTTGTAACCTGTCCCCTCTGAGTTGGAAAGAGCCCTGAGATCCCTGTGTTAAGATTTGAGGAGAAAGTGATGGAGTCTTGGAGAGCAAAACTCTGCTCGGGCAGGCACGTGTTTGCATGAGTGTGGCCTGGGCAGGTGTGGTAGCCGCCAGGCCCCAGTCTACACTGCTGTCTGGCTCCTGCCCTTGTCTGCAGGGGAGCCGGTGAGGCGGACCTCATTCCTGCTCTCGCTCCTGGGCTCGTTCCTGGCCTTGGCCCAACCCCCTGCCTGGAGCATGAGACTAGGCTTTCAGACCACGTCCCGCCCGGTGCTGATGCCTAGTTATACGCATGATTTTCTCAGTTGGATCGACCTGTTTTGATTAAAAAAAAAAAAAACTTGGAAAAATTGCCACTCTGCATCTCTGGCAGTACTCTTAGAGAAACTCTCTTACAACTTCTTTCTGCTAAGTTTTGTGCTGGGGAGTCCCTTCCGCAGGCTGTCCTCCAGGGGAGCTTTGTCAGCACTTTCGAGTGGACGCCTGGAGGCCGTGGGAGGCCAGTGTGCCTCAGGTCTCCAGGCAGGATGGACATCAGAGCAGAGCCGGGGAGGGGAGAGAGTGGCAGGGCTCCGACGTTTGGAATAAGCCTCGCCGCTCTCTCCCTTGAACTGTGCTGAGAAGGGCCTCCTGATTTCCTCTTCCTCCCGGCTCCTCCTGACCCAGGTATCTTGTAGGGCCCTGGAGAGACCAGGTGGAGGGGTGTCTATGCGCCGTGTCCCAGGCAGTAAGAGGGAAGGTTCAGATGCCCGCACTGGGTCACACGTCTGGGCCGTCCACACTGGGGACAGAGCCTGGTGCTGGGAGGCCAGGCAGGGCCGGGGGCTGCCTGGGAGCTCGGTAGTCCATATTTTCAGCTTTGGAGGATGTGGCACATCTGGCATTTACTGAATTTGGTGGGCACATCTCAGAACCGGGCTTATATATAAATGCTCGGTGGGGGCTGCCTTCCAGAAGCTTTGTTTGCAAAGTGCTGTGGTGCCCGGTGTGGCACGGAGGCTATGGGTGGCTGACCCCGCCGAGGCCAGAGTGGCGGGAAGCCTAGACTTTGCTGCGTGGCAGACCCTGTATGCGGATAGAGCGGGCGTTGCAATTGCAGTTTCTGTGTAGAGTGGTGGAGTGCATGGTGTCACCAAGAGCGTGAGTCTGTCTCCGCCTGTCGCCGCAAATCTCTGGTCCTCATTCCTACGCCACACGGTAGGCAAGTGCCTCGCTTTACAGAGCTAGTGATTGTATCGCCATCTGTGGGTGCCAGGTATCAGACTCGGCTGTGGATGGTCCCGGCCTCGTGGCCCTTTCCCCACGCCCCTCAGATCACAAGCCCCACCTGGTAGGGTCTTGGGTGGCTTCGGGGATCCCTCCTCCACCAGCTTGCACACAGAGCCTGTTCCCAGGAGGAGCCCTGGTGTGGACAAAGGTGGGGGCCTGTTCCCCGAGGACCATGGCCGGGGGTGTCTGATACAGCTGCTATGCCCGGCAGCTGACACCTTTGCTCTGCGACCTGTTTCAGTCAGCTGTCGGCCACGAGTATCAGTCGAAGCTCTCCAAGCACTCGTCCCAGGTCCGCTCCATCAGGGGCATTCGAGGCAAGTTTGGTGTCCAGGTGGACAGCGTTGACCAGGTGAGTGAGGCGTCATGGGAACCAGAGTGCAGGTGATGGAGCCCCTCCCTCTAGACCAGGGTATGCACTGGGCCTCTCGAGACAGTGCCTCGACTCAGGCCTGTGGGGTGGCCGTCCAGGTGCAGAGCTTCTAGAAGCCCCCCGCCCCAGCCCCTGACTCTGAGATGATTTGCCAGGTTAAGAAGTGAGAAGAGGAACACTGTTTCTTGTAGAAATCCCCCACATTGGTATCTAGAGATCAGATAGACCAGGGACAGACAGCCTTCCACTGCCTAAGACTGTGCCCGTGGGGACCATTTCTAGCCAGCCTCCCTGCATGGGTATCACTGTGACCCGGTAGTGTTCAGGGCAGACATGGCAGAGTGCCGCACACGTGCCCGATTCCAGGGCTAAGGCCCGGTGTCCTGGCGCCTCTGGGCCTCAGTCTCTCAGTCTCTGACTGAGGGCCGTGTATACCCTGTTTTACATCACAGCAGTTGGGTTTTGGAGTTAACCCTCTGTCTGCATTCAGGCTTTACTACATGTGAGCTGCGGTTCCGCGCTAACTGCCTGTAAAACGGGGCGACGGGGATTCCTGTCTCCTAGGGCCGTGTGCGCACATGCCCCCCCAACATGCCCGTTGTCGTTACTGACGATAGTATTGTTCTTGGAAGAGCTCATGGAAAAGCAGGTGTGCGTGTGGCGGGAGGGGGTCGCCGAGGGTTGGCATTGGGGGGCTGAAGTCCACGAGCACAACTTGCCGTGCAGGGCCTGCGGGTGGCTACCGGTCCACCCGCACTGCCTACTGGGCGTTGCAGAATGTTTCATGGCTGAAAGTTTCCATCCCCAGAGCTTTGGGCGTGAGGTAGGCCTGCCCATGGCTTAGGAAGGCACTTCCACCCTCTTCCCACTGAGCAGACCATCGTGGTGTGGTGCGGTGCGGTGAGGTGCGCTGCGGGATGGAAGCGGAGGCGGGCATGGGGGCAAGCCGGGAGCAGCCTGCAAGAGTCCCGGGATTGGAGCACGCCGGGGCTTGCGCCACAGCGCGTTTCAAGGGTCCTCTTGCCCGACCTCTGCCACCCTCCCGGGGCCCGGGGCCCGCGGCGGAGGGCGGCGGCAGGCAAGCAGGCAGGCAGGCAGTCATGCGCGTGCACCGGTGAAGCACGGGCGAAGCGCGGCACCTGCTTGGCTTGGGACGCGTGAAGCAGGCTCATGAAGCGCCCAGCGGTAGCCGCTGGCCTCTTCGGCCATAGCAGCCTGAACTCTGCCGACCCCGTCTTCTGTGGGAGGCTAAGCACGGTCGGGCCTGGTTAGCACTTGGATGGGAGACAGCCTGGGAATACCGGGTGCTGTTCGCTTTTGCCTTTGCCTTTGGCCACCTTCACCTCTCCTTTGGCGCCCGCATTCCCCCCCCCCCACCGCCTGTGTCCCTGTCTCCCCAATGAGCGCCGCTGTTGGGGCCAAACACACGCCAGCCTCTGCTCTCTCAGCCCGTCCCTGGCAAACGAGGCGGCCATTCCTGGCCCAGCCACGCCCCGCCTCGCCCCCGTGCCCGCACACCCCAGGGCACTTCAAAGGGGCAAGCTCCCCACTCCCGGCACCCGGCCAAATCCCACTGGAGCTACTGGAAGCCACAGCCCAGCTTTGCACCTTTCCTGACACACCACCCAGACCCGCACCCGGACGGAGGGGGGGTGGTGCGGTGTGGGGGAACCAGAGGCTGGAGCATGAGGGCTGGAGGGTGGGCGCTGGGTGGGTGGATACAAGAACCCCGGAGCGGGCGGGAGGGGCAGCGCGACCCCAGACTCCGCATCCGCCACAGGCCTGGGCTCCACGGGTCCTGGACCTCTTCCCTCCCTCGCGCCCTCATCCCCAGGGCCCGTGGCATTTCACGACGCCCAGCTAGGGCACCGGACTCGGGCTGGTGATGTTGTCTGGGGGCGCCGGGGGCTCCGGGGTGGGTTTGCACCAGGTGGGGCAGACGGGAGGGAAGGGCCCCGTGGCTGGCTGCGCTCGCCCTAGGGCTGGGGAGGAGGCGCTGAGAACCCGGCGGGGCGGGCCCGGAAGGCACGAGCGGCCTGATACCCCACACTCGCTTCCACCCTCTTCCCAGTGACCAGCCCAACGTGGTGTGGAGCGGGGCTGCGAGGTGCCTTGCTGTGCGGGATGGAAGCGGAGGCGGGCCTGGGGCCAAGCCTGGAGCAGCCTGCAAGAGTCACGGGATTGGAGCACGCCGGGGCTTGCGCCAGCGCGTTGCCAGGGTCCTCTTGCCCGGCCTCTGCCACCCGCCCGGGACCCGGTACCCGGGGCGGAGGGCGGCGGCAGGCAAGCAGGCAGGCTGGCAGGCAGGCAGGCAGGCAGGCAGGCAGTCAGGCGTGTGCATGGGTGAAGCGCGGCGCCCGCTTTCCTGGGAGGCGTGGAGCAAGCTCTTGAAGCGCCCAGTGGCAGCCACTGGCCTCTTCGGCCATAGCAGCCTGAACTCTCCCGACCCCGTCTTCTCTGGGAAGCTAAGCAGGGTCGGGCCTGGTTAGCACTTGGATGGGAGACGGCCCGGGAATACCCGGTGCTGTACGCTTTGGCCTCCCTCACCTCCCCTTTGGCGCCCGCCGCCCCTCCCCCCTTTCTGCCTGTGTCCCTGTCTCCCCAGGGAGCGCCGCTGCTGGGGCCAAACACACCCCAGCCTCTGCTCCCTCAGCCCCTCCCGGGCCAGCGAGGCGGCCTTGCCTGGCCCGGCCCCGCCCCCCCCCCCCCCCGCCTCGCCCCCCCCCGTGCCCGCACACCCCGGGGCACTTCAAAGGCGCACGCTCCCCACTCCCGACACCAGGCCAAATCCCACTGCAGCGACTGGAACCCACAGCCCAGCTTTGCACCTTTCCTGACACACCACACAAACCCGCGCCAGGACTGAGGGGGGGGGTGCGGTGTGGGCGGAACCGGACGCTGGCGCCTGGGGGCTGGAGGGTGGGCGCTGGGTGGGTGGATACAAGAACCCAGGAGCGGGCGGGAGGGGCAGCGCGACCCCAGACTCCTCATCCGCCACAGGCCTGGGCTCCCTGGGTCCTGGACCTCTTCCAACCCTCCAGCCCTCATCCCCAGGGCCCCTGGCATTTCACCAGGCCCCGCTAGAGCAGCGGATTCGGGCTGGTGATGTTCCAAGAAATAACTGAAACATTCCCCCAGAGCACAGGGCCGTGGATTGCAGTGAGATATCTGGCTACCCCCAAAACACAACTTACAGGCTCTATTCCTAGGCTGCAGCCAGTGTGTTATGATGTCAAAAATATTTCTGAACACTATCAGTGTCAAATAGCAAAAATGAAAGAAACCAAACTCCTCATCTCTGTGAAGCTCTTGGTTCCTCAATAGCTAATTGGTGTATTCATTTAATTTTTATTGTTTTTCTTTTTGAAAGAGACAGAAACTCAAGAGTGGAGCAGGGGCAGAGAGTTCGGGGGAGAGAGAATCCTAAGCAAACTCCCCACTGTCAGCTCTGCGCCCAATGCAAGGCTCACATTCACCAAGTGTGAGAACATGACCTGTGCCGAAACCAAGACTCAGATGCTTCACTGACTTAGCCACCCAGTCGCCCCTGTTTTTAGAGTTTCAGAGAGACAGAGAGAGAGAGAGAGAGAGAGAGAGAGAACGAGTGTGTATGAGGAGAAAGGGGCAGAGAGAAAGGAGGAAGAGGACCCAAAGCAGGCTCCACGCAGAAAGCAGCCAACCCACACTTTTTGTTACCTCTCAACTTACAAAAATACACATTTCGGGGAGCAATGGGGTGGGAGAACCGGAAGGCATTACCACGAATCTTAGTGTTTTCATTACAGAAAGTATAAGGATGTGAAAGAAAACACATCAGCAACATCTAAGGGACAGAATTTTCCCAGCATGGTTCCAGGAGCAAAAGGTCTACTTTCAGTATCAAATTGCATACAGCAAGGTGGCAACTATCCAAGTTATTGTAAAACACTTTTATACACTTCAAACATAGGGACATTCAAATCAGACCACTGTTGAACAGTTTCTACAAATTTCCATGCCCAGAGAACCAAAAGCCTGAGGGTTCCTACGGAATTGTGAGCAGTAACGGAAATAACGGCATTTCAACTGAAGTACAACTGAGTGTGCCAGTCATGATCCTTATTATGAGTTCTGAGAAGGAGACTAGATTGAGGCAGACGGAAAGAGAAACCAACGGACAAGTCCGGGGGCTGAAGGGGAAATGGCCTCTAGCGGTAAGGGGCCCTGTGGGCCCAGTGTGGACGTGAGACACCCCACTCCAGACCTCATAGGCACAGGGGCCCTGAAGAGTGGCCACATGCGTTGCCTGCTGTCCGGTGTATCACAGAGCCCACTGAGTTCTTCCCCGGCTCAAGGCCCCGTCCCGTCGTCCCACCATCTCCAATGTCCCCCCTTGGCCCACCTCCTGCTCCACCCCACTAAACTGCAAACCACCTCTTCTGTTGAAGAGGGCTCACTTTTATTTTTCAGTTGTCGGATCACTGGGATGTGGTCTCAACCTGCCTCCTTCATCCACTTAACTCAGCTCTGGGACACGCTCAACCCACATGCGACCTGCTCTGCAGTGGAAAGTCCCAGAGAGATATGCCTGCACCACTCCTCTGGGCCCCCATCCCGGGCATCACAGCGCCTCAGCTGCTTGGTAAGAAAGGAAACCCACTGCTGTTACTCACTGTCAGAATCAAGACCAGTTAAAAAAAGTGGTACTGAATAGATTGCAAAGGTCAGAGTCTATTGAAGAGAAACTCAAAAACTACAGGGGAAGGAAAAAGAAGGGCAGCCTAGTGAATACGCCAGAGAGACCTCCAGATGAATGACAGTTTCTGAATGCTGGTGACCATGTCCTCACAGGGGCTGCAGTTACACATAATGTGATGGAGCTTCTGTGTTGAAAGTATCTCGTGGATATTTAGATGCAGACACTCCTAAAAGCCATGTGACGGAAGTGCTCCCACTGTTCCTATTAACAGGTGATTAAACGGAAGCACAGGAATGCTCATATGTACCTTCCCCAGAGCCCCAAACTCATCTGTGCAGGAGCCAGGCTCAGCGTCAAGTGCTCTGGGGTCACGCCCTCCCTGCACAACTTCTCAAGGTGGACTGGGAATCCACGTGAGTCCTTTCCAGATTTCATACATGCTCTACGTCCTCCAGGAACCATAGCTGAATTCGGGCCTCAGGTTCACTGTGGAGGAGATACAACCTATTTGCAGCTATATAGAACATTGAACAAACAACCACTGCTTGAAAACCAGGTACAGCTGAGAACTACTCAGCAACACGAGTACAATGCTTATTTTTTAAAGTTTATTGTGTTTATCAGCTTGTCCACCCAATTTGCTGAGTCCTAGGGCACCGTGGAAGGGTTTTCAACCTCCAATTCAGCGGCTGTGGGGAAGCAGAGTGATGAAATGGGAGGCCGGGGGTGTCAACAGCCACGTGAAGGCCTCCCGACAGGGGAAGGGGTCTGCAGGTCGAGTGACTACGGATCTAGAGGAACGATGCCAGTAAGACCTCACTCATGCGGGAGCCACGCAAGGGACACCAACCTGTTCAGGCGGTCTTGTCACTAGCGTGGACGGGGTGGACCTTTTGTTTCTTGCCTAGCAAGCAGCGCACTGAAGACTGATGACCTTCCTTTTGGGGGCGTTGTGCAGCGAGTCCTGGCTACTGCTACTGCTGCTGAGGTTGCTCAAGGGGCCATCCTGAGAGCCTGTGGATCTGGGGGACGCACAGGAGAGCATCTTCCAGGCATGCTCGTCACACGACACAGCGCCCCACGTGAGGGAGAAGCACAATCCCCCAGCTTCTAGGGAGGGCTGCGCCTTGGGAGCTGACACTCTCCCTCCCAAGTACATCTGGAGTCCAAGCGCCCTGGGTCGGGAACGCTCAGCACCCCTCCCAGGCCGTGACCCGATAACCATGGCATGGGTCTCATGTAATGCAATGAGGCTGTCCCCTGCGTAGTGAGTGCCGGCCTCTCCTAACGAGCTCTGAATCTGGTCTGTGCTAACCAAGAGCAATCAGTTTCTGAGATCCCAAAAGAAAGATTGCCTTCCTGAGAGTACTTGGTGTTTGGGTGGCTGGTAGAAGAAATGATGGCTAGCCAACTTGTTTCCCTCCCTGGCCATTAAAGATGCTTTTACTCTGAGGAACACTTGGTTCACCATGGGCAGTATTCTCTAGGACTGCTTAGCACAGAGAGAGACCATTCATGAACTACTGCATCCAAGCCCTTTTCCAAACATTTGAGCTTAGCCTGCAGCACAAGCCTGTTACCTTGGAATCACTGTCTTCTCTATCCACTGATAGGATGGCAAGGGAAAACAGTGAACTCCAGAAGCTTTCCCTCATTTCTAAGGTAATAACACAGGCATCTTGCCTTTGGGTTCCCACGGTAGATGACGGAGGCTTCCCTTTGCCGTACCCATATGTGTTTCATATCTATCCATATCTTATTCCTGAGACCATCAGCTTGCCAGGGAGTTGTCTTAGTCATTGCTTCCTAATATTTATCTCATTTTCTGGACCACATGCTTCCCTGGGGAATTCCATCAGACATCTAAAGCAGTTAATATCTATCCTTCTCAAGCTGTTCCACAGAATAGAAATGGAAGGAAAACTTCTAGACACATTCTACAAAGCCAGCTTTACTTTGATTCCCAAACCAGACAGAGACCCAGCAAAACAAAAAAACGACTATAGGACAATATGCCTGATGAATGAGAATACAAAAATTCTCAACAAGATACTGGCAAATCGAATGCACAGCATATGAAAAGAATTTTTCACCATGATCAAGTAGGATTCCTATCTGGGCTATAGGGCTGGTTCAATATTTGGAAATCAACCAATAGGATACATCACATTAAGAAAACCACAGGTAAGAACCACATGATCCTGTCAATACAGGCAGAGAAAGCATTTGACAAAACACAGCATCCTTTCTTAATAAAAACCCTCAAGAAAGTCAGAATAGAAGGAACATATGTAGACATCATAAAAGCCACGTATGATACAAGTCCGCAGCTAATATAATTCTCCTGGGGATAAACTGAAAACTTTCCCCCTGAGATCAGGAACATGACAGGCATGTCCACTGTCACCACTGTTGTTGAACATAGTTTGGCAATTCCTAGACCCAGTTTTTCAATTCCTAGAACCAGCAATCAGACAACAAAATGAAATAAATGGCATCACAATGGCAAAGATGAAGTCAAACGTTCACTCTGCACAGACCACATCATACTCTACCTGGAAAACCTGACAGAATCCTACAAAAGTCTCCTCGAACTGATACATCAATTCAGCAAAGTCGCAGGGTACAAAATCAATGTACAGAAACCCCTCGCATTTTAATATACCAATAACAACAAAACAGAAAGAGAACTAAAGAAACTGATCACGTTACAGTTGCACCAGGACCATAAAATACCTATCAATAACCTAAAAATTACGAATGAACCAATGCAAACATATAAAAGTTCTGCATGCTGAAAAGTATACAAGGGTTATGAAGGAAATTGAAGAAGACACAAAGAAACGGGAAAACATTCCATGTTCATGGATTCAAAGAATGAATATTGTTAAAATGTCAATACCATCCAAAGCAATCTACACTTTCAATGCAATCCCCATCAAAATCGTGCCACCATTCTTTTCAAAGCTAGAACAAATAATGCTAACATTTGTGTGGAACCACAAAATTCCCCGAATATACAAAGTAATATTGAAGAAGAAAACCAAAGCAGGAGGCATCACAGTCCCAGAATGTAGCCTCTGCTACAAACCTGTAATCATCAAGACAGTATGGTATGAGCACACAAACAGACACATAGGCCAATGAAACAGAATAGATAACCCAGATTCAGACCCACAAATGTATGGCCCACTAATCTTCCACAAAGCATGAACGAATATCCAATGGAAAAAAAACAGTCTCTTTAACCACTGGTGCTGGGAGAACTGGACAGCAACATGCAGAAGAATGAAACTAGACCACTTTCTTATAGCATACACAAAAGTAAACTCAAAATGGATAAAGGACCTGAATGTGAGACACGAAACCGTCAAAAGCCGAGAGGAGAAAGCAGGAGAAAACCTCTCCTACCTCAGCTGTGGCAATTTCTTACATGAGACGTCTCCAACGGCAAGGGAACTAAAAGCAAAAATGAACTATTGGGACCTCATCAAGATAAACACCCTCTGCACTGCAAAGGAAACAAGCAACAAAACAAAAAGACAACAGATGAAATGGGAAAAGATATTTGCAAATGATGTATCAGACACAGGGCTAGTATCCAAACACCTATAAAGAACTCACCAAGCGCCACACCTGAAAACAAATATTCGGGCGATGAAATGGGCAGAAGACATGAATAGGTAATTTTCCAAAGAAGACATCCAGATGGCCAAGAGACATGCCAAGATACTCAACATCACTCCTCATCAGAGAAATACAAATCAAAACCACACTGAGATTCCACTTCACATCGGTCAGAGTGGCAGAAATGAACAAATCAGGACACTATAGATGCTGAAGAGGATGGGGAGAAACAGGAACGCTCTTGCATTGTTGGTGGGAAGAAAAACTGGTGCAGCCACTCTGGAAACAGTGTGGAGGTTCCTCACCACATTAAAAATAGATCTACCCTATGACGCAGCAATAGCACTGCTAGAATTCAGGGGATTCAGGAGTGCTGATGCACAGGGGACTCGTACCCCAATTTTATAGCAGCGTTTTCAACAATAGCCACATGATGGAAAGAGCCTAAATGCCCGTCAATGGACAAATGGATAAAGAAGATGAGGTTTCTATATACAATGGAATACTACTTGGCAATGAGAAAAGATGAAGTCTGGCCATTTGTAGCAACGTGGAAGGAACTGCAGGTTGTTCTGCCAAGTGAAATAAGTCAGGCAGAGGAAGACAGATACCATATGTTTTCATTCATTCATATGTGGATCCTGAGAAACTTCACAGGAGACCAGAGGGGAGGGGAAAGGGGCAAACGAGTTGCAGAGAGGGAAGGAGGCATACCAGAAGAGACTCTTAAATACTGAGAACAAACTGAGGGTTGATGGGGGGTGGGGGAGAGGGGAAAGTGGATGATGGCTATTGAGGAGGGCACCTGTGGGGATGAGCACTGGGTGTTGAATGGAAACCAATTTGACAACAAATTATATTGAATACAAGAAAAAAGAAAAGATTCTCATAGTCACTCCTCATCAGGGGACTACAAATCAAACCACACTGAGATGCCACCTCACACGGATCAGAGTGTGCCTGTGGGTGGGCAGTCAGCACTGCTGCTTTGCTGGGACACAGTGTGTCCTCCAAAAGCGACAAGGGGTGGGGGGGTCTCGTGCTTTGGGAAACATGGACAATCACGAGCAGTCTGTTTAGTACCTTAGTGTGGCTGAGGTCGTGTCAGAATTTAAAACAAAAGTACTTGCAGAAATTATATAACCCGTTCAGTGAAGTTGTTGTTTGGCACAGGTGGGGGGAGACCCCGTAGCAGAGTTCAATATGCAGAGAATTTAGAAAATCATTTCTTAAGACTCATCACTTTCACTTTTGAAACTGCTGACATAAATTGCTTAGTAAACACGGAGGGCTGGAAGAGGAATCTTTCAGGTGTTGGACAAGAAACGCAGGGCAGGACGTTCTGGTTCCATTTGCAGTGTCAGATACCATGGGATACAATGTTGTTACAGGGTTAGGCTATAGAAGATGGCTTCCAGTTATATGAAAGGTGGAGTTTGGCTTCCACTTGTTAACACTGCTGCTTCAACTTTGTGCTAATTGGATGAGATTTCATCCGCCTTTTCCCCGGAAAAAGGATGGTTGTCTCATGGTGTGTGCCTCCAGAGGCAAGTCGCCGTTCTGTGGAAAGCTCAACGGTGTCCGGAGGCAACCGAGGTTGTGACTTCCGGGAGACTTTATTATCCGTTTGTCTTTGAACACATGGGAAAGAATAAGCCTGGGTAACTGGTCAGAATCCCGAGCAGCCTCCGCACTGTCGGCACAGAGCCTGACGCGGGGCGCCAACTCACAGAGCGACACCGGCTGAGCCACCCAGGTGCCCCGAGGATGCTACTTTTCTGTTTGTTTGGAAAATGAGGATTTCGCCCGGTTGTTGTGTCTGCAGTGTGTTAATGTGTCGTACGCTGATTCTTTCCCTGTTTTCCCTCTGAAATACCTGCTGTAGGCCATGGCCCAGAAGGAAGACATGCAAGACAGGATCACTACCCTTGAGAAGCGCTGCCTCAGGGCACAGCACGAAGCCACCTCTCTGCACGACCTCAAGGATAAACTTGAAAACGAGATCGCAAAGAAGGACTCTCTGCATCGACAGGTCATTGGTTTCGTTGAACTTCATTCCACTTTTATTAATTACAAGTCAAGTTAAGGACCAAGGGTCAATGTCAAGGTTTTAGGATCTTAGAATCTTGTGTTGACCGGCGGGGTTACTTCAACATCCAGGGTTTAATTCTTTCGAATTTTATGGAAGCATGTTATGGGGCTCCCGTCCTTGATTCCTTCTTTGTCTTGTCTTCCATGCACGTTACTCTGTTGCCTGTTAGCCCTGTTTCCAAAGGAGCAGGGAGTGGCCGGGAATGTGTAGGCAGCTGGCCATTTTGGTTAGTACCTGAGATCGGGGGGAATGGCAGGTGCAGAAGCGTAGTCTGGCGTGAGGATGTGAGACCCTGTGTTTTGGGAAGCTGCACATCTCTTCCTTGGTTGTCAGGTCATCCAGCATTGAACAGGAAAAGCACATCCAGCTTCTTGGAAACAGAGTGAGTTTGTCTGGTGTGTTTGTCAAATGTGTCAGTCGACCCAAAATGATAATCAAAGTGAAATACTAGGAAGCCATTAAAATGACATGGAGGAATGCTGTTTGAGAGCACGTAACATGTTCCAAATCATGAGTGTAAAGGGCAGATCGCGAAATACTATGTGTACAGCATGTGATTTTTTTTTGAGGGTTGTAAAGCATGATACGCGGTCTGTATATACACACAGAGCTCTATGCACACAGAAGATGGAAGGAGTCTTTGGGAACAAACGTTAACCTTGCAAAAACCTCACCTTGTACATGATTTTTAAAATGACTTTATATATTTTTAATGCTTATTTATTTTTGAGAGAGGGGGCCAGAGTGAGAGAGAGAGAGCGAGCGAGCATGAACAGTGTAGGGCCAGAGAGGGAGAGAGGGAGACACAGAATCCAAAGCAGGCTCCAGGCTCTGAGCAGTCAACACAGAGCATGAGGCGGGGTTGACCCCATGAGCTATGAGATCATGACCTGAGCCGAAGGTGGACACTTAACCGACTGAGCCACCTCGGCTTCCCTAAAAGTCCTTTAACAAAAAATCTCGTGTCTAAGTTTTCCACGTTGAAGTTTTCCACGTTTTGGTCAAGAGGGAGAGTGTTTTTGTTGAATCATGGTACACTTCCAAAAAGAACTCAACTGGCATCAGGCATGCTCTCAGAAGCTCTGTGCTGGCTGATGTGCCCACCTCCGAGTGTCCTATGTAGCGAGCCCTCGGACCACAGTATAAATATGTTTACGGAGGGTTAGGACCGAACCCTTCTCTCCTTAACTGGTCAGGAAGAGCGAGCAAGCTCCTCCAGAAGATGGGTTTTCTTTAATGTGTGGGAACTTTGTCTTTGGAAAGACTTCTTTGAAGATCCTGAAGAAGAGCAAAGAGGTTGGCAAGACATGTTTTGCGTAGTGAAAGGAGGACCAAGGCAGTGGGTGACTCCTTGCAGAAAGGAAAGGTTTACTCTGAAGCACCTGCCAAACTGTTGGCTTCAGTCAGAACTAACAGTAGATCTCTGCATTTAGATTTTGTTTCACTTTATTAAAAATGGAAACGGAGAGAAGACTTGCTACACTTTGATGCTTTGCCTTCATTTCCTAGACTGCGGATCAAAACCGCCAGTTGCAAGAGCGCCTGGAGGTGGCGGAGCGGAAGCTGCAGCAGACCCCGAGGAAGGCCAAGTCGCTGCCCGAGGTGGAAGCCGAGCCGGCCCAGAGGGTGGCCACCCTCTGCAAGGTGGGGCCCCCGTTTCCTTCTGGGTCCCATGGTGGGAATGTCATTTTCAAGGCGGTCCGTTCTTGTATCTCATTTCTCACCGGTAACGTCGGCGTGCCAAAGTCCGCGAACCAGCTGAGATCTGTTTTCGGTGCTACTTTGTCTGAGATTGGAATGCTTTCCAAACGGCAGGCATCATCCCCAGTTTTGTTCCCTCCGGTTTTGTCCGACGTGTGCTGTTTGCCGTTGGCTGCATCTAAGACTCACTGCTTTTCAGAGTTAAGTCAGCGACTCAAAGCTCAAGATAGTAGCCTTGGGTAAGAGAAGGACAGGGGTGCCTGGCCGGCTCAGTCAGTGGAGCTTGGGACTCTTGATCTCAGGGTCATGAGTCTGAGCTCCCCGTTGGGTGTAGAGCTTACCGAAGGAAAAAAAAAAAAAAAAGCATAGAATTTTTCCGAGAAATGAGAAAATCCTATCCTCTTTTAAACACAATCGTTTTTATTTAAAAAATTCTTAAATGTTCATTTATTTGAGACAGACAGAGAGGGCGAGCCTGGGCACATACATGAGCAGGGGAGGGGCAGAAAGAAGGAGATAGAATGCCAAGTAGGCTCCATGCTATCAGCACAGAGCCTGACACAGGGCTCGAACGCCCAAACCTTGAGTTCATGACCTGAGCTGAAGCCAAGAGTCAGAACCCGACTGACTGAGCCACCCAGACACCCCTGTAAGAAATAAATCTTTAAGGAATTCACTCGGAGGTTCCACAAATAGAGTCGAGGAACGTGCCACACACAGTCCCTGCCCTCCCAGCTCTCACAGCCCTCACCACCCACAGAGGAAGGCAGCAGTTGAAGAGGTAGTTTCCAGACATGATGTGGTCGGTGCTGGGATCGAGTGATGCACACAGGACGAAGGAGCACATGACTGGGCAGCCAGTCCATCCTTCCAGAACCGGGGCTGAGGGAACCTGTAGCAGGGAGCCTGTCGGTGCTTCTGTGTCACCGGTTCCAGTGCAGTGAGGGTCCCAGTGGGAAGGGGGGTGGGTTCGTCACGGGATGCTGACCCTCAAGGCTGCCATCAAGTTGGGCAGGCGGCATTGGGCGCCCAGAGGCCCAGGCTCCAACAGAGCCTCTCCTCCTTTGTGATCTGCATGTCAAGTCTCCGTTTCTTTTCTCGCCTGTCCTCTCTCCTGTCCTGGTCAGCCACGTAGCAGAACCCTTTGTCTTTGGACACTCTGCTGCTGAGGAAGCTCAACTATTGGAAGTGACTTCCCAGCTTAGGAAGGCAGCACGCCTGTTTGCTCTTTCCGCTTGCTGCTTCCTCCTGTCCGTGCTGAGTGGCCAGGGGTGTCTCCCGGGGGACGAGGCACCGTCCAAGGATCCGGGGCCCGGGGTGGGGACGAGACCGTTGCCTACCCCCGGTCACCAGCATGGAAGCCCACTGCTTCCCACTGGCACGCATGAGGCCGGTAGGGACTGTGAGCAGGCGGAAGGCCGCTCACAGCCTGTCGTGCGTAGGCACGGCGTGTGGTGTGGGGCAGCCAGCTCTTCTGACCCCGCTGTCGCCCACAGGCCGAGCAGAGGCGTGGCAACATCGAGGAAAGGCTGTGCCAGATGGAGGCCCAGCTGGAGGAAAAGAACCAAGAACTGCAGCGGGTACGTGTCCGGGCGGAGCAGCCGCGCACCTGGCAGTGGTTGAGGATGAGGCGCAGGCTGGGGGTGTGGGGGTAGGGAGTGGTCCCTTGTTTCCCACTTCTCCCCACGTGGACGTCAGGCCCCTTCTCGATCCCATCAGGGGTACAGTGCACTCTTGTGCGAGTTGGACGCTAGCGAACACTCCTAGCCTGTGGACAATGTTCTCTGGGCGCTGGGGCCCCGTAGGCAGTGCCGCTTAGGGGTGGAGGCACCCGCACAGCCCACCGTGCCCACCAGCTCATTAGCAGCTACTCACAGTTGACTCAGGACCTCATGGGTGTCCCTTGACCAAAGCGGAGGTACTGGCCTGGGGTAGGGTAGCCTAGAGGAGGGGTCTCCTTCCTTAGGACATGACACTGAGGTCCTGAAATCAGGTCACTGGCCTGACCTTGGTCCCCACATCCTGAATTTCTACTTGAGATGTAAAGGCACAGGTCAGGGTAGATGTTCCTAAGAAGAGGAATAGCGTAATCGAGCCTTGACGAAAGGGACGCCCGTGTCCCTTGAATCCCCTGAGTTTTTTCCCTGCGGGAGCTGGTCGGACGTCAACATGAAACACCCAGGAGACAGACCAGGCAGCAGCGTCCCCAGCTTGGGACGTCTATCCAAGGCCATCGGGTTTTGTTTTCACCAGAAAACTCAAAACACTCACCCTTAACTTACAGCAGAAACTCGTGTGCTTGGCCCTCAGGGTCAGAGAATAAAACATGAGTTTCCGCGGAGTGAAGCTTCTGATGCCAGCGTGACGGCTCGTGTTGGCCGACCCCAGCCCGCCATGACACATGCACACAAGCGAGCACAACCAGACGCTAGCCTCTTGGGCCGAGAATTCGACCTCACCTACTTAGAGAAGCACTTCATTGCCTTTAGGACTGTATGGTAGTTTGGAGGGACAGGTGTTGAGATAAGGATTCTAGTATAACTGAGACAATTCCAAGGACACTTTTAAGCTGCTTTGCTTGAAAAATACTTGGGTGCTGATCCCTTCTTGTGGGGTGGCCAGGGTCTTTTCCAAGTGATGGCCGTTGCTGCGTGTGAGGTGTGGTGGTCGTGCTTTCTGTTGCCTGCTCCCAAGGAAAGAGGTGCCAGCGGGTGTGGCTTAGAGATGAGGAAGCCCGAGCCTGGAGGGACTGTCCGTTGCCTAGCCTGCGGGTGTGTCCTGTGGGCTCTTCTTCCTCCCTGGGCCCCCCGACTGCAGGACACATGTGTACTCCATACTCCACGGCCCTCCGCCCAGCAGGAGCCCCTGAATCCTGCCGGCCTGTCCTCGCCGCTTCTGTTTTGGGTTAATCCAGGATATGCGGTAGAAACAAGTTTGTAAACCATACGATTGATGAGAGTTCGATAAAACACAGACCCGTGAACTTTGCGGTTACATTCAGATATTACTTGAGGTAATTAGTTATGAATTTGTAATACAAGTTTCCATTACAAAACGTTCAGGAGATGTGTGAATTTCACGAAAAACAAGTGAAAGTCTTTCTCACCACTCAATTTTTCCCAAAGTAGATGTTTTTTTATCTTTCGGTTTTGTAAATGGATTCATTTCTTTCCCCCTGAAGCCAGATCCGAGCTTCGATTTACGCCCCAGAATATTCCTCCTCCCCTGTGTAGATAAGCTGATCCCCTTACGAATACGGTCTTTCCTGCATGTACATCTGCCTCCTGAGCCCATCTGAGAGCTAATAATGAGGACATTCGTGAGGGCCCATGCCTGTTTTGTTTCCCAGAAACAAAGGGACCTGCTAAGTGATGACCCCTGGGAAGCAGGTTCCTGCGTTTCTGTGTCCCACTAGGTCGATGCTGGCAGTGACGCACAAGCACGCCAAAGAGTGCCGTGGGAAGGGGCAGCCGAGGATGGCGTGCGTGTGGGTCACACCGCTGGCCATTCGCACGCCTGAGCCGGTGTTCGCACTTTTGTTTGAAGCCTGCGTCTTCTCTTTCAGGTAAGGCAGAGAGAAAAACTGATGGAAGAAACTAATCAACGTCTGTCGGGCACTATTGACCAGCGCCTTTCCGAATCTGATGAGCGTCTGCAGCGTCATCTTTTTTTTTTTTTTTAACGTTTATTTGTTTTTGGTACAGAGAGAGACAGAACATGAATAGGGGAGGGGCAGAGAGAGAGGGAGACACAGAATCGGAAACAGGCTCCAGGCTCCGAGCCATCAGCCCAGAGCCCGACGCGGGGCTCGAACTCATGGACCGTGAGATCATGACCTGGCTGAAGTCGGATGCTTAACCGACTGCGCCACCCAGGCGCCCCTGCAGCGTCATCTTAAAGAGAGAATGGCTGCTGTGGAAGATAAGGTAGGACATGAGAGACAGCGGCTGAGTGCCCCCGTCCTCACAGAGGAGACACTCACGTTGTGATCCTGAGGAGCAGCGTGGAGCAGAGGCCAACAGCCACGGCAGAAAGTAGAAATGATTCTTTCACGCGGAAAAACTGCAGGCTGTTACCCACTGCCAGCGTTAAGTTCCCAGTGTCCTGTCCCTGCCCGACGTATGTGTGCGGGAAGGTGCGTCTCACTGTCTAGAAGAGGAGTGTGGTCTGGGGAGGGCCCGAGAGTAAGTATTTTAGGCTTTTACCAACTGAGACATAAGGAGTAAGCTAGCTTCATGCTAATCCAAGATGGGCACAGAAACAGCCATAGGCAGTATATAACCAAGGGGAGGGGCCGTGTGCCGATAACCCTTTGTTGACAGGACCCGGCGGTGGCTGGATGTGGTAGGCAGGCCCTCGTTTGCCACCCCTGTGCTGGAACCTTCAGCCTGGTTCTTGTCTGCGGAGCTAATTTCTACCTCTTTTGTCCAGACGGATCGGTAGGAGTGCGCAGTTCTGTCAGGCCTTTAACCAGCTGAAAACAGAGTTTCTCCTGTTCCATCTCCTGCCTTCCCTCTTTTCATCTGGGTTGGAAAGAGTCTAAGCCTGGACTCTTACACCATCATAATGGATACACTTGAGGTGTAACGGGAGGGAAGCAGTATCATAGGATCTCTGTGAGAGAAGCTCTGGTGGTGACAGTTGGATGCGGACCTGATACTACCGGTTCTGGTTACACCTGTGTCCCTGTAGATGAGCCCAGAATCTTCCCTAAGATTGGCACTTGGAGACAGCACTGAGCAATGCTAATTACACGACACACTTGTTTTGGGTAAAACCCATTATGAGGTGCGTTATTATACCCCACGTGAGGTTCTACCTTGATCACTGGGGCCAGCCTTTCGGTAGAATAGTTGTATGTGAGATTGGAAGTATATGTACGAAACTTAGGTCAGGTTTCCCAAGTGACTGAGGCATCACAGACCCTAAAAGCTAGTACAAACCAGTGTACCTGCTGCAAGTAAACTTAGGAACTTTTCATATTTAGTCAGACAGTGATCCGTGAAGAAATTGTACATGGACAAAATATGAGTAAAGGCTGTTACTGCAGTTTCACAGACAGCATTTCATTCTGTGGTCATGTGACCCTGTTCGTTGGTATGGCCATTCGCTCCACGCCTTTTCTGCGGTGCTGCATTATTGTAAAGAGAAACGTAAGCATGCTCTAGCATGTGGAATGTTTGAAAGAAGCAATATTAAAGGACTGTCAGTACCTTTCTCAGAAGTCTCTGTTAGGAGAAGTTGGCAATCTGAAAAAACAGTTAGAAGAAACGCAACGTGAGAAAGTACATCCATCTCTCACTCATTCAGTGATCCCTTGAGACTGGAAAGGAGCAGGTGATCTCTGGGGCTCACACTTCCTCCAAGGCGAGCCACCAATGTGCTTTCGAGCGGCCCCACGCTCGCAAGTCTGAATGGCACGCATGTGGCGGAGTTGGAGCCGAGCAGCCTATGGGGTTCAGATTTCTGAGTCCCTACGGGGGTTCGCTCGAAAGCTAAAATGTTTGCGTAAACCGTTCGTTGAGTGCAGCGTTGCCCAGCAGGAAGGTAACAGGTGACACGGGTGTCATCCCAAGGGTTCTCGCGGCTGCATTTGAAATGGTCAGACGGGTGATGTTAGTTTTCATGTAGCCCGATGCAGGCAACATGTTACTGTATCATGTAAATAGTGTAGACATGAAGGAGCTACTCTACAATGTTTTTCGACATTCAGTCCTTGCAACCCATAGGGCGTCTCACAGTTCCATCCCCTGTGGTCGGGACCAGCCCCATTTTGGGCGCTCAGTTAGCCACGTGCAGCGGTGTCTCCGGCCTGGGACGGCACTCCCTAGGGGGTTGTTGTGTGACCGAAGCTCCTCATCGGTTTTGCTCCCTGGTGCTGCGTGTGCAGACGTGAGGCTGGGCTGCAGAGGGTCCACGACGGAGCACGTGCCTATGGCACAGAAGGGCTATTCCCCCACCGCCCAGAAAGTCCTGCTCCTCTCTACATAATTAGGAAGAAGTCCTAGTGGCTCGGTGTTTCTCCTCTGTAACCTTGCTATGCCTGAGACCTAACTGTTCAGTAGGGTTTAGGACCTTCACTTGGTGATCCGGGTGTTTACTGGAGGACTCTTGGAGAGAATGGTCTTGGGGTTTGTAACTGCTGAATTTACCCATCGTGGTTATGATGGTCAGCATTTCAGCACACTTGATGCAAGGAGTGTTTTCCATTTTTTCTTGAATTCTAATGAACCTACAGTGTTGTGTCAGTTTCAAGTAGACAGCATACCGTTTCAACAATTGCACACGTGAGTCTGTGCTCGTCACCATCACTGTGGTCACCGTGTGTCACCACCATACAGAGTCCTTAGGGTATCACGGACCGTATTCCCTGTACTGTGCTTTTCATCCCCGAGACGCCTTTATTTGATATCTGGATGCTGATGCCTGATAATCACCATCATCTCTTTTGCCCACTGCCCCTACTCGCCTCTCCTCTGGCCACTACCAGTTTGTGCTCTGTGTTGATGCAAAGACTAGTTAACCTTGCTTGCAGTGAGTGTCGTTGTCATTTGCTGCTTTGCAGGATCGGCTTCTACAGAAAATGGAAGCACTGAGGGCCGTATGAAAGCGGGCAAGATTGAGAGGCTCTTCGCTTCACCATGGGTATGACACTTCCCGGTTCACAGATCTGTTTGAGATGCGGCTGGGGGCGGCTTCCCTCTGTCACCAGTATGACCCGAACCAGCTCATGGTTCCAAAGTAGAACTGTGGGTGTGCTATGGTATGACCCGAACCGGATCACAGTGACACACAATAACCCTGAGTGTGTTGTAGTCTGACGCGATCCATTTTCCAGGTACCACCTAACTGATGATGGGGCGGGGCTGGGGGGGACACTGCCCTTCACCGTGCCTAACATGAACCACCTCACAAACACATATGTTAGCACCTGCTGTGTATCTTCCAGAGGAATCCTTTGGCCGAATGGGCAGAGTGACTGGATGTAGCTCAGGGAGCCGGTAGCTTAGTAGTTGGCAAGAGGGAGAAGTAAAACCTCATTCCAGAGGTTAGGTTAAGAATCTCAGGATACCGGGAGGCATGACAGAGCTCACAGCCATGGGAGGAGGAGTAGAAGTTAGGGAAAGTTCTGTTCGTGTTTCGGTGGGTTTATTTGCGTCCTCCCTCCACCAAGTGTGGCAGTGATGGTGTGGGGCTAGGAGGGGTCCAGCGTGCCAGGTTCGGCCCAGCATCCCTGGAAGCTATGGTCCCTTCCGCAACGCCAGTGGGGTCACCATGGGAGTGGACACGTGGCCATGGTGGTGAAGGTCACCTTGACATTGGTGGGGTTAGCGCAGTGCTCGCAGTTTCTTATATTTTTGAAAAGACTGGAGAATGACATGTAATCGCTGTAACTCTGTTGGGACGTTGGTGAGTCGCCTGTGAGGGAGTGGGTCAGCCGGCTTGTGAGCTGCGTCCGGCAGACAGTAATTGTCAGCAAGGTATGAAAAGGTTTGCTTGCTTCTTTGTAGGAAACGGGTACCATGTGAGAGTCATTCTGGTGTGACAGTGCCTCGAGTAGCTGACTGGGCCCCCTTCGGTGCAGGAAGCAGGCTCCTGCTCCAAAGGCAGGCCCACTCAGGCCTCACTGGGGTCTGTGCGGCTGCCGACGGGGGCTCTGGGGAGAGTCGAGGGTGTGCTGTGGCTGTCCTTGTTGAGCCTGCTTGTAGGAGAGAGAAGTCAGTGCAGGTAGAGTCACAAGCGGCCCTCCCTGTCCACGGAACTCCTGGTGGCACAGCGAATGTGTGTCCGGAGAGAGAAGCACACAGGAAGATCCGGGCACAGAGCAGCCTCTTGGTTGGCTGACGGAGATCCTCGCCAGCAAGACAACAGTGTGCTGAGTGTCACCATTCCAGGGCTTGAAGACGGGTATGTGTGAGGAGGCCAAGGGAGCAAACAGTGGATGCGGGGCAGGCCACTCGAGGGCATGTTGGAGTTCTCAAGGGAAGGGGCTGTGCAGGCCCCTTGAGGGTGGCACCCTGGGGCAGTTGCCATAAGAGGGACGTCCACGCCCGTCACCTGCCTGAGGTGAGCTGGCCAAGGAGAAGGATAGAGAGGATCGCAGTGCTCCCGTGGTTGCGGAGGCATTGGCCGCGGTCACAGGTGGCCTTGTGGTCAGAAGACCCCGGGCAGATGGCCGCCTGAGGAACAGGGTCTGTTTGAAGCCGTCTCACAATGTGCTCTCTCGTGTGGTGGCAGAAGAGAGGCTGGTGGGAGCTGTGTCGCCGTGAGCGGCCGGGGGCCGTGGGGACGAGACTGAGAAGGCGGCAGGCAGGCTGGACAGCTGAGCCCTCGTGGCATGACCTCACAGCCACGTCTTCTGTTTGTGTCCTCCTCTAGCAAGATGACATGGTCTGGGTTGCAGAGGAAAAGAAAGGTGACGGACCAACTTCCACACGCAGGCGGGGCAGATGGGAGAGAGCTCTGGGATAGGACTGGGTGCAGGGTGGTGGGGTCGGGAGCCAGGGAGCCTGAGATAGGGTGTCCGAGTCAGGGGACACACGTGAACCTTGGAGGAGCCACGAACCTTCCCAGGTCCCATGCGGGGTGGCGTGTGTGGCTCTCCCCGATTGGCGATGTGTCGTGGCCGCACAGCGGTGAAGCTAGACCACCTGAGCACAGGTGAGCAGTTCTTCTGGGAATGGGGGGACCAGAGGAGGGGAAGATGGTTGTGGCCAGCGGGCAGTTCCGACTTGGCTGTCTTAGAAACAATCAGTACCCTGAGGCAGCACGTGTCAATGACGTTTCTCGAAAGGCCGCAGGGAAGAGCTTGAAGCACCACAGAGGAGACGCCCTGTCGTGGTGGCTCTGTCTCCAGGCCACAAGGGGTGACGCCAGGGGCCCCCTCTTTAGTTGATGTGAATCAGATGGGCGTGTTCTGTCTCCCGAGACCATAAGGATTTGTGAAATGGAAGGCAGCCTCTCTTCTTTTCCAGAGAGCAAGGAGCCACTGGACTCCCGTGCAGGGTTCAAGTGTGGAGGGTGACCCGTGGCTGAGGCCGGGCACGTGGGCTGGCGGGTGCTCCTTCACAGCTGCTGACCGCTTTGTGCCCAGAGCCTTTGCTGAGGGGAGCAGCTGACAGCCCAATTAAGTGACTCCACCCTAGGGGCTCGGGGCTCCATGGAACTTTTCTGGAGACTTCTGAGGCCAAGGGGGACATTTGTCTGTTAGTCTAACTGCACAGAGGCCAGAGACGCTTTTGCCTTGGAAACACCGGGCACATTGCCACCTCCTGTGTACGGGAGCTGCGAGGTGTGGTTCCCGAGGATCCTGCTGCGACTGCCCCTGGGGCGCCCGATAGTGGCTGGTGGAGGAAAACCTGGGGTCACCTGGCATCACAGCGAGGGCCTTGGCACACGTGGGCCGATGGCAGGTGAAGGCCAGAGGGGCGTATAGGAGTGCTTCCCGGTCAGTTGGGCAGGAGGTGGTGCAGACACGCAGGATGACAGCTTGACTGGGGGCAGGCGCCGCTCCACCTCGGGGACGTCTGGGCCGCGGGGATGCGTTGCACCTGCTGGGCCCGGGAGACCCTGTCTCCACAGGGCCCGGCTAGTGGGCTTGCACTGGAGCCAGGGGCAAGGATGCCTTCCTTGGAGACCTTTATCTGTGACCTCATTTTCCCAATTGACGGGTTCTGGTCTGGCTGACAAAGTCCACTTTTCCCTAGATAACAACCTTGGTGTGTGTGTGTGTGTGTTTGATTGTTTTCCTCCATATTTCAGGCGGACGCACGTCGGCAGCATCCCAGTTTCCAGGTTCCGTCTGGCGGACAGCCCCACGGATGCCAGCAGCACCAGCAGCAGCGCGGTGTTGCGGCGCCACCGGAAAGGCCGTGTGGCCCGTCTGCGACATGAGCCTTCCAAGGCAAGGACCTCCATCCTCTGGGGGCTCTCGTGGGACCCACCTGCCTGCTCCAATGTCACCTGCCTTTTCCTCTGTCTGTGAGGCTCTTCTGGAACTAAAGGACTGATAGGCTGCTTTCTCTTCTCCCCTTCCCCCATTCTTCTTTTGCTGCCTTAGAATTTACTTTTGAGAGCTTTTGTTCTTTCTTTGTATAAAGTAGCAATGTGGATTAAGATAGGACCTAGTGTTAAGCACAGCACAATGCAAATTAGTAAGGGTTTGAAACGCTAATGAAGGTTAAATGAACACGTGTATTCATCCTTAAACAACAAAGAATTCACCTTTGGAGTTTAAGTACTTTTGTCCTTTGTCTCTTCAGCCACGTATATTTTTATATATTTGTGTAAGTTTTGAGCACCTGTAGTCATGGAACAAGTTTGGTGCAGACATAGTCCCAGAGCTAATGTGCAGCATGACTGAAAAACCCAGATGAGGGGCGCCGGGTGGCTCAGTCGGTCAAGCGTCCGACTGCTGATTTCTGCTCATGTCACGATCTCTGGGTTTGTGAGATCGAGACCCGGAGCCCCGCAGCCCCGCAGCCCCGCATGGGGCTCTGCGCTGACCGCGCCTGGAGCCTGCTTGGGATTCTCTCTCTCTCCCTCTCTCTGCTCCTCCCCCACTTGAAATAAAACAAAGAAAACAATAAACAGATAAAAAGTCAGAGGAGAGGCCTGCACCCCTATGTGTGCACAGTGTAGTGAGAAGAGACCAGCAGAGAATGGGAAGTAAAAGGTGATATGCGTGTTAGTTATCTATTTCTGTTTGACAGATGATTGACAAGTCCCTCGATGGGCACCTGTGGATAGCCCCAGAGTCCAAGGGTGGCTCTCTGGGCACTGCCCAGTGTGGCAGTGGAGAGAGAGATCCAGAACTGGCAGAGACCAAGCGGTCACAAAGTGGAAGGACCTCAGTGAGCCAGGTGCTCAGGGAAAGGGAGACCGGTGGCCTGGTCGTGCTGGGTGGGGCCAGCCAAGGTGGAGGTCGAGGATCACGGTGGTCTGGTCCAGGAGCCCTTGTGCTAAAGCCCACTCGCCAGAGTTCCAGAGTCTGTGTAGACACAGTAGGGGCAGCTTTCTGGAGGACTTGAACTCTGGTTGGGAGCAGAGACGCAGTGCTAGCTGGAAAGAGACACAGGGTAAATTTCTGTGGTTTGTGTTTTGTCATTTTGGTGTTTTGCCCTGGAGGGTCTGTGGTCAGTCGTGGCTGGCTCGTGTTGTTTCTCCTGTATCTTCATCAGTAGATAGTGGGGTTTTGCCCCAATAGTCATAAATTGTCGTTAGTGTATCACTGTATAGTACAGGTGGATACGGGTATGATCTAGATAATAATTTGTAAACAAAGTGCTTCTTCAAAAGAAATAAGGCACTGAGCATAGATGAACGGAAGGTCGATACAGACAGCACGCTTTGTGGTGCCGACACTCGTGTTCAGGACTCCAAATCTCATGGGCTTACTGAGCACAAGTACTGCCTTCTACACTGAAACTCAGGACTCCTACAACATGAAGCTGTCACCTGCCCCTAAGCCCGTTTTTATCACGTACCTGCCCAGGGCACCCTCCTGTAACCAGCACAGTGATTCGTGAGAGGTTGTCAATCAAATTCTAGGTCAGGATTTCACATTCACGTCCAGCAGGGCATTAACAGAGTGGGTTTGTTTGGTGTTATACAAGGTGTTGCGGGAACTTCGGCATCCCCTAGGGTGATACTGTAAAAGTGTAACTTGGTTTTCAACAAGGAGAACTGTTACAGGAAAGTTTAGAATAGGCACCTGTTAGAAGTCTTTGTTCTACAAGATGCCATGTTTTAATAAGTTGTGTATGTTGTAATGGAGTTTTACGTCCCTGAGTGATAATTGGTAGTGTCTCTGGTAAATATTGTATAACCTATTACGTTCAGATGTGTGGTGGAACAAAGTTCTGCTTCCAGTCGTGGTTGTTTCTAAATCTTCTCTCAATTACATCCGTCCTGTTGTTCTCTTTAAAATATGTTTGCCTCGGGGCGCCTGGGTGGCGCAGTCGGTTAAGCGTCCGACTTCAGCCAGGTCACGATCTCGCGGTCCGAGAGTTCGAGCCCCGCGTCAGGCTCTGGGCTGATGGCTCGGAGCCTGGAGCCTGTTTCCGATTCTGTGTCTCCCTCTCTCTCTGCCCCTCCCCCGTTCGTGCTCTGTCTCTCTCTGTCCCAAAAATAAATAAAAACGTTGAAAAAAAAATTTTTTTAAATATGTTTGCCTCATTGGGTCTTGGAAATTGTAGCTTCCAAGTGTGCAGTAAATCTGATTTCTCTTCTTTTCTTTGCATGCCTCTGTCAGCCTAGTGATGTAAGGAAGCATCGGAGAAAGCGAAAGTGTTTCGTAGTGCAACCTAGCTGTGTTTGTGTGTGGTGTGGGGGAGAGTGCCCGTCTCTCCACAGCTGGGTAAGGACGAGCGGCTGGCGTGTGCGGGGAAGTACAGGAGCCACTGGGGGCTGGAGCGTGGCGGCCGGTTTCCACGGTACCTGCGACGGCCACCAGAGCTCGCCGTTGTCTCTCGTTTGTGTCTTGCTCGCTGCGCTGCGTACTTAGTTCCATGAGACCTAGAAGTTTCTAGGAAGAGAAATTACTGAAGCAGAGGCATAGAGTTTCGATTTCGGGATAACCACTTTTGACAGCCGTAGCCAGCAGCATTCAGAGAGCTCTTAGCGTTCGCCACCTGGTGTGTGCAGTGGTTTAGGATCCTGTGACCTGGCCCTCACAGACATCCCCGCGAACCACAGCTTGTGTGGTTAGCCCATTTCCAGACGTGCAACCAGAGCCTGAGAGCCCGGGTCCTGTGCATGAGGACACTTTGCAGGGCAAACACTGGCCACGACACCACTCTGCCACATACCCCACCTTTGCGCGGGCGCCCTTCTCCCATTTACAGTGCCCCTCGCCGGGACAGGACACCTCCTGTGTCCAGAGGACAATGATGTGGGTGTGCCCATTCTCAGGGGAAGCGCCGTGCCTCGGGACGGAACCCTCGACCAGAGAGTCCGCCTCATAACTGGGATGCCTGGCTCCCTGGACCGGACCCCCATCCCAGACCTTCCCAGCCATGCGCTGACAGGGCCGTGCCTCTGATACAGAGCTGGGCAGCAGCTGGGGGAGCCCCTCCACTGCACAGATGGTGTGTCCGTTCAGTTGAATTCTTGCGTTCAAGTGCCAGTTCGGTCACTGGTTGTTTTGTGACAGGGGTGTATTCATCACCGTCTTTTTTTCCTGCTTTGCTCTCCTGGTAAGTGAGGATAGCGAAAGGTTCATGGCCCTTGGGGTGTCCACACCCTGCCCATCGGTGCACGGTCCTCAGAGATCAGGAGCTCACATCGGCGACGGGGCACAGAGCACGCCCTGCATTCTGCTGGCTCGTGCTGCCTTTTCCTCTGTAGCAAGACTTTCTCAAGGACCAGAGGGTCGTGTGATGAACACCTAGGCAGGACGGCCTGCTCCCGCAGCTCACTGATGGCTACTTGGAGGGCTCTTTGGAGGTTTTGGGGGATGAAGTCTAGGTGTACGGGCAGTGGGTGTCAGGTCCATGCAGACAGGGCCAGCACGGGCGTTGCACTTCCCAGCCTGGCGGGAGCCTCCCGTTTTGGTTGAGACTGAAATGGCCCATAGGCACAAGTCTGGCAGGACCCAGTGCTGGGCGGGGGCCTGTGTGTGGACTGCGCTGTGACACAGGGGAGGGTGTGCTCCCGGAACCCTCCGTCCCTGCTCACCTCATAGCCTGGTCGCTAGTGTGGCTCCCTGTCCTGTTCCCTTTTGGGTTCATATCCTTGCTTCCACCTGGGTATGAAATCTACTTGTGTTGAGTGAGTCTGACCCTGTTTGGTTTTATGTGGATAATTTGTAGCCTGTTAAGGTAGCCTTTTGTTGTCTGATGATTGTCAGGAAATCAGGAGAGGAGGCAGGTGTTCTGGAGCTGTTGGTGAAGCTTGTGTCTTCCCTGAGCTCAGCTCCACTTGGTGCTGGCCGCCATGGGTGTCCCGAGCCCCATGCAGCTTCGGAGGTCCTGGTACAAACCCAGTTGGCTGTGCCTGTCTCGCCAGTCCTACACGTGTGTCTCGTGAGATCCGGCCCTGCCTCACCACCAGGACCTGTCAAGGGTCATAACGCTGGCGGGTCCGTGGCCCCACGGTCCTTTCCAGGGCCCACAGCCACATAGCCGCAGACCCACAGCCTGTCACAGAAGGAAAAATGGAGTCTGAAGGGGTTCGTTTGTCGTGACGGCAGCCGAGGGACACTGTGTCTCCACCGTGTCGAGCAGACTGTCTGTAAGCTGCAGATGGGTCCGTCAGTTTGTAACATCACCCGAAATGGCCCTGAGAAGCAGAAGTCAGACCCGAGTGTGGGCTCAGGGGGTTGGGTGCCTTGTCACTTTACACACGTCCCCGTAGATTCCAGCCTTGCATCGCTACCAGAAGTGACAGTGGATTAGGCCACAAGCTCGCTCCACTTCCCCCAAACAAAGAGCTTTGGACAATCGTGCATGGGAGGGCTCCATGCTCACCAGGGTTTGCCCTGAATGGCGTCAGGAAACAAACACCTTCCTTCTCAGCTGGCCGTGGTGTATGGTGACATGGTTTGGGTCTCCGCCTCTACCTTCTGTGGCCGGGCTCCTGGTGGTGCGAGGTCCTGGGGAGGGTACACCCCTCGGTGCAGATGGGCTGGGGGTCTCAGTGGGCCCACTGCCCGGACGCGAATCCACCCTTTCGCCTGGCGTTAGGCCGATCCTAGGAAGTCGTTTTGGACGCTGCACAAAGCACAGCTCATAGCTTTTCAAATGAGTTGCTGGCTGTGATTTCAGGGCTGTGTGCTCCTCTGTCTGGGTGCACGGTGAACTCATGTCACTCTCCTCTCCACCCCACAGTTGCTGCCTTTGGAGGAAGAGTCACAAGATAGCACGGCAAGGACACGATGTGTACCGTCAGCTCCTTCTTCCCAGAGGTCCCTGAGCTTGGACAGGCTGCAGCAAGGGGCACTGCACAAGGCCAGCCACGAGGACATCAGGGACGCCACAAAGTAAGGGGCACAGGCATCGTAGGAGACATGCCTGTGCGCTGGTTTTCAGCTCTGAGAACCCTTTGATCTCTACATGGGGGAGAAAGGGTCGGAACAGCGATTCCAAAGACAGTCCAATGAACTGAGTTTACGTGCACGGCGTTCTTGGGATACCTGCCTGGGTGCCCTGGGTGTGGCCAGCAGAGCAAAAGGCAGGTGGGAAAGACCAGAGTCTTGTGATGCTGGTGGCTGTAGGGCAGCCTCGTTTGCTCAGATCCTACGCACCAGCCGTCCTGAGACCTCCCTTTTCCTCCCGGTGGATCCTGGGTGACATGCTCCCTAGGGCTCCTCCCCTGGGCCGCACTGTGCCCTGTGGGGCTGTCAGGAGCCATGCTCTCTTCCCCCCACCCCCACCAGGCAGCTCCAGCAGCCTCTCTGTTCCTCGCACCACGTCCTGGGGTGGCTCAGGTGTGCATGTCCTCCGTGCTCCTGGGTCACGGCCAGGGAGGGGTGCTGGACCCAAGGTGCTTGGACTCCAGATATACTTGGGAGGTAGAGAGTTTCAGCTCCCAGGGCGCAGCCCTCCCTAGAAGCTGGGGGAGTGTGCTTCTAATCACGTGGGGCGGTGTGTCGTGTGACAAGCACGCATGGACGATGCTCTCCTGTGCGTCCCCCAGATCCCCAGGCTCTCAGGATGGCCCCCTGAGCAACCTCTGCAACAGTAGCAATAGCCAGGACTCACTGAATAACGCCCCCAAGAAGAAGGCATCACAAAATCAATCCCCTGGTTGCTTGCCAGAAAACAAAAGTCCACCCCAGCCACGCTAGTGACGAGCCTGCATGACCAGGTTGGTGTTCCCTGCGTGTTTCCAGCGTGTGGGTGGTCTTACTGGCCTCATTCCTCTAGATCCGTGGTCTCTCTGCCTGCAGACCCCTCCCCGTGTCGGGAGACCTCACGTGGCTGTGGACACCCCCCACCTCCCATTTCATCACTCTGCTTCCCCACAGCCGCTGAATTGGAGGTTGAAAACCCTTCCCAGCGTGCCCTGGGACTCCGCAAATTGGGCGGACAAGCTGAAAAACACCAAAAACTTTAACAAATAAGCATTGTGTTTCTTGTCACCTTGCTGAGCACTTTTCAGCTGTACCTGTTTTTAAAGCAGTAGCTGTTCGTTTGTTCAATAGACTCTATAGCTGCAAAGCATTATTATGTCCTCCACGCCGAACCTGAGGTTCTTCTTAAACTGTGGGTCCTGGAGGATGTAGAGCACGTATGAAACCTTGAAGGGACTCACATGGATTCCCAGTGCACCTTGAGAAGTTGTGCAGGGAGGATATGTTGTGGCTCACGTGAGGGTGTGGCCCCAGAGCACTTGACGCTGAGCCTGGCTCCTGCACAGATGGGTTTGGGGGTCTGGGGAAAGTCCATATTAGCATTCCTGTGCTTCCGTTTTCTCACCTGTACCTGGGAACAGTGGGAGCACTTCGGTCGCATGGCTTTCAGGAGTGTCTGCATCTAAATATCCACGAGATACTTTCAACACAGAAGCTCCATCACATTATGTGTAACTGCAGCCCCTGTGAGGACCTGGTCACCAGCATTCAGAAGCTGTCATTCATGCTGGTGATCTCTCTGGCGTCCTCACTAGGCTGCCCCTGTGTTTCCTTCCCCTGTAGTGTTTGAGTTTCTCTTCAATAGACTCTGACCTTTGCAGTCTAATCAGTACATCTTATTTTCAACTGGTCTTGATTCTGACAACGAGTAACAGCAGTGGGTTTCATTTGCTACCAAGCAGCTGAGGCGCTGTGATGCCCGGGAGGGGGGGCCCAGAGGAGTGGTGCGGGCATATCTCTCTGGGACTTTCCACTGCAGAGCATGTCGCACGTGGGTTGACTGTGTCCCAGAGCTGAGTTAAGTGGGTGAAGGAGGCAGGTTGAAACCACATCCCAGTGATCCCACAACTGATTTAAAAAAGTGAGCTCTTTTCAACAGAAGAGGTTGTTTGCAGGCTAGCGGGGTGGAGCAGGAGGTGGGCCACACGGGTACATTGGAGATGGGGGGACGACGGGATGGGGCCTTGAGCCAGGGCAGAAGTCAGTGGGCTCTGTGATACACCAGACATTAGGCAAGGCATTGTGGCCACTCTTCCGTGCCCTGAGAGCCTGCGAGGTCTGGAGTGGGGTGCCTCATGTCCACACTGGGCCCACAGAGCCCCTTCCCGTAGAGGCCGTTCCGCTTCAGCCCCCAGACTTGTCCGTTGGTTTCTTTCCATCTGCCTCAATGTAGTCTCCTTCTCAGAACTCATAATAATGATCATGACTGGCACACTGAGTTGTACTTCAGGTGAAATGCCGTTATTTCTGTTACTGCTCACAATTCCGTAGGAACCCTCAGGCTTTTGGTTTCCAGGGAATGCAAATTTGTAGAAACTGTTCAACAGTGGTCTGATTTGAATGTCCCAATGTTTGAAGTGTATAAAAGTGTTTTACAATACCTTGGATAGTTTTCACCTTGCTGTATGCAATTTGATACTGAAAGTAGACCTATTGCTCCTGGAACCATGCTGGGAAAATTCTGTCCCTTAGATGTGCTGATGTGTTTTCTTTCACAACCTTATACTTTCTGTAATGAAAACACTAAGATTCATGGTAATGCCTTCTGGCTCTCCCACCCCACTGCTCCCCGAAATGTGTATTTTTGTAAGTTGAGAGGTAACAAAAAGTGTGGGTTGGCTGCTTTCTGCGTGGAGCCTGCTTTGGGTCCTCTTCCTCCTTTCTCTCTGCCCCTTTCTCCTCATACACACTCTTTCTCTCTCTCTCTCTCTCTCTCAAACTCTAAAAACAGGGGCGACTGGGTGGCTCAGTCAGTGAAGCATCTGATTCTTGGTTTCGGGACAGGTCGTGTTCTCACACTTGGTGAATGTGAGCCTTGCATTGGGCGCAGAGCTGACAGTAGGGAGTTTGCTTAGGATTCTCTCTCCCCTGAACTCTCTGCCCCTGCTCCACTCTTGCCGTTTCTGTCTCTTTCAAGAAAAAATCTATAAAAAATAAACAAACCAACTAGCTATTGAGGAACCAATAGTTTCACAGAGATGAGGAGTTTGGTTTCTTTCCTTTTTGCTATTTGACACTGATAGTCTTCAGAAATATTTTTGACCTCATAACACGCTGGCTGCAGCCTGGGAATAGAGCCTGTAAGTTGTGTTTTGGGGGTAGCCGGATATCTCACTGCAATCCAGGGCCCTGTGCTCTGGGGGAATATTCAGTTATTTATTTGAAAAGACACAAAACGTTGCATTCTCCTTCTACAAAACCAGGACTGATGTACTCCCACACCACTACTTAAGACTGTCGTCATTGCCATAAGAACGAACACATGCTTGTGAGGAGAACAGGGCAAGGGCAAGGGTGCTGTGGGACTGTCCCAGCGTGTGGCACTGTGTGCAGCTTAAAGACTATTTGGAAAACGAAAAGGTAGTATCTTCTATAGCAGGAAGGCGATTTCACATACACAGTGGAGCAGGCCCAGGCAGCCCAGGACTCTGCTGACTTGTGCCCGGTCAGGGTCCTGGCACAAGTGTGGCCTATCTCCTTTTACCCCCTGGGGCTGCCTTCTGGGCAGGGGGCCCGATGGCTGTCAGGAATGTGGGTAACTATCTGTAAACAAAATTGCAGAGCGAGGTCATTTTAAAGGGCTGGTAACTTTAGTATACACTTTTGTTTTTTAATTTGCAATCAGTCTTGACTTCTGGATGATGACAAAACTTTAGGAAGGCACCTTCTTGGAGAAAACAATGTAGACCAAAGGACATTTGTGACTTAGCTGCTGGGTCAGCAGAGACTCTCCCTGCAGACTTCTGGGTCACTTCCTCTCTGTCCTCTATGCAGCCAAAGAAGATGCAGCTGGTCGTCGGTCCGTGACATGCTGACCTGCCCCAGCCCCTCGGCGACGGCGCCACGGGAGGCTCTTTGACTGGAATGTGAACAATGGTGGAGAATGGCCGACTTCGTATGTAACAAGGCTGTGGCCCGCTCAGGCTTCAATGATCTAAGATGACTCCTAACTGGATATCAAGCTTATCTGCTTGAATATTAGTGTGCTCTTCCACCTACTACAGCTAGGCATCGTGGGTGTCCTCAGTGCGTGGGCTCTATCAGAGCCTAGTCCTGGGGGCCTGGGCAGCTTGCCTGGAGTGACCCACAGAACCTGGGAGCTGGGGCCGCGGCAAGCCTGGGCGGGGGGGACATGGGCACGTCCTCCCCCCACCCCTGCCCCACACCCACCCTGAGCTCCCTGGCACCCGAACTCTCAGAAGACCAATCAGGAAGCACTGGGCTCCCACCGCGGGGCAGGGTGCTGGGTGTGCACCCAGGAGGAAGGCGCGAGACCCTGGAAATAATGTAGTGCAACTCTAATAAAGGTCTTACCGTTCTTACGGAAATCAACTTTTTACATTTCTTTTTTGAACAAGTTTCAAGAGTGGACCTCATTCTCCATTTGTAGATTTTCCTTAATTTTTTTATGTTTATTTATTATTGAGAGACAGAGAGACAGAGCATGAGCATGGGAGGGGCAGAGACAGGAGAAAACACAGATTCCGAAGCAGCCCTCACGAGGCCAACTCAGGAGGCTCTGGCACAAGATCCCTCATACCTCAGGCGACTCTGGGATGGTTCCGTTCCTCCCCGCCACAGAGAGCTTATGGCCATTGGGTCAAGGGATGGACGCCCTGACCCGTGGGCCTCGTGTGGAGGGCACAGCAGACAATCGCTGGGATTTCCTCTTCCTGTACTGTCTCTCCCGCCAGGGCCGATCGTTTACTACTGTGAAGGATACATAGTTTCTTTCTGTGGAGTAAGACTTCCCTTCTCCTTTCTGTCAGGGCATAGGTCATTCTGTGTCTTCCTGTTCAGAACCTTTGCTGGCTGGTCTTTAGTTTCTGCACTTCCTAGTCCTTAGTGTGAAGTGTGAGGTTTGGAACAACAAAGTGCTTCCCTGCGTTTTACATCTAAGATTCTGTTTTTTCCCCACCAAAGCTGGGCAAGCCTTCGGCATCTGAGAGTTTCTGGAAACAGACCAATTCCCCACAGGTACATTAGCTTGCACATGGTTTATTAAAACTTGATTTGGTGAATCCAATTATGCTTAAAAAAGAAATGTCAGTTGAGAAACAGACCAAGCACCGAGCAGATGTCCGAGGGGTGTGGCCTCTCTGAGAACACGCGTCAGCCATCCTTGGCTGTGCTCGCCCCATACTGAATGTTCCGGGGCTTGCAGGCCTTTCCACAGACCCGCCAGGTCCCACCGAATACCCTTGACTCTCCTACCGCTACACGCTCCTCCTTGAGGCCACTCTACCCTCCTCACTGCTGCCCTTAAGGTCCTTTCTTGTGTGTCACGTCGAGTGTTCTGAATGTAATTGTGACTTCACACTTTCCTCCTCGCCTTTTGCTGACTGAGTCCTGCCACCTCCCAGGTGGGTGCTCCGCGGTACCGGGAGGGGTCTGTCCCCATGGCCTCTGCACAGGGTCAGCAGGTGCATGCCCAAGAGGGGTTGTTGCCTCCTTCCTGATGATGTGGCTTCACTTCATGGTGTTTCTCAACATCTCTGACATTCTGCTTTCTCTTACCCCCCTGTCGCTTGAGTCCTCGGTGGGAAGAAGTGGCGTGGATTCTGCTGATTCTCCTCCTTGTCTTCCTTCGGCACCTTTCCCAGTCCTGACTTGAGGCCAGCGCTGTGTCCACACCACCCGGTGCGTGGGCAGATTTCAGCGGGAGCAGGGAGGCTCCATCCTGCCCGGCTTCGGTGCTTGCTGGCCCCCGTGCCCTGTCCCTTCTCGGTGTATCTTACCTGACTCCTCTTTTGAAGAACATTCATCCGTGTACTCCCCAGCCCCCTCCCCAGGGAGTGCAGGGTGGTCTCCAGGTCCTCCACGTAGCTGCACTCACAAAGACTGCTTTTCCAAATAAAGTCACATGCACAGGTTCCAGAGATTTGGACATAGACGGGACCACCTCCCCAGTCCACCTGTTTCTGGAGAAGGCCTGCTCTGCCCGGTCCTACCCCGGAGGCATCAGGGTGGGGAGGACGGGCCCAACCCTCCCACGGGGAAGAGGACTCTCGGGTCACACGACAGGCCCTAGACTGTCCAGGCAGAAAGTGGAAGATGGAAAATAGTCAAGAGGACCTCTGGCGTGCATCAGGATTACTGCCGGTTGATCTTCTCACTCGAGTGTGCTGGGCCTCTCCTAGCCACGAGCGTGCATGTGCCTGGTGAGGGTGAGTGTTCTCTGCTTTGGTAGAAGGCACTTTCAGGGACCCCTGAGACAGGAACCACTCTGGAAAGGCACTAGGACGTGCAGGGGAGACAGCGATGCAAGAGGAAACCATCCTGCCCACACGTGAGAGGAAGCAGCATCAGGCCTGGACGCCAGGATGCCAGCCAGGCTGGGCTGTGGTGAGGGCCAGGTGCAGGGAGGCCCGTGTCCCACTGTGCCGCCTCCAAGGCCTCCGTCCGCTGTGAGCCATGGGCATGGGGGCCGCCCACAGGGTTTCGGGGCACACACACCAGAGCACATCCAGCAGTTGGAGGGTAGGTCAGCCTCTCCTGCGCAAATGGTGGCTGCCGTCCCACTTGCTTGGATCGTTTTCAGTGCGTCCGGCCAGCCATCCTTAGAGGAGGCGAACAGAACCTTCCTCCACTGGTGCTGAGGGGAGGCCCACAGCCTAGCCTCCGTGCTTCAGGGCCATGGCTCTGGTTTTCAGGCCAGGATGCTCTCGGAAATTTAAGTAAAAGCTATTTGTAAACATTTTCAGGAGAATAAAATAATGTCAATTAATTTAAAATTTTTTAATGAGGGTAGCCTGGGTGGCTCAGTTGGTTGAGCGTCTGACTCTTGACCTCAGCTCAGGTGATGATCTCATGGTTTGTGGGTTTGAGGCCTGCATCGAGTCCTGGGCTGACAGCACAGACCCTGCTTGGGATACTCTCTCTCCCCTCCCCCACTCACACATGTGGTCTGTCTCAAAATAAAGTTAACAAAAATAAAAAAAATTTTTTCACTTGTAATTAAAGTAGTAAGACATTGTCACATTGCAAAAATAGAAGGCTAAGGTTGTTTTAGTCTCCAACATCTTATTTTCTTTTTTATTCATGTTAATTTTTAAACCCACGGGGCTGTGGGTGTGCATTTGGTGGCCCAGCTGCCCAGCCCCCCAAGCTTAGAGCTGTCACACTGTGGCCAGAGAGCTTGTTGGGTGGCCTCTGAGAGCCGTTCTCCCAGGCATCCCTGACCCCGGGCCCTGCTCTTTCAGATGTGGAATCTTAGGAAGGCCACACCATGTCCATTCCCCAGGAAGAGGGGGTGCTGATGAGATCCATGGGAGACTGACCCTATTTTGTGGTATGAGTCACCAGTGTCCTTCTGTCTCCCCTTTCCCAAAGGTCATTTTCCTCTTGTTTTCATTTGGCTTGTCTGTGTTTCTTACAATCCCCTGTGTGGGCTTCACTCCTCATTGACTACACTTTTCTGAATGATGTAAGTGGAAAAGAGCAGAGATGGGGCCAAGACCCTGAAAGTTTCTGGGGATCATGAGCACATCAAGGAAGGGACTATCTTAATGCTGGTGTGAAATTGGTCTTTTGAAAGGCAGAGACACAGACCAGGGGGACACAGCTTTCCTGTGAACCCACACTGGCAGGACTTAGTCTGTCTTGAGGGCTGAAGTTCCCACAACATGTGACTCCATGCTTCTTTACATGTGTTTGCATAGGTACGTGGTGGCTTAGAATCTCCCATCACAAACGGTTCCTGTATTGATGATTCTAGCATCTTGTCTTCAAGAGCGGAGATTTCATCAAGGGACTTCGGTCACCTACGCTCTCTGCAAGTGGGTGTTCCTGCCACACACCATGTCTTTGAATACTTTCGACCTTAAACTCCCCTACACGACTAATTTTCCTGCTTTGTCACTGCGAGTGGGGTATACAGGGGAGCTGCTTTCTAAGTCCCATATTCTCATGAAAAGCCCCAAATAGGAGAGCCGAAGGATTGTCCCGCGGGAGAGCGGGCCCTGCACCTGACTCCGCATGGCCGAGTCAGTCAGAGAAGCTGCCAGAGATTGCTGTCTGGGTGGCAGCTGCGTTGTTCCTGACTACTTCTTGCTGATATATTTCCTTTGCCCTAGAAGGAAGGCAGCCTGCTTTCCACCCGGCCTTCTGTCCGCAGGCAAACCTCTTGTGCTCAATGCTTTCCAACGCACTGGGGCGGGGGCGGGGGGGGGGGGCCCGGGCCAGGCAAGGCCGCCTCGCTGGCCCGGGAGGGGCTGAGGGAGCAGAGGCTGGGGTGTGTTTGGCCCCAGCAGCGGCGCTCCCTGGGGAGACAGGGACACAGGCAGAAAGGGGGGAGGGGCGGCGAGCCCCAAAGGGGAGGTGAGGGAGGCCAAAGCGTACAGCACCAGGTGTTCCCGGGCCGTCTCCCATCCAAGTGCTTACCAGGCCCGACCCTGCTTAGCTTCCCAGAGAAGACGGGGTCTGGAGAGTTCAGGCTGCTATGGCCTAAGAGGCCAGCGGCTGCCGCTGGGCGCTTCAAGAGCCTGCTCCACGCCTCCCAGGAAAGCGGGCGCCACGCTTCACCCATGCACACGCCTGACTGCCTGCCTGCCTGCCTGCCTGCCAGCCTGCCTGCTTGCCTGCCGCCGCCCTCCGCCCCGGGTACCGGGTCCCGGGCGGGTGGCAGAGGCCGGGCAAGAGGACCCTGGCAACGCGCTGGCGCAAGCCCCGGCGTGCTCCAATCCCGGGACTCTTGCAGGCTGCTCCACGCTTGGCCCCAGGCCCTCCTCCGCTTCCATCCCGCACAGCAAGGCACTTCGCAGCCCAGCACCACACCACGTTGGGCTGCTCACTGGGAAGAGGGTGGAAGGGAGCGTGGGGCATCAGGCCGCTCGTGCCTTCGGGGCCCGCCCCGCCGGGTTCTCAACGCCTCCTCCCCAGCCCTAGGGCGAGCTCAGCCGGCCTCGGGGCCCTTCCCTCCGGTCTGCCCCACCTGGTGCAAACCCACCCCGGAGCCCCCGGCGCCCCCAGAGACCAACAGCAGCCCGAGTACGCTGCCTTAGCTTGGTCTTGTGAAATGCCACCGGCCCTGGGGATGAGGACTCGAGGGAGGGAAGAGGTCCAGGACCTATGGAGCCCAGGCCTGTGGCGGATGCGGAGTCTGGGGTCGCGCTGCCCCTCCCGCCCGCTCCTGGGTTCTTGTATCCACCCACCCAGCGCCCACTCTCCAGCCCCCAGGCGCCAGCCCCCGGTTCCGCCCACACCGCACCCCCCCCCTCAGTCCGGGCGCGGGTTTGTGTGGTGTGTCAGGAAAGGTGCAAAGCTGGGCTGTGGCTTCCAGTCGCTGCAGTGGGATTTGGCCAGGTGTCGGGAGTGGGGAGCGTGCGCCTTTGAAGTGCCCCGGGGTGTGCGGGCACGGGGGGGGGGGCGGGGGGGGGGGCCGTGCCAGGCACAGCCGCCTCGCTGGCCCGGGAGGGGCTGAGGGAGCAGAGGCTGGGGTGTGTATGGCCCCAGCAGAGGCGCTCCCTGGGGAGACAGGGACACAGGCAGAAAGGGGGGAGGGGCGGCGGGCGCCAAAGGGGAGGTGAGGGAGGCCAAAGCATACAGCACCGGGTATTCCCAGGCCATCTCCCATCCAAGTGCTAACCAGGCCCGACCCTGCTTAGCTTCCCAGAGAAGACGGGGTCAGGAGAGTTCAGGCTGCTATGGCCAAAGAGGCCAGCGGCTGCCGCTGGGCGCTTCAAGAGCTTGCTCCACGCCTCCCAGGAAAGCAGGCGCCGCGCTTCACCCATGCACACGCCTGACTGCCTGCCTGCCTGCCTGCCTGCCAGCCTGCCTGCTTGCCTGCCGCCGCCCTCCGCCCCGGGTACCGGGTCCCGGGAGGGTGGCAGAGGCCGGGCAAGAGGACCCTGGCAACGCGCTGGCGCAAGCCCCGGCGTGCTCCAATCCCGTGACTCTTGCAGGCTGCTGCCGGCTTGGCCCCAGGCCCGCTTCCGCTTCCATCCCGCACAGCAAGGCACCTCGCAGCCCCGCACCACACCACGTTGGGCTGCTCACTGGGAAGAGGGTGGAAGCGAGCGTGGGGCATCAGGCCGCTCGTGCCTTCCGGGCCCGCCCCGCCGCGTTCTCAGCGCCTCCTCCCCAGCCCTAGGGCGAGCGCAGCGGGCCACGGGGCCCTTCCCTCCAGTCTGCCCCACGTGGTGCAAACCCACCCCGGAGCCCCCGGCGCCCCCAGACAACATCACCAGCCCGAGTCCGGTGCCCTGGCTGGGCGTCGTGAAATGCCACGGGCCCTGGGGATGAGGGCGCGAGGGAGGGAAGAGGTCCAGGACCCGGGGAGCCCAGGCCTGTGGCGGATGCGGAGTCTGGGGTCGCGCTGCCCCTCCCGCCCGCTCCGGGGTTCTTGGATCCACCCACCCAGCGCCCACCCTCCAGCCCCCATGCTCCAGCCTCTGGTTCCCCCACACCGCACCAACCCCCCTCCGTCCGGGTGCGGGTCTGGGTGGTGTGTCAGGAAAGGTGCAAAGCTGGGCTGTGGCTTCCAGTGGCTCCAGTGGGATTTGGCCGGGTGCCGGGAGCGGGGAGCTTGCCCCTTTCAAGTGCCCTGGGGTGTGCGGGCACGGGGGCGAGGCGGGGCGTGGCTGGGCCAGGAATGGCCGCCTCGTTGGCCCTGGATGGGCTGAGAGAGCAGAGGCTGGCGTGTGTTTGGCCCCAACAGCGGCGCTCATTGGGGAGACAGGGACACAGGCGGGGTGGGGGGGACGTCGGGCGCCAAAGGAGAGGGGAAGGAGGCCAAAGGCAAAGGCAAAAGCGAACAGCACCCGGTATTCCCAGGCCGTCTCCCATCCAAGTGCTAACCAGGCCCGACCCTGCTTAGCCTCCCACAGAAGACGGGGTCGGCAGCGTTCAGGCTGCTATGGCCGAATAGGCCAGCGGCTACCGCTGGGCGCTTCGTGAGCCGGCTCCACGCGTCCCAAGCCAAGCGGGTGCCGCGCTTCGCCCGTGCATCACCCATGCACGCGCCTGACTGCCTGCCTGCCTGCTTGCCTGCCGCCGCCCTCCGCCCCGGGTACCGGGTCCCGAGCAGGTGGCAGAGGCCGGGCAAGAGGACCCTGGCAACGCGCTGGCGCAAGCCCCGTCGTGCTCCAATCCCGGGACTCTTGCAGGCTGCTCCCGGCTTGCCCCCACGCCCGCCTCCGCTTCCATCCCGCACAGCAAGGCACCTCGCAGCCCAGCACCACACCACGTTGGGCTGCTCACTGGGAAGAGGGTGGAAGGGAGCGTGGGGCATCAGGCCGCTGGTGCCTTCTGGGCCTGCCCCGCCGCGTTCTCAGCGCCTCCTCCCCAGCCCTAGGGCAAGCGCAGCCGGCCACGGGGCCCTTCCCTCCCGTCTGCCCCACCTGGTGCAAACCCACCCCGGAGCCCCCGGCGCCCCCAGACAACATCACCAGCCCGAGTCCGGTGACCTAGCTGGGCGTCGTGAAATGCCACGGGCCCTGGGGATGAGGGTTCCGGGGAGGGAAGAGGTCCAGGACCCAGGGAGCCCAGGCCTGTGGCATAGTCGGAGTGTGGTGTCTCTGTGTCCCTCCCGCCCCTCCTTTGTCCTCGCGTCCACGCACCCCAGCCCCCAGCCCCCTGGCCCCAGGCCCCAGCCCCCGGATCCCGGATGATGACTCGAGGGAGGGAAGAGGTCCAGGACCCGGGGAGCCCAGGCCTGTGGCGGATGCGGAGTCTGGGGTCGTGCTGCCCCTCAAGCCCGTTCCTGGGTTCTTGTATCCACCCACCCAGCCCCCACTCTCCAGACCCCAGGCGCTAGCCTCCGGTTCCGCCCAACCGCACCCCCCCCCTCGGAGCGGGTGCGGGATTGGGTGGTGTGTCAGGAAAGGTGCAAAGCTGGGCTGTGGCTTCCCGTCTCTGCCGTGGGATTTGGCCGGGTTCCGGGAGTGGGGACCGTGCCCCTTTGAAGTGCCCTGGGGTGTGCGGGCACGGGGGGCGAGGCGGGGCCAGGCCTGGCCAGGCACGGCCGCTTTGCTGGCCCGGGAGGGGCTGAGGGAGCAGTGGCTGGGGTGTGTTTGGCCCCAGCAGCGGCGCTCCCTGGGGAGACAGGGACACAGGCAGGGAAGGGGGAGGGGCGGGGGGCGTCAAAGGAGAGTTGAAGGAGGCCAAAGGCTTAAAAGGCAAAAGCCTACAGCACCCGGTGTTCCCAGGCGGTCTCCCATCCAAGTACTAACCAGGCCCGACCCTGCTTAGCTTCTGAGAACATACGAGATCGGGCGCGTTCAGGGTGGCATGGCCGCAGAGGACTGCGGCTTCCGCTGGGCGCCACAAGAGCCTGCTCCACGCATCCAAAGCCCAGCGGGTGCCACGTTTCACCCATGCACACGCCTGCCTGCCTGCCTGGCTGCCGCCGCCCTCCGCCGCGGGCCCCGGGCGGGTGGCGTAGGCGGCGCAAGAGGACACTGGCAAGGCGTTGTGGTGACAGCCCGGCCTTCACCGATCCTGGGACTCTTGCAGGCTGCTCCCGGCTCGGCCCCACGCCCGCCTCCGCTTCCATCCTGCACCGCACCGCACCGCACCGCACCGCACCACGTTGGGCCGCTCACTGGGAAGAGGGTGGAAGCGAGCGTGGAGCATCCGGCTGGCCGTGCCTTCCGCGCCTGCCCCGCCAGGTTCTCAGCGCCTCCTCCCCAGCTCCAGGACGATGGCAGCCAACCCCCCCCAGGCCGTAACCTCCCGTCCACCCCACATGGTGTAAAGCCACCCCGGAGCCTCCAGCGCCCCCAGAGTACATCACCAGCCTGAGCCTGCTGCCCTAGTTGGGCCTCGCCAAACGCCGGGGGCCCTGGGGATTAGGGCTCGAGGGAGGGAAAAGGTCCAGGACCCAGGGAGCCCAGGCCTGTGGCGGAGTTGGAGTCTGGGGTCTAGGTGCCCCGCCCTCCAGCCCGCACCTGGGTTCTTATATTCACCCACCCAGCCCCCACCCTCCAGTCCCCGGTCCAGCCCCCGGCGCCAGTCCCCGGTCCAGCCCTCACCGCACCCCTCTACCCCTTCGTGCGGGTGCAGTGTCAGGAAAGGCGCAAAGCTGGGGAGTGGTTTACAGCCGGTGCAGTGAGATTTAGCCTGGTGGGGGGAGCGGGGACAGGGAGCGGGGAGCGGACCCCTTGTGAAGTTCCGTGGTGTGTACGGGCTCGGGGGGCAGGGTGGGGCCAGGCTAGGCCAGGGCAGGCCCCTTTGCCGCCCCGGGAGGGGCTGAGGGAGCAGTGGCCGGGTGTGTTTGGCCCCAGGAGCCGCGCTCCCTGGGGAGAGATGGACACACGGAGGGAGGGGGGAGCGACGGCGGGCGCCAAAGGAGAGGTCAAGGAGGCCAGAGGCAAAAGGCAAAAGGCAAACGCCTACAGCACCAGGCATTCCCAGGCGGTCTCCCATCCAAGTACTAACCAGGCCTGACCCTGCTTAGCTTCCGAGATCAGACGGGATCAGGCGCGTTCAGGGTGGTATGGCCGTAGATGCTGGCGGCTGCCACTGGGTGCCTCAAGAGCCTGCTCCACGAGTCCCAAGCCCAGTGGGTGCCAGGCTTCACCCATGCACGCGCCTGCCTCCCTGCCTGGCTGCTGCCGCCCTCCGCCACGGGGCCCGGGCCTGTGGCGCAGGCCGAGCAAGAGGACCCTGGCAAGGCGCTCTGGCGCCAGCCCCTGCGTTCTCTGATCCCGGGACCATTGCAGGGTGCTCCCGGCTTGGGCCTACGCCCGCCTCCACTTCCATCCCGCACCGCACCGCACCACTTCGGGCTACTCACTGGGTAGAGGGTGGAAGCAAGCGTAGGGCATCTGGCTTGCCGTGCCTACCGGGCCCGCCCCACCGGGTTCTCAGCGCCACCTCCCCAGCCCCAGGGCGAGCGCAGCCAGCCACCAGGCCTTTCCCTCCAGTCCGCCACACCTGGTGCAAAGCCCAGCCCTAGTGAGTCCACACACCCGACTGTATCCGCTTAGACGGTAGCTGCTTCACCCCTTCCTACCCAACATTTTGCTGCTCACTTGTCTTTCTCGTGGATCAGTGTCCTTGGTGGCATTTTCCTCCTGACAGGGCACCTCCTTCTGCAAGAAAAACCTGTGCAGGTAGCCTTGGTCTCCTCAACTGATTTTCTTGGGTTTTTCACTTTTTGTGTTGGAGTGGTTGACATGCGGTGGATGGTCGTTCCTTCTCTGCAATATTCTCTGGGGCGTCTGGGAAACCGTGTGCTTCCTCTTCGTGGTAGAACCTGCTTCTCCTATCGTCTTGACCATTCTAAAAGCCAAACCCCTTTCTAAAATCACCAATCTATACTGTGCCTGCATTGAAATGTTCCAGTTTTTGATCCTTCCCTCGATTCTGCCTTAAGTTGTGATGTCAAGACTTGTCTTTCCGTTCGAGTCGAGACTGCACGTGTGTCCGTCTCATAACATTAGTACATCCATAGAGATGCCACATCTTCAACACGACACAAAAAGATGGCTCAGAAAAATCACCAGGTTTTTCATGTGCTGGGATAGCCGCAGCGAGAGCTTCGAGAGTTTCCCTTTTATGTGCCCCCATGGTCTTCACACTGGCCGGCTGGCAGCTGCAGCTGTTGGCCTCAGTACATGTCAGGCCATTCAGCCTTTTCTTATAACATGACTCTTCTTTGCATCGCGGGAGCACGTCCAGCACCCTACAGACACAGACGGGTCCAAGGGTTTAATCCATGGTTGATGGTATTATGCTTAACACGGTGACAATGACGCAGGAACCGTGAGAAATCACGTTTCCTTTGGTGCTTGATTTACTGGAGAAATGAAGGGCTTACCAAGAGCTGATTAGCAGATTCGTGCCACACTTGAGGTGACCTCAATAGCAACAGGAGGTGGTGCACACTTCCCCCAGAGGAAAGCGTCTGCTACAGCTCGTGTTATGCGTTTAGTACTTAATCCTGCGTATCCACATTTGTTTGCCTTTCTCTTGACTGCAAATGGCATCGTGTGGGTACTGTTTCAGTGCAGAAGTTTTGGTAAGTCTTGAAGCTGCTCAGCTCAACTGCCAGTCTTTCCAAACGTCACACATCTCCAGAAAAATTTCCAATGTATTTATTGGAACAAAGTCTCCACATAGAAATGGGTTTTGCACAGTTCTACATCAAGGATCAGATAGGCTTCTGTAAGTTCACCTTGTCAAGTCAGATTGCAAGGAACGTGGTCAGTTCTGTGGTAAAATTCTTATTGATTTGTAAAGGGTTAATTTATGTAGGACCTTGAAGTATGTCACCTGTTTATACAGATTTTCTAGAATTGCCGAAGTCAACCACTCTTTATTTGAATGTCAGTTGTTAAGTGAACCTTTATTCCATTTGTCCTATAGCGACAAAACCTCTGGGGCGCCTGGGTGGCTCAGGAAGTTAAGCGTCTGACTCTTGGTTTCAGCTCGGGTCATGGTGTCAAGGTTCACGGATTGAGCCTTGCATCTGTCTCTGTGCTCGATTGACTGGAGAGTGTGCGCATACCTCCTTGGAGCCCACATGTATGGCATGTCCTGGGTGGGCGCTCAGTATTGACGGAAGAAAAACCCCACGCGGGGTTGTAGGCCCCGGCATCTCTCTACTCAGAAACGCTTCATCCAGAAATTTTCCTGTTTGACTAAGGAAATAAGTCTTAAACTCTTCCTTTCGTCGAGTCGTACCATCAATTTTGAACAGTCCATTCTGTATGGTTGACTTTGACCCAGTTATTCAGGCTGTCAGCGGCTTTTGAGTCCCGTTGCCTTTCCCCACTGCCGCTCCACAAGCCTGCTTGCCAGATGGGGCCAGAGGCTGGGAGTCGGCAACAGCCTTCTCTACCTGTTCCTGAGTCAGCAGATTTCCTCTGTCATAGACCTGCAAGGCACCTGACAATACCTCTGTCCCATTGAGTCTCAGTTCCTACGAATATCCCTGGGACTGCTGTGAGTGGTGAGGAAGGGCTTTATGTGTGTGCTACTTGAAGGTGGTGGGTGATTGGAGTAGAGTGAGTGGACTCTGGAGAACCACGGAAGCCTGGTGAGCTCTTGTGAACGACCCCCTCTGTTTCTCCACTTTTATCCCGTCTGCAACCCCAGGAGTTTGCAGGACTCACTGATGAGCTCAACATTTGCAAGGAGCAGCTCTCACACAGAGAGGAAACCACAGAAACGAAGGAAGAGCGAAATAGGACCAGGGCCAGTAGGCCCCCTGCCAGTGTATTTACACACAGGACACCATTCTCTCCCCTTGTCCACACGTCCCAGTGGAGTTGGATGGGGCCCATTTTTCTCAGACTTTGATCTGTGAGGAAAAGTAAGGCTATTTTAACACATTTGCTTGGGCGGCTCCCTGCCTCGGAACTGAATTGAAGGGATTCAGACTTGGTTTTGCATTTGGTGAATTTGAGGCCCGGAATTGAAGGTGTTCTTGAAACACGGATTCTTTTTGCCTCTCCCGCCAGCTGTTGCTGGAACATGTGGAGTAGCTTTTCTCCAGGCACGAGGGATCTCTCCGGATGACGGTTGTGAGGCAACAGGTGAAGTCTCAAGCTGGCGTGTCCAGTGAGCCGGAGATGCTCAAGGCCCTGACTTCTATGTTCAAGAGTCACAAAACGGATGAAGAAACGGTGTGCGTAGCCACGGCGGTTCTTGACTTGTGCACATGTTGTGTGTGATCAGGCACACATTGCGTGTTTGTGTAACTGGAGTTTCCTTTTAAGCTTCTTGAATTCTTGTAAGAAGTCAGACCTCTATGGTTAAATAGCAGTGGTTGGTTGGTGGAAATGTGTGTATCGATTGGCTGGTACAAATTTCCTAATGTACTTTTTTTCGGGGAAGTTTTCTCTCCAATGTAAAATTGAAAGCTCTTAACAAGCAACTGTGTGAACATAAGCAACCGAGAAAAACCTTACCAGTGTTCTCTCATGTTACATGAGGCGAAGGGCACCTTAGGGTAACTCTACAGTAAAGGCTAACGAAAGACTTCTGAGTAGAAACTCAATCCCTTTGTTTCCAAGTGAGAGAATGGTTAGGTGTGGAGAGGTAAAGTTTCGTAGAAGATTTAAGGGCCACATTCAAATTTCAGCTCCAGACGTCATCACAGGATTTGATTGGGTTTCTTTTTTCCCTTGTTTTTTAAACAACACAAGACTTGCCGTGGGGCCCGTCCCTTGCTTCCCTTTCTGGCTTTCAAAGGTGCAGAGCTAGATGAAAGAGCGCCTGGCTCTCCTCTCCAGTCTCGTGGTCAAGCTGGAAGAGGACCTAGACACCTCAGGGAAGGACCTCTTCATTTCTGAAGAAAAGAACACCAAGTTGCAGCGAGATATCCGTGAAGTCAGTGGCATTTGAAATGGCCACGCCGTCGTCGAGACAAATGTGGGGTGTTTGGTTCGGTCTTTGCCCAGTGTGTCCTTCATTTCCCACGGGTTTGAACTTTTGGAGTTTTATAGAAGTAGCAGCAGAACAGAACGTTACTCAGGGGCCTGGACGGGCCGTCTCTCCATCCGCGTAGTTGAATCTGTCTTCCCCGGGCTCTCCCTTGTTGAGGCCTGGCGGGCAAGTGGCGGAGTGCCCTCGGGTGTGGAGTGTGGGCCACCTGAGCTTGGCCCATGCCGTGCTCTCGAGTCCGTTTTGGGAACACACTCGGCACGTAGGAACCAGCGTGGTGCTGCCAAGTCGCTTACGGGGGCACGACCGTGCGAGGGCGGCTCTGCCGAGGGGCCGTCACGGCCGCCTCTGCCGCCCTGCCCTCCTCCCAGGCGTTCCGTGCCCCTGGTCGTGGCGGTCAGAGTGAGGGAGGGGCAGCCCGCTGGTCCTGGTGTAAGGTCATGGAGGAGTGCGGCCGCTTCTGCACGTGTGGTCGTCGATGGGAATCTGATCATTGTCACAGAAACTAGTAAGGGTAGCATGGTTTCTCTCTGCCTCCTCCTGTCACTGTGAGCTGCCCTTTGTGGACAGTCCCCCCACACCCCAACCCCAGCCCAGCAACGCCAACTCAAGAAGACCGTTTCAGACCCTTCCTTGTGTACGTACACGTGCGGTCTGTTTAGTACCTTCGTGTGGGTGAGGTCGTGTAAGAATTTAAAACAAAAGTATTTGCAGAAATTATATAACCCATTCAGCGGAGTTGTTTGCCCAAGATGGGGGAGACCCCGCAGCAGAGTTCAATATGTGGAGAATTCAATCACTTCTTGAGTCCTCACTTTCACTCTTGAGACTGCTGACATAAATTGCTTAGTAAACGGAAGGCTGAAAGAGGAATCTTTCGGGTGGTGGACAAGAAACTCAGGGCAGAACTTTCTTGTTCCATTTGCAGTGTCAGATACCACGGGATACAATTTTGTTACAGGATTAAGCTACAGAAGGTGACTTCCAATTATATTGAAGGTTGAGTTTGGTGTCCATTTGTTAACACCACTGCTTCAACTTTGTGGTAATTGGGTGAGATTTCATCCACCCTTCTCCCGGAAAAATGATGGTTGTCTTATGGTGTGTGTCTCCAGACGGAAGGCCCTGAACTGCGGAAAGCTCACTTGTGTCCGGAGGCTGCCGAGATTTTATTTCCGGGAGATTTTTTCCGGGAGATTTTATTATCTTTTTGTCTTTCAACACATCGGAAAGAATAAGGCTGGGTAACTGAGTGCTCAAAATCCCAAGCAGCTTCCGCAGTGTCGGCGCTGAGCCTGACACGGGGCCACAATTCACAAATCGTCACCAGCTGAGCCACCCAGGTGCCTCGAGGATGCTACTTTTTCTCTTTGGAAATTAGGATTTCACCGTTTTTCTGTCTGGAGTATATTAGTATGTCGTACACTAATTCTTTCCGTTTTCCCTCTGATATACCTGCTGTAGGCCATGGTCCAGAAGGAAGACATACAAGAGAGGATCACTAACCTTGAGAAGCGTTGTCTCAGGGCACAGCATGAAACCACCTGTCCGCACGACCTCAAGGATAAACTTGAAAACAAGATAGCAAAGAAAGACTCTCTGCATCGTCGTTGGTTGCATTGACCTTCATTCCTCTTTTGTTAATTACAAGTGAAGTTAAGGACCTAGTCTCAGTGGAAAGCTTTCAGGATGTTAAAATGTTGTGTTGGAAAACGGGGTTACTTCAACGTCATGGGATTAACTCTTTTAGATGTTGTGTAAGCATGTTATGTTGCTACCCTCCTGGATTCCTTCTTATGTGTTAACTGCACGTTATTCTTTTGCCTATTAGCACTCTTTCCAAACTAGCGGTGAGTGGCCAGGAATTTGTAGGCAGCTGACCGTTTTAGTTAGAACTTGAGATAGGGGGAATGTCAGGTGCAGAAGCATAGCCTGGCCTGAGGATGTAAGACCCTGTGTTTTGGGAAGCCGCACGTCTCTTCCTTGGTTGTCTCAGGTCATCCGGCAGTAAAAAGGAAAACCTCATCCCGCTTCTGGGGAAAAGAGTTTGCCTGGTGTGTTTGTAAAATGTGTCAGTAGACACAAAATGACAATAAAAGTGAAATACTAGGGGCTAGAGAAAATGGAGACACAGAATCTGAAGCAGTCTCCAGGCTCTGAGTCATCAGCACAGAGCCTGACACGGGGTTCCAACTCACAAACCGTGAGATCGTGACCAGAGCCAAAGTCGGACATTCAACTGAACAAGTTAACCAGGCGCCCCTGCTGTTTCCTTTGACACTCGAACCACAGTGAACTCCCCTTCATCTTTTTGCGGTAAAATTTTAAAGTTTTAGATGGATTTTGGCGTAGTTGTCATTGTTTTGTGCCTTTGTTAAGATTTGTTCTCATAGCCTTTCTGTTGGGACGTTGTTCTGCAAGCCTTGATTTTTCCTATATCTGTCAGAGACTAGGTTTTTTTTCTTTAACGACGTGTTTTAATATTGATTTTAGTTTGTGTGTGTAGTTGATTCCTAATCTTAGTTTTTTATGTTTGTTTTTTTCTCATTTTGCTTTTGTTTTTCCTGGAAAACATCTTTACCTTGCCTTCACTTTGAAGAAGTTTTTTTGTTAGGTAAAGACTTCCAGGTTGGTGGTTATTTTCATTCAACATTTTCTAGATTACAATCATCTGGCTTCATTTGCTTTCTGGAAACGTGAGCTGGTAGTCTTGTCCCATGGAAGGCGGTATCTTTTCCCTCTCATGATTGTTAACATCTTTTTGCCTCAAGCATTCTTTGTGGAGTCACTTTCATGGTTCTTTTATCAGTTTTGGAAAGTTTTGATTCTTCTTTTTGTAGGGATCTGGTAACCCGCATTCTGTGTTTTCTCTACTTTGAAGGTTCTCATTGGACACTTACCCATATTTTGTGTGTCTTTTGGGTTTCTCTATTGATTTTTTTCTCTGTGTATGGTCCAGATAAATTTTTACCTACTTATCTTCCAGTTCACTGTGGCTCTCTTCACCTGTGCCTAGTCTGATATTAAGCCCAAATAGTTGTTAACGTTACTAAAAAAAATTTTTTTTACTCTTATTTATGTTGGAGAGACAGAATGTGAACAAGGGAAGAACAGACAGAGCGAGAAACAGATACCGAAGCAGGGTCTAGGCTTTGAGCACTCAGCACAGAGCCCAACGCGGGGCTCAAACTCCCGAATCACGAGATCACGACCTGAACTGAAGTCAGATGCTTAACCAAATGAGCCATCCAGGCCACCAGAGTTCTTAATTTTAGCTCTGATAATTTTTAGGTTTAGAATCTGTTTTGATTCTCTGAAAATTTCCCATTTGTCAAGTATGCTTGTTGGACAATTGACCTCTGTATCCCGTATTCCGGTCGGTGTGTCTCCCCTTGGTCTCTCTCTGTTCTTTCTTCTTTTGGTCTATATGATGTAAAACATGTCTTTTTTAAAAGTTTATTTTCAGAAAGCGATTGAGAGTAGGCGTTGGGGTAGAAGACGGGGGGGCGGGGCGTAGAGACTCTTGAGAGGCTCCATTCTATCAGTAGAGAGACCAACACAGGGTTCACACTCACAAACCTGAGTCGAAACCAACTTTTGGTCACCTAAACGAGTAACCTGAGCTATCCTCGTGCCTTTCTCTGTTTTTTTTTTTCTTTTTTATTAAAATAATTTTTTTTAAATATTATTTATTTTGCGAGAGAGGTGGAGACAAATCTTGAGCAAGGGAGGGGGAGACACAGAATCCAAAGCAGGCTCCATGCTTTTCGATGTCAGCACAGAGCCCGACACGGGACTCGAACCTTAAAACCTGATTCATGACCTGAACCAAAGTGGGATGATTTACCGACTGAGCCACCCAGGCATCCCTTTTCTTTTTTCTTTTCTTTCTTTTGTTTCTTTTTTTAATTTCTTTTCATTCGTTCTTTTTCTTTTCTTAATTTCTTTTTTGAATTTTGTGTGGGACATTATGGAGAAGCATAGAGGCTCTTCGTGTGCTTGCTTTTTCTTCAGCCTTTCATCCCCCACACACTGTGATGGTTATTGAGCCCAGTCAGGCCTGAATGACTTGTCACTGGGCCCCAGTCTTTGTAAGGTTCAGTGTGAGCGGGACTCACAATGTTCACCACCCCCGTGTAGTCTTCCAGGATGTCCATCTCGAGGGCTGGAGTGTCTTCCAGGACCCCTCTTTGAGGCTTGGTCCAAAAGCCCCGGTATTTTCTCCGCAGCACAATGAGATTACGGGAGGCTCAGCTTCTCAGGCAATGTTTGCCAAGTGCTTGGCTCATTTTCTGTGCCTCCCTGTGCTGTACAGTGCTGGTTATCAGTGACTTTCTGCTCGGCTGTCTGTTTTGTTTCCTTTCCTGCTCATTGGTATATTGCCTCAAATCCCTGAAGAAATTCAGAATCCTCAAATCCCTTGAAGGAGAGAGAGGACCCTGAACATTAGAGTTGGCTCAGTGGGCTTCCCTTTTGTTGGGGTCTCAGTCTTTCCAGTTGTGACTGTCTCAGTGTCTCCGTGATGCCTTCAAACATGTCTAAAATTGAAATCATCTTTCCTAGTTCATGATAGGTTGACTAACAGACTACTCACACTTATAAGAGCAGGCGGAGAAGAAAAAGAAGTCATAGTAAAACTTTTGGTCAACAGCGTTTGTTACAGGAGAAAACGAAACCCATTAGTCCTTGCCTAGTACCCGTCGTTCTAAAATGGCCATCCAGTTTGCCCACGCTCAGCCAGCGTCCATTGAGTGGTGATGTTTTAAGTGTCTCAGCCCCCCCCACCCCCACCCCACCGCCGCTGCCCTCCTCCCCTTTCAGGTGCTTGCCCAGGGCAAGCATTGCAGTGACGGGCTGGATGTGGCAAAGCAGGCCAAGGAGGTGGATGGCGTGACCCTTATTCTGTGAGTGTTTGATCAGTTTTGGCTTTTTTAAAAAAATTTTTTTGTAATGTTGATTTACTTTTGAGAGAGAAACGTACGGACAGAAGGGCAGCGGAAGAGAGACCAAGAAACTGAAGCAGGCTCGGGGCGCTTTGCCCCTCAACTGTACAGTGCAACCCCAACAACAAGGGTTTCTGGGTTGGTGCACCTGCATCATGTGCACAGACACAACCAGACACCCTTGTTGAGCCCGTCTGTGACTCGGCACCATTGTGGTCGCTGGGATCTGGCATCTGTGTTCCTCGGAGACGGAGGTGGAAGCACATCTGAAAGAGTTTATCTGAAAGAATGATGCAGTTAGGAGGAATTGCTTACTTGCGCACTGCGGTTCAGGAAAGGACTTTTCCGGAGAGGTACATCAGGAGCTGAGTCTAACAGAACACTCTCCCAGCAGTCTCACTCTGGGGCCAAAGGCCAGAATCAAGGAGAAACGTGCCTTTGTCTTAAGCTATGGAGGTGGAAGTGGAGCCAAGTGAGGCACCAGGCAGTTGGTGTTGGGCAGAAACTTCCCCGTAAGGAATTTGGTATTCAGAGAAGGGCCTTGGGTCATTGTGTCCTCAGGGGAAAGGACTGACATGATGTTAACTTGTTAAAAAGCTGGTGCTGTTACTGTGTGGATAGTGGGTTGGGAGGTGACACAACTGGAAGCAGGGTAGACGCCATTGGGTAGAGTGACTCCTTTTGTGTGGATTGAGCTATAAGATTCGTGCTTCAGGCAATAGGTACAACCGCCTCACATCACCCATCACATAAAGTACAGGACAGTTTGTGTCTTTATACACTACACGAAACTACGTAATATTGAAAAGAAGTTTGTGTAATAGTTACCTGGGTGAGTACAAGGCGTACACAAAAGTATTCACCTGTTTATTGAGTGCATGACAGGCACTGTTCTAGGTGCTGAACTGAGTATGTGCTGCAGGTACTTCATCCAAAGACGTATGTGGTTTTATGCAGAGCAATAGAAGGGCATGGGAGTGTGTGGTTCGGTGGAAAGTGTGCACAGTGCGGCTGCAGGATGGCTTTTGCCACATGAGTCTGTCATTCAGAATCGGGGAGGCGATTCTTCTTGGGAGGTTCGGCTTCCCTGAAGTCTCCTTCATCCACCCCACTCTGTCTCTTGGACACCTTTCTGAGCACCTCACAGTGAAGCTCCATCTGGGTGGGTTGTCGGCTCTTTGAGTTCCACGTGGGCCCAAAATCTGCAAACATCTCTGCCTCCTCCTGTGAATGTAACATCTTGCTACCTGGTCTGGTGGTCAGAACCAGGGAGAAGGATTTGCCTTTTTTCCTGCTCTTCCTTCTCCCTGCTTGTCCCTGGGTACTGTGTCGTGGAGCTTGCATGTCTCAGAGGCCATGTGTGAGGTCCCTGGAGATCTGTACCCTGTCTTCACTTGGGTGGACTCGTGGAGGACCGAGTCCTGCAGTCTTCCCTGAACCTGCCCCACCCGCCTCTCAGCAACTTGGCTGTGCTGGGATCGCCTGCTGCCGTGGAGAGATGCCGGCATCCTGCCCCCATCCGTGTACAATAGGCCACGATCTCTGAGAAGACGGCCTTCTGAAACTGTGTCCTGCCTGTTGGCCCTTTGTGCTGGCTTTTGCTAAGCAACTTAGCAATTAACTCTTTGGGGGAATCACGTTTGCCTTGTGTACAAGGAACCTCCAAAGTGTTCCTATTCTGTTCCTGGGTGGCTCAGTAGGTTAAACGGCCAACTTCAGCTCGGGTCATGAACTTTGTGTTGGCAAGGTAACCCCCGAGTCTGGCTCTGTGCTAACAGCCCAGAGCCTGAGTTTGCTTTGAATTCTTGTCTCCTTCTCACTCCGCCCCTCCCTTGCTGCTCTTTGTCTCTGTCTCTAAGAAATAAAGAATAACATTTAAAAAATTAAAATAGCAAAATTCCTTCTATTTTACTCTTTTCTGTTGACAATGGTAGTGCTGTCTCCATTCTTCCTCACGGATGACTACAGCTGATCCTAAAAAAACTTGGTTCTCGGTTTTAAATCCTGCCCCAAATTGAAAATCCATGTATAACTTTTCCTCACCAGAAATCTCAAGTGTTCAAACTCTCCTGTTGTCCAGAAACCTTAGTAGAACACAAAAAAATCCATTAGCACTTGTATGTTTTATGTCATATATACCATATTCTCCGAGGAGAGGAAGCTATGGAAACAAAGTTACATAGAAAACAAGTTCACAGCTCTGTGCTGTATTCATACCTAAGTTTATTCTCCGTTTTGTTTCAACATTTATTTATTTTTGGGACAGAGATAGACAGAGCATGAACGGGGGAGGGGCAGAGAGAGAGGGAGACACAGAATCGGAAACAGGCTCCAGGCTCCGAGCCATCAGCCCAGAGCCCGACGCGGGGCTCGAACTCACGGACCGCGAGATCGTGACCTGGCTGAAGTCGGACGCTTAACCGACTGCGCCACCCAGGCGCCCCCCTCCGTTTTGTTTCTAGGATAAATCATCTATCAGCTCACGCATCACTGTTGACTTAGGTTACACACTAAGCTGTTTTTAAGTGTATCTCCAGAACTAGTCGTCAGAAATGGAGATATTGGAAAGATTCCTGTATGTTTACGTTGTTACAGGTGTAACAATTCATGCATTAACATTGAAGAGTGTTGCTTCATGATTGCTTAATGTAATCAGTACACTTGCTTCTTCATGGCCTAGGAGATACAGGGGTGAATGAATTGTTATAAAGCTTTTCTAGCCTGCAGTTTTACAGCCATATTCCTAATACAGTCTGAACACACTGTTGCATTACCAAACACGCCTGTGATAGTAGGCTGAGAGGCATTTTCTCCGGGCAGGGACGGAGACAAGCATGCTACAAGGTAATGTCATTTTTTGAAAGACTAGTTATGGAAAACACATTATTCGTTTTATATCAGATCTTATGTACCTTATATCCGTGTGTGGGTAGGTTGTCCAAGTGCACAAAAGTCACACAGGATGTTCCTCCTGATGAACCCTTAGTGGTAGTGACACACATGCGTCTCGGGTGGCCTGGCTGCATGCTCCTTCGATTTTCACGCACAGACGTGTGTATGGCAGGTGAAGAGATTCACTGAGCTCCTTTGTGAGGATTTGCTGTCTGGAGAGTGAGGGTGGGTCTCACAAATGTCCTGATGTGCAGACCTGCATGGGGTGGGGGGGGGGGGGACCGGCTGAATGGGGCAATTTTGGGTCTCGGGGCCTGGCTGTATGTGGTGGATACGGGCAATGTCTTTGCCACTTTTCAGAAGGGCCTTTCTGGCCAATGTCTCCATAGACGGCTGGCTGGGTTTAGTCCCAGCGCCCTTGTCATGGAATGGTCAATATGGGACAGTAGACGAGACTCTGCCGGATCACTCCTGGTGGCAGAAGGCTTTCCAGCGATGCCACTTCCATTCAACTTTCCTCGCACTTTGGCTTTTTCACCAGATCTCCTCTCTGTGCTGTCTTCTGTGACCTCCTCTGGGTTTTTCTCTGCACTCTTGACCTTTAGGATACACATTTTGAATCTCTGCATCCCCCAAATCTTTTTCTTCTTCTTCTTATTTTTTTTTTTTTTACCATATTCAGAGTCACATTCATGAGTTTCCCGAATGTGACGTACGTCCTGTGACCACGTCATTTGGACAGTCTTCTCTAGCAGGGATTTCTTTATTTTGGTGGCTTTGAAGGAGTTTATAAAAACCTCCCTTGGAATCTTCCTGACTTTCATATGTTTCCTCTGAGGTTTTTCTCTTTGGTAGCATTGACCGTCCTTCTTGTAAATGGCATTTGTCATGAGCTTCATAGGTCCTCGTGGCCCCTGCTCCACATGCTGACTTAGACTTGCTGCCATCCAGAGCGGGTGAGCCGCCAAGACACGTTTGACTGTGACCCGTGGGGTTCTGGGTGGCCAGGACATTGTCCAGTGTCATAGGAACATTAGAGGACAGTCCCTTGCTTTCAGCGTACTTCGTGAGTTGAGGGACAGAACCGGGATGGAACTTGTCCAGGGAAAGGGCTCTGGTCGTGCAGCCAGACCACTGGCCACTGGGACTTGTTGCTTTCAGGACAATGGGGTGAGCTTCCTACACAGGGCCAGCCGCCCTGATCACACACCCGACTGTATCCGCTTAGACGGTAGCTGCTTCACCCCTTCCTACCCAACATTTTGCTGCTCACTTGTCTTTCTCGTGGATCAGTGTCCTTGGTGGCATTTTCCTCCTGACAGGGCACCTCCTTCTGCAAGAAAAACCTGTGCAGGTAGCCTTGGTCTCCTCAACTGATTTTCTTGGGTTTTTCACTTTTTGTGTTGGAGTGGTTGACATGCGGTGGATGGTCGTTCCTTCTCTGCAATATTCTCTGGGGCGTCTGGGAAACCGTGTGCTTCCTCTTCGTGGTAGAACCTGCTTCTCCTATCGTCTTGACCATTCTAAAAGCCAAACCCCTTTCTAAAATCACCAATCTATACTGTGCCTGCATTGAAATGTTCCAGTTTTTGATCCTTCCCTCGATTCTGCCTTAAGTTGTGATGTCAAGACTTGTCTTTCCGTTCGAGTCGAGACTGCACGTGTGTCCGTCTCATAACATTAGTACATCCATAGAGATGCCACATCTTCAACACGACACAAAAAGATGGCTCAGAAAAATCACCAGGTTTTTCATGTGCTGGGATAGCCGCAGCGAGAGCTTCGAGAGTTTCCCTTTTATGTGCCCCCATGGTCTTCACACTGGCCGGCTGGCAGCTGCAGCTGTTGGCCTCAGTACATGTCAGGCCATTCAGCCTTTTCTTATAACATGACTCTTCTTTGCATCGCGGGAGCACGTCCAGCACCCTACAGACACAGACGGGTCCAAGGGTTTAATCCATGGTTGATGGTATTATGCTTAACACGGTGACAATGACGCAGGAACCGTGAGAAATCACGTTTCCTTTGGTGCTTGATTTACTGGAGAAATGAAGGGCTTACCAAGAGCTGATTAGCAGATTCGTGCCACACTTGAGGTGACCTCAATAGCAACAGGAGGTGGTGCACACTTCCCCCAGAGGAAAGCGTCTGCTACAGCTCGTGTTATGCGTTTAGTACTTAATCCTGCGTATCCACATTTGTTTGCCTTTCTCTTGACTGCAAATGGCATCGTGTGGGTACTGTTTCAGTGCAGAAGTTTTGGTAAGTCTTGAAGCTGCTCAGCTCAACTGCCAGTCTTTCCAAACGTCACACATCTCCAGAAAAATTTCCAATGTATTTATTGGAACAAAGTCTCCACATAGAAATGGGTTTTGCACAGTTCTACATCAAGGATCAGATAGGCTTCTGTAAGTTCACCTTGTCAAGTCAGATTGCAAGGAACGTGGTCAGTTCTGTGGTAAAATTCTTATTGATTTGTAAAGGGTTAATTTATGTAGGACCTTGAAGTATGTCACCTGTTTATACAGATTTTCTAGAATTGCCGAAGTCAACCACTCTTTATTTGAATGTCAGTTGTTAAGTGAACCTTTATTCCATTTGTCCTATAGCGACAAAACCTCTGGGGCGCCTGGGTGGCTCAGGAAGTTAAGCGTCTGACTCTTGGTTTCAGCTCGGGTCATGGTGTCAAGGTTCACGGATTGAGCCTTGCATCTGTCTCTGTGCTCGATTGACTGGAGAGTGTGCGCATACCTCCTTGGAGCCCACATGTATGGCATGTCCTGGGTGGGCGCTCAGTATTGACGGAAGAAAAACCCCACGCGGGGTTGTAGGCCCCGGCATCTCTCTACTCAGAAACGCTTCATCCAGAAATTTTCCTGTTTGACTAAGGAAATAAGTCTTAAACTCTTCCTTTCGTCGAGTCGTACCATCAATTTTGAACAGTCCATTCTGTATGGTTGACTTTGACCCAGTTATTCAGGCTGTCAGCGGCTTTTGAGTCCCGTTGCCTTTCCCCACTGCCGCTCCACAAGCCTGCTTGCCAGATGGGGCCAGAGGCTGGGAGTCGGCAACAGCCTTCTCTACCTGTTCCTGAGTCAGCAGATTTCCTCTGTCATAGACCTGCAAGGCACCTGACAATACCTCTGTCCCATTGAGTCTCAGTTCCTACGAATATCCCTGGGACTGCTGTGAGTGGTGAGGAAGGGCTTTATGTGTGTGCTACTTGAAGGTGGTGGGTGATTGGAGTAGAGTGAGTGGACTCTGGAGAACCACGGAAGCCTGGTGAGCTCTTGTGAACGACCCCCTCTGTTTCTCCACTTTTATCCCGTCTGCAACCCCAGGAGTTTGCAGGACTCACTGATGAGCTCAACATTTGCAAGGAGCAGCTCTCACACAGAGAGGAAACCACAGAAACGAAGGAAGAGCGAAATAGGACCAGGGCCAGTAGGCCCCCTGCCAGTGTATTTACACACAGGACACCATTCTCTCCCCTTGTCCACACGTCCCAGTGGAGTTGGATGGGGCCCATTTTTCTCAGACTTTGATCTGTGAGGAAAAGTAAGGCTATTTTAACACATTTGCTTGGGCGGCTCCCTGCCTCGGAACTGAATTGAAGGGATTCAGACTTGGTTTTGCATTTGGTGAATTTGAGGCCCGGAATTGAAGGTGTTCTTGAAACACGGATTCTTTTTGCCTCTCCCGCCAGCTGTTGCTGGAACATGTGGAGTAGCTTTTCTCCAGGCACGAGGGATCTCTCCGGATGACGGTTGTGAGGCAACAGGTGAAGTCTCAAGCTGGCGTGTCCAGTGAGCCGGAGATGCTCAAGGCCCTGACTTCTATGTTCAAGAGTCACAAAACGGATGAAGAAACGGTGTGCGTAGCCACGGCGGTTCTTGACTTGTGCACATGTTGTGTGTGATCAGGCACACATTGCGTGTTTGTGTAACTGGAGTTTCCTTTTAAGCTTCTTGAATTCTTGTAAGAAGTCAGACCTCTATGGTTAAATAGCAGTGGTTGGTTGGTGGAAATGTGTGTATCGATTGGCTGGTACAAATTTCCTAATGTACTTTTTTTCGGGGAAGTTTTCTCTCCAATGTAAAATTGAAAGCTCTTAACAAGCAACTGTGTGAACATAAGCAACCGAGAAAAACCTTACCAGTGTTCTCTCATGTTACATGAGGCGAAGGGCACCTTAGGGTAACTCTACAGTAAAGGCTAACGAAAGACTTCTGAGTAGAAACTCAATCCCTTTGTTTCCAAGTGAGAGAATGGTTAGGTGTGGAGAGGTAAAGTTTCGTAGAAGATTTAAGGGCCACATTCAAATTTCAGCTCCAGACGTCATCACAGGATTTGATTGGGTTTCTTTTTTCCCTTGTTTTTTAAACAACACAAGACTTGCCGTGGGGCCCGTCCCTTGCTTCCCTTTCTGGCTTTCAAAGGTGCAGAGCTAGATGAAAGAGCGCCTGGCTCTCCTCTCCAGTCTCGTGGTCAAGCTGGAAGAGGACCTAGACACCTCAGGGAAGGACCTCTTCATTTCTGAAGAAAAGAACACCAAGTTGCAGCGAGATATCCGTGAAGTCAGTGGCATTTGAAATGGCCACGCCGTCGTCGAGACAAATGTGGGGTGTTTGGTTCGGTCTTTGCCCAGTGTGTCCTTCATTTCCCACGGGTTTGAACTTTTGGAGTTTTATAGAAGTAGCAGCAGAACAGAACGTTACTCAGGGGCCTGGACGGGCCGTCTCTCCATCCGCGTAGTTGAATCTGTCTTCCCCGGGCTCTCCCTTGTTGAGGCCTGGCGGGCAAGTGGCGGAGTGCCCTCGGGTGTGGAGTGTGGGCCACCTGAGCTTGGCCCATGCCGTGCTCTCGAGTCCGTTTTGGGAACACACTCGGCACGTAGGAACCAGCGTGGTGCTGCCAAGTCGCTTACGGGGGCACGACCGTGCGAGGGCGGCTCTGCCGAGGGGCCGTCACGGCCGCCTCTGCCGCCCTGCCCTCCTCCCAGGCGTTCCGTGCCCCTGGTCGTGGCGGTCAGAGTGAGGGAGGGGCAGCCCGCTGGTCCTGGTGTAAGGTCATGGAGGAGTGCGGCCGCTTCTGCACGTGTGGTCGTCGATGGGAATCTGATCATTGTCACAGAAACTAGTAAGGGTAGCATGGTTTCTCTCTGCCTCCTCCTGTCACTGTGAGCTGCCCTTTGTGGACAGTCCCCCCACACCCCAACCCCAGCCCAGCAACGCCAACTCAAGAAGACCGTTTCAGACCCTTCCTTGTGTACGTACACGTGCGGTCTGTTTAGTACCTTCGTGTGGGTGAGGTCGTGTAAGAATTTAAAACAAAAGTATTTGCAGAAATTATATAACCCATTCAGCGGAGTTGTTTGCCCAAGATGGGGGAGACCCCGCAGCAGAGTTCAATATGTGGAGAATTCAATCACTTCTTGAGTCCTCACTTTCACTCTTGAGACTGCTGACATAAATTGCTTAGTAAACGGAAGGCTGAAAGAGGAATCTTTCGGGTGGTGGACAAGAAACTCAGGGCAGAACTTTCTTGTTCCATTTGCAGTGTCAGATACCACGGGATACAATTTTGTTACAGGATTAAGCTACAGAAGGTGACTTCCAATTATATTGAAGGTTGAGTTTGGTGTCCATTTGTTAACACCACTGCTTCAACTTTGTGGTAATTGGGTGAGATTTCATCCACCCTTCTCCCGGAAAAATGATGGTTGTCTTATGGTGTGTGTCTCCAGACGGAAGGCCCTGAACTGCGGAAAGCTCACTTGTGTCCGGAGGCTGCCGAGATTTTATTTCCGGGAGATTTTTTCCGGGAGATTTTATTATCTTTTTGTCTTTCAACACATCGGAAAGAATAAGGCTGGGTAACTGAGTGCTCAAAATCCCAAGCAGCTTCCGCAGTGTCGGCGCTGAGCCTGACACGGGGCCACAATTCACAAATCGTCACCAGCTGAGCCACCCAGGTGCCTCGAGGATGCTACTTTTTCTCTTTGGAAATTAGGATTTCACCGTTTTTCTGTCTGGAGTATATTAGTATGTCGTACACTAATTCTTTCCGTTTTCCCTCTGATATACCTGCTGTAGGCCATGGTCCAGAAGGAAGACATACAAGAGAGGATCACTAACCTTGAGAAGCGTTGTCTCAGGGCACAGCATGAAACCACCTGTCCGCACGACCTCAAGGATAAACTTGAAAACAAGATAGCAAAGAAAGACTCTCTGCATCGTCGTTGGTTGCATTGACCTTCATTCCTCTTTTGTTAATTACAAGTGAAGTTAAGGACCTAGTCTCAGTGGAAAGCTTTCAGGATGTTAAAATGTTGTGTTGGAAAACGGGGTTACTTCAACGTCATGGGATTAACTCTTTTAGATGTTGTGTAAGCATGTTATGTTGCTACCCTCCTGGATTCCTTCTTATGTGTTAACTGCACGTTATTCTTTTGCCTATTAGCACTCTTTCCAAACTAGCGGTGAGTGGCCAGGAATTTGTAGGCAGCTGACCGTTTTAGTTAGAACTTGAGATAGGGGGAATGTCAGGTGCAGAAGCATAGCCTGGCCTGAGGATGTAAGACCCTGTGTTTTGGGAAGCCGCACGTCTCTTCCTTGGTTGTCTCAGGTCATCCGGCAGTAAAAAGGAAAACCTCATCCCGCTTCTGGGGAAAAGAGTTTGCCTGGTGTGTTTGTAAAATGTGTCAGTAGACACAAAATGACAATAAAAGTGAAATACTAGGGGCTAGAGAAAATGGAGACACAGAATCTGAAGCAGTCTCCAGGCTCTGAGTCATCAGCACAGAGCCTGACACGGGGTTCCAACTCACAAACCGTGAGATCGTGACCAGAGCCAAAGTCGGACATTCAACTGAACAAGTTAACCAGGCGCCCCTGCTGTTTCCTTTGACACTCGAACCACAGTGAACTCCCCTTCATCTTTTTGCGGTAAAATTTTAAAGTTTTAGATGGATTTTGGCGTAGTTGTCATTGTTTTGTGCCTTTGTTAAGATTTGTTCTCATAGCCTTTCTGTTGGGACGTTGTTCTGCAAGCCTTGATTTTTCCTATATCTGTCAGAGACTAGGTTTTTTTTCTTTAACGACGTGTTTTAATATTGATTTTAGTTTGTGTGTGTAGTTGATTCCTAATCTTAGTTTTTTATGTTTGTTTTTTTCTCATTTTGCTTTTGTTTTTCCTGGAAAACATCTTTACCTTGCCTTCACTTTGAAGAAGTTTTTTTGTTAGGTAAAGACTTCCAGGTTGGTGGTTATTTTCATTCAACATTTTCTAGATTACAATCATCTGGCTTCATTTGCTTTCTGGAAACGTGAGCTGGTAGTCTTGTCCCATGGAAGGCGGTATCTTTTCCCTCTCATGATTGTTAACATCTTTTTGCCTCAAGCATTCTTTGTGGAGTCACTTTCATGGTTCTTTTATCAGTTTTGGAAAGTTTTGATTCTTCTTTTTGTAGGGATCTGGTAACCCGCATTCTGTGTTTTCTCTACTTTGAAGGTTCTCATTGGACACTTACCCATATTTTGTGTGTCTTTTGGGTTTCTCTATTGATTTTTTTCTCTGTGTATGGTCCAGATAAATTTTTACCTACTTATCTTCCAGTTCACTGTGGCTCTCTTCACCTGTGCCTAGTCTGATATTAAGCCCAAATAGTTGTTAACGTTACTAAAAAAAATTTTTTTTACTCTTATTTATGTTGGAGAGACAGAATGTGAACAAGGGAAGAACAGACAGAGCGAGAAACAGATACCGAAGCAGGGTCTAGGCTTTGAGCACTCAGCACAGAGCCCAACGCGGGGCTCAAACTCCCGAATCACGAGATCACGACCTGAACTGAAGTCAGATGCTTAACCAAATGAGCCATCCAGGCCACCAGAGTTCTTAATTTTAGCTCTGATAATTTTTAGGTTTAGAATCTGTTTTGATTCTCTGAAAATTTCCCATTTGTCAAGTATGCTTGTTGGACAATTGACCTCTGTATCCCGTATTCCGGTCGGTGTGTCTCCCCTTGGTCTCTCTCTGTTCTTTCTTCTTTTGGTCTATATGATGTAAAACATGTCTTTTTTAAAAGTTTATTTTCAGAAAGCGATTGAGAGTAGGCGTTGGGGTAGAAGACGGGGGGGCGGGGCGTAGAGACTCTTGAGAGGCTCCATTCTATCAGTAGAGAGACCAACACAGGGTTCACACTCACAAACCTGAGTCGAAACCAACTTTTGGTCACCTAAACGAGTAACCTGAGCTATCCTCGTGCCTTTCTCTGTTTTTTTTTTTCTTTTTTATTAAAATAATTTTTTTTAAATATTATTTATTTTGCGAGAGAGGTGGAGACAAATCTTGAGCAAGGGAGGGGGAGACACAGAATCCAAAGCAGGCTCCATGCTTTTCGATGTCAGCACAGAGCCCGACACGGGACTCGAACCTTAAAACCTGATTCATGACCTGAACCAAAGTGGGATGATTTACCGACTGAGCCACCCAGGCATCCCTTTTCTTTTTTCTTTTCTTTCTTTTGTTTCTTTTTTTAATTTCTTTTCATTCGTTCTTTTTCTTTTCTTAATTTCTTTTTTGAATTTTGTGTGGGACATTATGGAGAAGCATAGAGGCTCTTCGTGTGCTTGCTTTTTCTTCAGCCTTTCATCCCCCACACACTGTGATGGTTATTGAGCCCAGTCAGGCCTGAATGACTTGTCACTGGGCCCCAGTCTTTGTAAGGTTCAGTGTGAGCGGGACTCACAATGTTCACCACCCCCGTGTAGTCTTCCAGGATGTCCATCTCGAGGGCTGGAGTGTCTTCCAGGACCCCTCTTTGAGGCTTGGTCCAAAAGCCCCGGTATTTTCTCCGCAGCACAATGAGATTACGGGAGGCTCAGCTTCTCAGGCAATGTTTGCCAAGTGCTTGGCTCATTTTCTGTGCCTCCCTGTGCTGTACAGTGCTGGTTATCAGTGACTTTCTGCTCGGCTGTCTGTTTTGTTTCCTTTCCTGCTCATTGGTATATTGCCTCAAATCCCTGAAGAAATTCAGAATCCTCAAATCCCTTGAAGGAGAGAGAGGACCCTGAACATTAGAGTTGGCTCAGTGGGCTTCCCTTTTGTTGGGGTCTCAGTCTTTCCAGTTGTGACTGTCTCAGTGTCTCCGTGATGCCTTCAAACATGTCTAAAATTGAAATCATCTTTCCTAGTTCATGATAGGTTGACTAACAGACTACTCACACTTATAAGAGCAGGCGGAGAAGAAAAAGAAGTCATAGTAAAACTTTTGGTCAACAGCGTTTGTTACAGGAGAAAACGAAACCCATTAGTCCTTGCCTAGTACCCGTCGTTCTAAAATGGCCATCCAGTTTGCCCACGCTCAGCCAGCGTCCATTGAGTGGTGATGTTTTAAGTGTCTCAGCCCCCCCCACCCCCACCCCACCGCCGCTGCCCTCCTCCCCTTTCAGGTGCTTGCCCAGGGCAAGCATTGCAGTGACGGGCTGGATGTGGCAAAGCAGGCCAAGGAGGTGGATGGCGTGACCCTTATTCTGTGAGTGTTTGATCAGTTTTGGCTTTTTTAAAAAAATTTTTTTGTAATGTTGATTTACTTTTGAGAGAGAAACGTATGGACAGAAGGGCAGCGGAAGAGAGACCAAGAAACTGAAGCAGGCTCGGGGCGCTTTGCCCCTCAACTGTACAGTGCAACCCCAACAACAAGGGTTTCTGGGTTGGTGCACCTGCATCATGTGCACAGACACAACCAGACACCCTTGTTGAGCCCGTCTGTGACTCGGCACCATTGTGGTCGCTGGGATCTGGCATCTGTGTTCCTCGGAGACGGAGGTGGAAGCACATCTGAAAGAGTTTATCTGAAAGAATGATGCAGTTAGGAGGAATTGCTTACTTGCGCACTGCGGTTCAGGAAAGGACTTTTCCGGAGAGGTACATCAGGAGCTGAGTCTAACAGAACACTCTCCCAGCAGTCTCACTCTGGGGCCAAAGGCCAGAATCAAGGAGAAACGTGCCTTTGTCTTAAGCTATGGAGGTGGAAGTGGAGCCAAGTGAGGCACCAGGCAGTTGGTGTTGGGCAGAAACTTCCCCGTAAGGAATTTGGTATTCAGAGAAGGGCCTTGGGTCATTGTGTCCTCAGGGGAAAGGACTGACATGATGTTAACTTGTTAAAAAGCTGGTGCTGTTACTGTGTGGATAGTGGGTTGGGAGGTGACACAACTGGAAGCAGGGTAGACGCCATTGGGTAGAGTGACTCCTTTTGTGTGGATTGAGCTATAAGATTCGTGCTTCAGGCAATAGGTACAACCGCCTCACATCACCCATCACATAAAGTACAGGACAGTTTGTGTCTTTATACACTACACGAAACTACGTAATATTGAAAAGAAGTTTGTGTAATAGTTACCTGGGTGAGTACAAGGCGTACACAAAAGTATTCACCTGTTTATTGAGTGCATGACAGGCACTGTTCTAGGTGCTGAACTGAGTATGTGCTGCAGGTACTTCATCCAAAGACGTATGTGGTTTTATGCAGAGCAATAGAAGGGCATGGGAGTGTGTGGTTCGGTGGAAAGTGTGCACAGTGCGGCTGCAGGATGGCTTTTGCCACATGAGTCTGTCATTCAGAATCGGGGAGGCGATTCTTCTTGGGAGGTTCGGCTTCCCTGAAGTCTCCTTCATCCACCCCACTCTGTCTCTTGGACACCTTTCCGAGCACCTCACAGTGAAGCTCCATCTGGGTGGGTTGTCGGCTCTTTGAGTTCCACGTGGGCCCAAAATCTGCAAACATCTCTGCCTCCTCCTGTGAATGTAACATCTTGCTACCTGGTCTGGTGGTCAGAACCAGGGAGAAGGATTTGCCTTTTTTCCTGCTCTTCCTTCTCCCTGCTTGTCCCTGGGTACTGTGTCGTGGAGCTTGCATGTCTCAGAGGCCATGTGTGAGGTCCCTGGAGATCTGTACCCTGTCTTCACTTGGGTGGACTCGTGGAGGACCGAGTCCTGCAGTCTTCCCTGAACCTGCCCCACCCGCCTCTCAGCAACTTGGCTGTGCTGGGATCGCCTGCTGCCGTGGAGAGATGCCGGCATCCTGCCCCCATCCGTGTACAATAGGCCACGATCTCTGAGAAGACGGCCTTCTGAAACTGTGTCCTGCCTGTTGGCCCTTTGTGCTGGCTTTTGCTAAGCAACTTAGCAATTAACTCTTTGGGGGAATCACGTTTGCCTTGTGTACAAGGAACCTCCAAAGTGTTCCTATTCTGTTCCTGGGTGGCTCAGTAGGTTAAACGGCCAACTTCAGCTCGGGTCATGAACTTTGTGTTGGCAAGGTAACCCCCGAGTCTGGCTCTGTGCTAACAGCCCAGAGCCTGAGTTTGCTTTGAATTCTTGTCTCCTTCTCACTCCGCCCCTCCCTTGCTGCTCTTTGTCTCTGTCTCTAAGAAATAAAGAATAACATTTAAAAAATTAAAATAGCAAAATTCCTTCTATTTTACTCTTTTCTGTTGACAATGGTAGTGCTGTCTCCATTCTTCCTCACGGATGACTACAGCTGATCCTAAAAAAACTTGGTTCTCGGTTTTAAATCCTGCCCCAAATTGAAAATCCATGTATAACTTTTCCTCACCAGAAATCTCAAGTGTTCAAACTCTCCTGTTGTCCAGAAACCTTAGTAGAACACAAAAAAATCCATTAGCACTTGTATGTTTTATGTCATATATACCATATTCTCCGAGGAGAGGAAGCTATGGAAACAAAGTTACATAGAAAACAAGTTCACAGCTCTGTGCTGTATTCATACCTAAGTTTATTCTCCGTTTTGTTTCTAGGATAAATCATCTATCAGCTCACGCATCACTGTTGACTTAGGTTACACACTAAGCTGTTTTTAAGTGTATCTCCAGAACTAGTCGTCAGAAATGGAGATATTGGAAAGATTCCTGTATGTTTACGTTGTTACAGGTGTAACAATTCATGCATTAACATTGAAGAGTGTTGCTTCATGATTGCTTAATGTAATCAGTACACTTGCTTCTTCATGGCCTAGGAGATACAGGGGTGAATGAATTGTTATAAAGCTTTTCTAGCCTGCAGTTTTACAGCCATATTCCTAATACAGTCTGAACACACTGTTGCATTACCAAACACGCCTGTGATAGTAGGCTGAGAGGCATTTTCTCCGGGCAGGGACGGAGACAAGCATGCTACAAGGTAATGTCATTTTTTGAAAGACTAGTTATGGAAAACACATTATTCGTTTTATATCAGATCTTATGTACCTTATATCCGTGTGTGGGTAGGTTGTCCAAGTGCACAAAAGTCACACAGGATGTTCCTCCTGATGAACCCTTAGTGGTAGTGACACACATGCGTCTCGGGTGGCCTGGCTGCATGCTCCTTCGATTTTCACGCACAGACGTGTGTATGGCAGGTGAAGAGATTCACTGAGCTCCTTTGTGAGGATTTGCTGTCTGGAGAGTGAGGGTGGGTCTCACAAATGTCCTGATGTGCAGACCTGCATGGGGTGGGGGGGGGGGGACCGGCTGAATGGGGCAATTTTGGGTCTCGGGGCCTGGCTGTATGTGGTGGATACGGGCAATGTCTTTGCCACTTTTCAGAAGGGCCTTTCTGGCCAATGTCTCCATAGACGGCTGGCTGGGTTTAGTCCCAGCGCCCTTGTCATGGAATGGTCAATATGGGACAGTAGACGAGACTCTGCCGGATCACTCCTGGTGGCAGAAGGCTTTCCAGCGATGCCACTTCCATTCAACTTTCCTCGCACTTTGGCTTTTTCACCAGATCTCCTCTCTGTGCTGTCTTCTGTGACCTCCTCTGGGTTTTTCTCTGCACTCTTGACCTTTAGGATACACATTTTGAATCTCTGCATCCCCCAAATCTTTTTCTTCTTCTTCTTATTTTTTTTTTTTTTTTACCATATTCAGAGTCACATTCATGAGTTTCCCGAATGTGACGTACGTCCTGTGACCACGTCATTTGGACAGTCTTCTCTAGCAGGGATTTCTTTATTTTGGTGGCTTTGAAGGAGTTTATAAAAACCTCCCTTGGAATCTTCCTGACTTTCATATGTTTCCTCTGAGGTTTTTCTCTTTGGTAGCATTGACCGTCCTTCTTGTAAATGGCATTTGTCATGAGCTTCATAGGTCCTCGTGGCCCCTGCTCCACATGCTGACTTAGACTTGCTGCCATCCAGAGCGGGTGAGCCGCCAAGACACGTTTGACTGTGACCCGTGGGGTTCTGGGTGGCCAGGACATTGTCCAGTGTCATAGGAACATTAGAGGACAGTCCCTTGCTTTCAGCGTACTTCGTGAGTTGAGGGACAGAACCGGGATGGAACTTGTCCAGGGAAAGGGCTCTGGTCGTGCAGCCAGACCACTGGCCACTGGGACTTGTTGCTTTCAGGACAATGGGGTGAGCTTCCTACACAGGGCCAGCCGCCCTGATCACACACCCGACTGTATCCGCTTAGACGGTAGCTGCTTCACCCCTTCCTACCCAACATTTTGCTGCTCACTTGTCTTTCTCGTGGATCAGTGTCCTTGGTGGCATTTTCCTCCTGACAGGGCACCTCCTTCTGCAAGAAAAACCTGTGCAGGTAGCCTTGGTCTCCTCAACTGATTTTCTTGGGTTTTTCACTTTTTGTGTTGGAGTGGTTGACATGCGGTGGATGGTCGTTCCTTCTCTGCAATATTCTCTGGGGCGTCTGGGAAACCGTGTGCTTCCTCTTCGTGGTAGAACCTGCTTCTCCTATCGTCTTGACCATTCTAAAAGCCAAACCCCTTTCTAAAATCACCAATCTATACTGTGCCTGCATTGAAATGTTCCAGTTTTTGATCCTTCCCTCGATTCTGCCTTAAGTTGTGATGTCAAGACTTGTCTTTCCGTTCGAGTCGAGACTGCACGTGTGTCCGTCTCATAACATTAGTACATCCATAGAGATGCCACATCTTCAACACGACACAAAAAGATGGCTCAGAAAAATCACCAGGTTTTTCATGTGCTGGGATAGCCGCAGCGAGAGCTTCGAGAGTTTCCCTTTTATGTGCCCCCATGGTCTTCACACTGGCCGGCTGGCAGCTGCAGCTGTTGGCCTCAGTACATGTCAGGCCATTCAGCCTTTTCTTATAACATGACTCTTCTTTGCATCGCGGGAGCACGTCCAGCACCCTACAGACACAGACGGGTCCAAGGGTTTAATCCATGGTTGATGGTATTATGCTTAACACGGTGACAATGACGCAGGAACCGTGAGAAATCACGTTTCCTTTGGTGCTTGATTTACTGGAGAAATGAAGGGCTTACCAAGAGCTGATTAGCAGATTCGTGCCACACTTGAGGTGACCTCAATAGCAACAGGAGGTGGTGCACACTTCCCCCAGAGGAAAGCGTCTGCTACAGCTCGTGTTATGCGTTTAGTACTTAATCCTGCGTATCCACATTTGTTTGCCTTTCTCTTGACTGCAAATGGCATCGTGTGGGTACTGTTTCAGTGCAGAAGTTTTGGTAAGTCTTGAAGCTGCTCAGCTCAACTGCCAGTCTTTCCAAACGTCACACATCTCCAGAAAAATTTCCAATGTATTTATTGGAACAAAGTCTCCACATAGAAATGGGTTTTGCACAGTTCTACATCAAGGATCAGATAGGCTTCTGTAAGTTCACCTTGTCAAGTCAGATTGCAAGGAACGTGGTCAGTTCTGTGGTAAAATTCTTATTGATTTGTAAAGGGTTAATTTATGTAGGACCTTGAAGTATGTCACCTGTTTATACAGATTTTCTAGAATTGCCGAAGTCAACCACTCTTTATTTGAATGTCAGTTGTTAAGTGAACCTTTATTCCATTTGTCCTATAGCGACAAAACCTCTGGGGCGCCTGGGTGGCTCAGGAAGTTAAGCGTCTGACTCTTGGTTTCAGCTCGGGTCATGGTGTCAAGGTTCACGGATTGAGCCTTGCATCTGTCTCTGTGCTCGATTGACTGGAGAGTGTGCGCATACCTCCTTGGAGCCCACATGTATGGCATGTCCTGGGTGGGCGCTCAGTATTGACGGAAGAAAAACCCCACGCGGGGTTGTAGGCCCCGGCATCTCTCTACTCAGAAACGCTTCATCCAGAAATTTTCCTGTTTGACTAAGGAAATAAGTCTTAAACTCTTCCTTTCGTCGAGTCGTACCATCAATTTTGAACAGTCCATTCTGTATGGTTGACTTTGACCCAGTTATTCAGGCTGTCAGCGGCTTTTGAGTCCCGTTGCCTTTCCCCACTGCCGCTCCACAAGCCTGCTTGCCAGATGGGGCCAGAGGCTGGGAGTCGGCAACAGCCTTCTCTACCTGTTCCTGAGTCAGCAGATTTCCTCTGTCATAGACCTGCAAGGCACCTGACAATACCTCTGTCCCATTGAGTCTCAGTTCCTACGAATATCCCTGGGACTGCTGTGAGTGGTGAGGAAGGGCTTTATGTGTGTGCTACTTGAAGGTGGTGGGTGATTGGAGTAGAGTGAGTGGACTCTGGAGAACCACGGAAGCCTGGTGAGCTCTTGTGAACGACCCCCTCTGTTTCTCCACTTTTATCCCGTCTGCAACCCCAGGAGTTTGCAGGACTCACTGATGAGCTCAACATTTGCAAGGAGCAGCTCTCACACAGAGAGGAAACCACAGAAACGAAGGAAGAGCGAAATAGGACCAGGGCCAGTAGGCCCCCTGCCAGTGTATTTACACACAGGACACCATTCTCTCCCCTTGTCCACACGTCCCAGTGGAGTTGGATGGGGCCCATTTTTCTCAGACTTTGATCTGTGAGGAAAAGTAAGGCTATTTTAACACATTTGCTTGGGCGGCTCCCTGCCTCGGAACTGAATTGAAGGGATTCAGACTTGGTTTTGCATTTGGTGAATTTGAGGCCCGGAATTGAAGGTGTTCTTGAAACACGGATTCTTTTTGCCTCTCCCGCCAGCTGTTGCTGGAACATGTGGAGTAGCTTTTCTCCAGGCACGAGGGATCTCTCCGGATGACGGTTGTGAGGCAACAGGTGAAGTCTCAAGCTGGCGTGTCCAGTGAGCCGGAGATGCTCAAGGCCCTGACTTCTATGTTCAAGAGTCACAAAACGGATGAAGAAACGGTGTGCGTAGCCACGGCGGTTCTTGACTTGTGCACATGTTGTGTGTGATCAGGCACACATTGCGTGTTTGTGTAACTGGAGTTTCCTTTTAAGCTTCTTGAATTCTTGTAAGAAGTCAGACCTCTATGGTTAAATAGCAGTGGTTGGTTGGTGGAAATGTGTGTATCGATTGGCTGGTACAAATTTCCTAATGTACTTTTTTTCGGGGAAGTTTTCTCTCCAATGTAAAATTGAAAGCTCTTAACAAGCAACTGTGTGAACATAAGCAACCGAGAAAAACCTTACCAGTGTTCTCTCATGTTACATGAGGCGAAGGGCACCTTAGGGTAACTCTACAGTAAAGGCTAACGAAAGACTTCTGAGTAGAAACTCAATCCCTTTGTTTCCAAGTGAGAGAATGGTTAGGTGTGGAGAGGTAAAGTTTCGTAGAAGATTTAAGGGCCACATTCAAATTTCAGCTCCAGACGTCATCACAGGATTTGATTGGGTTTCTTTTTTCCCTTGTTTTTTAAACAACACAAGACTTGCCGTGGGGCCCGTCCCTTGCTTCCCTTTCTGGCTTTCAAAGGTGCAGAGCTAGATGAAAGAGCGCCTGGCTCTCCTCTCCAGTCTCGTGGTCAAGCTGGAAGAGGACCTAGACACCTCAGGGAAGGACCTCTTCATTTCTGAAGAAAAGAACACCAAGTTGCAGCGAGATATCCGTGAAGTCAGTGGCATTTGAAATGGCCACGCCGTCGTCGAGACAAATGTGGGGTGTTTGGTTCGGTCTTTGCCCAGTGTGTCCTTCATTTCCCACGGGTTTGAACTTTTGGAGTTTTATAGAAGTAGCAGCAGAACAGAACGTTACTCAGGGGCCTGGACGGGCTGTCTCTCCATCCGCGTAGTTGAATCTGTCTTCCCCGGGCTCTCCCTTGTTGAGGCCTGGCGGGCAAGTGGCGGAGTGCCCTCGGGTGTGGAGTGTGGGCCACCTGAGCTTGGCCCATGCCGTGCTCTCGAGTCCGTTTTGGGAACACACTCGGCACGTAGGAACCAGCGTGGTGCTGCCAAGTCGCTTACGGGGGCACGACCGTGCGAGGGCGGCTCTGCCGAGGGGCCGTCACGGCCGCCTCTGCCGCCCTGCCCTCCTCCCAGGCGTTCCGTGCCCCTGGTCGTGGCGGTCAGAGTGAGGGAGGGGCAGCCCGCTGGTCCTGGTGTAAGGTCATGGAGGAGTGCGGCCGCTTCTGCACGTGTGGTCGTCGATGGGAATCTGATCATTGTCACAGAAACTAGTAAGGGTAGCATGGTTTCTCTCTGCCTCCTCCTGTCACTGTGAGCTGCCCTTTGTGGACAGTCCCCCCACACCCCAACCCCAGCCCAGCAACGCCAACTCAAGAAGACCGTTTCAGACCCTTCCTTGTGTACGTACACGTGCGGTCTGTTTAGTACCTTCGTGTGGGTGAGGTCGTGTAAGAATTTAAAACAAAAGTATTTGCAGAAATTATATAACCCATTCAGTGGAGTTGTTTGCCCAAGATGGGGGAGACCCCGCAGCAGAGTTCAATATGTGGAGAATTCAATCACTTCTTGAGTCCTCACTTTCACTCTTGAGACTGCTGACATAAATTGCTTAGTAAACGGAAGGCTGAAAGAGGAATCTTTCGGGTGGTGGACAAGAAACTCAGGGCAGAACTTTCTTGTTCCATTTGCAGTGTCAGATACCACGGGATACAATTTTGTTACAGGATTAAGCTACAGAAGGTGACTTCCAATTATATTGAAGGTTGAGTTTGGTGTCCATTTGTTAACACCACTGCTTCAACTTTGTGGTAATTGGGTGAGATTTCATCCACCCTTCTCCCGGAAAAATGATGGTTGTCTTATGGTGTGTGTCTCCAGACGGAAGGCCCTGAACTGCGGAAAGCTCACTTGTGTCCGGAGGCTGCCGAGATTTTATTTCCGGGAGATTTTTTCCGGGAGATTTTATTATCTTTTTGTCTTTCAACACATCGGAAAGAATAAGGCTGGGTAACTGAGTGCTCAAAATCCCAAGCAGCTTCCGCAGTGTCGGCGCTGAGCCTGACACGGGGCCACAATTCACAAATCGTCACCAGCTGAGCCACCCAGGTGCCTCGAGGATGCTACTTTTTCTCTTTGGAAATTAGGATTTCACCGTTTTTCTGTCTGGAGTATATTAGTATGTCGTACACTAATTCTTTCCGTTTTCCCTCTGATATACCTGCTGTAGGCCATGGTCCAGAAGGAAGACATACAAGAGAGGATCACTAACCTTGAGAAGCGTTGTCTCAGGGCACAGCATGAAACCACCTGTCCGCACGACCTCAAGGATAAACTTGAAAACAAGATAGCAAAGAAAGACTCTCTGCATCGTCGTTGGTTGCATTGACCTTCATTCCTCTTTTGTTAATTACAAGTGAAGTTAAGGACCTAGTCTCAGTGGAAAGCTTTCAGGATGTTAAAATGTTGTGTTGGAAAACGGGGTTACTTCAACGTCATGGGATTAACTCTTTTAGATGTTGTGTAAGCATGTTATGTTGCTACCCTCCTGGATTCCTTCTTATGTGTTAACTGCACGTTATTCTTTTGCCTATTAGCACTCTTTCCAAACTAGCGGTGAGTGGCCAGGAATTTGTAGGCAGCTGACCGTTTTAGTTAGAACTTGAGATAGGGGGAATGTCAGGTGCAGAAGCATAGCCTGGCCTGAGGATGTAAGACCCTGTGTTTTGGGAAGCCGCACGTCTCTTCCTTGGTTGTCTCAGGTCATCCGGCAGTAAAAAGGAAAACCTCATCCCGCTTCTGGGGAAAAGAGTTTGCCTGGTGTGTTTGTAAAATGTGTCAGTAGACACAAAATGACAATAAAAGTGAAATACTAGGGGCTAGAGAAAATGGAGACACAGAATCTGAAGCAGTCTCCAGGCTCTGAGTCATCAGCACAGAGCCTGACACGGGGTTCCAACTCACAAACCGTGAGATCGTGACCAGAGCCAAAGTCGGACATTCAACTGAACAAGTTAACCAGGCGCCCCTGCTGTTTCCTTTGACACTCGAACCACAGTGAACTCCCCTTCATCTTTTTGCGGTAAAATTTTAAAGTTTTAGATGGATTTTGGCGTAGTTGTCATTGTTTTGTGCCTTTGTTAAGATTTGTTCTCATAGCCTTTCTGTTGGGACGTTGTTCTGCAAGCCTTGATTTTTCCTATATCTGTCAGAGACTAGGTTTTTTTTCTTTAACGACGTGTTTTAATATTGATTTTAGTTTGTGTGTGTAGTTGATTCCTAATCTTAGTTTTTTATGTTTGTTTTTTTCTCATTTTGCTTTTGTTTTTCCTGGAAAACATCTTTACCTTGCCTTCACTTTGAAGAAGTTTTTTTGTTAGGTAAAGACTTCCAGGTTGGTGGTTATTTTCATTCAACATTTTCTAGATTACAATCATCTGGCTTCATTTGCTTTCTGGAAACGTGAGCTGGTAGTCTTGTCCCATGGAAGGCGGTATCTTTTCCCTCTCATGATTGTTAACATCTTTTTGCCTCAAGCATTCTTTGTGGAGTCACTTTCATGGTTCTTTTATCAGTTTTGGAAAGTTTTGATTCTTCTTTTTGTAGGGATCTGGTAACCCGCATTCTGTGTTTTCTCTACTTTGAAGGTTCTCATTGGACACTTACCCATATTTTGTGTGTCTTTTGGGTTTCTCTATTGATTTTTTTCTCTGTGTATGGTCCAGATAAATTTTTACCTACTTATCTTCCAGTTCACTGTGGCTCTCTTCACCTGTGCCTAGTCTGATATTAAGCCCAAATAGTTGTTAACGTTACTAAAAAAAATTTTTTTTACTCTTATTTATGTTGGAGAGACAGAATGTGAACAAGGGAAGAACAGACAGAGCGAGAAACAGATACCGAAGCAGGGTCTAGGCTTTGAGCACTCAGCACAGAGCCCAACGCGGGGCTCAAACTCCCGAATCACGAGATCACGACCTGAACTGAAGTCAGATGCTTAACCAAATGAGCCATCCAGGCCACCAGAGTTCTTAATTTTAGCTCTGATAATTTTTAGGTTTAGAATCTGTTTTGATTCTCTGAAAATTTCCCATTTGTCAAGTATGCTTGTTGGACAATTGACCTCTGTATCCCGTATTCCGGTCGGTGTGTCTCCCCTTGGTCTCTCTCTGTTCTTTCTTCTTTTGGTCTATATGATGTAAAACATGTCTTTTTTAAAAGTTTATTTTCAGAAAGCGATTGAGAGTAGGCGTTGGGGTAGAAGACGGGGGGGCGGGGCGTAGAGACTCTTGAGAGGCTCCATTCTATCAGTAGAGAGACCAACACAGGGTTCACACTCACAAACCTGAGTCGAAACCAACTTTTGGTCACCTAAACGAGTAACCTGAGCTATCCTCGTGCCTTTCTCTGTTTTTTTTTTTCTTTTTTATTAAAATAATTTTTTTTAAATATTATTTATTTTGCGAGAGAGGTGGAGACAAATCTTGAGCAAGGGAGGGGGAGACACAGAATCCAAAGCAGGCTCCATGCTTTTCGATGTCAGCACAGAGCCCGACACGGGACTCGAACCTTAAAACCTGATTCATGACCTGAACCAAAGTGGGATGATTTACCGACTGAGCCACCCAGGCATCCCTTTTCTTTTTTCTTTTCTTTCTTTTGTTTCTTTTTTTAATTTCTTTTCATTCGTTCTTTTTCTTTTCTTAATTTCTTTTTTGAATTTTGTGTGGGACATTATGGAGAAGCATAGAGGCTCTTCGTGTGCTTGCTTTTTCTTCAGCCTTTCATCCCCCACACACTGTGATGGTTATTGAGCCCAGTCAGGCCTGAATGACTTGTCACTGGGCCCCAGTCTTTGTAAGGTTCAGTGTGAGCGGGACTCACAATGTTCACCACCCCCGTGTAGTCTTCCAGGATGTCCATCTCGAGGGCTGGAGTGTCTTCCAGGACCCCTCTTTGAGGCTTGGTCCAAAAGCCCCGGTATTTTCTCCGCAGCACAATGAGATTACGGGAGGCTCAGCTTCTCAGGCAATGTTTGCCAAGTGCTTGGCTCATTTTCTGTGCCTCCCTGTGCTGTACAGTGCTGGTTATCAGTGACTTTCTGCTCGGCTGTCTGTTTTGTTTCCTTTCCTGCTCATTGGTATATTGCCTCAAATCCCTGAAGAAATTCAGAATCCTCAAATCCCTTGAAGGAGAGAGAGGACCCTGAACATTAGAGTTGGCTCAGTGGGCTTCCCTTTTGTTGGGGTCTCAGTCTTTCCAGTTGTGACTGTCTCAGTGTCTCCGTGATGCCTTCAAACATGTCTAAAATTGAAATCATCTTTCCTAGTTCATGATAGGTTGACTAACAGACTACTCACACTTATAAGAGCAGGCGGAGAAGAAAAAGAAGTCATAGTAAAACTTTTGGTCAACAGCGTTTGTTACAGGAGAAAACGAAACCCATTAGTCCTTGCCTAGTACCCGTCGTTCTAAAATGGCCATCCAGTTTGCCCACGCTCAGCCAGCGTCCATTGAGTGGTGATGTTTTAAGTGTCTCAGCCCCCCCCACCCCCACCCCACCGCCGCTGCCCTCCTCCCCTTTCAGGTGCTTGCCCAGGGCAAGCATTGCAGTGACGGGCTGGATGTGGCAAAGCAGGCCAAGGAGGTGGATGGCGTGACCCTTATTCTGTGAGTGTTTGATCAGTTTTGGCTTTTTTAAAAAAATTTTTTTGTAATGTTGATTTACTTTTGAGAGAGAAACGTATGGACAGAAGGGCAGCGGAAGAGAGACCAAGAAACTGAAGCAGGCTCGGGGCGCTTTGCCCCTCAACTGTACAGTGCAACCCCAACAACAAGGGTTTCTGGGTTGGTGCACCTGCATCATGTGCACAGACACAACCAGACACCCTTGTTGAGCCCGTCTGTGACTCGGCACCATTGTGGTCGCTGGGATCTGGCATCTGTGTTCCTCGGAGACGGAGGTGGAAGCACATCTGAAAGAGTTTATCTGAAAGAATGATGCAGTTAGGAGGAATTGCTTACTTGCGCACTGCGGTTCAGGAAAGGACTTTTCCGGAGAGGTACATCAGGAGCTGAGTCTAACAGAACACTCTCCCAGCAGTCTCACTCTGGGGCCAAAGGCCAGAATCAAGGAGAAACGTGCCTTTGTCTTAAGCTATGGAGGTGGAAGTGGAGCCAAGTGAGGCACCAGGCAGTTGGTGTTGGGCAGAAACTTCCCCGTAAGGAATTTGGTATTCAGAGAAGGGCCTTGGGTCATTGTGTCCTCAGGGGAAAGGACTGACATGATGTTAACTTGTTAAAAAGCTGGTGCTGTTACTGTGTGGATAGTGGGTTGGGAGGTGACACAACTGGAAGCAGGGTAGACGCCATTGGGTAGAGTGACTCCTTTTGTGTGGATTGAGCTATAAGATTCGTGCTTCAGGCAATAGGTACAACCGCCTCACATCACCCATCACATAAAGTACAGGACAGTTTGTGTCTTTATACACTACACGAAACTACGTAATATTGAAAAGAAGTTTGTGTAATAGTTACCTGGGTGAGTACAAGGCGTACACAAAAGTATTCACCTGTTTATTGAGTGCATGACAGGCACTGTTCTAGGTGCTGAACTGAGTATGTGCTGCAGGTACTTCATCCAAAGACGTATGTGGTTTTATGCAGAGCAATAGAAGGGCATGGGAGTGTGTGGTTCGGTGGAAAGTGTGCACAGTGCGGCTGCAGGATGGCTTTTGCCACATGAGTCTGTCATTCAGAATCGGGGAGGCGATTCTTCTTGGGAGGTTCGGCTTCCCTGAAGTCTCCTTCATCCACCCCACTCTGTCTCTTGGACACCTTTCCGAGCACCTCACAGTGAAGCTCCATCTGGGTGGGTTGTCGGCTCTTTGAGTTCCACGTGGGCCCAAAATCTGCAAACATCTCTGCCTCCTCCTGTGAATGTAACATCTTGCTACCTGGTCTGGTGGTCAGAACCAGGGAGAAGGATTTGCCTTTTTTCCTGCTCTTCCTTCTCCCTGCTTGTCCCTGGGTACTGTGTCGTGGAGCTTGCATGTCTCAGAGGCCATGTGTGAGGTCCCTGGAGATCTGTACCCTGTCTTCACTTGGGTGGACTCGTGGAGGACCGAGTCCTGCAGTCTTCCCTGAACCTGCCCCACCCGCCTCTCAGCAACTTGGCTGTGCTGGGATCGCCTGCTGCCGTGGAGAGATGCCGGCATCCTGCCCCCATCCGTGTACAATAGGCCACGATCTCTGAGAAGACGGCCTTCTGAAACTGTGTCCTGCCTGTTGGCCCTTTGTGCTGGCTTTTGCTAAGCAACTTAGCAATTAACTCTTTGGGGGAATCACGTTTGCCTTGTGTACAAGGAACCTCCAAAGTGTTCCTATTCTGTTCCTGGGTGGCTCAGTAGGTTAAACGGCCAACTTCAGCTCGGGTCATGAACTTTGTGTTGGCAAGGTAACCCCCGAGTCTGGCTCTGTGCTAACAGCCCAGAGCCTGAGTTTGCTTTGAATTCTTGTCTCCTTCTCACTCCGCCCCTCCCTTGCTGCTCTTTGTCTCTGTCTCTAAGAAATAAAGAATAACATTTAAAAAATTAAAATAGCAAAATTCCTTCTATTTTACTCTTTTCTGTTGACAATGGTAGTGCTGTCTCCATTCTTCCTCACGGATGACTACAGCTGATCCTAAAAAAACTTGGTTCTCGGTTTTAAATCCTGCCCCAAATTGAAAATCCATGTATAACTTTTCCTCACCAGAAATCTCAAGTGTTCAAACTCTCCTGTTGTCCAGAAACCTTAGTAGAACACAAAAAAATCCATTAGCACTTGTATGTTTTATGTCATATATACCATATTCTCCGAGGAGAGGAAGCTATGGAAACAAAGTTACATAGAAAACAAGTTCACAGCTCTGTGCTGTATTCATACCTAAGTTTATTCTCCGTTTTGTTTCTAGGATAAATCATCTATCAGCTCACGCATCACTGTTGACTTAGGTTACACACTAAGCTGTTTTTAAGTGTATCTCCAGAACTAGTCGTCAGAAATGGAGATATTGGAAAGATTCCTGTATGTTTACGTTGTTACAGGTGTAACAATTCATGCATTAACATTGAAGAGTGTTGCTTCATGATTGCTTAATGTAATCAGTACACTTGCTTCTTCATGGCCTAGGAGATACAGGGGTGAATGAATTGTTATAAAGCTTTTCTAGCCTGCAGTTTTACAGCCATATTCCTAATACAGTCTGAACACACTGTTGCATTACCAAACACGCCTGTGATAGTAGGCTGAGAGGCATTTTCTCCGGGCAGGGACGGAGACAAGCATGCTACAAGGTAATGTCATTTTTTGAAAGACTAGTTATGGAAAACACATTATTCGTTTTATATCAGATCTTATGTACCTTATATCCGTGTGTGGGTAGGTTGTCCAAGTGCACAAAAGTCACACAGGATGTTCCTCCTGATGAACCCTTAGTGGTAGTGACACACATGCGTCTCGGGTGGCCTGGCTGCATGCTCCTTCGATTTTCACGCACAGACGTGTGTATGGCAGGTGAAGAGATTCACTGAGCTCCTTTGTGAGGATTTGCTGTCTGGAGAGTGAGGGTGGGTCTCACAAATGTCCTGATGTGCAGACCTGCATGGGGTGGGGGGGGGGGGACCGGCTGAATGGGGCAATTTTGGGTCTCGGGGCCTGGCTGTATGTGGTGGATACGGGCAATGTCTTTGCCACTTTTCAGAAGGGCCTTTCTGGCCAATGTCTCCATAGACGGCTGGCTGGGTTTAGTCCCAGCGCCCTTGTCATGGAATGGTCAATATGGGACAGTAGACGAGACTCTGCCGGATCACTCCTGGTGGCAGAAGGCTTTCCAGCGATGCCACTTCCATTCAACTTTCCTCGCACTTTGGCTTTTTCACCAGATCTCCTCTCTGTGCTGTCTTCTGTGACCTCCTCTGGGTTTTTCTCTGCACTCTTGACCTTTAGGATACACATTTTGAATCTCTGCATCCCCCAAATCTTTTTCTTCTTCTTCTTATTTTTTTTTTTTTTACCATATTCAGAGTCACATTCATGAGTTTCCCGAATGTGACGTACGTCCTGTGACCACGTCATTTGGACAGTCTTCTCTAGCAGGGATTTCTTTATTTTGGTGGCTTTGAAGGAGTTTATAAAAACCTCCCTTGGAATCTTCCTGACTTTCATATGTTTCCTCTGAGGTTTTTCTCTTTGGTAGCATTGACCGTCCTTCTTGTAAATGGCATTTGTCATGAGCTTCATAGGTCCTCGTGGCCCCTGCTCCACATGCTGACTTAGACTTGCTGCCATCCAGAGCGGGTGAGCCGCCAAGACACGTTTGACTGTGACCCGTGGGGTTCTGGGTGGCCAGGACATTGTCCAGTGTCATAGGAACATTAGAGGACAGTCCCTTGCTTTCAGCGTACTTCGTGAGTTGAGGGACAGAACCGGGATGGAACTTGTCCAGGGAAAGGGCTCTGGTCGTGCAGCCAGACCACTGGCCACTGGGACTTGTTGCTTTCAGGACAATGGGGTGAGCTTCCTACACAGGGCCAGCCGCCCTGATCACACACCCGACTGTATCCGCTTAGACGGTAGCTGCTTCACCCCTTCCTACCCAACATTTTGCTGCTCACTTGTCTTTCTCGTGGATCAGTGTCCTTGGTGGCATTTTCCTCCTGACAGGGCACCTCCTTCTGCAAGAAAAACCTGTGCAGGTAGCCTTGGTCTCCTCAACTGATTTTCTTGGGTTTTTCACTTTTTGTGTTGGAGTGGTTGACATGCGGTGGATGGTCGTTCCTTCTCTGCAATATTCTCTGGGGCGTCTGGGAAACCGTGTGCTTCCTCTTCGTGGTAGAACCTGCTTCTCCTATCGTCTTGACCATTCTAAAAGCCAAACCCCTTTCTAAAATCACCAATCTATACTGTGCCTGCATTGAAATGTTCCAGTTTTTGATCCTTCCCTCGATTCTGCCTTAAGTTGTGATGTCAAGACTTGTCTTTCCGTTCGAGTCGAGACTGCACGTGTGTCCGTCTCATAACATTAGTACATCCATAGAGATGCCACATCTTCAACACGACACAAAAAGATGGCTCAGAAAAATCACCAGGTTTTTCATGTGCTGGGATAGCCGCAGCGAGAGCTTCGAGAGTTTCCCTTTTATGTGCCCCCATGGTCTTCACACTGGCCGGCTGGCAGCTGCAGCTGTTGGCCTCAGTACATGTCAGGCCATTCAGCCTTTTCTTATAACATGACTCTTCTTTGCATCGCGGGAGCACGTCCAGCACCCTACAGACACAGACGGGTCCAAGGGTTTAATCCATGGTTGATGGTATTATGCTTAACACGGTGACAATGACGCAGGAACCGTGAGAAATCACGTTTCCTTTGGTGCTTGATTTACTGGAGAAATGAAGGGCTTACCAAGAGCTGATTAGCAGATTCGTGCCACACTTGAGGTGACCTCAATAGCAACAGGAGGTGGTGCACACTTCCCCCAGAGGAAAGCGTCTGCTACAGCTCGTGTTATGCGTTTAGTACTTAATCCTGCGTATCCACATTTGTTTGCCTTTCTCTTGACTGCAAATGGCATCGTGTGGGTACTGTTTCAGTGCAGAAGTTTTGGTAAGTCTTGAAGCTGCTCAGCTCAACTGCCAGTCTTTCCAAACGTCACACATCTCCAGAAAAATTTCCAATGTATTTATTGGAACAAAGTCTCCACATAGAAATGGGTTTTGCACAGTTCTACATCAAGGATCAGATAGGCTTCTGTAAGTTCACCTTGTCAAGTCAGATTGCAAGGAACGTGGTCAGTTCTGTGGTAAAATTCTTATTGATTTGTAAAGGGTTAATTTATGTAGGACCTTGAAGTATGTCACCTGTTTATACAGATTTTCTAGAATTGCCGAAGTCAACCACTCTTTATTTGAATGTCAGTTGTTAAGTGAACCTTTATTCCATTTGTCCTATAGCGACAAAACCTCTGGGGCGCCTGGGTGGCTCAGGAAGTTAAGCGTCTGACTCTTGGTTTCAGCTCGGGTCATGGTGTCAAGGTTCACGGATTGAGCCTTGCATCTGTCTCTGTGCTCGATTGACTGGAGAGTGTGCGCATACCTCCTTGGAGCCCACATGTATGGCATGTCCTGGGTGGGCGCTCAGTATTGACGGAAGAAAAACCCCACGCGGGGTTGTAGGCCCCGGCATCTCTCTACTCAGAAACGCTTCATCCAGAAATTTTCCTGTTTGACTAAGGAAATAAGTCTTAAACTCTTCCTTTCGTCGAGTCGTACCATCAGTTTTGAACAGTCCATTCTGTATGGTTGACTTTGACCCAGTTATTCAGGCTGTCAGCGGCTTTTGAGTCCCGTTGCCTTTCCCCACTGCCGCTCCACAAGCCTGCTTGCCAGATGGGGCCAGAGGCTGGGAGTCGGCAACAGCCTTCTCTACCTGTTCCTGAGTCAGCAGATTTCCTCTGTCATAGACCTGCAAGGCACCTGACAATACCTCTGTCCCATTGAGTCTCAGTTCCTACGAATATCCCTGGGACTGCTGTGAGTGGTGAGGAAGGGCTTTATGTGTGTGCTACTTGAAGGTGGTGGGTGATTGGAGTAGAGTGAGTGGACTCTGGAGAACCACGGAAGCCTGGTGAGCTCTTGTGAACGACCCCCTCTGTTTCTCCACTTTTATCCCGTCTGCAACCCCAGGAGTTTGCAGGACTCACTGATGAGCTCAACATTTGCAAGGAGCAGCTCTCACACAGAGAGGAAACCACAGAAACGAAGGAAGAGCGAAATAGGACCAGGGCCAGTAGGCCCCCTGCCAGTGTATTTACACACAGGACACCATTCTCTCCCCTTGTCCACACGTCCCAGTGGAGTTGGATGGGGCCCATTTTTCTCAGACTTTGATCTGTGAGGAAAAGTAAGGCTATTTTAACACATTTGCTTGGGCGGCTCCCTGCCTCGGAACTGAATTGAAGGGATTCAGACTTGGTTTTGCATTTGGTGAATTTGAGGCCCGGAATTGAAGGTGTTCTTGAAACACGGATTCTTTTTGCCTCTCCCGCCAGCTGTTGCTGGAACATGTGGAGTAGCTTTTCTCCAGGCACGAGGGATCTCTCCGGATGACGGTTGTGAGGCAACAGGTGAAGTCTCAAGCTGGCGTGTCCAGTGAGCCGGAGATGCTCAAGGCCCTGACTTCTATGTTCAAGAGTCACAAAACGGATGAAGAAACGGTGTGCGTAGCCACGGCGGTTCTTGACTTGTGCACATGTTGTGTGTGATCAGGCACACATTGCGTGTTTGTGTAACTGGAGTTTCCTTTTAAGCTTCTTGAATTCTTGTAAGAAGTCAGACCTCTATGGTTAAATAGCAGTGGTTGGTTGGTGGAAATGTGTGTATCGATTGGCTGGTACAAATTTCCTAATGTACTTTTTTTCGGGGAAGTTTTCTCTCCAATGTAAAATTGAAAGCTCTTAACAAGCAACTGTGTGAACATAAGCAACCGAGAAAAACCTTACCAGTGTTCTCTCATGTTACATGAGGCGAAGGGCACCTTAGGGTAACTCTACAGTAAAGGCTAACGAAAGACTTCTGAGTAGAAACTCAATCCCTTTGTTTCCAAGTGAGAGAATGGTTAGGTGTGGAGAGGTAAAGTTTCGTAGAAGATTTAAGGGCCACATTCAAATTTCAGCTCCAGACGTCATCACAGGATTTGATTGGGTTTCTTTTTTCCCTTGTTTTTTAAACAACACAAGACTTGCCGTGGGGCCCATCCCTTGCTTCCCTTTCTGGCTTTCAAAGGTGCAGAGCTAGATGAAAGAGCGCCTGGCTCTCCTCTCCAGTCTCGTGGTCAAGCTGGAAGAGGACCTAGACACCTCAGGGAAGGACCTCTTCATTTCTGAAGAAAAGAACAGCAAGTTGCAGCGAGATATCCGTGAAGTCAGTGGCATTTGAAATGGCCACGCCGTCGTCGAGACAAATGTGGGGTGTTTGGTTCGGTCTTTGCCCAGTGTGTCCTTCATTTCCCACGGGTTTGAACTTTTGGAGTTTTATAGAAGTAGCAGCAGAACAGAACGTTACTCAGGGGCCTGGACGGGCCGTCTCTCCATCCGCGTAGTTGAATCTGTCTTCCCCGGGCTCTCCCTTGTTGAGGCCTGGCGGGCAAGTGGCGGAGTGCCCTCGGGTGTGGAGTGTGGGCCACCTGAGCTTGGCCCATGCCGTGCTCTCGAGTCCGTTTTGGGAACACACTCGGCACGTAGGAACCAGCGTGGTGCTGCCAAGTCGCTTACGGGGGCACGACCGTGCGAGGGCGGCTCTGCCGAGGGGCCGTCACGGCCGCCTCTGCCGCCCTGCCCTCCTCCCAGGCGTTCCGTGCCCCTGGTCGTGGCGGTCAGAGTGAGGGAGGGGCAGCCCGCTGGTCCTGGTGTAAGGTCATGGAGGAGTGCGGCCGCTTCTGCACGTGTGGTCGTCGATGGGAATCTGATCATTGTCACAGAAACTAGTAAGGGTAGCATGGTTTCTCTCTGCCTCCTCCTGTCACTGTGAGCTGCCCTTTGTGGACAGTCCCCCCACACCCCAACCCCAGCCCAGCAACGCCAACTCAAGAAGACCGTTTCAGACCCTTCCTTGTGTACGTACACGTGCGGTCTGTTTAGTACCTTCGTGTGGGTGAGGTCGTGTAAGAATTTAAAACAAAAGTATTTGCAGAAATTATATAACCCATTCAGCGGAGTTGTTTGCCCAAGATGGGGGAGACCCCGCAGCAGAGTTCAATATGTGGAGAATTCAATCACTTCTTGAGTCCTCACTTTCACTCTTGAGACTGCTGACATAAATTGCTTAGTAAACGGAAGGCTGAAAGAGGAATCTTTCGGGTGGTGGACAAGAAACTCAGGGCAGAACTTTCTTGTTCCATTTGCAGTGTCAGATACCACGGGATACAATTTTGTTACAGGATTAAGCTACAGAAGGTGACTTCCAATTATATTGAAGGTTGAGTTTGGTGTCCATTTGTTAACACCACTGCTTCAACTTTGTGGTAATTGGGTGAGATTTCATCCACCCTTCTCCCGGAAAAATGATGGTTGTCTTATGGTGTGTGTCTCCAGACGGAAGGCCCTGAACTGCGGAAAGCTCACTTGTGTCCGGAGGCTGCCGAGATTTTATTTCCGGGAGATTTTTTCCGGGAGATTTTATTATCTTTTTGTCTTTCAACACATCGGAAAGAATAAGGCTGGGTAACTGAGTGCTCAAAATCCCAAGCAGCTTCCGCAGTGTCGGCGCTGAGCCTGACACGGGGCCACAATTCACAAATCGTCACCAGCTGAGCCACCCAGGTGCCTCGAGGATGCTACTTTTTCTCTTTGGAAATTAGGATTTCACCGTTTTTCTGTCTGGAGTATATTAGTATGTCGTACACTAATTCTTTCCGTTTTCCCTCTGATATACCTGCTGTAGGCCATGGTCCAGAAGGAAGACATACAAGAGAGGATCACTAACCTTGAGAAGCGTTGTCTCAGGGCACAGCATGAAACCACCTGTCCGCACGACCTCAAGGATAAACTTGAAAACAAGATAGCAAAGAAAGACTCTCTGCATCGTCGTTGGTTGCATTGACCTTCATTCCTCTTTTGTTAATTACAAGTGAAGTTAAGGACCTAGTCTCAGTGGAAAGCTTTCAGGATGTTAAAATGTTGTGTTGGAAAACGGGGTTACTTCAACGTCATGGGATTAACTCTTTTAGATGTTGTGTAAGCATGTTATGTTGCTACCCTCCTGGATTCCTTCTTATGTGTTAACTGCACGTTATTCTTTTGCCTATTAGCACTCTTTCCAAACTAGCGGTGAGTGGCCAGGAATTTGTAGGCAGCTGACCGTTTTAGTTAGAACTTGAGATAGGGGGAATGTCAGGTGCAGAAGCATAGCCTGGCCTGAGGATGTAAGACCCTGTGTTTTGGGAAGCCGCACGTCTCTTCCTTGGTTGTCTCAGGTCATCCGGCAGTAAAAAGGAAAACCTCATCCCGCTTCTGGGGAAAAGAGTTTGCCTGGTGTGTTTGTAAAATGTGTCAGTAGACACAAAATGACAATAAAAGTGAAATACTAGGGGCTAGAGAAAATGGAGACACAGAATCTGAAGCAGTCTCCAGGCTCTGAGTCATCAGCACAGAGCCTGACACGGGGTTCCAACTCACAAACCGTGAGATCGTGACCAGAGCCAAAGTCGGACATTCAACTGAACAAGTTAACCAGGCGCCCCTGCTGTTTCCTTTGACACTCGAACCACAGTGAACTCCCCTTCATCTTTTTGCGGTAAAATTTTAAAGTTTTAGATGGATTTTGGCGTAGTTGTCATTGTTTTGTGCCTTTGTTAAGATTTGTTCTCATAGCCTTTCTGTTGGGACGTTGTTCTGCAAGCCTTGATTTTTCCTATATCTGTCAGAGACTAGGTTTTTTTTCTTTAACGACGTGTTTTAATATTGATTTTAGTTTGTGTGTGTAGTTGATTCCTAATCTTAGTTTTTTATGTTTGTTTTTTTCTCATTTTGCTTTTGTTTTTCCTGGAAAACATCTTTACCTTGCCTTCACTTTGAAGAAGTTTTTTTGTTAGGTAAAGACTTCCAGGTTGGTGGTTATTTTCATTCAACATTTTCTAGATTACAATCATCTGGCTTCATTTGCTTTCTGGAAACGTGAGCTGGTAGTCTTGTCCCATGGAAGGCGGTATCTTTTCCCTCTCATGATTGTTAACATCTTTTTGCCTCAAGCATTCTTTGTGGAGTCACTTTCATGGTTCTTTTATCAGTTTTGGAAAGTTTTGATTCTTCTTTTTGTAGGGATCTGGTAACCCGCATTCTGTGTTTTCTCTACTTTGAAGGTTCTCATTGGACACTTACCCATATTTTGTGTGTCTTTTGGGTTTCTCTATTGATTTTTTTCTCTGTGTATGGTCCAGATAAATTTTTACCTACTTATCTTCCAGTTCACTGTGGCTCTCTTCACCTGTGCCTAGTCTGATATTAAGCCCAAATAGTTGTTAACGTTACTAAAAAAAATTTTTTTTACTCTTATTTATGTTGGAGAGACAGAATGTGAACAAGGGAAGAACAGACAGAGCGAGAAACAGATACCGAAGCAGGGTCTAGGCTTTGAGCACTCAGCACAGAGCCCAACGCGGGGCTCAAACTCCCGAATCACGAGATCACGACCTGAACTGAAGTCAGATGCTTAACCAAATGAGCCATCCAGGCCACCAGAGTTCTTAATTTTAGCTCTGATAATTTTTAGGTTTAGAATCTGTTTTGATTCTCTGAAAATTTCCCATTTGTCAAGTATGCTTGTTGGACAATTGACCTCTGTATCCCGTATTCCGGTCGGTGTGTCTCCCCTTGGTCTCTCTCTGTTCTTTCTTCTTTTGGTCTATATGATGTAAAACATGTCTTTTTTAAAAGTTTATTTTCAGAAAGCGATTGAGAGTAGGCGTTGGGGTAGAAGACGGGGGGGCGGGGCGTAGAGACTCTTGAGAGGCTCCATTCTATCAGTAGAGAGACCAACACAGGGTTCACACTCACAAACCTGAGTCGAAACCAACTTTTGGTCACCTAAACGAGTAACCTGAGCTATCCTCGTGCCTTTCTCTGTTTTTTTTTTTCTTTTTTATTAAAATAATTTTTTTTAAATATTATTTATTTTGCGAGAGAGGTGGAGACAAATCTTGAGCAAGGGAGGGGGAGACACAGAATCCAAAGCAGGCTCCATGCTTTTCGATGTCAGCACAGAGCCCGACACGGGACTCGAACCTTAAAACCTGATTCATGACCTGAACCAAAGTGGGATGATTTACCGACTGAGCCACCCAGGCATCCCTTTTCTTTTTTCTTTTCTTTCTTTTGTTTCTTTTTTTAATTTCTTTTCATTCGTTCTTTTTCTTTTCTTAATTTCTTTTTTGAATTTTGTGTGGGACATTATGGAGAAGCATAGAGGCTCTTCGTGTGCTTGCTTTTTCTTCAGCCTTTCATCCCCCACACACTGTGATGGTTATTGAGCCCAGTCAGGCCTGAATGACTTGTCACTGGGCCCCAGTCTTTGTAAGGTTCAGTGTGAGCGGGACTCACAATGTTCACCACCCCCGTGTAGTCTTCCAGGATGTCCATCTCGAGGGCTGGAGTGTCTTCCAGGACCCCTCTTTGAGGCTTGGTCCAAAAGCCCCGGTATTTTCTCCGCAGCACAATGAGATTACGGGAGGCTCAGCTTCTCAGGCAATGTTTGCCAAGTGCTTGGCTCATTTTCTGTGCCTCCCTGTGCTGTACAGTGCTGGTTATCAGTGACTTTCTGCTCGGCTGTCTGTTTTGTTTCCTTTCCTGCTCATTGGTATATTGCCTCAAATCCCTGAAGAAATTCAGAATCCTCAAATCCCTTGAAGGAGAGAGAGGACCCTGAACATTAGAGTTGGCTCAGTGGGCTTCCCTTTTGTTGGGGTCTCAGTCTTTCCAGTTGTGACTGTCTCAGTGTCTCCGTGATGCCTTCAAACATGTCTAAAATTGAAATCATCTTTCCTAGTTCATGATAGGTTGACTAACAGACTACTCACACTTATAAGAGCAGGCGGAGAAGAAAAAGAAGTCATAGTAAAACTTTTGGTCAACAGCGTTTGTTACAGGAGAAAACGAAACCCATTAGTCCTTGCCTAGTACCCGTCGTTCTAAAATGGCCATCCAGTTTGCCCACGCTCAGCCAGCGTCCATTGAGTGGTGATGTTTTAAGTGTCTCAGCCCCCCCCACCCCCACCCCACCGCCGCTGCCCTCCTCCCCTTTCAGGTGCTTGCCCAGGGCAAGCATTGCAGTGACGGGCTGGATGTGGCAAAGCAGGCCAAGGAGGTGGATGGCGTGACCCTTATTCTGTGAGTGTTTGATCAGTTTTGGCTTTTTTAAAAAAATTTTTTTGTAATGTTGATTTACTTTTGAGAGAGAAACGTACGGACAGAAGGGCAGCGGAAGAGAGACCAAGAAACTGAAGCAGGCTCGGGGCGCTTTGCCCCTCAACTGTACAGTGCAACCCCAACAACAAGGGTTTCTGGGTTGGTGCACCTGCATCATGTGCACAGACACAACCAGACACCCTTGTTGAGCCCGTCTGTGACTCGGCACCATTGTGGTCGCTGGGATCTGGCATCTGTGTTCCTCGGAGACGGAGGTGGAAGCACATCTGAAAGAGTTTATCTGAAAGAATGATGCAGTTAGGAGGAATTGCTTACTTGCGCACTGCGGTTCAGGAAAGGACTTTTCCGGAGAGGTACATCAGGAGCTGAGTCTAACAGAACACTCTCCCAGCAGTCTCACTCTGGGGCCAAAGGCCAGAATCAAGGAGAAACGTGCCTTTGTCTTAAGCTATGGAGGTGGAAGTGGAGCCAAGTGAGGCACCAGGCAGTTGGTGTTGGGCAGAAACTTCCCCGTAAGGAATTTGGTATTCAGAGAAGGGCCTTGGGTCATTGTGTCCTCAGGGGAAAGGACTGACATGATGTTAACTTGTTAAAAAGCTGGTGCTGTTACTGTGTGGATAGTGGGTTGGGAGGTGACACAACTGGAAGCAGGGTAGACGCCATTGGGTAGAGTGACTCCTTTTGTGTGGATTGAGCTATAAGATTCGTGCTTCAGGCAATAGGTACAACCGCCTCACATCACCCATCACATAAAGTACAGGACAGTTTGTGTCTTTATACACTACACGAAACTACGTAATATTGAAAAGAAGTTTGTGTAATAGTTACCTGGGTGAGTACAAGGCGTACACAAAAGTATTCACCTGTTTATTGAGTGCATGACAGGCACTGTTCTAGGTGCTGAACTGAGTATGTGCTGCAGGTACTTCATCCAAAGACGTATGTGGTTTTATGCAGAGCAATAGAAGGGCATGGGAGTGTGTGGTTCGGTGGAAAGTGTGCACAGTGCGGCTGCAGGATGGCTTTTGCCACATGAGTCTGTCATTCAGAATCGGGGAGGCGATTCTTCTTGGGAGGTTCGGCTTCCCTGAAGTCTCCTTCATCCACCCCACTCTGTCTCTTGGACACCTTTCCGAGCACCTCACAGTGAAGCTCCATCTGGGTGGGTTGTCGGCTCTTTGAGTTCCACGTGGGCCCAAAATCTGCAAACATCTCTGCCTCCTCCTGTGAATGTAACATCTTGCTACCTGGTCTGGTGGTCAGAACCAGGGAGAAGGATTTGCCTTTTTTCCTGCTCTTCCTTCTCCCTGCTTGTCCCTGGGTACTGTGTCGTGGAGCTTGCATGTCTCAGAGGCCATGTGTGAGGTCCCTGGAGATCTGTACCCTGTCTTCACTTGGGTGGACTCGTGGAGGACCGAGTCCTGCAGTCTTCCCTGAACCTGCCCCACCCGCCTCTCAGCAACTTGGCTGTGCTGGGATCGCCTGCTGCCGTGGAGAGATGCCGGCATCCTGCCCCCATCCGTGTACAATAGGCCACGATCTCTGAGAAGACGGCCTTCTGAAACTGTGTCCTGCCTGTTGGCCCTTTGTGCTGGCTTTTGCTAAGCAACTTAGCAATTAACTCTTTGGGGGAATCACGTTTGCCTTGTGTACAAGGAACCTCCAAAGTGTTCCTATTCTGTTCCTGGGTGGCTCAGTAGGTTAAACGGCCAACTTCAGCTCGGGTCATGAACTTTGTGTTGGCAAGGTAACCCCCGAGTCTGGCTCTGTGCTAACAGCCCAGAGCCTGAGTTTGCTTTGAATTCTTGTCTCCTTCTCACTCCGCCCCTCCCTTGCTGCTCTTTGTCTCTGTCTCTAAGAAATAAAGAATAACATTTAAAAAATTAAAATAGCAAAATTCCTTCTATTTTACTCTTTTCTGTTGACAATGGTAGTGCTGTCTCCATTCTTCCTCACGGATGACTACAGCTGATCCTAAAAAAACTTGGTTCTCGGTTTTAAATCCTGCCCCAAATTGAAAATCCATGTATAACTTTTCCTCACCAGAAATCTCAAGTGTTCAAACTCTCCTGTTGTCCAGAAACCTTAGTAGAACACAAAAAAATCCATTAGCACTTGTATGTTTTATGTCATATATACCATATTCTCCGAGGAGAGGAAGCTATGGAAACAAAGTTACATAGAAAACAAGTTCACAGCTCTGTGCTGTATTCATACCTAAGTTTATTCTCCGTTTTGTTTCTAGGATAAATCATCTATCAGCTCACGCATCACTGTTGACTTAGGTTACACACTAAGCTGTTTTTAAGTGTATCTCCAGAACTAGTCGTCAGAAATGGAGATATTGGAAAGATTCCTGTATGTTTACGTTGTTACAGGTGTAACAATTCATGCATTAACATTGAAGAGTGTTGCTTCATGATTGCTTAATGTAATCAGTACACTTGCTTCTTCATGGCCTAGGAGATACAGGGGTGAATGAATTGTTATAAAGCTTTTCTAGCCTGCAGTTTTACAGCCATATTCCTAATACAGTCTGAACACACTGTTGCATTACCAAACACGCCTGTGATAGTAGGCTGAGAGGCATTTTCTCCGGGCAGGGACGGAGACAAGCATGCTACAAGGTAATGTCATTTTTTGAAAGACTAGTTATGGAAAACACATTATTCGTTTTATATCAGATCTTATGTACCTTATATCCGTGTGTGGGTAGGTTGTCCAAGTGCACAAAAGTCACACAGGATGTTCCTCCTGATGAACCCTTAGTGGTAGTGACACACATGCGTCTCGGGTGGCCTGGCTGCATGCTCCTTCGATTTTCACGCACAGACGTGTGTATGGCAGGTGAAGAGATTCACTGAGCTCCTTTGTGAGGATTTGCTGTCTGGAGAGTGAGGGTGGGTCTCACAAATGTCCTGATGTGCAGACCTGCATGGGGTGGGGGGGGGGGGGACCGGCTGAATGGGGCAATTTTGGGTCTCGGGGCCTGGCTGTATGTGGTGGATACGGGCAATGTCTTTGCCACTTTTCAGAAGGGCCTTTCTGGCCAATGTCTCCATAGACGGCTGGCTGGGTTTAGTCCCAGCGCCCTTGTCATGGAATGGTCAATATGGGACAGTAGACGAGACTCTGCCGGATCACTCCTGGTGGCAGAAGGCTTTCCAGCGATGCCACTTCCATTCAACTTTCCTCGCACTTTGGCTTTTTCACCAGATCTCCTCTCTGTGCTGTCTTCTGTGACCTCCTCTGGGTTTTTCTCTGCACTCTTGACCTTTAGGATACACATTTTGAATCTCTGCATCCCCCAAATCTTTTTCTTCTTCTTCTTATTTTTTTTTTTTTTTACCATATTCAGAGTCACATTCATGAGTTTCCCGAATGTGACGTACGTCCTGTGACCACGTCATTTGGACAGTCTTCTCTAGCAGGGATTTCTTTATTTTGGTGGCTTTGAAGGAGTTTATAAAAACCTCCCTTGGAATCTTCCTGACTTTCATATGTTTCCTCTGAGGTTTTTCTCTTTGGTAGCATTGACCGTCCTTCTTGTAAATGGCATTTGTCATGAGCTTCATAGGTCCTCGTGGCCCCTGCTCCACATGCTGACTTAGACTTGCTGCCATCCAGAGCGGGTGAGCCGCCAAGACACGTTTGACTGTGACCCGTGGGGTTCTGGGTGGCCAGGACATTGTCCAGTGTCATAGGAACATTAGAGGACAGTCCCTTGCTTTCAGCGTACTTCGTGAGTTGAGGGACAGAACCGGGATGGAACTTGTCCAGGGAAAGGGCTCTGGTCGTGCAGCCAGACCACTGGCCACTGGGACTTGTTGCTTTCAGGACAATGGGGTGAGCTTCCTACACAGGGCCAGCCGCCCTGATCACACACCCGACTGTATCCGCTTAGACGGTAGCTGCTTCACCCCTTCCTACCCAACATTTTGCTGCTCACTTGTCTTTCTCGTGGATCAGTGTCCTTGGTGGCATTTTCCTCCTGACAGGGCACCTCCTTCTGCAAGAAAAACCTGTGCAGGTAGCCTTGGTCTCCTCAACTGATTTTCTTGGGTTTTTCACTTTTTGTGTTGGAGTGGTTGACATGCGGTGGATGGTCGTTCCTTCTCTGCAATATTCTCTGGGGCGTCTGGGAAACCGTGTGCTTCCTCTTCGTGGTAGAACCTGCTTCTCCTATCGTCTTGACCATTCTAAAAGCCAAACCCCTTTCTAAAATCACCAATCTATACTGTGCCTGCATTGAAATGTTCCAGTTTTTGATCCTTCCCTCGATTCTGCCTTAAGTTGTGATGTCAAGACTTGTCTTTCCGTTCGAGTCGAGACTGCACGTGTGTCCGTCTCATAACATTAGTACATCCATAGAGATGCCACATCTTCAACACGACACAAAAAGATGGCTCAGAAAAATCACCAGGTTTTTCATGTGCTGGGATAGCCGCAGCGAGAGCTTCGAGAGTTTCCCTTTTATGTGCCCCCATGGTCTTCACACTGGCCGGCTGGCAGCTGCAGCTGTTGGCCTCAGTACATGTCAGGCCATTCAGCCTTTTCTTATAACATGACTCTTCTTTGCATCGCGGGAGCACGTCCAGCACCCTACAGACACAGACGGGTCCAAGGGTTTAATCCATGGTTGATGGTATTATGCTTAACACGGTGACAATGACGCAGGAACCGTGAGAAATCACGTTTCCTTTGGTGCTTGATTTACTGGAGAAATGAAGGGCTTACCAAGAGCTGATTAGCAGATTCGTGCCACACTTGAGGTGACCTCAATAGCAACAGGAGGTGGTGCACACTTCCCCCAGAGGAAAGCGTCTGCTACAGCTCGTGTTATGCGTTTAGTACTTAATCCTGCGTATCCACATTTGTTTGCCTTTCTCTTGACTGCAAATGGCATCGTGTGGGTACTGTTTCAGTGCAGAAGTTTTGGTAAGTCTTGAAGCTGCTCAGCTCAACTGCCAGTCTTTCCAAACGTCACACATCTCCAGAAAAATTTCCAATGTATTTATTGGAACAAAGTCTCCACATAGAAATGGGTTTTGCACAGTTCTACATCAAGGATCAGATAGGCTTCTGTAAGTTCACCTTGTCAAGTCAGATTGCAAGGAACGTGGTCAGTTCTGTGGTAAAATTCTTATTGATTTGTAAAGGGTTAATTTATGTAGGACCTTGAAGTATGTCACCTGTTTATACAGATTTTCTAGAATTGCCGAAGTCAACCACTCTTTATTTGAATGTCAGTTGTTAAGTGAACCTTTATTCCATTTGTCCTATAGCGACAAAACCTCTGGGGCGCCTGGGTGGCTCAGGAAGTTAAGCGTCTGACTCTTGGTTTCAGCTCGGGTCATGGTGTCAAGGTTCACGGATTGAGCCTTGCATCTGTCTCTGTGCTCGATTGACTGGAGAGTGTGCGCATACCTCCTTGGAGCCCACATGTATGGCATGTCCTGGGTGGGCGCTCAGTATTGACGGAAGAAAAACCCCACGCGGGGTTGTAGGCCCCGGCATCTCTCTACTCAGAAACGCTTCATCCAGAAATTTTCCTGTTTGACTAAGGAAATAAGTCTTAAACTCTTCCTTTCGTCGAGTCGTACCATCAATTTTGAACAGTCCATTCTGTATGGTTGACTTTGACCCAGTTATTCAGGCTGTCAGCGGCTTTTGAGTCCCGTTGCCTTTCCCCACTGCCGCTCCACAAGCCTGCTTGCCAGATGGGGCCAGAGGCTGGGAGTCGGCAACAGCCTTCTCTACCTGTTCCTGAGTCAGCAGATTTCCTCTGTCATAGACCTGCAAGGCACCTGACAATACCTCTGTCCCATTGAGTCTCAGTTCCTACGAATATCCCTGGGACTGCTGTGAGTGGTGAGGAAGGGCTTTATGTGTGTGCTACTTGAAGGTGGTGGGTGATTGGAGTAGAGTGAGTGGACTCTGGAGAACCACGGAAGCCTGGTGAGCTCTTGTGAACGACCCCCTCTGTTTCTCCACTTTTATCCCGTCTGCAACCCCAGGAGTTTGCAGGACTCACTGATGAGCTCAACATTTGCAAGGAGCAGCTCTCACACAGAGAGGAAACCACAGAAACGAAGGAAGAGCGAAATAGGACCAGGGCCAGTAGGCCCCCTGCCAGTGTATTTACACACAGGACACCATTCTCTCCCCTTGTCCACACGTCCCAGTGGAGTTGGATGGGGCCCATTTTTCTCAGACTTTGATCTGTGAGGAAAAGTAAGGCTATTTTAACACATTTGCTTGGGCGGCTCCCTGCCTCGGAACTGAATTGAAGGGATTCAGACTTGGTTTTGCATTTGGTGAATTTGAGGCCCGGAATTGAAGGTGTTCTTGAAACACGGATTCTTTTTGCCTCTCCCGCCAGCTGTTGCTGGAACATGTGGAGTAGCTTTTCTCCAGGCACGAGGGATCTCTCCGGATGACGGTTGTGAGGCAACAGGTGAAGTCTCAAGCTGGCGTGTCCAGTGAGCCGGAGATGCTCAAGGCCCTGACTTCTATGTTCAAGAGTCACAAAACGGATGAAGAAACGGTGTGCGTAGCCACGGCGGTTCTTGACTTGTGCACATGTTGTGTGTGATCAGGCACACATTGCGTGTTTGTGTAACTGGAGTTTCCTTTTAAGCTTCTTGAATTCTTGTAAGAAGTCAGACCTCTATGGTTAAATAGCAGTGGTTGGTTGGTGGAAATGTGTGTATCGATTGGCTGGTACAAATTTCCTAATGTACTTTTTTTCGGGGAAGTTTTCTCTCCAATGTAAAATTGAAAGCTCTTAACAAGCAACTGTGTGAACATAAGCAACCGAGAAAAACCTTACCAGTGTTCTCTCATGTTACATGAGGCGAAGGGCACCTTAGGGTAACTCTACAGTAAAGGCTAACGAAAGACTTCTGAGTAGAAACTCAATCCCTTTGTTTCCAAGTGAGAGAATGGTTAGGTGTGGAGAGGTAAAGTTTCGTAGAAGATTTAAGGGCCACATTCAAATTTCAGCTCCAGACGTCATCACAGGATTTGATTGGGTTTCTTTTTTCCCTTGTTTTTTAAACAACACAAGACTTGCCGTGGGGCCCGTCCCTTGCTTCCCTTTCTGGCTTTCAAAGGTGCAGAGCTAGATGAAAGAGCGCCTGGCTCTCCTCTCCAGTCTCGTGGTCAAGCTGGAAGAGGACCTAGACACCTCAGGGAAGGACCTCTTCATTTCTGAAGAAAAGAACACCAAGTTGCAGCGAGATATCCGTGAAGTCAGTGGCATTTGAAATGGCCACGCCGTCGTCGAGACAAATGTGGGGTGTTTGGTTCGGTCTTTGCCCAGTGTGTCCTTCATTTCCCACGGGTTTGAACTTTTGGAGTTTTATAGAAGTAGCAGCAGAACAGAACGTTACTCAGGGGCCTGGACGGGCCGTCTCTCCATCCGCGTAGTTGAATCTGTCTTCCCCGGGCTCTCCCTTGTTGAGGCCTGGCGGGCAAGTGGCGGAGTGCCCTCGGGTGTGGAGTGTGGGCCACCTGAGCTTGGCCCATGCCGTGCTCTCGAGTCCGTTTTGGGAACACACTCGGCACGTAGGAACCAGCGTGGTGCTGCCAAGTCGCTTACGGGGGCACGACCGTGCGAGGGCGGCTCTGCCGAGGGGCCGTCACGGCCGCCTCTGCCGCCCTGCCCTCCTCCCAGGCGTTCCGTGCCCCTGGTCGTGGCGGTCAGAGTGAGGGAGGGGCAGCCCGCTGGTCCTGGTGTAAGGTCATGGAGGAGTGCGGCCGCTTCTGCACGTGTGGTCGTCGATGGGAATCTGATCATTGTCACAGAAACTAGTAAGGGTAGCATGGTTTCTCTCTGCCTCCTCCTGTCACTGTGAGCTGCCCTTTGTGGACAGTCCCCCCACACCCCAACCCCAGCCCAGCAACGCCAACTCAAGAAGACCGTTTCAGACCCTTCCTTGTGTACGTACACGTGCGGTCTGTTTAGTACCTTCGTGTGGGTGAGGTCGTGTAAGAATTTAAAACAAAAGTATTTGCAGAAATTATATAACCCATTCAGCGGAGTTGTTTGCCCAAGATGGGGGAGACCCCGCAGCAGAGTTCAATATGTGGAGAATTCAATCACTTCTTGAGTCCTCACTTTCACTCTTGAGACTGCTGACATAAATTGCTTAGTAAACGGAAGGCTGAAAGAGGAATCTTTCGGGTGGTGGACAAGAAACTCAGGGCAGAACTTTCTTGTTCCATTTGCAGTGTCAGATACCACGGGATACAATTTTGTTACAGGATTAAGCTACAGGTGACTTCCAATTATATTGAAGGTTGAGTTTGGTGTCCATTTGTTAACACCACTGCTTCAACTTTGTGGTAATTGGGTGAGATTTCATCCACCCTTCTCCCGGAAAAATGATGGTTGTCTTATGGTGTGTGTCTCCAGACGGAAGGCCCTGAACTGCGGAAAGCTCACTTGTGTCCGGAGGCTGCCGAGATTTTATTTCCGGGAGATTTTTTCCGGGAGATTTTATTATCTTTTTGTCTTTCAACACATCGGAAAGAATAAGGCTGGGTAACTGAGTGCTCAAAATCCCAAGCAGCTTCCGCAGTGTCGGCGCTGAGCCTGACACGGGGCCACAATTCACAAATCGTCACCAGCTGAGCCACCCAGGTGCCTCGAGGATGCTACTTTTTCTCTTTGGAAATTAGGATTTCACCGTTTTTCTGTCTGGAGTATATTAGTATGTCGTACACTAATTCTTTCCGTTTTCCCTCTGATATACCTGCTGTAGGCCATGGTCCAGAAGGAAGACATACAAGAGAGGATCACTAACCTTGAGAAGCGTTGTCTCAGGGCACAGCATGAAACCACCTGTCCGCACGACCTCAAGGATAAACTTGAAAACAAGATAGCAAAGAAAGACTCTCTGCATCGTCGTTGGTTGCATTGACCTTCATTCCTCTTTTGTTAATTACAAGTGAAGTTAAGGACCTAGTCTCAGTGGAAAGCTTTCAGGATGTTAAAATGTTGTGTTGGAAAACGGGGTTACTTCAACGTCATGGGATTAACTCTTTTAGATGTTGTGTAAGCATGTTATGTTGCTACCCTCCTGGATTCCTTCTTATGTGTTAACTGCACGTTATTCTTTTGCCTATTAGCACTCTTTCCAAACTAGCGGTGAGTGGCCAGGAATTTGTAGGCAGCTGACCGTTTTAGTTAGAACTTGAGATAGGGGGAATGTCAGGTGCAGAAGCATAGCCTGGCCTGAGGATGTAAGACCCTGTGTTTTGGGAAGCCGCACGTCTCTTCCTTGGTTGTCTCAGGTCATCCGGCAGTAAAAAGGAAAACCTCATCCCGCTTCTGGGGAAAAGAGTTTGCCTGGTGTGTTTGTAAAATGTGTCAGTAGACACAAAATGACAATAAAAGTGAAATACTAGGGGCTAGAGAAAATGGAGACACAGAATCTGAAGCAGTCTCCAGGCTCTGAGTCATCAGCACAGAGCCTGACACGGGGTTCCAACTCACAAACCGTGAGATCGTGACCAGAGCCAAAGTCGGACATTCAACTGAACAAGTTAACCAGGCGCCCCTGCTGTTTCCTTTGACACTCGAACCACAGTGAACTCCCCTTCATCTTTTTGCGGTAAAATTTTAAAGTTTTAGATGGATTTTGGCGTAGTTGTCATTGTTTTGTGCCTTTGTTAAGATTTGTTCTCATAGCCTTTCTGTTGGGACGTTGTTCTGCAAGCCTTGATTTTTCCTATATCTGTCAGAGACTAGGTTTTTTTTCTTTAACGACGTGTTTTAATATTGATTTTAGTTTGTGTGTGTAGTTGATTCCTAATCTTAGTTTTTTATGTTTGTTTTTTTCTCATTTTGCTTTTGTTTTTCCTGGAAAACATCTTTACCTTGCCTTCACTTTGAAGAAGTTTTTTTGTTAGGTAAAGACTTCCAGGTTGGTGGTTATTTTCATTCAACATTTTCTAGATTACAATCATCTGGCTTCATTTGCTTTCTGGAAACGTGAGCTGGTAGTCTTGTCCCATGGAAGGCGGTATCTTTTCCCTCTCATGATTGTTAACATCTTTTTGCCTCAAGCATTCTTTGTGGAGTCACTTTCATGGTTCTTTTATCAGTTTTGGAAAGTTTTGATTCTTCTTTTTGTAGGGATCTGGTAACCCGCATTCTGTGTTTTCTCTACTTTGAAGGTTCTCATTGGACACTTACCCATATTTTGTGTGTCTTTTGGGTTTCTCTATTGATTTTTTTCTCTGTGTATGGTCCAGATAAATTTTTACCTACTTATCTTCCAGTTCACTGTGGCTCTCTTCACCTGTGCCTAGTCTGATATTAAGCCCAAATAGTTGTTAACGTTACTAAAAAAAATTTTTTTTACTCTTATTTATGTTGGAGAGACAGAATGTGAACAAGGGAAGAACAGACAGAGCGAGAAACAGATACCGAAGCAGGGTCTAGGCTTTGAGCACTCAGCACAGAGCCCAACGCGGGGCTCAAACTCCCGAATCACGAGATCACGACCTGAACTGAAGTCAGATGCTTAACCAAATGAGCCATCCAGGCCACCAGAGTTCTTAATTTTAGCTCTGATAATTTTTAGGTTTAGAATCTGTTTTGATTCTCTGAAAATTTCCCATTTGTCAAGTATGCTTGTTGGACAATTGACCTCTGTATCCCGTATTCCGGTCGGTGTGTCTCCCCTTGGTCTCTCTCTGTTCTTTCTTCTTTTGGTCTATATGATGTAAAACATGTCTTTTTTTTTTTTTTTTTTAAATTTTTTTTTTTCAACGTTTATTTATTTTTTGGGACAGAGAGAGACAGAGCATGAACGGGGGAGGGGCAGAGAGAGAGAGAGAGAGACACAGAATCGGAAACAGGCTCCAGGCTCTGAGCCATCCGCCCAGAGCCTGACGCGGGGCTCGAACTCACAGACCGCGAGATCGTGACCTGGCTGAAGTCGGACGCTCAACCGACTGCGCCACCCAGGCGCCCCAAAACATGTCTTTTTTAAAAGTTTATTTTCAGAAAGCGATTGAGAGTAGGCGTTGGGGTAGAAGACGGGGGGGCGGGGCGTAGAGACTCTTGAGAGGCTCCATTCTATCAGTAGAGAGACCAACACAGGGTTCACACTCACAAACCTGAGTCGAAACCAACTTTTGGTCACCTAAACGAGTAACCTGAGCTATCCTCGTGCCTTTCTCTGTTTTTTTTTTTCTTTTTTATTAAAATAATTTTTTTTAAATATTATTTATTTTGCGAGAGAGGTGGAGACAAATCTTGAGCAAGGGAGGGGGAGACACAGAATCCAAAGCAGGCTCCATGCTTTTCGATGTCAGCACAGAGCCCGACACGGGACTCGAACCTTAAAACCTGATTCATGACCTGAACCAAAGTGGGATGATTTACCGACTGAGCCACCCAGGCATCCCTTTTCTTTTTTCTTTTCTTTCTTTTGTTTCTTTTTTTAATTTCTTTTCATTCGTTCTTTTTCTTTTCTTAATTTCTTTTTTGAATTTTGTGTGGGACATTATGGAGAAGCATAGAGGCTCTTCGTGTGCTTGCTTTTTCTTCAGCCTTTCATCCCCCACACACTGTGATGGTTATTGAGCCCAGTCAGGCCTGAATGACTTGTCACTGGGCCCCAGTCTTTGTAAGGTTCAGTGTGAGCGGGACTCACAATGTTCACCACCCCCGTGTAGTCTTCCAGGATGTCCATCTCGAGGGCTGGAGTGTCTTCCAGGACCCCTCTTTGAGGCTTGGTCCAAAAGCCCCGGTATTTTCTCCGCAGCACAATGAGATTACGGGAGGCTCAGCTTCTCAGGCAATGTTTGCCAAGTGCTTGGCTCATTTTCTGTGCCTCCCTGTGCTGTACAGTGCTGGTTATCAGTGACTTTCTGCTCGGCTGTCTGTTTTGTTTCCTTTCCTGCTCATTGGTATATTGCCTCAAATCCCTGAAGAAATTCAGAATCCTCAAATCCCTTGAAGGAGAGAGAGGACCCTGAACATTAGAGTTGGCTCAGTGGGCTTCCCTTTTGTTGGGGTCTCAGTCTTTCCAGTTGTGACTGTCTCAGTGTCTCCGTGATGCCTTCAAACATGTCTAAAATTGAAATCATCTTTCCTAGTTCATGATAGGTTGACTAACAGACTACTCACACTTATAAGAGCAGGCGGAGAAGAAAAAGAAGTCATAGTAAAACTTTTGGTCAACAGCGTTTGTTACAGGAGAAAACGAAACCCATTAGTCCTTGCCTAGTACCCGTCGTTCTAAAATGGCCATCCAGTTTGCCCACGCTCAGCCAGCGTCCATTGAGTGGTGATGTTTTAAGTGTCTCAGCCCCCCCCACCCCCACCCCACCGCCGCTGCCCTCCTCCCCTTTCAGGTGCTTGCCCAGGGCAAGCATTGCAGTGACGGGCTGGATGTGGCAAAGCAGGCCAAGGAGGTGGATGGCGTGACCCTTATTCTGTGAGTGTTTGATCAGTTTTGGCTTTTTTAAAAAAATTTTTTTGTAATGTTGATTTACTTTTGAGAGAGAAACGTACGGACAGAAGGGCAGCGGAAGAGAGACCAAGAAACTGAAGCAGGCTCGGGGCGCTTTGCCCCTCAACTGTACAGTGCAACCCCAACAACAAGGGTTTCTGGGTTGGTGCACCTGCATCATGTGCACAGACACAACCAGACACCCTTGTTGAGCCCGTCTGTGACTCGGCACCATTGTGGTCGCTGGGATCTGGCATCTGTGTTCCTCGGAGACGGAGGTGGAAGCACATCTGAAAGAGTTTATCTGAAAGAATGATGCAGTTAGGAGGAATTGCTTACTTGCGCACTGCGGTTCAGGAAAGGACTTTTCCGGAGAGGTACATCAGGAGCTGAGTCTAACAGAACACTCTCCCAGCAGTCTCACTCTGGGGCCAAAGGCCAGAATCAAGGAGAAACGTGCCTTTGTCTTAAGCTATGGAGGTGGAAGTGGAGCCAAGTGAGGCACCAGGCAGTTGGTGTTGGGCAGAAACTTCCCCGTAAGGAATTTGGTATTCAGAGAAGGGCCTTGGGTCATTGTGTCCTCAGGGGAAAGGACTGACATGATGTTAACTTGTTAAAAAGCTGGTGCTGTTACTGTGTGGATAGTGGGTTGGGAGGTGACACAACTGGAAGCAGGGTAGACGCCATTGGGTAGAGTGACTCCTTTTGTGTGGATTGAGCTATAAGATTCGTGCTTCAGGCAATAGGTACAACCGCCTCACATCACCCATCACATAAAGTACAGGACAGTTTGTGTCTTTATACACTACACGAAACTACGTAATATTGAAAAGAAGTTTGTGTAATAGTTACCTGGGTGAGTACAAGGCGTACACAAAAGTATTCACCTGTTTATTGAGTGCATGACAGGCACTGTTCTAGGTGCTGAACTGAGTATGTGCTGCAGGTACTTCATCCAAAGACGTATGTGGTTTTATGCAGAGCAATAGAAGGGCATGGGAGTGTGTGGTTCGGTGGAAAGTGTGCACAGTGCGGCTGCAGGATGGCTTTTGCCACATGAGTCTGTCATTCAGAATCGGGGAGGCGATTCTTCTTGGGAGGTTCGGCTTCCCTGAAGTCTCCTTCATCCACCCCACTCTGTCTCTTGGACACCTTTCCGAGCACCTCACAGTGAAGCTCCATCTGGGTGGGTTGTCGGCTCTTTGAGTTCCACGTGGGCCCAAAATCTGCAAACATCTCTGCCTCCTCCTGTGAATGTAACATCTTGCTACCTGGTCTGGTGGTCAGAACCAGGGAGAAGGATTTGCCTTTTTTCCTGCTCTTCCTTCTCCCTGCTTGTCCCTGGGTACTGTGTCGTGGAGCTTGCATGTCTCAGAGGCCATGTGTGAGGTCCCTGGAGATCTGTACCCTGTCTTCACTTGGGTGGACTCGTGGAGGACCGAGTCCTGCAGTCTTCCCTGAACCTGCCCCACCCGCCTCTCAGCAACTTGGCTGTGCTGGGATCGCCTGCTGCCGTGGAGAGATGCCGGCATCCTGCCCCCATCCGTGTACAATAGGCCACGATCTCTGAGAAGACGGCCTTCTGAAACTGTGTCCTGCCTGTTGGCCCTTTGTGCTGGCTTTTGCTAAGCAACTTAGCAATTAACTCTTTGGGGGAATCACGTTTGCCTTGTGTACAAGGAACCTCCAAAGTGTTCCTATTCTGTTCCTGGGTGGCTCAGTAGGTTAAACGGCCAACTTCAGCTCGGGTCATGAACTTTGTGTTGGCAAGGTAACCCCCGAGTCTGGCTCTGTGCTAACAGCCCAGAGCCTGAGTTTGCTTTGAATTCTTGTCTCCTTCTCACTCCGCCCCTCCCTTGCTGCTCTTTGTCTCTGTCTCTAAGAAATAAAGAATAACATTTAAAAAATTAAAATAGCAAAATTCCTTCTATTTTACTCTTTTCTGTTGACAATGGTAGTGCTGTCTCCATTCTTCCTCACGGATGACTACAGCTGATCCTAAAAAAACTTGGTTCTCGGTTTTAAATCCTGCCCCAAATTGAAAATCCATGTATAACTTTTCCTCACCAGAAATCTCAAGTGTTCAAACTCTCCTGTTGTCCAGAAACCTTAGTAGAACACAAAAAAATCCATTAGCACTTGTATGTTTTATGTCATATATACCATATTCTCCGAGGAGAGGAAGCTATGGAAACAAAGTTACATAGAAAACAAGTTCACAGCTCTGTGCTGTATTCATACCTAAGTTTATTCTCCGTTTTGTTTCTAGGATAAATCATCTATCAGCTCACGCATCACTGTTGACTTAGGTTACACACTAAGCTGTTTTTAAGTGTATCTCCAGAACTAGTCGTCAGAAATGGAGATATTGGAAAGATTCCTGTATGTTTACGTTGTTACAGGTGTAACAATTCATGCATTAACATTGAAGAGTGTTGCTTCATGATTGCTTAATGTAATCAGTACACTTGCTTCTTCATGGCCTAGGAGATACAGGGGTGAATGAATTGTTATAAAGCTTTTCTAGCCTGCAGTTTTACAGCCATATTCCTAATACAGTCTGAACACACTGTTGCATTACCAAACACGCCTGTGATAGTAGGCTGAGAGGCATTTTCTCCGGGCAGGGACGGAGACAAGCATGCTACAAGGTAATGTCATTTTTTGAAAGACTAGTTATGGAAAACACATTATTCGTTTTATATCAGATCTTATGTACCTTATATCCGTGTGTGGGTAGGTTGTCCAAGTGCACAAAAGTCACACAGGATGTTCCTCCTGATGAACCCTTAGTGGTAGTGACACACATGCGTCTCGGGTGGCCTGGCTGCATGCTCCTTCGATTTTCACGCACAGACGTGTGTATGGCAGGTGAAGAGATTCACTGAGCTCCTTTGTGAGGATTTGCTGTCTGGAGAGTGAGGGTGGGTCTCACAAATGTCCTGATGTGCAGACCTGCATGGGGTGGGGGGGGGGGGACCGGCTGAATGGGGCAATTTTGGGTCTCGGGGCCTGGCTGTATGTGGTGGATACGGGCAATGTCTTTGCCACTTTTCAGAAGGGCCTTTCTGGCCAATGTCTCCATAGACGGCTGGCTGGGTTTAGTCCCAGCGCCCTTGTCATGGAATGGTCAATATGGGACAGTAGACGAGACTCTGCCGGATCACTCCTGGTGGCAGAAGGCTTTCCAGCGATGCCACTTCCATTCAACTTTCCTCGCACTTTGGCTTTTTCACCAGATCTCCTCTCTGTGCTGTCTTCTGTGACCTCCTCTGGGTTTTTCTCTGCACTCTTGACCTTTAGGATACACATTTTGAATCTCTGCATCCCCCAAATCTTTTTCTTCTTCTTCTTATTTTTTTTTTTTTTTACCATATTCAGAGTCACATTCATGAGTTTCCCGAATGTGACGTACGTCCTGTGACCACGTCATTTGGACAGTCTTCTCTAGCAGGGATTTCTTTATTTTGGTGGCTTTGAAGGAGTTTATAAAAACCTCCCTTGGAATCTTCCTGACTTTCATATGTTTCCTCTGAGGTTTTTCTCTTTGGTAGCATTGACCGTCCTTCTTGTAAATGGCATTTGTCATGAGCTTCATAGGTCCTCGTGGCCCCTGCTCCACATGCTGACTTAGACTTGCTGCCATCCAGAGCGGGTGAGCCGCCAAGACACGTTTGACTGTGACCCGTGGGGTTCTGGGTGGCCAGGACATTGTCCAGTGTCATAGGAACATTAGAGGACAGTCCCTTGCTTTCAGCGTACTTCGTGAGTTGAGGGACAGAACCGGGATGGAACTTGTCCAGGGAAAGGGCTCTGGTCGTGCAGCCAGACCACTGGCCACTGGGACTTGTTGCTTTCAGGACAATGGGGTGAGCTTCCTACACAGGGCCAGCCGCCCTGATCACACACCCGACTGTATCCGCTTAGACGGTAGCTGCTTCACCCCTTCCTACCCAACATTTTGCTGCTCACTTGTCTTTCTCGTGGATCAGTGTCCTTGGTGGCATTTTCCTCCTGACAGGGCACCTCCTTCTGCAAGAAAAACCTGTGCAGGTAGCCTTGGTCTCCTCAACTGATTTTCTTGGGTTTTTCACTTTTTGTGTTGGAGTGGTTGACATGCGGTGGATGGTCGTTCCTTCTCTGCAATATTCTCTGGGGCGTCTGGGAAACCGTGTGCTTCCTCTTCGTGGTAGAACCTGCTTCTCCTATCGTCTTGACCATTCTAAAAGCCAAACCCCTTTCTAAAATCACCAATCTATACTGTGCCTGCATTGAAATGTTCCAGTTTTTGATCCTTCCCTCGATTCTGCCTTAAGTTGTGATGTCAAGACTTGTCTTTCCGTTCGAGTCGAGACTGCACGTGTGTCCGTCTCATAACATTAGTACATCCATAGAGATGCCACATCTTCAACACGACACAAAAAGATGGCTCAGAAAAATCACCAGGTTTTTCATGTGCTGGGATAGCCGCAGCGAGAGCTTCGAGAGTTTCCCTTTTATGTGCCCCCATGGTCTTCACACTGGCCGGCTGGCAGCTGCAGCTGTTGGCCTCAGTACATGTCAGGCCATTCAGCCTTTTCTTATAACATGACTCTTCTTTGCATCGCGGGAGCACGTCCAGCACCCTACAGACACAGACGGGTCCAAGGGTTTAATCCATGGTTGATGGTATTATGCTTAACACGGTGACAATGACGCAGGAACCGTGAGAAATCACGTTTCCTTTGGTGCTTGATTTACTGGAGAAATGAAGGGCTTACCAAGAGCTGATTAGCAGATTCGTGCCACACTTGAGGTGACCTCAATAGCAACAGGAGGTGGTGCACACTTCCCCCAGAGGAAAGCGTCTGCTACAGCTCGTGTTATGCGTTTAGTACTTAATCCTGCGTATCCACATTTGTTTGCCTTTCTCTTGACTGCAAATGGCATCGTGTGGGTACTGTTTCAGTGCAGAAGTTTTGGTAAGTCTTGAAGCTGCTCAGCTCAACTGCCAGTCTTTCCAAACGTCACACATCTCCAGAAAAATTTCCAATGTATTTATTGGAACAAAGTCTCCACATAGAAATGGGTTTTGCACAGTTCTACATCAAGGATCAGATAGGCTTCTGTAAGTTCACCTTGTCAAGTCAGATTGCAAGGAACGTGGTCAGTTCTGTGGTAAAATTCTTATTGATTTGTAAAGGGTTAATTTATGTAGGACCTTGAAGTATGTCACCTGTTTATACAGATTTTCTAGAATTGCCGAAGTCAACCACTCTTTATTTGAATGTCAGTTGTTAAGTGAACCTTTATTCCATTTGTCCTATAGCGACAAAACCTCTGGGGCGCCTGGGTGGCTCAGGAAGTTAAGCGTCTGACTCTTGGTTTCAGCTCGGGTCATGGTGTCAAGGTTCACGGATTGAGCCTTGCATCTGTCTCTGTGCTCGATTGACTGGAGAGTGTGCGCATACCTCCTTGGAGCCCACATGTATGGCATGTCCTGGGTGGGCGCTCAGTATTGACGGAAGAAAAACCCCACGCGGGGTTGTAGGCCCCGGCATCTCTCTACTCAGAAACGCTTCATCCAGAAATTTTCCTGTTTGACTAAGGAAATAAGTCTTAAACTCTTCCTTTCGTCGAGTCGTACCATCAATTTTGAACAGTCCATTCTGTATGGTTGACTTTGACCCAGTTATTCAGGCTGTCAGCGGCTTTTGAGTCCCGTTGCCTTTCCCCACTGCCGCTCCACAAGCCTGCTTGCCAGATGGGGCCAGAGGCTGGGAGTCGGCAACAGCCTTCTCTACCTGTTCCTGAGTCAGCAGATTTCCTCTGTCATAGACCTGCAAGGCACCTGACAATACCTCTGTCCCATTGAGTCTCAGTTCCTACGAATATCCCTGGGACTGCTGTGAGTGGTGAGGAAGGGCTTTATGTGTGTGCTACTTGAAGGTGGTGGGTGATTGGAGTAGAGTGAGTGGACTCTGGAGAACCACGGAAGCCTGGTGAGCTCTTGTGAACGACCCCCTCTGTTTCTCCACTTTTATCCCGTCTGCAACCCCAGGAGTTTGCAGGACTCACTGATGAGCTCAACATTTGCAAGGAGCAGCTCTCACACAGAGAGGAAACCACAGAAACGAAGGAAGAGCGAAATAGGACCAGGGCCAGTAGGCCCCCTGCCAGTGTATTTACACACAGGACACCATTCTCTCCCCTTGTCCACACGTCCCAGTGGAGTTGGATGGGGCCCATTTTTCTCAGACTTTGATCTGTGAGGAAAAGTAAGGCTATTTTAACACATTTGCTTGGGCGGCTCCCTGCCTCGGAACTGAATTGAAGGGATTCAGACTTGGTTTTGCATTTGGTGAATTTGAGGCCCGGAATTGAAGGTGTTCTTGAAACACGGATTCTTTTTGCCTCTCCCGCCAGCTGTTGCTGGAACATGTGGAGTAGCTTTTCTCCAGGCACGAGGGATCTCTCCGGATGACGGTTGTGAGGCAACAGGTGAAGTCTCAAGCTGGCGTGTCCAGTGAGCCGGAGATGCTCAAGGCCCTGACTTCTATGTTCAAGAGTCACAAAACGGATGAAGAAACGGTGTGCGTAGCCACGGCGGTTCTTGACTTGTGCACATGTTGTGTGTGATCAGGCACACATTGCGTGTTTGTGTAACTGGAGTTTCCTTTTAAGCTTCTTGAATTCTTGTAAGAAGTCAGACCTCTATGGTTAAATAGCAGTGGTTGGTTGGTGGAAATGTGTGTATCGATTGGCTGGTACAAATTTCCTAATGTACTTTTTTTCGGGGAAGTTTTCTCTCCAATGTAAAATTGAAAGCTCTTAACAAGCAACTGTGTGAACATAAGCAACCGAGAAAAACCTTACCAGTGTTCTCTCATGTTACATGAGGCGAAGGGCACCTTAGGGTAACTCTACAGTAAAGGCTAACGAAAGACTTCTGAGTAGAAACTCAATCCCTTTGTTTCCAAGTGAGAGAATGGTTAGGTGTGGAGAGGTAAAGTTTCGTAGAAGATTTAAGGGCCACATTCAAATTTCAGCTCCAGACGTCATCACAGGATTTGATTGGGTTTCTTTTTTCCCTTGTTTTTTAAACAACACAAGACTTGCCGTGGGGCCCGTCCCTTGCTTCCCTTTCTGGCTTTCAAAGGTGCAGAGCTAGATGAAAGAGCGCCTGGCTCTCCTCTCCAGTCTCGTGGTCAAGCTGGAAGAGGACCTAGACACCTCAGGGAAGGACCTCTTCATTTCTGAAGAAAAGAACACCAAGTTGCAGCGAGATATCCGTGAAGTCAGTGGCATTTGAAATGGCCACGCCGTCGTCGAGACAAATGTGGGGTGTTTGGTTCGGTCTTTGCCCAGTGTGTCCTTCATTTCCCACGGGTTTGAACTTTTGGAGTTTTATAGAAGTAGCAGCAGAACAGAACGTTACTCAGGGGCCTGGACGGGCCGTCTCTCCATCCGCGTAGTTGAATCTGTCTTCCCCGGGCTCTCCCTTGTTGAGGCCTGGCGGGCAAGTGGCGGAGTGCCCTCGGGTGTGGAGTGTGGGCCACCTGAGCTTGGCCCATGCCGTGCTCTCGAGTCCGTTTTGGGAACACACTCGGCACGTAGGAACCAGCGTGGTGCTGCCAAGTCGCTTACGGGGGCACGACCGTGCGAGGGCGGCTCTGCCGAGGGGCCGTCACGGCCGCCTCTGCCGCCCTGCCCTCCTCCCAGGCGTTCCGTGCCCCTGGTCGTGGCGGTCAGAGTGAGGGAGGGGCAGCCCGCTGGTCCTGGTGTAAGGTCATGGAGGAGTGCGGCCGCTTCTGCACGTGTGGTCGTCGATGGGAATCTGATCATTGTCACAGAAACTAGTAAGGGTAGCATGGTTTCTCTCTGCCTCCTCCTGTCACTGTGAGCTGCCCTTTGTGGACAGTCCCCCCACACCCCAACCCCAGCCCAGCAACGCCAACTCAAGAAGACCGTTTCAGACCCTTCCTTGTGTACGTACACGTGCGGTCTGTTTAGTACCTTCGTGTGGGTGAGGTCGTGTAAGAATTTAAAACAAAAGTATTTGCAGAAATTATATAACCCATTCAGCGGAGTTGTTTGCCCAAGATGGGGGAGACCCCGCAGCAGAGTTCAATATGTGGAGAATTCAATCACTTCTTGAGTCCTCACTTTCACTCTTGAGACTGCTGACATAAATTGCTTAGTAAACGGAAGGCTGAAAGAGGAATCTTTCGGGTGGTGGACAAGAAACTCAGGGCAGAACTTTCTTGTTCCATTTGCAGTGTCAGATACCACGGGATACAATTTTGTTACAGGATTAAGCTACAGAAGGTGACTTCCAATTATATTGAAGGTTGAGTTTGGTGTCCATTTGTTAACACCACTGCTTCAACTTTGTGGTAATTGGGTGAGATTTCATCCACCCTTCTCCCGGAAAAATGATGGTTGTCTTATGGTGTGTGTCTCCAGACGGAAGGCCCTGAACTGCGGAAAGCTCACTTGTGTCCGGAGGCTGCCGAGATTTTATTTCCGGGAGATTTTTTCCGGGAGATTTTATTATCTTTTTGTCTTTCAACACATCGGAAAGAATAAGGCTGGGTAACTGAGTGCTCAAAATCCCAAGCAGCTTCCGCAGTGTCGGCGCTGAGCCTGACACGGGGCCACAATTCACAAATCGTCACCAGCTGAGCCACCCAGGTGCCTCGAGGATGCTACTTTTTCTCTTTGGAAATTAGGATTTCACCGTTTTTCTGTCTGGAGTATATTAGTATGTCGTACACTAATTCTTTCCGTTTTCCCTCTGATATACCTGCTGTAGGCCATGGTCCAGAAGGAAGACATACAAGAGAGGATCACTAACCTTGAGAAGCGTTGTCTCAGGGCACAGCATGAAACCACCTGTCCGCACGACCTCAAGGATAAACTTGAAAACAAGATAGCAAAGAAAGACTCTCTGCATCGTCGTTGGTTGCATTGACCTTCATTCCTCTTTTGTTAATTACAAGTGAAGTTAAGGACCTAGTCTCAGTGGAAAGCTTTCAGGATGTTAAAATGTTGTGTTGGAAAACGGGGTTACTTCAACGTCATGGGATTAACTCTTTTAGATGTTGTGTAAGCATGTTATGTTGCTACCCTCCTGGATTCCTTCTTATGTGTTAACTGCACGTTATTCTTTTGCCTATTAGCACTCTTTCCAAACTAGCGGTGAGTGGCCAGGAATTTGTAGGCAGCTGACCGTTTTAGCTAGAACTTGAGATAGGGGGAATGTCAGGTGCAGAAGCATAGCCTGGCCTGAGGATGTAAGACCCTGTGTTTTGGGAAGCCGCACGTCTCTTCCTTGGTTGTCTCAGGTCATCCGGCAGTAAAAAGGAAAACCTCATCCCGCTTCTGGGGAAAAGAGTTTGCCTGGTGTGTTTGTAAAATGTGTCAGTAGACACAAAATGACAATAAAAGTGAAATACTAGGGGCTAGAGAAAATGGAGACACAGAATCTGAAGCAGTCTCCAGGCTCTGAGTCATCAGCACAGAGCCTGACACGGGGTTCCAACTCACAAACCGTGAGATCGTGACCAGAGCCAAAGTCGGACATTCAACTGAACAAGTTAACCAGGCGCCCCTGCTGTTTCCTTTGACACTCGAACCACAGTGAACTCCCCTTCATCTTTTTGCGGTAAAATTTTAAAGTTTTAGATGGATTTTGGCGTAGTTGTCATTGTTTTGTGCCTTTGTTAAGATTTGTTCTCATAGCCTTTCTGTTGGGACGTTGTTCTGCAAGCCTTGATTTTTCCTATATCTGTCAGAGACTAGGTTTTTTTTCTTTAACGACGTGTTTTAATATTGATTTTAGTTTGTGTGTGTAGTTGATTCCTAATCTTAGTTTTTTATGTTTGTTTTTTTCTCATTTTGCTTTTGTTTTTCCTGGAAAACATCTTTACCTTGCCTTCACTTTGAAGAAGTTTTTTTGTTAGGTAAAGACTTCCAGGTTGGTGGTTATTTTCATTCAACATTTTCTAGATTACAATCATCTGGCTTCATTTGCTTTCTGGAAACGTGAGCTGGTAGTCTTGTCCCATGGAAGGCGGTATCTTTTCCCTCTCATGATTGTTAACATCTTTTTGCCTCAAGCATTCTTTGTGGAGTCACTTTCATGGTTCTTTTATCAGTTTTGGAAAGTTTTGATTCTTCTTTTTGTAGGGATCTGGTAACCCGCATTCTGTGTTTTCTCTACTTTGAAGGTTCTCATTGGACACTTACCCATATTTTGTGTGTCTTTTGGGTTTCTCTATTGATTTTTTTCTCTGTGTATGGTCCAGATAAATTTTTACCTACTTATCTTCCAGTTCACTGTGGCTCTCTTCACCTGTGCCTAGTCTGATATTAAGCCCAAATAGTTGTTAACGTTACTAAAAAAAATTTTTTTTACTCTTATTTATGTTGGAGAGACAGAATGTGAACAAGGGAAGAACAGACAGAGCGAGAAACAGATACCGAAGCAGGGTCTAGGCTTTGAGCACTCAGCACAGAGCCCAACGCGGGGCTCAAACTCCCGAATCACGAGATCACGACCTGAACTGAAGTCAGATGCTTAACCAAATGAGCCATCCAGGCCACCAGAGTTCTTAATTTTAGCTCTGATAATTTTTAGGTTTAGAATCTGTTTTGATTCTCTGAAAATTTCCCATTTGTCAAGTATGCTTGTTGGACAATTGACCTCTGTATCCCGTATTCCGGTCGGTGTGTCTCCCCTTGGTCTCTCTCTGTTCTTTCTTCTTTTGGTCTATATGATGTAAAACATGTCTTTTTTAAAAGTTTATTTTCAGAAAGCGATTGAGAGTAGGCGTTGGGGTAGAAGACGGGGGGGCGGGGCGTAGAGACTCTTGAGAGGCTCCATTCTATCAGTAGAGAGACCAACACAGGGTTCACACTCACAAACCTGAGTCGAAACCAACTTTTGGTCACCTAAACGAGTAACCTGAGCTATCCTCGTGCCTTTCTCTGTTTTTTTTTTCTTTTTTATTAAAATAATTTTTTTAAATATTATTTATTTTGCGAGAGAGGTGGAGACAAATCTTGAGCAAGGGAGGGGGAGACACAGAATCCAAAGCAGGCTCCATGCTTTTCGATGTCAGCACAGAGCCCGACACGGGACTCGAACCTTAAAACCTGATTCATGACCTGAACCAAAGTGGGATGATTTACCGACTGAGCCACCCAGGCATCCCTTTTCTTTTTTCTTTTCTTTCTTTTGTTTCTTTTTTTAATTTCTTTTCATTCGTTCTTTTTCTTTTCTTAATTTCTTTTTTGAATTTTGTGTGGGACATTATGGAGAAGCATAGAGGCTCTTCGTGTGCTTGCTTTTTCTTCAGCCTTTCATCCCCCACACACTGTGATGGTTATTGAGCCCAGTCAGGCCTGAATGACTTGTCACTGGGCCCCAGTCTTTGTAAGGTTCAGTGTGAGCGGGACTCACAATGTTCACCACCCCCGTGTAGTCTTCCAGGATGTCCATCTCGAGGGCTGGAGTGTCTTCCAGGACCCCTCTTTGAGGCTTGGTCCAAAAGCCCCGGTATTTTCTCCGCAGCACAATGAGATTACGGGAGGCTCAGCTTCTCAGGCAATGTTTGCCAAGTGCTTGGCTCATTTTCTGTGCCTCCCTGTGCTGTACAGTGCTGGTCATCAGTGACTTTCTGCTCGGCTGTCTGTTTTGTTTCCTTTCCTGCTCATTGGTATATTGCCTCAAATCCCTGAAGAAATTCAGAATCCTCAAATCCCTTGAAGGAGAGAGAGGACCCTGAACATTAGAGTTGGCTCAGTGGGCTTCCCTTTTGTTGGGGTCTCAGTCTTTCCAGTTGTGACTGTCTCAGTGTCTCCGTGATGCCTTCAAACATGTCTAAAATTGAAATCATCTTTCCTAGTTCATGATAGGTTGACTAACAGACTACTCACACTTATAAGAGCAGGCGGAGAAGAAAAAGAAGTCATAGTAAAACTTTTGGTCAACAGCGTTTGTTACAGGAGAAAACGAAACCCATTAGTCCTTGCCTAGTACCCGTCGTTCTAAAATGGCCATCCAGTTTGCCCACGCTCAGCCAGCGTCCATTGAGTGGTGATGTTTTAAGTGTCTCAGCCCCCCCCACCCCCACCCCACCGCCGCTGCCCTCCTCCCCTTTCAGGTGCTTGCCCAGGGCAAGCATTGCAGTGACGGGCTGGATGTGGCAAAGCAGGCCAAGGAGGTGGATGGCGTGACCCTTATTCTGTGAGTGTTTGATCAGTTTTGGCTTTTTAAAAAAAATTTTTTTGTAATGTTGATTTACTTTTGAGAGAGAAACGTACGGACAGAAGGGCAGCGGAAGAGAGACCAAGAAACTGAAGCAGGCTCGGGGCGCTTTGCCCCTCAACTGTACAGTGCAACCCCAACAACAAGGGTTTCTGGGTTGGTGCACCTGCATCATGTGCACAGACACAACCAGACACCCTTGTTGAGCCCGTCTGTGACTCGGCACCATTGTGGTCGCTGGGATCTGGCATCTGTGTTCCTCGGAGACGGAGGTGGAAGCACATCTGAAAGAGTTTATCTGAAAGAATGATGCAGTTAGGAGGAATTGCTTACTTGCGCACTGCGGTTCAGGAAAGGACTTTTCCGGAGAGGTACATCAGGAGCTGAGTCTAACAGAACACTCTCCCAGCAGTCTCACTCTGGGGCCAAAGGCCAGAATCAAGGAGAAACGTGCCTTTGTCTTAAGCTATGGAGGTGGAAGTGGAGCCAAGTGAGGCACCAGGCAGTTGGTGTTGGGCAGAAACTTCCCCGTAAGGAATTTGGTATTCAGAGAAGGGCCTTGGGTCATTGTGTCCTCAGGGGAAAGGACTGACATGATGTTAACTTGTTAAAAAGCTGGTGCTGTTACTGTGTGGATAGTGGGTTGGGAGGTGACACAACTGGAAGCAGGGTAGACGCCATTGGGTAGAGTGACTCCTTTTGTGTGGATTGAGCTATAAGATTCGTGCTTCAGGCAATAGGTACAACCGCCTCACATCACCCATCACATAAAGTACAGGACAGTTTGTGTCTTTATACACTACACGAAACTACGTAATATTGAAAAGAAGTTTGTGTAATAGTTACCTGGGTGAGTACAAGGCGTACACAAAAGTATTCACCTGTTTATTGAGTGCATGACAGGCACTGTTCTAGGTGCTGAACTGAGTATGTGCTGCAGGTACTTCATCCAAAGACGTATGTGGTTTTATGCAGAGCAATAGAAGGGCATGGGAGTGTGTGGTTCGGTGGAAAGTGTGCACAGTGCGGCTGCAGGATGGCTTTTGCCACATGAGTCTGTCATTCAGAATCGGGGAGGCGATTCTTCTTGGGAGGTTCGGCTTCCCTGAAGTCTCCTTCATCCACCCCACTCTGTCTCTTGGACACCTTTCCGAGCACCTCACAGTGAAGCTCCATCTGGGTGGGTTGTCGGCTCTTTGAGTTCCACGTGGGCCCAAAATCTGCAAACATCTCTGCCTCCTCCTGTGAATGTAACATCTTGCTACCTGGTCTGGTGGTCAGAACCAGGGAGAAGGATTTGCCTTTTTTCCTGCTCTTCCTTCTCCCTGCTTGTCCCTGGGTACTGTGTCGTGGAGCTTGCATGTCTCAGAGGCCATGTGTGAGGTCCCTGGAGATCTGTACCCTGTCTTCACTTGGGTGGACTCGTGGAGGACCGAGTCCTGCAGTCTTCCCTGAACCTGCCCCACCCGCCTCTCAGCAACTTGGCTGTGCTGGGATCGCCTGCTGCCGTGGAGAGATGCCGGCATCCTGCCCCCATCCGTGTACAATAGGCCACGATCTCTGAGAAGACGGCCTTCTGAAACTGTGTCCTGCCTGTTGGCCCTTTGTGCTGGCTTTTGCTAAGCAACTTAGCAATTAACTCTTTGGGGGAATCACGTTTGCCTTGTGTACAAGGAACCTCCAAAGTGTTCCTATTCTGTTCCTGGGTGGCTCAGTAGGTTAAACGGCCAACTTCAGCTCGGGTCATGAACTTTGTGTTGGCAAGGTAACCCCCGAGTCTGGCTCTGTGCTAACAGCCCAGAGCCTGAGTTTGCTTTGAATTCTTGTCTCCTTCTCACTCCGCCCCTCCCTTGCTGCTCTTTGTCTCTGTCTCTAAGAAATAAAGAATAACATTTAAAAAATTAAAATAGCAAAATTCCTTCTATTTTACTCTTTTCTGTTGACAATGGTAGTGCTGTCTCCATTCTTCCTCACGGATGACTACAGCTGATCCTAAAAAAACTTGGTTCTCGGTTTTAAATCCTGCCCCAAATTGAAAATCCATGTATAACTTTTCCTCACCAGAAATCTCAAGTGTTCAAACTCTCCTGTTGTCCAGAAACCTTAGTAGAACACAAAAAAATCCATTAGCACTTGTATGTTTTATGTCATATATACCATATTCTCCGAGGAGAGGAAGCTATGGAAACAAAGTTACATAGAAAACAAGTTCACAGCTCTGTGCTGTATTCATACCTAAGTTTATTCTCCGTTTTGTTTCTAGGATAAATCATCTATCAGCTCACGCATCACTGTTGACTTAGGTTACACACTAAGCTGTTTTTAAGTGTATCTCCAGAACTAGTCGTCAGAAATGGAGATATTGGAAAGATTCCTGTATGTTTACGTTGTTACAGGTGTAACAATTCATGCATTAACATTGAAGAGTGTTGCTTCATGATTGCTTAATGTAATCAGTACACTTGCTTCTTCATGGCCTAGGAGATACAGGGGTGAATGAATTGTTATAAAGCTTTTCTAGCCTGCAGTTTTACAGCCATATTCCTAATACAGTCTGAACACACTGTTGCATTACCAAACACGCCTGTGATAGTAGGCTGAGAGGCATTTTCTCCGGGCAGGGACGGAGACAAGCATGCTACAAGGTAATGTCATTTTTTGAAAGACTAGTTATGGAAAACACATTATTCGTTTTATATCAGATCTTATGTACCTTATATCCGTGTGTGGGTAGGTTGTCCAAGTGCACAAAAGTCACACAGGATGTTCCTCCTGATGAACCCTTAGTGGTAGTGACACACATGCGTCTCGGGTGGCCTGGCTGCATGCTCCTTCGATTTTCACGCACAGACGTGTGTATGGCAGGTGAAGAGATTCACTGAGCTCCTTTGTGAGGATTTGCTGTCTGGAGAGTGAGGGTGGGTCTCACAAATGTCCTGATGTGCAGACCTGCATGGGGTGGGGGGGGGGGGGACCGGCTGAATGGGGCAATTTTGGGTCTCGGGGCCTGGCTGTATGTGGTGGATACGGGCAATGTCTTTGCCACTTTTCAGAAGGGCCTTTCTGGCCAATGTCTCCATAGACGGCTGGCTGGGTTTAGTCCCAGCGCCCTTGTCATGGAATGGTCAATATGGGACAGTAGACGAGACTCTGCCGGATCACTCCTGGTGGCAGAAGGCTTTCCAGCGATGCCACTTCCATTCAACTTTCCTCGCACTTTGGCTTTTTCACCAGATCTCCTCTCTGTGCTGTCTTCTGTGACCTCCTCTGGGTTTTTCTCTGCACTCTTGACCTTTAGGATACACATTTTGAATCTCTGCATCCCCCAAATCTTTTTCTTCTTCTTCTTATTTTTTTTTTTTTTTACCATATTCAGAGTCACATTCATGAGTTTCCCGAATGTGACGTACGTCCTGTGACCACGTCATTTGGACAGTCTTCTCTAGCAGGGATTTCTTTATTTTGGTGGCTTTGAAGGAGTTTATAAAAACCTCCCTTGGAATCTTCCTGACTTTCATATGTTTCCTCTGAGGTTTTTCTCTTTGGTAGCATTGACCGTCCTTCTTGTAAATGGCATTTGTCATGAGCTTCATAGGTCCTCGTGGCCCCTGCTCCACATGCTGACTTAGACTTGCTGCCATCCAGAGCGGGTGAGCCGCCAAGACACGTTTGACTGTGACCCGTGGGGTTCTGGGTGGCCAGGACATTGTCCAGTGTCATAGGAACATTAGAGGACAGTCCCTTGCTTTCAGCGTACTTCGTGAGTTGAGGGACAGAACCGGGATGGAACTTGTCCAGGGAAAGGGCTCTGGTCGTGCAGCCAGACCACTGGCCACTGGGACTTGTTGCTTTCAGGACAATGGGGTGAGCTTCCTACACAGGGCCAGCCGCCCTGATCACACACCCGACTGTATCCGCTTAGACGGTAGCTGCTTCACCCCTTCCTACCCAACATTTTGCTGCTCACTTGTCTTTCTCGTGGATCAGTGTCCTTGGTGGCATTTTCCTCCTGACAGGGCACCTCCTTCTGCAAGAAAAACCTGTGCAGGTAGCCTTGGTCTCCTCAACTGATTTTCTTGGGTTTTTCACTTTTTGTGTTGGAGTGGTTGACATGCGGTGGATGGTCGTTCCTTCTCTGCAATATTCTCTGGGGCGTCTGGGAAACCGTGTGCTTCCTCTTCGTGGTAGAACCTGCTTCTCCTATCGTCTTGACCATTCTAAAAGCCAAACCCCTTTCTAAAATCACCAATCTATACTGTGCCTGCATTGAAATGTTCCAGTTTTTGATCCTTCCCTCGATTCTGCCTTAAGTTGTGATGTCAAGACTTGTCTTTCCGTTCGAGTCGAGACTGCACGTGTGTCCGTCTCATAACATTAGTACATCCATAGAGATGCCACATCTTCAACACGACACAAAAAGATGGCTCAGAAAAATCACCAGGTTTTTCATGTGCTGGGATAGCCGCAGCGAGAGCTTCGAGAGTTTCCCTTTTATGTGCCCCCATGGTCTTCACACTGGCCGGCTGGCAGCTGCAGCTGTTGGCCTCAGTACATGTCAGGCCATTCAGCCTTTTCTTATAACATGACTCTTCTTTGCATCGCGGGAGCACGTCCAGCACCCTACAGACACAGACGGGTCCAAGGGTTTAATCCATGGTTGATGGTATTATGCTTAACACGGTGACAATGACGCAGGAACCGTGAGAAATCACGTTTCCTTTGGTGCTTGATTTACTGGAGAAATGAAGGGCTTACCAAGAGCTGATTAGCAGATTCGTGCCACACTTGAGGTGACCTCAATAGCAACAGGAGGTGGTGCACACTTCCCCCAGAGGAAAGCGTCTGCTACAGCTCGTGTTATGCGTTTAGTACTTAATCCTGCGTATCCACATTTGTTTGCCTTTCTCTTGACTGCAAATGGCATCGTGTGGGTACTGTTTCAGTGCAGAAGTTTTGGTAAGTCTTGAAGCTGCTCAGCTCAACTGCCAGTCTTTCCAAACGTCACACATCTCCAGAAAAATTTCCAATGTATTTATTGGAACAAAGTCTCCACATAGAAATGGGTTTTGCACAGTTCTACATCAAGGATCAGATAGGCTTCTGTAAGTTCACCTTGTCAAGTCAGATTGCAAGGAACGTGGTCAGTTCTGTGGTAAAATTCTTATTGATTTGTAAAGGGTTAATTTATGTAGGACCTTGAAGTATGTCACCTGTTTATACAGATTTTCTAGAATTGCCGAAGTCAACCACTCTTTATTTGAATGTCAGTTGTTAAGTGAACCTTTATTCCATTTGTCCTATAGCGACAAAACCTCTGGGGCGCCTGGGTGGCTCAGGAAGTTAAGCGTCTGACTCTTGGTTTCAGCTCGGGTCATGGTGTCAAGGTTCACGGATTGAGCCTTGCATCTGTCTCTGTGCTCGATTGACTGGAGAGTGTGCGCATACCTCCTTGGAGCCCACATGTATGGCATGTCCTGGGTGGGCGCTCAGTATTGACGGAAGAAAAACCCCACGCGGGGTTGTAGGCCCCGGCATCTCTCTACTCAGAAACGCTTCATCCAGAAATTTTCCTGTTTGACTAAGGAAATAAGTCTTAAACTCTTCCTTTCGTCGAGTCGTACCATCAATTTTGAACAGTCCATTCTGTATGGTTGACTTTGACCCAGTTATTCAGGCTGTCAGCGGCTTTTGAGTCCCGTTGCCTTTCCCCACTGCCGCTCCACAAGCCTGCTTGCCAGATGGGGCCAGAGGCTGGGAGTCGGCAACAGCCTTCTCTACCTGTTCCTGAGTCAGCAGATTTCCTCTGTCATAGACCTGCAAGGCACCTGACAATACCTCTGTCCCATTGAGTCTCAGTTCCTACGAATATCCCTGGGACTGCTGTGAGTGGTGAGGAAGGGCTTTATGTGTGTGCTACTTGAAGGTGGTGGGTGATTGGAGTAGAGTGAGTGGACTCTGGAGAACCACGGAAGCCTGGTGAGCTCTTGTGAACGACCCCCTCTGTTTCTCCACTTTTATCCCGTCTGCAACCCCAGGAGTTTGCAGGACTCACTGATGAGCTCAACATTTGCAAGGAGCAGCTCTCACACAGAGAGGAAACCACAGAAACGAAGGAAGAGCGAAATAGGACCAGGGCCAGTAGGCCCCCTGCCAGTGTATTTACACACAGGACACCATTCCCTCCCCTTGTCCACACGTCCCAGTGGAGTTGGATGGGGCCCATTTTTCTCAGACTTTGATCTGTGAGGAAAAGTAAGGCTATTTTAACACATTTGCTTGGGCGGCTCCCTGCCTCGGAACTGAATTGAAGGGATTCAGACTTGGTTTTGCATTTGGTGAATTTGAGGCCCGGAATTGAAGGTGTTCTTGAAACACGGATTCTTTTTGCCTCTCCCGCCAGCTGTTGCTGGAACATGTGGAGTAGCTTTTCTCCAGGCACGAGGGATCTCTCCGGATGACGGTTGTGAGGCAACAGGTGAAGTCTCAAGCTGGCGTGTCCAGTGAGCCGGAGATGCTCAAGGCCCTGACTTCTATGTTCAAGAGTCACAAAACGGATGAAGAAACGGTGTGCGTAGCCACGGCGGTTCTTGACTTGTGCACATGTTGTGTGTGATCAGGCACACATTGCGTGTTTGTGTAACTGGAGTTTCCTTTTAAGCTTCTTGAATTCTTGTAAGAAGTCAGACCTCTATGGTTAAATAGCAGTGGTTGGTTGGTGGAAATGTGTGTATCGATTGGCTGGTACAAATTTCCTAATGTACTTTTTTTCGGGGAAGTTTTCTCTCCAATGTAAAATTGAAAGCTCTTAACAAGCAACTGTGTGAACATAAGCAACCGAGAAAAACCTTACCAGTGTTCTCTCATGTTACATGAGGCGAAGGGCACCTTAGGGTAACTCTACAGTAAAGGCTAACGAAAGACTTCTGAGTAGAAACTCAATCCCTTTGTTTCCAAGTGAGAGAATGGTTAGGTGTGGAGAGGTAAAGTTTCGTAGAAGATTTAAGGGCCACATTCAAATTTCAGCTCCAGACGTCATCACAGGATTTGATTGGGTTTCTTTTTTCCCTTGTTTTTTAAACAACACAAGACTTGCCGTGGGGCCCGTCCCTTGCTTCCCTTTCTGGCTTTCAAAGGTGCAGAGCTAGATGAAAGAGCGCCTGGCTCTCCTCTCCAGTCTCGTGGTCAAGCTGGAAGAGGACCTAGACACCTCAGGGAAGGACCTCTTCATTTCTGAAGAAAAGAACACCAAGTTGCAGCGAGATATCCGTGAAGTCAGTGGCATTTGAAATGGCCACGCCGTCGTCGAGACAAATGTGGGGTGTTTGGTTCGGTCTTTGCCCAGTGTGTCCTTCATTTCCCACGGGTTTGAACTTTTGGAGTTTTATAGAAGTAGCAGCAGAACAGAACGTTACTCAGGGGCCTGGACGGGCCGTCTCTCCATCCGCGTAGTTGAATCTGTCTTCCCCGGGCTCTCCCTTGTTGAGGCCTGGCGGGCAAGTGGCGGAGTGCCCTCGGGTGTGGAGTGTGGGCCACCTGAGCTTGGCCCATGCCGTGCTCTCGAGTCCGTTTTGGGAACACACTCGGCACGTAGGAACCAGCGTGGTGCTGCCAAGTCGCTTACGGGGGCACGACCGTGCGAGGGCGGCTCTGCCGAGGGGCCGTCACGGCCGCCTCTGCCGCCCTGCCCTCCTCCCAGGCGTTCCGTGCCCCTGGTCGTGGCGGTCAGAGTGAGGGAGGGGCAGCCCGCTGGTCCTGGTGTAAGGTCATGGAGGAGTGCGGCCGCTTCTGCACGTGTGGTCGTCGATGGGAATCTGATCATTGTCACAGAAACTAGTAAGGGTAGCATGGTTTCTCTCTGCCTCCTCCTGTCACTGTGAGCTGCCCTTTGTGGACAGTCCCCCCACACCCCAACCCCAGCCCAGCAACGCCAACTCAAGAAGACCGTTTCAGACCCTTCCTTGTGTACGTACACGTGCGGTCTGTTTAGTACCTTCGTGTGGGTGAGGTCGTGTAAGAATTTAAAACAAAAGTATTTGCAGAAATTATATAACCCATTCAGCGGAGTTGTTTGCCCAAGATGGGGGAGACCCCGCAGCAGAGTTCAATATGTGGAGAATTCAATCACTTCTTGAGTCCTCACTTTCACTCTTGAGACTGCTGACATAAATTGCTTAGTAAACGGAAGGCTGAAAGAGGAATCTTTCGGGTGGTGGACAAGAAACTCAGGGCAGAACTTTCTTGTTCCATTTGCAGTGTCAGATACCACGGGATACAATTTTGTTACAGGATTAAGCTACAGAAGGTGACTTCCAATTATATTGAAGGTTGAGTTTGGTGTCCATTTGTTAACACCACTGCTTCAACTTTGTGGTAATTGGGTGAGATTTCATCCACCCTTCTCCCGGAAAAATGATGGTTGTCTTATGGTGTGTGTCTCCAGACGGAAGGCCCTGAACTGCGGAAAGCTCACTTGTGTCCGGAGGCTGCCGAGATTTTATTTCCGGGAGATTTTTTCCGGGAGATTTTATTATCTTTTTGTCTTTCAACACATCGGAAAGAATAAGGCTGGGTAACTGAGTGCTCAAAATCCCAAGCAGCTTCCGCAGTGTCGGCGCTGAGCCTGACACGGGGCCACAATTCACAAATCGTCACCAGCTGAGCCACCCAGGTGCCTCGAGGATGCTACTTTTTCTCTTTGGAAATTAGGATTTCACCGTTTTTCTGTCTGGAGTATATTAGTATGTCGTACACTAATTCTTTCCGTTTTCCCTCTGATATACCTGCTGTAGGCCATGGTCCAGAAGGAAGACATACAAGAGAGGATCACTAACCTTGAGAAGCGTTGTCTCAGGGCACAGCATGAAACCACCTGTCCGCACGACCTCAAGGATAAACTTGAAAACAAGATAGCAAAGAAAGACTCTCTGCATCGTCGTTGGTTGCATTGACCTTCATTCCTCTTTTGTTAATTACAAGTGAAGTTAAGGACCTAGTCTCAGTGGAAAGCTTTCAGGATGTTAAAATGTTGTGTTGGAAAACGGGGTTACTTCAACGTCATGGGATTAACTCTTTTAGATGTTGTGTAAGCATGTTATGTTGCTACCCTCCTGGATTCCTTCTTATGTGTTAACTGCACGTTATTCTTTTGCCTATTAGCACTCTTTCCAAACTAGCGGTGAGTGGCCAGGAATTTGTAGGCAGCTGACCGTTTTAGCTAGAACTTGAGATAGGGGGAATGTCAGGTGCAGAAGCATAGCCTGGCCTGAGGATGTAAGACCCTGTGTTTTGGGAAGCCGCACGTCTCTTCCTTGGTTGTCTCAGGTCATCCGGCAGTAAAAAGGAAAACCTCATCCCGCTTCTGGGGAAAAGAGTTTGCCTGGTGTGTTTGTAAAATGTGTCAGTAGACACAAAATGACAATAAAAGTGAAATACTAGGGGCTAGAGAAAATGGAGACACAGAATCTGAAGCAGTCTCCAGGCTCTGAGTCATCAGCACAGAGCCTGACACGGGGTTCCAACTCACAAACCGTGAGATCGTGACCAGAGCCAAAGTCGGACATTCAACTGAACAAGTTAACCAGGCGCCCCTGCTGTTTCCTTTGACACTCGAACCACAGTGAACTCCCCTTCATCTTTTTGCGGTAAAATTTTAAAGTTTTAGATGGATTTTGGCGTAGTTGTCATTGTTTTGTGCCTTTGTTAAGATTTGTTCTCATAGCCTTTCTGTTGGGACGTTGTTCTGCAAGCCTTGATTTTTCCTATATCTGTCAGAGACTAGGTTTTTTTTCTTTAACGACGTGTTTTAATATTGATTTTAGTTTGTGTGTGTAGTTGATTCCTAATCTTAGTTTTTTATGTTTGTTTTTTTCTCATTTTGCTTTTGTTTTTCCTGGAAAACATCTTTACCTTGCCTTCACTTTGAAGAAGTTTTTTTGTTAGGTAAAGACTTCCAGGTTGGTGGTTATTTTCATTCAACATTTTCTAGATTACAATCATCTGGCTTCATTTGCTTTCTGGAAACGTGAGCTGGTAGTCTTGTCCCATGGAAGGCGGTATCTTTTCCCTCTCATGATTGTTAACATCTTTTTGCCTCAAGCATTCTTTGTGGAGTCACTTTCATGGTTCTTTTATCAGTTTTGGAAAGTTTTGATTCTTCTTTTTGTAGGGATCTGGTAACCCGCATTCTGTGTTTTCTCTACTTTGAAGGTTCTCATTGGACACTTACCCATATTTTGTGTGTCTTTTGGGTTTCTCTATTGATTTTTTTCTCTGTGTATGGTCCAGATAAATTTTTACCTACTTATCTTCCAGTTCACTGTGGCTCTCTTCACCTGTGCCTAGTCTGATATTAAGCCCAAATAGTTGTTAACGTTACTAAAAAAAATTTTTTTTACTCTTATTTATGTTGGAGAGACAGAATGTGAACAAGGGAAGAACAGACAGAGCGAGAAACAGATACCGAAGCAGGGTCTAGGCTTTGAGCACTCAGCACAGAGCCCAACGCGGGGCTCAAACTCCCGAATCACGAGATCACGACCTGAACTGAAGTCAGATGCTTAACCAAATGAGCCATCCAGGCCACCAGAGTTCTTAATTTTAGCTCTGATAATTTTTAGGTTTAGAATCTGTTTTGATTCTCTGAAAATTTCCCATTTGTCAAGTATGCTTGTTGGACAATTGACCTCTGTATCCCGTATTCCGGTCGGTGTGTCTCCCCTTGGTCTCTCTCTGTTCTTTCTTCTTTTGGTCTATATGATGTAAAACATGTCTTTTTTAAAAGTTTATTTTCAGAAAGCGATTGAGAGTAGGCGTTGGGGTAGAAGACGGGGGGGCGGGGCGTAGAGACTCTTGAGAGGCTCCATTCTATCAGTAGAGAGACCAACACAGGGTTCACACTCACAAACCTGAGTCGAAACCAACTTTTGGTCACCTAAACGAGTAACCTGAGCTATCCTCGTGCCTTTCTCTGTTTTTTTTTTTCTTTTTTATTAAAATAATTTTTTTTAAATATTATTTATTTTGCGAGAGAGGTGGAGACAAATCTTGAGCAAGGGAGGGGGAGACACAGAATCCAAAGCAGGCTCCATGCTTTTCGATGTCAGCACAGAGCCCGACACGGGACTCGAACCTTAAAACCTGATTCATGACCTGAACCAAAGTGGGATGATTTACCGACTGAGCCACCCAGGCATCCCTTTTCTTTTTTCTTTTCTTTCTTTTGTTTCTTTTTTTAATTTCTTTTCATTCGTTCTTTTTCTTTTCTTAATTTCTTTTTTGAATTTTGTGTGGGACATTATGGAGAAGCATAGAGGCTCTTCGTGTGCTTGCTTTTTCTTCAGCCTTTCATCCCCCACACACTGTGATGGTTATTGAGCCCAGTCAGGCCTGAATGACTTGTCACTGGGCCCCAGTCTTTGTAAGGTTCAGTGTGAGCGGGACTCACAATGTTCACCACCCCCGTGTAGTCTTCCAGGATGTCCATCTCGAGGGCTGGAGTGTCTTCCAGGACCCCTCTTTGAGGCTTGGTCCAAAAGCCCCGGTATTTTCTCCGCAGCACAATGAGATTACGGGAGGCTCAGCTTCTCAGGCAATGTTTGCCAAGTGCTTGGCTCATTTTCTGTGCCTCCCTGTGCTGTACAGTGCTGGTTATCAGTGACTTTCTGCTCGGCTGTCTGTTTTGTTTCCTTTCCTGCTCATTGGTATATTGCCTCAAATCCCTGAAGAAATTCAGAATCCTCAAATCCCTTGAAGGAGAGAGAGGACCCTGAACATTAGAGTTGGCTCAGTGGGCTTCCCTTTTGTTGGGGTCTCAGTCTTTCCAGTTGTGACTGTCTCAGTGTCTCCGTGATGCCTTCAAACATGTCTAAAATTGAAATCATCTTTCCTAGTTCATGATAGGTTGACTAACAGACTACTCACACTTATAAGAGCAGGCGGAGAAGAAAAAGAAGTCATAGTAAAACTTTTGGTCAACAGCGTTTGTTACAGGAGAAAACGAAACCCATTAGTCCTTGCCTAGTACCCGTCGTTCTAAAATGGCCATCCAGTTTGCCCACGCTCAGCCAGCGTCCATTGAGTGGTGATGTTTTAAGTGTCTCAGCCCCCCCACCCCCACCCCACCGCCGCTGCCCTCCTCCCCTTTCAGGTGCTTGCCCAGGGCAAGCATTGCAGTGACGGGCTGGATGTGGCAAAGCAGGCCAAGGAGGTGGATGGCGTGACCCTTATTCTGTGAGTGTTTGATCAGTTTTGGCTTTTTTAAAAAAATTTTTTTGTAATGTTGATTTACTTTTGAGAGAGAAACGTACGGACAGAAGGGCAGCGGAAGAGAGACCAAGAAACTGAAGCAGGCTCGGGGCGCTTTGCCCCTCAACTGTACAGTGCAACCCCAACAACAAGGGTTTCTGGGTTGGTGCACCTGCATCATGTGCACAGACACAACCAGACACCCTTGTTGAGCCCGTCTGTGACTCGGCACCATTGTGGTCGCTGGGATCTGGCATCTGTGTTCCTCGGAGACGGAGGTGGAAGCACATCTGAAAGAGTTTATCTGAAAGAATGATGCAGTTAGGAGGAATTGCTTACTTGCGCACTGCGGTTCAGGAAAGGACTTTTCCGGAGAGGTACATCAGGAGCTGAGTCTAACAGAACACTCTCCCAGCAGTCTCACTCTGGGGCCAAAGGCCAGAATCAAGGAGAAACGTGCCTTTGTCTTAAGCTATGGAGGTGGAAGTGGAGCCAAGTGAGGCACCAGGCAGTTGGTGTTGGGCAGAAACTTCCCCGTAAGGAATTTGGTATTCAGAGAAGGGCCTTGGGTCATTGTGTCCTCAGGGGAAAGGACTGACATGATGTTAACTTGTTAAAAAGCTGGTGCTGTTACTGTGTGGATAGTGGGTTGGGAGGTGACACAACTGGAAGCAGGGTAGACGCCATTGGGTAGAGTGACTCCTTTTGTGTGGATTGAGCTATAAGATTCGTGCTTCAGGCAATAGGTACAACCGCCTCACATCACCCATCACATAAAGTACAGGACAGTTTGTGTCTTTATACACTACACGAAACTACGTAATATTGAAAAGAAGTTTGTGTAATAGTTACCTGGGTGAGTACAAGGCGTACACAAAAGTATTCACCTGTTTATTGAGTGCATGACAGGCACTGTTCTAGGTGCTGAACTGAGTATGTGCTGCAGGTACTTCATCCAAAGACGTATGTGGTTTTATGCAGAGCAATAGAAGGGCATGGGAGTGTGTGGTTCGGTGGAAAGTGTGCACAGTGCGGCTGCAGGATGGCTTTTGCCACATGAGTCTGTCATTCAGAATCGGGGAGGCGATTCTTCTTGGGAGGTTCGGCTTCCCTGAAGTCTCCTTCATCCACCCCACTCTGTCTCTTGGACACCTTTCCGAGCACCTCACAGTGAAGCTCCATCTGGGTGGGTTGTCGGCTCTTTGAGTTCCACGTGGGCCCAAAATCTGCAAACATCTCTGCCTCCTCCTGTGAATGTAACATCTTGCTACCTGGTCTGGTGGTCAGAACCAGGGAGAAGGATTTGCCTTTTTTCCTGCTCTTCCTTCTCCCTGCTTGTCCCTGGGTACTGTGTCGTGGAGCTTGCATGTCTCAGAGGCCATGTGTGAGGTCCCTGGAGATCTGTACCCTGTCTTCACTTGGGTGGACTCGTGGAGGACCGAGTCCTGCAGTCTTCCCTGAACCTGCCCCACCCGCCTCTCAGCAACTTGGCTGTGCTGGGATCGCCTGCTGCCGTGGAGAGATGCCGGCATCCTGCCCCCATCCGTGTACAATAGGCCACGATCTCTGAGAAGACGGCCTTCTGAAACTGTGTCCTGCCTGTTGGCCCTTTGTGCTGGCTTTTGCTAAGCAACTTAGCAATTAACTCTTTGGGGGAATCACGTTTGCCTTGTGTACAAGGAACCTCCAAAGTGTTCCTATTCTGTTCCTGGGTGGCTCAGTAGGTTAAACGGCCAACTTCAGCTCGGGTCATGAACTTTGTGTTGGCAAGGTAACCCCCGAGTCTGGCTCTGTGCTAACAGCCCAGAGCCTGAGTTTGCTTTGAATTCTTGTCTCCTTCTCACTCCGCCCCTCCCTTGCTGCTCTTTGTCTCTGTCTCTAAGAAATAAAGAATAACATTTAAAAAATTAAAATAGCAAAATTCCTTCTATTTTACTCTTTTCTGTTGACAATGGTAGTGCTGTCTCCATTCTTCCTCACGGATGACTACAGCTGATCCTAAAAAAACTTGGTTCTCGGTTTTAAATCCTGCCCCAAATTGAAAATCCATGTATAACTTTTCCTCACCAGAAATCTCAAGTGTTCAAACTCTCCTGTTGTCCAGAAACCTTAGTAGAACACAAAAAAATCCATTAGCACTTGTATGTTTTATGTCATATATACCATATTCTCCGAGGAGAGGAAGCTATGGAAACAAAGTTACATAGAAAACAAGTTCACAGCTCTGTGCTGTATTCATACCTAAGTTTATTCTCCGTTTTGTTTCTAGGATAAATCATCTATCAGCTCACGCATCACTGTTGACTTAGGTTACACACTAAGCTGTTTTTAAGTGTATCTCCAGAACTAGTCGTCAGAAATGGAGATATTGGAAAGATTCCTGTATGTTTACGTTGTTACAGGTGTAACAATTCATGCATTAACATTGAAGAGTGTTGCTTCATGATTGCTTAATGTAATCAGTACACTTGCTTCTTCATGGCCTAGGAGATACAGGGGTGAATGAATTGTTATAAAGCTTTTCTAGCCTGCAGTTTTACAGCCATATTCCTAATACAGTCTGAACACACTGTTGCATTACCAAACACGCCTGTGATAGTAGGCTGAGAGGCATTTTCTCCGGGCAGGGACGGAGACAAGCATGCTACAAGGTAATGTCATTTTTTGAAAGACTAGTTATGGAAAACACATTATTCGTTTTATATCAGATCTTATGTACCTTATATCCGTGTGTGGGTAGGTTGTCCAAGTGCACAAAAGTCACACAGGATGTTCCTCCTGATGAACCCTTAGTGGTAGTGACACACATGCGTCTCGGGTGGCCTGGCTGCATGCTCCTTCGATTTTCACGCACAGACGTGTGTATGGCAGGTGAAGAGATTCACTGAGCTCCTTTGTGAGGATTTGCTGTCTGGAGAGTGAGGGTGGGTCTCACAAATGTCCTGATGTGCAGACCTGCATGGGGTGGGGGGGGGGGGACCGGCTGAATGGGGCAATTTTGGGTCTCGGGGCCTGGCTGTATGTGGTGGATACGGGCAATGTCTTTGCCACTTTTCAGAAGGGCCTTTCTGGCCAATGTCTCCATAGACGGCTGGCTGGGTTTAGTCCCAGCGCCCTTGTCATGGAATGGTCAATATGGGACAGTAGACGAGACTCTGCCGGATCACTCCTGGTGGCAGAAGGCTTTCCAGCGATGCCACTTCCATTCAACTTTCCTCGCACTTTGGCTTTTTCACCAGATCTCCTCTCTGTGCTGTCTTCTGTGACCTCCTCTGGGTTTTTCTCTGCACTCTTGACCTTTAGGATACACATTTTGAATCTCTGCATCCCCCAAATCTTTTTCTTCTTCTTCTTATTTTTTTTTTTTTTTACCATATTCAGAGTCACATTCATGAGTTTCCCGAATGTGACGTACGTCCTGTGACCACGTCATTTGGACAGTCTTCTCTAGCAGGGATTTCTTTATTTTGGTGGCTTTGAAGGAGTTTATAAAAACCTCCCTTGGAATCTTCCTGACTTTCATATGTTTCCTCTGAGGTTTTTCTCTTTGGTAGCATTGACCGTCCTTCTTGTAAATGGCATTTGTCATGAGCTTCATAGGTCCTCGTGGCCCCTGCTCCACATGCTGACTTAGACTTGCTGCCATCCAGAGCGGGTGAGCCGCCAAGACACGTTTGACTGTGACCCGTGGGGTTCTGGGTGGCCAGGACATTGTCCAGTGTCATAGGAACATTAGAGGACAGTCCCTTGCTTTCAGCGTACTTCGTGAGTTGAGGGACAGAACCGGGATGGAACTTGTCCAGGGAAAGGGCTCTGGTCGTGCAGCCAGACCACTGGCCACTGGGACTTGTTGCTTTCAGGACAATGGGGTGAGCTTCCTACACAGGGCCAGCCGCCCTGATCACACACCCGACTGTATCCGCTTAGACGGTAGCTGCTTCACCCCTTCCTACCCAACATTTTGCTGCTCACTTGTCTTTCTCGTGGATCAGTGTCCTTGGTGGCATTTTCCTCCTGACAGGGCACCTCCTTCTGCAAGAAAAACCTGTGCAGGTAGCCTTGGTCTCCTCAACTGATTTTCTTGGGTTTTTCACTTTTTGTGTTGGAGTGGTTGACATGCGGTGGATGGTCGTTCCTTCTCTGCAATATTCTCTGGGGCGTCTGGGAAACCGTGTGCTTCCTCTTCGTGGTAGAACCTGCTTCTCCTATCGTCTTGACCATTCTAAAAGCCAAACCCCTTTCTAAAATCACCAATCTATACTGTGCCTGCATTGAAATGTTCCAGTTTTTGATCCTTCCCTCGATTCTGCCTTAAGTTGTGATGTCAAGACTTGTCTTTCCGTTCGAGTCGAGACTGCACGTGTGTCCGTCTCATAACATTAGTACATCCATAGAGATGCCACATCTTCAACACGACACAAAAAGATGGCTCAGAAAAATCACCAGGTTTTTCATGTGCTGGGATAGCCGCAGCGAGAGCTTCGAGAGTTTCCCTTTTATGTGCCCCCATGGTCTTCACACTGGCCGGCTGGCAGCTGCAGCTGTTGGCCTCAGTACATGTCAGGCCATTCAGCCTTTTCTTATAACATGACTCTTCTTTGCATCGCGGGAGCACGTCCAGCACCCTACAGACACAGACGGGTCCAAGGGTTTAATCCATGGTTGATGGTATTATGCTTAACACGGTGACAATGACGCAGGAACCGTGAGAAATCACGTTTCCTTTGGTGCTTGATTTACTGGAGAAATGAAGGGCTTACCAAGAGCTGATTAGCAGATTCGTGCCACACTTGAGGTGACCTCAATAGCAACAGGAGGTGGTGCACACTTCCCCCAGAGGAAAGCGTCTGCTACAGCTCGTGTTATGCGTTTAGTACTTAATCCTGCGTATCCACATTTGTTTGCCTTTCTCTTGACTGCAAATGGCATCGTGTGGGTACTGTTTCAGTGCAGAAGTTTTGGTAAGTCTTGAAGCTGCTCAGCTCAACTGCCAGTCTTTCCAAACGTCACACATCTCCAGAAAAATTTCCAATGTATTTATTGGAACAAAGTCTCCACATAGAAATGGGTTTTGCACAGTTCTACATCAAGGATCAGATAGGCTTCTGTAAGTTCACCTTGTCAAGTCAGATTGCAAGGAACGTGGTCAGTTCTGTGGTAAAATTCTTATTGATTTGTAAAGGGTTAATTTATGTAGGACCTTGAAGTATGTCACCTGTTTATACAGATTTTCTAGAATTGCCGAAGTCAACCACTCTTTATTTGAATGTCAGTTGTTAAGTGAACCTTTATTCCATTTGTCCTATAGCGACAAAACCTCTGGGGCGCCTGGGTGGCTCAGGAAGTTAAGCGTCTGACTCTTGGTTTCAGCTCGGGTCATGGTGTCAAGGTTCACGGATTGAGCCTTGCATCTGTCTCTGTGCTCGATTGACTGGAGAGTGTGCGCATACCTCCTTGGAGCCCACATGTATGGCATGTCCTGGGTGGGCGCTCAGTATTGACGGAAGAAAAACCCCACGCGGGGTTGTAGGCCCCGGCATCTCTCTACTCAGAAACGCTTCATCCAGAAATTTTCCTGTTTGACTAAGGAAATAAGTCTTAAACTCTTCCTTTCGTCGAGTCGTACCATCAATTTTGAACAGTCCATTCTGTATGGTTGACTTTGACCCAGTTATTCAGGCTGTCAGCGGCTTTTGAGTCCCGTTGCCTTTCCCCACTGCCGCTCCACAAGCCTGCTTGCCAGATGGGGCCAGAGGCTGGGAGTCGGCAACAGCCTTCTCTACCTGTTCCTGAGTCAGCAGATTTCCTCTGTCATAGACCTGCAAGGCACCTGACAGTACCTCTGTCCCATTGAGTCTCAGTTCCTACGAATATCCCTGGGACTGCTGTGAGTGGTGAGGAAGGGCTTTATGTGTGTGCTACTTGAAGGTGGTGGGTGATTGGAGTAGAGTGAGTGGACTCTGGAGAACCACGGAAGCCTGGTGAGCTCTTGTGAACGACCCCCTCTGTTTCTCCACTTTTATCCCGTCTGCAACCCCAGGAGTTTGCAGGACTCACTGATGAGCTCAACATTTGCAAGGAGCAGCTCTCACACAGAGAGGAAACCACAGAAACGAAGGAAGAGCGAAATAGGACCAGGGCCAGTAGGCCCCCTGCCAGTGTATTTACACACAGGACACCATTCTCTCCCCTTGTCCACACGTCCCAGTGGAGTTGGATGGGGCCCATTTTTCTCAGACTTTGATCTGTGAGGAAAAGTAAGGCTATTTTAACACATTTGCTTGGGCGGCTCCCTGCCTCGGAACTGAATTGAAGGGATTCAGACTTGGTTTTGCATTTGGTGAATTTGAGGCCCGGAATTGAAGGTGTTCTTGAAACACGGATTCTTTTTGCCTCTCCCGCCAGCTGTTGCTGGAACATGTGGAGTAGCTTTTCTCCAGGCACGAGGGATCTCTCCGGATGACGGTTGTGAGGCAACAGGTGAAGTCTCAAGCTGGCGTGTCCAGTGAGCCGGAGATGCTCAAGGCCCTGACTTCTATGTTCAAGAGTCACAAAACGGATGAAGAAACGGTGTGCGTAGCCACGGCGGTTCTTGACTTGTGCACATGTTGTGTGTGATCAGGCACACATTGCGTGTTTGTGTAACTGGAGTTTCCTTTTAAGCTTCTTGAATTCTTGTAAGAAGTCAGACCTCTATGGTTAAATAGCAGTGGTTGGTTGGTGGAAATGTGTGTATCGATTGGCTGGTACAAATTTCCTAATGTACTTTTTTTCGGGGAAGTTTTCTCTCCAATGTAAAATTGAAAGCTCTTAACAAGCAACTGTGTGAACATAAGCAACCGAGAAAAACCTTACCAGTGTTCTCTCATGTTACATGAGGCGAAGGGCACCTTAGGGTAACTCTACAGTAAAGGCTAACGAAAGACTTCTGAGTAGAAACTCAATCCCTTTGTTTCCAAGTGAGAGAATGGTTAGGTGTGGAGAGGTAAAGTTTCGTAGAAGATTTAAGGGCCACATTCAAATTTCAGCTCCAGACGTCATCACAGGATTTGATTGGGTTTCTTTTTTCCCTTGTTTTTTAAACAACACAAGACTTGCCGTGGGGCCCGTCCCTTGCTTCCCTTTCTGGCTTTCAAAGGTGCAGAGCTAGATGAAAGAGCGCCTGGCTCTCCTCTCCAGTCTCGTGGTCAAGCTGGAAGAGGACCTAGACACCTCAGGGAAGGACCTCTTCATTTCTGAAGAAAAGAACACCAAGTTGCAGCGAGATATCCGTGAAGTCAGTGGCATTTGAAATGGCCACGCCGTCGTCGAGACAAATGTGGGGTGTTTGGTTCGGTCTTTGCCCAGTGTGTCCTTCATTTCCCACGGGTTTGAACTTTTGGAGTTTTATAGAAGTAGCAGCAGAACAGAACGTTACTCAGGGGCCTGGACGGGCCGTCTCTCCATCCGCGTAGTTGAATCTGTCTTCCCCGGGCTCTCCCTTGTTGAGGCCTGGCGGGCAAGTGGCGGAGTGCCCTCGGGTGTGGAGTGTGGGCCACCTGAGCTTGGCCCATGCCGTGCTCTCGAGTCCGTTTTGGGAACACACTCGGCACGTAGGAACCAGCGTGGTGCTGCCAAGTCGCTTACGGGGGCACGACCGTGCGAGGGCGGCTCTGCCGAGGGGCCGTCACGGCCGCCTCTGCCGCCCTGCCCTCCTCCCAGGCGTTCCGTGCCCCTGGTCGTGGCGGTCAGAGTGAGGGAGGGGCAGCCCGCTGGTCCTGGTGTAAGGTCATGGAGGAGTGCGGCCGCTTCTGCACGTGTGGTCGTCGATGGGAATCTGATCATTGTCACAGAAACTAGTAAGGGTAGCATGGTTTCTCTCTGCCTCCTCCTGTCACTGTGAGCTGCCCTTTGTGGACAGTCCCCCCACACCCCAACCCCAGCCCAGCAACGCCAACTCAAGAAGACCGTTTCAGACCCTTCCTTGTGTACGTACACGTGCGGTCTGTTTAGTACCTTCGTGTGGGTGAGGTCGTGTAAGAATTTAAAACAAAAGTATTTGCAGAAATTATATAACCCATTCAGCGGAGTTGTTTGCCCAAGATGGGGGAGACCCCGCAGCAGAGTTCAATATGTGGAGAATTCAATCACTTCTTGAGTCCTCACTTTCACTCTTGAGACTGCTGACATAAATTGCTTAGTAAACGGAAGGCTGAAAGAGGAATCTTTCGGGTGGTGGACAAGAAACTCAGGGCAGAACTTTCTTGTTCCATTTGCAGTGTCAGATACCACGGGATACAATTTTGTTACAGGATTAAGCTACAGAAGGTGACTTCCAATTATATTGAAGGTTGAGTTTGGTGTCCATTTGTTAACACCACTGCTTCAACTTTGTGGTAATTGGGTGAGATTTCATCCACCCTTCTCCCGGAAAAATGATGGTTGTCTTATGGTGTGTGTCTCCAGACGGAAGGCCCTGAACTGCGGAAAGCTCACTTGTGTCCGGAGGCTGCCGAGATTTTATTTCCGGGAGATTTTTTCCGGGAGATTTTATTATCTTTTTGTCTTTCAACACATCGGAAAGAATAAGGCTGGGTAACTGAGTGCTCAAAATCCCAAGCAGCTTCCGCAGTGTCGGCGCTGAGCCTGACACGGGGCCACAATTCACAAATCGTCACCAGCTGAGCCACCCAGGTGCCTCGAGGATGCTACTTTTTCTCTTTGGAAATTAGGATTTCACCGTTTTTCTGTCTGGAGTATATTAGTATGTCGTACACTAATTCTTTCCGTTTTCCCTCTGATATACCTGCTGTAGGCCATGGTCCAGAAGGAAGACATACAAGAGAGGATCACTAACCTTGAGAAGCGTTGTCTCAGGGCACAGCATGAAACCACCTGTCCGCACGACCTCAAGGATAAACTTGAAAACAAGATAGCAAAGAAAGACTCTCTGCATCGTCGTTGGTTGCATTGACCTTCATTCCTCTTTTGTTAATTACAAGTGAAGTTAAGGACCTAGTCTCAGTGGAAAGCTTTCAGGATGTTAAAATGTTGTGTTGGAAAACGGGGTTACTTCAACGTCATGGGATTAACTCTTTTAGATGTTGTGTAAGCATGTTATGTTGCTACCCTCCTGGATTCCTTCTTATGTGTTAACTGCACGTTATTCTTTTGCCTATTAGCACTCTTTCCAAACTAGCGGTGAGTGGCCAGGAATTTGTAGGCAGCTGACCGTTTTAGTTAGAACTTGAGATAGGGGGAATGTCAGGTGCAGAAGCATAGCCTGGCCTGAGGATGTAAGACCCTGTGTTTTGGGAAGCCGCACGTCTCTTCCTTGGTTGTCTCAGGTCATCCGGCAGTAAAAAGGAAAACCTCATCCCGCTTCTGGGGAAAAGAGTTTGCCTGGTGTGTTTGTAAAATGTGTCAGTAGACACAAAATGACAATAAAAGTGAAATACTAGGGGCTAGAGAAAATGGAGACACAGAATCTGAAGCAGTCTCCAGGCTCTGAGTCATCAGCACAGAGCCTGACACGGGGTTCCAACTCACAAACCGTGAGATCGTGACCAGAGCCAAAGTCGGACATTCAACTGAACAAGTTAACCAGGCGCCCCTGCTGTTTCCTTTGACACTCGAACCACAGTGAACTCCCCTTCATCTTTTTGCGGTAAAATTTTAAAGTTTTAGATGGATTTTGGCGTAGTTGTCATTGTTTTGTGCCTTTGTTAAGATTTGTTCTCATAGCCTTTCTGTTGGGACGTTGTTCTGCAAGCCTTGATTTTTCCTATATCTGTCAGAGACTAGGTTTTTTTTCTTTAACGACGTGTTTTAATATTGATTTTAGTTTGTGTGTGTAGTTGATTCCTAATCTTAGTTTTTTATGTTTGTTTTTTTCTCATTTTGCTTTTGTTTTTCCTGGAAAACATCTTTACCTTGCCTTCACTTTGAAGAAGTTTTTTTGTTAGGTAAAGACTTCCAGGTTGGTGGTTATTTTCATTCAACATTTTCTAGATTACAATCATCTGGCTTCATTTGCTTTCTGGAAACGTGAGCTGGTAGTCTTGTCCCATGGAAGGCGGTATCTTTTCCCTCTCATGATTGTTAACATCTTTTTGCCTCAAGCATTCTTTGTGGAGTCACTTTCATGGTTCTTTTATCAGTTTTGGAAAGTTTTGATTCTTCTTTTTGTAGGGATCTGGTAACCCGCATTCTGTGTTTTCTCTACTTTGAAGGTTCTCATTGGACACTTACCCATATTTTGTGTGTCTTTTGGGTTTCTCTATTGATTTTTTTCTCTGTGTATGGTCCAGATAAATTTTTACCTACTTATCTTCCAGTTCACTGTGGCTCTCTTCACCTGTGCCTAGTCTGATATTAAGCCCAAATAGTTGTTAACGTTACTAAAAAAAATTTTTTTTACTCTTATTTATGTTGGAGAGACAGAATGTGAACAAGGGAAGAACAGACAGAGCGAGAAACAGATACCGAAGCAGGGTCTAGGCTTTGAGCACTCAGCACAGAGCCCAACGCGGGGCTCAAACTCCCGAATCACGAGATCACGACCTGAACTGAAGTCAGATGCTTAACCAAATGAGCCATCCAGGCCACCAGAGTTCTTAATTTTAGCTCTGATAATTTTTAGGTTTAGAATCTGTTTTGATTCTCTGAAAATTTCCCATTTGTCAAGTATGCTTGTTGGACAATTGACCTCTGTATCCCGTATTCCGGTCGGTGTGTCTCCCCTTGGTCTCTCTCTGTTCTTTCTTCTTTTGGTCTATATGATGTAAAACATGTCTTTTTTAAAAGTTTATTTTCAGAAAGCGATTGAGAGTAGGCGTTGGGGTAGAAGACGGGGGGGCGGGGCGTAGAGACTCTTGAGAGGCTCCATTCTATCAGTAGAGAGACCAACACAGGGTTCACACTCACAAACCTGAGTCGAAACCAACTTTTGGTCACCTAAACGAGTAACCTGAGCTATCCTCGTGCCTTTCTCTGTTTTTTTTTTTCTTTTTTATTAAAATAATTTTTTTTAAATATTATTTATTTTGCGAGAGAGGTGGAGACAAATCTTGAGCAAGGGAGGGGGAGACACAGAATCCAAAGCAGGCTCCATGCTTTTCGATGTCAGCACAGAGCCCGACACGGGACTCGAACCTTAAAACCTGATTCATGACCTGAACCAAAGTGGGATGATTTACCGACTGAGCCACCCAGGCATCCCTTTTCTTTTTTCTTTTCTTTCTTTTGTTTCTTTTTTTAATTTCTTTTCATTCGTTCTTTTTCTTTTCTTAATTTCTTTTTTGAATTTTGTGTGGGACATTATGGAGAAGCATAGAGGCTCTTCGTGTGCTTGCTTTTTCTTCAGCCTTTCATCCCCCACACACTGTGATGGTTATTGAGCCCAGTCAGGCCTGAATGACTTGTCACTGGGCCCCAGTCTTTGTAAGGTTCAGTGTGAGCGGGACTCACAATGTTCACCACCCCCGTGTAGTCTTCCAGGATGTCCATCTCGAGGGCTGGAGTGTCTTCCAGGACCCCTCTTTGAGGCTTGGTCCAAAAGCCCCGGTATTTTCTCCGCAGCACAATGAGATTACGGGAGGCTCAGCTTCTCAGGCAATGTTTGCCAAGTGCTTGGCTCATTTTCTGTGCCTCCCTGTGCTGTACAGTGCTGGTTATCAGTGACTTTCTGCTCGGCTGTCTGTTTTGTTTCCTTTCCTGCTCATTGGTATATTGCCTCAAATCCCTGAAGAAATTCAGAATCCTCAAATCCCTTGAAGGAGAGAGAGGACCCTGAACATTAGAGTTGGCTCAGTGGGCTTCCCTTTTGTTGGGGTCTCAGTCTTTCCAGTTGTGACTGTCTCAGTGTCTCCGTGATGCCTTCAAACATGTCTAAAATTGAAATCATCTTTCCTAGTTCATGATAGGTTGACTAACAGACTACTCACACTTATAAGAGCAGGCGGAGAAGAAAAAGAAGTCATAGTAAAACTTTTGGTCAACAGCGTTTGTTACAGGAGAAAACGAAACCCATTAGTCCTTGCCTAGTACCCGTCGTTCTAAAATGGCCATCCAGTTTGCCCACGCTCAGCCAGCGTCCATTGAGTGGTGATGTTTTAAGTGTCTCAGCCCCCCCCACCCCCACCCCACCGCCGCTGCCCTCCTCCCCTTTCAGGTGCTTGCCCAGGGCAAGCATTGCAGTGACGGGCTGGATGTGGCAAAGCAGGCCAAGGAGGTGGATGGCGTGACCCTTATTCTGTGAGTGTTTGATCAGTTTTGGCTTTTTTAAAAAAATTTTTTTGTAATGTTGATTTACTTTTGAGAGAGAAACGTACGGACAGAAGGGCAGCGGAAGAGAGACCAAGAAACTGAAGCAGGCTCGGGGCGCTTTGCCCCTCAACTGTACAGTGCAACCCCAACAACAAGGGTTTCTGGGTTGGTGCACCTGCATCATGTGCACAGACACAACCAGACACCCTTGTTGAGCCCGTCTGTGACTCGGCACCATTGTGGTCGCTGGGATCTGGCATCTGTGTTCCTCGGAGACGGAGGTGGAAGCACATCTGAAAGAGTTTATCTGAAAGAATGATGCAGTTAGGAGGAATTGCTTACTTGCGCACTGCGGTTCAGGAAAGGACTTTTCCGGAGAGGTACATCAGGAGCTGAGTCTAACAGAACACTCTCCCAGCAGTCTCACTCTGGGGCCAAAGGCCAGAATCAAGGAGAAACGTGCCTTTGTCTTAAGCTATGGAGGTGGAAGTGGAGCCAAGTGAGGCACCAGGCAGTTGGTGTTGGGCAGAAACTTCCCCGTAAGGAATTTGGTATTCAGAGAAGGGCCTTGGGTCATTGTGTCCTCAGGGGAAAGGACTGACATGATGTTAACTTGTTAAAAAGCTGGTGCTGTTACTGTGTGGATAGTGGGTTGGGAGGTGACACAACTGGAAGCAGGGTAGACGCCATTGGGTAGAGTGACTCCTTTTGTGTGGATTGAGCTATAAGATTCGTGCTTCAGGCAATAGGTACAACCGCCTCACATCACCCATCACATAAAGTACAGGACAGTTTGTGTCTTTATACACTACACGAAACTACGTAATATTGAAAAGAAGTTTGTGTAATAGTTACCTGGGTGAGTACAAGGCGTACACAAAAGTATTCACCTGTTTATTGAGTGCATGACAGGCACTGTTCTAGGTGCTGAACTGAGTATGTGCTGCAGGTACTTCATCCAAAGACGTATGTGGTTTTATGCAGAGCAATAGAAGGGCATGGGAGTGTGTGGTTCGGTGGAAAGTGTGCACAGTGCGGCTGCAGGATGGCTTTTGCCACATGAGTCTGTCATTCAGAATCGGGGAGGCGATTCTTCTTGGGAGGTTCGGCTTCCCTGAAGTCTCCTTCATCCACCCCACTCTGTCTCTTGGACACCTTTCCGAGCACCTCACAGTGAAGCTCCATCTGGGTGGGTTGTCGGCTCTTTGAGTTCCACGTGGGCCCAAAATCTGCAAACATCTCTGCCTCCTCCTGTGAATGTAACATCTTGCTACCTGGTCTGGTGGTCAGAACCAGGGAGAAGGATTTGCCTTTTTTCCTGCTCTTCCTTCTCCCTGCTTGTCCCTGGGTACTGTGTCGTGGAGCTTGCATGTCTCAGAGGCCATGTGTGAGGTCCCTGGAGATCTGTACCCTGTCTTCACTTGGGTGGACTCGTGGAGGACCGAGTCCTGCAGTCTTCCCTGAACCTGCCCCACCCGCCTCTCAGCAACTTGGCTGTGCTGGGATCGCCTGCTGCCGTGGAGAGATGCCGGCATCCTGCCCCCATCCGTGTACAATAGGCCACGATCTCTGAGAAGACGGCCTTCTGAAACTGTGTCCTGCCTGTTGGCCCTTTGTGCTGGCTTTTGCTAAGCAACTTAGCAATTAACTCTTTGGGGGAATCACGTTTGCCTTGTGTACAAGGAACCTCCAAAGTGTTCCTATTCTGTTCCTGGGTGGCTCAGTAGGTTAAACGGCCAACTTCAGCTCGGGTCATGAACTTTGTGTTGGCAAGGTAACCCCCGAGTCTGGCTCTGTGCTAACAGCCCAGAGCCTGAGTTTGCTTTGAATTCTTGTCTCCTTCTCACTCCGCCCCTCCCTTGCTGCTCTTTGTCTCTGTCTCTAAGAAATAAAGAATAACATTTAAAAAATTAAAATAGCAAAATTCCTTCTATTTTACTCTTTTCTGTTGACAATGGTAGTGCTGTCTCCATTCTTCCTCACGGATGACTACAGCTGATCCTAAAAAAACTTGGTTCTCGGTTTTAAATCCTGCCCCAAATTGAAAATCCATGTATAACTTTTCCTCACCAGAAATCTCAAGTGTTCAAACTCTCCTGTTGTCCAGAAACCTTAGTAGAACACAAAAAAATCCATTAGCACTTGTATGTTTTATGTCATATATACCATATTCTCCGAGGAGAGGAAGCTATGGAAACAAAGTTACATAGAAAACAAGTTCACAGCTCTGTGCTGTATTCATACCTAAGTTTATTCTCCGTTTTGTTTCTAGGATAAATCATCTATCAGCTCACGCATCACTGTTGACTTAGGTTACACACTAAGCTGTTTTTAAGTGTATCTCCAGAACTAGTCGTCAGAAATGGAGATATTGGAAAGATTCCTGTATGTTTACGTTGTTACAGGTGTAACAATTCATGCATTAACATTGAAGAGTGTTGCTTCATGATTGCTTAATGTAATCAGTACACTTGCTTCTTCATGGCCTAGGAGATACAGGGGTGAATGAATTGTTATAAAGCTTTTCTAGCCTGCAGTTTTACAGCCATATTCCTAATACAGTCTGAACACACTGTTGCATTACCAAACACGCCTGTGATAGTAGGCTGAGAGGCATTTTCTCCGGGCAGGGACGGAGACAAGCATGCTACAAGGTAATGTCATTTTTTGAAAGACTAGTTATGGAAAACACATTATTCGTTTTATATCAGATCTTATGTACCTTATATCCGTGTGTGGGTAGGTTGTCCAAGTGCACAAAAGTCACACAGGATGTTCCTCCTGATGAACCCTTAGTGGTAGTGACACACATGCGTCTCGGGTGGCCTGGCTGCATGCTCCTTCGATTTTCACGCACAGACGTGTGTATGGCAGGTGAAGAGATTCACTGAGCTCCTTTGTGAGGATTTGCTGTCTGGAGAGTGAGGGTGGGTCTCACAAATGTCCTGATGTGCAGACCTGCATGGGGTGGGGGGGGGGGGGACCGGCTGAATGGGGCAATTTTGGGTCTCGGGGCCTGGCTGTATGTGGTGGATACGGGCAATGTCTTTGCCACTTTTCAGAAGGGCCTTTCTGGCCAATGTCTCCATAGACGGCTGGCTGGGTTTAGTCCCAGCGCCCTTGTCATGGAATGGTCAATATGGGACAGTAGACGAGACTCTGCCGGATCACTCCTGGTGGCAGAAGGCTTTCCAGCGATGCCACTTCCATTCAACTTTCCTCGCACTTTGGCTTTTTCACCAGATCTCCTCTCTGTGCTGTCTTCTGTGACCTCCTCTGGGTTTTTCTCTGCACTCTTGACCTTTAGGATACACATTTTGAATCTCTGCATCCCCCAAATCTTTTTCTTCTTCTTCTTATTTTTTTTTTTTTTTACCATATTCAGAGTCACATTCATGAGTTTCCCGAATGTGACGTACGTCCTGTGACCACGTCATTTGGACAGTCTTCTCTAGCAGGGATTTCTTTATTTTGGTGGCTTTGAAGGAGTTTATAAAAACCTCCCTTGGAATCTTCCTGACTTTCATATGTTTCCTCTGAGGTTTTTCTCTTTGGTAGCATTGACCGTCCTTCTTGTAAATGGCATTTGTCATGAGCTTCATAGGTCCTCGTGGCCCCTGCTCCACATGCTGACTTAGACTTGCTGCCATCCAGAGCGGGTGAGCCGCCAAGACACGTTTGACTGTGACCCGTGGGGTTCTGGGTGGCCAGGACATTGTCCAGTGTCATAGGAACATTAGAGGACAGTCCCTTGCTTTCAGCGTACTTCGTGAGTTGAGGGACAGAACCGGGATGGAACTTGTCCAGGGAAAGGGCTCTGGTCGTGCAGCCAGACCACTGGCCACTGGGACTTGTTGCTTTCAGGACAATGGGGTGAGCTTCCTACACAGGGCCAGCCGCCCTGATCACACACCCGACTGTATCCGCTTAGACGGTAGCTGCTTCACCCCTTCCTACCCAACATTTTGCTGCTCACTTGTCTTTCTCGTGGATCAGTGTCCTTGGTGGCATTTTCCTCCTGACAGGGCACCTCCTTCTGCAAGAAAAACCTGTGCAGGTAGCCTTGGTCTCCTCAACTGATTTTCTTGGGTTTTTCACTTTTTGTGTTGGAGTGGTTGACATGCGGTGGATGGTCGTTCCTTCTCTGCAATATTCTCTGGGGCGTCTGGGAAACCGTGTGCTTCCTCTTCGTGGTAGAACCTGCTTCTCCTATCGTCTTGACCATTCTAAAAGCCAAACCCCTTTCTAAAATCACCAATCTATACTGTGCCTGCATTGAAATGTTCCAGTTTTTGATCCTTCCCTCGATTCTGCCTTAAGTTGTGATGTCAAGACTTGTCTTTCCGTTCGAGTCGAGACTGCACGTGTGTCCGTCTCATAACATTAGTACATCCATAGAGATGCCACATCTTCAACACGACACAAAAAGATGGCTCAGAAAAATCACCAGGTTTTTCATGTGCTGGGATAGCCGCAGCGAGAGCTTCGAGAGTTTCCCTTTTATGTGCCCCCATGGTCTTCACACTGGCCGGCTGGCAGCTGCAGCTGTTGGCCTCAGTACATGTCAGGCCATTCAGCCTTTTCTTATAACATGACTCTTCTTTGCATCGCGGGAGCACGTCCAGCACCCTACAGACACAGACGGGTCCAAGGGTTTAATCCATGGTTGATGGTATTATGCTTAACACGGTGACAATGACGCAGGAACCGTGAGAAATCACGTTTCCTTTGGTGCTTGATTTACTGGAGAAATGAAGGGCTTACCAAGAGCTGATTAGCAGATTCGTGCCACACTTGAGGTGACCTCAATAGCAACAGGAGGTGGTGCACACTTCCCCCAGAGGAAAGCGTCTGCTACAGCTCGTGTTATGCGTTTAGTACTTAATCCTGCGTATCCACATTTGTTTGCCTTTCTCTTGACTGCAAATGGCATCGTGTGGGTACTGTTTCAGTGCAGAAGTTTTGGTAAGTCTTGAAGCTGCTCAGCTCAACTGCCAGTCTTTCCAAACGTCACACATCTCCAGAAAAATTTCCAATGTATTTATTGGAACAAAGTCTCCACATAGAAATGGGTTTTGCACAGTTCTACATCAAGGATCAGATAGGCTTCTGTAAGTTCACCTTGTCAAGTCAGATTGCAAGGAACGTGGTCAGTTCTGTGGTAAAATTCTTATTGATTTGTAAAGGGTTAATTTATGTAGGACCTTGAAGTATGTCACCTGTTTATACAGATTTTCTAGAATTGCCGAAGTCAACCACTCTTTATTTGAATGTCAGTTGTTAAGTGAACCTTTATTCCATTTGTCCTATAGCGACAAAACCTCTGGGGCGCCTGGGTGGCTCAGGAAGTTAAGCGTCTGACTCTTGGTTTCAGCTCGGGTCATGGTGTCAAGGTTCACGGATTGAGCCTTGCATCTGTCTCTGTGCTCGATTGACTGGAGAGTGTGCGCATACCTCCTTGGAGCCCACATGTATGGCATGTCCTGGGTGGGCGCTCAGTATTGACGGAAGAAAAACCCCACGCGGGGTTGTAGGCCCCGGCATCTCTCTACTCAGAAACGCTTCATCCAGAAATTTTCCTGTTTGACTAAGGAAATAAGTCTTAAACTCTTCCTTTCGTCGAGTCGTACCATCAATTTTGAACAGTCCATTCTGTATGGTTGACTTTGACCCAGTTATTCAGGCTGTCAGCGGCTTTTGAGTCCCGTTGCCTTTCCCCACTGCCGCTCCACAAGCCTGCTTGCCAGATGGGGCCAGAGGCTGGGAGTCGGCAACAGCCTTCTCTACCTGTTCCTGAGTCAGCAGATTTCCTCTGTCATAGACCTGCAAGGCACCTGACAATACCTCTGTCCCATTGAGTCTCAGTTCCTACGAATATCCCTGGGACTGCTGTGAGTGGTGAGGAAGGGCTTTATGTGTGTGCTACTTGAAGGTGGTGGGTGATTGGAGTAGAGTGAGTGGACTCTGGAGAACCACGGAAGCCTGGTGAGCTCTTGTGAACGACCCCCTCTGTTTCTCCACTTTTATCCCGTCTGCAACCCCAGGAGTTTGCAGGACTCACTGATGAGCTCAACATTTGCAAGGAGCAGCTCTCACACAGAGAGGAAACCACAGAAACGAAGGAAGAGCGAAATAGGACCAGGGCCAGTAGGCCCCCTGCCAGTGTATTTACACACAGGACACCATTCTCTCCCCTTGTCCACACGTCCCAGTGGAGTTGGATGGGGCCCATTTTTCTCAGACTTTGATCTGTGAGGAAAAGTAAGGCTATTTTAACACATTTGCTTGGGCGGCTCCCTGCCTCGGAACTGAATTGAAGGGATTCAGACTTGGTTTTGCATTTGGTGAATTTGAGGCCCGGAATTGAAGGTGTTCTTGAAACACGGATTCTTTTTGCCTCTCCCGCCAGCTGTTGCTGGAACATGTGGAGTAGCTTTTCTCCAGGCACGAGGGATCTCTCCGGATGACGGTTGTGAGGCAACAGGTGAAGTCTCAAGCTGGCGTGTCCAGTGAGCCGGAGATGCTCAAGGCCCTGACTTCTATGTTCAAGAGTCACAAAACGGATGAAGAAACGGTGTGCGTAGCCACGGCGGTTCTTGACTTGTGCACATGTTGTGTGTGATCAGGCACACATTGCGTGTTTGTGTAACTGGAGTTTCCTTTTAAGCTTCTTGAATTCTTGTAAGAAGTCAGACCTCTATGGTTAAATAGCAGTGGTTGGTTGGTGGAAATGTGTGTATCGATTGGCTGGTACAAATTTCCTAATGTACTTTTTTTCGGGGAAGTTTTCTCTCCAATGTAAAATTGAAAGCTCTTAACAAGCAACTGTGTGAACATAAGCAACCGAGAAAAACCTTACCAGTGTTCTCTCATGTTACATGAGGCGAAGGGCACCTTAGGGTAACTCTACAGTAAAGGCTAACGAAAGACTTCTGAGTAGAAACTCAATCCCTTTGTTTCCAAGTGAGAGAATGGTTAGGTGTGGAGAGGTAAAGTTTCGTAGAAGATTTAAGGGCCACATTCAAATTTCAGCTCCAGACGTCATCACAGGATTTGATTGGGTTTCTTTTTTCCCTTGTTTTTTAAACAACACAAGACTTGCCGTGGGGCCCGTCCCTTGCTTCCCTTTCTGGCTTTCAAAGGTGCAGAGCTAGATGAAAGAGCGCCTGGCTCTCCTCTCCAGTCTCGTGGTCAAGCTGGAAGAGGACCTAGACACCTCAGGGAAGGACCTCTTCATTTCTGAAGAAAAGAACACCAAGTTGCAGCGAGATATCCGTGAAGTCAGTGGCATTTGAAATGGCCACGCCGTCGTCGAGACAAATGTGGGGTGTTTGGTTCGGTCTTTGCCCAGTGTGTCCTTCATTTCCCACGGGTTTGAACTTTTGGAGTTTTATAGAAGTAGCAGCAGAACAGAACGTTACTCAGGGGCCTGGACGGGCCGTCTCTCCATCCGCGTAGTTGAATCTGTCTTCCCCGGGCTCTCCCTTGTTGAGGCCTGGCGGGCAAGTGGCGGAGTGCCCTCGGGTGTGGAGTGTGGGCCACCTGAGCTTGGCCCATGCCGTGCTCTCGAGTCCGTTTTGGGAACACACTCGGCACGTAGGAACCAGCGTGGTGCTGCCAAGTCGCTTACGGGGGCACGACCGTGCGAGGGCGGCTCTGCCGAGGGGCCGTCACGGCCGCCTCTGCCGCCCTGCCCTCCTCCCAGGCGTTCCGTGCCCCTGGTCGTGGCGGTCAGAGTGAGGGAGGGGCAGCCCGCTGGTCCTGGTGTAAGGTCATGGAGGAGTGCGGCCGCTTCTGCACGTGTGGTCGTCGATGGGAATCTGATCATTGTCACAGAAACTAGTAAGGGTAGCATGGTTTCTCTCTGCCTCCTCCTGTCACTGTGAGCTGCCCTTTGTGGACAGTCCCCCCACACCCCAACCCCAGCCCAGCAACGCCAACTCAAGAAGACCGTTTCAGACCCTTCCTTGTGTACGTACACGTGCGGTCTGTTTAGTACCTTCGTGTGGGTGAGGTCGTGTAAGAATTTAAAACAAAAGTATTTGCAGAAATTATATAACCCATTCAGCGGAGTTGTTTGCCCAAGATGGGGGAGACCCCGCAGCAGAGTTCAATATGTGGAGAATTCAATCACTTCTTGAGTCCTCACTTTCACTCTTGAGACTGCTGACATAAATTGCTTAGTAAACGGAAGGCTGAAAGAGGAATCTTTCGGGTGGTGGACAAGAAACTCAGGGCAGAACTTTCTTGTTCCATTTGCAGTGTCAGATACCACGGGATACAATTTTGTTACAGGATTAAGCTACAGAAGGTGACTTCCAATTATATTGAAGGTTGAGTTTGGTGTCCATTTGTTAACACCACTGCTTCAACTTTGTGGTAATTGGGTGAGATTTCATCCACCCTTCTCCCGGAAAAATGATGGTTGTCTTATGGTGTGTGTCTCCAGACGGAAGGCCCTGAACTGCGGAAAGCTCACTTGTGTCCGGAGGCTGCCGAGATTTTATTTCCGGGAGATTTTTTCCGGGAGATTTTATTATCTTTTTGTCTTTCAACACATCGGAAAGAATAAGGCTGGGTAACTGAGTGCTCAAAATCCCAAGCAGCTTCCGCAGTGTCGGCGCTGAGCCTGACACGGGGCCACAATTCACAAATCGTCACCAGCTGAGCCACCCAGGTGCCTCGAGGATGCTACTTTTTCTCTTTGGAAATTAGGATTTCACCGTTTTTCTGTCTGGAGTATATTAGTATGTCGTACACTAATTCTTTCCGTTTTCCCTCTGATATACCTGCTGTAGGCCATGGTCCAGAAGGAAGACATACAAGAGAGGATCACTAACCTTGAGAAGCGTTGTCTCAGGGCACAGCATGAAACCACCTGTCCGCACGACCTCAAGGATAAACTTGAAAACAAGATAGCAAAGAAAGACTCTCTGCATCGTCGTTGGTTGCATTGACCTTCATTCCTCTTTTGTTAATTACAAGTGAAGTTAAGGACCTAGTCTCAGTGGAAAGCTTTCAGGATGTTAAAATGTTGTGTTGGAAAACGGGGTTACTTCAACGTCATGGGATTAACTCTTTTAGATGTTGTGTAAGCATGTTATGTTGCTACCCTCCTGGATTCCTTCTTATGTGTTAACTGCACGTTATTCTTTTGCCTATTAGCACTCTTTCCAAACTAGCGGTGAGTGGCCAGGAATTTGTAGGCAGCTGACCGTTTTAGTTAGAACTTGAGATAGGGGGAATGTCAGGTGCAGAAGCATAGCCTGGCCTGAGGATGTAAGACCCTGTGTTTTGGGAAGCCGCACGTCTCTTCCTTGGTTGTCTCAGGTCATCCGGCAGTAAAAAGGAAAACCTCATCCCGCTTCTGGGGAAAAGAGTTTGCCTGGTGTGTTTGTAAAATGTGTCAGTAGACACAAAATGACAATAAAAGTGAAATACTAGGGGCTAGAGAAAATGGAGACACAGAATCTGAAGCAGTCTCCAGGCTCTGAGTCATCAGCACAGAGCCTGACACGGGGTTCCAACTCACAAACCGTGAGATCGTGACCAGAGCCAAAGTCGGACATTCAACTGAACAAGTTAACCAGGCGCCCCTGCTGTTTCCTTTGACACTCGAACCACAGTGAACTCCCCTTCATCTTTTTGCGGTAAAATTTTAAAGTTTTAGATGGATTTTGGCGTAGTTGTCATTGTTTTGTGCCTTTGTTAAGATTTGTTCTCATAGCCTTTCTGTTGGGACGTTGTTCTGCAAGCCTTGATTTTTCCTATATCTGTCAGAGACTAGGTTTTTTTTCTTTAACGACGTGTTTTAATATTGATTTTAGTTTGTGTGTGTAGTTGATTCCTAATCTTAGTTTTTTATGTTTGTTTTTTTCTCATTTTGCTTTTGTTTTTCCTGGAAAACATCTTTACCTTGCCTTCACTTTGAAGAAGTTTTTTTGTTAGGTAAAGACTTCCAGGTTGGTGGTTATTTTCATTCAACATTTTCTAGATTACAATCATCTGGCTTCATTTGCTTTCTGGAAACGTGAGCTGGTAGTCTTGTCCCATGGAAGGCGGTATCTTTTCCCTCTCATGATTGTTAACATCTTTTTGCCTCAAGCATTCTTTGTGGAGTCACTTTCATGGTTCTTTTATCAGTTTTGGAAAGTTTTGATTCTTCTTTTTGTAGGGATCTGGTAACCCGCATTCTGTGTTTTCTCTACTTTGAAGGTTCTCATTGGACACTTACCCATATTTTGTGTGTCTTTTGGGTTTCTCTATTGATTTTTTTCTCTGTGTATGGTCCAGATAAATTTTTACCTACTTATCTTCCAGTTCACTGTGGCTCTCTTCACCTGTGCCTAGTCTGATATTAAGCCCAAATAGTTGTTAACGTTACTAAAAAAAATTTTTTTTACTCTTATTTATGTTGGAGAGACAGAATGTGAACAAGGGAAGAACAGACAGAGCGAGAAACAGATACCGAAGCAGGGTCTAGGCTTTGAGCACTCAGCACAGAGCCCAACGCGGGGCTCAAACTCCCGAATCACGAGATCACGACCTGAACTGAAGTCAGATGCTTAACCAAATGAGCCATCCAGGCCACCAGAGTTCTTAATTTTAGCTCTGATAATTTTTAGGTTTAGAATCTGTTTTGATTCTCTGAAAATTTCCCATTTGTCAAGTATGCTTGTTGGACAATTGACCTCTGTATCCCGTATTCCGGTCGGTGTGTCTCCCCTTGGTCTCTCTCTGTTCTTTCTTCTTTTGGTCTATATGATGTAAAACATGTCTTTTTTAAAAGTTTATTTTCAGAAAGCGATTGAGAGTAGGCGTTGGGGTAGAAGACGGGGGGGCGGGGCGTAGAGACTCTTGAGAGGCTCCATTCTATCAGTAGAGAGACCAACACAGGGTTCACACTCACAAACCTGAGTCGAAACCAACTTTTGGTCACCTAAACGAGTAACCTGAGCTATCCTCGTGCCTTTCTCTGTTTTTTTTTTCTTTTTTATTAAAATAATTTTTTTTAAATATTATTTATTTTGCGAGAGAGGTGGAGACAAATCTTGAGCAAGGGAGGGGGAGACACAGAATCCAAAGCAGGCTCCATGCTTTTCGATGTCAGCACAGAGCCCGACACGGGACTCGAACCTTAAAACCTGATTCATGACCTGAACCAAAGTGGGATGATTTACCGACTGAGCCACCCAGGCATCCCTTTTCTTTTTTCTTTTCTTTCTTTTGTTTCTTTTTTTAATTTCTTTTCATTCGTTCTTTTTCTTTTCTTAATTTCTTTTTTGAATTTTGTGTGGGACATTATGGAGAAGCATAGAGGCTCTTCGTGTGCTTGCTTTTTCTTCAGCCTTTCATCCCCCACACACTGTGATGGTTATTGAGCCCAGTCAGGCCTGAATGACTTGTCACTGGGCCCCAGTCTTTGTAAGGTTCAGTGTGAGCGGGACTCACAATGTTCACCACCCCCGTGTAGTCTTCCAGGATGTCCATCTCGAGGGCTGGAGTGTCTTCCAGGACCCCTCTTTGAGGCTTGGTCCAAAAGCCCCGGTATTTTCTCCGCAGCACAATGAGATTACGGGAGGCTCAGCTTCTCAGGCAATGTTTGCCAAGTGCTTGGCTCATTTTCTGTGCCTCCCTGTGCTGTACAGTGCTGGTTATCAGTGACTTTCTGCTCGGCTGTCTGTTTTGTTTCCTTTCCTGCTCATTGGTATATTGCCTCAAATCCCTGAAGAAATTCAGAATCCTCAAATCCCTTGAAGGAGAGAGAGGACCCTGAACATTAGAGTTGGCTCAGTGGGCTTCCCTTTTGTTGGGGTCTCAGTCTTTCCAGTTGTGACTGTCTCAGTGTCTCCGTGATGCCTTCAAACATGTCTAAAATTGAAATCATCTTTCCTAGTTCATGATAGGTTGACTAACAGACTACTCACACTTATAAGAGCAGGCGGAGAAGAAAAAGAAGTCATAGTAAAACTTTTGGTCAACAGCGTTTGTTACAGGAGAAAACGAAACCCATTAGTCCTTGCCTAGTACCCGTCGTTCTAAAATGGCCATCCAGTTTGCCCACGCTCAGCCAGCGTCCATTGAGTGGTGATGTTTTAAGTGTCTCAGCCCCCCCCACCCCCACCCCACCGCCGCTGCCCTCCTCCCCTTTCAGGTGCTTGCCCAGGGCAAGCATTGCAGTGACGGGCTGGATGTGGCAAAGCAGGCCAAGGAGGTGGATGGCGTGACCCTTATTCTGTGAGTGTTTGATCAGTTTTGGCTTTTTAAAAAAAATTTTTTTGTAATGTTGATTTACTTTTGAGAGAGAAACGTACGGACAGAAGGGCAGCGGAAGAGAGACCAAGAAACTGAAGCAGGCTCGGGGCGCTTTGCCCCTCAACTGTACAGTGCAACCCCAACAACAAGGGTTTCTGGGTTGGTGCACCTGCATCATGTGCACAGACACAACCAGACACCCTTGTTGAGCCCGTCTGTGACTCGGCACCATTGTGGTCGCTGGGATCTGGCATCTGTGTTCCTCGGAGACGGAGGTGGAAGCACATCTGAAAGAGTTTATCTGAAAGAATGATGCAGTTAGGAGGAATTGCTTACTTGCGCACTGCGGTTCAGGAAAGGACTTTTCCGGAGAGGTACATCAGGAGCTGAGTCTAACAGAACACTCTCCCAGCAGTCTCACTCTGGGGCCAAAGGCCAGAATCAAGGAGAAACGTGCCTTTGTCTTAAGCTATGGAGGTGGAAGTGGAGCCAAGTGAGGCACCAGGCAGTTGGTGTTGGGCAGAAACTTCCCCGTAAGGAATTTGGTATTCAGAGAAGGGCCTTGGGTCATTGTGTCCTCAGGGGAAAGGACTGACATGATGTTAACTTGTTAAAAAGCTGGTGCTGTTACTGTGTGGATAGTGGGTTGGGAGGTGACACAACTGGAAGCAGGGTAGACGCCATTGGGTAGAGTGACTCCTTTTGTGTGGATTGAGCTATAAGATTCGTGCTTCAGGCAATAGGTACAACCGCCTCACATCACCCATCACATAAAGTACAGGACAGTTTGTGTCTTTATACACTACACGAAACTACGTAATATTGAAAAGAAGTTTGTGTAATAGTTACCTGGGTGAGTACAAGGCGTACACAAAAGTATTCACCTGTTTATTGAGTGCATGACAGGCACTGTTCTAGGTGCTGAACTGAGTATGTGCTGCAGGTACTTCATCCAAAGACGTATGTGGTTTTATGCAGAGCAATAGAAGGGCATGGGAGTGTGTGGTTCGGTGGAAAGTGTGCACAGTGCGGCTGCAGGATGGCTTTTGCCACATGAGTCTGTCATTCAGAATCGGGGAGGCGATTCTTCTTGGGAGGTTCGGCTTCCCTGAAGTCTCCTTCATCCACCCCACTCTGTCTCTTGGACACCTTTCCGAGCACCTCACAGTGAAGCTCCATCTGGGTGGGTTGTCGGCTCTTTGAGTTCCACGTGGGCCCAAAATCTGCAAACATCTCTGCCTCCTCCTGTGAATGTAACATCTTGCTACCTGGTCTGGTGGTCAGAACCAGGGAGAAGGATTTGCCTTTTTTCCTGCTCTTCCTTCTCCCTGCTTGTCCCTGGGTACTGTGTCGTGGAGCTTGCATGTCTCAGAGGCCATGTGTGAGGTCCCTGGAGATCTGTACCCTGTCTTCACTTGGGTGGACTCGTGGAGGACCGAGTCCTGCAGTCTTCCCTGAACCTGCCCCACCCGCCTCTCAGCAACTTGGCTGTGCTGGGATCGCCTGCTGCCGTGGAGAGATGCCGGCATCCTGCCCCCATCCGTGTACAATAGGCCACGATCTCTGAGAAGACGGCCTTCTGAAACTGTGTCCTGCCTGTTGGCCCTTTGTGCTGGCTTTTGCTAAGCAACTTAGCAATTAACTCTTTGGGGGAATCACGTTTGCCTTGTGTACAAGGAACCTCCAAAGTGTTCCTATTCTGTTCCTGGGTGGCTCAGTAGGTTAAACGGCCAACTTCAGCTCGGGTCATGAACTTTGTGTTGGCAAGGTAACCCCCGAGTCTGGCTCTGTGCTAACAGCCCAGAGCCTGAGTTTGCTTTGAATTCTTGTCTCCTTCTCACTCCGCCCCTCCCTTGCTGCTCTTTGTCTCTGTCTCTAAGAAATAAAGAATAACATTTAAAAAATTAAAATAGCAAAATTCCTTCTATTTTACTCTTTTCTGTTGACAATGGTAGTGCTGTCTCCATTCTTCCTCACGGATGACTACAGCTGATCCTAAAAAAACTTGGTTCTCGGTTTTAAATCCTGCCCCAAATTGAAAATCCATGTATAACTTTTCCTCACCAGAAATCTCAAGTGTTCAAACTCTCCTGTTGTCCAGAAACCTTAGTAGAACACAAAAAAATCCATTAGCACTTGTATGTTTTATGTCATATATACCATATTCTCCGAGGAGAGGAAGCTATGGAAACAAAGTTACATAGAAAACAAGTTCACAGCTCTGTGCTGTATTCATACCTAAGTTTATTCTCCGTTTTGTTTCTAGGATAAATCATCTATCAGCTCACGCATCACTGTTGACTTAGGTTACACACTAAGCTGTTTTTAAGTGTATCTCCAGAACTAGTCGTCAGAAATGGAGATATTGGAAAGATTCCTGTATGTTTACGTTGTTACAGGTGTAACAATTCATGCATTAACATTGAAGAGTGTTGCTTCATGATTGCTTAATGTAATCAGTACACTTGCTTCTTCATGGCCTAGGAGATACAGGGGTGAATGAATTGTTATAAAGCTTTTCTAGCCTGCAGTTTTACAGCCATATTCCTAATACAGTCTGAACACACTGTTGCATTACCAAACACGCCTGTGATAGTAGGCTGAGAGGCATTTTCTCCGGGCAGGGACGGAGACAAGCATGCTACAAGGTAATGTCATTTTTTGAAAGACTAGTTATGGAAAACACATTATTCGTTTTATATCAGATCTTATGTACCTTATATCCGTGTGTGGGTAGGTTGTCCAAGTGCACAAAAGTCACACAGGATGTTCCTCCTGATGAACCCTTAGTGGTAGTGACACACATGCGTCTCGGGTGGCCTGGCTGCATGCTCCTTCGATTTTCACGCACAGACGTGTGTATGGCAGGTGAAGAGATTCACTGAGCTCCTTTGTGAGGATTTGCTGTCTGGAGAGTGAGGGTGGGTCTCACAAATGTCCTGATGTGCAGACCTGCATGGGGTGGGGGGGGGGGGGGACCGGCTGAATGGGGCAATTTTGGGTCTCGGGGCCTGGCTGTATGTGGTGGATACGGGCAATGTCTTTGCCACTTTTCAGAAGGGCCTTTCTGGCCAATGTCTCCATAGACGGCTGGCTGGGTTTAGTCCCAGCGCCCTTGTCATGGAATGGTCAATATGGGACAGTAGACGAGACTCTGCCGGATCACTCCTGGTGGCAGAAGGCTTTCCAGCGATGCCACTTCCATTCAACTTTCCTCGCACTTTGGCTTTTTCACCAGATCTCCTCTCTGTGCTGTCTTCTGTGACCTCCTCTGGGTTTTTCTCTGCACTCTTGACCTTTAGGATACACATTTTGAATCTCTGCATCCCCCAAATCTTTTTCTTCTTCTTCTTATTTTTTTTTTTTTTTTACCATATTCAGAGTCACATTCATGAGTTTCCCGAATGTGACGTACGTCCTGTGACCACGTCATTTGGACAGTCTTCTCTAGCAGGGATTTCTTTATTTTGGTGGCTTTGAAGGAGTTTATAAAAACCTCCCTTGGAATCTTCCTGACTTTCATATGTTTCCTCTGAGGTTTTTCTCTTTGGTAGCATTGACCGTCCTTCTTGTAAATGGCATTTGTCATGAGCTTCATAGGTCCTCGTGGCCCCTGCTCCACATGCTGACTTAGACTTGCTGCCATCCAGAGCGGGTGAGCCGCCAAGACACGTTTGACTGTGACCCGTGGGGTTCTGGGTGGCCAGGACATTGTCCAGTGTCATAGGAACATTAGAGGACAGTCCCTTGCTTTCAGCGTACTTCGTGAGTTGAGGGACAGAACCGGGATGGAACTTGTCCAGGGAAAGGGCTCTGGTCGTGCAGCCAGACCACTGGCCACTGGGACTTGTTGCTTTCAGGACAATGGGGTGAGCTTCCTACACAGGGCCAGCCGCCCTGATCACACACCCGACTGTATCCGCTTAGACGGTAGCTGCTTCACCCCTTCCTACCCAACATTTTGCTGCTCACTTGTCTTTCTCGTGGATCAGTGTCCTTGGTGGCATTTTCCTCCTGACAGGGCACCTCCTTCTGCAAGAAAAACCTGTGCAGGTAGCCTTGGTCTCCTCAACTGATTTTCTTGGGTTTTTCACTTTTTGTGTTGGAGTGGTTGACATGCGGTGGATGGTCGTTCCTTCTCTGCAATATTCTCTGGGGCGTCTGGGAAACCGTGTGCTTCCTCTTCGTGGTAGAACCTGCTTCTCCTATCGTCTTGACCATTCTAAAAGCCAAACCCCTTTCTAAAATCACCAATCTATACTGTGCCTGCATTGAAATGTTCCAGTTTTTGATCCTTCCCTCGATTCTGCCTTAAGTTGTGATGTCAAGACTTGTCTTTCCGTTCGAGTCGAGACTGCACGTGTGTCCGTCTCATAACATTAGTACATCCATAGAGATGCCACATCTTCAACACGACACAAAAAGATGGCTCAGAAAAATCACCAGGTTTTTCATGTGCTGGGATAGCCGCAGCGAGAGCTTCGAGAGTTTCCCTTTTATGTGCCCCCATGGTCTTCACACTGGCCGGCTGGCAGCTGCAGCTGTTGGCCTCAGTACATGTCAGGCCATTCAGCCTTTTCTTATAACATGACTCTTCTTTGCATCGCGGGAGCACGTCCAGCACCCTACAGACACAGACGGGTCCAAGGGTTTAATCCATGGTTGATGGTATTATGCTTAACACGGTGACAATGACGCAGGAACCGTGAGAAATCACGTTTCCTTTGGTGCTTGATTTACTGGAGAAATGAAGGGCTTACCAAGAGCTGATTAGCAGATTCGTGCAACACTTGAGGTGACCTCAATAGCAACAGGAGGTGGTGCACACTTCCCCCAGAGGAAAGCGTCTGCTACAGCTCGTGTTATGCGTTTAGTACTTAATCCTGCGTATCCACATTTGTTTGCCTTTCTCTTGACTGCAAATGGCATCGTGTGGGTACTGTTTCAGTGCAGAAGTTTTGGTAAGTCTTGAAGCTGCTCAGCTCAACTGCCAGTCTTTCCAAACGTCACACATCTCCAGAAAAATTTCCAATGTATTTATTGGAACAAAGTCTCCACATAGAAATGGGTTTTGCACAGTTCTACATCAAGGATCAGATAGGCTTCTGTAAGTTCACCTTGTCAAGTCAGATTGCAAGGAACGTGGTCAGTTCTGTGGTAAAATTCTTATTGATTTGTAAAGGGTTAATTTATGTAGGACCTTGAAGTATGTCACCTGTTTATACAGATTTTCTAGAATTGCCGAAGTCAACCACTCTTTATTTGAATGTCAGTTGTTAAGTGAACCTTTATTCCATTTGTCCTATAGCGACAAAACCTCTGGGGCGCCTGGGTGGCTCAGGAAGTTAAGCGTCTGACTCTTGGTTTCAGCTCGGGTCATGGTGTCAAGGTTCACGGATTGAGCCTTGCATCTGTCTCTGTGCTCGATTGACTGGAGAGTGTGCGCATACCTCCTTGGAGCCCACATGTATGGCATGTCCTGGGTGGGCGCTCAGTATTGACGGAAGAAAAACCCCACGCGGGGTTGTAGGCCCCGGCATCTCTCTACTCAGAAACGCTTCATCCAGAAATTTTCCTGTTTGACTAAGGAAATAAGTCTTAAACTCTTCCTTTCGTCGAGTCGTACCATCAATTTTGAACAGTCCATTCTGTATGGTTGACTTTGACCCAGTTATTCAGGCTGTCAGCGGCTTTTGAGTCCCGTTGCCTTTCCCCACTGCCGCTCCACAAGCCTGCTTGCCAGATGGGGCCAGAGGCTGGGAGTCGGCAACAGCCTTCTCTACCTGTTCCTGAGTCAGCAGATTTCCTCTGTCATAGACCTGCAAGGCACCTGACAATACCTCTGTCCCATTGAGTCTCAGTTCCTACGAATATCCCTGGGACTGCTGTGAGTGGTGAGGAAGGGCTTTATGTGTGTGCTACTTGAAGGTGGTGGGTGATTGGAGTAGAGTGAGTGGACTCTGGAGAACCACGGAAGCCTGGTGAGCTCTTGTGAACGACCCCCTCTGTTTCTCCACTTTTATCCCGTCTGCAACCCCAGGAGTTTGCAGGACTCACTGATGAGCTCAACATTTGCAAGGAGCAGCTCTCACACAGAGAGGAAACCACAGAAACGAAGGAAGAGCGAAATAGGACCAGGGCCAGTAGGCCCCCTGCCAGTGTATTTACACACAGGACACCATTCCCTCCCCTTGTCCACACGTCCCAGTGGAGTTGGATGGGGCCCATTTTTCTCAGACTTTGATCTGTGAGGAAAAGTAAGGCTATTTTAACACATTTGCTTGGGCGGCTCCCTGCCTCGGAACTGAATTGAAGGGATTCAGACTTGGTTTTGCATTTGGTGAATTTGAGGCCCGGAATTGAAGGTGTTCTTGAAACACGGATTCTTTTTGCCTCTCCCGCCAGCTGTTGCTGGAACATGTGGAGTAGCTTTTCTCCAGGCACGAGGGATCTCTCCGGATGACGGTTGTGAGGCAACAGGTGAAGTCTCAAGCTGGCGTGTCCAGTGAGCCGGAGATGCTCAAGGCCCTGACTTCTATGTTCAAGAGTCACAAAACGGATGAAGAAACGGTGTGCGTAGCCACGGCGGTTCTTGACTTGTGCACATGTTGTGTGTGATCAGGCACACATTGCGTGTTTGTGTAACTGGAGTTTCCTTTTAAGCTTCTTGAATTCTTGTAAGAAGTCAGACCTCTATGGTTAAATAGCAGTGGTTGGTTGGTGGAAATGTGTGTATCGATTGGCTGGTACAAATTTCCTAATGTACTTTTTTTCGGGGAAGTTTTCTCTCCAATGTAAAATTGAAAGCTCTTAACAAGCAACTGTGTGAACATAAGCAACCGAGAAAAACCTTACCAGTGTTCTCTCATGTTACATGAGGCGAAGGGCACCTTAGGGTAACTCTACAGTAAAGGCTAACGAAAGACTTCTGAGTAGAAACTCAATCCCTTTGTTTCCAAGTGAGAGAATGGTTAGGTGTGGAGAGGTAAAGTTTCGTAGAAGATTTAAGGGCCACATTCAAATTTCAGCTCCAGACGTCATCACAGGATTTGATTGGGTTTCTTTTTTCCCTTGTTTTTTAAACAACACAAGACTTGCCGTGGGGCCCGTCCCTTGCTTCCCTTTCTGGCTTTCAAAGGTGCAGAGCTAGATGAAAGAGCGCCTGGCTCTCCTCTCCAGTCTCGTGGTCAAGCTGGAAGAGGACCTAGACACCTCAGGGAAGGACCTCTTCATTTCTGAAGAAAAGAACACCAAGTTGCAGCGAGATATCCGTGAAGTCAGTGGCATTTGAAATGGCCACGCCGTCGTCGAGACAAATGTGGGGTGTTTGGTTCGGTCTTTGCCCAGTGTGTCCTTCATTTCCCACGGGTTTGAACTTTTGGAGTTTTATAGAAGTAGCAGCAGAACAGAACGTTACTCAGGGGCCTGGACGGGCCGTCTCTCCATCCGCGTAGTTGAATCTGTCTTCCCCGGGCTCTCCCTTGTTGAGGCCTGGCGGGCAAGTGGCGGAGTGCCCTCGGGTGTGGAGTGTGGGCCACCTGAGCTTGGCCCATGCCGTGCTCTCGAGTCCGTTTTGGGAACACACTCGGCACGTAGGAACCAGCGTGGTGCTGCCAAGTCGCTTACGGGGGCACGACCGTGCGAGGGCGGCTCTGCCGAGGGGCCGTCACGGCCGCCTCTGCCGCCCTGCCCTCCTCCCAGGCGTTCCGTGCCCCTGGTCGTGGCGGTCAGAGTGAGGGAGGGGCAGCCCGCTGGTCCTGGTGTAAGGTCATGGAGGAGTGCGGCCGCTTCTGCACGTGTGGTCGTCGATGGGAATCTGATCATTGTCACAGAAACTAGTAAGGGTAGCATGGTTTCTCTCTGCCTCCTCCTGTCACTGTGAGCTGCCCTTTGTGGACAGTCCCCCCACACCCCAACCCCAGCCCAGCAACGCCAACTCAAGAAGACCGTTTCAGACCCTTCCTTGTGTACGTACACGTGCGGTCTGTTTAGTACCTTCGTGTGGGTGAGGTCGTGTAAGAATTTAAAACAAAAGTATTTGCAGAAATTATATAACCCATTCAGCGGAGTTGTTTGCCCAAGATGGGGGAGACCCCGCAGCAGAGTTCAATATGTGGAGAATTCAATCACTTCTTGAGTCCTCACTTTCACTCTTGAGACTGCTGACATAAATTGCTTAGTAAACGGAAGGCTGAAAGAGGAATCTTTCGGGTGGTGGACAAGAAACTCAGGGCAGAACTTTCTTGTTCCATTTGCAGTGTCAGATACCACGGGATACAATTTTGTTACAGGATTAAGCTACAGAAGGTGACTTCCAATTATATTGAAGGTTGAGTTTGGTGTCCATTTGTTAACACCACTGCTTCAACTTTGTGGTAATTGGGTGAGATTTCATCCACCCTTCTCCCGGAAAAATGATGGTTGTCTTATGGTGTGTGTCTCCAGACGGAAGGCCCTGAACTGCGGAAAGCTCACTTGTGTCCGGAGGCTGCCGAGATTTTATTTCCGGGAGATTTTTTCCGGGAGATTTTATTATCTTTTTGTCTTTCAACACATCGGAAAGAATAAGGCTGGGTAACTGAGTGCTCAAAATCCCAAGCAGCTTCCGCAGTGTCGGCGCTGAGCCTGACACGGGGCCACAATTCACAAATCGTCACCAGCTGAGCCACCCAGGTGCCTCGAGGATGCTACTTTTTCTCTTTGGAAATTAGGATTTCACCGTTTTTCTGTCTGGAGTATATTAGTATGTCGTACACTAATTCTTTCCGTTTTCCCTCTGATATACCTGCTGTAGGCCATGGTCCAGAAGGAAGACATACAAGAGAGGATCACTAACCTTGAGAAGCGTTGTCTCAGGGCACAGCATGAAACCACCTGTCCGCACGACCTCAAGGATAAACTTGAAAACAAGATAGCAAAGAAAGACTCTCTGCATCGTCGTTGGTTGCATTGACCTTCATTCCTCTTTTGTTAATTACAAGTGAAGTTAAGGACCTAGTCTCAGTGGAAAGCTTTCAGGATGTTAAAATGTTGTGTTGGAAAACGGGGTTACTTCAACGTCATGGGATTAACTCTTTTAGATGTTGTGTAAGCATGTTATGTTGCTACCCTCCTGGATTCCTTCTTATGTGTTAACTGCACGTTATTCTTTTGCCTATTAGCACTCTTTCCAAACTAGCGGTGAGTGGCCAGGAATTTGTAGGCAGCTGACCGTTTTAGTTAGAACTTGAGATAGGGGGAATGTCAGGTGCAGAAGCATAGCCTGGCCTGAGGATGTAAGACCCTGTGTTTTGGGAAGCCGCACGTCTCTTCCTTGGTTGTCTCAGGTCATCCGGCAGTAAAAAGGAAAACCTCATCCCGCTTCTGGGGAAAAGAGTTTGCCTGGTGTGTTTGTAAAATGTGTCAGTAGACACAAAATGACAATAAAAGTGAAATACTAGGGGCTAGAGAAAATGGAGACACAGAATCTGAAGCAGTCTCCAGGCTCTGAGTCATCAGCACAGAGCCTGACACGGGGTTCCAACTCACAAACCGTGAGATCGTGACCAGAGCCAAAGTCGGACATTCAACTGAACAAGTTAACCAGGCGCCCCTGCTGTTTCCTTTGACACTCGAACCACAGTGAACTCCCCTTCATCTTTTTGCGGTAAAATTTTAAAGTTTTAGATGGATTTTGGCGTAGTTGTCATTGTTTTGTGCCTTTGTTAAGATTTGTTCTCATAGCCTTTCTGTTGGGACGTTGTTCTGCAAGCCTTGATTTTTCCTATATCTGTCAGAGACTAGGTTTTTTTTCTTTAACGACGTGTTTTAATATTGATTTTAGTTTGTGTGTGTAGTTGATTCCTAATCTTAGTTTTTTATGTTTGTTTTTTTCTCATTTTGCTTTTGTTTTTCCTGGAAAACATCTTTACCTTGCCTTCACTTTGAAGAAGTTTTTTTGTTAGGTAAAGACTTCCAGGTTGGTGGTTATTTTCATTCAACATTTTCTAGATTACAATCATCTGGCTTCATTTGCTTTCTGGAAACGTGAGCTGGTAGTCTTGTCCCATGGAAGGCGGTATCTTTTCCCTCTCATGATTGTTAACATCTTTTTGCCTCAAGCATTCTTTGTGGAGTCACTTTCATGGTTCTTTTATCAGTTTTGGAAAGTTTTGATTCTTCTTTTTGTAGGGATCTGGTAACCCGCATTCTGTGTTTTCTCTACTTTGAAGGTTCTCATTGGACACTTACCCATATTTTGTGTGTCTTTTGGGTTTCTCTATTGATTTTTTTCTCTGTGTATGGTCCAGATAAATTTTTACCTACTTATCTTCCAGTTCACTGTGGCTCTCTTCACCTGTGCCTAGTCTGATATTAAGCCCAAATAGTTGTTAACGTTACTAAAAAAAATTTTTTTTACTCTTATTTATGTTGGAGAGACAGAATGTGAACAAGGGAAGAACAGACAGAGCGAGAAACAGATACCGAAGCAGGGTCTAGGCTTTGAGCACTCAGCACAGAGCCCAACGCGGGGCTCAAACTCCCGAATCACGAGATCACGACCTGAACTGAAGTCAGATGCTTAACCAAATGAGCCATCCAGGCCACCAGAGTTCTTAATTTTAGCTCTGATAATTTTTAGGTTTAGAATCTGTTTTGATTCTCTGAAAATTTCCCATTTGTCAAGTATGCTTGTTGGACAATTGACCTCTGTATCCCGTATTCCGGTCGGTGTGTCTCCCCTTGGTCTCTCTCTGTTCTTTCTTCTTTTGGTCTATATGATGTAAAACATGTCTTTTTTAAAAGTTTATTTTCAGAAAGCGATTGAGAGTAGGCGTTGGGGTAGAAGACGGGGGGGCGGGGCGTAGAGACTCTTGAGAGGCTCCATTCTATCAGTAGAGAGACCAACACAGGGTTCACACTCACAAACCTGAGTCGAAACCAACTTTTGGTCACCTAAACGAGTAACCTGAGCTATCCTCGTGCCTTTCTCTGTTTTTTTTTTTCTTTTTTATTAAAATAATTTTTTTTAAATATTATTTATTTTGCGAGAGAGGTGGAGACAAATCTTGAGCAAGGGAGGGGGAGACACAGAATCCAAAGCAGGCTCCATGCTTTTCGATGTCAGCACAGAGCCCGACACGGGACTCGAACCTTAAAACCTGATTCATGACCTGAACCAAAGTGGGATGATTTACCGACTGAGCCACCCAGGCATCCCTTTTCTTTTTTCTTTTCTTTCTTTTGTTTCTTTTTTTAATTTCTTTTCATTCGTTCTTTTTCTTTTCTTAATTTCTTTTTTGAATTTTGTGTGGGACATTATGGAGAAGCATAGAGGCTCTTCGTGTGCTTGCTTTTTCTTCAGCCTTTCATCCCCCACACACTGTGATGGTTATTGAGCCCAGTCAGGCCTGAATGACTTGTCACTGGGCCCCAGTCTTTGTAAGGTTCAGTGTGAGCGGGACTCACAATGTTCACCACCCCCGTGTAGTCTTCCAGGATGTCCATCTCGAGGGCTGGAGTGTCTTCCAGGACCCCTCTTTGAGGCTTGGTCCAAAAGCCCCGGTATTTTCTCCGCAGCACAATGAGATTACGGGAGGCTCAGCTTCTCAGGCAATGTTTGCCAAGTGCTTGGCTCATTTTCTGTGCCTCCCTGTGCTGTACAGTGCTGGTTATCAGTGACTTTCTGCTCGGCTGTCTGTTTTGTTTCCTTTCCTGCTCATTGGTATATTGCCTCAAATCCCTGAAGAAATTCAGAATCCTCAAATCCCTTGAAGGAGAGAGAGGACCCTGAACATTAGAGTTGGCTCAGTGGGCTTCCCTTTTGTTGGGGTCTCAGTCTTTCCAGTTGTGACTGTCTCAGTGTCTCCGTGATGCCTTCAAACATGTCTAAAATTGAAATCATCTTTCCTAGTTCATGATAGGTTGACTAACAGACTACTCACACTTATAAGAGCAGGCGGAGAAGAAAAAGAAGTCATAGTAAAACTTTTGGTCAACAGCGTTTGTTACAGGAGAAAACGAAACCCATTAGTCCTTGCCTAGTACCCGTCGTTCTAAAATGGCCATCCAGTTTGCCCACGCTCAGCCAGCGTCCATTGAGTGGTGATGTTTTAAGTGTCTCAGCCCCCCCCACCCCCACCCCACCGCCGCTGCCCTCCTCCCCTTTCAGGTGCTTGCCCAGGGCAAGCATTGCAGTGACGGGCTGGATGTGGCAAAGCAGGCCAAGGAGGTGGATGGCGTGACCCTTATTCTGTGAGTGTTTGATCAGTTTTGGCTTTTTTAAAAAAATTTTTTTGTAATGTTGATTTACTTTTGAGAGAGAAACGTACGGACAGAAGGGCAGCGGAAGAGAGACCAAGAAACTGAAGCAGGCTCGGGGCGCTTTGCCCCTCAACTGTACAGTGCAACCCCAACAACAAGGGTTTCTGGGTTGGTGCACCTGCATCATGTGCACAGACACAACCAGACACCCTTGTTGAGCCCGTCTGTGACTCGGCACCATTGTGGTCGCTGGGATCTGGCATCTGTGTTCCTCGGAGACGGAGGTGGAAGCACATCTGAAAGAGTTTATCTGAAAGAATGATGCAGTTAGGAGGAATTGCTTACTTGCGCACTGCGGTTCAGGAAAGGACTTTTCCGGAGAGGTACATCAGGAGCTGAGTCTAACAGAACACTCTCCCAGCAGTCTCACTCTGGGGCCAAAGGCCAGAATCAAGGAGAAACGTGCCTTTGTCTTAAGCTATGGAGGTGGAAGTGGAGCCAAGTGAGGCACCAGGCAGTTGGTGTTGGGCAGAAACTTCCCCGTAAGGAATTTGGTATTCAGAGAAGGGCCTTGGGTCATTGTGTCCTCAGGGGAAAGGACTGACATGATGTTAACTTGTTAAAAAGCTGGTGCTGTTACTGTGTGGATAGTGGGTTGGGAGGTGACACAACTGGAAGCAGGGTAGACGCCATTGGGTAGAGTGACTCCTTTTGTGTGGATTGAGCTATAAGATTCGTGCTTCAGGCAATAGGTACAACCGCCTCACATCACCCATCACATAAAGTACAGGACAGTTTGTGTCTTTATACACTACACGAAACTACGTAATATTGAAAAGAAGTTTGTGTAATAGTTACCTGGGTGAGTACAAGGCGTACACAAAAGTATTCACCTGTTTATTGAGTGCATGACAGGCACTGTTCTAGGTGCTGAACTGAGTATGTGCTGCAGGTACTTCATCCAAAGACGTATGTGGTTTTATGCAGAGCAATAGAAGGGCATGGGAGTGTGTGGTTCGGTGGAAAGTGTGCACAGTGCGGCTGCAGGATGGCTTTTGCCACATGAGTCTGTCATTCAGAATCGGGGAGGCGATTCTTCTTGGGAGGTTCGGCTTCCCTGAAGTCTCCTTCATCCACCCCACTCTGTCTCTTGGACACCTTTCCGAGCACCTCACAGTGAAGCTCCATCTGGGTGGGTTGTCGGCTCTTTGAGTTCCACGTGGGCCCAAAATCTGCAAACATCTCTGCCTCCTCCTGTGAATGTAACATCTTGCTACCTGGTCTGGTGGTCAGAACCAGGGAGAAGGATTTGCCTTTTTTCCTGCTCTTCCTTCTCCCTGCTTGTCCCTGGGTACTGTGTCGTGGAGCTTGCATGTCTCAGAGGCCATGTGTGAGGTCCCTGGAGATCTGTACCCTGTCTTCACTTGGGTGGACTCGTGGAGGACCGAGTCCTGCAGTCTTCCCTGAACCTGCCCCACCCGCCTCTCAGCAACTTGGCTGTGCTGGGATCGCCTGCTGCCGTGGAGAGATGCCGGCATCCTGCCCCCATCCGTGTACAATAGGCCACGATCTCTGAGAAGACGGCCTTCTGAAACTGTGTCCTGCCTGTTGGCCCTTTGTGCTGGCTTTTGCTAAGCAACTTAGCAATTAACTCTTTGGGGGAATCACGTTTGCCTTGTGTACAAGGAACCTCCAAAGTGTTCCTATTCTGTTCCTGGGTGGCTCAGTAGGTTAAACGGCCAACTTCAGCTCGGGTCATGAACTTTGTGTTGGCAAGGTAACCCCCGAGTCTGGCTCTGTGCTAACAGCCCAGAGCCTGAGTTTGCTTTGAATTCTTGTCTCCTTCTCACTCCGCCCCTCCCTTGCTGCTCTTTGTCTCTGTCTCTAAGAAATAAAGAATAACATTTAAAAAATTAAAATAGCAAAATTCCTTCTATTTTACTCTTTTCTGTTGACAATGGTAGTGCTGTCTCCATTCTTCCTCACGGATGACTACAGCTGATCCTAAAAAAACTTGGTTCTCGGTTTTAAATCCTGCCCCAAATTGAAAATCCATGTATAACTTTTCCTCACCAGAAATCTCAAGTGTTCAAACTCTCCTGTTGTCCAGAAACCTTAGTAGAACACAAAAAAATCCATTAGCACTTGTATGTTTTATGTCATATATACCATATTCTCCGAGGAGAGGAAGCTATGGAAACAAAGTTACATAGAAAACAAGTTCACAGCTCTGTGCTGTATTCATACCTAAGTTTATTCTCCGTTTTGTTTCTAGGATAAATCATCTATCAGCTCACGCATCACTGTTGACTTAGGTTACACACTAAGCTGTTTTTAAGTGTATCTCCAGAACTAGTCGTCAGAAATGGAGATATTGGAAAGATTCCTGTATGTTTACGTTGTTACAGGTGTAACAATTCATGCATTAACATTGAAGAGTGTTGCTTCATGATTGCTTAATGTAATCAGTACACTTGCTTCTTCATGGCCTAGGAGATACAGGGGTGAATGAATTGTTATAAAGCTTTTCTAGCCTGCAGTTTTACAGCCATATTCCTAATACAGTCTGAACACACTGTTGCATTACCAAACACGCCTGTGATAGTAGGCTGAGAGGCATTTTCTCCGGGCAGGGACGGAGACAAGCATGCTACAAGGTAATGTCATTTTTTGAAAGACTAGTTATGGAAAACACATTATTCGTTTTATATCAGATCTTATGTACCTTATATCCGTGTGTGGGTAGGTTGTCCAAGTGCACAAAAGTCACACAGGATGTTCCTCCTGATGAACCCTTAGTGGTAGTGACACACATGCGTCTCGGGTGGCCTGGCTGCATGCTCCTTCGATTTTCACGCACAGACGTGTGTATGGCAGGTGAAGAGATTCACTGAGCTCCTTTGTGAGGATTTGCTGTCTGGAGAGTGAGGGTGGGTCTCACAAATGTCCTGATGTGCAGACCTGCATGGGGTGGGGGGGGGGGGGACCGGCTGAATGGGGCAATTTTGGGTCTCGGGGCCTGGCTGTATGTGGTGGATACGGGCAATGTCTTTGCCACTTTTCAGAAGGGCCTTTCTGGCCAATGTCTCCATAGACGGCTGGCTGGGTTTAGTCCCAGCGCCCTTGTCATGGAATGGTCAATATGGGACAGTAGACGAGACTCTGCCGGATCACTCCTGGTGGCAGAAGGCTTTCCAGCGATGCCACTTCCATTCAACTTTCCTCGCACTTTGGCTTTTTCACCAGATCTCCTCTCTGTGCTGTCTTCTGTGACCTCCTCTGGGTTTTTCTCTGCACTCTTGACCTTTAGGATACACATTTTGAATCTCTGCATCCCCCAAATCTTTTTCTTCTTCTTCTTATTTTTTTTTTTTTTTACCATATTCAGAGTCACATTCATGAGTTTCCCGAATGTGACGTACGTCCTGTGACCACGTCATTTGGACAGTCTTCTCTAGCAGGGATTTCTTTATTTTGGTGGCTTTGAAGGAGTTTATAAAAACCTCCCTTGGAATCTTCCTGACTTTCATATGTTTCCTCTGAGGTTTTTCTCTTTGGTAGCATTGACCGTCCTTCTTGTAAATGGCATTTGTCATGAGCTTCATAGGTCCTCGTGGCCCCTGCTCCACATGCTGACTTAGACTTGCTGCCATCCAGAGCGGGTGAGCCGCCAAGACACGTTTGACTGTGACCCGTGGGGTTCTGGGTGGCCAGGACATTGTCCAGTGTCATAGGAACATTAGAGGACAGTCCCTTGCTTTCAGCGTACTTCGTGAGTTGAGGGACAGAACCGGGATGGAACTTGTCCAGGGAAAGGGCTCTGGTCGTGCAGCCAGACCACTGGCCACTGGGACTTGTTGCTTTCAGGACAATGGGGTGAGCTTCCTACACAGGGCCAGCCGCCCTGATCACACACCCGACTGTATCCGCTTAGACGGTAGCTGCTTCACCCCTTCCTACCCAACATTTTGCTGCTCACTTGTCTTTCTCGTGGATCAGTGTCCTTGGTGGCATTTTCCTCCTGACAGGGCACCTCCTTCTGCAAGAAAAACCTGTGCAGGTAGCCTTGGTCTCCTCAACTGATTTTCTTGGGTTTTTCACTTTTTGTGTTGGAGTGGTTGACATGCGGTGGATGGTCGTTCCTTCTCTGCAATATTCTCTGGGGCGTCTGGGAAACCGTGTGCTTCCTCTTCGTGGTAGAACCTGCTTCTCCTATCGTCTTGACCATTCTAAAAGCCAAACCCCTTTCTAAAATCACCAATCTATACTGTGCCTGCATTGAAATGTTCCAGTTTTTGATCCTTCCCTCGATTCTGCCTTAAGTTGTGATGTCAAGACTTGTCTTTCCGTTCGAGTCGAGACTGCACGTGTGTCCGTCTCATAACATTAGTACATCCATAGAGATGCCACATCTTCAACACGACACAAAAAGATGGCTCAGAAAAATCACCAGGTTTTTCATGTGCTGGGATAGCCGCAGCGAGAGCTTCGAGAGTTTCCCTTTTATGTGCCCCCATGGTCTTCACACTGGCCGGCTGGCAGCTGCAGCTGTTGGCCTCAGTACATGTCAGGCCATTCAGCCTTTTCTTATAACATGACTCTTCTTTGCATCGCGGGAGCACGTCCAGCACCCTACAGACACAGACGGGTCCAAGGGTTTAATCCATGGTTGATGGTATTATGCTTAACACGGTGACAATGACGCAGGAACCGTGAGAAATCACGTTTCCTTTGGTGCTTGATTTACTGGAGAAATGAAGGGCTTACCAAGAGCTGATTAGCAGATTCGTGCCACACTTGAGGTGACCTCAATAGCAACAGGAGGTGGTGCACACTTCCCCCAGAGGAAAGCGTCTGCTACAGCTCGTGTTATGCGTTTAGTACTTAATCCTGCGTATCCACATTTGTTTGCCTTTCTCTTGACTGCAAATGGCATCGTGTGGGTACTGTTTCAGTGCAGAAGTTTTGGTAAGTCTTGAAGCTGCTCAGCTCAACTGCCAGTCTTTCCAAACGTCACACATCTCCAGAAAAATTTCCAATGTATTTATTGGAACAAAGTCTCCACATAGAAATGGGTTTTGCACAGTTCTACATCAAGGATCAGATAGGCTTCTGTAAGTTCACCTTGTCAAGTCAGATTGCAAGGAACGTGGTCAGTTCTGTGGTAAAATTCTTATTGATTTGTAAAGGGTTAATTTATGTAGGACCTTGAAGTATGTCACCTGTTTATACAGATTTTCTAGAATTGCCGAAGTCAACCACTCTTTATTTGAATGTCAGTTGTTAAGTGAACCTTTATTCCATTTGTCCTATAGCGACAAAACCTCTGGGGCGCCTGGGTGGCTCAGGAAGTTAAGCGTCTGACTCTTGGTTTCAGCTCGGGTCATGGTGTCAAGGTTCACGGATTGAGCCTTGCATCTGTCTCTGTGCTCGATTGACTGGAGAGTGTGCGCATACCTCCTTGGAGCCCACATGTATGGCATGTCCTGGGTGGGCGCTCAGTATTGACGGAAGAAAAACCCCACGCGGGGTTGTAGGCCCCGGCATCTCTCTACTCAGAAACGCTTCATCCAGAAATTTTCCTGTTTGACTAAGGAAATAAGTCTTAAACTCTTCCTTTCGTCGAGTCGTACCATCAATTTTGAACAGTCCATTCTGTATGGTTGACTTTGACCCAGTTATTCAGGCTGTCAGCGGCTTTTGAGTCCCGTTGCCTTTCCCCACTGCCGCTCCACAAGCCTGCTTGCCAGATGGGGCCAGAGGCTGGGAGTCGGCAACAGCCTTCTCTACCTGTTCCTGAGTCAGCAGATTTCCTCTGTCATAGACCTGCAAGGCACCTGACAATACCTCTGTCCCATTGAGTCTCAGTTCCTACGAATATCCCTGGGACTGCTGTGAGTGGTGAGGAAGGGCTTTATGTGTGTGCTACTTGAAGGTGGTGGGTGATTGGAGTAGAGTGAGTGGACTCTGGAGAACCACGGAAGCCTGGTGAGCTCTTGTGAACGACCCCCTCTGTTTCTCCACTTTTATCCCGTCTGCAACCCCAGGAGTTTGCAGGACTCACTGATGAGCTCAACATTTGCAAGGAGCAGCTCTCACACAGAGAGGAAACCACAGAAACGAAGGAAGAGCGAAATAGGACCAGGGCCAGTAGGCCCCCTGCCAGTGTATTTACACACAGGACACCATTCTCTCCCCTTGTCCACACGTCCCAGTGGAGTTGGATGGGGCCCATTTTTCTCAGACTTTGATCTGTGAGGAAAAGTAAGGCTATTTTAACACATTTGCTTGGGCGGCTCCCTGCCTCGGAACTGAATTGAAGGGATTCAGACTTGGTTTTGCATTTGGTGAATTTGAGGCCCGGAATTGAAGGTGTTCTTGAAACACGGATTCTTTTTGCCTCTCCCGCCAGCTGTTGCTGGAACATGTGGAGTAGCTTTTCTCCAGGCACGAGGGATCTCTCCGGATGACGGTTGTGAGGCAACAGGTGAAGTCTCAAGCTGGCGTGTCCAGTGAGCCGGAGATGCTCAAGGCCCTGACTTCTATGTTCAAGAGTCACAAAACGGATGAAGAAACGGTGTGCGTAGCCACGGCGGTTCTTGACTTGTGCACATGTTGTGTGTGATCAGGCACACATTGCGTGTTTGTGTAACTGGAGTTTCCTTTTAAGCTTCTTGAATTCTTGTAAGAAGTCAGACCTCTATGGTTAAATAGCAGTGGTTGGTTGGTGGAAATGTGTGTATCGATTGGCTGGTACAAATTTCCTAATGTACTTTTTTTCGGGGAAGTTTTCTCTCCAATGTAAAATTGAAAGCTCTTAACAAGCAACTGTGTGAACATAAGCAACCGAGAAAAACCTTACCAGTGTTCTCTCATGTTACATGAGGCGAAGAGCACCTTAGGGTAACTCTACAGTAAAGGCTAACGAAAGACTTCTGAGTAGAAACTCAATCCCTTTGTTTCCAAGTGAGAGAATGGTTAGGTGTGGAGAGGTAAAGTTTCGTAGAAGATTTAAGGGCCACATTCAAATTTCAGCTCCAGACGTCATCACAGGATTTGATTGGGTTTCTTTTTTCCCTTGTTTTTTAAACAACACAAGACTTGCCGTGGGGCCCGTCCCTTGCTTCCCTTTCTGGCTTTCAAAGGTGCAGAGCTAGATGAAAGAGCGCCTGGCTCTCCTCTCCAGTCTCGTGGTCAAGCTGGAAGAGGACCTAGACACCTCAGGGAAGGACCTCTTCATTTCTGAAGAAAAGAACACCAAGTTGCAGCGAGATATCCGTGAAGTCAGTGGCATTTGAAATGGCCACGCCGTCGTCGAGACAAATGTGGGGTGTTTGGTTCGGTCTTTGCCCAGTGTGTCCTTCATTTCCCACGGGTTTGAACTTTTGGAGTTTTATAGAAGTAGCAGCAGAACAGAACGTTACTCAGGGGCCTGGACGGGCCGTCTCTCCATCCGCGTAGTTGAATCTGTCTTCCCCGGGCTCTCCCTTGTTGAGGCCTGGCGGGCAAGTGGCGGAGTGCCCTCGGGTGTGGAGTGTGGGCCACCTGAGCTTGGCCCATGCCGTGCTCTCGAGTCCGTTTTGGGAACACACTCGGCACGTAGGAACCAGCGTGGTGCTGCCAAGTCGCTTACGGGGGCACGACCGTGCGAGGGCGGCTCTGCCGAGGGGCCGTCACGGCCGCCTCTGCCGCCCTGCCCTCCTCCCAGGCGTTCCGTGCCCCTGGTCGTGGCGGTCAGAGTGAGGGAGGGGCAGCCCGCTGGTCCTGGTGTAAGGTCATGGAGGAGTGCGGCCGCTTCTGCACGTGTGGTCGTCGATGGGAATCTGATCATTGTCACAGAAACTAGTAAGGGTAGCATGGTTTCTCTCTGCCTCCTCCTGTCACTGTGAGCTGCCCTTTGTGGACAGTCCCCCCACACCCCAACCCCAGCCCAGCAACGCCAACTCAAGAAGACCGTTTCAGACCCTTCCTTGTGTACGTACACGTGCGGTCTGTTTAGTACCTTCGTGTGGGTGAGGTCGTGTAAGAATTTAAAACAAAAGTATTTGCAGAAATTATATAACCCATTCAGCGGAGTTGTTTGCCCAAGATGGGGGAGACCCCGCAGCAGAGTTCAATATGTGGAGAATTCAATCACTTCTTGAGTCCTCACTTTCACTCTTGAGACTGCTGACATAAATTGCTTAGTAAACGGAAGGCTGAAAGAGGAATCTTTCGGGTGGTGGACAAGAAACTCAGGGCAGAACTTTCTTGTTCCATTTGCAGTGTCAGATACCACGGGATACAATTTTGTTACAGGATTAAGCTACAGAAGGTGACTTCCAATTATATTGAAGGTTGAGTTTGGTGTCCATTTGTTAACACCACTGCTTCAACTTTGTGGTAATTGGGTGAGATTTCATCCACCCTTCTCCCGGAAAAATGATGGTTGTCTTATGGTGTGTGTCTCCAGACGGAAGGCCCTGAACTGCGGAAAGCTCACTTGTGTCCGGAGGCTGCCGAGATTTTATTTCCGGGAGATTTTTTCCGGGAGATTTTATTATCTTTTTGTCTTTCAACACATCGGAAAGAATAAGGCTGGGTAACTGAGTGCTCAAAATCCCAAGCAGCTTCCGCAGTGTCGGCGCTGAGCCTGACACGGGGCCACAATTCACAAATCGTCACCAGCTGAGCCACCCAGGTGCCTCGAGGATGCTACTTTTTCTCTTTGGAAATTAGGATTTCACCGTTTTTCTGTCTGGAGTATATTAGTATGTCGTACACTAATTCTTTCCGTTTTCCCTCTGATATACCTGCTGTAGGCCATGGTCCAGAAGGAAGACATACAAGAGAGGATCACTAACCTTGAGAAGCGTTGTCTCAGGGCACAGCATGAAACCACCTGTCCGCACGACCTCAAGGATAAACTTGAAAACAAGATAGCAAAGAAAGACTCTCTGCATCGTCGTTGGTTGCATTGACCTTCATTCCTCTTTTGTTAATTACAAGTGAAGTTAAGGACCTAGTCTCAGTGGAAAGCTTTCAGGATGTTAAAATGTTGTGTTGGAAAACGGGGTTACTTCAACGTCATGGGATTAACTCTTTTAGATGTTGTGTAAGCATGTTATGTTGCTACCCTCCTGGATTCCTTCTTATGTGTTAACTGCACGTTATTCTTTTGCCTATTAGCACTCTTTCCAAACTAGCGGTGAGTGGCCAGGAATTTGTAGGCAGCTGACCGTTTTAGTTAGAACTTGAGATAGGGGGAATGTCAGGTGCAGAAGCATAGCCTGGCCTGAGGATGTAAGACCCTGTGTTTTGGGAAGCCGCACGTCTCTTCCTTGGTTGTCTCAGGTCATCCGGCAGTAAAAAGGAAAACCTCATCCCGCTTCTGGGGAAAAGAGTTTGCCTGGTGTGTTTGTAAAATGTGTCAGTAGACACAAAATGACAATAAAAGTGAAATACTAGGGGCTAGAGAAAATGGAGACACAGAATCTGAAGCAGTCTCCAGGCTCTGAGTCATCAGCACAGAGCATGACACGGGGTTCCAACTCACAAACCGTGAGATCGTGACCAGAGCCAAAGTCGGACATTCAACTGAACAAGTTAACCAGGCGCCCCTGCTGTTTCCTTTGACACTCGAACCACAGTGAACTCCCCTTCATCTTTTTGCGGTAAAATTTTAAAGTTTTAGATGGATTTTGGCGTAGTTGTCATTGTTTTGTGCCTTTGTTAAGATTTGTTCTCATAGCCTTTCTGTTGGGACGTTGTTCTGCAAGCCTTGATTTTTCCTATATCTGTCAGAGACTAGGTTTTTTTTCTTTAACGACGTGTTTTAATATTGATTTTAGTTTGTGTGTGTAGTTGATTCCTAATCTTAGTTTTTTATGTTTGTTTTTTTCTCATTTTGCTTTTGTTTTTCCTGGAAAACATCTTTACCTTGCCTTCACTTTGAAGAAGTTTTTTTGTTAGGTAAAGACTTCCAGGTTGGTGGTTATTTTCATTCAACATTTTCTAGATTACAATCATCTGGCTTCATTTGCTTTCTGGAAACGTGAGCTGGTAGTCTTGTCCCATGGAAGGCGGTATCTTTTCCCTCTCATGATTGTTAACATCTTTTTGCCTCAAGCATTCTTTGTGGAGTCACTTTCATGGTTCTTTTATCAGTTTTGGAAAGTTTTGATTCTTCTTTTTGTAGGGATCTGGTAACCCGCATTCTGTGTTTTCTCTACTTTGAAGGTTCTCATTGGACACTTACCCATATTTTGTGTGTCTTTTGGGTTTCTCTATTGATTTTTTTCTCTGTGTATGGTCCAGATAAATTTTTACCTACTTATCTTCCAGTTCACTGTGGCTCTCTTCACCTGTGCCTAGTCTGATATTAAGCCCAAATAGTTGTTAACGTTACTAAAAAAAATTTTTTTTACTCTTATTTATGTTGGAGAGACAGAATGTGAACAAGGGAAGAACAGACAGAGCGAGAAACAGATACCGAAGCAGGGTCTAGGCTTTGAGCACTCAGCACAGAGCCCAACGCGGGGCTCAAACTCCCGAATCACGAGATCACGACCTGAACTGAAGTCAGATGCTTAACCAAATGAGCCATCCAGGCCACCAGAGTTCTTAATTTTAGCTCTGATAATTTTTAGGTTTAGAATCTGTTTTGATTCTCTGAAAATTTCCCATTTGTCAAGTATGCTTGTTGGACAATTGACCTCTGTATCCCGTATTCCGGTCGGTGTGTCTCCCCTTGGTCTCTCTCTGTTCTTTCTTCTTTTGGTCTATATGATGTAAAACATGTCTTTTTTAAAAGTTTATTTTCAGAAAGCGATTGAGAGTAGGCGTTGGGGTAGAAGACGGGGGGGCGGGGCGTAGAGACTCTTGAGAGGCTCCATTCTATCAGTAGAGAGACCAACACAGGGTTCACACTCACAAACCTGAGTCGAAACCAACTTTTGGTCACCTAAACGAGTAACCTGAGCTATCCTCGTGCCTTTCTCTGTTTTTTTTTTTCTTTTTTATTAAAATAATTTTTTTTAAATATTATTTATTTTGCGAGAGAGGTGGAGACAAATCTTGAGCAAGGGAGGGGGAGACACAGAATCCAAAGCAGGCTCCATGCTTTTCGATGTCAGCACAGAGCCCGACACGGGACTCGAACCTTAAAACCTGATTCATGACCTGAACCAAAGTGGGATGATTTACCGACTGAGCCACCCAGGCATCCCTTTTCTTTTTTCTTTTCTTTCTTTTGTTTCTTTTTTTAATTTCTTTTCATTCGTTCTTTTTCTTTTCTTAATTTCTTTTTTGAATTTTGTGTGGGACATTATGGAGAAGCATAGAGGCTCTTCGTGTGCTTGCTTTTTCTTCAGCCTTTCATCCCCCACACACTGTGATGGTTATTGAGCCCAGTCAGGCCTGAATGACTTGTCACTGGGCCCCAGTCTTTGTAAGGTTCAGTGTGAGCGGGACTCACAATGTTCACCACCCCCGTGTAGTCTTCCAGGATGTCCATCTCGAGGGCTGGAGTGTCTTCCAGGACCCCTCTTTGAGGCTTGGTCCAAAAGCCCCGGTATTTTCTCCGCAGCACAATGAGATTACGGGAGGCTCAGCTTCTCAGGCAATGTTTGCCAAGTGCTTGGCTCATTTTCTGTGCCTCCCTGTGCTGTACAGTGCTGGTTATCAGTGACTTTCTGCTCGGCTGTCTGTTTTGTTTCCTTTCCTGCTCATTGGTATATTGCCTCAAATCCCTGAAGAAATTCAGAATCCTCAAATCCCTTGAAGGAGAGAGAGGACCCTGAACATTAGAGTTGGCTCAGTGGGCTTCCCTTTTGGGGTCTCAGTCTTTCCAGTTGTGACTGTCTCAGTGTCTCCGTGATGCCTTCAAACATGTCTAAAATTGAAATCATCTTTCCTAGTTCATGATAGGTTGACTAACAGACTACTCACACTTATAAGAGCAGGCGGAGAAGAAAAAGAAGTCATAGTAAAACTTTTGGTCAACAGCGTTTGTTACAGGAGAAAACGAAACCCATTAGTCCTTGCCTAGTACCCGTCGTTCTAAAATGGCCATCCAGTTTGCCCACGCTCAGCCAGCGTCCATTGAGTGGTGATGTTTTAAGTGTCTCAGCCCCCCCCACCCCCACCCCACCGCCGCTGCCCTCCTCCCCTTTCAGGTGCTTGCCCAGGGCAAGCATTGCAGTGACGGGCTGGATGTGGCAAAGCAGGCCAAGGAGGTGGATGGCGTGACCCTTATTCTGTGAGTGTTTGATCAGTTTTGGCTTTTTTAAAAAAATTTTTTTGTAATGTTGATTTACTTTTGAGAGAGAAACGTACGGACAGAAGGGCAGCGGAAGAGAGACCAAGAAACTGAAGCAGGCTCGGGGCGCTTTGCCCCTCAACTGTACAGTGCAACCCCAACAACAAGGGTTTCTGGGTTGGTGCACCTGCATCATGTGCACAGACACAACCAGACACCCTTGTTGAGCCCGTCTGTGACTCGGCACCATTGTGGTCGCTGGGATCTGGCATCTGTGTTCCTCGGAGACGGAGGTGGAAGCACATCTGAAAGAGTTTATCTGAAAGAATGATGCAGTTAGGAGGAATTGCTTACTTGCGCACTGCGGTTCAGGAAAGGACTTTTCCGGAGAGGTACATCAGGAGCTGAGTCTAACAGAACACTCTCCCAGCAGTCTCACTCTGGGGCCAAAGGCCAGAATCAAGGAGAAACGTGCCTTTGTCTTAAGCTATGGAGGTGGAAGTGGAGCCAAGTGAGGCACCAGGCAGTTGGTGTTGGGCAGAAACTTCCCCGTAAGGAATTTGGTATTCAGAGAAGGGCCTTGGGTCATTGTGTCCTCAGGGGAAAGGACTGACATGATGTTAACTTGTTAAAAAGCTGGTGCTGTTACTGTGTGGATAGTGGGTTGGGAGGTGACACAACTGGAAGCAGGGTAGACGCCATTGGGTAGAGTGACTCCTTTTGTGTGGATTGAGCTATAAGATTCGTGCTTCAGGCAATAGGTACAACCGCCTCACATCACCCATCACATAAAGTACAGGACAGTTTGTGTCTTTATACACTACACGAAACTACGTAATATTGAAAAGAAGTTTGTGTAATAGTTACCTGGGTGAGTACAAGGCGTACACAAAAGTATTCACCTGTTTATTGAGTGCATGACAGGCACTGTTCTAGGTGCTGAACTGAGTATGTGCTGCAGGTACTTCATCCAAAGACGTATGTGGTTTTATGCAGAGCAATAGAAGGGCATGGGAGTGTGTGGTTCGGTGGAAAGTGTGCACAGTGCGGCTGCAGGATGGCTTTTGCCACATGAGTCTGTCATTCAGAATCGGGGAGGCGATTCTTCTTGGGAGGTTCGGCTTCCCTGAAGTCTCCTTCATCCACCCCACTCTGTCTCTTGGACACCTTTCCGAGCACCTCACAGTGAAGCTCCATCTGGGTGGGTTGTCGGCTCTTTGAGTTCCACGTGGGCCCAAAATCTGCAAACATCTCTGCCTCCTCCTGTGAATGTAACATCTTGCTACCTGGTCTGGTGGTCAGAACCAGGGAGAAGGATTTGCCTTTTTTCCTGCTCTTCCTTCTCCCTGCTTGTCCCTGGGTACTGTGTCGTGGAGCTTGCATGTCTCAGAGGCCATGTGTGAGGTCCCTGGAGATCTGTACCCTGTCTTCACTTGGGTGGACTCGTGGAGGACCGAGTCCTGCAGTCTTCCCTGAACCTGCCCCACCCGCCTCTCAGCAACTTGGCTGTGCTGGGATCGCCTGCTGCCGTGGAGAGATGCCGGCATCCTGCCCCCATCCGTGTACAATAGGCCACGATCTCTGAGAAGACGGCCTTCTGAAACTGTGTCCTGCCTGTTGGCCCTTTGTGCTGGCTTTTGCTAAGCAACTTAGCAATTAACTCTTTGGGGGAATCACGTTTGCCTTGTGTACAAGGAACCTCCAAAGTGTTCCTATTCTGTTCCTGGGTGGCTCAGTAGGTTAAACGGCCAACTTCAGCTCGGGTCATGAACTTTGTGTTGGCAAGGTAACCCCCGAGTCTGGCTCTGTGCTAACAGCCCAGAGCCTGAGTTTGCTTTGAATTCTTGTCTCCTTCTCACTCCGCCCCTCCCTTGCTGCTCTTTGTCTCTGTCTCTAAGAAATAAAGAATAACATTTAAAAAATTAAAATAGCAAAATTCCTTCTATTTTACTCTTTTCTGTTGACAATGGTAGTGCTGTCTCCATTCTTCCTCACGGATGACTACAGCTGATCCTAAAAAAACTTGGTTCTCGGTTTTAAATCCTGCCCCAAATTGAAAATCCATGTATAACTTTTCCTCACCAGAAATCTCAAGTGTTCAAACTCTCCTGTTGTCCAGAAACCTTAGTAGAACACAAAAAAATCCATTAGCACTTGTATGTTTTATGTCATATATACCATATTCTCCGAGGAGAGGAAGCTATGGAAACAAAGTTACATAGAAAACAAGTTCACAGCTCTGTGCTGTATTCATACCTAAGTTTATTCTCCGTTTTGTTTCTAGGATAAATCATCTATCAGCTCACGCATCACTGTTGACTTAGGTTACACACTAAGCTGTTTTTAAGTGTATCTCCAGAACTAGTCGTCAGAAATGGAGATATTGGAAAGATTCCTGTATGTTTACGTTGTTACAGGTGTAACAATTCATGCATTAACATTGAAGAGTGTTGCTTCATGATTGCTTAATGTAATCAGTACACTTGCTTCTTCATGGCCTAGGAGATACAGGGGTGAATGAATTGTTATAAAGCTTTTCTAGCCTGCAGTTTTACAGCCATATTCCTAATACAGTCTGAACACACTGTTGCATTACCAAACACGCCTGTGATAGTAGGCTGAGAGGCATTTTCTCCGGGCAGGGACGGAGACAAGCATGCTACAAGGTAATGTCATTTTTTGAAAGACTAGTTATGGAAAACACATTATTCGTTTTATATCAGATCTTATGTACCTTATATCCGTGTGTGGGTAGGTTGTCCAAGTGCACAAAAGTCACACAGGATGTTCCTCCTGATGAACCCTTAGTGGTAGTGACACACATGCGTCTCGGGTGGCCTGGCTGCATGCTCCTTCGATTTTCACGCACAGACGTGTGTATGGCAGGTGAAGAGATTCACTGAGCTCCTTTGTGAGGATTTGCTGTCTGGAGAGTGAGGGTGGGTCTCACAAATGTCCTGATGTGCAGACCTGCATGGGGTGGGGGGGGGGGGACCGGCTGAATGGGGCAATTTTGGGTCTCGGGGCCTGGCTGTATGTGGTGGATACGGGCAATGTCTTTGCCACTTTTCAGAAGGGCCTTTCTGGCCAATGTCTCCATAGACGGCTGGCTGGGTTTAGTCCCAGCGCCCTTGTCATGGAATGGTCAATATGGGACAGTAGACGAGACTCTGCCGGATCACTCCTGGTGGCAGAAGGCTTTCCAGCGATGCCACTTCCATTCAACTTTCCTCGCACTTTGGCTTTTTCACCAGATCTCCTCTCTGTGCTGTCTTCTGTGACCTCCTCTGGGTTTTTCTCTGCACTCTTGACCTTTAGGATACACATTTTGAATCTCTGCATCCCCCAAATCTTTTTCTTCTTCTTCTTATTTTTTTTTTTTTTACCATATTCAGAGTCACATTCATGAGTTTCCCGAATGTGACGTACGTCCTGTGACCACGTCATTTGGACAGTCTTCTCTAGCAGGGATTTCTTTATTTTGGTGGCTTTGAAGGAGTTTATAAAAACCTCCCTTGGAATCTTCCTGACTTTCATATGTTTCCTCTGAGGTTTTTCTCTTTGGTAGCATTGACCGTCCTTCTTGTAAATGGCATTTGTCATGAGCTTCATAGGTCCTCGTGGCCCCTGCTCCACATGCTGACTTAGACTTGCTGCCATCCAGAGCGGGTGAGCCGCCAAGACACGTTTGACTGTGACCCGTGGGGTTCTGGGTGGCCAGGACATTGTCCAGTGTCATAGGAACATTAGAGGACAGTCCCTTGCTTTCAGCGTACTTCGTGAGTTGAGGGACAGAACCGGGATGGAACTTGTCCAGGGAAAGGGCTCTGGTCGTGCAGCCAGACCACTGGCCACTGGGACTTGTTGCTTTCAGGACAATGGGGTGAGCTTCCTACACAGGGCCAGCCGCCCTGATCACACACCCGACTGTATCCGCTTAGACGGTAGCTGCTTCACCCCTTCCTACCCAACATTTTGCTGCTCACTTGTCTTTCTCGTGGATCAGTGTCCTTGGTGGCATTTTCCTCCTGACAGGGCACCTCCTTCTGCAAGAAAAACCTGTGCAGGTAGCCTTGGTCTCCTCAACTGATTTTCTTGGGTTTTTCACTTTTTGTGTTGGAGTGGTTGACATGCGGTGGATGGTCGTTCCTTCTCTGCAATATTCTCTGGGGCGTCTGGGAAACCGTGTGCTTCCTCTTCGTGGTAGAACCTGCTTCTCCTATCGTCTTGACCATTCTAAAAGCCAAACCCCTTTCTAAAATCACCAATCTATACTGTGCCTGCATTGAAATGTTCCAGTTTTTGATCCTTCCCTCGATTCTGCCTTAAGTTGTGATGTCAAGACTTGTCTTTCCGTTCGAGTCGAGACTGCACGTGTGTCCATCTCATAACATTAGTACATCCATAGAGATGCCACATCTTCAACACGACACAAAAAGATGGCTCAGAAAAATCACCAGGTTTTTCATGTGCTGGGATAGCCGCAGCGAGAGCTTCGAGAGTTTCCCTTTTATGTGCCCCCATGGTCTTCACACTGGCCGGCTGGCAGCTGCAGCTGTTGGCCTCAGTACATGTCAGGCCATTCAGCCTTTTCTTATAACATGACTCTTCTTTGCATCGCGGGAGCACGTCCAGCACCCTACAGACACAGACGGGTCCAAGGGTTTAATCCATGGTTGATGGTATTATGCTTAACACGGTGACAATGACGCAGGAACCGTGAGAAATCACGTTTCCTTTGGTGCTTGATTTACTGGAGAAATGAAGGGCTTACCAAGAGCTGATTAGCAGATTCGTGCCACACTTGAGGTGACCTCAATAGCAACAGGAGGTGGTGCACACTTCCCCCAGAGGAAAGCGTCTGCTACAGCTCGTGTTATGCGTTTAGTACTTAATCCTGCGTATCCACATTTGTTTGCCTTTCTCTTGACTGCAAATGGCATCGTGTGGGTACTGTTTCAGTGCAGAAGTTTTGGTAAGTCTTGAAGCTGCTCAGCTCAACTGCCAGTCTTTCCAAACGTCACACATCTCCAGAAAAATTTCCAATGTATTTATTGGAACAAAGTCTCCACATAGAAATGGGTTTTGCACAGTTCTACATCAAGGATCAGATAGGCTTCTGTAAGTTCACCTTGTCAAGTCAGATTGCAAGGAACGTGGTCAGTTCTGTGGTAAAATTCTTATTGATTTGTAAAGGGTTAATTTATGTAGGACCTTGAAGTATGTCACCTGTTTATACAGATTTTCTAGAATTGCCGAAGTCAACCACTCTTTATTTGAATGTCAGTTGTTAAGTGAACCTTTATTCCATTTGTCCTATAGCGACAAAACCTCTGGGGCGCCTGGGTGGCTCAGGAAGTTAAGCGTCTGACTCTTGGTTTCAGCTCGGGTCATGGTGTCAAGGTTCACGGATTGAGCCTTGCATTTGTCTCTGTGCTCGATTGACTGGAGAGTGTGCGCATACCTCCTTGGAGCCCACATGTATGGCATGTCCTGGGTGGGCGCTCAGTATTGACGGAAGAAAAACCCCACGCGGGGTTGTAGGCCCCGGCATCTCTCTACTCAGAAACGCTTCATCCAGAAATTTTCCTGTTTGACTAAGGAAATAAGTCTTAAACTCTTCCTTTCGTCGAGTCGTACCATCAATTTTGAACAGTCCATTCTGTATGGTTGACTTTGACCCAGTTATTCAGGCTGTCAGCGGCTTTTGAGTCCCGTTGCCTTTCCCCACTGCCGCTCCACAAGCCTGCTTGCCAGATGGGGCCAGAGGCTGGGAGTCGGCAACAGCCTTCTCTACCTGTTCCTGAGTCAGCAGATTTCCTCTGTCATAGACCTGCAAGGCACCTGACAATACCTCTGTCCCATTGAGTCTCAGTTCCTACGAATATCCCTGGGACTGCTGTGAGTGGTGAGGAAGGGCTTTATGTGTGTGCTACTTGAAGGTGGTGGGTGATTGGAGTAGAGTGAGTGGACTCTGGAGAACCACGGAAGCCTGGTGAGCTCTTGTGAACGACCCCCTCTGTTTCTCCACTTTTATCCCGTCTGCAACCCCAGGAGTTTGCAGGACTCACTGATGAGCTCAACATTTGCAAGGAGCAGCTCTCACACAGAGAGGAAACCACAGAAACGAAGGAAGAGCGAAATAGGACCAGGGCCAGTAGGCCCCCTGCCAGTGTATTTACACACAGGACACCATTCTCTCCCCTTGTCCACACGTCCCAGTGGAGTTGGATGGGGCCCATTTTTCTCAGACTTTGATCTGTGAGGAAAAGTAAGGCTATTTTAACACATTTGCTTGGGCGGCTCCCTGCCTCGGAACTGAATTGAAGGGATTCAGACTTGGTTTTGCATTTGGTGAATTTGAGGCCCGGAATTGAAGGTGTTCTTGAAACACGGATTCTTTTTGCCTCTCCCGCCAGCTGTTGCTGGAACATGTGGAGTAGCTTTTCTCCAGGCACGAGGGATCTCTCCGGATGACGGTTGTGAGGCAACAGGTGAAGTCTCAAGCTGGCGTGTCCAGTGAGCCGGAGATGCTCAAGGCCCTGACTTCTATGTTCAAGAGTCACAAAACGGATGAAGAAACGGTGTGCGTAGCCACGGCGGTTCTTGACTTGTGCACATGTTGTGTGTGATCAGGCACACATTGCGTGTTTGTGTAACTGGAGTTTCCTTTTAAGCTTCTTGAATTCTTGTAAGAAGTCAGACCTCTATGGTTAAATAGCAGTGGTTGGTTGGTGGAAATGTGTGTATCGATTGGCTGGTACAAATTTCCTAATGTACTTTTTTTCGGGGAAGTTTTCTCTCCAATGTAAAATTGAAAGCTCTTAACAAGCAACTGTGTGAACATAAGCAACCGAGAAAAAGCTTACCAGTGTTCTCTCATGTTACATGAGGCGAAGGGCACCTTAGGGTAACTCTACAGTAAAGGCTAACGAAAGACTTCTGAGTAGAAACTCAATCCCTTTGTTTCCAAGTGAGAGAATGGTTAGGTGTGGAGAGGTAAAGTTTCGTAGAAGATTTAAGGGCCACATTCAAATTTCAGCTCCAGACGTCATCACAGGATTTGATTGGGTTTCTTTTTTCCCTTGTTTTTTAAACAACACAAGACTTGCCGTGGGGCCCGTCCCTTGCTTCCCTTTCTGGCTTTCAAAGGTGCAGAGCTAGATGAAAGAGCGCCTGGCTCTCCTCTCCAGTCTCGTGGTCAAGCTGGAAGAGGACCTAGACACCTCAGGGAAGGACCTCTTCATTTCTGAAGAAAAGAACACCAAGTTGCAGCGAGATATCCGTGAAGTCAGTGGCATTTGAAATGGCCACGCCGTCGTCGAGACAAATGTGGGGTGTTTGGTTCGGTCTTTGCCCAGTGTGTCCTTCATTTCCCACGGGTTTGAACTTTTGGAGTTTTATAGAAGTAGCAGCAGAACAGAACGTTACTCAGGGGCCTGGACGGGCCGTCTCTCCATCTGCGTAGTTGAATCTGTCTTCCCCGGGCTCTCCCTTGTTGAGGCCTGGCGGGCAAGTGGCGGAGTGCCCTCGGGTGTGGAGTGTGGGCCACCTGAGCTTGGCCCATGCCGTGCTCTCGAGTCCGTTTTGGGAACACACTCGGCACGTAGGAACCAGCGTGGTGCTGCCAAGTCGCTTACGGGGGCACGACCGTGCGAGGGCGGCTCTGCCGAGGGGCCGTCACGGCCGCCTCTGCCGCCCTGCCCTCCTCCCAGGCGTTCCGTGCCCCTGGTCGTGGCGGTCAGAGTGAGGGAGGGGCAGCCCGCTGGTCCTGGTGTAAGGTCATGGAGGAGTGCGGCCGCTTCTGCACGTGTGGTCGTCGATGGGAATCTGATCATTGTCACAGAAACTAGTAAGGGTAGCATGGTTTCTCTCTGCCTCCTCCTGTCACTGTGAGCTGCCCTTTGTGGACAGTCCCCCCACACCCCAACCCCAGCCCAGCAACGCCAACTCAAGAAGACCGTTTCAGACCCTTCCTTGTGTATGTACACGTGCGGTCTGTTTAGTACCTTCGTGTGGGTGAGGTCGTGTAAGAATTTAAAACAAAAGTATTTGCAGAAATTATATAACCCATTCAGCGGAGTTGTTTGCCCAAGATGGGGGAGACCCCGCAGCAGAGTTCAATATGTGGAGAATTCAATCACTTCTTGAGTCCTCACTTTCACTCTTGAGACTGCTGACATAAATTGCTTAGTAAACGGAAGGCTGAAAGAGGAATCTTTCGGGTGGTGGACAAGAAACTCAGGGCAGAACTTTCTTGTTCCATTTGCAGTGTCAGATACCACGGGATACAATTTTGTTACAGGATTAAGCTACAGAAGGTGACTTCCAATTATATTGAAGGTTGAGTTTGGTGTCCATTTGTTAACACCACTGCTTCAACTTTGTGGTAATTGGGTGAGATTTCATCCACCCTTCTCCCGGAAAAATGATGGTTGTCTTATGGTGTGTGTCTCCAGACGGAAGGCCCTGAACTGCGGAAAGCTCACTTGTGTCCGGAGGCTGCCGAGATTTTATTTCCGGGAGATTTTTTCCGGGAGATTTTATTATCTTTTTGTCTTTCAACACATCGGAAAGAATAAGGCTGGGTAACTGAGTGCTCAAAATCCCAAGCAGCTTCCGCAGTGTCGGCGCTGAGCCTGACACGGGGCCACAATTCACAAATCGTCACCAGCTGAGCCACCCAGGTGCCTCGAGGATGCTACTTTTTCTCTTTGGAAATTAGGATTTCACCGTTTTTCTGTCTGGAGTATATTAGTATGTCGTACACTAATTCTTTCCGTTTTCCCTCTGATATACCTGCTGTAGGCCATGGTCCAGAAGGAAGACATACAAGAGAGGATCACTAACCTTGAGAAGCGTTGTCTCAGGGCACAGCATGAAACCACCTGTCCGCACGACCTCAAGGATAAACTTGAAAACAAGATAGCAAAGAAAGACTCTCTGCATCGTCGTTGGTTGCATTGACCTTCATTCCTCTTTTGTTAATTACAAGTGAAGTTAAGGACCTAGTCTCAGTGGAAAGCTTTCAGGATGTTAAAATGTTGTGTTGGAAAACGGGGTTACTTCAACGTCATGGGATTAACTCTTTTAGATGTTGTGTAAGCATGTTATGTTGCTACCCTCCTGGATTCCTTCTTATGTGTTAACTGCACGTTATTCTTTTGCCTATTAGCACTCTTTCCAAACTAGCGGTGAGTGGCCAGGAATTTGTAGGCAGCTGACCGTTTTAGTTAGAACTTGAGATAGGGGGAATGTCAGGTGCAGAAGCATAGCCTGGCCTGAGGATGTAAGACCCTGTGTTTTGGGAAGCCGCACGTCTCTTCCTTGGTTGTCTCAGGTCATCCGGCAGTAAAAAGGAAAACCTCATCCCGCTTCTGGGGAAAAGAGTTTGCCTGGTGTGTTTGTAAAATGTGTCAGTAGACACAAAATGACAATAAAAGTGAAATACTAGGGGCTAGAGAAAATGGAGACACAGAATCTGAAGCAGTCTCCAGGCTCTGAGTCATCAGCACAGAGCATGACACGGGGTTCCAACTCACAAACCGTGAGATCGTGACCAGAGCCAAAGTCGGACATTCAACTGAACAAGTTAACCAGGCGCCCCTGCTGTTTCCTTTGACACTCGAACCACAGTGAACTCCCCTTCATCTTTTTGCGGTAAAATTTTAAAGTTTTAGATGGATTTTGGCATAGTTGTCATTGTTTTGTGCCTTTGTTAAGATTTGTTCTCATAGCCTTTCTGTTGGGACGTTGTTCTGCAAGCCTTGATTTTTCCTATATCTGTCAGAGACTAGGTTTTTTTTCTTTAACGACGTGTTTTAATATTGATTTTAGTTTGTGTGTGTAGTTGATTCCTAATCTTAGTTTTTTATGTTTGTTTTTTTCTCATTTTGCTTTTGTTTTTCCTGGAAAACATCTTTACCTTGCCTTCACTTTGAAGAAGTTTTTTTGTTAGGTAAAGACTTCCAGGTTGGTGGTTATTTTCATTCAACATTTTCTAGATTACAATCATCTGGCTTCATTTGCTTTCTGGAAACGTGAGCTGGTAGTCTTGTCCCATGGAAGGCGGTATCTTTTCCCTCTCATGATTGTTAACATCTTTTTGCCTCAAGCATTCTTTGTGGAGTCACTTTCATGGTTCTTTTATCAGTTTTGGAAAGTTTTGATTCTTCTTTTTGTAGGGATCTGGTAACCCGCATTCTGTGTTTTCTCTACTTTGAAGGTTCTCATTGGACACTTACCCATATTTTGTGTGTCTTTTGGGTTTCTCTATTGATTTTTTTCTCTGTGTATGGTCCAGATAAATTTTTACCTACTTATCTTCCAGTTCACTGTGGCTCTCTTCACCTGTGCCTAGTCTGATATTAAGCCCAAATAGTTGTTAACGTTACTAAAAAAAATTTTTTTTACTCTTATTTATGTTGGAGAGACAGAATGTGAACAAGGGAAGAACAGACAGAGCGAGAAACAGATACCGAAGCAGGGTCTAGGCTTTGAGCACTCAGCACAGAGCCCAACGCGGGGCTCAAACTCCCGAATCACGAGATCACGACCTGAACTGAAGTCAGATGCTTAACCAAATGAGCCATCCAGGCCACCAGAGTTCTTAATTTTAGCTCTGATAATTTTTAGGTTTAGAATCTGTTTTGATTCTCTGAAAATTTCCCATTTGTCAAGTATGCTTGTTGGACAATTGACCTCTGTATCCCGTATTCCGGTCGGTGTGTCTCCCCTTGGTCTCTCTCTGTTCTTTCTTCTTTTGGTCTATATGATGTAAAACATGTCTTTTTTAAAAGTTTATTTTCAGAAAGCGATTGAGAGTAGGCGTTGGGGTAGAAGACGGGGGGGCGGGGCGTAGAGACTCTTGAGAGGCTCCATTCTATCAGTAGAGAGACCAACACAGGGTTCACACTCACAAACCTGAGTCGAAACCAACTTTTGGTCACCTAAACGAGTAACCTGAGCTATCCTCGTGCCTTTCTCTGTTTTTTTTTTTCTTTTTTATTAAAATAATTTTTTTTAAATATTATTTATTTTGCGAGAGAGGTGGAGACAAATCTTGAGCAAGGGAGGGGGAGACACAGAATCCAAAGCAGGCTCCATGCTTTTCGATGTCAGCACAGAGCCCGACACGGGACTCGAACCTTAAAACCTGATTCATGACCTGAACCAAAGTGGGATGATTTACCGACTGAGCCACCCAGGCATCCCTTTTCTTTTTTCTTTTCTTTCTTTTGTTTCTTTTTTTAATTTCTTTTCATTCGTTCTTTTTCTTTTCTTAATTTCTTTTTTGAATTTTGTGTGGGACATTATGGAGAAGCATAGAGGCTCTTCGTGTGCTTGCTTTTTCTTCAGCCTTTCATCCCCCACACACTGTGATGGTTATTGAGCCCAGTCAGGCCTGAATGACTTGTCACTGGGCCCCAGTCTTTGTAAGGTTCAGTGTGAGCGGGACTCACAATGTTCACCACCCCCGTGTAGTCTTCCAGGATGTCCATCTCGAGGGCTGGAGTGTCTTCCAGGACCCCTCTTTGAGGCTTGGTCCAAAAGCCCCGGTATTTTCTCCGCAGCACAATGAGATTACGGGAGGCTCAGCTTCTCAGGCAATGTTTGCCAAGTGCTTGGCTCATTTTCTGTGCCTCCCTGTGCTGTACAGTGCTGGTTATCAGTGACTTTCTGCTCGGCTGTCTGTTTTGTTTCCTTTCCTGCTCATTGGTATATTGCCTCAAATCCCTGAAGAAATTCAGAATCCTCAAATCCCTTGAAGGAGAGAGAGGACCCTGAACATTAGAGTTGGCTCAGTGGGCTTCCCTTTTGTTGGGGTCTCAGTCTTTCCAGTTGTGACTGTCTCAGTGTCTCCGTGATGCCTTCAAACATGTCTAAAATTGAAATCATCTTTCCTAGTTCATGATAGGTTGACTAACAGACTACTCACACTTATAAGAGCAGGCGGAGAAGAAAAAGAAGTCATAGTAAAACTTTTGGTCAACAGCGTTTGTTACAGGAGAAAACGAAACCCATTAGTCCTTGCCTAGTACCCGTCGTTCTAAAATGGCCATCCAGTTTGCCCACGCTCAGCCAGCGTCCATTGAGTGGTGATGTTTTAAGTGTCTCAGCCCCCCCCACCCCCACCCCACCGCCGCTGCCCTCCTCCCCTTTCAGGTGCTTGCCCAGGGCAAGCATTGCAGTGACGGGCTGGATGTGGCAAAGCAGGCCAAGGAGGTGGATGGCGTGACCCTTATTCTGTGAGTGTTTGATCAGTTTTGGCTTTTTTAAAAAAATTTTTTTGTAATGTTGATTTACTTTTGAGAGAGAAACGTACGGACAGAAGGGCAGCGGAAGAGAGACCAAGAAACTGAAGCAGGCTCGGGGCGCTTTGCCCCTCAACTGTACAGTGCAACCCCAACAACAAGGGTTTCTGGGTTGGTGCACCTGCATCATGTGCACAGACACAACCAGACACCCTTGTTGAGCCCGTCTGTGACTCGGCACCATTGTGGTCGCTGGGATCTGGCATCTGTGTTCCTCGGAGACGGAGGTGGAAGCACATCTGAAAGAGTTTATCTGAAAGAATGATGCAGTTAGGAGGAATTGCTTACTTGCGCACTGCGGTTCAGGAAAGGACTTTTCCGGAGAGGTACATCAGGAGCTGAGTCTAACAGAACACTCTCCCAGCAGTCTCACTCTGGGGCCAAAGGCCAGAATCAAGGAGAAACGTGCCTTTGTCTTAAGCTATGGAGGTGGAAGTGGAGCCAAGTGAGGCACCAGGCAGTTGGTGTTGGGCAGAAACTTCCCCGTAAGGAATTTGGTATTCAGAGAAGGGCCTTGGGTCATTGTGTCCTCAGGGGAAAGGACTGACATGATGTTAACTTGTTAAAAAGCTGGTGCTGTTACTGTGTGGATAGTGGGTTGGGAGGTGACACAACTGGAAGCAGGGTAGACGCCATTGGGTAGAGTGACTCCTTTTGTGTGGATTGAGCTATAAGATTCGTGCTTCAGGCAATAGGTACAACCGCCTCACATCACCCATCACATAAAGTACAGGACAGTTTGTGTCTTTATACACTACACGAAACTACGTAATATTGAAAAGAAGTTTGTGTAATAGTTACCTGGGTGAGTACAAGGCGTACACAAAAGTATTCACCTGTTTATTGAGTGCATGACAGGCACTGTTCTAGGTGCTGAACTGAGTATGTGCTGCAGGTACTTCATCCAAAGACGTATGTGGTTTTATGCAGAGCAATAGAAGGGCATGGGAGTGTGTGGTTCGGTGGAAAGTGTGCACAGTGCGGCTGCAGGATGGCTTTTGCCACATGAGTCTGTCATTCAGAATCGGGGAGGCGATTCTTCTTGGGAGGTTCGGCTTCCCTGAAGTCTCCTTCATCCACCCCACTCTGTCTCTTGGACACCTTTCCGAGCACCTCACAGTGAAGCTCCATCTGGGTGGGTTGTCGGCTCTTTGAGTTCCACGTGGGCCCAAAATCTGCAAACATCTCTGCCTCCTCCTGTGAATGTAACATCTTGCTACCTGGTCTGGTGGTCAGAACCAGGGAGAAGGATTTGCCTTTTTTCCTGCTCTTCCTTCTCCCTGCTTGTCCCTGGGTACTGTGTCGTGGAGCTTGCATGTCTCAGAGGCCATGTGTGAGGTCCCTGGAGATCTGTACCCTGTCTTCACTTGGGTGGACTCGTGGAGGACCGAGTCCTGCAGTCTTCCCTGAACCTGCCCCACCCGCCTCTCAGCAACTTGGCTGTGCTGGGATCGCCTGCTGCCGTGGAGAGATGCCGGCATCCTGCCCCCATCCGTGTACAATAGGCCACGATCTCTGAGAAGACGGCCTTCTGAAACTGTGTCCTGCCTGTTGGCCCTTTGTGCTGGCTTTTGCTAAGCAACTTAGCAATTAACTCTTTGGGGGAATCACGTTTGCCTTGTGTACAAGGAACCTCCAAAGTGTTCCTATTCTGTTCCTGGGTGGCTCAGTAGGTTAAACGGCCAACTTCAGCTCGGGTCATGAACTTTGTGTTGGCAAGGTAACCCCCGAGTCTGGCTCTGTGCTAACAGCCCAGAGCCTGAGTTTGCTTTGAATTCTTGTCTCCTTCTCACTCCGCCCCTCCCTTGCTGCTCTTTGTCTCTGTCTCTAAGAAATAAAGAATAACATTTAAAAAATTAAAATAGCAAAATTCCTTCTATTTTACTCTTTTCTGTTGACAATGGTAGTGCTGTCTCCATTCTTCCTCACGGATGACTACAGCTGATCCTAAAAAAACTTGGTTCTCGGTTTTAAATCCTGCCCCAAATTGAAAATCCATGTATAACTTTTCCTCACCAGAAATCTCAAGTGTTCAAACTCTCCTGTTGTCCAGAAACCTTAGTAGAACACAAAAAAATCCATTAGCACTTGTATGTTTTATGTCATATATACCATATTCTCCGAGGAGAGGAAGCTATGGAAACAAAGTTACATAGAAAACAAGTTCACAGCTCTGTGCTGTATTCATACCTAAGTTTATTCTCCGTTTTGTTTCTAGGATAAATCATCTATCAGCTCACGCATCACTGTTGACTTAGGTTACACACTAAGCTGTTTTTAAGTGTATCTCCAGAACTAGTCGTCAGAAATGGAGATATTGGAAAGATTCCTGTATGTTTACGTTGTTACAGGTGTAACAATTCATGCATTAACATTGAAGAGTGTTGCTTCATGATTGCTTAATGTAATCAGTACACTTGCTTCTTCATGGCCTAGGAGATACAGGGGTGAATGAATTGTTATAAAGCTTTTCTAGCCTGCAGTTTTACAGCCATATTCCTAATACAGTCTGAACACACTGTTGCATTACCAAACACGCCTGTGATAGTAGGCTGAGAGGCATTTTCTCCGGGCAGGGACGGAGACAAGCATGCTACAAGGTAATGTCATTTTTTGAAAGACTAGTTATGGAAAACACATTATTCGTTTTATATCAGATCTTATGTACCTTATATCCGTGTGTGGGTAGGTTGTCCAAGTGCACAAAAGTCACACAGGATGTTCCTCCTGATGAACCCTTAGTGGTAGTGACACACATGCGTCTCGGGTGGCCTGGCTGCATGCTCCTTCGATTTTCACGCACAGACGTGTGTATGGCAGGTGAAGAGATTCACTGAGCTCCTTTGTGAGGATTTGCTGTCTGGAGAGTGAGGGTGGGTCTCACAAATGTCCTGATGTGCAGACCTGCATGGGGTGGGGGGGGGGGGACCGGCTGAATGGGGCAATTTTGGGTCTCGGGGCCTGGCTGTATGTGGTGGATACGGGCAATGTCTTTGCCACTTTTCAGAAGGGCCTTTCTGGCCAATGTCTCCATAGACGGCTGGCTGGGTTTAGTCCCAGCGCCCTTGTCATGGAATGGTCAATATGGGACAGTAGACGAGACTCTGCCGGATCACTCCTGGTGGCAGAAGGCTTTCCAGCGATGCCACTTCCATTCAACTTTCCTCGCACTTTGGCTTTTTCACCAGATCTCCTCTCTGTGCTGTCTTCTGTGACCTCCTCTGGGTTTTTCTCTGCACTCTTGACCTTTAGGATACACATTTTGAATCTCTGCATCCCCCAAATCTTTTTCTTCTTCTTCTTATTTTTTTTTTTTTTTTTACCATATTCAGAGTCACATTCATGAGTTTCCCGAATGTGACGTACGTCCTGTGACCACGTCATTTGGACAGTCTTCTCTAGCAGGGATTTCTTTATTTTGGTGGCTTTGAAGGAGTTTATAAAAACCTCCCTTGGAATCTTCCTGACTTTCATATGTTTCCTCTGAGGTTTTTCTCTTTGGTAGCATTGACCGTCCTTCTTGTAAATGGCATTTGTCATGAGCTTCATAGGTCCTCGTGGCCCCTGCTCCACATGCTGACTTAGACTTGCTGCCATCCAGAGCGGGTGAGCCGCCAAGACACGTTTGACTGTGACCCGTGGGGTTCTGGGTGGCCAGGACATTGTCCAGTGTCATAGGAACATTAGAGGACAGTCCCTTGCTTTCAGCGTACTTCGTGAGTTGAGGGACAGAACCGGGATGGAACTTGTCCAGGGAAAGGGCTCTGGTCGTGCAGCCAGACCACTGGCCACTGGGACTTGTTGCTTTCAGGACAATGGGGTGAGCTTCCTACACAGGGCCAGCCGCCCTGATCACACACCCGACTGTATCCGCTTAGACGGTAGCTGCTTCACCCCTTCCTACCCAACATTTTGCTGCTCACTTGTCTTTCTCGTGGATCAGTGTCCTTGGTGGCATTTTCCTCCTGACAGGGCACCTCCTTCTGCAAGAAAAACCTGTGCAGGTAGCCTTGGTCTCCTCAACTGATTTTCTTGGGTTTTTCACTTTTTGTGTTGGAGTGGTTGACATGCGGTGGATGGTCGTTCCTTCTCTGCAATATTCTCTGGGGCGTCTGGGAAACCGTGTGCTTCCTCTTCGTGGTAGAACCTGCTTCTCCTATCGTCTTGACCATTCTAAAAGCCAAACCCCTTTCTAAAATCACCAATCTATACTGTGCCTGCATTGAAATGTTCCAGTTTTTGATCCTTCCCTCGATTCTGCCTTAAGTTGTGATGTCAAGACTTGTCTTTCCGTTCGAGTCGAGACTGCACGTGTGTCCGTCTCATAACATTAGTACATCCATAGAGATGCCACATCTTCAACACGACACAAAAAGATGGCTCAGAAAAATCACCAGGTTTTTCATGTGCTGGGATAGCCGCAGCGAGAGCTTCGAGAGTTTCCCTTTTATGTGCCCCCATGGTCTTCACACTGGCCGGCTGGCAGCTGCAGCTGTTGGCCTCAGTACATGTCAGGCCATTCAGCCTTTTCTTATAACATGACTCTTCTTTGCATCGCGGGAGCACGTCCAGCACCCTACAGACACAGACGGGTCCAAGGGTTTAATCCATGGTTGATGGTATTATGCTTAACACGGTGACAATGACGCAGGAACCGTGAGAAATCACGTTTCCTTTGGTGCTTGATTTACTGGAGAAATGAAGGGCTTACCAAGAGCTGATTAGCAGATTCGTGCCACACTTGAGGTGACCTCAATAGCAACAGGAGGTGGTGCACACTTCCCCCAGAGGAAAGCGTCTGCTACAGCTCGTGTTATGCGTTTAGTACTTAATCCTGCGTATCCACATTTGTTTGCCTTTCTCTTGACTGCAAATGGCATCGTGTGGGTACTGTTTCAGTGCAGAAGTTTTGGTAAGTCTTGAAGCTGCTCAGCTCAACTGCCAGTCTTTCCAAACGTCACACATCTCCAGAAAAATTTCCAATGTATTTATTGGAACAAAGTCTCCACATAGAAATGGGTTTTGCACAGTTCTACATCAAGGATCAGATAGGCTTCTGTAAGTTCACCTTGTCAAGTCAGATTGCAAGGAACGTGGTCAGTTCTGTGGTAAAATTCTTATTGATTTGTAAAGGGTTAATTTATGTAGGACCTTGAAGTATGTCACCTGTTTATACAGATTTTCTAGAATTGCCGAAGTCAACCACTCTTTATTTGAATGTCAGTTGTTAAGTGAACCTTTATTCCATTTGTCCTATAGCGACAAAACCTCTGGGGCGCCTGGGTGGCTCAGGAAGTTAAGCGTCTGACTCTTGGTTTCAGCTCGGGTCATGGTGTCAAGGTTCACGGATTGAGCCTTGCATCTGTCTCTGTGCTCGATTGACTGGAGAGTGTGCGCATACCTCCTTGGAGCCCACATGTATGGCATGTCCTGGGTGGGCGCTCAGTATTGACGGAAGAAAAACCCCACGCGGGGTTGTAGGCCCCGGCATCTCTCTACTCAGAAACGCTTCATCCAGAAATTTTCCTGTTTGACTAAGGAAATAAGTCTTAAACTCTTCCTTTCGTCGAGTCGTACCATCAGTTTTGAACAGTCCATTCTGTATGGTTGACTTTGACCCAGTTATTCAGGCTGTCAGCGGCTTTTGAGTCCCGTTGCCTTTCCCCACTGCCGCTCCACAAGCCTGCTTGCCAGATGGGGCCAGAGGCTGGGAGTCGGCAACAGCCTTCTCTACCTGTTCCTGAGTCAGCAGATTTCCTCTGTCATAGACCTGCAAGGCACCTGACAATACCTCTGTCCCATTGAGTCTCAGTTCCTACGAATATCCCTGGGACTGCTGTGAGTGGTGAGGAAGGGCTTTATGTGTGTGCTACTTGAAGGTGGTGGGTGATTGGAGTAGAGTGAGTGGACTCTGGAGAACCACGGAAGCCTGGTGAGCTCTTGTGAACGACCCCCTCTGTTTCTCCACTTTTATCCCGTCTGCAACCCCAGGAGTTTGCAGGACTCACTGATGAGCTCAACATTTGCAAGGAGCAGCTCTCACACAGAGAGGAAACCACAGAAACGAAGGAAGAGCGAAATAGGACCAGGGCCAGTAGGCCCCCTGCCAGTGTATTTACACACAGGACACCATTCTCTCCCCTTGTCCACACGTCCCAGTGGAGTTGGATGGGGCCCATTTTTCTCAGACTTTGATCTGTGAGGAAAAGTAAGGCTATTTTAACACATTTGCTTGGGCGGCTCCCTGCCTCGGAACTGAATTGAAGGGATTCAGACTTGGTTTTGCATTTGGTGAATTTGAGGCCCGGAATTGAAGGTGTTCTTGAAACACGGATTCTTTTTGCCTCTCCCGCCAGCTGTTGCTGGAACATGTGGAGTAGCTTTTCTCCAGGCACGAGGGATCTCTCCGGATGACGGTTGTGAGGCAACAGGTGAAGTCTCAAGCTGGCGTGTCCAGTGAGCCGGAGATGCTCAAGGCCCTGACTTCTATGTTCAAGAGTCACAAAACGGATGAAGAAACGGTGTGCGTAGCCACGGCGGTTCTTGACTTGTGCACATGTTGTGTGTGATCAGGCACACATTGCGTGTTTGTGTAACTGGAGTTTCCTTTTAAGCTTCTTGAATTCTTGTAAGAAGTCAGACCTCTATGGTTAAATAGCAGTGGTTGGTTGGTGGAAATGTGTGTATCGATTGGCTGGTACAAATTTCCTAATGTACTTTTTTTCGGGGAAGTTTTCTCTCCAATGTAAAATTGAAAGCTCTTAACAAGCAACTGTGTGAACATAAGCAACCGAGAAAAACCTTACCAGTGTTCTCTCATGTTACATGAGGCGAAGGGCACCTTAGGGTAACTCTACAGTAAAGACTAACGAAAGACTTCTGAGTAGAAACTCAATCCCTTTGTTTCCAAGTGAGAGAATGGTTAGGTGTGGAGAGGTAAAGTTTCGTAGAAGATTTAAGGGCCACATTCAAATTTCAGCTCCAGACGTCATCACAGGATTTGATTGGGTTTCTTTTTTCCCTTGTTTTTTAAACAACACAAGACTTGCCGTGGGGCCCGTCCCTTGCTTCCCTTTCTGGCTTTCAAAGGTGCAGAGCTAGATGAAAGAGCGCCTGGCTCTCCTCTCCAGTCTCGTGGTCAAGCTGGAAGAGGACCTAGACACCTCAGGGAAGGACCTCTTCATTTCTGAAGAAAAGAACACCAAGTTGCAGCGAGATATCCGTGAAGTCAGTGGCATTTGAAATGGCCACGCCGTCGTCGAGACAAATGTGGGGTGTTTGGTTCGGTCTTTGCCCAGTGTGTCCTTCATTTCCCACGGGTTTGAACTTTTGGAGTTTTATAGAAGTAGCAGCAGAACAGAACGTTACTCAGGGGCCTGGACGGGCCGTCTCTCCATCCGCGTAGTTGAATCTGTCTTCCCCGGGCTCTCCCTTGTTGAGGCCTGGCGGGCAAGTGGCGGAGTGCCCTCGGGTGTGGAGTGTGGGCCACCTGAGCTTGGCCCATGCCGTGCTCTCGAGTCCGTTTTGGGAACACACTCGGCACGTAGGAACCAGCGTGGTGCTGCCAAGTCGCTTACGGGGGCACGACCGTGCGAGGGCGGCTCTGCCGAGGGGCCGTCACGGCCGCCTCTGCCGCCCTGCCCTCCTCCCAGGCGTTCCGTGCCCCTGGTCGTGGCGGTCAGAGTGAGGGAGGGGCAGCCCGCTGGTCCTGGTGTAAGGTCATGGAGGAGTGCGGCCGCTTCTGCACGTGTGGTCGTCGATGGGAATCTGATCATTGTCACAGAAACTAGTAAGGGTAGCATGGTTTCTCTCTGCCTCCTCCTGTCACTGTGAGCTGCCCTTTGTGGACAGTCCCCCCACACCCCAACCCCAGCCCAGCAACGCCAACTCAAGAAGACCGTTTCAGACCCTTCCTTGTGTACGTACACGTGCGGTCTGTTTAGTACCTTCGTGTGGGTGAGGTCGTGTAAGAATTTAAAACAAAAGTATTTGCAGAAATTATATAACCCATTCAGCGGAGTTGTTTGCCCAAGATGGGGGAGACCCCGCAGCAGAGTTCAATATGTGGAGAATTCAATCACTTCTTGAGTCCTCACTTTCACTCTTGAGACTGCTGACATAAATTGCTTAGTAAACGGAAGGCTGAAAGAGGAATCTTTCGGGTGGTGGACAAGAAACTCAGGGCAGAACTTTCTTGTTCCATTTGCAGTGTCAGATACCACGGGATACAATTTTGTTACAGGATTAAGCTACAGAAGGTGACTTCCAATTATATTGAAGGTTGAGTTTGGTGTCCATTTGTTAACACCACTGCTTCAACTTTGTGGTAATTGGGTGAGATTTCATCCACCCTTCTCCCGGAAAAATGATGGTTGTCTTATGGTGTGTGTCTCCAGACGGAAGGCCCTGAACTGCGGAAAGCTCACTTGTGTCCGGAGGCTGCCGAGATTTTATTTCCGGGAGATTTTTTCCGGGAGATTTTATTATCTTTTTGTCTTTCAACACATCGGAAAGAATAAGGCTGGGTAACTGAGTGCTCAAAATCCCAAGCAGCTTCCGCAGTGTCGGCGCTGAGCCTGACACGGGGCCACAATTCACAAATCGTCACCAGCTGAGCCACCCAGGTGCCTCGAGGATGCTACTTTTTCTCTTTGGAAATTAGGATTTCACCGTTTTTCTGTCTGGAGTATATTAGTATGTCGTACACTAATTCTTTCCGTTTTCCCTCTGATATACCTGCTGTAGGCCATGGTCCAGAAGGAAGACATACAAGAGAGGATCACTAACCTTGAGAAGCGTTGTCTCAGGGCACAGCATGAAACCACCTGTCCGCACGACCTCAAGGATAAACTTGAAAACAAGATAGCAAAGAAAGACTCTCTGCATCGTCGTTGGTTGCATTGACCTTCATTCCTCTTTTGTTAATTACAAGTGAAGTTAAGGACCTAGTCTCAGTGGAAAGCTTTCAGGATGTTAAAATGTTGTGTTGGAAAACGGGGTTACTTCAACGTCATGGGATTAACTCTTTTAGATGTTGTGTAAGCATGTTATGTTGCTACCCTCCTGGATTCCTTCTTATGTGTTAACTGCACGTTATTCTTTTGCCTATTAGCACTCTTTCCAAACTAGCGGTGAGTGGCCAGGAATTTGTAGGCAGCTGACCGTTTTAGTTAGAACTTGAGATAGGGGGAATGTCAGGTGCAGAAGCATAGCCTGGCCTGAGGATGTAAGACCCTGTGTTTTGGGAAGCCGCACGTCTCTTCCTTGGTTGTCTCAGGTCATCCGGCAGTAAAAAGGAAAACCTCATCCCGCTTCTGGGGAAAAGAGTTTGCCTGGTGTGTTTGTAAAATGTGTCAGTAGACACAAAATGACAATAAAAGTGAAATACTAGGGGCTAGAGAAAATGGAGACACAGAATCTGAAGCAGTCTCCAGGCTCTGAGTCATCAGCACAGAGCCTGACACGGGGTTCCAACTCACAAACCGTGAGATCGTGACCAGAGCCAAAGTCGGACATTCAACTGAACAAGTTAACCAGGCGCCCCTGCTGTTTCCTTTGACACTCGAACCACAGTGAACTCCCCTTCATCTTTTTGCGGTAAAATTTTAAAGTTTTAGATGGATTTTGGCGTAGTTGTCATTGTTTTGTGCCTTTGTTAAGATTTGTTCTCATAGCCTTTCTGTTGGGACGTTGTTCTGCAAGCCTTGATTTTTCCTATATCTGTCAGAGACTAGGTTTTTTTTCTTTAACGACGTGTTTTAATATTGATTTTAGTTTGTGTGTGTAGTTGATTCCTAATCTTAGTTTTTTATGTTTGTTTTTTTCTCATTTTGCTTTTGTTTTTCCTGGAAAACATCTTTACCTTGCCTTCACTTTGAAGAAGTTTTTTTGTTAGGTAAAGACTTCCAGGTTGGTGGTTATTTTCATTCAACATTTTCTAGATTACAATCATCTGGCTTCATTTGCTTTCTGGAAACGTGAGCTGGTAGTCTTGTCCCATGGAAGGCGGTATCTTTTCCCTCTCATGATTGTTAACATCTTTTTGCCTCAAGCATTCTTTGTGGAGTCACTTTCATGGTTCTTTTATCAGTTTTGGAAAGTTTTGATTCTTCTTTTTGTAGGGATCTGGTAACCCGCATTCTGTGTTTTCTCTACTTTGAAGGTTCTCATTGGACACTTACCCATATTTTGTGTGTCTTTTGGGTTTCTCTATTGATTTTTTTCTCTGTGTATGGTCCAGATAAATTTTTACCTACTTATCTTCCAGTTCACTGTGGCTCTCTTCACCTGTGCCTAGTCTGATATTAAGCCCAAATAGTTGTTAACGTTACTAAAAAAAATTTTTTTTACTCTTATTTATGTTGGAGAGACAGAATGTGAACAAGGGAAGAACAGACAGAGCGAGAAACAGATACCGAAGCAGGGTCTAGGCTTTGAGCACTCAGCACAGAGCCCAACGCGGGGCTCAAACTCCCGAATCACGAGATCACGACCTGAACTGAAGTCAGATGCTTAACCAAATGAGCCATCCAGGCCACCAGAGTTCTTAATTTTAGCTCTGATAATTTTTAGGTTTAGAATCTGTTTTGATTCTCTGAAAATTTCCCATTTGTCAAGTATGCTTGTTGGACAATTGACCTCTGTATCCCGTATTCCGGTCGGTGTGTCTCCCCTTGGTCTCTCTCTGTTCTTTCTTCTTTTGGTCTATATGATGTAAAACATGTCTTTTTTAAAAGTTTATTTTCAGAAAGCGATTGAGAGTAGGCGTTGGGGTAGAAGACGGGGGGGCGGGGCGTAGAGACTCTTGAGAGGCTCCATTCTATCAGTAGAGAGACCAACACAGGGTTCACACTCACAAACCTGAGTCGAAACCAACTTTTGGTCACCTAAACGAGTAACCTGAGCTATCCTCGTGCCTTTCTCTGTTTTTTTTTTTCTTTTTTATTAAAATAATTTTTTTTAAATATTATTTATTTTGCGAGAGAGGTGGAGACAAATCTTGAGCAAGGGAGGGGGAGACACAGAATCCAAAGCAGGCTCCATGCTTTTCGATGTCAGCACAGAGCCCGACACGGGACTCGAACCTTAAAACCTGATTCATGACCTGAACCAAAGTGGGATGATTTACCGACTGAGCCACCCAGGCATCCCTTTTCTTTTTTCTTTTCTTTCTTTTGTTTCTTTTTTTAATTTCTTTTCATTCGTTCTTTTTCTTTTCTTAATTTCTTTTTTGAATTTTGTGTGGGACATTATGGAGAAGCATAGAGGCTCTTCGTGTGCTTGCTTTTTCTTCAGCCTTTCATCCCCCACACACTGTGATGGTTATTGAGCCCAGTCAGGCCTGAATGACTTGTCACTGGGCCCCAGTCTTTGTAAGGTTCAGTGTGAGCGGGACTCACAATGTTCACCACCCCCGTGTAGTCTTCCAGGATGTCCATCTCGAGGGCTGGAGTGTCTTCCAGGACCCCTCTTTGAGGCTTGGTCCAAAAGCCCCGGTATTTTCTCCGCAGCACAATGAGATTACGGGAGGCTCAGCTTCTCAGGCAATGTTTGCCAAGTGCTTGGCTCATTTTCTGTGCCTCCCTGTGCTGTACAGTGCTGGTTATCAGTGACTTTCTGCTCGGCTGTCTGTTTTGTTTCCTTTCCTGCTCATTGGTATATTGCCTCAAATCCCTGAAGAAATTCAGAATCCTCAAATCCCTTGAAGGAGAGAGAGGACCCTGAACATTAGAGTTGGCTCAGTGGGCTTCCCTTTTGTTGGGGTCTCAGTCTTTCCAGTTGTGACTGTCTCAGTGTCTCCGTGATGCCTTCAAACATGTCTAAAATTGAAATCATCTTTCCTAGTTCATGATAGGTTGACTAACAGACTACTCACACTTATAAGAGCAGGCGGAGAAGAAAAAGAAGTCATAGTAAAACTTTTGGTCAACAGCGTTTGTTACAGGAGAAAACGAAACCCATTAGTCCTTGCCTAGTACCCGTCGTTCTAAAATGGCCATCCAGTTTGCCCACGCTCAGCCAGCGTCCATTGAGTGGTGATGTTTTAAGTGTCTCAGCCCCCCCCACCCCCACCCCACCGCCGCTGCCCTCCTCCCCTTTCAGGTGCTTGCCCAGGGCAAGCATTGCAGTGACGGGCTGGATGTGGCAAAGCAGGCCAAGGAGGTGGATGGCGTGACCCTTATTCTGTGAGTGTTTGATCAGTTTTGGCTTTTTAAAAAAAATTTTTTTGTAATGTTGATTTACTTTTGAGAGAGAAACGTACGGACAGAAGGGCAGCGGAAGAGAGACCAAGAAACTGAAGCAGGCTCGGGGCGCTTTGCCCCTCAACTGTACAGTGCAACCCCAACAACAAGGGTTTCTGGGTTGGTGCACCTGCATCATGTGCACAGACACAACCAGACACCCTTGTTGAGCCCGTCTGTGACTCGGCACCATTGTGGTCGCTGGGATCTGGCATCTGTGTTCCTCGGAGACGGAGGTGGAAGCACATCTGAAAGAGTTTATCTGAAAGAATGATGCAGTTAGGAGGAATTGCTTACTTGCGCACTGCGGTTCAGGAAAGGACTTTTCCGGAGAGGTACATCAGGAGCTGAGTCTAACAGAACACTCTCCCAGCAGTCTCACTCTGGGGCCAAAGGCCAGAATCAAGGAGAAACGTGCCTTTGTCTTAAGCTATGGAGGTGGAAGTGGAGCCAAGTGAGGCACCAGGCAGTTGGTGTTGGGCAGAAACTTCCCCGTAAGGAATTTGGTATTCAGAGAAGGGCCTTGGGTCATTGTGTCCTCAGGGGAAAGGACTGACATGATGTTAACTTGTTAAAAAGCTGGTGCTGTTACTGTGTGGATAGTGGGTTGGGAGGTGACACAACTGGAAGCAGGGTAGACGCCATTGGGTAGAGTGACTCCTTTTGTGTGGATTGAGCTATAAGATTCGTGCTTCAGGCAATAGGTACAACCGCCTCACATCACCCATCACATAAAGTACAGGACAGTTTGTGTCTTTATACACTACACGAAACTACGTAATATTGAAAAGAAGTTTGTGTAATAGTTACCTGGGTGAGTACAAGGCGTACACAAAAGTATTCACCTGTTTATTGAGTGCATGACAGGCACTGTTCTAGGTGCTGAACTGAGTATGTGCTGCAGGTACTTCATCCAAAGACGTATGTGGTTTTATGCAGAGCAATAGAAGGGCATGGGAGTGTGTGGTTCGGTGGAAAGTGTGCACAGTGCGGCTGCAGGATGGCTTTTGCCACATGAGTCTGTCATTCAGAATCGGGGAGGCGATTCTTCTTGGGAGGTTCGGCTTCCCTGAAGTCTCCTTCATCCACCCCACTCTGTCTCTTGGACACCTTTCCGAGCACCTCACAGTGAAGCTCCATCTGGGTGGGTTGTCGGCTCTTTGAGTTCCACGTGGGCCCAAAATCTGCAAACATCTCTGCCTCCTCCTGTGAATGTAACATCTTGCTACCTGGTCTGGTGGTCAGAACCAGGGAGAAGGATTTGCCTTTTTTCCTGCTCTTCCTTCTCCCTGCTTGTCCCTGGGTACTGTGTCGTGGAGCTTGCATGTCTCAGAGGCCATGTGTGAGGTCCCTGGAGATCTGTACCCTGTCTTCACTTGGGTGGACTCGTGGAGGACCGAGTCCTGCAGTCTTCCCTGAACCTGCCCCACCCGCCTCTCAGCAACTTGGCTGTGCTGGGATCGCCTGCTGCCGTGGAGAGATGCCGGCATCCTGCCCCCATCCGTGTACAATAGGCCACGATCTCTGAGAAGACGGCCTTCTGAAACTGTGTCCTGCCTGTTGGCCCTTTGTGCTGGCTTTTGCTAAGCAACTTAGCAATTAACTCTTTGGGGGAATCACGTTTGCCTTGTGTACAAGGAACCTCCAAAGTGTTCCTATTCTGTTCCTGGGTGGCTCAGTAGGTTAAACGGCCAACTTCAGCTCGGGTCATGAACTTTGTGTTGGCAAGGTAACCCCCGAGTCTGGCTCTGTGCTAACAGCCCAGAGCCTGAGTTTGCTTTGAATTCTTGTCTCCTTCTCACTCCGCCCCTCCCTTGCTGCTCTTTGTCTCTGTCTCTAAGAAATAAAGAATAACATTTAAAAAATTAAAATAGCAAAATTCCTTCTATTTTACTCTTTTCTGTTGACAATGGTAGTGCTGTCTCCATTCTTCCTCACGGATGACTACAGCTGATCCTAAAAAAACTTGGTTCTCGGTTTTAAATCCTGCCCCAAATTGAAAATCCATGTATAACTTTTCCTCACCAGAAATCTCAAGTGTTCAAACTCTCCTGTTGTCCAGAAACCTTAGTAGAACACAAAAAAATCCATTAGCACTTGTATGTTTTATGTCATATATACCATATTCTCCGAGGAGAGGAAGCTATGGAAACAAAGTTACATAGAAAACAAGTTCACAGCTCTGTGCTGTATTCATACCTAAGTTTATTCTCCGTTTTGTTTCTAGGATAAATCATCTATCAGCTCACGCATCACTGTTGACTTAGGTTACACACTAAGCTGTTTTTAAGTGTATCTCCAGAACTAGTCGTCAGAAATGGAGATATTGGAAAGATTCCTGTATGTTTACGTTGTTACAGGTGTAACAATTCATGCATTAACATTGAAGAGTGTTGCTTCATGATTGCTTAATGTAATCAGTACACTTGCTTCTTCATGGCCTAGGAGATACAGGGGTGAATGAATTGTTATAAAGCTTTTCTAGCCTGCAGTTTTACAGCCATATTCCTAATACAGTCTGAACACACTGTTGCATTACCAAACACGCCTGTGATAGTAGGCTGAGAGGCATTTTCTCCGGGCAGGGACGGAGACAAGCATGCTACAAGGTAATGTCATTTTTTGAAAGACTAGTTATGGAAAACACATTATTCGTTTTATATCAGATCTTATGTACCTTATATCCGTGTGTGGGTAGGTTGTCCAAGTGCACAAAAGTCACACAGGATGTTCCTCCTGATGAACCCTTAGTGGTAGTGACACACATGCGTCTCGGGTGGCCTGGCTGCATGCTCCTTCGATTTTCACGCACAGACGTGTGTATGGCAGGTGAAGAGATTCACTGAGCTCCTTTGTGAGGATTTGCTGTCTGGAGAGTGAGGGTGGGTCTCACAAATGTCCTGATGTGCAGACCTGCATGGGGTGGGGGGGGGGGGACCGGCTGAATGGGGCAATTTTGGGTCTCGGGGCCTGGCTGTATGTGGTGGATACGGGCAATGTCTTTGCCACTTTTCAGAAGGGCCTTTCTGGCCAATGTCTCCATAGACGGCTGGCTGGGTTTAGTCCCAGCGCCCTTGTCATGGAATGGTCAATATGGGACAGTAGACGAGACTCTGCCGGATCACTCCTGGTGGCAGAAGGCTTTCCAGCGATGCCACTTCCATTCAACTTTCCTCGCACTTTGGCTTTTTCACCAGATCTCCTCTCTGTGCTGTCTTCTGTGACCTCCTCTGGGTTTTTCTCTGCACTCTTGACCTTTAGGATACACATTTTGAATCTCTGCATCCCCCAAATCTTTTTCTTCTTCTTCTTATTTTTTTTTTTTTTTTTTACCATATTCAGAGTCACATTCATGAGTTTCCCGAATGTGACGTACGTCCTGTGACCACGTCATTTGGACAGTCTTCTCTAGCAGGGATTTCTTTATTTTGGTGGCTTTGAAGGAGTTTATAAAAACCTCCCTTGGAATCTTCCTGACTTTCATATGTTTCCTCTGAGGTTTTTCTCTTTGGTAGCATTGACCGTCCTTCTTGTAAATGGCATTTGTCATGAGCTTCATAGGTCCTCGTGGCCCCTGCTCCACATGCTGACTTAGACTTGCTGCCATCCAGAGCGGGTGAGCCGCCAAGACACGTTTGACTGTGACCCGTGGGGTTCTGGGTGGCCAGGACATTGTCCAGTGTCATAGGAACATTAGAGGACAGTCCCTTGCTTTCAGCGTACTTCGTGAGTTGAGGGACAGAACCGGGATGGAACTTGTCCAGGGAAAGGGCTCTGGTCGTGCAGCCAGACCACTGGCCACTGGGACTTGTTGCTTTCAGGACAATGGGGTGAGCTTCCTACACAGGGCCAGCCGCCCTGATCACACACCCGACTGTATCCGCTTAGACGGTAGCTGCTTCACCCCTTCCTACCCAACATTTTGCTGCTCACTTGTCTTTCTCGTGGATCAGTGTCCTTGGTGGCATTTTCCTCCTGACAGGGCACCTCCTTCTGCAAGAAAAACCTGTGCAGGTAGCCTTGGTCTCCTCAACTGATTTTCTTGGGTTTTTCACTTTTTGTGTTGGAGTGGTTGACATGCGGTGGATGGTCGTTCCTTCTCTGCAATATTCTCTGGGGCGTCTGGGAAACCGTGTGCTTCCTCTTCGTGGTAGAACCTGCTTCTCCTATCGTCTTGACCATTCTAAAAGCCAAACCCCTTTCTAAAATCACCAATCTATACTGTGCCTGCATTGAAATGTTCCAGTTTTTGATCCTTCCCTCGATTCTGCCTTAAGTTGTGATGTCAAGACTTGTCTTTCCGTTCGAGTCGAGACTGCACGTGTGTCCGTCTCATAACATTAGTACATCCATAGAGATGCCACATCTTCAACACGACACAAAAAGATGGCTCAGAAAAATCACCAGGTTTTTCATGTGCTGGGATAGCCGCAGCGAGAGCTTCGAGAGTTTCCCTTTTATGTGCCCCCATGGTCTTCACACTGGCCGGCTGGCAGCTGCAGCTGTTGGCCTCAGTACATGTCAGGCCATTCAGCCTTTTCTTATAACATGACTCTTCTTTGCATCGCGGGAGCACGTCCAGCACCCTACAGACACAGACGGGTCCAAGGGTTTAATCCATGGTTGATGGTATTATGCTTAACACGGTGACAATGACGCAGGAACCGTGAGAAATCACGTTTCCTTTGGTGCTTGATTTACTGGAGAAATGAAGGGCTTACCAAGAGCTGATTAGCAGATTCGTGCCACACTTGAGGTGACCTCAATAGCAACAGGAGGTGGTGCACACTTCCCCCAGAGGAAAGCGTCTGCTACAGCTCGTGTTATGCGTTTAGTACTTAATCCTGCGTATCCACATTTGTTTGCCTTTCTCTTGACTGCAAATGGCATCGTGTGGGTACTGTTTCAGTGCAGAAGTTTTGGTAAGTCTTGAAGCTGCTCAGCTCAACTGCCAGTCTTTCCAAACGTCACACATCTCCAGAAAAATTTCCAATGTATTTATTGGAACAAAGTCTCCACATAGAAATGGGTTTTGCACAGTTCTACATCAAGGATCAGATAGGCTTCTGTAAGTTCACCTTGTCAAGTCAGATTGCAAGGAACGTGGTCAGTTCTGTGGTAAAATTCTTATTGATTTGTAAAGGGTTAATTTATGTAGGACCTTGAAGTATGTCACCTGTTTATACAGATTTTCTAGAATTGCCGAAGTCAACCACTCTTTATTTGAATGTCAGTTGTTAAGTGAACCTTTATTCCATTTGTCCTATAGCGACAAAACCTCTGGGGCGCCTGGGTGGCTCAGGAAGTTAAGCGTCTGACTCTTGGTTTCAGCTCGGGTCATGGTGTCAAGGTTCACGGATTGAGCCTTGCATTTGTCTCTGTGCTCGATTGACTGGAGAGTGTGCGCATACCTCCTTGGAGCCCACATGTATGGCATGTCCTGGGTGGGCGCTCAGTATTGACGGAAGAAAAACCCCACGCGGGGTTGTAGGCCCCGGCATCTCTCTACTCAGAAACGCTTCATCCAGAAATTTTCCTGTTTGACTAAGGAAATAAGTCTTAAACTCTTCCTTTCGTCGAGTCGTACCATCAATTTTGAACAGTCCATTCTGTATGGTTGACTTTGACCCAGTTATTCAGGCTGTCAGCGGCTTTTGAGTCCCGTTGCCTTTCCCCACTGCCGCTCCACAAGCCTGCTTGCCAGATGGGGCCAGAGGCTGGGAGTCGGCAACAGCCTTCTCTACCTGTTCCTGAGTCAGCAGATTTCCTCTGTCATAGACCTGCAAGGCACCTGACAATACCTCTGTCCCATTGAGTCTCAGTTCCTACGAATATCCCTGGGACTGCTGTGAGTGGTGAGGAAGGGCTTTATGTGTGTGCTACTTGAAGGTGGTGGGTGATTGGAGTAGAGTGAGTGGACTCTGGAGAACCACGGAAGCCTGGTGAGCTCTTGTGAACGACCCCCTCTGTTTCTCCACTTTTATCCCGTCTGCAACCCCAGGAGTTTGCAGGACTCACTGATGAGCTCAACATTTGCAAGGAGCAGCTCTCACACAGAGAGGAAACCACAGAAACGAAGGAAGAGCGAAATAGGACCAGGGCCAGTAGGCCCCCTGCCAGTGTATTTACACACAGGACACCATTCTCTCCCCTTGTCCACACGTCCCAGTGGAGTTGGATGGGGCCCATTTTTCTCAGACTTTGATCTGTGAGGAAAAGTAAGGCTATTTTAACACATTTGCTTGGGCGGCTCCCTGCCTCGGAACTGAATTGAAGGGATTCAGACTTGGTTTTGCATTTGGTGAATTTGAGGCCCGGAATTGAAGGTGTTCTTGAAACACGGATTCTTTTTGCCTCTCCCGCCAGCTGTTGCTGGAACATGTGGAGTAGCTTTTCTCCAGGCACGAGGGATCTCTCCGGATGACGGTTGTGAGGCAACAGGTGAAGTCTCAAGCTGGCGTGTCCAGTGAGCCGGAGATGCTCAAGGCCCTGACTTCTATGTTCAAGAGTCACAAAACGGATGAAGAAACGGTGTGCGTAGCCACGGCGGTTCTTGACTTGTGCACATGTTGTGTGTGATCAGGCACACATTGCGTGTTTGTGTAACTGGAGTTTCCTTTTAAGCTTCTTGAATTCTTGTAAGAAGTCAGACCTCTATGGTTAAATAGCAGTGGTTGGTTGGTGGAAATGTGTGTATCGATTGGCTGGTACAAATTTCCTAATGTACTTTTTTTCGGGGAAGTTTTCTCTCCAATGTAAAATTGAAAGCTCTTAACAAGCAACTGTGTGAACATAAGCAACCGAGAAAAAGCTTACCAGTGTTCTCTCATGTTACATGAGGCGAAGGGCACCTTAGGGTAACTCTACAGTAAAGGCTAACGAAAGACTTCTGAGTAGAAACTCAATCCCTTTGTTTCCAAGTGAGAGAATGGTTAGGTGTGGAGAGGTAAAGTTTCGTAGAAGATTTAAGGGCCACATTCAAATTTCAGCTCCAGACGTCATCACAGGATTTGATTGGGTTTCTTTTTTCCCTTGTTTTTTAAACAACACAAGACTTGCCGTGGGGCCCGTCCCTTGCTTCCCTTTCTGGCTTTCAAAGGTGCAGAGCTAGATGAAAGAGCGCCTGGCTCTCCTCTCCAGTCTCGTGGTCAAGCTGGAAGAGGACCTAGACACCTCAGGGAAGGACCTCTTCATTTCTGAAGAAAAGAACACCAAGTTGCAGCGAGATATCCGTGAAGTCAGTGGCATTTGAAATGGCCACGCCGTCGTCGAGACAAATGTGGGGTGTTTGGTTCGGTCTTTGCCCAGTGTGTCCTTCATTTCCCACGGGTTTGAACTTTTGGAGTTTTATAGAAGTAGCAGCAGAACAGAACGTTACTCAGGGGCCTGGACGGGCCGTCTCTCCATCCGCGTAGTTGAATCTGTCTTCCCCGGGCTCTCCCTTGTTGAGGCCTGGCGGGCAAGTGGCGGAGTGCCCTCGGGTGTGGAGTGTGGGCCACCTGAGCTTGGCCCATGCCGTGCTCTCGAGTCCGTTTTGGGAACACACTCGGCACGTAGGAACCAGCGTGGTGCTGCCAAGTCGCTTACGGGGGCACGACCGTGCGAGGGCGGCTCTGCCGAGGGGCCGTCACGGCCGCCTCTGCCGCCCTGCCCTCCTCCCAGGCGTTCCGTGCCCCTGGTCGTGGCGGTCAGAGTGAGGGAGGGGCAGCCCGCTGGTCCTGGTGTAAGGTCATGGAGGAGTGCGGCCGCTTCTGCACGTGTGGTCGTCGATGGGAATCTGATCATTGTCACAGAAACTAGTAAGGGTAGCATGGTTTCTCTCTGCCTCCTCCTGTCACTGTGAGCTGCCCTTTGTGGACAGTCCCCCCACACCCCAACCCCAGCCCAGCAACGCCAACTCAAGAAGACCGTTTCAGACCCTTCCTTGTGTACGTACACGTGCGGTCTGTTTAGTACCTTCGTGTGGGTGAGGTCGTGTAAGAATTTAAAACAAAAGTATTTGCAGAAATTATATAACCCATTCAGCGGAGTTGTTTGCCCAAGATGGGGGAGACCCCGCAGCAGAGTTCAATATGTGGAGAATTCAATCACTTCTTGAGTCCTCACTTTCACTCTTGAGACTGCTGACATAAATTGCTTAGTAAACGGAAGGCTGAAAGAGGAATCTTTCGGGTGGTGGACAAGAAACTCAGGGCAGAACTTTCTTGTTCCATTTGCAGTGTCAGATACCACGGGATACAATTTTGTTACAGGATTAAGCTACAGAAGGTGACTTCCAATTATATTGAAGGTTGAGTTTGGTGTCCATTTGTTAACACCACTGCTTCAACTTTGTGGTAATTGGGTGAGATTTCATCCACCCTTCTCCCGGAAAAATGATGGTTGTCTTATGGTGTGTGTCTCCAGACGGAAGGCCCTGAACTGCGGAAAGCTCACTTGTGTCCGGAGGCTGCCGAGATTTTATTTCCGGGAGATTTTTTCCGGGAGATTTTATTATCTTTTTGTCTTTCAACACATCGGAAAGAATAAGGCTGGGTAACTGAGTGCTCAAAATCCCAAGCAGCTTCCGCAGTGTCGGCGCTGAGCCTGACACGGGGCCACAATTCACAAATCGTCACCAGCTGAGCCACCCAGGTGCCTCGAGGATGCTACTTTTTCTCTTTGGAAATTAGGATTTCACCGTTTTTCTGTCTGGAGTATATTAGTATGTCGTACACTAATTCTTTCCGTTTTCCCTCTGATATACCTGCTGTAGGCCATGGTCCAGAAGGAAGACATACAAGAGAGGATCACTAACCTTGAGAAGCGTTGTCTCAGGGCACAGCATGAAACCACCTGTCCGCACGACCTCAAGGATAAACTTGAAAACAAGATAGCAAAGAAAGACTCTCTGCATCGTCGTTGGTTGCATTGACCTTCATTCCTCTTTTGTTAATTACAAGTGAAGTTAAGGACCTAGTCTCAGTGGAAAGCTTTCAGGATGTTAAAATGTTGTGTTGGAAAACGGGGTTACTTCAACGTCATGGGATTAACTCTTTTAGATGTTGTGTAAGCATGTTATGTTGCTACCCTCCTGGATTCCTTCTTATGTGTTAACTGCACGTTATTCTTTTGCCTATTAGCACTCTTTCCAAACTAGCGGTGAGTGGCCAGGAATTTGTAGGCAGCTGACCGTTTTAGTTAGAACTTGAGATAGGGGGAATGTCAGGTGCAGAAGCATAGCCTGGCCTGAGGATGTAAGACCCTGTGTTTTGGGAAGCCGCACGTCTCTTCCTTGGTTGTCTCAGGTCATCCGGCAGTAAAAAGGAAAACCTCATCCCGCTTCTGGGGAAAAGAGTTTGCCTGGTGTGTTTGTAAAATGTGTCAGTAGACACAAAATGACAATAAAAGTGAAATACTAGGGGCTAGAGAAAATGGAGACACAGAATCTGAAGCAGTCTCCAGGCTCTGAGTCATCAGCACAGAGCATGACACGGGGTTCCAACTCACAAACCGTGAGATCGTGACCAGAGCCAAAGTCGGACATTCAACTGAACAAGTTAACCAGGCGCCCCTGCTGTTTCCTTTGACACTCGAACCACAGTGAACTCCCCTTCATCTTTTTGCGGTAAAATTTTAAAGTTTTAGATGGATTTTGGCATAGTTGTCATTGTTTTGTGCCTTTGTTAAGATTTGTTCTCATAGCCTTTCTGTTGGGACGTTGTTCTGCAAGCCTTGATTTTTCCTATATCTGTCAGAGACTAGGTTTTTTTTCTTTAACGACGTGTTTTAATATTGATTTTAGTTTGTGTGTGTAGTTGATTCCTAATCTTAGTTTTTTATGTTTGTTTTTTTCTCATTTTGCTTTTGTTTTTCCTGGAAAACATCTTTACCTTGCCTTCACTTTGAAGAAGTTTTTTTGTTAGGTAAAGACTTCCAGGTTGGTGGTTATTTTCATTCAACATTTTCTAGATTACAATCATCTGGCTTCATTTGCTTTCTGGAAACGTGAGCTGGTAGTCTTGTCCCATGGAAGGCGGTATCTTTTCCCTCTCATGATTGTTAACATCTTTTTGCCTCAAGCATTCTTTGTGGAGTCACTTTCATGGTTCTTTTATCAGTTTTGGAAAGTTTTGATTCTTCTTTTTGTAGGGATCTGGTAACCCGCATTCTGTGTTTTCTCTACTTTGAAGGTTCTCATTGGACACTTACCCATATTTTGTGTGTCTTTTGGGTTTCTCTATTGATTTTTTTCTCTGTGTATGGTCCAGATAAATTTTTACCTACTTATCTTCCAGTTCACTGTGGCTCTCTTCACCTGTGCCTAGTCTGATATTAAGCCCAAATAGTTGTTAACGTTACTAAAAAAAATTTTTTTTACTCTTATTTATGTTGGAGAGACAGAATGTGAACAAGGGAAGAACAGACAGAGCGAGAAACAGATACCGAAGCAGGGTCTAGGCTTTGAGCACTCAGCACAGAGCCCAACGCGGGGCTCAAACTCCCGAATCACGAGATCACGACCTGAACTGAAGTCAGATGCTTAACCAAATGAGCCATCCAGGCCACCAGAGTTCTTAATTTTAGCTCTGATAATTTTTAGGTTTAGAATCTGTTTTGATTCTCTGAAAATTTCCCATTTGTCAAGTATGCTTGTTGGACAATTGACCTCTGTATCCCGTATTCCGGTCGGTGTGTCTCCCCTTGGTCTCTCTCTGTTCTTTCTTCTTTTGGTCTATATGATGTAAAACATGTCTTTTTTAAAAGTTTATTTTCAGAAAGCGATTGAGAGTAGGCGTTGGGGTAGAAGACGGGGGGGCGGGGCGTAGAGACTCTTGAGAGGCTCCATTCTATCAGTAGAGAGACCAACACAGGGTTCACACTCACAAACCTGAGTCGAAACCAACTTTTGGTCACCTAAACGAGTAACCTGAGCTATCCTCGTGCCTTTCTCTGTTTTTTTTTTTCTTTTTTATTAAAATAATTTTTTTTAAATATTATTTATTTTGCGAGAGAGGTGGAGACAAATCTTGAGCAAGGGAGGGGGAGACACAGAATCCAAAGCAGGCTCCATGCTTTTCGATGTCAGCACAGAGCCCGACACGGGACTCGAACCTTAAAACCTGATTCATGACCTGAACCAAAGTGGGATGATTTACCGACTGAGCCACCCAGGCATCCCTTTTCTTTTTTCTTTTCTTTCTTTTGTTTCTTTTTTTAATTTCTTTTCATTCGTTCTTTTTCTTTTCTTAATTTCTTTTTTGAATTTTGTGTGGGACATTATGGAGAAGCATAGAGGCTCTTCGTGTGCTTGCTTTTTCTTCAGCCTTTCATCCCCCACACACTGTGATGGTTATTGAGCCCAGTCAGGCCTGAATGACTTGTCACTGGGCCCCAGTCTTTGTAAGGTTCAGTGTGAGCGGGACTCACAATGTTCACCACCCCCGTGTAGTCTTCCAGGATGTCCATCTCGAGGGCTGGAGTGTCTTCCAGGACCCCTCTTTGAGGCTTGGTCCAAAAGCCCCGGTATTTTCTCCGCAGCACAATGAGATTACGGGAGGCTCAGCTTCTCAGGCAATGTTTGCCAAGTGCTTGGCTCATTTTCTGTGCCTCCCTGTGCTGTACAGTGCTGGTTATCAGTGACTTTCTGCTCGGCTGTCTGTTTTGTTTCCTTTCCTGCTCATTGGTATATTGCCTCAAATCCCTGAAGAAATTCAGAATCCTCAAATCCCTTGAAGGAGAGAGAGGACCCTGAACATTAGAGTTGGCTCAGTGGGCTTCCCTTTTGTTGGGGTCTCAGTCTTTCCAGTTGTGACTGTCTCAGTGTCTCCGTGATGCCTTCAAACATGTCTAAAATTGAAATCATCTTTCCTAGTTCATGATAGGTTGACTAACAGACTACTCACACTTATAAGAGCAGGCGGAGAAGAAAAAGAAGTCATAGTAAAACTTTTGGTCAACAGCGTTTGTTACAGGAGAAAACGAAACCCATTAGTCCTTGCCTAGTACCCGTCGTTCTAAAATGGCCATCCAGTTTGCCCACGCTCAGCCAGCGTCCATTGAGTGGTGATGTTTTAAGTGTCTCAGCCCCCCCCACCCCCACCCCACCGCCGCTGCCCTCCTCCCCTTTCAGGTGCTTGCCCAGGGCAAGCATTGCAGTGACGGGCTGGATGTGGCAAAGCAGGCCAAGGAGGTGGATGGCGTGACCCTTATTCTGTGAGTGTTTGATCAGTTTTGGCTTTTTAAAAAAAATTTTTTTGTAATGTTGATTTACTTTTGAGAGAGAAACGTACGGACAGAAGGGCAGCGGAAGAGAGACCAAGAAACTGAAGCAGGCTCGGGGCGCTTTGCCCCTCAACTGTACAGTGCAACCCCAACAACAAGGGTTTCTGGGTTGGTGCACCTGCATCATGTGCACAGACACAACCAGACACCCTTGTTGAGCCCGTCTGTGACTCGGCACCATTGTGGTCGCTGGGATCTGGCATCTGTGTTCCTCGGAGACGGAGGTGGAAGCACATCTGAAAGAGTTTATCTGAAAGAATGATGCAGTTAGGAGGAATTGCTTACTTGCGCACTGCGGTTCAGGAAAGGACTTTTCCGGAGAGGTACATCAGGAGCTGAGTCTAACAGAACACTCTCCCAGCAGTCTCACTCTGGGGCCAAAGGCCAGAATCAAGGAGAAACGTGCCTTTGTCTTAAGCTATGGAGGTGGAAGTGGAGCCAAGTGAGGCACCAGGCAGTTGGTGTTGGGCAGAAACTTCCCCGTAAGGAATTTGGTATTCAGAGAAGGGCCTTGGGTCATTGTGTCCTCAGGGGAAAGGACTGACATGATGTTAACTTGTTAAAAAGCTGGTGCTGTTACTGTGTGGATAGTGGGTTGGGAGGTGACACAACTGGAAGCAGGGTAGACGCCATTGGGTAGAGTGACTCCTTTTGTGTGGATTGAGCTATAAGATTCGTGCTTCAGGCAATAGGTACAACCGCCTCACATCACCCATCACATAAAGTACAGGACAGTTTGTGTCTTTATACACTACACGAAACTACGTAATATTGAAAAGAAGTTTGTGTAATAGTTACCTGGGTGAGTACAAGGCGTACACAAAAGTATTCACCTGTTTATTGAGTGCATGACAGGCACTGTTCTAGGTGCTGAACTGAGTATGTGCTGCAGGTACTTCATCCAAAGACGTATGTGGTTTTATGCAGAGCAATAGAAGGGCATGGGAGTGTGTGGTTCGGTGGAAAGTGTGCACAGTGCGGCTGCAGGATGGCTTTTGCCACATGAGTCTGTCATTCAGAATCGGGGAGGCGATTCTTCTTGGGAGGTTCGGCTTCCCTGAAGTCTCCTTCATCCACCCCACTCTGTCTCTTGGACACCTTTCCGAGCACCTCACAGTGAAGCTCCATCTGGGTGGGTTGTCGGCTCTTTGAGTTCCACGTGGGCCCAAAATCTGCAAACATCTCTGCCTCCTCCTGTGAATGTAACATCTTGCTACCTGGTCTGGTGGTCAGAACCAGGGAGAAGGATTTGCCTTTTTTCCTGCTCTTCCTTCTCCCTGCTTGTCCCTGGGTACTGTGTCGTGGAGCTTGCATGTCTCAGAGGCCATGTGTGAGGTCCCTGGAGATCTGTACCCTGTCTTCACTTGGGTGGACTCGTGGAGGACCGAGTCCTGCAGTCTTCCCTGAACCTGCCCCACCCGCCTCTCAGCAACTTGGCTGTGCTGGGATCGCCTGCTGCCGTGGAGAGATGCCGGCATCCTGCCCCCATCCGTGTACAATAGGCCACGATCTCTGAGAAGACGGCCTTCTGAAACTGTGTCCTGCCTGTTGGCCCTTTGTGCTGGCTTTTGCTAAGCAACTTAGCAATTAACTCTTTGGGGGAATCACGTTTGCCTTGTGTACAAGGAACCTCCAAAGTGTTCCTATTCTGTTCCTGGGTGGCTCAGTAGGTTAAACGGCCAACTTCAGCTCGGGTCATGAACTTTGTGTTGGCAAGGTAACCCCCGAGTCTGGCTCTGTGCTAACAGCCCAGAGCCTGAGTTTGCTTTGAATTCTTGTCTCCTTCTCACTCCGCCCCTCCCTTGCTGCTCTTTGTCTCTGTCTCTAAGAAATAAAGAATAACATTTAAAAAATTAAAATAGCAAAATTCCTTCTATTTTACTCTTTTCTGTTGACAATGGTAGTGCTGTCTCCATTCTTCCTCACGGATGACTACAGCTGATCCTAAAAAAACTTGGTTCTCGGTTTTAAATCCTGCCCCAAATTGAAAATCCATGTATAACTTTTCCTCACCAGAAATCTCAAGTGTTCAAACTCTCCTGTTGTCCAGAAACCTTAGTAGAACACAAAAAAATCCATTAGCACTTGTATGTTTTATGTCATATATACCATATTCTCCGAGGAGAGGAAGCTATGGAAACAAAGTTACATAGAAAACAAGTTCACAGCTCTGTGCTGTATTCATACCTAAGTTTATTCTCCGTTTTGTTTCTAGGATAAATCATCTATCAGCTCACGCATCACTGTTGACTTAGGTTACACACTAAGCTGTTTTTAAGTGTATCTCCAGAACTAGTCGTCAGAAATGGAGATATTGGAAAGATTCCTGTATGTTTACGTTGTTACAGGTGTAACAATTCATGCATTAACATTGAAGAGTGTTGCTTCATGATTGCTTAATGTAATCAGTACACTTGCTTCTTCATGGCCTAGGAGATACAGGGGTGAATGAATTGTTATAAAGCTTTTCTAGCCTGCAGTTTTACAGCCATATTCCTAATACAGTCTGAACACACTGTTGCATTACCAAACACGCCTGTGATAGTAGGCTGAGAGGCATTTTCTCCGGGCAGGGACGGAGACAAGCATGCTACAAGGTAATGTCATTTTTTGAAAGACTAGTTATGGAAAACACATTATTCGTTTTATATCAGATCTTATGTACCTTATATCCGTGTGTGGGTAGGTTGTCCAAGTGCACAAAAGTCACACAGGATGTTCCTCCTGATGAACCCTTAGTGGTAGTGACACACATGCGTCTCGGGTGGCCTGGCTGCATGCTCCTTCGATTTTCACGCACAGACGTGTGTATGGCAGGTGAAGAGATTCACTGAGCTCCTTTGTGAGGATTTGCTGTCTGGAGAGTGAGGGTGGGTCTCACAAATGTCCTGATGTGCAGACCTGCATGGGGTGGGGGGGGGGGGGGACCGGCTGAATGGGGCAATTTTGGGTCTCGGGGCCTGGCTGTATGTGGTGGATACGGGCAATGTCTTTGCCACTTTTCAGAAGGGCCTTTCTGGCCAATGTCTCCATAGACGGCTGGCTGGGTTTAGTCCCAGCGCCCTTGTCATGGAATGGTCAATATGGGACAGTAGACGAGACTCTGCCGGATCACTCCTGGTGGCAGAAGGCTTTCCAGCGATGCCACTTCCATTCAACTTTCCTCGCACTTTGGCTTTTTCACCAGATCTCCTCTCTGTGCTGTCTTCTGTGACCTCCTCTGGGTTTTTCTCTGCACTCTTGACCTTTAGGATACACATTTTGAATCTCTGCATCCCCCAAATCTTTTTCTTCTTCTTCTTATTTTTTTTTTTTTTTTTACCATATTCAGAGTCACATTCATGAGTTTCCCGAATGTGACGTACGTCCTGTGACCACGTCATTTGGACAGTCTTCTCTAGCAGGGATTTCTTTATTTTGGTGGCTTTGAAGGAGTTTATAAAAACCTCCCTTGGAATCTTCCTGACTTTCATATGTTTCCTCTGAGGTTTTTCTCTTTGGTAGCATTGACCGTCCTTCTTGTAAATGGCATTTGTCATGAGCTTCATAGGTCCTCGTGGCCCCTGCTCCACATGCTGACTTAGACTTGCTGCCATCCAGAGCGGGTGAGCCGCCAAGACACGTTTGACTGTGACCCGTGGGGTTCTGGGTGGCCAGGACATTGTCCAGTGTCATAGGAACATTAGAGGACAGTCCCTTGCTTTCAGCGTACTTCGTGAGTTGAGGGACAGAACCGGGATGGAACTTGTCCAGGGAAAGGGCTCTGGTCGTGCAGCCAGACCACTGGCCACTGGGACTTGTTGCTTTCAGGACAATGGGGTGAGCTTCCTACACAGGGCCAGCCGCCCTGATCACACACCCGACTGTATCCGCTTAGACGGTAGCTGCTTCACCCCTTCCTACCCAACATTTTGCTGCTCACTTGTCTTTCTCGTGGATCAGTGTCCTTGGTGGCATTTTCCTCCTGACAGGGCACCTCCTTCTGCAAGAAAAACCTGTGCAGGTAGCCTTGGTCTCCTCAACTGATTTTCTTGGGTTTTTCACTTTTTGTGTTGGAGTGGTTGACATGCGGTGGATGGTCGTTCCTTCTCTGCAATATTCTCTGGGGCGTCTGGGAAACCGTGTGCTTCCTCTTCGTGGTAGAACCTGCTTCTCCTATCGTCTTGACCATTCTAAAAGCCAAACCCCTTTCTAAAATCACCAATCTATACTGTGCCTGCATTGAAATGTTCCAGTTTTTGATCCTTCCCTCGATTCTGCCTTAAGTTGTGATGTCAAGACTTGTCTTTCCGTTCGAGTCGAGACTGCACGTGTGTCCGTCTCATAACATTAGTACATCCATAGAGATGCCACATCTTCAACACGACACAAAAAGATGGCTCAGAAAAATCACCAGGTTTTTCATGTGCTGGGATAGCCGCAGCGAGAGCTTCGAGAGTTTCCCTTTTATGTGCCCCCATGGTCTTCACACTGGCCGGCTGGCAGCTGCAGCTGTTGGCCTCAGTACATGTCAGGCCATTCAGCCTTTTCTTATAACATGACTCTTCTTTGCATCGCGGGAGCACGTCCAGCACCCTACAGACACAGACGGGTCCAAGGGTTTAATCCATAGTTGATGGTATTATGCTTAACACGGTGACAATGACGCAGGAACCGTGAGAAATCACGTTTCCTTTGGTGCTTGATTTACTGGAGAAATGAAGGGCTTACCAAGAGCTGATTAGCAGATTCGTGCCACACTTGAGGTGACCTCAATAGCAACAGGAGGTGGTGCACACTTCCCCCAGAGGAAAGCGTCTGCTACAGCTCGTGTTATGCGTTTAGTACTTAATCCTGCGTATCCACATTTGTTTGCCTTTCTCTTGACTGCAAATGGCATCGTGTGGGTACTGTTTCAGTGCAGAAGTTTTGGTAAGTCTTGAAGCTGCTCAGCTCAACTGCCAGTCTTTCCAAACGTCACACATCTCCAGAAAAATTTCCAATGTATTTATTGGAACAAAGTCTCCACATAGAAATGGGTTTTGCACAGTTCTACATCAAGGATCAGATAGGCTTCTGTAAGTTCACCTTGTCAAGTCAGATTGCAAGGAACGTGGTCAGTTCTGTGGTAAAATTCTTATTGATTTGTAAAGGGTTAATTTATGTAGGACCTTGAAGTATGTCACCTGTTTATACAGATTTTCTAGAATTGCCGAAGTCAACCACTCTTTATTTGAATGTCAGTTGTTAAGTGAACCTTTATTCCATTTGTCCTATAGCGACAAAACCTCTGGGGCGCCTGGGTGGCTCAGGAAGTTAAGCGTCTGACTCTTGGTTTCAGCTCGGGTCATGGTGTCAAGGTTCACGGATTGAGCCTTGCATCTGTCTCTGTGCTCGATTGACTGGAGAGTGTGCGCATACCTCCTTGGAGCCCACATGTATGGCATGTCCTGGGTGGGCGCTCAGTATTGACGGAAGAAAAACCCCACGCGGGGTTGTAGGCCCCGGCATCTCTCTACTCAGAAACGCTTCATCCAGAAATTTTCCTGTTTGACTAAGGAAATAAGTCTTAAACTCTTCCTTTCGTCGAGTCGTACCATCAGTTTTGAACAGTCCATTCTGTATGGTTGACTTTGACCCAGTTATTCAGGCTGTCAGCGGCTTTTGAGTCCCGTTGCCTTTCCCCACTGCCGCTCCACAAGCCTGCTTGCCAGATGGGGCCAGAGGCTGGGAGTCGGCAACAGCCTTCTCTACCTGTTCCTGAGTCAGCAGATTTCCTCTGTCATAGACCTGCAAGGCACCTGACAATACCTCTGTCCCATTGAGTCTCAGTTCCTACGAATATCCCTGGGACTGCTGTGAGTGGTGAGGAAGGGCTTTATGTGTGTGCTACTTGAAGGTGGTGGGTGATTGGAGTAGAGTGAGTGGACTCTGGAGAACCACGGAAGCCTGGTGAGCTCTTGTGAACGACCCCCTCTGTTTCTCCACTTTTATCCCGTCTGCAACCCCAGGAGTTTGCAGGACTCACTGATGAGCTCAACATTTGCAAGGAGCAGCTCTCACACAGAGAGGAAACCACAGAAACGAAGGAAGAGCGAAATAGGACCAGGGCCAGTAGGCCCCCTGCCAGTGTATTTACACACAGGACACCATTCTCTCCCCTTGTCCACACGTCCCAGTGGAGTTGGATGGGGCCCATTTTTCTCAGACTTTGATCTGTGAGGAAAAGTAAGGCTATTTTAACACATTTGCTTGGGCGGCTCCCTGCCTCGGAACTGAATTGAAGGGATTCAGACTTGGTTTTGCATTTGGTGAATTTGAGGCCCGGAATTGAAGGTGTTCTTGAAACACGGATTCTTTTTGCCTCTCCCGCCAGCTGTTGCTGGAACATGTGGAGTAGCTTTTCTCCAGGCACGAGGGATCTCTCCGGATGACGGTTGTGAGGCAACAGGTGAAGTCTCAAGCTGGCGTGTCCAGTGAGCCGGAGATGCTCAAGGCCCTGACTTCTATGTTCAAGAGTCACAAAACGGATGAAGAAACGGTGTGCGTAGCCACGGCGGTTCTTGACTTGTGCACATGTTGTGTGTGATCAGGCACACATTGCGTGTTTGTGTAACTGGAGTTTCCTTTTAAGCTTCTTGAATTCTTGTAAGAAGTCAGACCTCTATGGTTAAATAGCAGTGGTTGGTTGGTGGAAATGTGTGTATCGATTGGCTGGTACAAATTTCCTAATGTACTTTTTTTCGGGGAAGTTTTCTCTCCAATGTAAAATTGAAAGCTCTTAACAAGCAACTGTGTGAACATAAGCAACCGAGAAAAACCTTACCAGTGTTCTCTCATGTTACATGAGGCGAAGGGCACCTTAGGGTAACTCTACAGTAAAGGCTAACGAAAGACTTCTGAGTAGAAACTCAATCCCTTTGTTTCCAAGTGAGAGAATGGTTAGGTGTGGAGAGGTAAAGTTTCGTAGAAGATTTAAGGGCCACATTCAAATTTCAGCTCCAGACGTCATCACAGGATTTGATTGGGTTTCTTTTTTCCCTTGTTTTTTAAACAACACAAGACTTGCCGTGGGGCCCGTCCCTTGCTTCCCTTTCTGGCTTTCAAAGGTGCAGAGCTAGATGAAAGAGCGCCTGGCTCTCCTCTCCAGTCTCGTGGTCAAGCTGGAAGAGGACCTAGACACCTCAGGGAAGGACCTCTTCATTTCTGAAGAAAAGAACACCAAGTTGCAGCGAGATATCCGTGAAGTCAGTGGCATTTGAAATGGCCACGCCGTCGTCGAGACAAATGTGGGGTGTTTGGTTCGGTCTTTGCCCAGTGTGTCCTTCATTTCCCACGGGTTTGAACTTTTGGAGTTTTATAGAAGTAGCAGCAGAACAGAACGTTACTCAGGGGCCTGGACGGGCCGTCTCTCCATCTGCGTAGTTGAATCTGTCTTCCCCGGGCTCTCCCTTGTTGAGGCCTGGCGGGCAAGTGGCGGAGTGCCCTCGGGTGTGGAGTGTGGGCCACCTGAGCTTGGCCCATGCCGTGCTCTCGAGTCCGTTTTGGGAACACACTCGGCACGTAGGAACCAGCGTGGTGCTGCCAAGTCGCTTACGGGGGCACGACCGTGCGAGGGCGGCTCTGCCGAGGGGCCGTCACGGCCGCCTCTGCCGCCCTGCCCTCCTCCCAGGCGTTCCGTGCCCCTGGTCGTGGCGGTCAGAGTGAGGGAGGGGCAGCCCGCTGGTCCTGGTGTAAGGTCATGGAGGAGTGCGGCCGCTTCTGCACGTGTGGTCGTCGATGGGAATCTGATCATTGTCACAGAAACTAGTAAGGGTAGCATGGTTTCTCTCTGCCTCCTCCTGTCACTGTGAGCTGCCCTTTGTGGACAGTCCCCCCACACCCCAACCCCAGCCCAGCAACGCCAACTCAAGAAGACCGTTTCAGACCCTTCCTTGTGTACGTACACGTGCGGTCTGTTTAGTACCTTCGTGTGGGTGAGGTCGTGTAAGAATTTAAAACAAAAGTATTTGCAGAAATTATATAACCCATTCAGCGGAGTTGTTTGCCCAAGATGGGGGAGACCCCGCAGCAGAGTTCAATATGTGGAGAATTCAATCACTTCTTGAGTCCTCACTTTCACTCTTGAGACTGCTGACATAAATTGCTTAGTAAACGGAAGGCTGAAAGAGGAATCTTTCGGGTGGTGGACAAGAAACTCAGGGCAGAACTTTCTTGTTCCATTTGCAGTGTCAGATACCACGGGATACAATTTTGTTACAGGATTAAGCTACAGAAGGTGACTTCCAATTATATTGAAGGTTGAGTTTGGTGTCCATTTGTTAACACCACTGCTTCAACTTTGTGGTAATTGGGTGAGATTTCATCCACCCTTCTCCCGGAAAAATGATGGTTGTCTTATGGTCTGTGTCTCCAGACGGAAGGCCCTGAACTGCGGAAAGCTCACTTGTGTCCGGAGGCTGCCGAGATTTTATTTCCGGGAGATTTTTTCCGGGAGATTTTATTATCTTTTTGTCTTTCAACACATCGGAAAGAATAAGGCTGGGTAACTGAGTGCTCAAAATCCCAAGCAGCTTCCGCAGTGTCGGCGCTGAGCCTGACACGGGGCCACAATTCACAAATCGTCACCAGCTGAGCCACCCAGGTGCCTCGAGGATGCTACTTTTTCTCTTTGGAAATTAGGATTTCACCGTTTTTCTGTCTGGAGTATATTAGTATGTCGTACACTAATTCTTTCCGTTTTCCCTCTGATATACCTGCTGTAGGCCATGGTCCAGAAGGAAGACATACAAGAGAGGATCACTAACCTTGAGAAGCGTTGTCTCAGGGCACAGCATGAAACCACCTGTCCGCACGACCTCAAGGATAAACTTGAAAACAAGATAGCAAAGAAAGACTCTCTGCATCGTCGTTGGTTGCATTGACCTTCATTCCTCTTTTGTTAATTACAAGTGAAGTTAAGGACCTAGTCTCAGTGGAAAGCTTTCAGGATGTTAAAATGTTGTGTTGGAAAACGGGGTTACTTCAACGTCATGGGATTAACTCTTTTAGATGTTGTGTAAGCATGTTATGTTGCTACCCTCCTGGATTCCTTCTTATGTGTTAACTGCACGTTATTCTTTTGCCTATTAGCACTCTTTCCAAACTAGCGGTGAGTGGCCAGGAATTTGTAGGCAGCTGACCGTTTTAGTTAGAACTTGAGATAGGGGGAATGTCAGGTGCAGAAGCATAGCCTGGCCTGAGGATGTAAGACCCTGTGTTTTGGGAAGCCGCACGTCTCTTCCTTGGTTGTCTCAGGTCATCCGGCAGTAAAAAGGAAAACCTCATCCCGCTTCTGGGGAAAAGAGTTTGCCTGGTGTGTTTGTAAAATGTGTCAGTAGACACAAAATGACAATAAAAGTGAAATACTAGGGGCTAGAGAAAATGGAGACACAGAATCTGAAGCAGTCTCCAGGCTCTGAGTCATCAGCACAGAGCCTGACACGGGGTTCCAACTCACAAACCGTGAGATCGTGACCAGAGCCAAAGTCGGACATTCAACTGAACAAGTTAACCAGGCGCCCCTGCTGTTTCCTTTGACACTCGAACCACAGTGAACTCCCCTTCATCTTTTTGCGGTAAAATTTTAAAGTTTTAGATGGATTTTGGCGTAGTTGTCATTGTTTTGTGCCTTTGTTAAGATTTGTTCTCATAGCCTTTCTGTTGGGACGTTGTTCTGCAAGCCTTGATTTTTCCTATATCTGTCAGAGACTAGGTTTTTTTTCTTTAACGACGTGTTTTAATATTGATTTTAGTTTGTGTGTGTAGTTGATTCCTAATCTTAGTTTTTTATGTTTGTTTTTTTCTCATTTTGCTTTTGTTTTTCCTGGAAAACATCTTTACCTTGCCTTCACTTTGAAGAAGTTTTTTTGTTAGGTAAAGACTTCCAGGTTGGTGGTTATTTTCATTCAACATTTTCTAGATTACAATCATCTGGCTTCATTTGCTTTCTGGAAACGTGAGCTGGTAGTCTTGTCCCATGGAAGGCGGTATCTTTTCCCTCTCATGATTGTTAACATCTTTTTGCCTCAAGCATTCTTTGTGGAGTCACTTTCATGGTTCTTTTATCAGTTTTGGAAAGTTTTGATTCTTCTTTTTGTAGGGATCTGGTAACCCGCATTCTGTGTTTTCTCTACTTTGAAGGTTCTCATTGGACACTTACCCATATTTTGTGTGTCTTTTGGGTTTCTCTATTGATTTTTTTCTCTGTGTATGGTCCAGATAAATTTTTACCTACTTATCTTCCAGTTCACTGTGGCTCTCTTCACCTGTGCCTAGTCTGATATTAAGCCCAAATAGTTGTTAACGTTACTAAAAAAAATTTTTTTTACTCTTATTTATGTTGGAGAGACAGAATGTGAACAAGGGAAGAACAGACAGAGCGAGAAACAGATACCGAAGCAGGGTCTAGGCTTTGAGCACTCAGCACAGAGCCCAACGCGGGGCTCAAACTCCCGAATCACGAGATCACGACCTGAACTGAAGTCAGATGCTTAACCAAATGAGCCATCCAGGCCACCAGAGTTCTTAATTTTAGCTCTGATAATTTTTAGGTTTAGAATCTGTTTTGATTCTCTGAAAATTTCCCATTTGTCAAGTATGCTTGTTGGACAATTGACCTCTGTATCCCGTATTCCGGTCGGTGTGTCTCCCCTTGGTCTCTCTCTGTTCTTTCTTCTTTTGGTCTATATGATGTAAAACATGTCTTTTTTAAAAGTTTATTTTCAGAAAGCGATTGAGAGTAGGCGTTGGGGTAGAAGACGGGGGGGCGGGGCGTAGAGACTCTTGAGAGGCTCCATTCTATCAGTAGAGAGACCAACACAGGGTTCACACTCACAAACCTGAGTCGAAACCAACTTTTGGTCACCTAAACGAGTAACCTGAGCTATCCTCGTGCCTTTCTCTGTTTTTTTTTTTCTTTTTTATTAAAATAATTTTTTTTAAATATTATTTATTTTGCGAGAGAGGTGGAGACAAATCTTGAGCAAGGGAGGGGGAGACACAGAATCCAAAGCAGGCTCCATGCTTTTCGATGTCAGCACAGAGCCCGACACGGGACTCGAACCTTAAAACCTGATTCATGACCTGAACCAAAGTGGGATGATTTACCGACTGAGCCACCCAGGCATCCCTTTTCTTTTTTCTTTTCTTTCTTTTGTTTCTTTTTTTAATTTCTTTTCATTCGTTCTTTTTCTTTTCTTAATTTCTTTTTTGAATTTTGTGTGGGACATTATGGAGAAGCATAGAGGCTCTTCGTGTGCTTGCTTTTTCTTCAGCCTTTCATCCCCCACACACTGTGATGGTTATTGAGCCCAGTCAGGCCTGAATGACTTGTCACTGGGCCCCAGTCTTTGTAAGGTTCAGTGTGAGCGGGACTCACAATGTTCACCACCCCCGTGTAGTCTTCCAGGATGTCCATCTCGAGGGCTGGAGTGTCTTCCAGGACCCCTCTTTGAGGCTTGGTCCAAAAGCCCCGGTATTTTCTCCGCAGCACAATGAGATTACGGGAGGCTCAGCTTCTCAGGCAATGTTTGCCAAGTGCTTGGCTCATTTTCTGTGCCTCCCTGTGCTGTACAGTGCTGGTTATCAGTGACTTTCTGCTCGGCTGTCTGTTTTGTTTCCTTTCCTGCTCATTGGTATATTGCCTCAAATCCCTGAAGAAATTCAGAATCCTCAAATCCCTTGAAGGAGAGAGAGGACCCTGAACATTAGAGTTGGCTCAGTGGGCTTCCCTTTTGTTGGGGTCTCAGTCTTTCCAGTTGTGACTGTCTCAGTGTCTCCGTGATGCCTTCAAACATGTCTAAAATTGAAATCATCTTTCCTAGTTCATGATAGGTTGACTAACAGACTACTCACACTTATAAGAGCAGGCGGAGAAGAAAAAGAAGTCATAGTAAAACTTTTGGTCAACAGCGTTTGTTACAGGAGAAAACGAAACCCATTAGTCCTTGCCTAGTACCCGTCGTTCTAAAATGGCCATCCAGTTTGCCCACGCTCAGCCAGCGTCCATTGAGTGGTGATGTTTTAAGTGTCTCAGCCCCCCCCACCCCCACCCCACCGCCGCTGCCCTCCTCCCCTTTCAGGTGCTTGCCCAGGGCAAGCATTGCAGTGACGGGCTGGATGTGGCAAAGCAGGCCAAGGAGGTGGATGGCGTGACCCTTATTCTGTGAGTGTTTGATCAGTTTTGGCTTTTTTAAAAAAATTTTTTTGTAATGTTGATTTACTTTTGAGAGAGAAACGTACGGACAGAAGGGCAGCGGAAGAGAGACCAAGAAACTGAAGCAGGCTCGGGGCGCTTTGCCCCTCAACTGTACAGTGCAACCCCAACAACAAGGGTTTCTGGGTTGGTGCACCTGCATCATGTGCACAGACACAACCAGACACCCTTGTTGAGCCCGTCTGTGACTCGGCACCATTGTGGTCGCTGGGATCTGGCATCTGTGTTCCTCGGAGACGGAGGTGGAAGCACATCTGAAAGAGTTTATCTGAAAGAATGATGCAGTTAGGAGGAATTGCTTACTTGCGCACTGCGGTTCAGGAAAGGACTTTTCCGGAGAGGTACATCAGGAGCTGAGTCTAACAGAACACTCTCCCAGCAGTCTCACTCTGGGGCCAAAGGCCAGAATCAAGGAGAAACGTGCCTTTGTCTTAAGCTATGGAGGTGGAAGTGGAGCCAAGTGAGGCACCAGGCAGTTGGTGTTGGGCAGAAACTTCCCCGTAAGGAATTTGGTATTCAGAGAAGGGCCTTGGGTCATTGTGTCCTCAGGGGAAAGGACTGACATGATGTTAACTTGTTAAAAAGCTGGTGCTGTTACTGTGTGGATAGTGGGTTGGGAGGTGACACAACTGGAAGCAGGGTAGACGCCATTGGGTAGAGTGACTCCTTTTGTGTGGATTGAGCTATAAGATTCGTGCTTCAGGCAATAGGTACAACCGCCTCACATCACCCATCACATAAAGTACAGGACAGTTTGTGTCTTTATACACTACACGAAACTACGTAATATTGAAAAGAAGTTTGTGTAATAGTTACCTGGGTGAGTACAAGGCGTACACAAAAGTATTCACCTGTTTATTGAGTGCATGACAGGCACTGTTCTAGGTGCTGAACTGAGTATGTGCTGCAGGTACTTCATCCAAAGACGTATGTGGTTTTATGCAGAGCAATAGAAGGGCATGGGAGTGTGTGGTTCGGTGGAAAGTGTGCACAGTGCGGCTGCAGGATGGCTTTTGCCACATGAGTCTGTCATTCAGAATCGGGGAGGCGATTCTTCTTGGGAGGTTCGGCTTCCCTGAAGTCTCCTTCATCCACCCCACTCTGTCTCTTGGACACCTTTCCGAGCACCTCACAGTGAAGCTCCATCTGGGTGGGTTGTCGGCTCTTTGAGTTCCACGTGGGCCCAAAATCTGCAAACATCTCTGCCTCCTCCTGTGAATGTAACATCTTGCTACCTGGTCTGGTGGTCAGAACCAGGGAGAAGGATTTGCCTTTTTTCCTGCTCTTCCTTCTCCCTGCTTGTCCCTGGGTACTGTGTCGTGGAGCTTGCATGTCTCAGAGGCCATGTGTGAGGTCCCTGGAGATCTGTACCCTGTCTTCACTTGGGTGGACTCGTGGAGGACCGAGTCCTGCAGTCTTCCCTGAACCTGCCCCACCCGCCTCTCAGCAACTTGGCTGTGCTGGGATCGCCTGCTGCCGTGGAGAGATGCCGGCATCCTGCCCCCATCCGTGTACAATAGGCCACGATCTCTGAGAAGACGGCCTTCTGAAACTGTGTCCTGCCTGTTGGCCCTTTGTGCTGGCTTTTGCTAAGCAACTTAGCAATTAACTCTTTGGGGGAATCACGTTTGCCTTGTGTACAAGGAACCTCCAAAGTGTTCCTATTCTGTTCCTGGGTGGCTCAGTAGGTTAAACGGCCAACTTCAGCTCGGGTCATGAACTTTGTGTTGGCAAGGTAACCCCCGAGTCTGGCTCTGTGCTAACAGCCCAGAGCCTGAGTTTGCTTTGAATTCTTGTCTCCTTCTCACTCCGCCCCTCCCTTGCTGCTCTTTGTCTCTGTCTCTAAGAAATAAAGAATAACATTTAAAAAATTAAAATAGCAAAATTCCTTCTATTTTACTCTTTTCTGTTGACAATGGTAGTGCTGTCTCCATTCTTCCTCACGGATGACTACAGCTGATCCTAAAAAAACTTGGTTCTCGGTTTTAAATCCTGCCCCAAATTGAAAATCCATGTATAACTTTTCCTCACCAGAAATCTCAAGTGTTCAAACTCTCCTGTTGTCCAGAAACCTTAGTAGAACACAAAAAAATCCATTAGCACTTGTATGTTTTATGTCATATATACCATATTCTCCGAGGAGAGGAAGCTATGGAAACAAAGTTACATAGAAAACAAGTTCACAGCTCTGTGCTGTATTCATACCTAAGTTTATTCTCCGTTTTGTTTCTAGGATAAATCATCTATCAGCTCACGCATCACTGTTGACTTAGGTTACACACTAAGCTGTTTTTAAGTGTATCTCCAGAACTAGTCGTCAGAAATGGAGATATTGGAAAGATTCCTGTATGTTTACGTTGTTACAGGTGTAACAATTCATGCATTAACATTGAAGAGTGTTGCTTCATGATTGCTTAATGTAATCAGTACACTTGCTTCTTCATGGCCTAGGAGATACAGGGGTGAATGAATTGTTATAAAGCTTTTCTAGCCTGCAGTTTTACAGCCATATTCCTAATACAGTCTGAACACACTGTTGCATTACCAAACACGCCTGTGATAGTAGGCTGAGAGGCATTTTCTCCGGGCAGGGACGGAGACAAGCATGCTACAAGGTAATGTCATTTTTTGAAAGACTAGTTATGGAAAACACATTATTCGTTTTATATCAGATCTTATGTACCTTATATCCGTGTGTGGGTAGGTTGTCCAAGTGCACAAAAGTCACACAGGATGTTCCTCCTGATGAACCCTTAGTGGTAGTGACACACATGCGTCTCGGGTGGCCTGGCTGCATGCTCCTTCGATTTTCACGCACAGACGTGTGTATGGCAGGTGAAGAGATTCACTGAGCTCCTTTGTGAGGATTTGCTGTCTGGAGAGTGAGGGTGGGTCTCACAAATGTCCTGATGTGCAGACCTGCATGGGGTGGGGGGGGGGGGACCGGCTGAATGGGGCAATTTTGGGTCTCGGGGCCTGGCTGTATGTGGTGGATACGGGCAATGTCTTTGCCACTTTTCAGAAGGGCCTTTCTGGCCAATGTCTCCATAGACGGCTGGCTGGGTTTAGTCCCAGCGCCCTTGTCATGGAATGGTCAATATGGGACAGTAGACGAGACTCTGCCGGATCACTCCTGGTGGCAGAAGGCTTTCCAGCGATGCCACTTCCATTCAACTTTCCTCGCACTTTGGCTTTTTCACCAGATCTCCTCTCTGTGCTGTCTTCTGTGACCTCCTCTGGGTTTTTCTCTGCACTCTTGACCTTTAGGATACACATTTTGAATCTCTGCATCCCCCAAATCTTTTTCTTCTTCTTCTTATTTTTTTTTTTTTTTTACCATATTCAGAGTCACATTCATGAGTTTCCCGAATGTGACGTACGTCCTGTGACCACGTCATTTGGACAGTCTTCTCTAGCAGGGATTTCTTTATTTTGGTGGCTTTGAAGGAGTTTATAAAAACCTCCCTTGGAATCTTCCTGACTTTCATATGTTTCCTCTGAGGTTTTTCTCTTTGGTAGCATTGACCGTCCTTCTTGTAAATGGCATTTGTCATGAGCTTCATAGGTCCTCGTGGCCCCTGCTCCACATGCTGACTTAGACTTGCTGCCATCCAGAGCGGGTGAGCCGCCAAGACACGTTTGACTGTGACCCGTGGGGTTCTGGGTGGCCAGGACATTGTCCAGTGTCATAGGAACATTAGAGGACAGTCCCTTGCTTTCAGCGTACTTCGTGAGTTGAGGGACAGAACCGGGATGGAACTTGTCCAGGGAAAGGGCTCTGGTCGTGCAGCCAGACCACTGGCCACTGGGACTTGTTGCTTTCAGGACAATGGGGTGAGCTTCCTACACAGGGCCAGCCGCCCTGATCACACACCCGACTGTATCCGCTTAGACGGTAGCTGCTTCACCCCTTCCTACCCAACATTTTGCTGCTCACTTGTCTTTCTCGTGGATCAGTGTCCTTGGTGGCATTTTCCTCCTGACAGGGCACCTCCTTCTGCAAGAAAAACCTGTGCAGGTAGCCTTGGTCTCCTCAACTGATTTTCTTGGGTTTTTCACTTTTTGTGTTGGAGTGGTTGACATGCGGTGGATGGTCGTTCCTTCTCTGCAATATTCTCTGGGGCGTCTGGGAAACCGTGTGCTTCCTCTTCGTGGTAGAACCTGCTTCTCCTATCGTCTTGACCATTCTAAAAGCCAAACCCCTTTCTAAAATCACCAATCTATACTGTGCCTGCATTGAAATGTTCCAGTTTTTGATCCTTCCCTCGATTCTGCCTTAAGTTGTGATGTCAAGACTTGTCTTTCCGTTCGAGTCGAGACTGCACGTGTGTCCGTCTCATAACATTAGTACATCCATAGAGATGCCACATCTTCAACACGACACAAAAAGATGGCTCAGAAAAATCACCAGGTTTTTCATGTGCTGGGATAGCCGCAGCGAGAGCTTCGAGAGTTTCCCTTTTATGTGCCCCCATGGTCTTCACACTGGCCGGCTGGCAGCTGCAGCTGTTGGCCTCAGTACATGTCAGGCCATTCAGCCTTTTCTTATAACATGACTCTTCTTTGCATCGCGGGAGCACGTCCAGCACCCTACAGACACAGACGGGTCCAAGGGTTTAATCCATGGTTGATGGTATTATGCTTAACACGGTGACAATGACGCAGGAACCGTGAGAAATCACGTTTCCTTTGGTGCTTGATTTACTGGAGAAATGAAGGGCTTACCAAGAGCTGATTAGCAGATTCGTGCCACACTTGAGGTGACCTCAATAGCAACAGGAGGTGGTGCACACTTCCCCCAGAGGAAAGCGTCTGCTACAGCTCGTGTTATGCGTTTAGTACTTAATCCTGCGTATCCACATTTGTTTGCCTTTCTCTTGACTGCAAATGGCATCGTGTGGGTACTGTTTCAGTGCAGAAGTTTTGGTAAGTCTTGAAGCTGCTCAGCTCAACTGCCAGTCTTTCCAAACGTCACACATCTCCAGAAAAATTTCCAATGTATTTATTGGAACAAAGTCTCCACATAGAAATGGGTTTTGCACAGTTCTACATCAAGGATCAGATAGGCTTCTGTAAGTTCACCTTGTCAAGTCAGATTGCAAGGAACGTGGTCAGTTCTGTGGTAAAATTCTTATTGATTTGTAAAGGGTTAATTTATGTAGGACCTTGAAGTATGTCACCTGTTTATACAGATTTTCTAGAATTGCCGAAGTCAACCACTCTTTATTTGAATGTCAGTTGTTAAGTGAACCTTTATTCCATTTGTCCTATAGCGACAAAACCTCTGGGGCGCCTGGGTGGCTCAGGAAGTTAAGCGTCTGACTCTTGGTTTCAGCTCGGGTCATGGTGTCAAGGTTCACGGATTGAGCCTTGCATCTGTCTCTGTGCTCGATTGACTGGAGAGTGTGCGCATACCTCCTTGGAGCCCACATGTATGGCATGTCCTGGGTGGGCGCTCAGTATTGACGGAAGAAAAACCCCACGCGGGGTTGTAGGCCCCGGCATCTCTCTACTCAGAAACGCTTCATCCAGAAATTTTCCTGTTTGACTAAGGAAATAAGTCTTAAACTCTTCCTTTCGTCGAGTCGTACCATCAATTTTGAACAGTCCATTCTGTATGGTTGACTTTGACCCAGTTATTCAGGCTGTCAGCGGCTTTTGAGTCCCGTTGCCTTTCCCCACTGCCGCTCCACAAGCCTGCTTGCCAGATGGGGCCAGAGGCTGGGAGTCGGCAACAGCCTTCTCTACCTGTTCCTGAGTCAGCAGATTTCCTCTGTCATAGACCTGCAAGGCACCTGACAATACCTCTGTCCCATTGAGTCTCAGTTCCTACGAATATCCCTGGGACTGCTGTGAGTGGTGAGGAAGGGCTTTATGTGTGTGCTACTTGAAGGTGGTGGGTGATTGGAGTAGAGTGAGTGGACTCTGGAGAACCACGGAAGCCTGGTGAGCTCTTGTGAACGACCCCCTCTGTTTCTCCACTTTTATCCCGTCTGCAACCCCAGGAGTTTGCAGGACTCACTGATGAGCTCAACATTTGCAAGGAGCAGCTCTCACACAGAGAGGAAACCACAGAAACGAAGGAAGAGCGAAATAGGACCAGGGCCAGTAGGCCCCCTGCCAGTGTATTTACACACAGGACACCATTCCCTCCCCTTGTCCACACGTCCCAGTGGAGTTGGATGGGGCCCATTTTTCTCAGACTTTGATCTGTGAGGAAAAGTAAGGCTATTTTAACACATTTGCTTGGGCGGCTCCCTGCCTCGGAACTGAATTGAAGGGATTCAGACTTGGTTTTGCATTTGGTGAATTTGAGGCCCGGAATTGAAGGTGTTCTTGAAACACGGATTCTTTTTGCCTCTCCCGCCAGCTGTTGCTGGAACATGTGGAGTAGCTTTTCTCCAGGCACGAGGGATCTCTCCGGATGACGGTTGTGAGGCAACAGGTGAAGTCTCAAGCTGGCGTGTCCAGTGAGCCGGAGATGCTCAAGGCCCTGACTTCTATGTTCAAGAGTCACAAAACGGATGAAGAAACGGTGTGCGTAGCCACGGCGGTTCTTGACTTGTGCACATGTTGTGTGTGATCAGGCACACATTGCGTGTTTGTGTAACTGGAGTTTCCTTTTAAGCTTCTTGAATTCTTGTAAGAAGTCAGACCTCTATGGTTAAATAGCAGTGGTTGGTTGGTGGAAATGTGTGTATCGATTGGCTGGTACAAATTTCCTAATGTACTTTTTTTCGGGGAAGTTTTCTCTCCAATGTAAAATTGAAAGCTCTTAACAAGCAACTGTGTGAACATAAGCAACCGAGAAAAACCTTACCAGTGTTCTCTCATGTTACATGAGGCGAAGGGCACCTTAGGGTAACTCTACAGTAAAGGCTAACGAAAGACTTCTGAGTAGAAACTCAATCCCTTTGTTTCCAAGTGAGAGAATGGTTAGGTGTGGAGAGGTAAAGTTTCGTAGAAGATTTAAGGGCCACATTCAAATTTCAGCTCCAGACGTCATCACAGGATTTGATTGGGTTTCTTTTTTCCCTTGTTTTTTAAACAACACAAGACTTGCCGTGGGGCCCGTCCCTTGCTTCCCTTTCTGGCTTTCAAAGGTGCAGAGCTAGATGAAAGAGCGCCTGGCTCTCCTCTCCAGTCTCGTGGTCAAGCTGGAAGAGGACCTAGACACCTCAGGGAAGGACCTCTTCATTTCTGAAGAAAAGAACACCAAGTTGCAGCGAGATATCCGTGAAGTCAGTGGCATTTGAAATGGCCACGCCGTCGTCGAGACAAATGTGGGGTGTTTGGTTCGGTCTTTGCCCAGTGTGTCCTTCATTTCCCACGGGTTTGAACTTTTGGAGTTTTATAGAAGTAGCAGCAGAACAGAACGTTACTCAGGGGCCTGGACGGGCCGTCTCTCCATCCGCGTAGTTGAATCTGTCTTCCCCGGGCTCTCCCTTGTTGAGGCCTGGCGGGCAAGTGGCGGAGTGCCCTCGGGTGTGGAGTGTGGGCCACCTGAGCTTGGCCCATGCCGTGCTCTCGAGTCCGTTTTGGGAACACACTCGGCACGTAGGAACCAGCGTGGTGCTGCCAAGTCGCTTACGGGGGCACGACCGTGCGAGGGCGGCTCTGCCGAGGGGCCGTCACGGCCGCCTCTGCCGCCCTGCCCTCCTCCCAGGCGTTCCGTGCCCCTGGTCGTGGCGGTCAGAGTGAGGGAGGGGCAGCCCGCTGGTCCTGGTGTAAGGTCATGGAGGAGTGCGGCCGCTTCTGCACGTGTGGTCGTCGATGGGAATCTGATCATTGTCACAGAAACTAGTAAGGGTAGCATGGTTTCTCTCTGCCTCCTCCTGTCACTGTGAGCTGCCCTTTGTGGACAGTCCCCCCACACCCCAACCCCAGCCCAGCAACGCCAACTCAAGAAGACCGTTTCAGACCCTTCCTTGTGTACGTACACGTGCGGTCTGTTTAGTACCTTCGTGTGGGTGAGGTCGTGTAAGAATTTAAAACAAAAGTATTTGCAGAAATTATATAACCCATTCAGCGGAGTTGTTTGCCCAAGATGGGGGAGACCCCGCAGCAGAGTTCAATATGTGGAGAATTCAATCACTTCTTGAGTCCTCACTTTCACTCTTGAGACTGCTGACATAAATTGCTTAGTAAACGGAAGGCTGAAAGAGGAATCTTTCGGGTGGTGGACAAGAAACTCAGGGCAGAACTTTCTTGTTCCATTTGCAGTGTCAGATACCACGGGATACAATTTTGTTACAGGATTAAGCTACAGAAGGTGACTTCCAATTATATTGAAGGTTGAGTTTGGTGTCCATTTGTTAACACCACTGCTTCAACTTTGTGGTAATTGGGTGAGATTTCATCCACCCTTCTCCCGGAAAAATGATGGTTGTCTTATGGTGTGTGTCTCCAGACGGAAGGCCCTGAACTGCGGAAAGCTCACTTGTGTCCGGAGGCTGCCGAGATTTTATTTCCGGGAGATTTTTTCCGGGAGATTTTATTATCTTTTTGTCTTTCAACACATCGGAAAGAATAAGGCTGGGTAACTGAGTGCTCAAAATCCCAAGCAGCTTCCGCAGTGTCGGCGCTGAGCCTGACACGGGGCCACAATTCACAAATCGTCACCAGCTGAGCCACCCAGGTGCCTCGAGGATGCTACTTTTTCTCTTTGGAAATTAGGATTTCACCGTTTTTCTGTCTGGAGTATATTAGTATGTCGTACACTAATTCTTTCCGTTTTCCCTCTGATATACCTGCTGTAGGCCATGGTCCAGAAGGAAGACATACAAGAGAGGATCACTAACCTTGAGAAGCGTTGTCTCAGGGCACAGCATGAAACCACCTGTCCGCACGACCTCAAGGATAAACTTGAAAACAAGATAGCAAAGAAAGACTCTCTGCATCGTCGTTGGTTGCATTGACCTTCATTCCTCTTTTGTTAATTACAAGTGAAGTTAAGGACCTAGTCTCAGTGGAAAGCTTTCAGGATGTTAAAATGTTGTGTTGGAAAACGGGGTTACTTCAACGTCATGGGATTAACTCTTTTAGATGTTGTGTAAGCATGTTATGTTGCTACCCTCCTGGATTCCTTCTTATGTGTTAACTGCACGTTATTCTTTTGCCTATTAGCACTCTTTCCAAACTAGCGGTGAGTGGCCAGGAATTTGTAGGCAGCTGACCGTTTTAGTTAGAACTTGAGATAGGGGGAATGTCAGGTGCAGAAGCATAGCCTGGCCTGAGGATGTAAGACCCTGTGTTTTGGGAAGCCGCACGTCTCTTCCTTGGTTGTCTCAGGTCATCCGGCAGTAAAAAGGAAAACCTCATCCCGCTTCTGGGGAAAAGAGTTTGCCTGGTGTGTTTGTAAAATGTGTCAGTAGACACAAAATGACAATAAAAGTGAAATACTAGGGGCTAGAGAAAATGGAGACACAGAATCTGAAGCAGTCTCCAGGCTCTGAGTCATCAGCACAGAGCCTGACACGGGGTTCCAACTCACAAACCGTGAGATCGTGACCAGAGCCAAAGTCGGACATTCAACTGAACAAGTTAACCAGGCGCCCCTGCTGTTTCCTTTGACACTCGAACCACAGTGAACTCCCCTTCATCTTTTTGCGGTAAAATTTTAAAGTTTTAGATGGATTTTGGCGTAGTTGTCATTGTTTTGTGCCTTTGTTAAGATTTGTTCTCATAGCCTTTCTGTTGGGACGTTGTTCTGCAAGCCTTGATTTTTCCTATATCTGTCAGAGACTAGGTTTTTTTTCTTTAACGACGTGTTTTAATATTGATTTTAGTTTGTGTGTGTAGTTGATTCCTAATCTTAGTTTTTTATGTTTGTTTTTTTCTCATTTTGCTTTTGTTTTTCCTGGAAAACATCTTTACCTTGCCTTCACTTTGAAGAAGTTTTTTTGTTAGGTAAAGACTTCCAGGTTGGTGGTTATTTTCATTCAACATTTTCTAGATTACAATCATCTGGCTTCATTTGCTTTCTGGAAACGTGAGCTGGTAGTCTTGTCCCATGGAAGGCGGTATCTTTTCCCTCTCATGATTGTTAACATCTTTTTGCCTCAAGCATTCTTTGTGGAGTCACTTTCATGGTTCTTTTATCAGTTTTGGAAAGTTTTGATTCTTCTTTTTGTAGGGATCTGGTAACCCGCATTCTGTGTTTTCTCTACTTTGAAGGTTCTCATTGGACACTTACCCATATTTTGTGTGTCTTTTGGGTTTCTCTATTGATTTTTTTCTCTGTGTATGGTCCAGATAAATTTTTACCTACTTATCTTCCAGTTCACTGTGGCTCTCTTCACCTGTGCCTAGTCTGATATTAAGCCCAAATAGTTGTTAACGTTACTAAAAAAAATTTTTTTTACTCTTATTTATGTTGGAGAGACAGAATGTGAACAAGGGAAGAACAGACAGAGCGAGAAACAGATACCGAAGCAGGGTCTAGGCTTTGAGCACTCAGCACAGAGCCCAACGCGGGGCTCAAACTCCCGAATCACGAGATCACGACCTGAACTGAAGTCAGATGCTTAACCAAATGAGCCATCCAGGCCACCAGAGTTCTTAATTTTAGCTCTGATAATTTTTAGGTTTAGAATCTGTTTTGATTCTCTGAAAATTTCCCATTTGTCAAGTATGCTTGTTGGACAATTGACCTCTGTATCCCGTATTCCGGTCGGTGTGTCTCCCCTTGGTCTCTCTCTGTTCTTTCTTCTTTTGGTCTATATGATGTAAAACATGTCTTTTTTAAAAGTTTATTTTCAGAAAGCGATTGAGAGTAGGCGTTGGGGTAGAAGACGGGGGGGCGGGGCGTAGAGACTCTTGAGAGGCTCCATTCTATCAGTAGAGAGACCAACACAGGGTTCACACTCACAAACCTGAGTCGAAACCAACTTTTGGTCACCTAAACGAGTAACCTGAGCTATCCTCGTGCCTTTCTCTGTTTTTTTTTTTCTTTTTTATTAAAATAATTTTTTTTAAATATTATTTATTTTGCGAGAGAGGTGGAGACAAATCTTGAGCAAGGGAGGGGGAGACACAGAATCCAAAGCAGGCTCCATGCTTTTCGATGTCAGCACAGAGCCCGACACGGGACTCGAACCTTAAAACCTGATTCATGACCTGAACCAAAGTGGGATGATTTACCGACTGAGCCACCCAGGCATCCCTTTTCTTTTTTCTTTTCTTTCTTTTGTTTCTTTTTTTAATTTCTTTTCATTCGTTCTTTTTCTTTTCTTAATTTCTTTTTTGAATTTTGTGTGGGACATTATGGAGAAGCATAGAGGCTCTTCGTGTGCTTGCTTTTTCTTCAGCCTTTCATCCCCCACACACTGTGATGGTTATTGAGCCCAGTCAGGCCTGAATGACTTGTCACTGGGCCCCAGTCTTTGTAAGGTTCAGTGTGAGCGGGACTCACAATGTTCACCACCCCCGTGTAGTCTTCCAGGATGTCCATCTCGAGGGCTGGAGTGTCTTCCAGGACCCCTCTTTGAGGCTTGGTCCAAAAGCCCCGGTATTTTCTCCGCAGCACAATGAGATTACGGGAGGCTCAGCTTCTCAGGCAATGTTTGCCAAGTGCTTGGCTCATTTTCTGTGCCTCCCTGTGCTGTACAGTGCTGGTTATCAGTGACTTTCTGCTCGGCTGTCTGTTTTGTTTCCTTTCCTGCTCATTGGTATATTGCCTCAAATCCCTGAAGAAATTCAGAATCCTCAAATCCCTTGAAGGAGAGAGAGGACCCTGAACATTAGAGTTGGCTCAGTGGGCTTCCCTTTTGTTGGGGTCTCAGTCTTTCCAGTTGTGACTGTCTCAGTGTCTCCGTGATGCCTTCAAACATGTCTAAAATTGAAATCATCTTTCCTAGTTCATGATAGGTTGACTAACAGACTACTCACACTTATAAGAGCAGGCGGAGAAGAAAAAGAAGTCATAGTAAAACTTTTGGTCAACAGCGTTTGTTACAGGAGAAAACGAAACCCATTAGTCCTTGCCTAGTACCCGTCGTTCTAAAATGGCCATCCAGTTTGCCCACGCTCAGCCAGCGTCCATTGAGTGGTGATGTTTTAAGTGTCTCAGCCCCCCCCACCCCCACCCCACCGCCGCTGCCCTCCTCCCCTTTCAGGTGCTTGCCCAGGGCAAGCATTGCAGTGACGGGCTGGATGTGGCAAAGCAGGCCAAGGAGGTGGATGGCGTGACCCTTATTCTGTGAGTGTTTGATCAGTTTTGGCTTTTTTAAAAAAATTTTTTTGTAATGTTGATTTACTTTTGAGAGAGAAACGTACGGACAGAAGGGCAGCGGAAGAGAGACCAAGAAACTGAAGCAGGCTCGGGGCGCTTTGCCCCTCAACTGTACAGTGCAACCCCAACAACAAGGGTTTCTGGGTTGGTGCACCTGCATCATGTGCACAGACACAACCAGACACCCTTGTTGAGCCCGTCTGTGACTCGGCACCATTGTGGTCGCTGGGATCTGGCATCTGTGTTCCTCGGAGACGGAGGTGGAAGCACATCTGAAAGAGTTTATCTGAAAGAATGATGCAGTTAGGAGGAATTGCTTACTTGCGCACTGCGGTTCAGGAAAGGACTTTTCCGGAGAGGTACATCAGGAGCTGAGTCTAACAGAACACTCTCCCAGCAGTCTCACTCTGGGGCCAAAGGCCAGAATCAAGGAGAAACGTGCCTTTGTCTTAAGCTATGGAGGTGGAAGTGGAGCCAAGTGAGGCACCAGGCAGTTGGTGTTGGGCAGAAACTTCCCCGTAAGGAATTTGGTATTCAGAGAAGGGCCTTGGGTCATTGTGTCCTCAGGGGAAAGGACTGACATGATGTTAACTTGTTAAAAAGCTGGTGCTGTTACTGTGTGGATAGTGGGTTGGGAGGTGACACAACTGGAAGCAGGGTAGACGCCATTGGGTAGAGTGACTCCTTTTGTGTGGATTGAGCTATAAGATTCGTGCTTCAGGCAATAGGTACAACCGCCTCACATCACCCATCACATAAAGTACAGGACAGTTTGTGTCTTTATACACTACACGAAACTACGTAATATTGAAAAGAAGTTTGTGTAATAGTTACCTGGGTGAGTACAAGGCGTACACAAAAGTATTCACCTGTTTATTGAGTGCATGACAGGCACTGTTCTAGGTGCTGAACTGAGTATGTGCTGCAGGTACTTCATCCAAAGACGTATGTGGTTTTATGCAGAGCAATAGAAGGGCATGGGAGTGTGTGGTTCGGTGGAAAGTGTGCACAGTGCGGCTGCAGGATGGCTTTTGCCACATGAGTCTGTCATTCAGAATCGGGGAGGCGATTCTTCTTGGGAGGTTCGGCTTCCCTGAAGTCTCCTTCATCCACCCCACTCTGTCTCTTGGACACCTTTCCGAGCACCTCACAGTGAAGCTCCATCTGGGTGGGTTGTCGGCTCTTTGAGTTCCACGTGGGCCCAAAATCTGCAAACATCTCTGCCTCCTCCTGTGAATGTAACATCTTGCTACCTGGTCTGGTGGTCAGAACCAGGGAGAAGGATTTGCCTTTTTTCCTGCTCTTCCTTCTCCCTGCTTGTCCCTGGGTACTGTGTCGTGGAGCTTGCATGTCTCAGAGGCCATGTGTGAGGTCCCTGGAGATCTGTACCCTGTCTTCACTTGGGTGGACTCGTGGAGGACCGAGTCCTGCAGTCTTCCCTGAACCTGCCCCACCCGCCTCTCAGCAACTTGGCTGTGCTGGGATCGCCTGCTGCCGTGGAGAGATGCCGGCATCCTGCCCCCATCCGTGTACAATAGGCCACGATCTCTGAGAAGACGGCCTTCTGAAACTGTGTCCTGCCTGTTGGCCCTTTGTGCTGGCTTTTGCTAAGCAACTTAGCAATTAACTCTTTGGGGGAATCACGTTTGCCTTGTGTACAAGGAACCTCCAAAGTGTTCCTATTCTGTTCCTGGGTGGCTCAGTAGGTTAAACGGCCAACTTCAGCTCGGGTCATGAACTTTGTGTTGGCAAGGTAACCCCCGAGTCTGGCTCTGTGCTAACAGCCCAGAGCCTGAGTTTGCTTTGAATTCTTGTCTCCTTCTCACTCCGCCCCTCCCTTGCTGCTCTTTGTCTCTGTCTCTAAGAAATAAAGAATAACATTTAAAAAATTAAAATAGCAAAATTCCTTCTATTTTACTCTTTTCTGTTGACAATGGTAGTGCTGTCTCCATTCTTCCTCACGGATGACTACAGCTGATCCTAAAAAAACTTGGTTCTCGGTTTTAAATCCTGCCCCAAATTGAAAATCCATGTATAACTTTTCCTCACCAGAAATCTCAAGTGTTCAAACTCTCCTGTTGTCCAGAAACCTTAGTAGAACACAAAAAAATCCATTAGCACTTGTATGTTTTATGTCATATATACCATATTCTCCGAGGAGAGGAAGCTATGGAAACAAAGTTACATAGAAAACAAGTTCACAGCTCTGTGCTGTATTCATACCTAAGTTTATTCTCCGTTTTGTTTCTAGGATAAATCATCTATCAGCTCACGCATCACTGTTGACTTAGGTTACACACTAAGCTGTTTTTAAGTGTATCTCCAGAACTAGTCGTCAGAAATGGAGATATTGGAAAGATTCCTGTATGTTTACGTTGTTACAGGTGTAACAATTCATGCATTAACATTGAAGAGTGTTGCTTCATGATTGCTTAATGTAATCAGTACACTTGCTTCTTCATGGCCTAGGAGATACAGGGGTGAATGAATTGTTATAAAGCTTTTCTAGCCTGCAGTTTTACAGCCATATTCCTAATACAGTCTGAACACACTGTTGCATTACCAAACACGCCTGTGATAGTAGGCTGAGAGGCATTTTCTCCGGGCAGGGACGGAGACAAGCATGCTACAAGGTAATGTCATTTTTTGAAAGACTAGTTATGGAAAACACATTATTCGTTTTATATCAGATCTTATGTACCTTATATCCGTGTGTGGGTAGGTTGTCCAAGTGCACAAAAGTCACACAGGATGTTCCTCCTGATGAACCCTTAGTGGTAGTGACACACATGCGTCTCGGGTGGCCTGGCTGCATGCTCCTTCGATTTTCACGCACAGACGTGTGTATGGCAGGTGAAGAGATTCACTGAGCTCCTTTGTGAGGATTTGCTGTCTGGAGAGTGAGGGTGGGTCTCACAAATGTCCTGATGTGCAGACCTGCATGGGGTGGGGGGGGGGGGGACCGGCTGAATGGGGCAATTTTGGGTCTCGGGGCCTGGCTGTATGTGGTGGATACGGGCAATGTCTTTGCCACTTTTCAGAAGGGCCTTTCTGGCCAATGTCTCCATAGACGGCTGGCTGGGTTTAGTCCCAGCGCCCTTGTCATGGAATGGTCAATATGGGACAGTAGACGAGACTCTGCCGGATCACTCCTGGTGGCAGAAGGCTTTCCAGCGATGCCACTTCCATTCAACTTTCCTCGCACTTTGGCTTTTTCACCAGATCTCCTCTCTGTGCTGTCTTCTGTGACCTCCTCTGGGTTTTTCTCTGCACTCTTGACCTTTAGGATACACATTTTGAATCTCTGCATCCCCCAAATCTTTTTCTTCTTCTTCTTATTTTTTTTTTTTTTTACCATATTCAGAGTCACATTCATGAGTTTCCCGAATGTGACGTACGTCCTGTGACCACGTCATTTGGACAGTCTTCTCTAGCAGGGATTTCTTTATTTTGGTGGCTTTGAAGGAGTTTATAAAAACCTCCCTTGGAATCTTCCTGACTTTCATATGTTTCCTCTGAGGTTTTTCTCTTTGGTAGCATTGACCGTCCTTCTTGTAAATGGCATTTGTCATGAGCTTCATAGGTCCTCGTGGCCCCTGCTCCACATGCTGACTTAGACTTGCTGCCATCCAGAGCGGGTGAGCCGCCAAGACACGTTTGACTGTGACCCGTGGGGTTCTGGGTGGCCAGGACATTGTCCAGTGTCATAGGAACATTAGAGGACAGTCCCTTGCTTTCAGCGTACTTCGTGAGTTGAGGGACAGAACCGGGATGGAACTTGTCCAGGGAAAGGGCTCTGGTCGTGCAGCCAGACCACTGGCCACTGGGACTTGTTGCTTTCAGGACAATGGGGTGAGCTTCCTACACAGGGCCAGCCGCCCTGATCACACACCCGACTGTATCCGCTTAGACGGTAGCTGCTTCACCCCTTCCTACCCAACATTTTGCTGCTCACTTGTCTTTCTCGTGGATCAGTGTCCTTGGTGGCATTTTCCTCCTGACAGGGCACCTCCTTCTGCAAGAAAAACCTGTGCAGGTAGCCTTGGTCTCCTCAACTGATTTTCTTGGGTTTTTCACTTTTTGTGTTGGAGTGGTTGACATGCGGTGGATGGTCGTTCCTTCTCTGCAATATTCTCTGGGGCGTCTGGGAAACCGTGTGCTTCCTCTTCGTGGTAGAACCTGCTTCTCCTATCGTCTTGACCATTCTAAAAGCCAAACCCCTTTCTAAAATCACCAATCTATACTGTGCCTGCATTGAAATGTTCCAGTTTTTGATCCTTCCCTCGATTCTGCCTTAAGTTGTGATGTCAAGACTTGTCTTTCCGTTCGAGTCGAGACTGCACGTGTGTCCGTCTCATAACATTAGTACATCCATAGAGATGCCACATCTTCAACACGACACAAAAAGATGGCTCAGAAAAATCACCAGGTTTTTCATGTGCTGGGATAGCCGCAGCGAGAGCTTCGAGAGTTTCCCTTTTATGTGCCCCCATGGTCTTCACACTGGCCGGCTGGCAGCTGCAGCTGTTGGCCTCAGTACATGTCAGGCCATTCAGCCTTTTCTTATAACATGACTCTTCTTTGCATCGCGGGAGCACGTCCAGCACCCTACAGACACAGACGGGTCCAAGGGTTTAATCCATGGTTGATGGTATTATGCTTAACACGGTGACAATGACGCAGGAACCGTGAGAAATCACGTTTCCTTTGGTGCTTGATTTACTGGAGAAATGAAGGGCTTACCAAGAGCTGATTAGCAGATTCGTGCCACACTTGAGGTGACCTCAATAGCAACAGGAGGTGGTGCACACTTCCCCCAGAGGAAAGCGTCTGCTACAGCTCGTGTTATGCGTTTAGTACTTAATCCTGCGTATCCACATTTGTTTGCCTTTCTCTTGACTGCAAATGGCATCGTGTGGGTACTGTTTCAGTGCAGAAGTTTTGGTAAGTCTTGAAGCTGCTCAGCTCAACTGCCAGTCTTTCCAAACGTCACACATCTCCAGAAAAATTTCCAATGTATTTATTGGAACAAAGTCTCCACATAGAAATGGGTTTTGCACAGTTCTACATCAAGGATCAGATAGGCTTCTGTAAGTTCACCTTGTCAAGTCAGATTGCAAGGAACGTGGTCAGTTCTGTGGTAAAATTCTTATTGATTTGTAAAGGGTTAATTTATGTAGGACCTTGAAGTATGTCACCTGTTTATACAGATTTTCTAGAATTGCCGAAGTCAACCACTCTTTATTTGAATGTCAGTTGTTAAGTGAACCTTTATTCCATTTGTCCTATAGCGACAAAACCTCTGGGGCGCCTGGGTGGCTCAGGAAGTTAAGCGTCTGACTCTTGGTTTCAGCTCGGGTCATGGTGTCAAGGTTCACGGATTGAGCCTTGCATCTGTCTCTGTGCTCGATTGACTGGAGAGTGTGCGCATACCTCCTTGGAGCCCACATGTATGGCATGTCCTGGGTGGGCGCTCAGTATTGACGGAAGAAAAACCCCACGCGGGGTTGTAGGCCCCGGCATCTCTCTACTCAGAAACGCTTCATCCAGAAATTTTCCTGTTTGACTAAGGAAATAAGTCTTAAACTCTTCCTTTCGTCGAGTCGTACCATCAATTTTGAACAGTCCATTCTGTATGGTTGACTTTGACCCAGTTATTCAGGCTGTCAGCGGCTTTTGAGTCCCGTTGCCTTTCCCCACTGCCGCTCCACAAGCCTGCTTGCCAGATGGGGCCAGAGGCTGGGAGTCGGCAACAGCCTTCTCTACCTGTTCCTGAGTCAGCAGATTTCCTCTGTCATAGACCTGCAAGGCACCTGACAATACCTCTGTCCCATTGAGTCTCAGTTCCTACGAATATCCCTGGGACTGCTGTGAGTGGTGAGGAAGGGCTTTATGTGTGTGCTACTTGAAGGTGGTGGGTGATTGGAGTAGAGTGAGTGGACTCTGGAGAACCACGGAAGCCTGGTGAGCTCTTGTGAACGACCCCCTCTGTTTCTCCACTTTTATCCCGTCTGCAACCCCAGGAGTTTGCAGGACTCACTGATGAGCTCAACATTTGCAAGGAGCAGCTCTCACACAGAGAGGAAACCACAGAAACGAAGGAAGAGCGAAATAGGACCAGGGCCAGTAGGCCCCCTGCCAGTGTATTTACACACAGGACACCATTCTCTCCCCTTGTCCACACGTCCCAGTGGAGTTGGATGGGGCCCATTTTTCTCAGACTTTGATCTGTGAGGAAAAGTAAGGCTATTTTAACACATTTGCTTGGGCGGCTCCCTGCCTCGGAACTGAATTGAAGGGATTCAGACTTGGTTTTGCATTTGGTGAATTTGAGGCCCGGAATTGAAGGTGTTCTTGAAACACGGATTCTTTTTGCCTCTCCCGCCAGCTGTTGCTGGAACATGTGGAGTAGCTTTTCTCCAGGCACGAGGGATCTCTCCGGATGACGGTTGTGAGGCAACAGGTGAAGTCTCAAGCTGGCGTGTCCAGTGAGCCGGAGATGCTCAAGGCCCTGACTTCTATGTTCAAGAGTCACAAAACGGATGAAGAAACGGTGTGCGTAGCCACGGCGGTTCTTGACTTGTGCACATGTTGTGTGTGATCAGGCACACATTGCGTGTTTGTGTAACTGGAGTTTCCTTTTAAGCTTCTTGAATTCTTGTAAGAAGTCAGACCTCTATGGTTAAATAGCAGTGGTTGGTTGGTGGAAATGTGTGTATCGATTGGCTGGTACAAATTTCCTAATGTACTTTTTTTCGGGGAAGTTTTCTCTCCAATGTAAAATTGAAAGCTCTTAACAAGCAACTGTGTGAACATAAGCAACCGAGAAAAACCTTACCAGTGTTCTCTCATGTTACATGAGGCGAAGGGCACCTTAGGGTAACTCTACAGTAAAGACTAACGAAAGACTTCTGAGTAGAAACTCAATCCCTTTGTTTCCAAGTGAGAGAATGGTTAGGTGTGGAGAGGTAAAGTTTCGTAGAAGATTTAAGGGCCACATTCAAATTTCAGCTCCAGACGTCATCACAGGATTTGATTGGGTTTCTTTTTTCCCTTGTTTTTTAAACAACACAAGACTTGCCGTGGGGCCCGTCCCTTGCTTCCCTTTCTGGCTTTCAAAGGTGCAGAGCTAGATGAAAGAGCGCCTGGCTCTCCTCTCCAGTCTCGTGGTCAAGCTGGAAGAGGACCTAGACACCTCAGGGAAGGACCTCTTCATTTCTGAAGAAAAGAACACCAAGTTGCAGCGAGATATCCGTGAAGTCAGTGGCATTTGAAATGGCCACGCCGTCGTCGAGACAAATGTGGGGTGTTTGGTTCGGTCTTTGCCCAGTGTGTCCTTCATTTCCCACGGGTTTGAACTTTTGGAGTTTTATAGAAGTAGCAGCAGAACAGAACGTTACTCAGGGGCCTGGACGGGCCGTCTCTCCATCCGCGTAGTTGAATCTGTCTTCCCCGGGCTCTCCCTTGTTGAGGCCTGGCGGGCAAGTGGCGGAGTGCCCTCGGGTGTGGAGTGTGGGCCACCTGAGCTTGGCCCATGCCGTGCTCTCGAGTCCGTTTTGGGAACACACTCGGCACGTAGGAACCAGCGTGGTGCTGCCAAGTCGCTTACGGGGGCACGACCGTGCGAGGGCGGCTCTGCCGAGGGGCCGTCACGGCCGCCTCTGCCGCCCTGCCCTCCTCCCAGGCGTTCCGTGCCCCTGGTCGTGGCGGTCAGAGTGAGGGAGGGGCAGCCCGCTGGTCCTGGTGTAAGGTCATGGAGGAGTGCGGCCGCTTCTGCACGTGTGGTCGTCGATGGGAATCTGATCATTGTCACAGAAACTAGTAAGGGTAGCATGGTTTCTCTCTGCCTCCTCCTGTCACTGTGAGCTGCCCTTTGTGGACAGTCCCCCCACACCCCAACCCCAGCCCAGCAACGCCAACTCAAGAAGACCGTTTCAGACCCTTCCTTGTGTACGTACACGTGCGGTCTGTTTAGTACCTTCGTGTGGGTGAGGTCGTGTAAGAATTTAAAACAAAAGTATTTGCAGAAATTATATAACCCATTCAGCGGAGTTGTTTGCCCAAGATGGGGGAGACCCCGCAGCAGAGTTCAATATGTGGAGAATTCAATCACTTCTTGAGTCCTCACTTTCACTCTTGAGACTGCTGACATAAATTGCTTAGTAAACGGAAGGCTGAAAGAGGAATCTTTCGGGTGGTGGACAAGAAACTCAGGGCAGAACTTTCTTGTTCCATTTGCAGTGTCAGATACCACGGGATACAATTTTGTTACAGGATTAAGCTACAGAAGGTGACTTCCAATTATATTGAAGGTTGAGTTTGGTGTCCATTTGTTAACACCACTGCTTCAACTTTGTGGTAATTGGGTGAGATTTCATCCACCCTTCTCCCGGAAAAATGATGGTTGTCTTATGGTGTGTGTCTCCAGACGGAAGGCCCTGAACTGCGGAAAGCTCACTTGTGTCCGGAGGCTGCCGAGATTTTATTTCCGGGAGATTTTTTCCGGGAGATTTTATTATCTTTTTGTCTTTCAACACATCGGAAAGAATAAGGCTGGGTAACTGAGTGCTCAAAATCCCAAGCAGCTTCCGCAGTGTCGGCGCTGAGCCTGACACGGGGCCACAATTCACAAATCGTCACCAGCTGAGCCACCCAGGTGCCTCGAGGATGCTACTTTTTCTCTTTGGAAATTAGGATTTCACCGTTTTTCTGTCTGGAGTATATTAGTATGTCGTACACTAATTCTTTCCGTTTTCCCTCTGATATACCTGCTGTAGGCCATGGTCCAGAAGGAAGACATACAAGAGAGGATCACTAACCTTGAGAAGCGTTGTCTCAGGGCACAGCATGAAACCACCTGTCCGCACGACCTCAAGGATACACTTGAAAACAAGATAGCAAAGAAAGACTCTCTGCATCGTCGTTGGTTGCATTGACCTTCATTCCTCTTTTGTTAATTACAAGTGAAGTTAAGGACCTAGTCTCAGTGGAAAGCTTTCAGGATGTTAAAATGTTGTGTTGGAAAACGGGGTTACTTCAACGTCATGGGATTAACTCTTTTAGATGTTGTGTAAGCATGTTATGTTGCTACCCTCCTGGATTCCTTCTTATGTGTTAACTGCACGTTATTCTTTTGCCTATTAGCACTCTTTCCAAACTAGCGGTGAGTGGCCAGGAATTTGTAGGCAGCTGACCGTTTTAGTTAGAACTTGAGATAGGGGGAATGTCAGGTGCAGAAGCATAGCCTGGCCTGAGGATGTAAGACCCTGTGTTTTGGGAAGCCGCACGTCTCTTCCTTGGTTGTCTCAGGTCATCCGGCAGTAAAAAGGAAAACCTCATCCCGCTTCTGGGGAAAAGAGTTTGCCTGGTGTGTTTGTAAAATGTGTCAGTAGACACAAAATGACAATAAAAGTGAAATACTAGGGGCTAGAGAAAATGGAGACACAGAATCTGAAGCAGTCTCCAGGCTCTGAGTCATCAGCACAGAGCCTGACACGGGGTTCCAACTCACAAACCGTGAGATCGTGACCAGAGCCAAAGTCGGACATTCAACTGAACAAGTTAACCAGGCGCCCCTGCTGTTTCCTTTGACACTCGAACCACAGTGAACTCCCCTTCATCTTTTTGCGGTAAAATTTTAAAGTTTTAGATGGATTTTGGCGTAGTTGTCATTGTTTTGTGCCTTTGTTAAGATTTGTTCTCATAGCCTTTCTGTTGGGACGTTGTTCTGCAAGCCTTGATTTTTCCTATATCTGTCAGAGACTAGGTTTTTTTTCTTTAACGACGTGTTTTAATATTGATTTTAGTTTGTGTGTGTAGTTGATTCCTAATCTTAGTTTTTTATGTTTGTTTTTTTCTCATTTTGCTTTTGTTTTTCCTGGAAAACATCTTTACCTTGCCTTCACTTTGAAGAAGTTTTTTTGTTAGGTAAAGACTTCCAGGTTGGTGGTTATTTTCATTCAACATTTTCTAGATTACAATCATCTGGCTTCATTTGCTTTCTGGAAACGTGAGCTGGTAGTCTTGTCCCATGGAAGGCGGTATCTTTTCCCTCTCATGATTGTTAACATCTTTTTGCCTCAAGCATTCTTTGTGGAGTCACTTTCATGGTTCTTTTATCAGTTTTGGAAAGTTTTGATTCTTCTTTTTGTAGGGATCTGGTAACCCGCATTCTGTGTTTTCTCTACTTTGAAGGTTCTCATTGGACACTTACCCATATTTTGTGTGTCTTTTGGGTTTCTCTATTGATTTTTTTCTCTGTGTATGGTCCAGATAAATTTTTACCTACTTATCTTCCAGTTCACTGTGGCTCTCTTCACCTGTGCCTAGTCTGATATTAAGCCCAAATAGTTGTTAACGTTACTAAAAAAAATTTTTTTTACTCTTATTTATGTTGGAGAGACAGAATGTGAACAAGGGAAGAACAGACAGAGCGAGAAACAGATACCGAAGCAGGGTCTAGGCTTTGAGCACTCAGCACAGAGCCCAACGCGGGGCTCAAACTCCCGAATCACGAGATCACGACCTGAACTGAAGTCAGATGCTTAACCAAATGAGCCATCCAGGCCACCAGAGTTCTTAATTTTAGCTCTGATAATTTTTAGGTTTAGAATCTGTTTTGATTCTCTGAAAATTTCCCATTTGTCAAGTATGCTTGTTGGACAATTGACCTCTGTATCCCGTATTCCGGTCGGTGTGTCTCCCCTTGGTCTCTCTCTGTTCTTTCTTCTTTTGGTCTATATGATGTAAAACATGTCTTTTTTAAAAGTTTATTTTCAGAAAGCGATTGAGAGTAGGCGTTGGGGTAGAAGACGGGGGGGCGGGGCGTAGAGACTCTTGAGAGGCTCCATTCTATCAGTAGAGAGACCAACACAGGGTTCACACTCACAAACCTGAGTCGAAACCAACTTTTGGTCACCTAAACGAGTAACCTGAGCTATCCTCGTGCCTTTCTCTGTTTTTTTTTTTTCTTTTTTATTAAAATAATTTTTTTTAAATATTATTTATTTTGCGAGAGAGGTGGAGACAAATCTTGAGCAAGGGAGGGGGAGACACAGAATCCAAAGCAGGCTCCATGCTTTTCGATGTCAGCACAGAGCCCGACACGGGACTCGAACCTTAAAACCTGATTCATGACCTGAACCAAAGTGGGATGATTTACCGACTGAGCCACCCAGGCATCCCTTTTCTTTTTTCTTTTCTTTCTTTTGTTTCTTTTTTTAATTTCTTTTCATTCGTTCTTTTTCTTTTCTTAATTTCTTTTTTGAATTTTGTGTGGGACATTATGGAGAAGCATAGAGGCTCTTCGTGTGCTTGCTTTTTCTTCAGCCTTTCATCCCCCACACACTGTGATGGTTATTGAGCCCAGTCAGGCCTGAATGACTTGTCACTGGGCCCCAGTCTTTGTAAGGTTCAGTGTGAGCGGGACTCACAATGTTCACCACCCCCGTGTAGTCTTCCAGGATGTCCATCTCGAGGGCTGGAGTGTCTTCCAGGACCCCTCTTTGAGGCTTGGTCCAAAAGCCCCGGTATTTTCTCCGCAGCACAATGAGATTACGGGAGGCTCAGCTTCTCAGGCAATGTTTGCCAAGTGCTTGGCTCATTTTCTGTGCCTCCCTGTGCTGTACAGTGCTGGTTATCAGTGACTTTCTGCTCGGCTGTCTGTTTTGTTTCCTTTCCTGCTCATTGGTATATTGCCTCAAATCCCTGAAGAAATTCAGAATCCTCAAATCCCTTGAAGGAGAGAGAGGACCCTGAACATTAGAGTTGGCTCAGTGGGCTTCCCTTTTGTTGGGGTCTCAGTCTTTCCAGTTGTGACTGTCTCAGTGTCTCCGTGATGCCTTCAAACATGTCTAAAATTGAAATCATCTTTCCTAGTTCATGATAGGTTGACTAACAGACTACTCACACTTATAAGAGCAGGCGGAGAAGAAAAAGAAGTCATAGTAAAACTTTTGGTCAACAGCGTTTGTTACAGGAGAAAACGAAACCCATTAGTCCTTGCCTAGTACCCGTCGTTCTAAAATGGCCATCCAGTTTGCCCACGCTCAGCCAGCGTCCATTGAGTGGTGATGTTTTAAGTGTCTCAGCCCCCCCCACCCCCACCCCACCGCCGCTGCCCTCCTCCCCTTTCAGGTGCTTGCCCAGGGCAAGCATTGCAGTGACGGGCTGGATGTGGCAAAGCAGGCCAAGGAGGTGGATGGCGTGACCCTTATTCTGTGAGTGTTTGATCAGTTTTGGCTTTTTTAAAAAAATTTTTTTGTAATGTTGATTTACTTTTGAGAGAGAAACGTACGGACAGAAGGGCAGCGGAAGAGAGACCAAGAAACTGAAGCAGGCTCGGGGCGCTTTGCCCCTCAACTGTACAGTGCAACCCCAACAACAAGGGTTTCTGGGTTGGTGCACCTGCATCATGTGCACAGACACAACCAGACACCCTTGTTGAGCCCGTCTGTGACTCGGCACCATTGTGGTCGCTGGGATCTGGCATCTGTGTTCCTCGGAGACGGAGGTGGAAGCACATCTGAAAGAGTTTATCTGAAAGAATGATGCAGTTAGGAGGAATTGCTTACTTGCGCACTGCGGTTCAGGAAAGGACTTTTCCGGAGAGGTACATCAGGAGCTGAGTCTAACAGAACACTCTCCCAGCAGTCTCACTCTGGGGCCAAAGGCCAGAATCAAGGAGAAACGTGCCTTTGTCTTAAGCTATGGAGGTGGAAGTGGAGCCAAGTGAGGCACCAGGCAGTTGGTGTTGGGCAGAAACTTCCCCGTAAGGAATTTGGTATTCAGAGAAGGGCCTTGGGTCATTGTGTCCTCAGGGGAAAGGACTGACATGATGTTAACTTGTTAAAAAGCTGGTGCTGTTACTGTGTGGATAGTGGGTTGGGAGGTGACACAACTGGAAGCAGGGTAGACGCCATTGGGTAGAGTGACTCCTTTTGTGTGGATTGAGCTATAAGATTCGTGCTTCAGGCAATAGGTACAACCGCCTCACATCACCCATCACATAAAGTACAGGACAGTTTGTGTCTTTATACACTACACGAAACTACGTAATATTGAAAAGAAGTTTGTGTAATAGTTACCTGGGTGAGTACAAGGCGTACACAAAAGTATTCACCTGTTTATTGAGTGCATGACAGGCACTGTTCTAGGTGCTGAACTGAGTATGTGCTGCAGGTACTTCATCCAAAGACGTATGTGGTTTTATGCAGAGCAATAGAAGGGCATGGGAGTGTGTGGTTCGGTGGAAAGTGTGCACAGTGCGGCTGCAGGATGGCTTTTGCCACATGAGTCTGTCATTCAGAATCGGGGAGGCGATTCTTCTTGGGAGGTTCGGCTTCCCTGAAGTCTCCTTCATCCACCCCACTCTGTCTCTTGGACACCTTTCCGAGCACCTCACAGTGAAGCTCCATCTGGGTGGGTTGTCGGCTCTTTGAGTTCCACGTGGGCCCAAAATCTGCAAACATCTCTGCCTCCTCCTGTGAATGTAACATCTTGCTACCTGGTCTGGTGGTCAGAACCAGGGAGAAGGATTTGCCTTTTTTCCTGCTCTTCCTTCTCCCTGCTTGTCCCTGGGTACTGTGTCGTGGAGCTTGCATGTCTCAGAGGCCATGTGTGAGGTCCCTGGAGATCTGTACCCTGTCTTCACTTGGGTGGACTCGTGGAGGACCGAGTCCTGCAGTCTTCCCTGAACCTGCCCCACCCGCCTCTCAGCAACTTGGCTGTGCTGGGATCGCCTGCTGCCGTGGAGAGATGCCGGCATCCTGCCCCCATCCGTGTACAATAGGCCACGATCTCTGAGAAGACGGCCTTCTGAAACTGTGTCCTGCCTGTTGGCCCTTTGTGCTGGCTTTTGCTAAGCAACTTAGCAATTAACTCTTTGGGGGAATCACGTTTGCCTTGTGTACAAGGAACCTCCAAAGTGTTCCTATTCTGTTCCTGGGTGGCTCAGTAGGTTAAACGGCCAACTTCAGCTCGGGTCATGAACTTTGTGTTGGCAAGGTAACCCCCGAGTCTGGCTCTGTGCTAACAGCCCAGAGCCTGAGTTTGCTTTGAATTCTTGTCTCCTTCTCACTCCGCCCCTCCCTTGCTGCTCTTTGTCTCTGTCTCTAAGAAATAAAGAATAACATTTAAAAAATTAAAATAGCAAAATTCCTTCTATTTTACTCTTTTCTGTTGACAATGGTAGTGCTGTCTCCATTCTTCCTCACGGATGACTACAGCTGATCCTAAAAAAACTTGGTTCTCGGTTTTAAATCCTGCCCCAAATTGAAAATCCATGTATAACTTTTCCTCACCAGAAATCTCAAGTGTTCAAACTCTCCTGTTGTCCAGAAACCTTAGTAGAACACAAAAAAATCCATTAGCACTTGTATGTTTTATGTCATATATACCATATTCTCCGAGGAGAGGAAGCTATGGAAACAAAGTTACATAGAAAACAAGTTCACAGCTCTGTGCTGTATTCATACCTAAGTTTATTCTCCGTTTTGTTTCTAGGATAAATCATCTATCAGCTCACGCATCACTGTTGACTTAGGTTACACACTAAGCTGTTTTTAAGTGTATCTCCAGAACTAGTCGTCAGAAATGGAGATATTGGAAAGATTCCTGTATGTTTACGTTGTTACAGGTGTAACAATTCATGCATTAACATTGAAGAGTGTTGCTTCATGATTGCTTAATGTAATCAGTACACTTGCTTCTTCATGGCCTAGGAGATACAGGGGTGAATGAATTGTTATAAAGCTTTTCTAGCCTGCAGTTTTACAGCCATATTCCTAATACAGTCTGAACACACTGTTGCATTACCAAACACGCCTGTGATAGTAGGCTGAGAGGCATTTTCTCCGGGCAGGGACGGAGACAAGCATGCTACAAGGTAATGTCATTTTTTGAAAGACTAGTTATGGAAAACACATTATTCGTTTTATATCAGATCTTATGTACCTTATATCCGTGTGTGGGTAGGTTGTCCAAGTGCACAAAAGTCACACAGGATGTTCCTCCTGATGAACCCTTAGTGGTAGTGACACACATGCGTCTCGGGTGGCCTGGCTGCATGCTCCTTCGATTTTCACGCACAGACGTGTGTATGGCAGGTGAAGAGATTCACTGAGCTCCTTTGTGAGGATTTGCTGTCTGGAGAGTGAGGGTGGGTCTCACAAATGTCCTGATGTGCAGACCTGCATGGGGTGGGGGGGGGGGGGACCGGCTGAATGGGGCAATTTTGGGTCTCGGGGCCTGGCTGTATGTGGTGGATACGGGCAATGTCTTTGCCACTTTTCAGAAGGGCCTTTCTGGCCAATGTCTCCATAGACGGCTGGCTGGGTTTAGTCCCAGCGCCCTTGTCATGGAATGGTCAATATGGGACAGTAGACGAGACTCTGCCGGATCACTCCTGGTGGCAGAAGGCTTTCCAGCGATGCCACTTCCATTCAACTTTCCTCGCACTTTGGCTTTTTCACCAGATCTCCTCTCTGTGCTGTCTTCTGTGACCTCCTCTGGGTTTTTCTCTGCACTCTTGACCTTTAGGATACACATTTTGAATCTCTGCATCCCCCAAATCTTTTTCTTCTTCTTCTTATTTTTTTTTTTTTTTACCATATTCAGAGTCACATTCATGAGTTTCCCGAATGTGACGTACGTCCTGTGACCACGTCATTTGGACAGTCTTCTCTAGCAGGGATTTCTTTATTTTGGTGGCTTTGAAGGAGTTTATAAAAACCTCCCTTGGAATCTTCCTGACTTTCATATGTTTCCTCTGAGGTTTTTCTCTTTGGTAGCATTGACCGTCCTTCTTGTAAATGGCATTTGTCATGAGCTTCATAGGTCCTCGTGGCCCCTGCTCCACATGCTGACTTAGACTTGCTGCCATCCAGAGCGGGTGAGCCGCCAAGACACGTTTGACTGTGACCCGTGGGGTTCTGGGTGGCCAGGACATTGTCCAGTGTCATAGGAACATTAGAGGACAGTCCCTTGCTTTCAGCGTACTTCGTGAGTTGAGGGACAGAACCGGGATGGAACTTGTCCAGGGAAAGGGCTCTGGTCGTGCAGCCAGACCACTGGCCACTGGGACTTGTTGCTTTCAGGACAATGGGGTGAGCTTCCTACACAGGGCCAGCCGCCCTGATCACACACCCGACTGTATCCGCTTAGACGGTAGCTGCTTCACCCCTTCCTACCCAACATTTTGCTGCTCACTTGTCTTTCTCGTGGATCAGTGTCCTTGGTGGCATTTTCCTCCTGACAGGGCACCTCCTTCTGCAAGAAAAACCTGTGCAGGTAGCCTTGGTCTCCTCAACTGATTTTCTTGGGTTTTTCACTTTTTGTGTTGGAGTGGTTGACATGCGGTGGATGGTCGTTCCTTCTCTGCAATATTCTCTGGGGCGTCTGGGAAACCGTGTGCTTCCTCTTCGTGGTAGAACCTGCTTCTCCTATCGTCTTGACCATTCTAAAAGCCAAACCCCTTTCTAAAATCACCAATCTATACTGTGCCTGCATTGAAATGTTCCAGTTTTTGATCCTTCCCTCGATTCTGCCTTAAGTTGTGATGTCAAGACTTGTCTTTCCGTTCGAGTCGAGACTGCACGTGTGTCCGTCTCATAACATTAGTACATCCATAGAGATGCCACATCTTCAACACGACACAAAAAGATGGCTCAGAAAAATCACCAGGTTTTTCATGTGCTGGGATAGCCGCAGCGAGAGCTTCGAGAGTTTCCCTTTTATGTGCCCCCATGGTCTTCACACTGGCCGGCTGGCAGCTGCAGCTGTTGGCCTCAGTACATGTCAGGCCATTCAGCCTTTTCTTATAACATGACTCTTCTTTGCATCGCGGGAGCACGTCCAGCACCCTACAGACACAGACGGGTCCAAGGGTTTAATCCATGGTTGATGGTATTATGCTTAACACGGTGACAATGACGCAGGAACCGTGAGAAATCACGTTTCCTTTGGTGCTTGATTTACTGGAGAAATGAAGGGCTTACCAAGAGCTGATTAGCAGATTCGTGCCACACTTGAGGTGACCTCAATAGCAACAGGAGGTGGTGCACACTTCCCCCAGAGGAAAGCGTCTGCTACAGCTCGTGTTATGCGTTTAGTACTTAATCCTGCGTATCCACATTTGTTTGCCTTTCTCTTGACTGCAAATGGCATCGTGTGGGTACTGTTTCAGTGCAGAAGTTTTGGTAAGTCTTGAAGCTGCTCAGCTCAACTGCCAGTCTTTCCAAACGTCACACATCTCCAGAAAAATTTCCAATGTATTTATTGGAACAAAGTCTCCACATAGAAATGGGTTTTGCACAGTTCTACATCAAGGATCAGATAGGCTTCTGTAAGTTCACCTTGTCAAGTCAGATTGCAAGGAACGTGGTCAGTTCTGTGGTAAAATTCTTATTGATTTGTAAAGGGTTAATTTATGTAGGACCTTGAAGTATGTCACCTGTTTATACAGATTTTCTAGAATTGCCGAAGTCAACCACTCTTTATTTGAATGTCAGTTGTTAAGTGAACCTTTATTCCATTTGTCCTATAGCGACAAAACCTCTGGGGCGCCTGGGTGGCTCAGGAAGTTAAGCGTCTGACTCTTGGTTTCAGCTCGGGTCATGGTGTCAAGGTTCACGGATTGAGCCTTGCATCTGTCTCTGTGCTCGATTGACTGGAGAGTGTGCGCATACCTCCTTGGAGCCCACATGTATGGCATGTCCTGGGTGGGCGCTCAGTATTGACGGAAGAAAAACCCCACGCGGGGTTGTAGGCCCCGGCATCTCTCTACTCAGAAACGCTTCATCCAGAAATTTTCCTGTTTGACTAAGGAAATAAGTCTTAAACTCTTCCTTTCGTCGAGTCGTACCATCAATTTTGAACAGTCCATTCTGTATGGTTGACTTTGACCCAGTTATTCAGGCTGTCAGCGGCTTTTGAGTCCCGTTGCCTTTCCCCACTGCCGCTCCACAAGCCTGCTTGCCAGATGGGGCCAGAGGCTGGGAGTCGGCAACAGCCTTCTCTACCTGTTCCTGAGTCAGCAGATTTCCTCTGTCATAGACCTGCAAGGCACCTGACAATACCTCTGTCCCATTGAGTCTCAGTTCCTACGAATATCCCTGGGACTGCTGTGAGTGGTGAGGAAGGGCTTTATGTGTGTGCTACTTGAAGGTGGTGGGTGATTGGAGTAGAGTGAGTGGACTCTGGAGAACCACGGAAGCCTGGTGAGCTCTTGTGAACGACCCCCTCTGTTTCTCCACTTTTATCCCGTCTGCAACCCCAGGAGTTTGCAGGACTCACTGATGAGCTCAACATTTGCAAGGAGCAGCTCTCACACAGAGAGGAAACCACAGAAACGAAGGAAGAGCGAAATAGGACCAGGGCCAGTAGGCCCCCTGCCAGTGTATTTACACACAGGACACCATTCTCTCCCCTTGTCCACACGTCCCAGTGGAGTTGGATGGGGCCCATTTTTCTCAGACTTTGATCTGTGAGGAAAAGTAAGGCTATTTTAACACATTTGCTTGGGCGGCTCCCTGCCTCGGAACTGAATTGAAGGGATTCAGACTTGGTTTTGCATTTGGTGAATTTGAGGCCCGGAATTGAAGGTGTTCTTGAAACACGGATTCTTTTTGCCTCTCCCGCCAGCTGTTGCTGGAACATGTGGAGTAGCTTTTCTCCAGGCACGAGGGATCTCTCCGGATGACGGTTGTGAGGCAACAGGTGAAGTCTCAAGCTGGCGTGTCCAGTGAGCCGGAGATGCTCAAGGCCCTGACTTCTATGTTCAAGAGTCACAAAACGGATGAAGAAACGGTGTGCGTAGCCACGGCGGTTCTTGACTTGTGCACATGTTGTGTGTGATCAGGCACACATTGCGTGTTTGTGTAACTGGAGTTTCCTTTTAAGCTTCTTGAATTCTTGTAAGAAGTCAGACCTCTATGGTTAAATAGCAGTGGTTGGTTGGTGGAAATGTGTGTATCGATTGGCTGGTACAAATTTCCTAATGTACTTTTTTTCGGGGAAGTTTTCTCTCCAATGTAAAATTGAAAGCTCTTAACAAGCAACTGTGTGAACATAAGCAACCGAGAAAAACCTTACCAGTGTTCTCTCATGTTACATGAGGCGAAGGGCACCTTAGGGTAACTCTACAGTAAAGACTAACGAAAGACTTCTGAGTAGAAACTCAATCCCTTTGTTTCCAAGTGAGAGAATGGTTAGGTGTGGAGAGGTAAAGTTTCGTAGAAGATTTAAGGGCCACATTCAAATTTCAGCTCCAGACGTCATCACAGGATTTGATTGGGTTTCTTTTTTCCCTTGTTTTTTAAACAACACAAGACTTGCCGTGGGGCCCGTCCCTTGCTTCCCTTTCTGGCTTTCAAAGGTGCAGAGCTAGATGAAAGAGCGCCTGGCTCTCCTCTCCAGTCTCGTGGTCAAGCTGGAAGAGGACCTAGACACCTCAGGGAAGGACCTCTTCATTTCTGAAGAAAAGAACACCAAGTTGCAGCGAGATATCCGTGAAGTCAGTGGCATTTGAAATGGCCACGCCGTCGTCGAGACAAATGTGGGGTGTTTGGTTCGGTCTTTGCCCAGTGTGTCCTTCATTTCCCACGGGTTTGAACTTTTGGAGTTTTATAGAAGTAGCAGCAGAACAGAACGTTACTCAGGGGCCTGGACGGGCCGTCTCTCCATCCGCGTAGTTGAATCTGTCTTCCCCGGGCTCTCCCTTGTTGAGGCCTGGCGGGCAAGTGGCGGAGTGCCCTCGGGTGTGGAGTGTGGGCCACCTGAGCTTGGCCCATGCCGTGCTCTCGAGTCCGTTTTGGGAACACACTCGGCACGTAGGAACCAGCGTGGTGCTGCCAAGTCGCTTACGGGGGCACGACCGTGCGAGGGCGGCTCTGCCGAGGGGCCGTCACGGCCGCCTCTGCCGCCCTGCCCTCCTCCCAGGCGTTCCGTGCCCCTGGTCGTGGCGGTCAGAGTGAGGGAGGGGCAGCCCGCTGGTCCTGGTGTAAGGTCATGGAGGAGTGCGGCCGCTTCTGCACGTGTGGTCGTCGATGGGAATCTGATCATTGTCACAGAAACTAGTAAGGGTAGCATGGTTTCTCTCTGCCTCCTCCTGTCACTGTGAGCTGCCCTTTGTGGACAGTCCCCCCACACCCCAACCCCAGCCCAGCAACGCCAACTCAAGAAGACCGTTTCAGACCCTTCCTTGTGTACGTACACGTGCGGTCTGTTTAGTACCTTCGTGTGGGTGAGGTCGTGTAAGAATTTAAAACAAAAGTATTTGCAGAAATTATATAACCCATTCAGCGGAGTTGTTTGCCCAAGATGGGGGAGACCCCGCAGCAGAGTTCAATATGTGGAGAATTCAATCACTTCTTGAGTCCTCACTTTCACTCTTGAGACTGCTGACATAAATTGCTTAGTAAACGGAAGGCTGAAAGAGGAATCTTTCGGGTGGTGGACAAGAAACTCAGGGCAGAACTTTCTTGTTCCATTTGCAGTGTCAGATACCACGGGATACAATTTTGTTACAGGATTAAGCTACAGAAGGTGACTTCCAATTATATTGAAGGTTGAGTTTGGTGTCCATTTGTTAACACCACTGCTTCAACTTTGTGGTAATTGGGTGAGATTTCATCCACCCTTCTCCCGGAAAAATGATGGTTGTCTTATGGTGTGTGTCTCCAGACGGAAGGCCCTGAACTGCGGAAAGCTCACTTGTGTCCGGAGGCTGCCGAGATTTTATTTCCGGGAGATTTTTTCCGGGAGATTTTATTATCTTTTTGTCTTTCAACACATCGGAAAGAATAAGGCTGGGTAACTGAGTGCTCAAAATCCCAAGCAGCTTCCGCAGTGTCGGCGCTGAGCCTGACACGGGGCCACAATTCACAAATCGTCACCAGCTGAGCCACCCAGGTGCCTCGAGGATGCTACTTTTTCTCTTTGGAAATTAGGATTTCACCGTTTTTCTGTCTGGAGTATATTAGTATGTCGTACACTAATTCTTTCCGTTTTCCCTCTGATATACCTGCTGTAGGCCATGGTCCAGAAGGAAGACATACAAGAGAGGATCACTAACCTTGAGAAGCGTTGTCTCAGGGCACAGCATGAAACCACCTGTCCGCACGACCTCAAGGATACACTTGAAAACAAGATAGCAAAGAAAGACTCTCTGCATCGTCGTTGGTTGCATTGACCTTCATTCCTCTTTTGTTAATTACAAGTGAAGTTAAGGACCTAGTCTCAGTGGAAAGCTTTCAGGATGTTAAAATGTTGTGTTGGAAAACGGGGTTACTTCAACGTCATGGGATTAACTCTTTTAGATGTTGTGTAAGCATGTTATGTTGCTACCCTCCTGGATTCCTTCTTATGTGTTAACTGCACGTTATTCTTTTGCCTATTAGCACTCTTTCCAAACTAGCGGTGAGTGGCCAGGAATTTGTAGGCAGCTGACCGTTTTAGTTAGAACTTGAGATAGGGGGAATGTCAGGTGCAGAAGCATAGCCTGGCCTGAGGATGTAAGACCCTGTGTTTTGGGAAGCCGCACGTCTCTTCCTTGGTTGTCTCAGGTCATCCGGCAGTAAAAAGGAAAACCTCATCCCGCTTCTGGGGAAAAGAGTTTGCCTGGTGTGTTTGTAAAATGTGTCAGTAGACACAAAATGACAATAAAAGTGAAATACTAGGGGCTAGAGAAAATGGAGACACAGAATCTGAAGCAGTCTCCAGGCTCTGAGTCATCAGCACAGAGCCTGACACGGGGTTCCAACTCACAAACCGTGAGATCGTGACCAGAGCCAAAGTCGGACATTCAACTGAACAAGTTAACCAGGCGCCCCTGCTGTTTCCTTTGACACTCGAACCACAGTGAACTCCCCTTCATCTTTTTGCGGTAAAATTTTAAAGTTTTAGATGGATTTTGGCGTAGTTGTCATTGTTTTGTGCCTTTGTTAAGATTTGTTCTCATAGCCTTTCTGTTGGGACGTTGTTCTGCAAGCCTTGATTTTTCCTATATCTGTCAGAGACTAGGTTTTTTTTCTTTAACGACGTGTTTTAATATTGATTTTAGTTTGTGTGTGTAGTTGATACCTAATCTTAGTTTTTTATGTTTGTTTTTTTCTCATTTTGCTTTTGTTTTTCCTGGAAAACATCTTTACCTTGCCTTCACTTTGAAGAAGTTTTTTTGTTAGGTAAAGACTTCCAGGTTGGTGGTTATTTTCATTCAACATTTTCTAGATTACAATCATCTGGCTTCATTTGCTTTCTGGAAACGTGAGCTGGTAGTCTTGTCCCATGGAAGGCGGTATCTTTTCCCTCTCATGATTGTTAACATCTTTTTGCCTCAAGCATTCTTTGTGGAGTCACTTTCATGGTTCTTTTATCAGTTTTGGAAAGTTTTGATTCTTCTTTTTGTAGGGATCTGGTAACCCGCATTCTGTGTTTTCTCTACTTTGAAGGTTCTCATTGGACACTTACCCATATTTTGTGTGTCTTTTGGGTTTCTCTATTGATTTTTTTCTCTGTGTATGGTCCAGATAAATTTTTACCTACTTATCTTCCAGTTCACTGTGGCTCTCTTCACCTGTGCCTAGTCTGATATTAAGCCCAAATAGTTGTTAACGTTACTAAAAAAAATTTTTTTTACTCTTATTTATGTTGGAGAGACAGAATGTGAACAAGGGAAGAACAGACAGAGCGAGAAACAGATACCGAAGCAGGGTCTAGGCTTTGAGCACTCAGCACAGAGCCCAACGCGGGGCTCAAACTCCCGAATCACGAGATCACGACCTGAACTGAAGTCAGATGCTTAACCAAATGAGCCATCCAGGCCACCAGAGTTCTTAATTTTAGCTCTGATAATTTTTAGGTTTAGAATCTGTTTTGATTCTCTGAAAATTTCCCATTTGTCAAGTATGCTTGTTGGACAATTGACCTCTGTATCCCGTATTCCGGTCGGTGTGTCTCCCCTTGGTCTCTCTCTGTTCTTTCTTCTTTTGGTCTATATGATGTAAAACATGTCTTTTTTAAAAGTTTATTTTCAGAAAGCGATTGAGAGTAGGCGTTGGGGTAGAAGACGGGGGGGCGGGGCGTAGAGACTCTTGAGAGGCTCCATTCTATCAGTAGAGAGACCAACACAGGGTTCACACTCACAAACCTGAGTCGAAACCAACTTTTGGTCACCTAAACGAGTAACCTGAGCTATCCTCGTGCCTTTCTCTGTTTTTTTTTTCTTTTTTATTAAAATAATTTTTTTTAAATATTATTTATTTTGCGAGAGAGGTGGAGACAAATCTTGAGCAAGGGAGGGGGAGACACAGAATCCAAAGCAGGCTCCATGCTTTTCGATGTCAGCACAGAGCCCGACACGGGACTCGAACCTTAAAACCTGATTCATGACCTGAACCAAAGTGGGATGATTTACCGACTGAGCCACCCAGGCATCCCTTTTCTTTTTTCTTTTCTTTCTTTTGTTTCTTTTTTTAATTTCTTTTCATTCGTTCTTTTTCTTTTCTTAATTTCTTTTTTGAATTTTGTGTGGGACATTATGGAGAAGCATAGAGGCTCTTCGTGTGCTTGCTTTTTCTTCAGCCTTTCATCCCCCACACACTGTGATGGTTATTGAGCCCAGTCAGGCCTGAATGACTTGTCACTGGGCCCCAGTCTTTGTAAGGTTCAGTGTGAGCGGGACTCACAATGTTCACCACCCCCGTGTAGTCTTCCAGGATGTCCATCTCGAGGGCTGGAGTGTCTTCCAGGACCCCTCTTTGAGGCTTGGTCCAAAAGCCCCGGTATTTTCTCCGCAGCACAATGAGATTACGGGAGGCTCAGCTTCTCAGGCAATGTTTGCCAAGTGCTTGGCTCATTTTCTGTGCCTCCCTGTGCTGTACAGTGCTGGTTATCAGTGACTTTCTGCTCGGCTGTCTGTTTTGTTTCCTTTCCTGCTCATTGGTATATTGCCTCAAATCCCTGAAGAAATTCAGAATCCTCAAATCCCTTGAAGGAGAGAGAGGACCCTGAACATTAGAGTTGGCTCAGTGGGCTTCCCTTTTGTTGGGGTCTCAGTCTTTCCAGTTGTGACTGTCTCAGTGTCTCCGTGATGCCTTCAAACATGTCTAAAATTGAAATCATCTTTCCTAGTTCATGATAGGTTGACTAACAGACTACTCACACTTATAAGAGCAGGCGGAGAAGAAAAAGAAGTCATAGTAAAACTTTTGGTCAACAGCGTTTGTTACAGGAGAAAACGAAACCCATTAGTCCTTGCCTAGTACCCGTCGTTCTAAAATGGCCATCCAGTTTGCCCACGCTCAGCCAGCGTCCATTGAGTGGTGATGTTTTAAGTGTCTCAGCCCCCCCCACCCCCACCCCACCGCCGCTGCCCTCCTCCCCTTTCAGGTGCTTGCCCAGGGCAAGCATTGCAGTGACGGGCTGGATGTGGCAAAGCAGGCCAAGGAGGTGGATGGCGTGACCCTTATTCTGTGAGTGTTTGATCAGTTTTGGCTTTTTTAAAAAAATTTTTTTGTAATGTTGATTTACTTTTGAGAGAGAAACGTACGGACAGAAGGGCAGCGGAAGAGAGACCAAGAAACTGAAGCAGGCTCGGGGCGCTTTGCCCCTCAACTGTACAGTGCAACCCCAACAACAAGGGTTTCTGGGTTGGTGCACCTGCATCATGTGCACAGACACAACCAGACACCCTTGTTGAGCCCGTCTGTGACTCGGCACCATTGTGGTCGCTGGGATCTGGCATCTGTGTTCCTCGGAGACGGAGGTGGAAGCACATCTGAAAGAGTTTATCTGAAAGAATGATGCAGTTAGGAGGAATTGCTTACTTGCGCACTGCGGTTCAGGAAAGGACTTTTCCGGAGAGGTACATCAGGAGCTGAGTCTAACAGAACACTCTCCCAGCAGTCTCACTCTGGGGCCAAAGGCCAGAATCAAGGAGAAACGTGCCTTTGTCTTAAGCTATGGAGGTGGAAGTGGAGCCAAGTGAGGCACCAGGCAGTTGGTGTTGGGCAGAAACTTCCCCGTAAGGAATTTGGTATTCAGAGAAGGGCCTTGGGTCATTGTGTCCTCAGGGGAAAGGACTGACATGATGTTAACTTGTTAAAAAGCTGGTGCTGTTACTGTGTGGATAGTGGGTTGGGAGGTGACACAACTGGAAGCAGGGTAGACGCCATTGGGTAGAGTGACTCCTTTTGTGTGGATTGAGCTATAAGATTCGTGCTTCAGGCAATAGGTACAACCGCCTCACATCACCCATCACATAAAGTACAGGACAGTTTGTGTCTTTATACACTACACGAAACTACGTAATATTGAAAAGAAGTTTGTGTAATAGTTACCTGGGTGAGTACAAGGCGTACACAAAAGTATTCACCTGTTTATTGAGTGCATGACAGGCACTGTTCTAGGTGCTGAACTGAGTATGTGCTGCAGGTACTTCATCCAAAGACGTATGTGGTTTTATGCAGAGCAATAGAAGGGCATGGGAGTGTGTGGTTCGGTGGAAAGTGTGCACAGTGCGGCTGCAGGATGGCTTTTGCCACATGAGTCTGTCATTCAGAATCGGGGAGGCGATTCTTCTTGGGAGGTTCGGCTTCCCTGAAGTCTCCTTCATCCACCCCACTCTGTCTCTTGGACACCTTTCCGAGCACCTCACAGTGAAGCTCCATCTGGGTGGGTTGTCGGCTCTTTGAGTTCCACGTGGGCCCAAAATCTGCAAACATCTCTGCCTCCTCCTGTGAATGTAACATCTTGCTACCTGGTCTGGTGGTCAGAACCAGGGAGAAGGATTTGCCTTTTTTCCTGCTCTTCCTTCTCCCTGCTTGTCCCTGGGTACTGTGTCGTGGAGCTTGCATGTCTCAGAGGCCATGTGTGAGGTCCCTGGAGATCTGTACCCTGTCTTCACTTGGGTGGACTCGTGGAGGACCGAGTCCTGCAGTCTTCCCTGAACCTGCCCCACCCGCCTCTCAGCAACTTGGCTGTGCTGGGATCGCCTGCTGCCGTGGAGAGATGCCGGCATCCTGCCCCCATCCGTGTACAATAGGCCACGATCTCTGAGAAGACGGCCTTCTGAAACTGTGTCCTGCCTGTTGGCCCTTTGTGCTGGCTTTTGCTAAGCAACTTAGCAATTAACTCTTTGGGGGAATCACGTTTGCCTTGTGTACAAGGAACCTCCAAAGTGTTCCTATTCTGTTCCTGGGTGGCTCAGTAGGTTAAACGGCCAACTTCAGCTCGGGTCATGAACTTTGTGTTGGCAAGGTAACCCCCGAGTCTGGCTCTGTGCTAACAGCCCAGAGCCTGAGTTTGCTTTGAATTCTTGTCTCCTTCTCACTCCGCCCCTCCCTTGCTGCTCTTTGTCTCTGTCTCTAAGAAATAAAGAATAACATTTAAAAAATTAAAATAGCAAAATTCCTTCTATTTTACTCTTTTCTGTTGACAATGGTAGTGCTGTCTCCATTCTTCCTCACGGATGACTACAGCTGATCCTAAAAAAACTTGGTTCTCGGTTTTAAATCCTGCCCCAAATTGAAAATCCATGTATAACTTTTCCTCACCAGAAATCTCAAGTGTTCAAACTCTCCTGTTGTCCAGAAACCTTAGTAGAACACAAAAAAATCCATTAGCACTTGTATGTTTTATGTCATATATACCATATTCTCCGAGGAGAGGAAGCTATGGAAACAAAGTTACATAGAAAACAAGTTCACAGCTCTGTGCTGTATTCATACCTAAGTTTATTCTCCGTTTTGTTTCTAGGATAAATCATCTATCAGCTCACGCATCACTGTTGACTTAGGTTACACACTAAGCTGTTTTTAAGTGTATCTCCAGAACTAGTCGTCAGAAATGGAGATATTGGAAAGATTCCTGTATGTTTACGTTGTTACAGGTGTAACAATTCATGCATTAACATTGAAGAGTGTTGCTTCATGATTGCTTAATGTAATCAGTACACTTGCTTCTTCATGGCCTAGGAGATACAGGGGTGAATGAATTGTTATAAAGCTTTTCTAGCCTGCAGTTTTACAGCCATATTCCTAATACAGTCTGAACACACTGTTGCATTACCAAACACGCCTGTGATAGTAGGCTGAGAGGCATTTTCTCCGGGCAGGGACGGAGACAAGCATGCTACAAGGTAATGTCATTTTTTGAAAGACTAGTTATGGAAAACACATTATTCGTTTTATATCAGATCTTATGTACCTTATATCCGTGTGTGGGTAGGTTGTCCAAGTGCACAAAAGTCACACAGGATGTTCCTCCTGATGAACCCTTAGTGGTAGTGACACACATGCGTCTCGGGTGGCCTGGCTGCATGCTCCTTCGATTTTCACGCACAGACGTGTGTATGGCAGGTGAAGAGATTCACTGAGCTCCTTTGTGAGGATTTGCTGTCTGGAGAGTGAGGGTGGGTCTCACAAATGTCCTGATGTGCAGACCTGCATGGGGTGGGGGGGGGGGGGACCGGCTGAATGGGGCAATTTTGGGTCTCGGGGCCTGGCTGTATGTGGTGGATACGGGCAATGTCTTTGCCACTTTTCAGAAGGGCCTTTCTGGCCAATGTCTCCATAGACGGCTGGCTGGGTTTAGTCCCAGCGCCCTTGTCATGGAATGGTCAATATGGGACAGTAGACGAGACTCTGCCGGATCACTCCTGGTGGCAGAAGGCTTTCCAGCGATGCCACTTCCATTCAACTTTCCTCGCACTTTGGCTTTTTCACCAGATCTCCTCTCTGTGCTGTCTTCTGTGACCTCCTCTGGGTTTTTCTCTGCACTCTTGACCTTTAGGATACACATTTTGAATCTCTGCATCCCCCAAATCTTTTTCTTCTTCTTCTTATTTTTTTTTTTTTTTACCATATTCAGAGTCACATTCATGAGTTTCCCGAATGTGACGTACGTCCTGTGACCACGTCATTTGGACAGTCTTCTCTAGCAGGGATTTCTTTATTTTGGTGGCTTTGAAGGAGTTTATAAAAACCTCCCTTGGAATCTTCCTGACTTTCATATGTTTCCTCTGAGGTTTTTCTCTTTGGTAGCATTGACCGTCCTTCTTGTAAATGGCATTTGTCATGAGCTTCATAGGTCCTCGTGGCCCCTGCTCCACATGCTGACTTAGACTTGCTGCCATCCAGAGCGGGTGAGCCGCCAAGACACGTTTGACTGTGACCCGTGGGGTTCTGGGTGGCCAGGACATTGTCCAGTGTCATAGGAACATTAGAGGACAGTCCCTTGCTTTCAGCGTACTTCGTGAGTTGAGGGACAGAACCGGGATGGAACTTGTCCAGGGAAAGGGCTCTGGTCGTGCAGCCAGACCACTGGCCACTGGGACTTGTTGCTTTCAGGACAATGGGGTGAGCTTCCTACACAGGGCCAGCCGCCCTGATCACACACCCGACTGTATCCGCTTAGACGGTAGCTGCTTCACCCCTTCCTACCCAACATTTTGCTGCTCACTTGTCTTTCTCGTGGATCAGTGTCCTTGGTGGCATTTTCCTCCTGACAGGGCACCTCCTTCTGCAAGAAAAACCTGTGCAGGTAGCCTTGGTCTCCTCAACTGATTTTCTTGGGTTTTTCACTTTTTGTGTTGGAGTGGTTGACATGCGGTGGATGGTCGTTCCTTCTCTGCAATATTCTCTGGGGCGTCTGGGAAACCGTGTGCTTCCTCTTCGTGGTAGAACCTGCTTCTCCTATCGTCTTGACCATTCTAAAAGCCAAACCCCTTTCTAAAATCACCAATCTATACTGTGCCTGCATTGAAATGTTCCAGTTTTTGATCCTTCCCTCGATTCTGCCTTAAGTTGTGATGTCAAGACTTGTCTTTCCGTTCGAGTCGAGACTGCACGTGTGTCCGTCTCATAACATTAGTACATCCATAGAGATGCCACATCTTCAACACGACACAAAAAGATGGCTCAGAAAAATCACCAGGTTTTTCATGTGCTGGGATAGCCGCAGCGAGAGCTTCGAGAGTTTCCCTTTTATGTGCCCCCATGGTCTTCACACTGGCCGGCTGGCAGCTGCAGCTGTTGGCCTCAGTACATGTCAGGCCATTCAGCCTTTTCTTATAACATGACTCTTCTTTGCATCGCGGGAGCACGTCCAGCACCCTACAGACACAGACGGGTCCAAGGGTTTAATCCATGGTTGATGGTATTATGCTTAACACGGTGACAATGACGCAGGAACCGTGAGAAATCACGTTTCCTTTGGTGCTTGATTTACTGGAGAAATGAAGGGCTTACCAAGAGCTGATTAGCAGATTCGTGCCACACTTGAGGTGACCTCAATAGCAACAGGAGGTGGTGCACACTTCCCCCAGAGGAAAGCGTCTGCTACAGCTCGTGTTATGCGTTTAGTACTTAATCCTGCGTATCCACATTTGTTTGCCTTTCTCTTGACTGCAAATGGCATCGTGTGGGTACTGTTTCAGTGCAGAAGTTTTGGTAAGTCTTGAAGCTGCTCAGCTCAACTGCCAGTCTTTCCAAACGTCACACATCTCCAGAAAAATTTCCAATGTATTTATTGGAACAAAGTCTCCACATAGAAATGGGTTTTGCACAGTTCTACATCAAGGATCAGATAGGCTTCTGTAAGTTCACCTTGTCAAGTCAGATTGCAAGGAACGTGGTCAGTTCTGTGGTAAAATTCTTATTGATTTGTAAAGGGTTAATTTATGTAGGACCTTGAAGTATGTCACCTGTTTATACAGATTTTCTAGAATTGCCGAAGTCAACCACTCTTTATTTGAATGTCAGTTGTTAAGTGAACCTTTATTCCATTTGTCCTATAGCGACAAAACCTCTGGGGCGCCTGGGTGGCTCAGGAAGTTAAGCGTCTGACTCTTGGTTTCAGCTCGGGTCATGGTGTCAAGGTTCACGGATTGAGCCTTGCATCTGTCTCTGTGCTCGATTGACTGGAGAGTGTGCGCATACCTCCTTGGAGCCCACATGTATGGCATGTCCTGGGTGGGCGCTCAGTATTGACGGAAGAAAAACCCCACGCGGGGTTGTAGGCCCCGGCATCTCTCTACTCAGAAACGCTTCATCCAGAAATTTTCCTGTTTGACTAAGGAAATAAGTCTTAAACTCTTCCTTTCGTCGAGTCGTACCATCAATTTTGAACAGTCCATTCTGTATGGTTGACTTTGACCCAGTTATTCAGGCTGTCAGCGGCTTTTGAGTCCCGTTGCCTTTCCCCACTGCCGCTCCACAAGCCTGCTTGCCAGATGGGGCCAGAGGCTGGGAGTCGGCAACAGCCTTCTCTACCTGTTCCTGAGTCAGCAGATTTCCTCTGTCATAGACCTGCAAGGCACCTGACAATACCTCTGTCCCATTGAGTCTCAGTTCCTACGAATATCCCTGGGACTGCTGTGAGTGGTGAGGAAGGGCTTTATGTGTGTGCTACTTGAAGGTGGTGGGTGATTGGAGTAGAGTGAGTGGACTCTGGAGAACCACGGAAGCCTGGTGAGCTCTTGTGAACGACCCCCTCTGTTTCTCCACTTTTATCCCGTCTGCAACCCCAGGAGTTTGCAGGACTCACTGATGAGCTCAACATTTGCAAGGAGCAGCTCTCACACAGAGAGGAAACCACAGAAACGAAGGAAGAGCGAAATAGGACCAGGGCCAGTAGGCCCCCTGCCAGTGTATTTACACACAGGACACCATTCTCTCCCCTTGTCCACACGTCCCAGTGGAGTTGGATGGGGCCCATTTTTCTCAGACTTTGATCTTTGAGGAAAAGTAAGGCTATTTTAACACATTTGCTTGGGCGGCTCCCTGCCTCGGAACTGAATTGAAGGGATTCAGACTTGGTTTTGCATTTGGTGAATTTGAGGCCCGGAATTGAAGGTGTTCTTGAAACACGGATTCTTTTTGCCTCTCCCGCCAGCTGTTGCTGGAACATGTGGAGTAGCTTTTCTCCAGGCACGAGGGATCTCTCCGGATGACGGTTGTGAGGCAACAGGTGAAGTCTCAAGCTGGCGTGTCCAGTGAGCCGGAGATGCTCAAGGCCCTGACTTCTATGTTCAAGAGTCACAAAACGGATGAAGAAACGGTGTGCGTAGCCACGGCGGTTCTTGACTTGTGCACATGTTGTGTGTGATCAGGCACACATTGCGTGTTTGTGTAACTGGAGTTTCCTTTTAAGCTTCTTGAATTCTTGTAAGAAGTCAGACCTCTATGGTTAAATAGCAGTGGTTGGTTGGTGGAAATGTGTGTATCGATTGGCTGGTACAAATTTCCTAATGTACTTTTTTTCGGGGAAGTTTTCTCTCCAATGTAAAATTGAAAGCTCTTAACAAGCAACTGTGTGAACATAAGCAACCGAGAAAAACCTTACCAGTGTTCTCTCATGTTACATGAGGCGAAGGGCACCTTAGGGTAACTCTACAGTAAAGACTAACGAAAGACTTCTGAGTAGAAACTCAATCCCTTTGTTTCCAAGTGAGAGAATGGTTAGGTGTGGAGAGGTAAAGTTTCGTAGAAGATTTAAGGGCCACATTCAAATTTCAGCTCCAGACGTCATCACAGGATTTGATTGGGTTTCTTTTTTCCCTTGTTTTTTAAACAACACAAGACTTGCCGTGGGGCCCGTCCCTTGCTTCCCTTTCTGGCTTTCAAAGGTGCAGAGCTAGATGAAAGAGCGCCTGGCTCTCCTCTCCAGTCTCGTGGTCAAGCTGGAAGAGGACCTAGACACCTCAGGGAAGGACCTCTTCATTTCTGAAGAAAAGAACACCAAGTTGCAGCGAGATATCCGTGAAGTCAGTGGCATTTGAAATGGCCACGCCGTCGTCGAGACAAATGTGGGGTGTTTGGTTCGGTCTTTGCCCAGTGTGTCCTTCATTTCCCACGGGTTTGAACTTTTGGAGTTTTATAGAAGTAGCAGCAGAACAGAACGTTACTCAGGGGCCTGGACGGGCCGTCTCTCCATCCGCGTAGTTGAATCTGTCTTCCCCGGGCTCTCCCTTGTTGAGGCCTGGCGGGCAAGTGGCGGAGTGCCCTCGGGTGTGGAGTGTGGGCCACCTGAGCTTGGCCCATGCCGTGCTCTCGAGTCCGTTTTGGGAACACACTCGGCACGTAGGAACCAGCGTGGTGCTGCCAAGTCGCTTACGGGGGCACGACCGTGCGAGGGCGGCTCTGCCGAGGGGCCGTCACGGCCGCCTCTGCCGCCCTGCCCTCCTCCCAGGCGTTCCGTGCCCCTGGTCGTGGCGGTCAGAGTGAGGGAGGGGCAGCCCGCTGGTCCTGGTGTAAGGTCATGGAGGAGTGCGGCCGCTTCTGCACGTGTGGTCGTCGATGGGAATCTGATCATTGTCACAGAAACTAGTAAGGGTAGCATGGTTTCTCTCTGCCTCCTCCTGTCACTGTGAGCTGCCCTTTGTGGACAGTCCCCCCACACCCCAACCCCAGCCCAGCAACGCCAACTCAAGAAGACCGTTTCAGACCCTTCCTTGTGTACGTACACGTGCGGTCTGTTTAGTACCTTCGTGTGGGTGAGGTCGTGTAAGAATTTAAAACAAAAGTATTTGCAGAAATTATATAACCCATTCAGCGGAGTTGTTTGCCCAAGATGGGGGAGACCCCGCAGCAGAGTTCAATATGTGGAGAATTCAATCACTTCTTGAGTCCTCACTTTCACTCTTGAGACTGCTGACATAAATTGCTTAGTAAACGGAAGGCTGAAAGAGGAATCTTTCGGGTGGTGGACAAGAAACTCAGGGCAGAACTTTCTTGTTCCATTTGCAGTGTCAGATACCACGGGATACAATTTTGTTACAGGATTAAGCTACAGAAGGTGACTTCCAATTATATTGAAGGTTGAGTTTGGTGTCCATTTGTTAACACCACTGCTTCAACTTTGTGGTAATTGGGTGAGATTTCATCCACCCTTCTCCCGGAAAAATGATGGTTGTCTTATGGTGTGTGTCTCCAGACGGAAGGCCCTGAACTGCGGAAAGCTCACTTGTGTCCGGAGGCTGCCGAGATTTTATTTCCGGGAGATTTTTTCCGGGAGATTTTATTATCTTTTTGTCTTTCAACACATCGGAAAGAATAAGGCTGGGTAACTGAGTGCTCAAAATCCCAAGCAGCTTCCGCAGTGTCGGCGCTGAGCCTGACACGGGGCCACAATTCACAAATCGTCACCAGCTGAGCCACCCAGGTGCCTCGAGGATGCTACTTTTTCTCTTTGGAAATTAGGATTTCACCGTTTTTCTGTCTGGAGTATATTAGTATGTCGTACACTAATTCTTTCCGTTTTCCCTCTGATATACCTGCTGTAGGCCATGGTCCAGAAGGAAGACATACAAGAGAGGATCACTAACCTTGAGAAGCGTTGTCTCAGGGCACAGCATGAAACCACCTGTCCGCACGACCTCAAGGATACACTTGAAAACAAGATAGCAAAGAAAGACTCTCTGCATCGTCGTTGGTTGCATTGACCTTCATTCCTCTTTTGTTAATTACAAGTGAAGTTAAGGACCTAGTCTCAGTGGAAAGCTTTCAGGATGTTAAAATGTTGTGTTGGAAAACGGGGTTACTTCAACGTCATGGGATTAACTCTTTTAGATGTTGTGTAAGCATGTTATGTTGCTACCCTCCTGGATTCCTTCTTATGTGTTAACTGCACGTTATTCTTTTGCCTATTAGCACTCTTTCCAAACTAGCGGTGAGTGGCCAGGAATTTGTAGGCAGCTGACCGTTTTAGTTAGAACTTGAGATAGGGGGAATGTCAGGTGCAGAAGCATAGCCTGGCCTGAGGATGTAAGACCCTGTGTTTTGGGAAGCCGCACGTCTCTTCCTTGGTTGTCTCAGGTCATCCGGCAGTAAAAAGGAAAACCTCATCCCGCTTCTGGGGAAAAGAGTTTGCCTGGTGTGTTTGTAAAATGTGTCAGTAGACACAAAATGACAATAAAAGTGAAATACTAGGGGCTAGAGAAAATGGAGACACAGAATCTGAAGCAGTCTCCAGGCTCTGAGTCATCAGCACAGAGCCTGACACGGGGTTCCAACTCACAAACCGTGAGATCGTGACCAGAGCCAAAGTCGGACATTCAACTGAACAAGTTAACCAGGCGCCCCTGCTGTTTCCTTTGACACTCGAACCACAGTGAACTCCCCTTCATCTTTTTGCGGTAAAATTTTAAAGTTTTAGATGGATTTTGGCGTAGTTGTCATTGTTTTGTGCCTTTGTTAAGATTTGTTCTCATAGCCTTTCTGTTGGGACGTTGTTCTGCAAGCCTTGATTTTTCCTATATCTGTCAGAGACTAGGTTTTTTTTCTTTAACGACGTGTTTTAATATTGATTTTAGTTTGTGTGTGTAGTTGATTCCTAATCTTAGTTTTTTATGTTTGTTTTTTTCTCATTTTGCTTTTGTTTTTCCTGGAAAACATCTTTACCTTGCCTTCACTTTGAAGAAGTTTTTTTGTTAGGTAAAGACTTCCAGGTTGGTGGTTATTTTCATTCAACATTTTCTAGATTACAATCATCTGGCTTCATTTGCTTTCTGGAAACGTGAGCTGGTAGTCTTGTCCCATGGAAGGCGGTATCTTTTCCCTCTCATGATTGTTAACATCTTTTTGCCTCAAGCATTCTTTGTGGAGTCACTTTCATGGTTCTTTTATCAGTTTTGGAAAGTTTTGATTCTTCTTTTTGTAGGGATCTGGTAACCCGCATTCTGTGTTTTCTCTACTTTGAAGGTTCTCATTGGACACTTACCCATATTTTGTGTGTCTTTTGGGTTTCTCTATTGATTTTTTTCTCTGTGTATGGTCCAGATAAATTTTTACCTACTTATCTTCCAGTTCACTGTGGCTCTCTTCACCTGTGCCTAGTCTGATATTAAGCCCAAATAGTTGTTAACGTTACTAAAAAAAATTTTTTTTACTCTTATTTATGTTGGAGAGACAGAATGTGAACAAGGGAAGAACAGACAGAGCGAGAAACAGATACCGAAGCAGGGTCTAGGCTTTGAGCACTCAGCACAGAGCCCAACGCGGGGCTCAAACTCCCGAATCACGAGATCACGACCTGAACTGAAGTCAGATGCTTAACCAAATGAGCCATCCAGGCCACCAGAGTTCTTAATTTTAGCTCTGATAATTTTTAGGTTTAGAATCTGTTTTGATTCTCTGAAAATTTCCCATTTGTCAAGTATGCTTGTTGGACAATTGACCTCTGTATCCCGTATTCCGGTCGGTGTGTCTCCCCTTGGTCTCTCTCTGTTCTTTCTTCTTTTGGTCTATATGATGTAAAACATGTCTTTTTTAAAAGTTTATTTTCAGAAAGCGATTGAGAGTAGGCGTTGGGGTAGAAGACGGGGGGGCGGGGCGTAGAGACTCTTGAGAGGCTCCATTCTATCAGTAGAGAGACCAACACAGGGTTCACACTCACAAACCTGAGTCGAAACCAACTTTTGGTCACCTAAACGAGTAACCTGAGCTATCCTCGTGCCTTTCTCTGTTTTTTTTTTTTCTTTTTTATTAAAATAATTTTTTTTAAATATTATTTATTTTGCGAGAGAGGTGGAGACAAATCTTGAGCAAGGGAGGGGGAGACACAGAATCCAAAGCAGGCTCCATGCTTTTCGATGTCAGCACAGAGCCCGACACGGGACTCGAACCTTAAAACCTGATTCATGACCTGAACCAAAGTGGGATGATTTACCGACTGAGCCACCCAGGCATCCCTTTTCTTTTTTCTTTTCTTTCTTTTGTTTCTTTTTTTAATTTCTTTTCATTCGTTCTTTTTCTTTTCTTAATTTCTTTTTTGAATTTTGTGTGGGACATTATGGAGAAGCATAGAGGCTCTTCGTGTGCTTGCTTTTTCTTCAGCCTTTCATCCCCCACACACTGTGATGGTTATTGAGCCCAGTCAGGCCTGAATGACTTGTCACTGGGCCCCAGTCTTTGTAAGGTTCAGTGTGAGCGGGACTCACAATGTTCACCACCCCCGTGTAGTCTTCCAGGATGTCCATCTCGAGGGCTGGAGTGTCTTCCAGGACCCCTCTTTGAGGCTTGGTCCAAAAGCCCCGGTATTTTCTCCGCAGCACAATGAGATTACGGGAGGCTCAGCTTCTCAGGCAATGTTTGCCAAGTGCTTGGCTCATTTTCTGTGCCTCCCTGTGCTGTACAGTGCTGGTTATCAGTGACTTTCTGCTCGGCTGTCTGTTTTGTTTCCTTTCCTGCTCATTGGTATATTGCCTCAAATCCCTGAAGAAATTCAGAATCCTCAAATCCCTTGAAGGAGAGAGAGGACCCTGAACATTAGAGTTGGCTCAGTGGGCTTCCCTTTTGTTGGGGTCTCAGTCTTTCCAGTTGTGACTGTCTCAGTGTCTCCGTGATGCCTTCAAACATGTCTAAAATTGAAATCATCTTTCCTAGTTCATGATAGGTTGACTAACAGACTACTCACACTTATAAGAGCAGGCGGAGAAGAAAAAGAAGTCATAGTAAAACTTTTGGTCAACAGCGTTTGTTACAGGAGAAAACGAAACCCATTAGTCCTTGCCTAGTACCCGTCGTTCTAAAATGGCCATCCAGTTTGCCCACGCTCAGCCAGCGTCCATTGAGTGGTGATGTTTTAAGTGTCTCAGCCCCCCCCACCCCCACCCCACCGCCGCTGCCCTCCTCCCCTTTCAGGTGCTTGCCCAGGGCAAGCATTGCAGTGACGGGCTGGATGTGGCAAAGCAGGCCAAGGAGGTGGATGGCGTGACCCTTATTCTGTGAGTGTTTGATCAGTTTTGGCTTTTTTAAAAAAATTTTTTTGTAATGTTGATTTACTTTTGAGAGAGAAACGTACGGACAGAAGGGCAGCGGAAGAGAGACCAAGAAACTGAAGCAGGCTCGGGGCGCTTTGCCCCTCAACTGTACAGTGCAACCCCAACAACAAGGGTTTCTGGGTTGGTGCACCTGCATCATGTGCACAGACACAACCAGACACCCTTGTTGAGCCCGTCTGTGACTCGGCACCATTGTGGTCGCTGGGATCTGGCATCTGTGTTCCTCGGAGACGGAGGTGGAAGCACATCTGAAAGAGTTTATCTGAAAGAATGATGCAGTTAGGAGGAATTGCTTACTTGCGCACTGCGGTTCAGGAAAGGACTTTTCCGGAGAGGTACATCAGGAGCTGAGTCTAACAGAACACTCTCCCAGCAGTCTCACTCTGGGGCCAAAGGCCAGAATCAAGGAGAAACGTGCCTTTGTCTTAAGCTATGGAGGTGGAAGTGGAGCCAAGTGAGGCACCAGGCAGTTGGTGTTGGGCAGAAACTTCCCCGTAAGGAATTTGGTATTCAGAGAAGGGCCTTGGGTCATTGTGTCCTCAGGGGAAAGGACTGACATGATGTTAACTTGTTAAAAAGCTGGTGCTGTTACTGTGTGGATAGTGGGTTGGGAGGTGACACAACTGGAAGCAGGGTAGACGCCATTGGGTAGAGTGACTCCTTTTGTGTGGATTGAGCTATAAGATTCGTGCTTCAGGCAATAGGTACAACCGCCTCACATCACCCATCACATAAAGTACAGGACAGTTTGTGTCTTTATACACTACACGAAACTACGTAATATTGAAAAGAAGTTTGTGTAATAGTTACCTGGGTGAGTACAAGGCGTACACAAAAGTATTCACCTGTTTATTGAGTGCATGACAGGCACTGTTCTAGGTGCTGAACTGAGTATGTGCTGCAGGTACTTCATCCAAAGACGTATGTGGTTTTATGCAGAGCAATAGAAGGGCATGGGAGTGTGTGGTTCGGTGGAAAGTGTGCACAGTGCGGCTGCAGGATGGCTTTTGCCACATGAGTCTGTCATTCAGAATCGGGGAGGCGATTCTTCTTGGGAGGTTCGGCTTCCCTGAAGTCTCCTTCATCCACCCCACTCTGTCTCTTGGACACCTTTCCGAGCACCTCACAGTGAAGCTCCATCTGGGTGGGTTGTCGGCTCTTTGAGTTCCACGTGGGCCCAAAATCTGCAAACATCTCTGCCTCCTCCTGTGAATGTAACATCTTGCTACCTGGTCTGGTGGTCAGAACCAGGGAGAAGGATTTGCCTTTTTTCCTGCTCTTCCTTCTCCCTGCTTGTCCCTGGGTACTGTGTCGTGGAGCTTGCATGTCTCAGAGGCCATGTGTGAGGTCCCTGGAGATCTGTACCCTGTCTTCACTTGGGTGGACTCGTGGAGGACCGAGTCCTGCAGTCTTCCCTGAACCTGCCCCACCCGCCTCTCAGCAACTTGGCTGTGCTGGGATCGCCTGCTGCCGTGGAGAGATGCCGGCATCCTGCCCCCATCCGTGTACAATAGGCCACGATCTCTGAGAAGACGGCCTTCTGAAACTGTGTCCTGCCTGTTGGCCCTTTGTGCTGGCTTTTGCTAAGCAACTTAGCAATTAACTCTTTGGGGGAATCACGTTTGCCTTGTGTACAAGGAACCTCCAAAGTGTTCCTATTCTGTTCCTGGGTGGCTCAGTAGGTTAAACGGCCAACTTCAGCTCGGGTCATGAACTTTGTGTTGGCAAGGTAACCCCCGAGTCTGGCTCTGTGCTAACAGCCCAGAGCCTGAGTTTGCTTTGAATTCTTGTCTCCTTCTCACTCCGCCCCTCCCTTGCTGCTCTTTGTCTCTGTCTCTAAGAAATAAAGAATAACATTTAAAAAATTAAAATAGCAAAATTCCTTCTATTTTACTCTTTTCTGTTGACAATGGTAGTGCTGTCTCCATTCTTCCTCACGGATGACTACAGCTGATCCTAAAAAAACTTGGTTCTCGGTTTTAAATCCTGCCCCAAATTGAAAATCCATGTATAACTTTTCCTCACCAGAAATCTCAAGTGTTCAAACTCTCCTGTTGTCCAGAAACCTTAGTAGAACACAAAAAAATCCATTAGCACTTGTATGTTTTATGTCATATATACCATATTCTCCGAGGAGAGGAAGCTATGGAAACAAAGTTACATAGAAAACAAGTTCACAGCTCTGTGCTGTATTCATACCTAAGTTTATTCTCCGTTTTGTTTCTAGGATAAATCATCTATCAGCTCACGCATCACTGTTGACTTAGGTTACACACTAAGCTGTTTTTAAGTGTATCTCCAGAACTAGTCGTCAGAAATGGAGATATTGGAAAGATTCCTGTATGTTTACGTTGTTACAGGTGTAACAATTCATGCATTAACATTGAAGAGTGTTGCTTCATGATTGCTTAATGTAATCAGTACACTTGCTTCTTCATGGCCTAGGAGATACAGGGGTGAATGAATTGTTATAAAGCTTTTCTAGCCTGCAGTTTTACAGCCATATTCCTAATACAGTCTGAACACACTGTTGCATTACCAAACACGCCTGTGATAGTAGGCTGAGAGGCATTTTCTCCGGGCAGGGACGGAGACAAGCATGCTACAAGGTAATGTCATTTTTTGAAAGACTAGTTATGGAAAACACATTATTCGTTTTATATCAGATCTTATGTACCTTATATCCGTGTGTGGGTAGGTTGTCCAAGTGCACAAAAGTCACACAGGATGTTCCTCCTGATGAACCCTTAGTGGTAGTGACACACATGCGTCTCGGGTGGCCTGGCTGCATGCTCCTTCGATTTTCACGCACAGACGTGTGTATGGCAGGTGAAGAGATTCACTGAGCTCCTTTGTGAGGATTTGCTGTCTGGAGAGTGAGGGTGGGTCTCACAAATGTCCTGATGTGCAGACCTGCATGGGGTGGGGGGGGGGGGGACCGGCTGAATGGGGCAATTTTGGGTCTCGGGGCCTGGCTGTATGTGGTGGATACGGGCAATGTCTTTGCCACTTTTCAGAAGGGCCTTTCTGGCCAATGTCTCCATAGACGGCTGGCTGGGTTTAGTCCCAGCGCCCTTGTCATGGAATGGTCAATATGGGACAGTAGACGAGACTCTGCCGGATCACTCCTGGTGGCAGAAGGCTTTCCAGCGATGCCACTTCCATTCAACTTTCCTCGCACTTTGGCTTTTTCACCAGATCTCCTCTCTGTGCTGTCTTCTGTGACCTCCTCTGGGTTTTTCTCTGCACTCTTGACCTTTAGGATACACATTTTGAATCTCTGCATCCCCCAAATCTTTTTCTTCTTCTTCTTATTTTTTTTTTTTTTTACCATATTCAGAGTCACATTCATGAGTTTCCCGAATGTGACGTACGTCCTGTGACCACGTCATTTGGACAGTCTTCTCTAGCAGGGATTTCTTTATTTTGGTGGCTTTGAAGGAGTTTATAAAAACCTCCCTTGGAATCTTCCTGACTTTCATATGTTTCCTCTGAGGTTTTTCTCTTTGGTAGCATTGACCGTCCTTCTTGTAAATGGCATTTGTCATGAGCTTCATAGGTCCTCGTGGCCCCTGCTCCACATGCTGACTTAGACTTGCTGCCATCCAGAGCGGGTGAGCCGCCAAGACACGTTTGACTGTGACCCGTGGGGTTCTGGGTGGCCAGGACATTGTCCAGTGTCATAGGAACATTAGAGGACAGTCCCTTGCTTTCAGCGTACTTCGTGAGTTGAGGGACAGAACCGGGATGGAACTTGTCCAGGGAAAGGGCTCTGGTCGTGCAGCCAGACCACTGGCCACTGGGACTTGTTGCTTTCAGGACAATGGGGTGAGCTTCCTACACAGGGCCAGCCGCCCTGATCACACACCCGACTGTATCCGCTTAGACGGTAGCTGCTTCACCCCTTCCTACCCAACATTTTGCTGCTCACTTGTCTTTCTCGTGGATCAGTGTCCTTGGTGGCATTTTCCTCCTGACAGGGCACCTCCTTCTGCAAGAAAAACCTGTGCAGGTAGCCTTGGTCTCCTCAACTGATTTTCTTGGGTTTTTCACTTTTTGTGTTGGAGTGGTTGACATGCGGTGGATGGTCGTTCCTTCTCTGCAATATTCTCTGGGGCGTCTGGGAAACCGTGTGCTTCCTCTTCGTGGTAGAACCTGCTTCTCCTATCGTCTTGACCATTCTAAAAGCCAAACCCCTTTCTAAAATCACCAATCTATACTGTGCCTGCATTGAAATGTTCCAGTTTTTGATCCTTCCCTCGATTCTGCCTTAAGTTGTGATGTCAAGACTTGTCTTTCCGTTCGAGTCGAGACTGCACGTGTGTCCGTCTCATAACATTAGTACATCCATAGAGATGCCACATCTTCAACACGACACAAAAAGATGGCTCAGAAAAATCACCAGGTTTTTCATGTGCTGGGATAGCCGCAGCGAGAGCTTCGAGAGTTTCCCTTTTATGTGCCCCCATGGTCTTCACACTGGCCGGCTGGCAGCTGCAGCTGTTGGCCTCAGTACATGTCAGGCCATTCAGCCTTTTCTTATAACATGACTCTTCTTTGCATCGCGGGAGCACGTCCAGCACCCTACAGACACAGACGGGTCCAAGGGTTTAATCCATGGTTGATGGTATTATGCTTAACACGGTGACAATGACGCAGGAACCGTGAGAAATCACGTTTCCTTTGGTGCTTGATTTACTGGAGAAATGAAGGGCTTACCAAGAGCTGATTAGCAGATTCGTGCCACACTTGAGGTGACCTCAATAGCAACAGGAGGTGGTGCACACTTCCCCCAGAGGAAAGCGTCTGCTACAGCTCGTGTTATGCGTTTAGTACTTAATCCTGCGTATCCACATTTGTTTGCCTTTCTCTTGACTGCAAATGGCATCGTGTGGGTACTGTTTCAGTGCAGAAGTTTTGGTAAGTCTTGAAGCTGCTCAGCTCAACTGCCAGTCTTTCCAAACGTCACACATCTCCAGAAAAATTTCCAATGTATTTATTGGAACAAAGTCTCCACATAGAAATGGGTTTTGCACAGTTCTACATCAAGGATCAGATAGGCTTCTGTAAGTTCACCTTGTCAAGTCAGATTGCAAGGAACGTGGTCAGTTCTGTGGTAAAATTCTTATTGATTTGTAAAGGGTTAATTTATGTAGGACCTTGAAGTATGTCACCTGTTTATACAGATTTTCTAGAATTGCCGAAGTCAACCACTCTTTATTTGAATGTCAGTTGTTAAGTGAACCTTTATTCCATTTGTCCTATAGCGACAAAACCTCTGGGGCGCCTGGGTGGCTCAGGAAGTTAAGCGTCTGACTCTTGGTTTCAGCTCGGGTCATGGTGTCAAGGTTCACGGATTGAGCCTTGCATCTGTCTCTGTGCTCGATTGACTGGAGAGTGTGCGCATACCTCCTTGGAGCCCACATGTATGGCATGTCCTGGGTGGGCGCTCAGTATTGACGGAAGAAAAACCCCACGCGGGGTTGTAGGCCCCGGCATCTCTCTACTCAGAAACGCTTCATCCAGAAATTTTCCTGTTTGACTAAGGAAATAAGTCTTAAACTCTTCCTTTCGTCGAGTCGTACCATCAATTTTGAACAGTCCATTCTGTATGGTTGACTTTGACCCAGTTATTCAGGCTGTCAGCGGCTTTTGAGTCCCGTTGCCTTTCCCCACTGCCGCTCCACAAGCCTGCTTGCCAGATGGGGCCAGAGGCTGGGAGTCGGCAACAGCCTTCTCTACCTGTTCCTGAGTCAGCAGATTTCCTCTGTCATAGACCTGCAAGGCACCTGACAATACCTCTGTCCCATTGAGTCTCAGTTCCTACGAATATCCCTGGGACTGCTGTGAGTGGTGAGGAAGGGCTTTATGTGTGTGCTACTTGAAGGTGGTGGGTGATTGGAGTAGAGTGAGTGGACTCTGGAGAACCACGGAAGCCTGGTGAGCTCTTGTGAACGACCCCCTCTGTTTCTCCACTTTTATCCCGTCTGCAACCCCAGGAGTTTGCAGGACTCACTGATGAGCTCAACATTTGCAAGGAGCAGCTCTCACACAGAGAGGAAACCACAGAAACGAAGGAAGAGCGAAATAGGACCAGGGCCAGTAGGCCCCCTGCCAGTGTATTTACACACAGGACACCATTCTCTCCCCTTGTCCACACGTCCCAGTGGAGTTGGATGGGGCCCATTTTTCTCAGACTTTGATCTGTGAGGAAAAGTAAGGCTATTTTAACACATTTGCTTGGGCGGCTCCCTGCCTCGGAACTGAATTGAAGGGATTCAGACTTGGTTTTGCATTTGGTGAATTTGAGGCCCGGAATTGAAGGTGTTCTTGAAACACGGATTCTTTTTGCCTCTCCCGCCAGCTGTTGCTGGAACATGTGGAGTAGCTTTTCTCCAGGCACGAGGGATCTCTCCGGATGACGGTTGTGAGGCAACAGGTGAAGTCTCAAGCTGGCGTGTCCAGTGAGCCGGAGATGCTCAAGGCCCTGACTTCTATGTTCAAGAGTCACAAAACGGATGAAGAAACGGTGTGCGTAGCCACGGCGGTTCTTGACTTGTGCACATGTTGTGTGTGATCAGGCACACATTGCGTGTTTGTGTAACTGGAGTTTCCTTTTAAGCTTCTTGAATTCTTGTAAGAAGTCAGACCTCTATGGTTAAATAGCAGTGGTTGGTTGGTGGAAATGTGTGTATCGATTGGCTGGTACAAATTTCCTAATGTACTTTTTTTCGGGGAAGTTTTCTCTCCAATGTAAAATTGAAAGCTCTTAACAAGCAACTGTGTGAACATAAGCAACCGAGAAAAACCTTACCAGTGTTCTCTCATGTTACATGAGGCGAAGGGCACCTTAGGGTAACTCTACAGTAAAGGCTAACGAAAGACTTCTGAGTAGAAACTCAATCCCTTTGTTTCCAAGTGAGAGAATGGTTAGGTGTGGAGAGGTAAAGTTTCGTAGAAGATTTAAGGGCCACATTCAAATTTCAGCTCCAGACGTCATCACAGGATTTGATTGGGTTTCTTTTTTCCCTTGTTTTTTAAACAACACAAGACTTGCCGTGGGGCCCGTCCCTTGCTTCCCTTTCTGGCTTTCAAAGGTGCAGAGCTAGATGAAAGAGCGCCTGGCTCTCCTCTCCAGTCTCGTGGTCAAGCTGGAAGAGGACCTAGACACCTCAGGGAAGGACCTCTTCATTTCTGAAGAAAAGAACACCAAGTTGCAGCGAGATATCCGTGAAGTCAGTGGCATTTGAAATGGCCACGCCGTCGTCGAGACAAATGTGGGGTGTTTGGTTCGGTCTTTGCCCAGTGTGTCCTTCATTTCCCACGGGTTTGAACTTTTGGAGTTTTATAGAAGTAGCAGCAGAACAGAACGTTACTCAGGGGCCTGGACGGGCCGTCTCTCCATCCGCGTAGTTGAATCTGTCTTCCCCGGGCTCTCCCTTGTTGAGGCCTGGCGGGCAAGTGGCGGAGTGCCCTCGGGTGTGGAGTGTGGGCCACCTGAGCTTGGCCCATGCCGTGCTCTCGAGTCCGTTTTGGGAACACACTCGGCACGTAGGAACCAGCGTGGTGCTGCCAAGTCGCTTACGGGGGCACGACCGTGCGAGGGCGGCTCTGCCGAGGGGCCGTCACGGCCGCCTCTGCCGCCCTGCCCTCCTCCCAGGCGTTCCGTGCCCCTGGTCGTGGCGGTCAGAGTGAGGGAGGGGCAGCCCGCTGGTCCTGGTGTAAGGTCATGGAGGAGTGCGGCCGCTTCTGCACGTGTGGTCGTCGATGGGAATCTGATCATTGTCACAGAAACTAGTAAGGGTAGCATGGTTTCTCTCTGCCTCCTCCTGTCACTGTGAGCTGCCCTTTGTGGACAGTCCCCCCACACCCCAACCCCAGCCCAGCAACGCCAACTCAAGAAGACCGTTTCAGACCCTTCCTTGTGTACGTACACGTGCGGTCTGTTTAGTACCTTCGTGTGGGTGAGGTCGTGTAAGAATTTAAAACAAAAGTATTTGCAGAAATTATATAACCCATTCAGCGGAGTTGTTTGCCCAAGATGGGGGAGACCCCGCAGCAGAGTTCAATATGTGGAGAATTCAATCACTTCTTGAGTCCTCACTTTCACTCTTGAGACTGCTGACATAAATTGCTTAGTAAACGGAAGGCTGAAAGAGGAATCTTTCGGGTGGTGGACAAGAAACTCAGGGCAGAACTTTCTTGTTCCATTTGCAGTGTCAGATACCACGGGATACAATTTTGTTACAGGATTAAGCTACAGAAGGTGACTTCCAATTATATTGAAGGTTGAGTTTGGTGTCCATTTGTTAACACCACTGCTTCAACTTTGTGGTAATTGGGTGAGATTTCATCCACCCTTCTCCCGGAAAAATGATGGTTGTCTTATGGTGTGTGTCTCCAGACGGAAGGCCCTGAACTGCGGAAAGCTCACTTGTGTCCGGAGGCTGCCGAGATTTTATTTCCGGGAGATTTTTTCCGGGAGATTTTATTATCTTTTTGTCTTTCAACACATCGGAAAGAATAAGGCTGGGTAACTGAGTGCTCAAAATCCCAAGCAGCTTCCGCAGTGTCGGCGCTGAGCCTGACACGGGGCCACAATTCACAAATCGTCACCAGCTGAGCCACCCAGGTGCCTCGAGGATGCTACTTTTTCTCTTTGGAAATTAGGATTTCACCGTTTTTCTGTCTGGAGTATATTAGTATGTCGTACACTAATTCTTTCCGTTTTCCCTCTGATATACCTGCTGTAGGCCATGGTCCAGAAGGAAGACATACAAGAGAGGATCACTAACCTTGAGAAGCGTTGTCTCAGGGCACAGCATGAAACCACCTGTCCGCACGACCTCAAGGATACACTTGAAAACAAGATAGCAAAGAAAGACTCTCTGCATCGTCGTTGGTTGCATTGACCTTCATTCCTCTTTTGTTAATTACAAGTGAAGTTAAGGACCTAGTCTCAGTGGAAAGCTTTCAGGATGTTAAAATGTTGTGTTGGAAAACGGGGTTACTTCAACGTCATGGGATTAACTCTTTTAGATGTTGTGTAAGCATGTTATGTTGCTACCCTCCTGGATTCCTTCTTATGTGTTAACTGCACGTTATTCTTTTGCCTATTAGCACTCTTTCCAAACTAGCGGTGAGTGGCCAGGAATTTGTAGGCAGCTGACCGTTTTAGTTAGAACTTGAGATAGGGGGAATGTCAGGTGCAGAAGCATAGCCTGGCCTGAGGATGTAAGACCCTGTGTTTTGGGAAGCCGCACGTCTCTTCCTTGGTTGTCTCAGGTCATCCGGCAGTAAAAAGGAAAACCTCATCCCGCTTCTGGGGAAAAGAGTTTGCCTGGTGTGTTTGTAAAATGTGTCAGTAGACACAAAATGACAATAAAAGTGAAATACTAGGGGCTAGAGAAAATGGAGACACAGAATCTGAAGCAGTCTCCAGGCTCTGAGTCATCAGCACAGAGCCTGACACGGGGTTCCAACTCACAAACCGTGAGATCGTGACCAGAGCCAAAGTCGGACATTCAACTGAACAAGTTAACCAGGCGCCCCTGCTGTTTCCTTTGACACTCGAACCACAGTGAACTCCCCTTCATCTTTTTGCGGTAAAATTTTAAAGTTTTAGATGGATTTTGGCGTAGTTGTCATTGTTTTGTGCCTTTGTTAAGATTTGTTCTCATAGCCTTTCTGTTGGGACGTTGTTCTGCAAGCCTTGATTTTTCCTATATCTGTCAGAGACTAGGTTTTTTTTCTTTAACGACGTGTTTTAATATTGATTTTAGTTTGTGTGTGTAGTTGATACCTAATCTTAGTTTTTTATGTTTGTTTTTTTCTCATTTTGCTTTTGTTTTTCCTGGAAAACATCTTTACCTTGCCTTCACTTTGAAGAAGTTTTTTTGTTAGGTAAAGACTTCCAGGTTGGTGGTTATTTTCATTCAACATTTTCTAGATTACAATCATCTGGCTTCATTTGCTTTCTGGAAACGTGAGCTGGTAGTCTTGTCCCATGGAAGGCGGTATCTTTTCCCTCTCATGATTGTTAACATCTTTTTGCCTCAAGCATTCTTTGTGGAGTCACTTTCATGGTTCTTTTATCAGTTTTGGAAAGTTTTGATTCTTCTTTTTGTAGGGATCTGGTAACCCGCATTCTGTGTTTTCTCTACTTTGAAGGTTCTCATTGGACACTTACCCATATTTTGTGTGTCTTTTGGGTTTCTCTATTGATTTTTTTCTCTGTGTATGGTCCAGATAAATTTTTACCTACTTATCTTCCAGTTCACTGTGGCTCTCTTCACCTGTGCCTAGTCTGATATTAAGCCCAAATAGTTGTTAACGTTACTAAAAAAAATTTTTTTTACTCTTATTTATGTTGGAGAGACAGAATGTGAACAAGGGAAGAACAGACAGAGCGAGAAACAGATACCGAAGCAGGGTCTAGGCTTTGAGCACTCAGCACAGAGCCCAACGCGGGGCTCAAACTCCCGAATCACGAGATCACGACCTGAACTGAAGTCAGATGCTTAACCAAATGAGCCATCCAGGCCACCAGAGTTCTTAATTTTAGCTCTGATAATTTTTAGGTTTAGAATCTGTTTTGATTCTCTGAAAATTTCCCATTTGTCAAGTATGCTTGTTGGACAATTGACCTCTGTATCCCGTATTCCGGTCGGTGTGTCTCCCCTTGGTCTCTCTCTGTTCTTTCTTCTTTTGGTCTATATGATGTAAAACATGTCTTTTTTAAAAGTTTATTTTCAGAAAGCGATTGAGAGTAGGCGTTGGGGTAGAAGACGGGGGGGCGGGGCGTAGAGACTCTTGAGAGGCTCCATTCTATCAGTAGAGAGACCAACACAGGGTTCACACTCACAAACCTGAGTCGAAACCAACTTTTGGTCACCTAAACGAGTAACCTGAGCTATCCTCGTGCCTTTCTCTGTTTTTTTTTTTCTTTTTTATTAAAATAATTTTTTTTAAATATTATTTATTTTGCGAGAGAGGTGGAGACAAATCTTGAGCAAGGGAGGGGGAGACACAGAATCCAAAGCAGGCTCCATGCTTTTCGATGTCAGCACAGAGCCCGACACGGGACTCGAACCTTAAAACCTGATTCATGACCTGAACCAAAGTGGGATGATTTACCGACTGAGCCACCCAGGCATCCCTTTTCTTTTTTCTTTTCTTTCTTTTGTTTCTTTTTTTAATTTCTTTTCATTCGTTCTTTTTCTTTTCTTAATTTCTTTTTTGAATTTTGTGTGGGACATTATGGAGAAGCATAGAGGCTCTTCGTGTGCTTGCTTTTTCTTCAGCCTTTCATCCCCCACACACTGTGATGGTTATTGAGCCCAGTCAGGCCTGAATGACTTGTCACTGGGCCCCAGTCTTTGTAAGGTTCAGTGTGAGCGGGACTCACAATGTTCACCACCCCCGTGTAGTCTTCCAGGATGTCCATCTCGAGGGCTGGAGTGTCTTCCAGGACCCCTCTTTGAGGCTTGGTCCAAAAGCCCCGGTATTTTCTCCGCAGCACAATGAGATTACGGGAGGCTCAGCTTCTCAGGCAATGTTTGCCAAGTGCTTGGCTCATTTTCTGTGCCTCCCTGTGCTGTACAGTGCTGGTTATCAGTGACTTTCTGCTCGGCTGTCTGTTTTGTTTCCTTTCCTGCTCATTGGTATATTGCCTCAAATCCCTGAAGAAATTCAGAATCCTCAAATCCCTTGAAGGAGAGAGAGGACCCTGAACATTAGAGTTGGCTCAGTGGGCTTCCCTTTTGTTGGGGTCTCAGTCTTTCCAGTTGTGACTGTCTCAGTGTCTCCGTGATGCCTTCAAACATGTCTAAAATTGAAATCATCTTTCCTAGTTCATGATAGGTTGACTAACAGACTACTCACACTTATAAGAGCAGGCGGAGAAGAAAAAGAAGTCATAGTAAAACTTTTGGTCAACAGCGTTTGTTACAGGAGAAAACGAAACCCATTAGTCCTTGCCTAGTACCCGTCGTTCTAAAATGGCCATCCAGTTTGCCCACGCTCAGCCAGCGTCCATTGAGTGGTGATGTTTTAAGTGTCTCAGCCCCCCCCACCCCCACCCCACCGCCGCTGCCCTCCTCCCCTTTCAGGTGCTTGCCCAGGGCAAGCATTGCAGTGACGGGCTGGATGTGGCAAAGCAGGCCAAGGAGGTGGATGGCGTGACCCTTATTCTGTGAGTGTTTGATCAGTTTTGGCTTTTTTAAAAAAATTTTTTTGTAATGTTGATTTACTTTTGAGAGAGAAACGTACGGACAGAAGGGCAGCGGAAGAGAGACCAAGAAACTGAAGCAGGCTCGGGGCGCTTTGCCCCTCAACTGTACAGTGCAACCCCAACAACAAGGGTTTCTGGGTTGGTGCACCTGCATCATGTGCACAGACACAACCAGACACCCTTGTTGAGCCCGTCTGTGACTCGGCACCATTGTGGTCGCTGGGATCTGGCATCTGTGTTCCTCGGAGACGGAGGTGGAAGCACATCTGAAAGAGTTTATCTGAAAGAATGATGCAGTTAGGAGGAATTGCTTACTTGCGCACTGCGGTTCAGGAAAGGACTTTTCCGGAGAGGTACATCAGGAGCTGAGTCTAACAGAACACTCTCCCAGCAGTCTCACTCTGGGGCCAAAGGCCAGAATCAAGGAGAAACGTGCCTTTGTCTTAAGCTATGGAGGTGGAAGTGGAGCCAAGTGAGGCACCAGGCAGTTGGTGTTGGGCAGAAACTTCCCCGTAAGGAATTTGGTATTCAGAGAAGGGCCTTGGGTCATTGTGTCCTCAGGGGAAAGGACTGACATGATGTTAACTTGTTAAAAAGCTGGTGCTGTTACTGTGTGGATAGTGGGTTGGGAGGTGACACAACTGGAAGCAGGGTAGACGCCATTGGGTAGAGTGACTCCTTTTGTGTGGATTGAGCTATAAGATTCGTGCTTCAGGCAATAGGTACAACCGCCTCACATCACCCATCACATAAAGTACAGGACAGTTTGTGTCTTTATACACTACACGAAACTACGTAATATTGAAAAGAAGTTTGTGTAATAGTTACCTGGGTGAGTACAAGGCGTACACAAAAGTATTCACCTGTTTATTGAGTGCATGACAGGCACTGTTCTAGGTGCTGAACTGAGTATGTGCTGCAGGTACTTCATCCAAAGACGTATGTGGTTTTATGCAGAGCAATAGAAGGGCATGGGAGTGTGTGGTTCGGTGGAAAGTGTGCACAGTGCGGCTGCAGGATGGCTTTTGCCACATGAGTCTGTCATTCAGAATCGGGGAGGCGATTCTTCTTGGGAGGTTCGGCTTCCCTGAAGTCTCCTTCATCCACCCCACTCTGTCTCTTGGACACCTTTCCGAGCACCTCACAGTGAAGCTCCATCTGGGTGGGTTGTCGGCTCTTTGAGTTCCACGTGGGCCCAAAATCTGCAAACATCTCTGCCTCCTCCTGTGAATGTAACATCTTGCTACCTGGTCTGGTGGTCAGAACCAGGGAGAAGGATTTGCCTTTTTTCCTGCTCTTCCTTCTCCCTGCTTGTCCCTGGGTACTGTGTCGTGGAGCTTGCATGTCTCAGAGGCCATGTGTGAGGTCCCTGGAGATCTGTACCCTGTCTTCACTTGGGTGGACTCGTGGAGGACCGAGTCCTGCAGTCTTCCCTGAACCTGCCCCACCCGCCTCTCAGCAACTTGGCTGTGCTGGGATCGCCTGCTGCCGTGGAGAGATGCCGGCATCCTGCCCCCATCCGTGTACAATAGGCCACGATCTCTGAGAAGACGGCCTTCTGAAACTGTGTCCTGCCTGTTGGCCCTTTGTGCTGGCTTTTGCTAAGCAACTTAGCAATTAACTCTTTGGGGGAATCACGTTTGCCTTGTGTACAAGGAACCTCCAAAGTGTTCCTATTCTGTTCCTGGGTGGCTCAGTAGGTTAAACGGCCAACTTCAGCTCGGGTCATGAACTTTGTGTTGGCAAGGTAACCCCCGAGTCTGGCTCTGTGCTAACAGCCCAGAGCCTGAGTTTGCTTTGAATTCTTGTCTCCTTCTCACTCCGCCCCTCCCTTGCTGCTCTTTGTCTCTGTCTCTAAGAAATAAAGAATAACATTTAAAAAATTAAAATAGCAAAATTCCTTCTATTTTACTCTTTTCTGTTGACAATGGTAGTGCTGTCTCCATTCTTCCTCACGGATGACTACAGCTGATCCTAAAAAAACTTGGTTCTCGGTTTTAAATCCTGCCCCAAATTGAAAATCCATGTATAACTTTTCCTCACCAGAAATCTCAAGTGTTCAAACTCTCCTGTTGTCCAGAAACCTTAGTAGAACACAAAAAAATCCATTAGCACTTGTATGTTTTATGTCATATATACCATATTCTCCGAGGAGAGGAAGCTATGGAAACAAAGTTACATAGAAAACAAGTTCACAGCTCTGTGCTGTATTCATACCTAAGTTTATTCTCCGTTTTGTTTCTAGGATAAATCATCTATCAGCTCACGCATCACTGTTGACTTAGGTTACACACTAAGCTGTTTTTAAGTGTATCTCCAGAACTAGTCGTCAGAAATGGAGATATTGGAAAGATTCCTGTATGTTTACGTTGTTACAGGTGTAACAATTCATGCATTAACATTGAAGAGTGTTGCTTCATGATTGCTTAATGTAATCAGTACACTTGCTTCTTCATGGCCTAGGAGATACAGGGGTGAATGAATTGTTATAAAGCTTTTCTAGCCTGCAGTTTTACAGCCATATTCCTAATACAGTCTGAACACACTGTTGCATTACCAAACACGCCTGTGATAGTAGGCTGAGAGGCATTTTCTCCGGGCAGGGACGGAGACAAGCATGCTACAAGGTAATGTCATTTTTTGAAAGACTAGTTATGGAAAACACATTATTCGTTTTATATCAGATCTTATGTACCTTATATCCGTGTGTGGGTAGGTTGTCCAAGTGCACAAAAGTCACACAGGATGTTCCTCCTGATGAACCCTTAGTGGTAGTGACACACATGCGTCTCGGGTGGCCTGGCTGCATGCTCCTTCGATTTTCACGCACAGACGTGTGTATGGCAGGTGAAGAGATTCACTGAGCTCCTTTGTGAGGATTTGCTGTCTGGAGAGTGAGGGTGGGTCTCACAAATGTCCTGATGTGCAGACCTGCATGGGGTGGGGGGGGGGGGGACCGGCTGAATGGGGCAATTTTGGGTCTCGGGGCCTGGCTGTATGTGGTGGATACGGGCAATGTCTTTGCCACTTTTCAGAAGGGCCTTTCTGGCCAATGTCTCCATAGACGGCTGGCTGGGTTTAGTCCCAGCGCCCTTGTCATGGAATGGTCAATATGGGACAGTAGACGAGACTCTGCCGGATCACTCCTGGTGGCAGAAGGCTTTCCAGCGATGCCACTTCCATTCAACTTTCCTCGCACTTTGGCTTTTTCACCAGATCTCCTCTCTGTGCTGTCTTCTGTGACCTCCTCTGGGTTTTTCTCTGCACTCTTGACCTTTAGGATACACATTTTGAATCTCTGCATCCCCCAAATCTTTTTCTTCTTCTTCTTATTTTTTTTTTTTTTTACCATATTCAGAGTCACATTCATGAGTTTCCCGAATGTGACGTACGTCCTGTGACCACGTCATTTGGACAGTCTTCTCTAGCAGGGATTTCTTTATTTTGGTGGCTTTGAAGGAGTTTATAAAAACCTCCCTTGGAATCTTCCTGACTTTCATATGTTTCCTCTGAGGTTTTTCTCTTTGGTAGCATTGACCGTCCTTCTTGTAAATGGCATTTGTCATGAGCTTCATAGGTCCTCGTGGCCCCTGCTCCACATGCTGACTTAGACTTGCTGCCATCCAGAGCGGGTGAGCCGCCAAGACACGTTTGACTGTGACCCGTGGGGTTCTGGGTGGCCAGGACATTGTCCAGTGTCATAGGAACATTAGAGGACAGTCCCTTGCTTTCAGCGTACTTCGTGAGTTGAGGGACAGAACCGGGATGGAACTTGTCCAGGGAAAGGGCTCTGGTCGTGCAGCCAGACCACTGGCCACTGGGACTTGTTGCTTTCAGGACAATGGGGTGAGCTTCCTACACAGGGCCAGCCGCCCTGATCACACACCCGACTGTATCCGCTTAGACGGTAGCTGCTTCACCCCTTCCTACCCAACATTTTGCTGCTCACTTGTCTTTCTCGTGGATCAGTGTCCTTGGTGGCATTTTCCTCCTGACAGGGCACCTCCTTCTGCAAGAAAAACCTGTGCAGGTAGCCTTGGTCTCCTCAACTGATTTTCTTGGGTTTTTCACTTTTTGTGTTGGAGTGGTTGACATGCGGTGGATGGTCGTTCCTTCTCTGCAATATTCTCTGGGGCGTCTGGGAAACCGTGTGCTTCCTCTTCGTGGTAGAACCTGCTTCTCCTATCGTCTTGACCATTCTAAAAGCCAAACCCCTTTCTAAAATCACCAATCTATACTGTGCCTGCATTGAAATGTTCCAGTTTTTGATCCTTCCCTCGATTCTGCCTTAAGTTGTGATGTCAAGACTTGTCTTTCCGTTCGAGTCGAGACTGCACGTGTGTCCGTCTCATAACATTAGTACATCCATAGAGATGCCACATCTTCAACACGACACAAAAAGATGGCTCAGAAAAATCACCAGGTTTTTCATGTGCTGGGATAGCCGCAGCGAGAGCTTCGAGAGTTTCCCTTTTATGTGCCCCCATGGTCTTCACACTGGCCGGCTGGCAGCTGCAGCTGTTGGCCTCAGTACATGTCAGGCCATTCAGCCTTTTCTTATAACATGACTCTTCTTTGCATCGCGGGAGCACGTCCAGCACCCTACAGACACAGACGGGTCCAAGGGTTTAATCCATGGTTGATGGTATTATGCTTAACACGGTGACAATGACGCAGGAACCGTGAGAAATCACGTTTCCTTTGGTGCTTGATTTACTGGAGAAATGAAGGGCTTACCAAGAGCTGATTAGCAGATTCGTGCCACACTTGAGGTGACCTCAATAGCAACAGGAGGTGGTGCACACTTCCCCCAGAGGAAAGCGTCTGCTACAGCTCGTGTTATGCGTTTAGTACTTAATCCTGCGTATCCACATTTGTTTGCCTTTCTCTTGACTGCAAATGGCATCGTGTGGGTACTGTTTCAGTGCAGAAGTTTTGGTAAGTCTTGAAGCTGCTCAGCTCAACTGCCAGTCTTTCCAAACGTCACACATCTCCAGAAAAATTTCCAATGTATTTATTGGAACAAAGTCTCCACATAGAAATGGGTTTTGCACAGTTCTACATCAAGGATCAGATAGGCTTCTGTAAGTTCACCTTGTCAAGTCAGATTGCAAGGAACGTGGTCAGTTCTGTGGTAAAATTCTTATTGATTTGTAAAGGGTTAATTTATGTAGGACCTTGAAGTATGTCACCTGTTTATACAGATTTTCTAGAATTGCCGAAGTCAACCACTCTTTATTTGAATGTCAGTTGTTAAGTGAACCTTTATTCCATTTGTCCTATAGCGACAAAACCTCTGGGGCGCCTGGGTGGCTCAGGAAGTTAAGCGTCTGACTCTTGGTTTCAGCTCGGGTCATGGTGTCAAGGTTCACGGATTGAGCCTTGCATCTGTCTCTGTGCTCGATTGACTGGAGAGTGTGCGCATACCTCCTTGGAGCCCACATGTATGGCATGTCCTGGGTGGGCGCTCAGTATTGACGGAAGAAAAACCCCACGCGGGGTTGTAGGCCCCGGCATCTCTCTACTCAGAAACGCTTCATCCAGAAATTTTCCTGTTTGACTAAGGAAATAAGTCTTAAACTCTTCCTTTCGTCGAGTCGTACCATCAATTTTGAACAGTCCATTCTGTATGGTTGACTTTGACCCAGTTATTCAGGCTGTCAGCGGCTTTTGAGTCCCGTTGCCTTTCCCCACTGCCGCTCCACAAGCCTGCTTGCCAGATGGGGCCAGAGGCTGGGAGTCGGCAACAGCCTTCTCTACCTGTTCCTGAGTCAGCAGATTTCCTCTGTCATAGACCTGCAAGGCACCTGACAATACCTCTGTCCCATTGAGTCTCAGTTCCTACGAATATCCCTGGGACTGCTGTGAGTGGTGAGGAAGGGCTTTATGTGTGTGCTACTTGAAGGTGGTGGGTGATTGGAGTAGAGTGAGTGGACTCTGGAGAACCACGGAAGCCTGGTGAGCTCTTGTGAACGACCCCCTCTGTTTCTCCACTTTTATCCCGTCTGCAACCCCAGGAGTTTGCAGGACTCACTGATGAGCTCAACATTTGCAAGGAGCAGCTCTCACACAGAGAGGAAACCACAGAAACGAAGGAAGAGCGAAATAGGACCAGGGCCAGTAGGCCCCCTGCCAGTGTATTTACACACAGGACACCATTCTCTCCCCTTGTCCACACGTCCCAGTGGAGTTGGATGGGGCCCATTTTTCTCAGACTTTGATCTGTGAGGAAAAGTAAGGCTATTTTAACACATTTGCTTGGGCGGCTCCCTGCCTCGGAACTGAATTGAAGGGATTCAGACTTGGTTTTGCATTTGGTGAATTTGAGGCCCGGAATTGAAGGTGTTCTTGAAACACGGATTCTTTTTGCCTCTCCCGCCAGCTGTTGCTGGAACATGTGGAGTAGCTTTTCTCCAGGCACGAGGGATCTCTCCGGATGACGGTTGTGAGGCAACAGGTGAAGTCTCAAGCTGGCGTGTCCAGTGAGCCGGAGATGCTCAAGGCCCTGACTTCTATGTTCAAGAGTCACAAAACGGATGAAGAAACGGTGTGCGTAGCCACGGCGGTTCTTGACTTGTGCACATGTTGTGTGTGATCAGGCACACATTGCGTGTTTGTGTAACTGGAGTTTCCTTTTAAGCTTCTTGAATTCTTGTAAGAAGTCAGACCTCTATGGTTAAATAGCAGTGGTTGGTTGGTGGAAATGTGTGTATCGATTGGCTGGTACAAATTTCCTAATGTACTTTTTTTCGGGGAAGTTTTCTCTCCAATGTAAAATTGAAAGCTCTTAACAAGCAACTGTGTGAACATAAGCAACCGAGAAAAACCTTACCAGTGTTCTCTCATGTTACATGAGGCGAAGGGCACCTTAGGGTAACTCTACAGTAAAGGCTAACGAAAGACTTCTGAGTAGAAACTCAATCCCTTTGTTTCCAAGTGAGAGAATGGTTAGGTGTGGAGAGGTAAAGTTTCGTAGAAGATTTAAGGGCCACATTCAAATTTCAGCTCCAGACGTCATCACAGGATTTGATTGGGTTTCTTTTTTCCCTTGTTTTTTAAACAACACAAGACTTGCCGTGGGGCCCGTCCCTTGCTTCCCTTTCTGGCTTTCAAAGGTGCAGAGCTAGATGAAAGAGCGCCTGGCTCTCCTCTCCAGTCTCGTGGTCAAGCTGGAAGAGGACCTAGACACCTCAGGGAAGGACCTCTTCATTTCTGAAGAAAAGAACACCAAGTTGCAGCGAGATATCCGTGAAGTCAGTGGCATTTGAAATGGCCACGCCGTCGTCGAGACAAATGTGGGGTGTTTGGTTCGGTCTTTGCCCAGTGTGTCCTTCATTTCCCACGGGTTTGAACTTTTGGAGTTTTATAGAAGTAGCAGCAGAACAGAACGTTACTCAGGGGCCTGGACGGGCCGTCTCTCCATCCGCGTAGTTGAATCTGTCTTCCCCGGGCTCTCCCTTGTTGAGGCCTGGCGGGCAAGTGGCGGAGTGCCCTCGGGTGTGGAGTGTGGGCCACCTGAGCTTGGCCCATGCCGTGCTCTCGAGTCCGTTTTGGGAACACACTCGGCACGTAGGAACCAGCGTGGTGCTGCCAAGTCGCTTACGGGGGCACGACCGTGCGAGGGCGGCTCTGCCGAGGGGCCGTCACGGCCGCCTCTGCCGCCCTGCCCTCCTCCCAGGCGTTCCGTGCCCCTGGTCGTGGCGGTCAGAGTGAGGGAGGGGCAGCCCGCTGGTCCTGGTGTAAGGTCATGGAGGAGTGCGGCCGCTTCTGCACGTGTGGTCGTCGATGGGAATCTGATCATTGTCACAGAAACTAGTAAGGGTAGCATGGTTTCTCTCTGCCTCCTCCTGTCACTGTGAGCTGCCCTTTGTGGACAGTCCCCCCACACCCCAACCCCAGCCCAGCAACGCCAACTCAAGAAGACCGTTTCAGACCCTTCCTTGTGTACGTACACGTGCGGTCTGTTTAGTACCTTCGTGTGGGTGAGGTCGTGTAAGAATTTAAAACAAAAGTATTTGCAGAAATTATATAACCCATTCAGCGGAGTTGTTTGCCCAAGATGGGGGAGACCCCGCAGCAGAGTTCAATATGTGGAGAATTCAATCACTTCTTGAGTCCTCACTTTCACTCTTGAGACTGCTGACATAAATTGCTTAGTAAACGGAAGGCTGAAAGAGGAATCTTTCGGGTGGTGGACAAGAAACTCAGGGCAGAACTTTCTTGTTCCATTTGCAGTGTCAGATACCACGGGATACAATTTTGTTACAGGATTAAGCTACAGAAGGTGACTTCCAATTATATTGAAGGTTGAGTTTGGTGTCCATTTGTTAACACCACTGCTTCAACTTTGTGGTAATTGGGTGAGATTTCATCCACCCTTCTCCCGGAAAAATGATGGTTGTCTTATGGTGTGTGTCTCCAGACGGAAGGCCCTGAACTGCGGAAAGCTCACTTGTGTCCGGAGGCTGCCGAGATTTTATTTCCGGGAGATTTTTTCCGGGAGATTTTATTATCTTTTTGTCTTTCAACACATCGGAAAGAATAAGGCTGGGTAACTGAGTGCTCAAAATCCCAAGCAGCTTCCGCAGTGTCGGCGCTGAGCCTGACACGGGGCCACAATTCACAAATCGTCACCAGCTGAGCCACCCAGGTGCCTCGAGGATGCTACTTTTTCTCTTTGGAAATTAGGATTTCACCGTTTTTCTGTCTGGAGTATATTAGTATGTCGTACACTAATTCTTTCCGTTTTCCCTCTGATATACCTGCTGTAGGCCATGGTCCAGAAGGAAGACATACAAGAGAGGATCACTAACCTTGAGAAGCGTTGTCTCAGGGCACAGCATGAAACCACCTGTCCGCACGACCTCAAGGATACACTTGAAAACAAGATAGCAAAGAAAGACTCTCTGCATCGTCGTTGGTTGCATTGACCTTCATTCCTCTTTTGTTAATTACAAGTGAAGTTAAGGACCTAGTCTCAGTGGAAAGCTTTCAGGATGTTAAAATGTTGTGTTGGAAAACGGGGTTACTTCAACGTCATGGGATTAACTCTTTTAGATGTTGTGTAAGCATGTTATGTTGCTACCCTCCTGGATTCCTTCTTATGTGTTAACTGCACGTTATTCTTTTGCCTATTAGCACTCTTTCCAAACTAGCGGTGAGTGGCCAGGAATTTGTAGGCAGCTGACCGTTTTAGTTAGAACTTGAGATAGGGGGAATGTCAGGTGCAGAAGCATAGCCTGGCCTGAGGATGTAAGACCCTGTGTTTTGGGAAGCCGCACGTCTCTTCCTTGGTTGTCTCAGGTCATCCGGCAGTAAAAAGGAAAACCTCATCCCGCTTCTGGGGAAAAGAGTTTGCCTGGTGTGTTTGTAAAATGTGTCAGTAGACACAAAATGACAATAAAAGTGAAATACTAGGGGCTAGAGAAAATGGAGACACAGAATCTGAAGCAGTCTCCAGGCTCTGAGTCATCAGCACAGAGCCTGACACGGGGTTCCAACTCACAAACCGTGAGATCGTGACCAGAGCCAAAGTCGGACATTCAACTGAACAAGTTAACCAGGCGCCCCTGCTGTTTCCTTTGACACTCGAACCACAGTGAACTCCCCTTCATCTTTTTGCGGTAAAATTTTAAAGTTTTAGATGGATTTTGGCGTAGTTGTCATTGTTTTGTGCCTTTGTTAAGATTTGTTCTCATAGCCTTTCTGTTGGGACGTTGTTCTGCAAGCCTTGATTTTTCCTATATCTGTCAGAGACTAGGTTTTTTTTCTTTAACGACGTGTTTTAATATTGATTTTAGTTTGTGTGTGTAGTTGATTCCTAATCTTAGTTTTTTATGTTTGTTTTTTTCTCATTTTGCTTTTGTTTTTCCTGGAAAACATCTTTACCTTGCCTTCACTTTGAAGAAGTTTTTTTGTTAGGTAAAGACTTCCAGGTTGGTGGTTATTTTCATTCAACATTTTCTAGATTACAATCATCTGGCTTCATTTGCTTTCTGGAAACGTGAGCTGGTAGTCTTGTCCCATGGAAGGCGGTATCTTTTCCCTCTCATGATTGTTAACATCTTTTTGCCTCAAGCATTCTTTGTGGAGTCACTTTCATGGTTCTTTTATCAGTTTTGGAAAGTTTTGATTCTTCTTTTTGTAGGGATCTGGTAACCCGCATTCTGTGTTTTCTCTACTTTGAAGGTTCTCATTGGACACTTACCCATATTTTGTGTGTCTTTTGGGTTTCTCTATTGATTTTTTTCTCTGTGTATGGTCCAGATAAATTTTTACCTACTTATCTTCCAGTTCACTGTGGCTCTCTTCACCTGTGCCTAGTCTGATATTAAGCCCAAATAGTTGTTAACGTTACTAAAAAAAATTTTTTTTACTCTTATTTATGTTGGAGAGACAGAATGTGAACAAGGGAAGAACAGACAGAGCGAGAAACAGATACCGAAGCAGGGTCTAGGCTTTGAGCACTCAGCACAGAGCCCAACGCGGGGCTCAAACTCCCGAATCACGAGATCACGACCTGAACTGAAGTCAGATGCTTAACCAAATGAGCCATCCAGGCCACCAGAGTTCTTAATTTTAGCTCTGATAATTTTTAGGTTTAGAATCTGTTTTGATTCTCTGAAAATTTCCCATTTGTCAAGTATGCTTGTTGGACAATTGACCTCTGTATCCCGTATTCCGGTCGGTGTGTCTCCCCTTGGTCTCTCTCTGTTCTTTCTTCTTTTGGTCTATATGATGTAAAACATGTCTTTTTTAAAAGTTTATTTTCAGAAAGCGATTGAGAGTAGGCGTTGGGGTAGAAGACGGGGGGGCGGGGCGTAGAGACTCTTGAGAGGCTCCATTCTATCAGTAGAGAGACCAACACAGGGTTCACACTCACAAACCTGAGTCGAAACCAACTTTTGGTCACCTAAACGAGTAACCTGAGCTATCCTCGTGCCTTTCTCTGTTTTTTTTTTTCTTTTTTATTAAAATAATTTTTTTTAAATATTATTTATTTTGCGAGAGAGGTGGAGACAAATCTTGAGCAAGGGAGGGGGAGACACAGAATCCAAAGCAGGCTCCATGCTTTTCGATGTCAGCACAGAGCCCGACACGGGACTCGAACCTTAAAACCTGATTCATGACCTGAACCAAAGTGGGATGATTTACCGACTGAGCCACCCAGGCATCCCTTTTCTTTTTTCTTTTCTTTCTTTTGTTTCTTTTTTTAATTTCTTTTCATTCGTTCTTTTTCTTTTCTTAATTTCTTTTTTGAATTTTGTGTGGGACATTATGGAGAAGCATAGAGGCTCTTCGTGTGCTTGCTTTTTCTTCAGCCTTTCATCCCCCACACACTGTGATGGTTATTGAGCCCAGTCAGGCCTGAATGACTTGTCACTGGGCCCCAGTCTTTGTAAGGTTCAGTGTGAGCGGGACTCACAATGTTCACCACCCCCGTGTAGTCTTCCAGGATGTCCATCTCGAGGGCTGGAGTGTCTTCCAGGACCCCTCTTTGAGGCTTGGTCCAAAAGCCCCGGTATTTTCTCCGCAGCACAATGAGATTACGGGAGGCTCAGCTTCTCAGGCAATGTTTGCCAAGTGCTTGGCTCATTTTCTGTGCCTCCCTGTGCTGTACAGTGCTGGTTATCAGTGACTTTCTGCTCGGCTGTCTGTTTTGTTTCCTTTCCTGCTCATTGGTATATTGCCTCAAATCCCTGAAGAAATTCAGAATCCTCAAATCCCTTGAAGGAGAGAGAGGACCCTGAACATTAGAGTTGGCTCAGTGGGCTTCCCTTTTGTTGGGGTCTCAGTCTTTCCAGTTGTGACTGTCTCAGTGTCTCCGTGATGCCTTCAAACATGTCTAAAATTGAAATCATCTTTCCTAGTTCATGATAGGTTGACTAACAGACTACTCACACTTATAAGAGCAGGCGGAGAAGAAAAAGAAGTCATAGTAAAACTTTTGGTCAACAGCGTTTGTTACAGGAGAAAACGAAACCCATTAGTCCTTGCCTAGTACCCGTCGTTCTAAAATGGCCATCCAGTTTGCCCACGCTCAGCCAGCGTCCATTGAGTGGTGATGTTTTAAGTGTCTCAGCCCCCCCCACCCCCACCCCACCGCCGCTGCCCTCCTCCCCTTTCAGGTGCTTGCCCAGGGCAAGCATTGCAGTGACGGGCTGGATGTGGCAAAGCAGGCCAAGGAGGTGGATGGCGTGACCCTTATTCTGTGAGTGTTTGATCAGTTTTGGCTTTTTTAAAAAAATTTTTTTGTAATGTTGATTTACTTTTGAGAGAGAAACGTACGGACAGAAGGGCAGCGGAAGAGAGACCAAGAAACTGAAGCAGGCTCGGGGCGCTTTGCCCCTCAACTGTACAGTGCAACCCCAACAACAAGGGTTTCTGGGTTGGTGCACCTGCATCATGTGCACAGACACAACCAGACACCCTTGTTGAGCCCGTCTGTGACTCGGCACCATTGTGGTCGCTGGGATCTGGCATCTGTGTTCCTCGGAGACGGAGGTGGAAGCACATCTGAAAGAGTTTATCTGAAAGAATGATGCAGTTAGGAGGAATTGCTTACTTGCGCACTGCGGTTCAGGAAAGGACTTTTCCGGAGAGGTACATCAGGAGCTGAGTCTAACAGAACACTCTCCCAGCAGTCTCACTCTGGGGCCAAAGGCCAGAATCAAGGAGAAACGTGCCTTTGTCTTAAGCTATGGAGGTGGAAGTGGAGCCAAGTGAGGCACCAGGCAGTTGGTGTTGGGCAGAAACTTCCCCGTAAGGAATTTGGTATTCAGAGAAGGGCCTTGGGTCATTGTGTCCTCAGGGGAAAGGACTGACATGATGTTAACTTGTTAAAAAGCTGGTGCTGTTACTGTGTGGATAGTGGGTTGGGAGGTGACACAACTGGAAGCAGGGTAGACGCCATTGGGTAGAGTGACTCCTTTTGTGTGGATTGAGCTATAAGATTCGTGCTTCAGGCAATAGGTACAACCGCCTCACATCACCCATCACATAAAGTACAGGACAGTTTGTGTCTTTATACACTACACGAAACTACGTAATATTGAAAAGAAGTTTGTGTAATAGTTACCTGGGTGAGTACAAGGCGTACACAAAAGTATTCACCTGTTTATTGAGTGCATGACAGGCACTGTTCTAGGTGCTGAACTGAGTATGTGCTGCAGGTACTTCATCCAAAGACGTATGTGGTTTTATGCAGAGCAATAGAAGGGCATGGGAGTGTGTGGTTCGGTGGAAAGTGTGCACAGTGCGGCTGCAGGATGGCTTTTGCCACATGAGTCTGTCATTCAGAATCGGGGAGGCGATTCTTCTTGGGAGGTTCGGCTTCCCTGAAGTCTCCTTCATCCACCCCACTCTGTCTCTTGGACACCTTTCCGAGCACCTCACAGTGAAGCTCCATCTGGGTGGGTTGTCGGCTCTTTGAGTTCCACGTGGGCCCAAAATCTGCAAACATCTCTGCCTCCTCCTGTGAATGTAACATCTTGCTACCTGGTCTGGTGGTCAGAACCAGGGAGAAGGATTTGCCTTTTTTCCTGCTCTTCCTTCTCCCTGCTTGTCCCTGGGTACTGTGTCGTGGAGCTTGCATGTCTCAGAGGCCATGTGTGAGGTCCCTGGAGATCTGTACCCTGTCTTCACTTGGGTGGACTCGTGGAGGACCGAGTCCTGCAGTCTTCCCTGAACCTGCCCCACCCGCCTCTCAGCAACTTGGCTGTGCTGGGATCGCCTGCTGCCGTGGAGAGATGCCGGCATCCTGCCCCCATCCGTGTACAATAGGCCACGATCTCTGAGAAGACGGCCTTCTGAAACTGTGTCCTGCCTGTTGGCCCTTTGTGCTGGCTTTTGCTAAGCAACTTAGCAATTAACTCTTTGGGGGAATCACGTTTGCCTTGTGTACAAGGAACCTCCAAAGTGTTCCTATTCTGTTCCTGGGTGGCTCAGTAGGTTAAACGGCCAACTTCAGCTCGGGTCATGAACTTTGTGTTGGCAAGGTAACCCCCGAGTCTGGCTCTGTGCTAACAGCCCAGAGCCTGAGTTTGCTTTGAATTCTTGTCTCCTTCTCACTCCGCCCCTCCCTTGCTGCTCTTTGTCTCTGTCTCTAAGAAATAAAGAATAACATTTAAAAAATTAAAATAGCAAAATTCCTTCTATTTTACTCTTTTCTGTTGACAATGGTAGTGCTGTCTCCATTCTTCCTCACGGATGACTACAGCTGATCCTAAAAAAACTTGGTTCTCGGTTTTAAATCCTGCCCCAAATTGAAAATCCATGTATAACTTTTCCTCACCAGAAATCTCAAGTGTTCAAACTCTCCTGTTGTCCAGAAACCTTAGTAGAACACAAAAAAATCCATTAGCACTTGTATGTTTTATGTCATATATACCATATTCTCCGAGGAGAGGAAGCTATGGAAACAAAGTTACATAGAAAACAAGTTCACAGCTCTGTGCTGTATTCATACCTAAGTTTATTCTCCGTTTTGTTTCTAGGATAAATCATCTATCAGCTCACGCATCACTGTTGACTTAGGTTACACACTAAGCTGTTTTTAAGTGTATCTCCAGAACTAGTCGTCAGAAATGGAGATATTGGAAAGATTCCTGTATGTTTACGTTGTTACAGGTGTAACAATTCATGCATTAACATTGAAGAGTGTTGCTTCATGATTGCTTAATGTAATCAGTACACTTGCTTCTTCATGGCCTAGGAGATACAGGGGTGAATGAATTGTTATAAAGCTTTTCTAGCCTGCAGTTTTACAGCCATATTCCTAATACAGTCTGAACACACTGTTGCATTACCAAACACGCCTGTGATAGTAGGCTGAGAGGCATTTTCTCCGGGCAGGGACGGAGACAAGCATGCTACAAGGTAATGTCATTTTTTGAAAGACTAGTTATGGAAAACACATTATTCGTTTTATATCAGATCTTATGTACCTTATATCCGTGTGTGGGTAGGTTGTCCAAGTGCACAAAAGTCACACAGGATGTTCCTCCTGATGAACCCTTAGTGGTAGTGACACACATGCGTCTCGGGTGGCCTGGCTGCATGCTCCTTCGATTTTCACGCACAGACGTGTGTATGGCAGGTGAAGAGATTCACTGAGCTCCTTTGTGAGGATTTGCTGTCTGGAGAGTGAGGGTGGGTCTCACAAATGTCCTGATGTGCAGACCTGCATGGGGTGGGGGGGGGGGGGACCGGCTGAATGGGGCAATTTTGGGTCTCGGGGCCTGGCTGTATGTGGTGGATACGGGCAATGTCTTTGCCACTTTTCAGAAGGGCCTTTCTGGCCAATGTCTCCATAGACGGCTGGCTGGGTTTAGTCCCAGCGCCCTTGTCATGGAATGGTCAATATGGGACAGTAGACGAGACTCTGCCGGATCACTCCTGGTGGCAGAAGGCTTTCCAGCGATGCCACTTCCATTCAACTTTCCTCGCACTTTGGCTTTTTCACCAGATCTCCTCTCTGTGCTGTCTTCTGTGACCTCCTCTGGGTTTTTCTCTGCACTCTTGACCTTTAGGATACACATTTTGAATCTCTGCATCCCCCAAATCTTTTTCTTCTTCTTCTTATTTTTTTTTTTTTTTACCATATTCAGAGTCACATTCATGAGTTTCCCGAATGTGACGTACGTCCTGTGACCACGTCATTTGGACAGTCTTCTCTAGCAGGGATTTCTTTATTTTGGTGGCTTTGAAGGAGTTTATAAAAACCTCCCTTGGAATCTTCCTGACTTTCATATGTTTCCTCTGAGGTTTTTCTCTTTGGTAGCATTGACCGTCCTTCTTGTAAATGGCATTTGTCATGAGCTTCATAGGTCCTCGTGGCCCCTGCTCCACATGCTGACTTAGACTTGCTGCCATCCAGAGCGGGTGAGCCGCCAAGACACGTTTGACTGTGACCCGTGGGGTTCTGGGTGGCCAGGACATTGTCCAGTGTCATAGGAACATTAGAGGACAGTCCCTTGCTTTCAGCGTACTTCGTGAGTTGAGGGACAGAACCGGGATGGAACTTGTCCAGGGAAAGGGCTCTGGTCGTGCAGCCAGACCACTGGCCACTGGGACTTGTTGCTTTCAGGACAATGGGGTGAGCTTCCTACACAGGGCCAGCCGCCCTGATCACACACCCGACTGTATCCGCTTAGACGGTAGCTGCTTCACCCCTTCCTACCCAACATTTTGCTGCTCACTTGTCTTTCTCGTGGATCAGTGTCCTTGGTGGCATTTTCCTCCTGACAGGGCACCTCCTTCTGCAAGAAAAACCTGTGCAGGTAGCCTTGGTCTCCTCAACTGATTTTCTTGGGTTTTTCACTTTTTGTGTTGGAGTGGTTGACATGCGGTGGATGGTCGTTCCTTCTCTGCAATATTCTCTGGGGCGTCTGGGAAACCGTGTGCTTCCTCTTCGTGGTAGAACCTGCTTCTCCTATCGTCTTGACCATTCTAAAAGCCAAACCCCTTTCTAAAATCACCAATCTATACTGTGCCTGCATTGAAATGTTCCAGTTTTTGATCCTTCCCTCGATTCTGCCTTAAGTTGTGATGTCAAGACTTGTCTTTCCGTTCGAGTCGAGACTGCACGTGTGTCCGTCTCATAACATTAGTACATCCATAGAGATGCCACATCTTCAACACGACACAAAAAGATGGCTCAGAAAAATCACCAGGTTTTTCATGTGCTGGGATAGCCGCAGCGAGAGCTTCGAGAGTTTCCCTTTTATGTGCCCCCATGGTCTTCACACTGGCCGGCTGGCAGCTGCAGCTGTTGGCCTCAGTACATGTCAGGCCATTCAGCCTTTTCTTATAACATGACTCTTCTTTGCATCGCGGGAGCACGTCCAGCACCCTACAGACACAGACGGGTCCAAGGGTTTAATCCATGGTTGATGGTATTATGCTTAACACGGTGACAATGACGCAGGAACCGTGAGAAATCACGTTTCCTTTGGTGCTTGATTTACTGGAGAAATGAAGGGCTTACCAAGAGCTGATTAGCAGATTCGTGCCACACTTGAGGTGACCTCAATAGCAACAGGAGGTGGTGCACACTTCCCCCAGAGGAAAGCGTCTGCTACAGCTCGTGTTATGCGTTTAGTACTTAATCCTGCGTATCCACATTTGTTTGCCTTTCTCTTGACTGCAAATGGCATCGTGTGGGTACTGTTTCAGTGCAGAAGTTTTGGTAAGTCTTGAAGCTGCTCAGCTCAACTGCCAGTCTTTCCAAACGTCACACATCTCCAGAAAAATTTCCAATGTATTTATTGGAACAAAGTCTCCACATAGAAATGGGTTTTGCACAGTTCTACATCAAGGATCAGATAGGCTTCTGTAAGTTCACCTTGTCAAGTCAGATTGCAAGGAACGTGGTCAGTTCTGTGGTAAAATTCTTATTGATTTGTAAAGGGTTAATTTATGTAGGACCTTGAAGTATGTCACCTGTTTATACAGATTTTCTAGAATTGCCGAAGTCAACCACTCTTTATTTGAATGTCAGTTGTTAAGTGAACCTTTATTCCATTTGTCCTATAGCGACAAAACCTCTGGGGCGCCTGGGTGGCTCAGGAAGTTAAGCGTCTGACTCTTGGTTTCAGCTCGGGTCATGGTGTCAAGGTTCACGGATTGAGCCTTGCATCTGTCTCTGTGCTCGATTGACTGGAGAGTGTGCGCATACCTCCTTGGAGCCCACATGTATGGCATGTCCTGGGTGGGCGCTCAGTATTGACGGAAGAAAAACCCCACGCGGGGTTGTAGGCCCCGGCATCTCTCTACTCAGAAACGCTTCATCCAGAAATTTTCCTGTTTGACTAAGGAAATAAGTCTTAAACTCTTCCTTTCGTCGAGTCGTACCATCAATTTTGAACAGTCCATTCTGTATGGTTGACTTTGACCCAGTTATTCAGGCTGTCAGCGGCTTTTGAGTCCCGTTGCCTTTCCCCACTGCCGCTCCACAAGCCTGCTTGCCAGATGGGGCCAGAGGCTGGGAGTCGGCAACAGCCTTCTCTACCTGTTCCTGAGTCAGCAGATTTCCTCTGTCATAGACCTGCAAGGCACCTGACAATACCTCTGTCCCATTGAGTCTCAGTTCCTACGAATATCCCTGGGACTGCTGTGAGTGGTGAGGAAGGGCTTTATGTGTGTGCTACTTGAAGGTGGTGGGTGATTGGAGTAGAGTGAGTGGACTCTGGAGAACCACGGAAGCCTGGTGAGCTCTTGTGAACGACCCCCTCTGTTTCTCCACTTTTATCCCGTCTGCAACCCCAGGAGTTTGCAGGACTCACTGATGAGCTCAACATTTGCAAGGAGCAGCTCTCACACAGAGAGGAAACCACAGAAACGAAGGAAGAGCGAAATAGGACCAGGGCCAGTAGGCCCCCTGCCAGTGTATTTACACACAGGACACCATTCTCTCCCCTTGTCCACACGTCCCAGTGGAGTTGGATGGGGCCCATTTTTCTCAGACTTTGATCTGTGAGGAAAAGTAAGGCTATTTTAACACATTTGCTTGGGCGGCTCCCTGCCTCGGAACTGAATTGAAGGGATTCAGACTTGGTTTTGCATTTGGTGAATTTGAGGCCCGGAATTGAAGGTGTTCTTGAAACACGGATTCTTTTTGCCTCTCCCGCCAGCTGTTGCTGGAACATGTGGAGTAGCTTTTCTCCAGGCACGAGGGATCTCTCCGGATGACGGTTGTGAGGCAACAGGTGAAGTCTCAAGCTGGCGTGTCCAGTGAGCCGGAGATGCTCAAGGCCCTGACTTCTATGTTCAAGAGTCACAAAACGGATGAAGAAACGGTGTGCGTAGCCACGGCGGTTCTTGACTTGTGCACATGTTGTGTGTGATCAGGCACACATTGCGTGTTTGTGTAACTGGAGTTTCCTTTTAAGCTTCTTGAATTCTTGTAAGAAGTCAGACCTCTATGGTTAAATAGCAGTGGTTGGTTGGTGGAAATGTGTGTATCGATTGGCTGGTACAAATTTCCTAATGTACTTTTTTTCGGGGAAGTTTTCTCTCCAATGTAAAATTGAAAGCTCTTAACAAGCAACTGTGTGAACATAAGCAACCGAGAAAAACCTTACCAGTGTTCTCTCATGTTACATGAGGCGAAGGGCACCTTAGGGTAACTCTACAGTAAAGACTAACGAAAGACTTCTGAGTAGAAACTCAATCCCTTTGTTTCCAAGTGAGAGAATGGTTAGGTGTGGAGAGGTAAAGTTTCGTAGAAGATTTAAGGGCCACATTCAAATTTCAGCTCCAGACGTCATCACAGGATTTGATTGGGTTTCTTTTTTCCCTTGTTTTTTAAACAACACAAGACTTGCCGTGGGGCCCGTCCCTTGCTTCCCTTTCTGGCTTTCAAAGGTGCAGAGCTAGATGAAAGAGCGCCTGGCTCTCCTCTCCAGTCTCGTGGTCAAGCTGGAAGAGGACCTAGACACCTCAGGGAAGGACCTCTTCATTTCTGAAGAAAAGAACACCAAGTTGCAGCGAGATATCCGTGAAGTCAGTGGCATTTGAAATGGCCACGCCGTCGTCGAGACAAATGTGGGGTGTTTGGTTCGGTCTTTGCCCAGTGTGTCCTTCATTTCCCACGGGTTTGAACTTTTGGAGTTTTATAGAAGTAGCAGCAGAACAGAACGTTACTCAGGGGCCTGGACGGGCCGTCTCTCCATCCGCGTAGTTGAATCTGTCTTCCCCGGGCTCTCCCTTGTTGAGGCCTGGCGGGCAAGTGGCGGAGTGCCCTCGGGTGTGGAGTGTGGGCCACCTGAGCTTGGCCCATGCCGTGCTCTCGAGTCCGTTTTGGGAACACACTCGGCACGTAGGAACCAGCGTGGTGCTGCCAAGTCGCTTACGGGGGCACGACCGTGCGAGGGCGGCTCTGCCGAGGGGCCGTCACGGCCGCCTCTGCCGCCCTGCCCTCCTCCCAGGCGTTCCGTGCCCCTGGTCGTGGCGGTCAGAGTGAGGGAGGGGCAGCCCGCTGGTCCTGGTGTAAGGTCATGGAGGAGTGCGGCCGCTTCTGCACGTGTGGTCGTCGATGGGAATCTGATCATTGTCACAGAAACTAGTAAGGGTAGCATGGTTTCTCTCTGCCTCCTCCTGTCACTGTGAGCTGCCCTTTGTGGACAGTCCCCCCACACCCCAACCCCAGCCCAGCAACGCCAACTCAAGAAGACCGTTTCAGACCCTTCCTTGTGTACGTACACGTGCGGTCTGTTTAGTACCTTCGTGTGGGTGAGGTCGTGTAAGAATTTAAAACAAAAGTATTTGCAGAAATTATATAACCCATTCAGCGGAGTTGTTTGCCCAAGATGGGGGAGACCCCGCAGCAGAGTTCAATATGTGGAGAATTCAATCACTTCTTGAGTCCTCACTTTCACTCTTGAGACTGCTGACATAAATTGCTTAGTAAACGGAAGGCTGAAAGAGGAATCTTTCGGGTGGTGGACAAGAAACTCAGGGCAGAACTTTCTTGTTCCATTTGCAGTGTCAGATACCACGGGATACAATTTTGTTACAGGATTAAGCTACAGAAGGTGACTTCCAATTATATTGAAGGTTGAGTTTGGTGTCCATTTGTTAACACCACTGCTTCAACTTTGTGGTAATTGGGTGAGATTTCATCCACCCTTCTCCCGGAAAAATGATGGTTGTCTTATGGTGTGTGTCTCCAGACGGAAGGCCCTGAACTGCGGAAAGCTCACTTGTGTCCGGAGGCTGCCGAGATTTTATTTCCGGGAGATTTTTTCCGGGAGATTTTATTATCTTTTTGTCTTTCAACACATCGGAAAGAATAAGGCTGGGTAACTGAGTGCTCAAAATCCCAAGCAGCTTCCGCAGTGTCGGCGCTGAGCCTGACACGGGGCCACAATTCACAAATCGTCACCAGCTGAGCCACCCAGGTGCCTCGAGGATGCTACTTTTTCTCTTTGGAAATTAGGATTTCACCGTTTTTCTGTCTGGAGTATATTAGTATGTCGTACACTAATTCTTTCCGTTTTCCCTCTGATATACCTGCTGTAGGCCATGGTCCAGAAGGAAGACATACAAGAGAGGATCACTAACCTTGAGAAGCGTTGTCTCAGGGCACAGCATGAAACCACCTGTCCGCACGACCTCAAGGATAAACTTGAAAACAAGATAGCAAAGAAAGACTCTCTGCATCGTCGTTGGTTGCATTGACCTTCATTCCTCTTTTGTTAATTACAAGTGAAGTTAAGGACCTAGTCTCAGTGGAAAGCTTTCAGGATGTTAAAATGTTGTGTTGGAAAACGGGGTTACTTCAACGTCATGGGATTAACTCTTTTAGATGTTGTGTAAGCATGTTATGTTGCTACCCTCCTGGATTCCTTCTTATGTGTTAACTGCACGTTATTCTTTTGCCTATTAGCACTCTTTCCAAACTAGCGGTGAGTGGCCAGGAATTTGTAGGCAGCTGACCGTTTTAGTTAGAACTTGAGATAGGGGGAATGTCAGGTGCAGAAGCATAGCCTGGCCTGAGGATGTAAGACCCTGTGTTTTGGGAAGCCGCACGTCTCTTCCTTGGTTGTCTCAGGTCATCCGGCAGTAAAAAGGAAAACCTCATCCCGCTTCTGGGGAAAAGAGTTTGCCTGGTGTGTTTGTAAAATGTGTCAGTAGACACAAAATGACAATAAAAGTGAAATACTAGGGGCTAGAGAAAATGGAGACACAGAATCTGAAGCAGTCTCCAGGCTCTGAGTCATCAGCACAGAGCCTGACACGGGGTTCCAACTCACAAACCGTGAGATCGTGACCAGAGCCAAAGTCGGACATTCAACTGAACAAGTTAACCAGGCGCCCCTGCTGTTTCCTTTGACACTCGAACCACAGTGAACTCCCCTTCATCTTTTTGCGGTAAAATTTTAAAGTTTTAGATGGATTTTGGCGTAGTTGTCATTGTTTTGTGCCTTTGTTAAGATTTGTTCTCATAGCCTTTCTGTTGGGACGTTGTTCTGCAAGCCTTGATTTTTCCTATATCTGTCAGAGACTAGGTTTTTTTTCTTTAACGACGTGTTTTAATATTGATTTTAGTTTGTGTGTGTAGTTGATACCTAATCTTAGTTTTTTATGTTTGTTTTTTTCTCATTTTGCTTTTGTTTTTCCTGGAAAACATCTTTACCTTGCCTTCACTTTGAAGAAGTTTTTTTGTTAGGTAAAGACTTCCAGGTTGGTGGTTATTTTCATTCAACATTTTCTAGATTACAATCATCTGGCTTCATTTGCTTTCTGGAAACGTGAGCTGGTAGTCTTGTCCCATGGAAGGCGGTATCTTTTCCCTCTCATGATTGTTAACATCTTTTTGCCTCAAGCATTCTTTGTGGAGTCACTTTCATGGTTCTTTTATCAGTTTTGGAAAGTTTTGATTCTTCTTTTTGTAGGGATCTGGTAACCCGCATTCTGTGTTTTCTCTACTTTGAAGGTTCTCATTGGACACTTACCCATATTTTGTGTGTCTTTTGGGTTTCTCTATTGATTTTTTTCTCTGTGTATGGTCCAGATAAATTTTTACCTACTTATCTTCCAGTTCACTGTGGCTCTCTTCACCTGTGCCTAGTCTGATATTAAGCCCAAATAGTTGTTAACGTTACTAAAAAAAATTTTTTTTACTCTTATTTATGTTGGAGAGACAGAATGTGAACAAGGGAAGAACAGACAGAGCGAGAAACAGATACCGAAGCAGGGTCTAGGCTTTGAGCACTCAGCACAGAGCCCAACGCGGGGCTCAAACTCCCGAATCACGAGATCACGACCTGAACTGAAGTCAGATGCTTAACCAAATGAGCCATCCAGGCCACCAGAGTTCTTAATTTTAGCTCTGATAATTTTTAGGTTTAGAATCTGTTTTGATTCTCTGAAAATTTCCCATTTGTCAAGTATGCTTGTTGGACAATTGACCTCTGTATCCCGTATTCCGGTCGGTGTGTCTCCCCTTGGTCTCTCTCTGTTCTTTCTTCTTTTGGTCTATATGATGTAAAACATGTCTTTTTTAAAAGTTTATTTTCAGAAAGCGATTGAGAGTAGGCGTTGGGGTAGAAGACGGGGGGGCGGGGCGTAGAGACTCTTGAGAGGCTCCATTCTATCAGTAGAGAGACCAACACAGGGTTCACACTCACAAACCTGAGTCGAAACCAACTTTTGGTCACCTAAACGAGTAACCTGAGCTATCCTCGTGCCTTTCTCTGTTTTTTTTTTTCTTTTTTATTAAAATAATTTTTTTTAAATATTATTTATTTTGCGAGAGAGGTGGAGACAAATCTTGAGCAAGGGAGGGGGAGACACAGAATCCAAAGCAGGCTCCATGCTTTTCGATGTCAGCACAGAGCCCGACACGGGACTCGAACCTTAAAACCTGATTCATGACCTGAACCAAAGTGGGATGATTTACCGACTGAGCCACCCAGGCATCCCTTTTCTTTTTTCTTTTCTTTCTTTTGTTTCTTTTTTTAATTTCTTTTCATTCGTTCTTTTTCTTTTCTTAATTTCTTTTTTGAATTTTGTGTGGGACATTATGGAGAAGCATAGAGGCTCTTCGTGTGCTTGCTTTTTCTTCAGCCTTTCATCCCCCACACACTGTGATGGTTATTGAGCCCAGTCAGGCCTGAATGACTTGTCACTGGGCCCCAGTCTTTGTAAGGTTCAGTGTGAGCGGGACTCACAATGTTCACCACCCCCGTGTAGTCTTCCAGGATGTCCATCTCGAGGGCTGGAGTGTCTTCCAGGACCCCTCTTTGAGGCTTGGTCCAAAAGCCCCGGTATTTTCTCCGCAGCACAATGAGATTACGGGAGGCTCAGCTTCTCAGGCAATGTTTGCCAAGTGCTTGGCTCATTTTCTGTGCCTCCCTGTGCTGTACAGTGCTGGTTATCAGTGACTTTCTGCTCGGCTGTCTGTTTTGTTTCCTTTCCTGCTCATTGGTATATTGCCTCAAATCCCTGAAGAAATTCAGAATCCTCAAATCCCTTGAAGGAGAGAGAGGACCCTGAACATTAGAGTTGGCTCAGTGGGCTTCCCTTTTGTTGGGGTCTCAGTCTTTCCAGTTGTGACTGTCTCAGTGTCTCCGTGATGCCTTCAAACATGTCTAAAATTGAAATCATCTTTCCTAGTTCATGATAGGTTGACTAACAGACTACTCACACTTATAAGAGCAGGCGGAGAAGAAAAAGAAGTCATAGTAAAACTTTTGGTCAACAGCGTTTGTTACAGGAGAAAACGAAACCCATTAGTCCTTGCCTAGTACCCGTCGTTCTAAAATGGCCATCCAGTTTGCCCACGCTCAGCCAGCGTCCATTGAGTGGTGATGTTTTAAGTGTCTCAGCCCCCCCCACCCCCACCCCACCGCCGCTGCCCTCCTCCCCTTTCAGGTGCTTGCCCAGGGCAAGCATTGCAGTGACGGGCTGGATGTGGCAAAGCAGGCCAAGGAGGTGGATGGCGTGACCCTTATTCTGTGAGTGTTTGATCAGTTTTGGCTTTTTTAAAAAAATTTTTTTGTAATGTTGATTTACTTTTGAGAGAGAAACGTACGGACAGAAGGGCAGCGGAAGAGAGACCAAGAAACTGAAGCAGGCTCGGGGCGCTTTGCCCCTCAACTGTACAGTGCAACCCCAACAACAAGGGTTTCTGGGTTGGTGCACCTGCATCATGTGCACAGACACAACCAGACACCCTTGTTGAGCCCGTCTGTGACTCGGCACCATTGTGGTCGCTGGGATCTGGCATCTGTGTTCCTCGGAGACGGAGGTGGAAGCACATCTGAAAGAGTTTATCTGAAAGAATGATGCAGTTAGGAGGAATTGCTTACTTGCGCACTGCGGTTCAGGAAAGGACTTTTCCGGAGAGGTACATCAGGAGCTGAGTCTAACAGAACACTCTCCCAGCAGTCTCACTCTGGGGCCAAAGGCCAGAATCAAGGAGAAACGTGCCTTTGTCTTAAGCTATGGAGGTGGAAGTGGAGCCAAGTGAGGCACCAGGCAGTTGGTGTTGGGCAGAAACTTCCCCGTAAGGAATTTGGTATTCAGAGAAGGGCCTTGGGTCATTGTGTCCTCAGGGGAAAGGACTGACATGATGTTAACTTGTTAAAAAGCTGGTGCTGTTACTGTGTGGATAGTGGGTTGGGAGGTGACACAACTGGAAGCAGGGTAGACGCCATTGGGTAGAGTGACTCCTTTTGTGTGGATTGAGCTATAAGATTCGTGCTTCAGGCAATAGGTACAACCGCCTCACATCACCCATCACATAAAGTACAGGACAGTTTGTGTCTTTATACACTACACGAAACTACGTAATATTGAAAAGAAGTTTGTGTAATAGTTACCTGGGTGAGTACAAGGCGTACACAAAAGTATTCACCTGTTTATTGAGTGCATGACAGGCACTGTTCTAGGTGCTGAACTGAGTATGTGCTGCAGGTACTTCATCCAAAGACGTATGTGGTTTTATGCAGAGCAATAGAAGGGCATGGGAGTGTGTGGTTCGGTGGAAAGTGTGCACAGTGCGGCTGCAGGATGGCTTTTGCCACATGAGTCTGTCATTCAGAATCGGGGAGGCGATTCTTCTTGGGAGGTTCGGCTTCCCTGAAGTCTCCTTCATCCACCCCACTCTGTCTCTTGGACACCTTTCCGAGCACCTCACAGTGAAGCTCCATCTGGGTGGGTTGTCGGCTCTTTGAGTTCCACGTGAGCCCAAAATCTGCAAACATCTCTGCCTCCTCCTGTGAATGTAACATCTTGCTACCTGGTCTGGTGGTCAGAACCAGGGAGAAGGATTTGCCTTTTTTCCTGCTCTTCCTTCTCCCTGCTTGTCCCTGGGTACTGTGTCGTGGAGCTTGCATGTCTCAGAGGCCATGTGTGAGGTCCCTGGAGATCTGTACCCTGTCTTCACTTGGGTGGACTCGTGGAGGACCGAGTCCTGCAGTCTTCCCTGAACCTGCCCCACCCGCCTCTCAGCAACTTGGCTGTGCTGGGATCGCCTGCTGCCGTGGAGAGATGCCGGCATCCTGCCCCCATCCGTGTACAATAGGCCACGATCTCTGAGAAGACGGCCTTCTGAAACTGTGTCCTGCCTGTTGGCCCTTTGTGCTGGCTTTTGCTAAGCAACTTAGCAATTAACTCTTTGGGGGAATCACGTTTGCCTTGTGTACAAGGAACCTCCAAAGTGTTCCTATTCTGTTCCTGGGTGGCTCAGTAGGTTAAACGGCCAACTTCAGCTCGGGTCATGAACTTTGTGTTGGCAAGGTAACCCCCGAGTCTGGCTCTGTGCTAACAGCCCAGAGCCTGAGTTTGCTTTGAATTCTTGTCTCCTTCTCACTCCGCCCCTCCCTTGCTGCTCTTTGTCTCTGTCTCTAAGAAATAAAGAATAACATTTAAAAAATTAAAATAGCAAAATTCCTTCTATTTTACTCTTTTCTGTTGACAATGGTAGTGCTGTCTCCATTCTTCCTCACGGATGACTACAGCTGATCCTAAAAAAACTTGGTTCTCGGTTTTAAATCCTGCCCCAAATTGAAAATCCATGTATAACTTTTCCTCACCAGAAATCTCAAGTGTTCAAACTCTCCTGTTGTCCAGAAACCTTAGTAGAACACAAAAAAATCCATTAGCACTTGTATGTTTTATGTCATATATACCATATTCTCCGAGGAGAGGAAGCTATGGAAACAAAGTTACATAGAAAACAAGTTCACAGCTCTGTGCTGTATTCATACCTAAGTTTATTCTCCGTTTTGTTTCTAGGATAAATCATCTATCAGCTCACGCATCACTGTTGACTTAGGTTACACACTAAGCTGTTTTTAAGTGTATCTCCAGAACTAGTCGTCAGAAATGGAGATATTGGAAAGATTCCTGTATGTTTACGTTGTTACAGGTGTAACAATTCATGCATTAACATTGAAGAGTGTTGCTTCATGATTGCTTAATGTAATCAGTACACTTGCTTCTTCATGGCCTAGGAGATACAGGGGTGAATGAATTGTTATAAAGCTTTTCTAGCCTGCAGTTTTACAGCCATATTCCTAATACAGTCTGAACACACTGTTGCATTACCAAACACGCCTGTGATAGTAGGCTGAGAGGCATTTTCTCCGGGCAGGGACGGAGACAAGCATGCTACAAGGTAATGTCATTTTTTGAAAGACTAGTTATGGAAAACACATTATTCGTTTTATATCAGATCTTATGTACCTTATATCCGTGTGTGGGTAGGTTGTCCAAGTGCACAAAAGTCACACAGGATGTTCCTCCTGATGAACCCTTAGTGGTAGTGACACACATGCGTCTCGGGTGGCCTGGCTGCATGCTCCTTCGATTTTCACGCACAGACGTGTGTATGGCAGGTGAAGAGATTCACTGAGCTCCTTTGTGAGGATTTGCTGTCTGGAGAGTGAGGGTGGGTCTCACAAATGTCCTGATGTGCAGACCTGCATGGGGTGGGGGGGGGGGGGGACCGGCTGAATGGGGCAATTTTGGGTCTCGGGGCCTGGCTGTATGTGGTGGATACGGGCAATGTCTTTGCCACTTTTCAGAAGGGCCTTTCTGGCCAATGTCTCCATAGACGGCTGGCTGGGTTTAGTCCCAGCGCCCTTGTCATGGAATGGTCAATATGGGACAGTAGACGAGACTCTGCCGGATCACTCCTGGTGGCAGAAGGCTTTCCAGCGATGCCACTTCCATTCAACTTTCCTCGCACTTTGGCTTTTTCACCAGATCTCCTCTCTGTGCTGTCTTCTGTGACCTCCTCTGGGTTTTTCTCTGCACTCTTGACCTTTAGGATACACATTTTGAATCTCTGCATCCCCCAAATCTTTTTCTTCTTCTTCTTATTTTTTTTTTTTTTTACCATATTCAGAGTCACATTCATGAGTTTCCCGAATGTGACGTACGTCCTGTGACCACGTCATTTGGACAGTCTTCTCTAGCAGGGATTTCTTTATTTTGGTGGCTTTGAAGGAGTTTATAAAAACCTCCCTTGGAATCTTCCTGACTTTCATATGTTTCCTCTGAGGTTTTTCTCTTTGGTAGCATTGACCGTCCTTCTTGTAAATGGCATTTGTCATGAGCTTCATAGGTCCTCGTGGCCCCTGCTCCACATGCTGACTTAGACTTGCTGCCATCCAGAGCGGGTGAGCCGCCAAGACACGTTTGACTGTGACCCGTGGGGTTCTGGGTGGCCAGGACATTGTCCAGTGTCATAGGAACATTAGAGGACAGTCCCTTGCTTTCAGCGTACTTCGTGAGTTGAGGGACAGAACCGGGATGGAACTTGTCCAGGGAAAGGGCTCTGGTCGTGCATCCAGACCACTGGCCACTGGGACTTGTTGCTTTCAGGACAATGGGGTGAGCTTCCTACACAGGGCCAGCCGCCCTGATCACACACCCGACTGTATCCGCTTAGACGGTAGCTGCTTCACCCCTTCCTACCCAACATTTTGCTGCTCACTTGTCTTTCTCGTGGATCAGTGTCCTTGGTGGCATTTTCCTCCTGACAGGGCACCTCCTTCTGCAAGAAAAACCTGTGCAGGTAGCCTTGGTCTCCTCAACTGATTTTCTTGGGTTTTTCACTTTTTGTGTTGGAGTGGTTGACATGCGGTGGATGGTCGTTCCTTCTCTGCAATATTCTCTGGGGCGTCTGGGAAACCGTGTGCTTCCTCTTCGTGGTAGAACCTGCTTCTCCTATCGTCTTGACCATTCTAAAAGCCAAACCCCTTTCTAAAATCACCAATCTATACTGTGCCTGCATTGAAATGTTCCAGTTTTTGATCCTTCCCTCGATTCTGCCTTAAGTTGTGATGTCAAGACTTGTCTTTCCGTTCGAGTCGAGACTGCACGTGTGTCCGTCTCATAACATTAGTACATCCATAGAGATGCCACATCTTCAACACGACACAAAAAGATGGCTCAGAAAAATCACCAGGTTTTTCATGTGCTGGGATAGCCGCAGCGAGAGCTTCGAGAGTTTCCCTTTTATGTGCCCCCATGGTCTTCACACTGGCCGGCTGGCAGCTGCAGCTGTTGGCCTCAGTACATGTCAGGCCATTCAGCCTTTTCTTATAACATGACTCTTCTTTGCATCGCGGGAGCACGTCCAGCACCCTACAGACACAGACGGGTCCAAGGGTTTAATCCATGGTTGATGGTATTATGCTTAACACGGTGACAATGACGCAGGAACCGTGAGAAATCACGTTTCCTTTGGTGCTTGATTTACTGGAGAAATGAAGGGCTTACCAAGAGCTGATTAGCAGATTCGTGCCACACTTGAGGTGACCTCAATAGCAACAGGAGGTGGTGCACACTTCCCCCAGAGGAAAGCGTCTGCTACAGCTCGTGTTATGCGTTTAGTACTTAATCCTGCGTATCCACATTTGTTTGCCTTTCTCTTGACTGCAAATGGCATCGTGTGGGTACTGTTTCAGTGCAGAAGTTTTGGTAAGTCTTGAAGCTGCTCAGCTCAACTGCCAGTCTTTCCAAACGTCACACATCTCCAGAAAAATTTCCAATGTATTTATTGGAACAAAGTCTCCACATAGAAATGGGTTTTGCACAGTTCTACATCAAGGATCAGATAGGCTTCTGTAAGTTCACCTTGTCAAGTCAGATTGCAAGGAACGTGGTCAGTTCTGTGGTAAAATTCTTATTGATTTGTAAAGGGTTAATTTATGTAGGACCTTGAAGTATGTCACCTGTTTATACAGATTTTCTAGAATTGCCGAAGTCAACCACTCTTTATTTGAATGTCAGTTGTTAAGTGAACCTTTATTCCATTTGTCCTATAGCGACAAAACCTCTGGGGCGCCTGGGTGGCTCAGGAAGTTAAGCGTCTGACTCTTGGTTTCAGCTCGGGTCATGGTGTCAAGGTTCACGGATTGAGCCTTGCATCTGTCTCTGTGCTCGATTGACTGGAGAGTGTGCGCATACCTCCTTGGAGCCCACATGTATGGCATGTCCTGGGTGGGCGCTCAGTATTGACGGAAGAAAAACCCCACGCGGGGTTGTAGGCCCCGGCATCTCTCTACTCAGAAACGCTTCATCCAGAAATTTTCCTGTTTGACTAAGGAAATAAGTCTTAAACTCTTCCTTTCGTCGAGTCGTACCATCAATTTTGAACAGTCCATTCTGTATGGTTGACTTTGACCCAGTTATTCAGGCTGTCAGCGGCTTTTGAGTCCCGTTGCCTTTCCCCACTGCCGCTCCACAAGCCTGCTTGCCAGATGGGGCCAGAGGCTGGGAGTCGGCAACAGCCTTCTCTACCTGTTCCTGAGTCAGCAGATTTCCTCTGTCATAGACCTGCAAGGCACCTGACAATACCTCTGTCCCATTGAGTCTCAGTTCCTACGAATATCCCTGGGACTGCTGTGAGTGGTGAGGAAGGGCTTTATGTGTGTGCTACTTGAAGGTGGTGGGTGATTGGAGTAGAGTGAGTGGACTCTGGAGAACCACGGAAGCCTGGTGAGCTCTTGTGAACGACCCCCTCTGTTTCTCCACTTTTATCCCGTCTGCAACCCCAGGAGTTTGCAGGACTCACTGATGAGCTCAACATTTGCAAGGAGCAGCTCTCACACAGAGAGGAAACCACAGAAACGAAGGAAGAGCGAAATAGGACCAGGGCCAGTAGGCCCCCTGCCAGTGTATTTACACACAGGACACCATTCTCTCCCCTTGTCCACACGTCCCAGTGGAGTTGGATGGGGCCCATTTTTCTCAGACTTTGATCTGTGAGGAAAAGTAAGGCTATTTTAACACATTTGCTTGGGCGGCTCCCTGCCTCGGAACTGAATTGAAGGGATTCAGACTTGGTTTTGCATTTGGTGAATTTGAGGCCCGGAATTGAAGGTGTTCTTGAAACACGGATTCTTTTTGCCTCTCCCGCCAGCTGTTGCTGGAACATGTGGAGTAGCTTTTCTCCAGGCACGAGGGATCTCTCCGGATGACGGTTGTGAGGCAACAGGTGAAGTCTCAAGCTGGCGTGTCCAGTGAGCCGGAGATGCTCAAGGCCCTGACTTCTATGTTCAAGAGTCACAAAACGGATGAAGAAACGGTGTGCGTAGCCACGGCGGTTCTTGACTTGTGCACATGTTGTGTGTGATCAGGCACACATTGCGTGTTTGTGTAACTGGAGTTTCCTTTTAAGCTTCTTGAATTCTTGTAAGAAGTCAGACCTCTATGGTTAAATAGCAGTGGTTGGTTGGTGGAAATGTGTGTATCGATTGGCTGGTACAAATTTCCTAATGTACTTTTTTTCGGGGAAGTTTTCTCTCCAATGTAAAATTGAAAGCTCTTAACAAGCAACTGTGTGAACATAAGCAACCGAGAAAAACCTTACCAGTGTTCTCTCATGTTACATGAGGCGAAGGGCACCTTAGGGTAACTCTACAGTAAAGACTAACGAAAGACTTCTGAGTAGAAACTCAATCCCTTTGTTTCCAAGTGAGAGAATGGTTAGGTGTGGAGAGGTAAAGTTTCGTAGAAGATTTAAGGGCCACATTCAAATTTCAGCTCCAGACGTCATCACAGGATTTGATTGGGTTTCTTTTTTCCCTTGTTTTTTAAACAACACAAGACTTGCCGTGGGGCCCGTCCCTTGCTTCCCTTTCTGGCTTTCAAAGGTGCAGAGCTAGATGAAAGAGCGCCTGGCTCTCCTCTCCAGTCTCGTGGTCAAGCTGGAAGAGGACCTAGACACCTCAGGGAAGGACCTCTTCATTTCTGAAGAAAAGAACACCAAGTTGCAGCGAGATATCCGTGAAGTCAGTGGCATTTGAAATGGCCACGCCGTCGTCGAGACAAATGTGGGGTGTTTGGTTCGGTCTTTGCCCAGTGTGTCCTTCATTTCCCACGGGTTTGAACTTTTGGAGTTTTATAGAAGTAGCAGCAGAACAGAACGTTACTCAGGGGCCTGGACGGGCCGTCTCTCCATCCGCGTAGTTGAATCTGTCTTCCCCGGGCTCTCCCTTGTTGAGGCCTGGCGGGCAAGTGGCGGAGTGCCCTCGGGTGTGGAGTGTGGGCCACCTGAGCTTGGCCCATGCCGTGCTCTCGAGTCCGTTTTGGGAACACACTCGGCACGTAGGAACCAGCGTGGTGCTGCCAAGTCGCTTACGGGGGCACGACCGTGCGAGGGCGGCTCTGCCGAGGGGCCGTCACGGCCGCCTCTGCCGCCCTGCCCTCCTCCCAGGCGTTCCGTGCCCCTGGTCGTGGCGGTCAGAGTGAGGGAGGGGCAGCCCGCTGGTCCTGGTGTAAGGTCATGGAGGAGTGCGGCCGCTTCTGCACGTGTGGTCGTCGATGGGAATCTGATCATTGTCACAGAAACTAGTAAGGGTAGCATGGTTTCTCTCTGCCTCCTCCTGTCACTGTGAGCTGCCCTTTGTGGACAGTCCCCCCACACCCCAACCCCAGCCCAGCAACGCCAACTCAAGAAGACCGTTTCAGACCCTTCCTTGTGTACGTACACGTGCGGTCTGTTTAGTACCTTCGTGTGGGTGAGGTCGTGTAAGAATTTAAAACAAAAGTATTTGCAGAAATTATATAACCCATTCAGCGGAGTTGTTTGCCCAAGATGGGGGAGACCCCGCAGCAGAGTTCAATATGTGGAGAATTCAATCACTTCTTGAGTCCTCACTTTCACTCTTGAGACTGCTGACATAAATTGCTTAGTAAACGGAAGGCTGAAAGAGGAATCTTTCGGGTGGTGGACAAGAAACTCAGGGCAGAACTTTCTTGTTCCATTTGCAGTGTCAGATACCACGGGATACAATTTTGTTACAGGATTAAGCTACAGAAGGTGACTTCCAATTATATTGAAGGTTGAGTTTGGTGTCCATTTGTTAACACCACTGCTTCAACTTTGTGGTAATTGGGTGAGATTTCATCCACCCTTCTCCCGGAAAAATGATGGTTGTCTTATGGTGTGTGTCTCCAGACGGAAGGCCCTGAACTGCGGAAAGCTCACTTGTGTCCGGAGGCTGCCGAGATTTTATTTCCGGGAGATTTTTTCCGGGAGATTTTATTATCTTTTTGTCTTTCAACACATCGGAAAGAATAAGGCTGGGTAACTGAGTGCTCAAAATCCCAAGCAGCTTCCGCAGTGTCGGCGCTGAGCCTGACACGGGGCCACAATTCACAAATCGTCACCAGCTGAGCCACCCAGGTGCCTCGAGGATGCTACTTTTTCTCTTTGGAAATTAGGATTTCACCGTTTTTCTGTCTGGAGTATATTAGTATGTCGTACACTAATTCTTTCCGTTTTCCCTCTGATATACCTGCTGTAGGCCATGGTCCAGAAGGAAGACATACAAGAGAGGATCACTAACCTTGAGAAGCGTTGTCTCAGGGCACAGCATGAAACCACCTGTCCGCACGACCTCAAGGATAAACTTGAAAACAAGATAGCAAAGAAAGACTCTCTGCATCGTCGTTGGTTGCATTGACCTTCATTCCTCTTTTGTTAATTACAAGTGAAGTTAAGGACCTAGTCTCAGTGGAAAGCTTTCAGGATGTTAAAATGTTGTGTTGGAAAACGGGGTTACTTCAACGTCATGGGATTAACTCTTTTAGATGTTGTGTAAGCATGTTATGTTGCTACCCTCCTGGATTCCTTCTTATGTGTTAACTGCACGTTATTCTTTTGCCTATTAGCACTCTTTCCAAACTAGCGGTGAGTGGCCAGGAATTTGTAGGCAGCTGACCGTTTTAGTTAGAACTTGAGATAGGGGGAATGTCAGGTGCAGAAGCATAGCCTGGCCTGAGGATGTAAGACCCTGTGTTTTGGGAAGCCGCACGTCTCTTCCTTGGTTGTCTCAGGTCATCCGGCAGTAAAAAGGAAAACCTCATCCCGCTTCTGGGGAAAAGAGTTTGCCTGGTGTGTTTGTAAAATGTGTCAGTAGACACAAAATGACAATAAAAGTGAAATACTAGGGGCTAGAGAAAATGGAGACACAGAATCTGAAGCAGTCTCCAGGCTCTGAGTCATCAGCACAGAGCCTGACACGGGGTTCCAACTCACAAACCGTGAGATCGTGACCAGAGCCAAAGTCGGACATTCAACTGAACAAGTTAACCAGGCGCCCCTGCTGTTTCCTTTGACACTCGAACCACAGTGAACTCCCCTTCATCTTTTTGCGGTAAAATTTTAAAGTTTTAGATGGATTTTGGCGTAGTTGTCATTGTTTTGTGCCTTTGTTAAGATTTGTTCTCATAGCCTTTCTGTTGGGACGTTGTTCTGCAAGCCTTGATTTTTCCTATATCTGTCAGAGACTAGGTTTTTTTTCTTTAACGACGTGTTTTAATATTGATTTTAGTTTGTGTGTGTAGTTGATACCTAATCTTAGTTTTTTATGTTTGTTTTTTTCTCATTTTGCTTTTGTTTTTCCTGGAAAACATCTTTACCTTGCCTTCACTTTGAAGAAGTTTTTTTGTTAGGTAAAGACTTCCAGGTTGGTGGTTATTTTCATTCAACATTTTCTAGATTACAATCATCTGGCTTCATTTGCTTTCTGGAAACGTGAGCTGGTAGTCTTGTCCCATGGAAGGCGGTATCTTTTCCCTCTCATGATTGTTAACATCTTTTTGCCTCAAGCATTCTTTGTGGAGTCACTTTCATGGTTCTTTTATCAGTTTTGGAAAGTTTTGATTCTTCTTTTTGTAGGGATCTGGTAACCCGCATTCTGTGTTTTCTCTACTTTGAAGGTTCTCATTGGACACTTACCCATATTTTGTGTGTCTTTTGGGTTTCTCTATTGATTTTTTTCTCTGTGTATGGTCCAGATAAATTTTTACCTACTTATCTTCCAGTTCACTGTGGCTCTCTTCACCTGTGCCTAGTCTGATATTAAGCCCAAATAGTTGTTAACGTTACTAAAAAAAATTTTTTTTACTCTTATTTATGTTGGAGAGACAGAATGTGAACAAGGGAAGAACAGACAGAGCGAGAAACAGATACCGAAGCAGGGTCTAGGCTTTGAGCACTCAGCACAGAGCCCAACGCGGGGCTCAAACTCCCGAATCACGAGATCACGACCTGAACTGAAGTCAGATGCTTAACCAAATGAGCCATCCAGGCCACCAGAGTTCTTAATTTTAGCTCTGATAATTTTTAGGTTTAGAATCTGTTTTGATTCTCTGAAAATTTCCCATTTGTCAAGTATGCTTGTTGGACAATTGACCTCTGTATCCCGTATTCCGGTCGGTGTGTCTCCCCTTGGTCTCTCTCTGTTCTTTCTTCTTTTGGTCTATATGATGTAAAACATGTCTTTTTTAAAAGTTTATTTTCAGAAAGCGATTGAGAGTAGGCGTTGGGGTAGAAGACGGGGGGGCGGGGCGTAGAGACTCTTGAGAGGCTCCATTCTATCAGTAGAGAGACCAACACAGGGTTCACACTCACAAACCTGAGTCGAAACCAACTTTTGGTCACCTAAACGAGTAACCTGAGCTATCCTCGTGCCTTTCTCTGTTTTTTTTTTTCTTTTTTATTAAAATAATTTTTTTTAAATATTATTTATTTTGCGAGAGAGGTGGAGACAAATCTTGAGCAAGGGAGGGGGAGACACAGAATCCAAAGCAGGCTCCATGCTTTTCGATGTCAGCACAGAGCCCGACACGGGACTCGAACCTTAAAACCTGATTCATGACCTGAACCAAAGTGGGATGATTTACCGACTGAGCCACCCAGGCATCCCTTTTCTTTTTTCTTTTCTTTCTTTTGTTTCTTTTTTTAATTTCTTTTCATTCGTTCTTTTTCTTTTCTTAATTTCTTTTTTGAATTTTGTGTGGGACATTATGGAGAAGCATAGAGGCTCTTCGTGTGCTTGCTTTTTCTTCAGCCTTTCATCCCCCACACACTGTGATGGTTATTGAGCCCAGTCAGGCCTGAATGACTTGTCACTGGGCCCCAGTCTTTGTAAGGTTCAGTGTGAGCGGGACTCACAATGTTCACCACCCCCGTGTAGTCTTCCAGGATGTCCATCTCGAGGGCTGGAGTGTCTTCCAGGACCCCTCTTTGAGGCTTGGTCCAAAAGCCCCGGTATTTTCTCCGCAGCACAATGAGATTACGGGAGGCTCAGCTTCTCAGGCAATGTTTGCCAAGTGCTTGGCTCATTTTCTGTGCCTCCCTGTGCTGTACAGTGCTGGTTATCAGTGACTTTCTGCTCGGCTGTCTGTTTTGTTTCCTTTCCTGCTCATTGGTATATTGCCTCAAATCCCTGAAGAAATTCAGAATCCTCAAATCCCTTGAAGGAGAGAGAGGACCCTGAACATTAGAGTTGGCTCAGTGGGCTTCCCTTTTGTTGGGGTCTCAGTCTTTCCAGTTGTGACTGTCTCAGTGTCTCCGTGATGCCTTCAAACATGTCTAAAATTGAAATCATCTTTCCTAGTTCATGATAGGTTGACTAACAGACTACTCACACTTATAAGAGCAGGCGGAGAAGAAAAAGAAGTCATAGTAAAACTTTTGGTCAACAGCGTTTGTTACAGGAGAAAACGAAACCCATTAGTCCTTGCCTAGTACCCGTCGTTCTAAAATGGCCATCCAGTTTGCCCACGCTCAGCCAGCGTCCATTGAGTGGTGATGTTTTAAGTGTCTCAGCCCCCCCCACCCCCACCCCACCGCCGCTGCCCTCCTCCCCTTTCAGGTGCTTGCCCAGGGCAAGCATTGCAGTGACGGGCTGGATGTGGCAAAGCAGGCCAAGGAGGTGGATGGCGTGACCCTTATTCTGTGAGTGTTTGATCAGTTTTGGCTTTTTTAAAAAAATTTTTTTGTAATGTTGATTTACTTTTGAGAGAGAAACGTACGGACAGAAGGGCAGCGGAAGAGAGACCAAGAAACTGAAGCAGGCTCGGGGCGCTTTGCCCCTCAACTGTACAGTGCAACCCCAACAACAAGGGTTTCTGGGTTGGTGCACCTGCATCATGTGCACAGACACAACCAGACACCCTTGTTGAGCCCGTCTGTGACTCGGCACCATTGTGGTCGCTGGGATCTGGCATCTGTGTTCCTCGGAGACGGAGGTGGAAGCACATCTGAAAGAGTTTATCTGAAAGAATGATGCAGTTAGGAGGAATTGCTTACTTGCGCACTGCGGTTCAGGAAAGGACTTTTCCGGAGAGGTACATCAGGAGCTGAGTCTAACAGAACACTCTCCCAGCAGTCTCACTCTGGGGCCAAAGGCCAGAATCAAGGAGAAACGTGCCTTTGTCTTAAGCTATGGAGGTGGAAGTGGAGCCAAGTGAGGCACCAGGCAGTTGGTGTTGGGCAGAAACTTCCCCGTAAGGAATTTGGTATTCAGAGAAGGGCCTTGGGTCATTGTGTCCTCAGGGGAAAGGACTGACATGATGTTAACTTGTTAAAAAGCTGGTGCTGTTACTGTGTGGATAGTGGGTTGGGAGGTGACACAACTGGAAGCAGGGTAGACGCCATTGGGTAGAGTGACTCCTTTTGTGTGGATTGAGCTATAAGATTCGTGCTTCAGGCAATAGGTACAACCGCCTCACATCACCCATCACATAAAGTACAGGACAGTTTGTGTCTTTATACACTACACGAAACTACGTAATATTGAAAAGAAGTTTGTGTAATAGTTACCTGGGTGAGTACAAGGCGTACACAAAAGTATTCACCTGTTTATTGAGTGCATGACAGGCACTGTTCTAGGTGCTGAACTGAGTATGTGCTGCAGGTACTTCATCCAAAGACGTATGTGGTTTTATGCAGAGCAATAGAAGGGCATGGGAGTGTGTGGTTCGGTGGAAAGTGTGCACAGTGCGGCTGCAGGATGGCTTTTGCCACATGAGTCTGTCATTCAGAATCGGGGAGGCGATTCTTCTTGGGAGGTTCGGCTTCCCTGAAGTCTCCTTCATCCACCCCACTCTGTCTCTTGGACACCTTTCCGAGCACCTCACAGTGAAGCTCCATCTGGGTGGGTTGTCGGCTCTTTGAGTTCCACGTGAGCCCAAAATCTGCAAACATCTCTGCCTCCTCCTGTGAATGTAACATCTTGCTACCTGGTCTGGTGGTCAGAACCAGGGAGAAGGATTTGCCTTTTTTCCTGCTCTTCCTTCTCCCTGCTTGTCCCTGGGTACTGTGTCGTGGAGCTTGCATGTCTCAGAGGCCATGTGTGAGGTCCCTGGAGATCTGTACCCTGTCTTCACTTGGGTGGACTCGTGGAGGACCGAGTCCTGCAGTCTTCCCTGAACCTGCCCCACCCGCCTCTCAGCAACTTGGCTGTGCTGGGATCGCCTGCTGCCGTGGAGAGATGCCGGCATCCTGCCCCCATCCGTGTACAATAGGCCACGATCTCTGAGAAGACGGCCTTCTGAAACTGTGTCCTGCCTGTTGGCCCTTTGTGCTGGCTTTTGCTAAGCAACTTAGCAATTAACTCTTTGGGGGAATCACGTTTGCCTTGTGTACAAGGAACCTCCAAAGTGTTCCTATTCTGTTCCTGGGTGGCTCAGTAGGTTAAACGGCCAACTTCAGCTCGGGTCATGAACTTTGTGTTGGCAAGGTAACCCCCGAGTCTGGCTCTGTGCTAACAGCCCAGAGCCTGAGTTTGCTTTGAATTCTTGTCTCCTTCTCACTCCGCCCCTCCCTTGCTGCTCTTTGTCTCTGTCTCTAAGAAATAAAGAATAACATTTAAAAAATTAAAATAGCAAAATTCCTTCTATTTTACTCTTTTCTGTTGACAATGGTAGTGCTGTCTCCATTCTTCCTCACGGATGACTACAGCTGATCCTAAAAAAACTTGGTTCTCGGTTTTAAATCCTGCCCCAAATTGAAAATCCATGTATAACTTTTCCTCACCAGAAATCTCAAGTGTTCAAACTCTCCTGTTGTCCAGAAACCTTAGTAGAACACAAAAAAATCCATTAGCACTTGTATGTTTTATGTCATATATACCATATTCTCCGAGGAGAGGAAGCTATGGAAACAAAGTTACATAGAAAACAAGTTCACAGCTCTGTGCTGTATTCATACCTAAGTTTATTCTCCGTTTTGTTTCTAGGATAAATCATCTATCAGCTCACGCATCACTGTTGACTTAGGTTACACACTAAGCTGTTTTTAAGTGTATCTCCAGAACTAGTCGTCAGAAATGGAGATATTGGAAAGATTCCTGTATGTTTACGTTGTTACAGGTGTAACAATTCATGCATTAACATTGAAGAGTGTTGCTTCATGATTGCTTAATGTAATCAGTACACTTGCTTCTTCATGGCCTAGGAGATACAGGGGTGAATGAATTGTTATAAAGCTTTTCTAGCCTGCAGTTTTACAGCCATATTCCTAATACAGTCTGAACACACTGTTGCATTACCAAACACGCCTGTGATAGTAGGCTGAGAGGCATTTTCTCCGGGCAGGGACGGAGACAAGCATGCTACAAGGTAATGTCATTTTTTGAAAGACTAGTTATGGAAAACACATTATTCGTTTTATATCAGATCTTATGTACCTTATATCCGTGTGTGGGTAGGTTGTCCAAGTGCACAAAAGTCACACAGGATGTTCCTCCTGATGAACCCTTAGTGGTAGTGACACACATGCGTCTCGGGTGGCCTGGCTGCATGCTCCTTCGATTTTCACGCACAGACGTGTGTATGGCAGGTGAAGAGATTCACTGAGCTCCTTTGTGAGGATTTGCTGTCTGGAGAGTGAGGGTGGGTCTCACAAATGTCCTGATGTGCAGACCTGCATGGGGTGGGGGGGGGGGGGGACCGGCTGAATGGGGCAATTTTGGGTCTCGGGGCCTGGCTGTATGTGGTGGATACGGGCAATGTCTTTGCCACTTTTCAGAAGGGCCTTTCTGGCCAATGTCTCCATAGACGGCTGGCTGGGTTTAGTCCCAGCGCCCTTGTCATGGAATGGTCAATATGGGACAGTAGACGAGACTCTGCCGGATCACTCCTGGTGGCAGAAGGCTTTCCAGCGATGCCACTTCCATTCAACTTTCCTCGCACTTTGGCTTTTTCACCAGATCTCCTCTCTGTGCTGTCTTCTGTGACCTCCTCTGGGTTTTTCTCTGCACTCTTGACCTTTAGGATACACATTTTGAATCTCTGCATCCCCCAAATCTTTTTCTTCTTCTTCTTATTTTTTTTTTTTTTTACCATATTCAGAGTCACATTCATGAGTTTCCCGAATGTGACGTACGTCCTGTGACCACGTCATTTGGACAGTCTTCTCTAGCAGGGATTTCTTTATTTTGGTGGCTTTGAAGGAGTTTATAAAAACCTCCCTTGGAATCTTCCTGACTTTCATATGTTTCCTCTGAGGTTTTTCTCTTTGGTAGCATTGACCGTCCTTCTTGTAAATGGCATTTGTCATGAGCTTCATAGGTCCTCGTGGCCCCTGCTCCACATGCTGACTTAGACTTGCTGCCATCCAGAGCGGGTGAGCCGCCAAGACACGTTTGACTGTGACCCGTGGGGTTCTGGGTGGCCAGGACATTGTCCAGTGTCATAGGAACATTAGAGGACAGTCCCTTGCTTTCAGCGTACTTCGTGAGTTGAGGGACAGAACCGGGATGGAACTTGTCCAGGGAAAGGGCTCTGGTCGTGCATCCAGACCACTGGCCACTGGGACTTGTTGCTTTCAGGACAATGGGGTGAGCTTCCTACACAGGGCCAGCCGCCCTGATCACACACCCGACTGTATCCGCTTAGACGGTAGCTGCTTCACCCCTTCCTACCCAACATTTTGCTGCTCACTTGTCTTTCTCGTGGATCAGTGTCCTTGGTGGCATTTTCCTCCTGACAGGGCACCTCCTTCTGCAAGAAAAACCTGTGCAGGTAGCCTTGGTCTCCTCAACTGATTTTCTTGGGTTTTTCACTTTTTGTGTTGGAGTGGTTGACATGCGGTGGATGGTCGTTCCTTCTCTGCAATATTCTCTGGGGCGTCTGGGAAACCGTGTGCTTCCTCTTCGTGGTAGAACCTGCTTCTCCTATCGTCTTGACCATTCTAAAAGCCAAACCCCTTTCTAAAATCACCAATCTATACTGTGCCTGCATTGAAATGTTCCAGTTTTTGATCCTTCCCTCGATTCTGCCTTAAGTTGTGATGTCAAGACTTGTCTTTCCGTTCGAGTCGAGACTGCACGTGTGTCCGTCTCATAACATTAGTACATCCATAGAGATGCCACATCTTCAACACGACACAAAAAGATGGCTCAGAAAAATCACCAGGTTTTTCATGTGCTGGGATAGCCGCAGCGAGAGCTTCGAGAGTTTCCCTTTTATGTGCCCCCATGGTCTTCACACTGGCCGGCTGGCAGCTGCAGCTGTTGGCCTCAGTACATGTCAGGCCATTCAGCCTTTTCTTATAACATGACTCTTCTTTGCATCGCGGGAGCACGTCCAGCACCCTACAGACACAGACGGGTCCAAGGGTTTAATCCATGGTTGATGGTATTATGCTTAACACGGTGACAATGACGCAGGAACCGTGAGAAATCACGTTTCCTTTGGTGCTTGATTTACTGGAGAAATGAAGGGCTTACCAAGAGCTGATTAGCAGATTCGTGCCACACTTGAGGTGACCTCAATAGCAACAGGAGGTGGTGCACACTTCCCCCAGAGGAAAGCGTCTGCTACAGCTCGTGTTATGCGTTTAGTACTTAATCCTGCGTATCCACATTTGTTTGCCTTTCTCTTGACTGCAAATGGCATCGTGTGGGTACTGTTTCAGTGCAGAAGTTTTGGTAAGTCTTGAAGCTGCTCAGCTCAACTGCCAGTCTTTCCAAACGTCACACATCTCCAGAAAAATTTCCAATGTATTTATTGGAACAAAGTCTCCACATAGAAATGGGTTTTGCACAGTTCTACATCAAGGATCAGATAGGCTTCTGTAAGTTCACCTTGTCAAGTCAGATTGCAAGGAACGTGGTCAGTTCTGTGGTAAAATTCTTATTGATTTGTAAAGGGTTAATTTATGTAGGACCTTGAAGTATGTCACCTGTTTATACAGATTTTCTAGAATTGCCGAAGTCAACCACTCTTTATTTGAATGTCAGTTGTTAAGTGAACCTTTATTCCATTTGTCCTATAGCGACAAAACCTCTGGGGCGCCTGGGTGGCTCAGGAAGTTAAGCGTCTGACTCTTGGTTTCAGCTCGGGTCATGGTGTCAAGGTTCACGGATTGAGCCTTGCATCTGTCTCTGTGCTCGATTGACTGGAGAGTGTGCGCATACCTCCTTGGAGCCCACATGTATGGCATGTCCTGGGTGGGCGCTCAGTATTGACGGAAGAAAAACCCCACGCGGGGTTGTAGGCCCCGGCATCTCTCTACTCAGAAACGCTTCATCCAGAAATTTTCCTGTTTGACTAAGGAAATAAGTCTTAAACTCTTCCTTTCGTCGAGTCGTACCATCAATTTTGAACAGTCCATTCTGTATGGTTGACTTTGACCCAGTTATTCAGGCTGTCAGCGGCTTTTGAGTCCCGTTGCCTTTCCCCACTGCCGCTCCACAAGCCTGCTTGCCAGATGGGGCCAGAGGCTGGGAGTCGGCAACAGCCTTCTCTACCTGTTCCTGAGTCAGCAGATTTCCTCTGTCATAGACCTGCAAGGCACCTGACAATACCTCTGTCCCATTGAGTCTCAGTTCCTACGAATATCCCTGGGACTGCTGTGAGTGGTGAGGAAGGGCTTTATGTGTGTGCTACTTGAAGGTGGTGGGTGATTGGAGTAGAGTGAGTGGACTCTGGAGAACCACGGAAGCCTGGTGAGCTCTTGTGAACGACCCCCTCTGTTTCTCCACTTTTATCCCGTCTGCAACCCCAGGAGTTTGCAGGACTCACTGATGAGCTCAACATTTGCAAGGAGCAGCTCTCACACAGAGAGGAAACCACAGAAACGAAGGAAGAGCGAAATAGGACCAGGGCCAGTAGGCCCCCTGCCAGTGTATTTACACACAGGACACCATTCTCTCCCCTTGTCCACACGTCCCAGTGGAGTTGGATGGGGCCCATTTTTCTCAGACTTTGATCTGTGAGGAAAAGTAAGGCTATTTTAACACATTTGCTTGGGCGGCTCCCTGCCTCGGAACTGAATTGAAGGGATTCAGACTTGGTTTTGCATTTGGTGAATTTGAGGCCCGGAATTGAAGGTGTTCTTGAAACACGGATTCTTTTTGCCTCTCCCGCCAGCTGTTGCTGGAACATGTGGAGTAGCTTTTCTCCAGGCACGAGGGATCTCTCCGGATGACGGTTGTGAGGCAACAGGTGAAGTCTCAAGCTGGCGTGTCCAGTGAGCCGGAGATGCTCAAGGCCCTGACTTCTATGTTCAAGAGTCACAAAACGGATGAAGAAACGGTGTGCGTAGCCACGGCGGTTCTTGACTTGTGCACATGTTGTGTGTGATCAGGCACACATTGCGTGTTTGTGTAACTGGAGTTTCCTTTTAAGCTTCTTGAATTCTTGTAAGAAGTCAGACCTCTATGGTTAAATAGCAGTGGTTGGTTGGTGGAAATGTGTGTATCGATTGGCTGGTACAAATTTCCTAATGTACTTTTTTTCGGGGAAGTTTTCTCTCCAATGTAAAATTGAAAGCTCTTAACAAGCAACTGTGTGAACATAAGCAACCGAGAAAAACCTTACCAGTGTTCTCTCATGTTACATGAGGCGAAGGGCACCTTAGGGTAACTCTACAGTAAAGACTAACGAAAGACTTCTGAGTAGAAACTCAATCCCTTTGTTTCCAAGTGAGAGAATGGTTAGGTGTGGAGAGGTAAAGTTTCGTAGAAGATTTAAGGGCCACATTCAAATTTCAGCTCCAGACGTCATCACAGGATTTGATTGGGTTTCTTTTTTCCCTTGTTTTTTAAACAACACAAGACTTGCCGTGGGGCCCGTCCCTTGCTTCCCTTTCTGGCTTTCAAAGGTGCAGAGCTAGATGAAAGAGCGCCTGGCTCTCCTCTCCAGTCTCGTGGTCAAGCTGGAAGAGGACCTAGACACCTCAGGGAAGGACCTCTTCATTTCTGAAGAAAAGAACACCAAGTTGCAGCGAGATATCCGTGAAGTCAGTGGCATTTGAAATGGCCACGCCGTCGTCGAGACAAATGTGGGGTGTTTGGTTCGGTCTTTGCCCAGTGTGTCCTTCATTTCCCACGGGTTTGAACTTTTGGAGTTTTATAGAAGTAGCAGCAGAACAGAACGTTACTCAGGGGCCTGGACGGGCCGTCTCTCCATCCGCGTAGTTGAATCTGTCTTCCCCGGGCTCTCCCTTGTTGAGGCCTGGCGGGCAAGTGGCGGAGTGCCCTCGGGTGTGGAGTGTGGGCCACCTGAGCTTGGCCCATGCCGTGCTCTCGAGTCCGTTTTGGGAACACACTCGGCACGTAGGAACCAGCGTGGTGCTGCCAAGTCGCTTACGGGGGCACGACCGTGCGAGGGCGGCTCTGCCGAGGGGCCGTCACGGCCGCCTCTGCCGCCCTGCCCTCCTCCCAGGCGTTCCGTGCCCCTGGTCGTGGCGGTCAGAGTGAGGGAGGGGCAGCCCGCTGGTCCTGGTGTAAGGTCATGGAGGAGTGCGGCCGCTTCTGCACGTGTGGTCGTCGATGGGAATCTGATCATTGTCACAGAAACTAGTAAGGGTAGCATGGTTTCTCTCTGCCTCCTCCTGTCACTGTGAGCTGCCCTTTGTGGACAGTCCCCCCACACCCCAACCCCAGCCCAGCAACGCCAACTCAAGAAGACCGTTTCAGACCCTTCCTTGTGTACGTACACGTGCGGTCTGTTTAGTACCTTCGTGTGGGTGAGGTCGTGTAAGAATTTAAAACAAAAGTATTTGCAGAAATTATATAACCCATTCAGCGGAGTTGTTTGCCCAAGATGGGGGAGACCCCGCAGCAGAGTTCAATATGTGGAGAATTCAATCACTTCTTGAGTCCTCACTTTCACTCTTGAGACTGCTGACATAAATTGCTTAGTAAACGGAAGGCTGAAAGAGGAATCTTTCGGGTGGTGGACAAGAAACTCAGGGCAGAACTTTCTTGTTCCATTTGCAGTGTCAGATACCACGGGATACAATTTTGTTACAGGATTAAGCTACAGAAGGTGACTTCCAATTATATTGAAGGTTGAGTTTGGTGTCCATTTGTTAACACCACTGCTTCAACTTTGTGGTAATTGGGTGAGATTTCATCCACCCTTCTCCCGGAAAAATGATGGTTGTCTTATGGTGTGTGTCTCCAGACGGAAGGCCCTGAACTGCGGAAAGCTCACTTGTGTCCGGAGGCTGCCGAGATTTTATTTCCGGGAGATTTTTTCCGGGAGATTTTATTATCTTTTTGTCTTTCAACACATCGGAAAGAATAAGGCTGGGTAACTGAGTGCTCAAAATCCCAAGCAGCTTCCGCAGTGTCGGCGCTGAGCCTGACACGGGGCCACAATTCACAAATCGTCACCAGCTGAGCCACCCAGGTGCCTCGAGGATGCTACTTTTTCTCTTTGGAAATTAGGATTTCACCGTTTTTCTGTCTGGAGTATATTAGTATGTCGTACACTAATTCTTTCCGTTTTCCCTCTGATATACCTGCTGTAGGCCATGGTCCAGAAGGAAGACATACAAGAGAGGATCACTAACCTTGAGAAGCGTTGTCTCAGGGCACAGCATGAAACCACCTGTCCGCACGACCTCAAGGATAAACTTGAAAACAAGATAGCAAAGAAAGACTCTCTGCATCGTCGTTGGTTGCATTGACCTTCATTCCTCTTTTGTTAATTACAAGTGAAGTTAAGGACCTAGTCTCAGTGGAAAGCTTTCAGGATGTTAAAATGTTGTGTTGGAAAACGGGGTTACTTCAACGTCATGGGATTAACTCTTTTAGATGTTGTGTAAGCATGTTATGTTGCTACCCTCCTGGATTCCTTCTTATGTGTTAACTGCACGTTATTCTTTTGCCTATTAGCACTCTTTCCAAACTAGCGGTGAGTGGCCAGGAATTTGTAGGCAGCTGACCGTTTTAGTTAGAACTTGAGATAGGGGGAATGTCAGGTGCAGAAGCATAGCCTGGCCTGAGGATGTAAGACCCTGTGTTTTGGGAAGCCGCACGTCTCTTCCTTGGTTGTCTCAGGTCATCCGGCAGTAAAAAGGAAAACCTCATCCCGCTTCTGGGGAAAAGAGTTTGCCTGGTGTGTTTGTAAAATGTGTCAGTAGACACAAAATGACAATAAAAGTGAAATACTAGGGGCTAGAGAAAATGGAGACACAGAATCTGAAGCAGTCTCCAGGCTCTGAGTCATCAGCACAGAGCCTGACACGGGGTTCCAACTCACAAACCGTGAGATCGTGACCAGAGCCAAAGTCGGACATTCAACTGAACAAGTTAACCAGGCGCCCCTGCTGTTTCCTTTGACACTCGAACCACAGTGAACTCCCCTTCATCTTTTTGCGGTAAAATTTTAAAGTTTTAGATGGATTTTGGCGTAGTTGTCATTGTTTTGTGCCTTTGTTAAGATTTGTTCTCATAGCCTTTCTGTTGGGACGTTGTTCTGCAAGCCTTGATTTTTCCTATATCTGTCAGAGACTAGGTTTTTTTTCTTTAACGACGTGTTTTAATATTGATTTTAGTTTGTGTGTGTAGTTGATACCTAATCTTAGTTTTTTATGTTTGTTTTTTTCTCATTTTGCTTTTGTTTTTCCTGGAAAACATCTTTACCTTGCCTTCACTTTGAAGAAGTTTTTTTGTTAGGTAAAGACTTCCAGGTTGGTGGTTATTTTCATTCAACATTTTCTAGATTACAATCATCTGGCTTCATTTGCTTTCTGGAAACGTGAGCTGGTAGTCTTGTCCCATGGAAGGCGGTATCTTTTCCCTCTCATGATTGTTAACATCTTTTTGCCTCAAGCATTCTTTGTGGAGTCACTTTCATGGTTCTTTTATCAGTTTTGGAAAGTTTTGATTCTTCTTTTTGTAGGGATCTGGTAACCCGCATTCTGTGTTTTCTCTACTTTGAAGGTTCTCATTGGACACTTACCCATATTTTGTGTGTCTTTTGGGTTTCTCTATTGATTTTTTTCTCTGTGTATGGTCCAGATAAATTTTTACCTACTTATCTTCCAGTTCACTGTGGCTCTCTTCACCTGTGCCTAGTCTGATATTAAGCCCAAATAGTTGTTAACGTTACTAAAAAAAATTTTTTTTACTCTTATTTATGTTGGAGAGACAGAATGTGAACAAGGGAAGAACAGACAGAGCGAGAAACAGATACCGAAGCAGGGTCTAGGCTTTGAGCACTCAGCACAGAGCCCAACGCGGGGCTCAAACTCCCGAATCACGAGATCACGACCTGAACTGAAGTCAGATGCTTAACCAAATGAGCCATCCAGGCCACCAGAGTTCTTAATTTTAGCTCTGATAATTTTTAGGTTTAGAATCTGTTTTGATTCTCTGAAAATTTCCCATTTGTCAAGTATGCTTGTTGGACAATTGACCTCTGTATCCCGTATTCCGGTCGGTGTGTCTCCCCTTGGTCTCTCTCTGTTCTTTCTTCTTTTGGTCTATATGATGTAAAACATGTCTTTTTTAAAAGTTTATTTTCAGAAAGCGATTGAGAGTAGGCGTTGGGGTAGAAGACGGGGGGGCGGGGCGTAGAGACTCTTGAGAGGCTCCATTCTATCAGTAGAGAGACCAACACAGGGTTCACACTCACAAACCTGAGTCGAAACCAACTTTTGGTCACCTAAACGAGTAACCTGAGCTATCCTCGTGCCTTTCTCTGTTTTTTTTTTTCTTTTTTATTAAAATAATTTTTTTTAAATATTATTTATTTTGCGAGAGAGGTGGAGACAAATCTTGAGCAAGGGAGGGGGAGACACAGAATCCAAAGCAGGCTCCATGCTTTTCGATGTCAGCACAGAGCCCGACACGGGACTCGAACCTTAAAACCTGATTCATGACCTGAACCAAAGTGGGATGATTTACCGACTGAGCCACCCAGGCATCCCTTTTCTTTTTTCTTTTCTTTCTTTTGTTTCTTTTTTTAATTTCTTTTCATTCGTTCTTTTTCTTTTCTTAATTTCTTTTTTGAATTTTGTGTGGGACATTATGGAGAAGCATAGAGGCTCTTCGTGTGCTTGCTTTTTCTTCAGCCTTTCATCCCCCACACACTGTGATGGTTATTGAGCCCAGTCAGGCCTGAATGACTTGTCACTGGGCCCCAGTCTTTGTAAGGTTCAGTGTGAGCGGGACTCACAATGTTCACCACCCCCGTGTAGTCTTCCAGGATGTCCATCTCGAGGGCTGGAGTGTCTTCCAGGACCCCTCTTTGAGGCTTGGTCCAAAAGCCCCGGTATTTTCTCCGCAGCACAATGAGATTACGGGAGGCTCAGCTTCTCAGGCAATGTTTGCCAAGTGCTTGGCTCATTTTCTGTGCCTCCCTGTGCTGTACAGTGCTGGTTATCAGTGACTTTCTGCTCGGCTGTCTGTTTTGTTTCCTTTCCTGCTCATTGGTATATTGCCTCAAATCCCTGAAGAAATTCAGAATCCTCAAATCCCTTGAAGGAGAGAGAGGACCCTGAACATTAGAGTTGGCTCAGTGGGCTTCCCTTTTGTTGGGGTCTCAGTCTTTCCAGTTGTGACTGTCTCAGTGTCTCCGTGATGCCTTCAAACATGTCTAAAATTGAAATCATCTTTCCTAGTTCATGATAGGTTGACTAACAGACTACTCACACTTATAAGAGCAGGCGGAGAAGAAAAAGAAGTCATAGTAAAACTTTTGGTCAACAGCGTTTGTTACAGGAGAAAACGAAACCCATTAGTCCTTGCCTAGTACCCGTCGTTCTAAAATGGCCATCCAGTTTGCCCACGCTCAGCCAGCGTCCATTGAGTGGTGATGTTTTAAGTGTCTCAGCCCCCCCCACCCCCACCCCACCGCCGCTGCCCTCCTCCCCTTTCAGGTGCTTGCCCAGGGCAAGCATTGCAGTGACGGGCTGGATGTGGCAAAGCAGGCCAAGGAGGTGGATGGCGTGACCCTTATTCTGTGAGTGTTTGATCAGTTTTGGCTTTTTTAAAAAAATTTTTTTGTAATGTTGATTTACTTTTGAGAGAGAAACGTACGGACAGAAGGGCAGCGGAAGAGAGACCAAGAAACTGAAGCAGGCTCGGGGCGCTTTGCCCCTCAACTGTACAGTGCAACCCCAACAACAAGGGTTTCTGGGTTGGTGCACCTGCATCATGTGCACAGACACAACCAGACACCCTTGTTGAGCCCGTCTGTGACTCGGCACCATTGTGGTCGCTGGGATCTGGCATCTGTGTTCCTCGGAGACGGAGGTGGAAGCACATCTGAAAGAGTTTATCTGAAAGAATGATGCAGTTAGGAGGAATTGCTTACTTGCGCACTGCGGTTCAGGAAAGGACTTTTCCGGAGAGGTACATCAGGAGCTGAGTCTAACAGAACACTCTCCCAGCAGTCTCACTCTGGGGCCAAAGGCCAGAATCAAGGAGAAACGTGCCTTTGTCTTAAGCTATGGAGGTGGAAGTGGAGCCAAGTGAGGCACCAGGCAGTTGGTGTTGGGCAGAAACTTCCCCGTAAGGAATTTGGTATTCAGAGAAGGGCCTTGGGTCATTGTGTCCTCAGGGGAAAGGACTGACATGATGTTAACTTGTTAAAAAGCTGGTGCTGTTACTGTGTGGATAGTGGGTTGGGAGGTGACACAACTGGAAGCAGGGTAGACGCCATTGGGTAGAGTGACTCCTTTTGTGTGGATTGAGCTATAAGATTCGTGCTTCAGGCAATAGGTACAACCGCCTCACATCACCCATCACATAAAGTACAGGACAGTTTGTGTCTTTATACACTACACGAAACTACGTAATATTGAAAAGAAGTTTGTGTAATAGTTACCTGGGTGAGTACAAGGCGTACACAAAAGTATTCACCTGTTTATTGAGTGCATGACAGGCACTGTTCTAGGTGCTGAACTGAGTATGTGCTGCAGGTACTTCATCCAAAGACGTATGTGGTTTTATGCAGAGCAATAGAAGGGCATGGGAGTGTGTGGTTCGGTGGAAAGTGTGCACAGTGCGGCTGCAGGATGGCTTTTGCCACATGAGTCTGTCATTCAGAATCGGGGAGGCGATTCTTCTTGGGAGGTTCGGCTTCCCTGAAGTCTCCTTCATCCACCCCACTCTGTCTCTTGGACACCTTTCCGAGCACCTCACAGTGAAGCTCCATCTGGGTGGGTTGTCGGCTCTTTGAGTTCCACGTGGGCCCAAAATCTGCAAACATCTCTGCCTCCTCCTGTGAATGTAACATCTTGCTACCTGGTCTGGTGGTCAGAACCAGGGAGAAGGATTTGCCTTTTTTCCTGCTCTTCCTTCTCCCTGCTTGTCCCTGGGTACTGTGTCGTGGAGCTTGCATGTCTCAGAGGCCATGTGTGAGGTCCCTGGAGATCTGTACCCTGTCTTCACTTGGGTGGACTCGTGGAGGACCGAGTCCTGCAGTCTTCCCTGAACCTGCCCCACCCGCCTCTCAGCAACTTGGCTGTGCTGGGATCGCCTGCTGCCGTGGAGAGATGCCGGCATCCTGCCCCCATCCGTGTACAATAGGCCACGATCTCTGAGAAGACGGCCTTCTGAAACTGTGTCCTGCCTGTTGGCCCTTTGTGCTGGCTTTTGCTAAGCAACTTAGCAATTAACTCTTTGGGGGAATCACGTTTGCCTTGTGTACAAGGAACCTCCAAAGTGTTCCTATTCTGTTCCTGGGTGGCTCAGTAGGTTAAACGGCCAACTTCAGCTCGGGTCATGAACTTTGTGTTGGCAAGGTAACCCCCGAGTCTGGCTCTGTGCTAACAGCCCAGAGCCTGAGTTTGCTTTGAATTCTTGTCTCCTTCTCACTCCGCCCCTCCCTTGCTGCTCTTTGTCTCTGTCTCTAAGAAATAAAGAATAACATTTAAAAAATTAAAATAGCAAAATTCCTTCTATTTTACTCTTTTCTGTTGACAATGGTAGTGCTGTCTCCATTCTTCCTCACGGATGACTACAGCTGATCCTAAAAAAACTTGGTTCTCGGTTTTAAATCCTGCCCCAAATTGAAAATCCATGTATAACTTTTCCTCACCAGAAATCTCAAGTGTTCAAACTCTCCTGTTGTCCAGAAACCTTAGTAGAACACAAAAAAATCCATTAGCACTTGTATGTTTTATGTCATATATACCATATTCTCCGAGGAGAGGAAGCTATGGAAACAAAGTTACATAGAAAACAAGTTCACAGCTCTGTGCTGTATTCATACCTAAGTTTATTCTCCGTTTTGTTTCTAGGATAAATCATCTATCAGCTCACGCATCACTGTTGACTTAGGTTACACACTAAGCTGTTTTTAAGTGTATCTCCAGAACTAGTCGTCAGAAATGGAGATATTGGAAAGATTCCTGTATGTTTACGTTGTTACAGGTGTAACAATTCATGCATTAACATTGAAGAGTGTTGCTTCATGATTGCTTAATGTAATCAGTACACTTGCTTCTTCATGGCCTAGGAGATACAGGGGTGAATGAATTGTTATAAAGCTTTTCTAGCCTGCAGTTTTACAGCCATATTCCTAATACAGTCTGAACACACTGTTGCATTACCAAACACGCCTGTGATAGTAGGCTGAGAGGCATTTTCTCCGGGCAGGGACGGAGACAAGCATGCTACAAGGTAATGTCATTTTTTGAAAGACTAGTTATGGAAAACACATTATTCGTTTTATATCAGATCTTATGTACCTTATATCCGTGTGTGGGTAGGTTGTCCAAGTGCACAAAAGTCACACAGGATGTTCCTCCTGATGAACCCTTAGTGGTAGTGACACACATGCGTCTCGGGTGGCCTGGCTGCATGCTCCTTCGATTTTCACGCACAGACGTGTGTATGGCAGGTGAAGAGATTCACTGAGCTCCTTTGTGAGGATTTGCTGTCTGGAGAGTGAGGGTGGGTCTCACAAATGTCCTGATGTGCAGACCTGCATGGGGTGGGGGGGGGGGGGACCGGCTGAATGGGGCAATTTTGGGTCTCGGGGCCTGGCTGTATGTGGTGGATACGGGCAATGTCTTTGCCACTTTTCAGAAGGGCCTTTCTGGCCAATGTCTCCATAGACGGCTGGCTGGGTTTAGTCCCAGCGCCCTTGTCATGGAATGGTCAATATGGGACAGTAGACGAGACTCTGCCGGATCACTCCTGGTGGCAGAAGGCTTTCCAGCGATGCCACTTCCATTCAACTTTCCTCGCACTTTGGCTTTTTCACCAGATCTCCTCTCTGTGCTGTCTTCTGTGACCTCCTCTGGGTTTTTCTCTGCACTCTTGACCTTTAGGATACACATTTTGAATCTCTGCATCCCCCAAATCTTTTTCTTCTTCTTCTTATTTTTTTTTTTTTTTACCATATTCAGAGTCACATTCATGAGTTTCCCGAATGTGACGTACGTCCTGTGACCACGTCATTTGGACAGTCTTCTCTAGCAGGGATTTCTTTATTTTGGTGGCTTTGAAGGAGTTTATAAAAACCTCCCTTGGAATCTTCCTGACTTTCATATGTTTCCTCTGAGGTTTTTCTCTTTGGTAGCATTGACCGTCCTTCTTGTAAATGGCATTTGTCATGAGCTTCATAGGTCCTCGTGGCCCCTGCTCCACATGCTGACTTAGACTTGCTGCCATCCAGAGCGGGTGAGCCGCCAAGACACGTTTGACTGTGACCCGTGGGGTTCTGGGTGGCCAGGACATTGTCCAGTGTCATAGGAACATTAGAGGACAGTCCCTTGCTTTCAGCGTACTTCGTGAGTTGAGGGACAGAACCGGGATGGAACTTGTCCAGGGAAAGGGCTCTGGTCGTGCAGCCAGACCACTGGCCACTGGGACTTGTTGCTTTCAGGACAATGGGGTGAGCTTCCTACACAGGGCCAGCCGCCCTGATCACACACCCGACTGTATCCGCTTAGACGGTAGCTGCTTCACCCCTTCCTACCCAACATTTTGCTGCTCACTTGTCTTTCTCGTGGATCAGTGTCCTTGGTGGCATTTTCCTCCTGACAGGGCACCTCCTTCTGCAAGAAAAACCTGTGCAGGTAGCCTTGGTCTCCTCAACTGATTTTCTTGGGTTTTTCACTTTTTGTGTTGGAGTGGTTGACATGCGGTGGATGGTCGTTCCTTCTCTGCAATATTCTCTGGGGCGTCTGGGAAACCGTGTGCTTCCTCTTCGTGGTAGAACCTGCTTCTCCTATCGTCTTGACCATTCTAAAAGCCAAACCCCTTTCTAAAATCACCAATCTATACTGTGCCTGCATTGAAATGTTCCAGTTTTTGATCCTTCCCTCGATTCTGCCTTAAGTTGTGATGTCAAGACTTGTCTTTCCGTTCGAGTCGAGACTGCACGTGTGTCCGTCTCATAACATTAGTACATCCATAGAGATGCCACATCTTCAACACGACACAAAAAGATGGCTCAGAAAAATCACCAGGTTTTTCATGTGCTGGGATAGCCGCAGCGAGAGCTTCGAGAGTTTCCCTTTTATGTGCCCCCATGGTCTTCACACTGGCCGGCTGGCAGCTGCAGCTGTTGGCCTCAGTACATGTCAGGCCATTCAGCCTTTTCTTATAACATGACTCTTCTTTGCATCGCGGGAGCACGTCCAGCACCCTACAGACACAGACGGGTCCAAGGGTTTAATCCATGGTTGATGGTATTATGCTTAACACGGTGACAATGACGCAGGAACCGTGAGAAATCACGTTTCCTTTGGTGCTTGATTTACTGGAGAAATGAAGGGCTTACCAAGAGCTGATTAGCAGATTCGTGCCACACTTGAGGTGACCTCAATAGCAACAGGAGGTGGTGCACACTTCCCCCAGAGGAAAGCGTCTGCTACAGCTCGTGTTATGCGTTTAGTACTTAATCCTGCGTATCCACATTTGTTTGCCTTTCTCTTGACTGCAAATGGCATCGTGTGGGTACTGTTTCAGTGCAGAAGTTTTGGTAAGTCTTGAAGCTGCTCAGCTCAACTGCCAGTCTTTCCAAACGTCACACATCTCCAGAAAAATTTCCAATGTATTTATTGGAACAAAGTCTCCACATAGAAATGGGTTTTGCACAGTTCTACATCAAGGATCAGATAGGCTTCTGTAAGTTCACCTTGTCAAGTCAGATTGCAAGGAACGTGGTCAGTTCTGTGGTAAAATTCTTATTGATTTGTAAAGGGTTAATTTATGTAGGACCTTGAAGTATGTCACCTGTTTATACAGATTTTCTAGAATTGCCGAAGTCAACCACTCTTTATTTGAATGTCAGTTGTTAAGTGAACCTTTATTCCATTTGTCCTATAGCGACAAAACCTCTGGGGCGCCTGGGTGGCTCAGGAAGTTAAGCGTCTGACTCTTGGTTTCAGCTCGGGTCATGGTGTCAAGGTTCACGGATTGAGCCTTGCATCTGTCTCTGTGCTCGATTGACTGGAGAGTGTGCGCATACCTCCTTGGAGCCCACATGTATGGCATGTCCTGGGTGGGCGCTCAGTATTGACGGAAGAAAAACCCCACGCGGGGTTGTAGGCCCCGGCATCTCTCTACTCAGAAACGCTTCATCCAGAAATTTTCCTGTTTGACTAAGGAAATAAGTCTTAAACTCTTCCTTTCGTCGAGTCGTACCATCAATTTTGAACAGTCCATTCTGTATGGTTGACTTTGACCCAGTTATTCAGGCTGTCAGCGGCTTTTGAGTCCCGTTGCCTTTCCCCACTGCCGCTCCACAAGCCTGCTTGCCAGATGGGGCCAGAGGCTGGGAGTCGGCAACAGCCTTCTCTACCTGTTCCTGAGTCAGCAGATTTCCTCTGTCATAGACCTGCAAGGCACCTGACAATACCTCTGTCCCATTGAGTCTCAGTTCCTACGAATATCCCTGGGACTGCTGTGAGTGGTGAGGAAGGGCTTTATGTGTGTGCTACTTGAAGGTGGTGGGTGATTGGAGTAGAGTGAGTGGACTCTGGAGAACCACGGAAGCCTGGTGAGCTCTTGTGAACGACCCCCTCTGTTTCTCCACTTTTATCCCGTCTGCAACCCCAGGAGTTTGCAGGACTCACTGATGAGCTCAACATTTGCAAGGAGCAGCTCTCACACAGAGAGGAAACCACAGAAACGAAGGAAGAGCGAAATAGGACCAGGGCCAGTAGGCCCCCTGCCAGTGTATTTACACACAGGACACCATTCTCTCCCCTTGTCCACACGTCCCAGTGGAGTTGGATGGGGCCCATTTTTCTCAGACTTTGATCTGTGAGGAAAAGTAAGGCTATTTTAACACATTTGCTTGGGCGGCTCCCTGCCTCGGAACTGAATTGAAGGGATTCAGACTTGGTTTTGCATTTGGTGAATTTGAGGCCCGGAATTGAAGGTGTTCTTGAAACACGGATTCTTTTTGCCTCTCCCGCCAGCTGTTGCTGGAACATGTGGAGTAGCTTTTCTCCAGGCACGAGGGATCTCTCCGGATGACGGTTGTGAGGCAACAGGTGAAGTCTCAAGCTGGCGTGTCCAGTGAGCCGGAGATGCTCAAGGCCCTGACTTCTATGTTCAAGAGTCACAAAACGGATGAAGAAACGGTGTGCGTAGCCACGGCGGTTCTTGACTTGTGCACATGTTGTGTGTGATCAGGCACACATTGCGTGTTTGTGTAACTGGAGTTTCCTTTTAAGCTTCTTGAATTCTTGTAAGAAGTCAGACCTCTATGGTTAAATAGCAGTGGTTGGTTGGTGGAAATGTGTGTATCGATTGGCTGGTACAAATTTCCTAATGTACTTTTTTTCGGGGAAGTTTTCTCTCCAATGTAAAATTGAAAGCTCTTAACAAGCAACTGTGTGAACATAAGCAACCGAGAAAAACCTTACCAGTGTTCTCTCATGTTACATGAGGCGAAGGGCACCTTAGGGTAACTCTACAGTAAAGGCTAACGAAAGACTTCTGAGTAGAAACTCAATCCCTTTGTTTCCAAGTGAGAGAATGGTTAGGTGTGGAGAGGTAAAGTTTCGTAGAAGATTTAAGGGCCACATTCAAATTTCAGCTCCAGACGTCATCACAGGATTTGATTGGGTTTCTTTTTTCCCTTGTTTTTTAAACAACACAAGACTTGCCGTGGGGCCCGTCCCTTGCTTCCCTTTCTGGCTTTCAAAGGTGCAGAGCTAGATGAAAGAGCGCCTGGCTCTCCTCTCCAGTCTCGTGGTCAAGCTGGAAGAGGACCTAGACACCTCAGGGAAGGACCTCTTCATTTCTGAAGAAAAGAACACCAAGTTGCAGCGAGATATCCGTGAAGTCAGTGGCATTTGAAATGGCCACGCCGTCGTCGAGACAAATGTGGGGTGTTTGGTTCGGTCTTTGCCCAGTGTGTCCTTCATTTCCCACGGGTTTGAACTTTTGGAGTTTTATAGAAGTAGCAGCAGAACAGAACGTTACTCAGGGGCCTGGACGGGCCGTCTCTCCATCCGCGTAGTTGAATCTGTCTTCCCCGGGCTCTCCCTTGTTGAGGCCTGGCGGGCAAGTGGCGGAGTGCCCTCGGGTGTGGAGTGTGGGCCACCTGAGCTTGGCCCATGCCGTGCTCTCGAGTCCGTTTTGGGAACACACTCGGCACGTAGGAACCAGCGTGGTGCTGCCAAGTCGCTTACGGGGGCACGACCGTGCGAGGGCGGCTCTGCCGAGGGGCCGTCACGGCCGCCTCTGCCGCCCTGCCCTCCTCCCAGGCGTTCCGTGCCCCTGGTCGTGGCGGTCAGAGTGAGGGAGGGGCAGCCCGCTGGTCCTGGTGTAAGGTCATGGAGGAGTGCGGCCGCTTCTGCACGTGTGGTCGTCGATGGGAATCTGATCATTGTCACAGAAACTAGTAAGGGTAGCATGGTTTCTCTCTGCCTCCTCCTGTCACTGTGAGCTGCCCTTTGTGGACAGTCCCCCCACACCCCAACCCCAGCCCAGCAACGCCAACTCAAGAAGACCGTTTCAGACCCTTCCTTGTGTACGTACACGTGCGGTCTGTTTAGTACCTTCGTGTGGGTGAGGTCGTGTAAGAATTTAAAACAAAAGTATTTGCAGAAATTATATAACCCATTCAGCGGAGTTGTTTGCCCAAGATGGGGGAGACCCCGCAGCAGAGTTCAATATGTGGAGAATTCAATCACTTCTTGAGTCCTCACTTTCACTCTTGAGACTGCTGACATAAATTGCTTAGTAAACGGAAGGCTGAAAGAGGAATCTTTCGGGTGGTGGACAAGAAACTCAGGGCAGAACTTTCTTGTTCCATTTGCAGTGTCAGATACCACGGGATACAATTTTGTTACAGGATTAAGCTACAGAAGGTGACTTCCAATTATATTGAAGGTTGAGTTTGGTGTCCATTTGTTAACACCACTGCTTCAACTTTGTGGTAATTGGGTGAGATTTCATCCACCCTTCTCCCGGAAAAATGATGGTTGTCTTATGGTGTGTGTCTCCAGACGGAAGGCCCTGAACTGCGGAAAGCTCACTTGTGTCCGGAGGCTGCCGAGATTTTATTTCCGGGAGATTTTTTCCGGGAGATTTTATTATCTTTTTGTCTTTCAACACATCGGAAAGAATAAGGCTGGGTAACTGAGTGCTCAAAATCCCAAGCAGCTTCCGCAGTGTCGGCGCTGAGCCTGACACGGGGCCACAATTCACAAATCGTCACCAGCTGAGCCACCCAGGTGCCTCGAGGATGCTACTTTTTCTCTTTGGAAATTAGGATTTCACCGTTTTTCTGTCTGGAGTATATTAGTATGTCGTACACTAATTCTTTCCGTTTTCCCTCTGATATACCTGCTGTAGGCCATGGTCCAGAAGGAAGACATACAAGAGAGGATCACTAACCTTGAGAAGCGTTGTCTCAGGGCACAGCATGAAACCACCTGTCCGCACGACCTCAAGGATAAACTTGAAAACAAGATAGCAAAGAAAGACTCTCTGCATCGTCGTTGGTTGCATTGACCTTCATTCCTCTTTTGTTAATTACAAGTGAAGTTAAGGACCTAGTCTCAGTGGAAAGCTTTCAGGATGTTAAAATGTTGTGTTGGAAAACGGGGTTACTTCAACGTCATGGGATTAACTCTTTTAGATGTTGTGTAAGCATGTTATGTTGCTACCCTCCTGGATTCCTTCTTATGTGTTAACTGCACGTTATTCTTTTGCCTATTAGCACTCTTTCCAAACTAGCGGTGAGTGGCCAGGAATTTGTAGGCAGCTGACCGTTTTAGTTAGAACTTGAGATAGGGGGAATGTCAGGTGCAGAAGCATAGCCTGGCCTGAGGATGTAAGACCCTGTGTTTTGGGAAGCCGCACGTCTCTTCCTTGGTTGTCTCAGGTCATCCGGCAGTAAAAAGGAAAACCTCATCCCGCTTCTGGGGAAAAGAGTTTGCCTGGTGTGTTTGTAAAATGTGTCAGTAGACACAAAATGACAATAAAAGTGAAATACTAGGGGCTAGAGAAAATGGAGACACAGAATCTGAAGCAGTCTCCAGGCTCTGAGTCATCAGCACAGAGCCTGACACGGGGTTCCAACTCACAAACCGTGAGATCGTGACCAGAGCCAAAGTCGGACATTCAACTGAACAAGTTAACCAGGCGCCCCTGCTGTTTCCTTTGACACTCGAACCACAGTGAACTCCCCTTCATCTTTTTGCGGTAAAATTTTAAAGTTTTAGATGGATTTTGGCGTAGTTGTCATTGTTTTGTGCCTTTGTTAAGATTTGTTCTCATAGCCTTTCTGTTGGGACGTTGTTCTGCAAGCCTTGATTTTTCCTATATCTGTCAGAGACTAGGTTTTTTTTCTTTAACGACGTGTTTTAATATTGATTTTAGTTTGTGTGTGTAGTTGATACCTAATCTTAGTTTTTTATGTTTGTTTTTTTCTCATTTTGCTTTTGTTTTTCCTGGAAAACATCTTTACCTTGCCTTCACTTTGAAGAAGTTTTTTTGTTAGGTAAAGACTTCCAGGTTGGTGGTTATTTTCATTCAACATTTTCTAGATTACAATCATCTGGCTTCATTTGCTTTCTGGAAACGTGAGCTGGTAGTCTTGTCCCATGGAAGGCGGTATCTTTTCCCTCTCATGATTGTTAACATCTTTTTGCCTCAAGCATTCTTTGTGGAGTCACTTTCATGGTTCTTTTATCAGTTTTGGAAAGTTTTGATTCTTCTTTTTGTAGGGATCTGGTAACCCGCATTCTGTGTTTTCTCTACTTTGAAGGTTCTCATTGGACACTTACCCATATTTTGTGTGTCTTTTGGGTTTCTCTATTGATTTTTTTCTCTGTGTATGGTCCAGATAAATTTTTACCTACTTATCTTCCAGTTCACTGTGGCTCTCTTCACCTGTGCCTAGTCTGATATTAAGCCCAAATAGTTGTTAACGTTACTAAAAAAAATTTTTTTTACTCTTATTTATGTTGGAGAGACAGAATGTGAACAAGGGAAGAACAGACAGAGCGAGAAACAGATACCGAAGCAGGGTCTAGGCTTTGAGCACTCAGCACAGAGCCCAACGCGGGGCTCAAACTCCCGAATCACGAGATCACGACCTGAACTGAAGTCAGATGCTTAACCAAATGAGCCATCCAGGCCACCAGAGTTCTTAATTTTAGCTCTGATAATTTTTAGGTTTAGAATCTGTTTTGATTCTCTGAAAATTTCCCATTTGTCAAGTATGCTTGTTGGACAATTGACCTCTGTATCCCGTATTCCGGTCGGTGTGTCTCCCCTTGGTCTCTCTCTGTTCTTTCTTCTTTTGGTCTATATGATGTAAAACATGTCTTTTTTAAAAGTTTATTTTCAGAAAGCGATTGAGAGTAGGCGTTGGGGTAGAAGACGGGGGGGCGGGGCGTAGAGACTCTTGAGAGGCTCCATTCTATCAGTAGAGAGACCAACACAGGGTTCACACTCACAAACCTGAGTCGAAACCAACTTTTGGTCACCTAAACGAGTAACCTGAGCTATCCTCGTGCCTTTCTCTGTTTTTTTTTTTCTTTTTTATTAAAATAATTTTTTTTAAATATTATTTATTTTGCGAGAGAGGTGGAGACAAATCTTGAGCAAGGGAGGGGGAGACACAGAATCCAAAGCAGGCTCCATGCTTTTCGATGTCAGCACAGAGCCCGACACGGGACTCGAACCTTAAAACCTGATTCATGACCTGAACCAAAGTGGGATGATTTACCGACTGAGCCACCCAGGCATCCCTTTTCTTTTTTCTTTTCTTTCTTTTGTTTCTTTTTTTAATTTCTTTTCATTCGTTCTTTTTCTTTTCTTAATTTCTTTTTTGAATTTTGTGTGGGACATTATGGAGAAGCATAGAGGCTCTTCGTGTGCTTGCTTTTTCTTCAGCCTTTCATCCCCCACACACTGTGATGGTTATTGAGCCCAGTCAGGCCTGAATGACTTGTCACTGGGCCCCAGTCTTTGTAAGGTTCAGTGTGAGCGGGACTCACAATGTTCACCACCCCCGTGTAGTCTTCCAGGATGTCCATCTCGAGGGCTGGAGTGTCTTCCAGGACCCCTCTTTGAGGCTTGGTCCAAAAGCCCCGGTATTTTCTCCGCAGCACAATGAGATTACGGGAGGCTCAGCTTCTCAGGCAATGTTTGCCAAGTGCTTGGCTCATTTTCTGTGCCTCCCTGTGCTGTACAGTGCTGGTTATCAGTGACTTTCTGCTCGGCTGTCTGTTTTGTTTCCTTTCCTGCTCATTGGTATATTGCCTCAAATCCCTGAAGAAATTCAGAATCCTCAAATCCCTTGAAGGAGAGAGAGGACCCTGAACATTAGAGTTGGCTCAGTGGGCTTCCCTTTTGTTGGGGTCTCAGTCTTTCCAGTTGTGACTGTCTCAGTGTCTCCGTGATGCCTTCAAACATGTCTAAAATTGAAATCATCTTTCCTAGTTCATGATAGGTTGACTAACAGACTACTCACACTTATAAGAGCAGGCGGAGAAGAAAAAGAAGTCATAGTAAAACTTTTGGTCAACAGCGTTTGTTACAGGAGAAAACGAAACCCATTAGTCCTTGCCTAGTACCCGTCGTTCTAAAATGGCCATCCAGTTTGCCCACGCTCAGCCAGCGTCCATTGAGTGGTGATGTTTTAAGTGTCTCAGCCCCCCCCACCCCCACCCCACCGCCGCTGCCCTCCTCCCCTTTCAGGTGCTTGCCCAGGGCAAGCATTGCAGTGACGGGCTGGATGTGGCAAAGCAGGCCAAGGAGGTGGATGGCGTGACCCTTATTCTGTGAGTGTTTGATCAGTTTTGGCTTTTTTAAAAAAATTTTTTTGTAATGTTGATTTACTTTTGAGAGAGAAACGTACGGACAGAAGGGCAGCGGAAGAGAGACCAAGAAACTGAAGCAGGCTCGGGGCGCTTTGCCCCTCAACTGTACAGTGCAACCCCAACAACAAGGGTTTCTGGGTTGGTGCACCTGCATCATGTGCACAGACACAACCAGACACCCTTGTTGAGCCCGTCTGTGACTCGGCACCATTGTGGTCGCTGGGATCTGGCATCTGTGTTCCTCGGAGACGGAGGTGGAAGCACATCTGAAAGAGTTTATCTGAAAGAATGATGCAGTTAGGAGGAATTGCTTACTTGCGCACTGCGGTTCAGGAAAGGACTTTTCCGGAGAGGTACATCAGGAGCTGAGTCTAACAGAACACTCTCCCAGCAGTCTCACTCTGGGGCCAAAGGCCAGAATCAAGGAGAAACGTGCCTTTGTCTTAAGCTATGGAGGTGGAAGTGGAGCCAAGTGAGGCACCAGGCAGTTGGTGTTGGGCAGAAACTTCCCCGTAAGGAATTTGGTATTCAGAGAAGGGCCTTGGGTCATTGTGTCCTCAGGGGAAAGGACTGACATGATGTTAACTTGTTAAAAAGCTGGTGCTGTTACTGTGTGGATAGTGGGTTGGGAGGTGACACAACTGGAAGCAGGGTAGACGCCATTGGGTAGAGTGACTCCTTTTGTGTGGATTGAGCTATAAGATTCGTGCTTCAGGCAATAGGTACAACCGCCTCACATCACCCATCACATAAAGTACAGGACAGTTTGTGTCTTTATACACTACACGAAACTACGTAATATTGAAAAGAAGTTTGTGTAATAGTTACCTGGGTGAGTACAAGGCGTACACAAAAGTATTCACCTGTTTATTGAGTGCATGACAGGCACTGTTCTAGGTGCTGAACTGAGTATGTGCTGCAGGTACTTCATCCAAAGACGTATGTGGTTTTATGCAGAGCAATAGAAGGGCATGGGAGTGTGTGGTTCGGTGGAAAGTGTGCACAGTGCGGCTGCAGGATGGCTTTTGCCACATGAGTCTGTCATTCAGAATCGGGGAGGCGATTCTTCTTGGGAGGTTCGGCTTCCCTGAAGTCTCCTTCATCCACCCCACTCTGTCTCTTGGACACCTTTCCGAGCACCTCACAGTGAAGCTCCATCTGGGTGGGTTGTCGGCTCTTTGAGTTCCACGTGGGCCCAAAATCTGCAAACATCTCTGCCTCCTCCTGTGAATGTAACATCTTGCTACCTGGTCTGGTGGTCAGAACCAGGGAGAAGGATTTGCCTTTTTTCCTGCTCTTCCTTCTCCCTGCTTGTCCCTGGGTACTGTGTCGTGGAGCTTGCATGTCTCAGAGGCCATGTGTGAGGTCCCTGGAGATCTGTACCCTGTCTTCACTTGGGTGGACTCGTGGAGGACCGAGTCCTGCAGTCTTCCCTGAACCTGCCCCACCCGCCTCTCAGCAACTTGGCTGTGCTGGGATCGCCTGCTGCCGTGGAGAGATGCCGGCATCCTGCCCCCATCCGTGTACAATAGGCCACGATCTCTGAGAAGACGGCCTTCTGAAACTGTGTCCTGCCTGTTGGCCCTTTGTGCTGGCTTTTGCTAAGCAACTTAGCAATTAACTCTTTGGGGGAATCACGTTTGCCTTGTGTACAAGGAACCTCCAAAGTGTTCCTATTCTGTTCCTGGGTGGCTCAGTAGGTTAAACGGCCAACTTCAGCTCGGGTCATGAACTTTGTGTTGGCAAGGTAACCCCCGAGTCTGGCTCTGTGCTAACAGCCCAGAGCCTGAGTTTGCTTTGAATTCTTGTCTCCTTCTCACTCCGCCCCTCCCTTGCTGCTCTTTGTCTCTGTCTCTAAGAAATAAAGAATAACATTTAAAAAATTAAAATAGCAAAATTCCTTCTATTTTACTCTTTTCTGTTGACAATGGTAGTGCTGTCTCCATTCTTCCTCACGGATGACTACAGCTGATCCTAAAAAAACTTGGTTCTCGGTTTTAAATCCTGCCCCAAATTGAAAATCCATGTATAACTTTTCCTCACCAGAAATCTCAAGTGTTCAAACTCTCCTGTTGTCCAGAAACCTTAGTAGAACACAAAAAAATCCATTAGCACTTGTATGTTTTATGTCATATATACCATATTCTCCGAGGAGAGGAAGCTATGGAAACAAAGTTACATAGAAAACAAGTTCACAGCTCTGTGCTGTATTCATACCTAAGTTTATTCTCCGTTTTGTTTCTAGGATAAATCATCTATCAGCTCACGCATCACTGTTGACTTAGGTTACACACTAAGCTGTTTTTAAGTGTATCTCCAGAACTAGTCGTCAGAAATGGAGATATTGGAAAGATTCCTGTATGTTTACGTTGTTACAGGTGTAACAATTCATGCATTAACATTGAAGAGTGTTGCTTCATGATTGCTTAATGTAATCAGTACACTTGCTTCTTCATGGCCTAGGAGATACAGGGGTGAATGAATTGTTATAAAGCTTTTCTAGCCTGCAGTTTTACAGCCATATTCCTAATACAGTCTGAACACACTGTTGCATTACCAAACACGCCTGTGATAGTAGGCTGAGAGGCATTTTCTCCGGGCAGGGACGGAGACAAGCATGCTACAAGGTAATGTCATTTTTTGAAAGACTAGTTATGGAAAACACATTATTCGTTTTATATCAGATCTTATGTACCTTATATCCGTGTGTGGGTAGGTTGTCCAAGTGCACAAAAGTCACACAGGATGTTCCTCCTGATGAACCCTTAGTGGTAGTGACACAACATGCGTCTCGGGTGGCCTGGCTGCATGCTCCTTCGATTTTCACGCACAGACGTGTGTATGGCAGGTGAAGAGATTCACTGAGCTCCTTTGTGAGGATTTGCTGTCTGGAGAGTGAGGGTGGGTCTCACAAATGTCCTGATGTGCAGACCTGCATGGGGTGGGGGGGGGGGGACCGGCTGAATGGGGCAATTTTGGGTCTCGGGGCCTGGCTGTATGTGGTGGATACGGGCAATGTCTTTGCCACTTTTCAGAAGGGCCTTTCTGGCCAATGTCTCCATAGACGGCTGGCTGGGTTTAGTCCCAGCGCCCTTGTCATGGAATGGTCAATATGGGACAGTAGACGAGACTCTGCCGGATCACTCCTGGTGGCAGAAGGCTTTCCAGCGATGCCACTTCCATTCAACTTTCCTCGCACTTTGGCTTTTTCACCAGATCTCCTCTCTGTGCTGTCTTCTGTGACCTCCTCTGGGTTTTTCTCTGCACTCTTGACCTTTAGGATACACATTTTGAATCTCTGCATCCCCCAAATCTTTTTCTTCTTCTTCTTATTTTTTTTTTTTTTTACCATATTCAGAGTCACATTCATGAGTTTCCCGAATGTGACGTACGTCCTGTGACCACGTCATTTGGACAGTCTTCTCTAGCAGGGATTTCTTTATTTTGGTGGCTTTGAAGGAGTTTATAAAAACCTCCCTTGGAATCTTCCTGACTTTCATATGTTTCCTCTGAGGTTTTTCTCTTTGGTAGCATTGACCGTCCTTCTTGTAAATGGCATTTGTCATGAGCTTCATAGGTCCTCGTGGCCCCTGCTCCACATGCTGACTTAGACTTGCTGCCATCCAGAGCGGGTGAGCCGCCAAGACACGTTTGACTGTGACCCGTGGGGTTCTGGGTGGCCAGGACATTGTCCAGTGTCATAGGAACATTAGAGGACAGTCCCTTGCTTTCAGCGTACTTCGTGAGTTGAGGGACAGAACCGGGATGGAACTTGTCCAGGGAAAGGGCTCTGGTCGTGCAGCCAGACCACTGGCCACTGGGACTTGTTGCTTTCAGGACAATGGGGTGAGCTTCCTACACAGGGCCAGCCGCCCTGATCACACACCCGACTGTATCCGCTTAGACGGTAGCTGCTTCACCCCTTCCTACCCAACATTTTGCTGCTCACTTGTCTTTCTCGTGGATCAGTGTCCTTGGTGGCATTTTCCTCCTGACAGGGCACCTCCTTCTGCAAGAAAAACCTGTGCAGGTAGCCTTGGTCTCCTCAACTGATTTTCTTGGGTTTTTCACTTTTTGTGTTGGAGTGGTTGACATGCGGTGGATGGTCGTTCCTTCTCTGCAATATTCTCTGGGGCGTCTGGGAAACCGTGTGCTTCCTCTTCGTGGTAGAACCTGCTTCTCCTATCGTCTTGACCATTCTAAAAGCCAAACCCCTTTCTAAAATCACCAATCTATACTGTGCCTGCATTGAAATGTTCCAGTTTTTGATCCTTCCCTCGATTCTGCCTTAAGTTGTGATGTCAAGACTTGTCTTTCCGTTCGAGTCGAGACTGCACGTGTGTCCGTCTCATAACATTAGTACATCCATAGAGATGCCACATCTTCAACACGACACAAAAAGATGGCTCAGAAAAATCACCAGGTTTTTCATGTGCTGGGATAGCCGCAGCGAGAGCTTCGAGAGTTTCCCTTTTATGTGCCCCCATGGTCTTCACACTGGCCGGCTGGCAGCTGCAGCTGTTGGCCTCAGTACATGTCAGGCCATTCAGCCTTTTCTTATAACATGACTCTTCTTTGCATCGCGGGAGCACGTCCAGCACCCTACAGACACAGACGGGTCCAAGGGTTTAATCCATGGTTGATGGTATTATGCTTAACACGGTGACAATGACGCAGGAACCGTGAGAAATCACGTTTCCTTTGGTGCTTGATTTACTGGAGAAATGAAGGGCTTACCAAGAGCTGATTAGCAGATTCGTGCCACACTTGAGGTGACCTCAATAGCAACAGGAGGTGGTGCACACTTCCCCCAGAGGAAAGCGTCTGCTACAGCTCGTGTTATGCGTTTAGTACTTAATCCTGCGTATCCACATTTGTTTGCCTTTCTCTTGACTGCAAATGGCATCGTGTGGGTACTGTTTCAGTGCAGAAGTTTTGGTAAGTCTTGAAGCTGCTCAGCTCAACTGCCAGTCTTTCCAAACGTCACACATCTCCAGAAAAATTTCCAATGTATTTATTGGAACAAAGTCTCCACATAGAAATGGGTTTTGCACAGTTCTACATCAAGGATCAGATAGGCTTCTGTAAGTTCACCTTGTCAAGTCAGATTGCAAGGAACGTGGTCAGTTCTGTGGTAAAATTCTTATTGATTTGTAAAGGGTTAATTTATGTAGGACCTTGAAGTATGTCACCTGTTTATACAGATTTTCTAGAATTGCCGAAGTCAACCACTCTTTATTTGAATGTCAGTTGTTAAGTGAACCTTTATTCCATTTGTCCTATAGCGACAAAACCTCTGGGGCGCCTGGGTGGCTCAGGAAGTTAAGCGTCTGACTCTTGGTTTCAGCTCGGGTCATGGTGTCAAGGTTCACGGATTGAGCCTTGCATCTGTCTCTGTGCTCGATTGACTGGAGAGTGTGCGCATACCTCCTTGGAGCCCACATGTATGGCATGTCCTGGGTGGGCGCTCAGTATTGACGGAAGAAAAACCCCACGCGGGGTTGTAGGCCCCGGCATCTCTCTACTCAGAAACGCTTCATCCAGAAATTTTCCTGTTTGACTAAGGAAATAAGTCTTAAACTCTTCCTTTCGTCGAGTCGTACCATCAATTTTGAACAGTCCATTCTGTATGGTTGACTTTGACCCAGTTATTCAGGCTGTCAGCGGCTTTTGAGTCCCGTTGCCTTTCCCCACTGCCGCTCCACAAGCCTGCTTGCCAGATGGGGCCAGAGGCTGGGAGTCGGCAACAGCCTTCTCTACCTGTTCCTGAGTCAGCAGATTTCCTCTGTCATAGACCTGCAAGGCACCTGACAATACCTCTGTCCCATTGAGTCTCAGTTCCTACGAATATCCCTGGGACTGCTGTGAGTGGTGAGGAAGGGCTTTATGTGTGTGCTACTTGAAGGTGGTGGGTGATTGGAGTAGAGTGAGTGGACTCTGGAGAACCACGGAAGCCTGGTGAGCTCTTGTGAACGACCCCCTCTGTTTCTCCACTTTTATCCCGTCTGCAACCCCAGGAGTTTGCAGGACTCACTGATGAGCTCAACATTTGCAAGGAGCAGCTCTCACACAGAGAGGAAACCACAGAAACGAAGGAAGAGCGAAATAGGACCAGGGCCAGTAGGCCCCCTGCCAGTGTATTTACACACAGGACACCATTCTCTCCCCTTGTCCACACGTCCCAGTGGAGTTGGATGGGGCCCATTTTTCTCAGACTTTGATCTGTGAGGAAAAGTAAGGCTATTTTAACACATTTGCTTGGGCGGCTCCCTGCCTCGGAACTGAATTGAAGGGATTCAGACTTGGTTTTGCATTTGGTGAATTTGAGGCCCGGAATTGAAGGTGTTCTTGAAACACGGATTCTTTTTGCCTCTCCCGCCAGCTGTTGCTGGAACATGTGGAGTAGCTTTTCTCCAGGCACGAGGGATCTCTCCGGATGACGGTTGTGAGGCAACAGGTGAAGTCTCAAGCTGGCGTGTCCAGTGAGCCGGAGATGCTCAAGGCCCTGACTTCTATGTTCAAGAGTCACAAAACGGATGAAGAAACGGTGTGCGTAGCCACGGCGGTTCTTGACTTGTGCACATGTTGTGTGTGATCAGGCACACATTGCGTGTTTGTGTAACTGGAGTTTCCTTTTAAGCTTCTTGAATTCTTGTAAGAAGTCAGACCTCTATGGTTAAATAGCAGTGGTTGGTTGGTGGAAATGTGTGTATCGATTGGCTGGTACAAATTTCCTAATGTACTTTTTTTCGGGGAAGTTTTCTCTCCAATGTAAAATTGAAAGCTCTTAACAAGCAACTGTGTGAACATAAGCAACCGAGAAAAACCTTACCAGTGTTCTCTCATGTTACATGAGGCGAAGGGCACCTTAGGGTAACTCTACAGTAAAGACTAACGAAAGACTTCTGAGTAGAAACTCAATCCCTTTGTTTCCAAGTGAGAGAATGGTTAGGTGTGGAGAGGTAAAGTTTCGTAGAAGATTTAAGGGCCACATTCAAATTTCAGCTCCAGACGTCATCACAGGATTTGATTGGGTTTCTTTTTTCCCTTGTTTTTTAAACAACACAAGACTTGCCGTGGGGCCCGTCCCTTGCTTCCCTTTCTGGCTTTCAAAGGTGCAGAGCTAGATGAAAGAGCGCCTGGCTCTCCTCTCCAGTCTCGTGGTCAAGCTGGAAGAGGACCTAGACACCTCAGGGAAGGACCTCTTCATTTCTGAAGAAAAGAACACCAAGTTGCAGCGAGATATCCGTGAAGTCAGTGGCATTTGAAATGGCCACGCCGTCGTCGAGACAAATGTGGGGTGTTTGGTTCGGTCTTTGCCCAGTGTGTCCTTCATTTCCCACGGGTTTGAACTTTTGGAGTTTTATAGAAGTAGCAGCAGAACAGAACGTTACTCAGGGGCCTGGACAGGCCGTCTCTCCATCCGCGTAGTTGAATCTGTCTTCCCCGGGCTCTCCCTTGTTGAGGCCTGGCGGGCAAGTGGCGGAGTGCCCTCGGGTGTGGAGTGTGGGCCACCTGAGCTTGGCCCATGCCGTGCTCTCGAGTCCGTTTTGGGAACACACTCGGCACGTAGGAACCAGCGTGGTGCTGCCAAGTCGCTTACGGGGGCACGACCGTGCGAGGGCGGCTCTGCCGAGGGGCCGTCACGGCCGCCTCTGCCGCCCTGCCCTCCTCCCAGGCGTTCCGTGCCCCTGGTCGTGGCGGTCAGAGTGAGGGAGGGGCAGCCCGCTGGTCCTGGTGTAAGGTCATGGAGGAGTGCGGCCGCTTCTGCACGTGTGGTCGTCGATGGGAATCTGATCATTGTCACAGAAACTAGTAAGGGTAGCATGGTTTCTCTCTGCCTCCTCCTGTCACTGTGAGCTGCCCTTTGTGGACAGTCCCCCCACACCCCAACCCCAGCCCAGCAACGCCAACTCAAGAAGACCGTTTCAGACCCTTCCTTGTGTACGTACACGTGCGGTCTGTTTAGTACCTTCGTGTGGGTGAGGTCGTGTAAGAATTTAAAACAAAAGTATTTGCAGAAATTATATAACCCATTCAGCGGAGTTGTTTGCCCAAGATGGGGGAGACCCCGCAGCAGAGTTCAATATGTGGAGAATTCAATCACTTCTTGAGTCCTCACTTTCACTCTTGAGACTGCTGACATAAATTGCTTAGTAAACGGAAGGCTGAAAGAGGAATCTTTCGGGTGGTGGACAAGAAACTCAGGGCAGAACTTTCTTGTTCCATTTGCAGTGTCAGATACCACGGGATACAATTTTGTTACAGGATTAAGCTACAGAAGGTGACTTCCAATTATATTGAAGGTTGAGTTTGGTGTCCATTTGTTAACACCACTGCTTCAACTTTGTGGTAATTGGGTGAGATTTCATCCACCCTTCTCCCGGAAAAATGATGGTTGTCTTATGGTGTGTGTCTCCAGACGGAAGGCCCTGAACTGCGGAAAGCTCACTTGTGTCCGGAGGCTGCCGAGATTTTATTTCCGGGAGATTTTTTCCGGGAGATTTTATTATCTTTTTGTCTTTCAACACATCGGAAAGAATAAGGCTGGGTAACTGAGTGCTCAAAATCCCAAGCAGCTTCCGCAGTGTCGGCGCTGAGCCTGACACGGGGCCACAATTCACAAATCGTCACCAGCTGAGCCACCCAGGTGCCTCGAGGATGCTACTTTTTCTCTTTGGAAATTAGGATTTCACCGTTTTTCTGTCTGGAGTATATTAGTATGTCGTACACTAATTCTTTCCGTTTTCCCTCTGATATACCTGCTGTAGGCCATGGTCCAGAAGGAAGACATACAAGAGAGGATCACTAACCTTGAGAAGCGTTGTCTCAGGGCACAGCATGAAACCACCTGTCCGCACGACCTCAAGGATAAACTTGAAAACAAGATAGCAAAGAAAGACTCTCTGCATCGTCGTTGGTTGCATTGACCTTCATTCCTCTTTTGTTAATTACAAGTGAAGTTAAGGACCTAGTCTCAGTGGAAAGCTTTCAGGATGTTAAAATGTTGTGTTGGAAAACGGGGTTACTTCAACGTCATGGGATTAACTCTTTTAGATGTTGTGTAAGCATGTTATGTTGCTACCCTCCTGGATTCCTTCTTATGTGTTAACTGCACGTTATTCTTTTGCCTATTAGCACTCTTTCCAAACTAGCGGTGAGTGGCCAGGAATTTGTAGGCAGCTGACCGTTTTAGTTAGAACTTGAGATAGGGGGAATGTCAGGTGCAGAAGCATAGCCTGGCCTGAGGATGTAAGACCCTGTGTTTTGGGAAGCCGCACGTCTCTTCCTTGGTTGTCTCAGGTCATCCGGCAGTAAAAAGGAAAACCTCATCCCGCTTCTGGGGAAAAGAGTTTGCCTGGTGTGTTTGTAAAATGTGTCAGTAGACACAAAATGACAATAAAAGTGAAATACTAGGGGCTAGAGAAAATGGAGACACAGAATCTGAAGCAGTCTCCAGGCTCTGAGTCATCAGCACAGAGCCTGACACGGGGTTCCAACTCACAAACCGTGAGATCGTGACCAGAGCCAAAGTCGGACATTCAACTGAACAAGTTAACCAGGCGCCCCTGCTGTTTCCTTTGACACTCGAACCACAGTGAACTCCCCTTCATCTTTTTGCGGTAAAATTTTAAAGTTTTAGATGGATTTTGGCGTAGTTGTCATTGTTTTGTGCCTTTGTTAAGATTTGTTCTCATAGCCTTTCTGTTGGGACGTTGTTCTGCAAGCCTTGATTTTTCCTATATCTGTCAGAGACTAGGTTTTTTTTCTTTAACGACGTGTTTTAATATTGATTTTAGTTTGTGTGTGTAGTTGATTCCTAATCTTAGTTTTTTATGTTTGTTTTTTTCTCATTTTGCTTTTGTTTTTCCTGGAAAACATCTTTACCTTGCCTTCACTTTGAAGAAGTTTTTTTGTTAGGTAAAGACTTCCAGGTTGGTGGTTATTTTCATTCAACATTTTCTAGATTACAATCATCTGGCTTCATTTGCTTTCTGGAAACGTGAGCTGGTAGTCTTGTCCCATGGAAGGCGGTATCTTTTCCCTCTCATGATTGTTAACATCTTTTTGCCTCAAGCATTCTTTGTGGAGTCACTTTCATGGTTCTTTTATCAGTTTTGGAAAGTTTTGATTCTTCTTTTTGTAGGGATCTGGTAACCCGCATTCTGTGTTTTCTCTACTTTGAAGGTTCTCATTGGACACTTACCCATATTTTGTGTGTCTTTTGGGTTTCTCTATTGATTTTTTTCTCTGTGTATGGTCCAGATAAATTTTTACCTACTTATCTTCCAGTTCACTGTGGCTCTCTTCACCTGTGCCTAGTCTGATATTAAGCCCAAATAGTTGTTAACGTTACTAAAAAAAATTTTTTTTACTCTTATTTATGTTGGAGAGACAGAATGTGAACAAGGGAAGAACAGACAGAGCGAGAAACAGATACCGAAGCAGGGTCTAGGCTTTGAGCACTCAGCACAGAGCCCAACGCGGGGCTCAAACTCCCGAATCACGAGATCACGACCTGAACTGAAGTCAGATGCTTAACCAAATGAGCCATCCAGGCCACCAGAGTTCTTAATTTTAGCTCTGATAATTTTTAGGTTTAGAATCTGTTTTGATTCTCTGAAAATTTCCCATTTGTCAAGTATGCTTGTTGGACAATTGACCTCTGTATCCCGTATTCCGGTCGGTGTGTCTCCCCTTGGTCTCTCTCTGTTCTTTCTTCTTTTGGTCTATATGATGTAAAACATGTCTTTTTTAAAAGTTTATTTTCAGAAAGCGATTGAGAGTAGGCGTTGGGGTAGAAGACGGGGGGGCGGGGCGTAGAGACTCTTGAGAGGCTCCATTCTATCAGTAGAGAGACCAACACAGGGTTCACACTCACAAACCTGAGTCGAAACCAACTTTTGGTCACCTAAACGAGTAACCTGAGCTATCCTCGTGCCTTTCTCTGTTTTTTTTTTTCTTTTTTATTAAAATAATTTTTTTTAAATATTATTTATTTTGCGAGAGAGGTGGAGACAAATCTTGAGCAAGGGAGGGGGAGACACAGAATCCAAAGCAGGCTCCATGCTTTTCGATGTCAGCACAGAGCCCGACACGGGACTCGAACCTTAAAACCTGATTCATGACCTGAACCAAAGTGGGATGATTTACCGACTGAGCCACCCAGGCATCCCTTTTCTTTTTTCTTTTCTTTCTTTTGTTTCTTTTTTTAATTTCTTTTCATTCGTTCTTTTTCTTTTCTTAATTTCTTTTTTGAATTTTGTGTGGGACATTATGGAGAAGCATAGAGGCTCTTCGTGTGCTTGCTTTTTCTTCAGCCTTTCATCCCCCACACACTGTGATGGTTATTGAGCCCAGTCAGGCCTGAATGACTTGTCACTGGGCCCCAGTCTTTGTAAGGTTCAGTGTGAGCGGGACTCACAATGTTCACCACCCCCGTGTAGTCTTCCAGGATGTCCATCTCGAGGGCTGGAGTGTCTTCCAGGACCCCTCTTTGAGGCTTGGTCCAAAAGCCCCGGTATTTTCTCCGCAGCACAATGAGATTACGGGAGGCTCAGCTTCTCAGGCAATGTTTGCCAAGTGCTTGGCTCATTTTCTGTGCCTCCCTGTGCTGTACAGTGCTGGTTATCAGTGACTTTCTGCTCGGCTGTCTGTTTTGTTTCCTTTCCTGCTCATTGGTATATTGCCTCAAATCCCTGAAGAAATTCAGAATCCTCAAATCCCTTGAAGGAGAGAGAGGACCCTGAACATTAGAGTTGGCTCAGTGGGCTTCCCTTTTGTTGGGGTCTCAGTCTTTCCAGTTGTGACTGTCTCAGTGTCTCCGTGATGCCTTCAAACATGTCTAAAATTGAAATCATCTTTCCTAGTTCATGATAGGTTGACTAACAGACTACTCACACTTATAAGAGCAGGCGGAGAAGAAAAAGAAGTCATAGTAAAACTTTTGGTCAACAGCGTTTGTTACAGGAGAAAACGAAACCCATTAGTCCTTGCCTAGTACCCGTCGTTCTAAAATGGCCATCCAGTTTGCCCACGCTCAGCCAGCGTCCATTGAGTGGTGATGTTTTAAGTGTCTCAGCCCCCCCCACCCCCACCCCACCGCCGCTGCCCTCCTCCCCTTTCAGGTGCTTGCCCAGGGCAAGCATTGCAGTGACGGGCTGGATGTGGCAAAGCAGGCCAAGGAGGTGGATGGCGTGACCCTTATTCTGTGAGTGTTTGATCAGTTTTGGCTTTTTTAAAAAAATTTTTTTGTAATGTTGATTTACTTTTGAGAGAGAAACGTACGGACAGAAGGGCAGCGGAAGAGAGACCAAGAAACTGAAGCAGGCTCGGGGCGCTTTGCCCCTCAACTGTACAGTGCAACCCCAACAACAAGGGTTTCTGGGTTGGTGCACCTGCATCATGTGCACAGACACAACCAGACACCCTTGTTGAGCCCGTCTGTGACTCGGCACCATTGTGGTCGCTGGGATCTGGCATCTGTGTTCCTCGGAGACGGAGGTGGAAGCACATCTGAAAGAGTTTATCTGAAAGAATGATGCAGTTAGGAGGAATTGCTTACTTGCGCACTGCGGTTCAGGAAAGGACTTTTCCGGAGAGGTACATCAGGAGCTGAGTCTAACAGAACACTCTCCCAGCAGTCTCACTCTGGGGCCAAAGGCCAGAATCAAGGAGAAACGTGCCTTTGTCTTAAGCTATGGAGGTGGAAGTGGAGCCAAGTGAGGCACCAGGCAGTTGGTGTTGGGCAGAAACTTCCCCGTAAGGAATTTGGTATTCAGAGAAGGGCCTTGGGTCATTGTGTCCTCAGGGGAAAGGACTGACATGATGTTAACTTGTTAAAAAGCTGGTGCTGTTACTGTGTGGATAGTGGGTTGGGAGGTGACACAACTGGAAGCAGGGTAGACGCCATTGGGTAGAGTGACTCCTTTTGTGTGGATTGAGCTATAAGATTCGTGCTTCAGGCAATAGGTACAACCGCCTCACATCACCCATCACATAAAGTACAGGACAGTTTGTGTCTTTATACACTACACGAAACTACGTAATATTGAAAAGAAGTTTGTGTAATAGTTACCTGGGTGAGTACAAGGCGTACACAAAAGTATTCACCTGTTTATTGAGTGCATGACAGGCACTGTTCTAGGTGCTGAACTGAGTATGTGCTGCAGGTACTTCATCCAAAGACGTATGTGGTTTTATGCAGAGCAATAGAAGGGCATGGGAGTGTGTGGTTCGGTGGAAAGTGTGCACAGTGCGGCTGCAGGATGGCTTTTGCCACATGAGTCTGTCATTCAGAATCGGGGAGGCGATTCTTCTTGGGAGGTTCGGCTTCCCTGAAGTCTCCTTCATCCACCCCACTCTGTCTCTTGGACACCTTTCCGAGCACCTCACAGTGAAGCTCCATCTGGGTGGGTTGTCGGCTCTTTGAGTTCCACGTGGGCCCAAAATCTGCAAACATCTCTGCCTCCTCCTGTGAATGTAACATCTTGCTACCTGGTCTGGTGGTCAGAACCAGGGAGAAGGATTTGCCTTTTTTCCTGCTCTTCCTTCTCCCTGCTTGTCCCTGGGTACTGTGTCGTGGAGCTTGCATGTCTCAGAGGCCATGTGTGAGGTCCCTGGAGATCTGTACCCTGTCTTCACTTGGGTGGACTCGTGGAGGACCGAGTCCTGCAGTCTTCCCTGAACCTGCCCCACCCGCCTCTCAGCAACTTGGCTGTGCTGGGATCGCCTGCTGCCGTGGAGAGATGCCGGCATCCTGCCCCCATCCGTGTACAATAGGCCACGATCTCTGAGAAGACGGCCTTCTGAAACTGTGTCCTGCCTGTTGGCCCTTTGTGCTGGCTTTTGCTAAGCAACTTAGCAATTAACTCTTTGGGGGAATCACGTTTGCCTTGTGTACAAGGAACCTCCAAAGTGTTCCTATTCTGTTCCTGGGTGGCTCAGTAGGTTAAACGGCCAACTTCAGCTCGGGTCATGAACTTTGTGTTGGCAAGGTAACCCCCGAGTCTGGCTCTGTGCTAACAGCCCAGAGCCTGAGTTTGCTTTGAATTCTTGTCTCCTTCTCACTCCGCCCCTCCCTTGCTGCTCTTTGTCTCTGTCTCTAAGAAATAAAGAATAACATTTAAAAAATTAAAATAGCAAAATTCCTTCTATTTTACTCTTTTCTGTTGACAATGGTAGTGCTGTCTCCATTCTTCCTCACGGATGACTACAGCTGATCCTAAAAAAACTTGGTTCTCGGTTTTAAATCCTGCCCCAAATTGAAAATCCATGTATAACTTTTCCTCACCAGAAATCTCAAGTGTTCAAACTCTCCTGTTGTCCAGAAACCTTAGTAGAACACAAAAAAATCCATTAGCACTTGTATGTTTTATGTCATATATACCATATTCTCCGAGGAGAGGAAGCTATGGAAACAAAGTTACATAGAAAACAAGTTCACAGCTCTGTGCTGTATTCATACCTAAGTTTATTCTCCGTTTTGTTTCTAGGATAAATCATCTATCAGCTCACGCATCACTGTTGACTTAGGTTACACACTAAGCTGTTTTTAAGTGTATCTCCAGAACTAGTCGTCAGAAATGGAGATATTGGAAAGATTCCTGTATGTTTACGTTGTTACAGGTGTAACAATTCATGCATTAACATTGAAGAGTGTTGCTTCATGATTGCTTAATGTAATCAGTACACTTGCTTCTTCATGGCCTAGGAGATACAGGGGTGAATGAATTGTTATAAAGCTTTTCTAGCCTGCAGTTTTACAGCCATATTCCTAATACAGTCTGAACACACTGTTGCATTACCAAACACGCCTGTGATAGTAGGCTGAGAGGCATTTTCTCCGGGCAGGGACGGAGACAAGCATGCTACAAGGTAATGTCATTTTTTGAAAGACTAGTTATGGAAAACACATTATTCGTTTTATATCAGATCTTATGTACCTTATATCCGTGTGTGGGTAGGTTGTCCAAGTGCACAAAAGTCACACAGGATGTTCCTCCTGATGAACCCTTAGTGGTAGTGACACACATGCGTCTCGGGTGGCCTGGCTGCATGCTCCTTCGATTTTCACGCACAGACGTGTGTATGGCAGGTGAAGAGATTCACTGAGCTCCTTTGTGAGGATTTGCTGTCTGGAGAGTGAGGGTGGGTCTCACAAATGTCCTGATGTGCAGACCTGCATGGGGTGGGGGGGGGGGGGACCGGCTGAATGGGGCAATTTTGGGTCTCGGGGCCTGGCTGTATGTGGTGGATACGGGCAATGTCTTTGCCACTTTTCAGAAGGGCCTTTCTGGCCAATGTCTCCATAGACGGCTGGCTGGGTTTAGTCCCAGCGCCCTTGTCATGGAATGGTCAATATGGGACAGTAGACGAGACTCTGCCGGATCACTCCTGGTGGCAGAAGGCTTTCCAGCGATGCCACTTCCATTCAACTTTCCTCGCACTTTGGCTTTTTCACCAGATCTCCTCTCTGTGCTGTCTTCTGTGACCTCCTCTGGGTTTTTCTCTGCACTCTTGACCTTTAGGATACACATTTTGAATCTCTGCATCCCCCAAATCTTTTTCTTCTTCTTCTTATTTTTTTTTTTTTTTACCATATTCAGAGTCACATTCATGAGTTTCCCGAATGTGACGTACGTCCTGTGACCACGTCATTTGGACAGTCTTCTCTAGCAGGGATTTCTTTATTTTGGTGGCTTTGAAGGAGTTTATAAAAACCTCCCTTGGAATCTTCCTGACTTTCATATGTTTCCTCTGAGGTTTTTCTCTTTGGTAGCATTGACCGTCCTTCTTGTAAATGGCATTTGTCATGAGCTTCATAGGTCCTCGTGGCCCCTGCTCCACATGCTGACTTAGACTTGCTGCCATCCAGAGCGGGTGAGCCGCCAAGACACGTTTGACTGTGACCCGTGGGGTTCTGGGTGGCCAGGACATTGTCCAGTGTCATAGGAACATTAGAGGACAGTCCCTTGCTTTCAGCGTACTTCGTGAGTTGAGGGACAGAACCGGGATGGAACTTGTCCAGGGAAAGGGCTCTGGTCGTGCAGCCAGACCACTGGCCACTGGGACTTGTTGCTTTCAGGACAATGGGGTGAGCTTCCTACACAGGGCCAGCCGCCCTGATCACACACCCGACTGTATCCGCTTAGACGGTAGCTGCTTCACCCCTTCCTACCCAACATTTTGCTGCTCACTTGTCTTTCTCGTGGATCAGTGTCCTTGGTGGCATTTTCCTCCTGACAGGGCACCTCCTTCTGCAAGAAAAACCTGTGCAGGTAGCCTTGGTCTCCTCAACTGATTTTCTTGGGTTTTTCACTTTTTGTGTTGGAGTGGTTGACATGCGGTGGATGGTCGTTCCTTCTCTGCAATATTCTCTGGGGCGTCTGGGAAACCGTGTGCTTCCTCTTCGTGGTAGAACCTGCTTCTCCTATCGTCTTGACCATTCTAAAAGCCAAACCCCTTTCTAAAATCACCAATCTATACTGTGCCTGCATTGAAATGTTCCAGTTTTTGATCCTTCCCTCGATTCTGCCTTAAGTTGTGATGTCAAGACTTGTCTTTCCGTTCGAGTCGAGACTGCACGTGTGTCCGTCTCATAACATTAGTACATCCATAGAGATGCCACATCTTCAACACGACACAAAAAGATGGCTCAGAAAAATCACCAGGTTTTTCATGTGCTGGGATAGCCGCAGCGAGAGCTTCGAGAGTTTCCCTTTTATGTGCCCCCATGGTCTTCACACTGGCCGGCTGGCAGCTGCAGCTGTTGGCCTCAGTACATGTCAGGCCATTCAGCCTTTTCTTATAACATGACTCTTCTTTGCATCGCGGGAGCACGTCCAGCACCCTACAGACACAGACGGGTCCAAGGGTTTAATCCATGGTTGATGGTATTATGCTTAACACGGTGACAATGACGCAGGAACCGTGAGAAATCACGTTTCCTTTGGTGCTTGATTTACTGGAGAAATGAAGGGCTTACCAAGAGCTGATTAGCAGATTCGTGCCACACTTGAGGTGACCTCAATAGCAACAGGAGGTGGTGCACACTTCCCCCAGAGGAAAGCGTCTGCTACAGCTCGTGTTATGCGTTTAGTACTTAATCCTGCGTATCCACATTTGTTTGCCTTTCTCTTGACTGCAAATGGCATCGTGTGGGTACTGTTTCAGTGCAGAAGTTTTGGTAAGTCTTGAAGCTGCTCAGCTCAACTGCCAGTCTTTCCAAACGTCACACATCTCCAGAAAAATTTCCAATGTATTTATTGGAACAAAGTCTCCACATAGAAATGGGTTTTGCACAGTTCTACATCAAGGATCAGATAGGCTTCTGTAAGTTCACCTTGTCAAGTCAGATTGCAAGGAACGTGGTCAGTTCTGTGGTAAAATTCTTATTGATTTGTAAAGGGTTAATTTATGTAGGACCTTGAAGTATGTCACCTGTTTATACAGATTTTCTAGAATTGCCGAAGTCAACCACTCTTTATTTGAATGTCAGTTGTTAAGTGAACCTTTATTCCATTTGTCCTATAGCGACAAAACCTCTGGGGCGCCTGGGTGGCTCAGGAAGTTAAGCGTCTGACTCTTGGTTTCAGCTCGGGTCATGGTGTCAAGGTTCACGGATTGAGCCTTGCATCTGTCTCTGTGCTCGATTGACTGGAGAGTGTGCGCATACCTCCTTGGAGCCCACATGTATGGCATGTCCTGGGTGGGCGCTCAGTATTGACGGAAGAAAAACCCCACGCGGGGTTGTAGGCCCCGGCATCTCTCTACTCAGAAACGCTTCATCCAGAAATTTTCCTGTTTGACTAAGGAAATAAGTCTTAAACTCTTCCTTTCGTCGAGTCGTACCATCAATTTTGAACAGTCCATTCTGTATGGTTGACTTTGACCCAGTTATTCAGGCTGTCAGCGGCTTTTGAGTCCCGTTGCCTTTCCCCACTGCCGCTCCACAAGCCTGCTTGCCAGATGGGGCCAGAGGCTGGGAGTCGGCAACAGCCTTCTCTACCTGTTCCTGAGTCAGCAGATTTCCTCTGTCATAGACCTGCAAGGCACCTGACAATACCTCTGTCCCATTGAGTCTCAGTTCCTACGAATATCCCTGGGACTGCTGTGAGTGGTGAGGAAGGGCTTTATGTGTGTGCTACTTGAAGGTGGTGGGTGATTGGAGTAGAGTGAGTGGACTCTGGAGAACCACGGAAGCCTGGTGAGCTCTTGTGAACGACCCCCTCTGTTTCTCCACTTTTATCCCGTCTGCAACCCCAGGAGTTTGCAGGACTCACTGATGAGCTCAACATTTGCAAGGAGCAGCTCTCACACAGAGAGGAAACCACAGAAACGAAGGAAGAGCGAAATAGGACCAGGGCCAGTAGGCCCCCTGCCAGTGTATTTACACACAGGACACCATTCTCTCCCCTTGTCCACACGTCCCAGTGGAGTTGGATGGGGCCCATTTTTCTCAGACTTTGATCTGTGAGGAAAAGTAAGGCTATTTTAACACATTTGCTTGGGCGGCTCCCTGCCTCGGAACTGAATTGAAGGGATTCAGACTTGGTTTTGCATTTGGTGAATTTGAGGCCCGGAATTGAAGGTGTTCTTGAAACACGGATTCTTTTTGCCTCTCCCGCCAGCTGTTGCTGGAACATGTGGAGTAGCTTTTCTCCAGGCACGAGGGATCTCTCCGGATGACGGTTGTGAGGCAACAGGTGAAGTCTCAAGCTGGCGTGTCCAGTGAGCCGGAGATGCTCAAGGCCCTGACTTCTATGTTCAAGAGTCACAAAACGGATGAAGAAACGGTGTGCGTAGCCACGGCGGTTCTTGACTTGTGCACATGTTGTGTGTGATCAGGCACACATTGCGTGTTTGTGTAACTGGAGTTTCCTTTTAAGCTTCTTGAATTCTTGTAAGAAGTCAGACCTCTATGGTTAAATAGCAGTGGTTGGTTGGTGGAAATGTGTGTATCGATTGGCTGGTACAAATTTCCTAATGTACTTTTTTTCGGGGAAGTTTTCTCTCCAATGTAAAATTGAAAGCTCTTAACAAGCAACTGTGTGAACATAAGCAACCGAGAAAAACCTTACCAGTGTTCTCTCATGTTACATGAGGCGAAGGGCACCTTAGGGTAACTCTACAGTAAAGACTAACGAAAGACTTCTGAGTAGAAACTCAATCCCTTTGTTTCCAAGTGAGAGAATGGTTAGGTGTGGAGAGGTAAAGTTTCGTAGAAGATTTAAGGGCCACATTCAAATTTCAGCTCCAGACGTCATCACAGGATTTGATTGGGTTTCTTTTTTCCCTTGTTTTTTAAACAACACAAGACTTGCCGTGGGGCCCGTCCCTTGCTTCCCTTTCTGGCTTTCAAAGGTGCAGAGCTAGATGAAAGAGCGCCTGGCTCTCCTCTCCAGTCTCGTGGTCAAGCTGGAAGAGGACCTAGACACCTCAGGGAAGGACCTCTTCATTTCTGAAGAAAAGAACACCAAGTTGCAGCGAGATATCCGTGAAGTCAGTGGCATTTGAAATGGCCACGCCGTCGTCGAGACAAATGTGGGGTGTTTGGTTCGGTCTTTGCCCAGTGTGTCCTTCATTTCCCACGGGTTTGAACTTTTGGAGTTTTATAGAAGTAGCAGCAGAACAGAACGTTACTCAGGGGCCTGGACAGGCCGTCTCTCCATCCGCGTAGTTGAATCTGTCTTCCCCGGGCTCTCCCTTGTTGAGGCCTGGCGGGCAAGTGGCGGAGTGCCCTCGGGTGTGGAGTGTGGGCCACCTGAGCTTGGCCCATGCCGTGCTCTCGAGTCCGTTTTGGGAACACACTCGGCACGTAGGAACCAGCGTGGTGCTGCCAAGTCGCTTACGGGGGCACGACCGTGCGAGGGCGGCTCTGCCGAGGGGCCGTCACGGCCGCCTCTGCCGCCCTGCCCTCCTCCCAGGCGTTCCGTGCCCCTGGTCGTGGCGGTCAGAGTGAGGGAGGGGCAGCCCGCTGGTCCTGGTGTAAGGTCATGGAGGAGTGCGGCCGCTTCTGCACGTGTGGTCGTCGATGGGAATCTGATCATTGTCACAGAAACTAGTAAGGGTAGCATGGTTTCTCTCTGCCTCCTCCTGTCACTGTGAGCTGCCCTTTGTGGACAGTCCCCCCACACCCCAACCCCAGCCCAGCAACGCCAACTCAAGAAGACCGTTTCAGACCCTTCCTTGTGTACGTACACGTGCGGTCTGTTTAGTACCTTCGTGTGGGTGAGGTCGTGTAAGAATTTAAAACAAAAGTATTTGCAGAAATTATATAACCCATTCAGCGGAGTTGTTTGCCCAAGATGGGGGAGACCCCGCAGCAGAGTTCAATATGTGGAGAATTCAATCACTTCTTGAGTCCTCACTTTCACTCTTGAGACTGCTGACATAAATTGCTTAGTAAACGGAAGGCTGAAAGAGGAATCTTTCGGGTGGTGGACAAGAAACTCAGGGCAGAACTTTCTTGTTCCATTTGCAGTGTCAGATACCACGGGATACAATTTTGTTACAGGATTAAGCTACAGAAGGTGACTTCCAATTATATTGAAGGTTGAGTTTGGTGTCCATTTGTTAACACCACTGCTTCAACTTTGTGGTAATTGGGTGAGATTTCATCCACCCTTCTCCCGGAAAAATGATGGTTGTCTTATGGTGTGTGTCTCCAGACGGAAGGCCCTGAACTGCGGAAAGCTCACTTGTGTCCGGAGGCTGCCGAGATTTTATTTCCGGGAGATTTTTTCCGGGAGATTTTATTATCTTTTTGTCTTTCAACACATCGGAAAGAATAAGGCTGGGTAACTGAGTGCTCAAAATCCCAAGCAGCTTCCGCAGTGTCGGCGCTGAGCCTGACACGGGGCCACAATTCACAAATCGTCACCAGCTGAGCCACCCAGGTGCCTCGAGGATGCTACTTTTTCTCTTTGGAAATTAGGATTTCACCGTTTTTCTGTCTGGAGTATATTAGTATGTCGTACACTAATTCTTTCCGTTTTCCTTCTGATATACCTGCTGTAGGCCATGGTCCAGAAGGAAGACATACAAGAGAGGATCACTAACCTTGAGAAGCGTTGTCTCAGGGCACAGCATGAAACCACCTGTCCGCACGACCTCAAGGATAAACTTGAAAACAAGATAGCAAAGAAAGACTCTCTGCATCGTCGTTGGTTGCATTGACCTTCATTCCTCTTTTGTTAATTACAAGTGAAGTTAAGGACCTAGTCTCAGTGGAAAGCTTTCAGGATGTTAAAATGTTGTGTTGGAAAACGGGGTTACTTCAACGTCATGGGATTAACTCTTTTAGATGTTGTGTAAGCATGTTATGTTGCTACCCTCCTGGATTCCTTCTTATGTGTTAACTGCACGTTATTCTTTTGCCTATTAGCACTCTTTCCAAACTAGCGGTGAGTGGCCAGGAATTTGTAGGCAGCTGACCGTTTTAGTTAGAACTTGAGATAGGGGGAATGTCAGGTGCAGAAGCATAGCCTGGCCTGAGGATGTAAGACCCTGTGTTTTGGGAAGCCGCACGTCTCTTCCTTGGTTGTCTCAGGTCATCCGGCAGTAAAAAGGAAAACCTCATCCCGCTTCTGGGGAAAAGAGTTTGCCTGGTGTGTTTGTAAAATGTGTCAGTAGACACAAAATGACAATAAAAGTGAAATACTAGGGGCTAGAGAAAATGGAGACACAGAATCTGAAGCAGTCTCCAGGCTCTGAGTCATCAGCACAGAGCCTGACACGGGGTTCCAACTCACAAACCGTGAGATCGTGACCAGAGCCAAAGTCGGACATTCAACTGAACAAGTTAACCAGGCGCCCCTGCTGTTTCCTTTGACACTCGAACCACAGTGAACTCCCCTTCATCTTTTTGCGGTAAAATTTTAAAGTTTTAGATGGATTTTGGCGTAGTTGTCATTGTTTTGTGCCTTTGTTAAGATTTGTTCTCATAGCCTTTCTGTTGGGACGTTGTTCTGCAAGCCTTGATTTTTCCTATATCTGTCAGAGACTAGGTTTTTTTTCTTTAACGACGTGTTTTAATATTGATTTTAGTTTGTGTGTGTAGTTGATTCCTAATCTTAGTTTTTTATGTTTGTTTTTTTCTCATTTTGCTTTTGTTTTTCCTGGAAAACATCTTTACCTTGCCTTCACTTTGAAGAAGTTTTTTTGTTAGGTAAAGACTTCCAGGTTGGTGGTTATTTTCATTCAACATTTTCTAGATTACAATCATCTGGCTTCATTTGCTTTCTGGAAACGTGAGCTGGTAGTCTTGTCCCATGGAAGGCGGTATCTTTTCCCTCTCATGATTGTTAACATCTTTTTGCCTCAAGCATTCTTTGTGGAGTCACTTTCATGGTTCTTTTATCAGTTTTGGAAAGTTTTGATTCTTCTTTTTGTAGGGATCTGGTAACCCGCATTCTGTGTTTTCTCTACTTTGAAGGTTCTCATTGGACACTTACCCATATTTTGTGTGTCTTTTGGGTTTCTCTATTGATTTTTTTCTCTGTGTATGGTCCAGATAAATTTTTACCTACTTATCTTCCAGTTCACTGTGGCTCTCTTCACCTGTGCCTAGTCTGATATTAAGCCCAAATAGTTGTTAACGTTACTAAAAAAAATTTTTTTTACTCTTATTTATGTTGGAGAGACAGAATGTGAACAAGGGAAGAACAGACAGAGCGAGAAACAGATACCGAAGCAGGGTCTAGGCTTTGAGCACTCAGCACAGAGCCCAACGCGGGGCTCAAACTCCCGAATCACGAGATCACGACCTGAACTGAAGTCAGATGCTTAACCAAATGAGCCATCCAGGCCACCAGAGTTCTTAATTTTAGCTCTGATAATTTTTAGGTTTAGAATCTGTTTTGATTCTCTGAAAATTTCCCATTTGTCAAGTATGCTTGTTGGACAATTGACCTCTGTATCCCGTATTCCGGTCGGTGTGTCTCCCCTTGGTCTCTCTCTGTTCTTTCTTCTTTTGGTCTATATGATGTAAAACATGTCTTTTTTAAAAGTTTATTTTCAGAAAGCGATTGAGAGTAGGCGTTGGGGTAGAAGACGGGGGGGCGGGGCGTAGAGACTCTTGAGAGGCTCCATTCTATCAGTAGAGAGACCAACACAGGGTTCACACTCACAAACCTGAGTCGAAACCAACTTTTGGTCACCTAAACGAGTAACCTGAGCTATCCTCGTGCCTTTCTCTGTTTTTTTTTTTCTTTTTTATTAAAATAATTTTTTTTAAATATTATTTATTTTGCGAGAGAGGTGGAGACAAATCTTGAGCAAGGGAGGGGGAGACACAGAATCCAAAGCAGGCTCCATGCTTTTCGATGTCAGCACAGAGCCCGACACGGGACTCGAACCTTAAAACCTGATTCATGACCTGAACCAAAGTGGGATGATTTACCGACTGAGCCACCCAGGCATCCCTTTTCTTTTTTCTTTTCTTTCTTTTGTTTCTTTTTTTAATTTCTTTTCATTCGTTCTTTTTCTTTTCTTAATTTCTTTTTTGAATTTTGTGTGGGACATTATGGAGAAGCATAGAGGCTCTTCGTGTGCTTGCTTTTTCTTCAGCCTTTCATCCCCCACACACTGTGATGGTTATTGAGCCCAGTCAGGCCTGAATGACTTGTCACTGGGCCCCAGTCTTTGTAAGGTTCAGTGTGAGCGGGACTCACAATGTTCACCACCCCCGTGTAGTCTTCCAGGATGTCCATCTCGAGGGCTGGAGTGTCTTCCAGGACCCCTCTTTGAGGCTTGGTCCAAAAGCCCCGGTATTTTCTCCGCAGCACAATGAGATTACGGGAGGCTCAGCTTCTCAGGCAATGTTTGCCAAGTGCTTGGCTCATTTTCTGTGCCTCCCTGTGCTGTACAGTGCTGGTTATCAGTGACTTTCTGCTCGGCTGTCTGTTTTGTTTCCTTTCCTGCTCATTGGTATATTGCCTCAAATCCCTGAAGAAATTCAGAATCCTCAAATCCCTTGAAGGAGAGAGAGGACCCTGAACATTAGAGTTGGCTCAGTGGGCTTCCCTTTTGTTGGGGTCTCAGTCTTTCCAGTTGTGACTGTCTCAGTGTCTCCGTGATGCCTTCAAACATGTCTAAAATTGAAATCATCTTTCCTAGTTCATGATAGGTTGACTAACAGACTACTCACACTTATAAGAGCAGGCGGAGAAGAAAAAGAAGTCATAGTAAAACTTTTGGTCAACAGCGTTTGTTACAGGAGAAAACGAAACCCATTAGTCCTTGCCTAGTACCCGTCGTTCTAAAATGGCCATCCAGTTTGCCCACGCTCAGCCAGCGTCCATTGAGTGGTGATGTTTTAAGTGTCTCAGCCCCCCCCACCCCCACCCCACCGCCGCTGCCCTCCTCCCCTTTCAGGTGCTTGCCCAGGGCAAGCATTGCAGTGACGGGCTGGATGTGGCAAAGCAGGCCAAGGAGGTGGATGGCGTGACCCTTATTCTGTGAGTGTTTGATCAGTTTTGGCTTTTTTAAAAAAATTTTTTTGTAATGTTGATTTACTTTTGAGAGAGAAACGTACGGACAGAAGGGCAGCGGAAGAGAGACCAAGAAACTGAAGCAGGCTCGGGGCGCTTTGCCCCTCAACTGTACAGTGCAACCCCAACAACAAGGGTTTCTGGGTTGGTGCACCTGCATCATGTGCACAGACACAACCAGACACCCTTGTTGAGCCCGTCTGTGACTCGGCACCATTGTGGTCGCTGGGATCTGGCATCTGTGTTCCTCGGAGACGGAGGTGGAAGCACATCTGAAAGAGTTTATCTGAAAGAATGATGCAGTTAGGAGGAATTGCTTACTTGCGCACTGCGGTTCAGGAAAGGACTTTTCCGGAGAGGTACATCAGGAGCTGAGTCTAACAGAACACTCTCCCAGCAGTCTCACTCTGGGGCCAAAGGCCAGAATCAAGGAGAAACGTGCCTTTGTCTTAAGCTATGGAGGTGGAAGTGGAGCCAAGTGAGGCACCAGGCAGTTGGTGTTGGGCAGAAACTTCCCCGTAAGGAATTTGGTATTCAGAGAAGGGCCTTGGGTCATTGTGTCCTCAGGGGAAAGGACTGACATGATGTTAACTTGTTAAAAAGCTGGTGCTGTTACTGTGTGGATAGTGGGTTGGGAGGTGACACAACTGGAAGCAGGGTAGACGCCATTGGGTAGAGTGACTCCTTTTGTGTGGATTGAGCTATAAGATTCGTGCTTCAGGCAATAGGTACAACCGCCTCACATCACCCATCACATAAAGTACAGGACAGTTTGTGTCTTTATACACTACACGAAACTACGTAATATTGAAAAGAAGTTTGTGTAATAGTTACCTGGGTGAGTACAAGGCGTACACAAAAGTATTCACCTGTTTATTGAGTGCATGACAGGCACTGTTCTAGGTGCTGAACTGAGTATGTGCTGCAGGTACTTCATCCAAAGACGTATGTGGTTTTATGCAGAGCAATAGAAGGGCATGGGAGTGTGTGGTTCGGTGGAAAGTGTGCACAGTGCGGCTGCAGGATGGCTTTTGCCACATGAGTCTGTCATTCAGAATCGGGGAGGCGATTCTTCTTGGGAGGTTCGGCTTCCCTGAAGTCTCCTTCATCCACCCCACTCTGTCTCTTGGACACCTTTCCGAGCACCTCACAGTGAAGCTCCATCTGGGTGGGTTGTCGGCTCTTTGAGTTCCACGTGGGCCCAAAATCTGCAAACATCTCTGCCTCCTCCTGTGAATGTAACATCTTGCTACCTGGTCTGGTGGTCAGAACCAGGGAGAAGGATTTGCCTTTTTTCCTGCTCTTCCTTCTCCCTGCTTGTCCCTGGGTACTGTGTCGTGGAGCTTGCATGTCTCAGAGGCCATGTGTGAGGTCCCTGGAGATCTGTACCCTGTCTTCACTTGGGTGGACTCGTGGAGGACCGAGTCCTGCAGTCTTCCCTGAACCTGCCCCACCCGCCTCTCAGCAACTTGGCTGTGCTGGGATCGCCTGCTGCCGTGGAGAGATGCCGGCATCCTGCCCCCATCCGTGTACAATAGGCCACGATCTCTGAGAAGACGGCCTTCTGAAACTGTGTCCTGCCTGTTGGCCCTTTGTGCTGGCTTTTGCTAAGCAACTTAGCAATTAACTCTTTGGGGGAATCACGTTTGCCTTGTGTACAAGGAACCTCCAAAGTGTTCCTATTCTGTTCCTGGGTGGCTCAGTAGGTTAAACGGCCAACTTCAGCTCGGGTCATGAACTTTGTGTTGGCAAGGTAACCCCCGAGTCTGGCTCTGTGCTAACAGCCCAGAGCCTGAGTTTGCTTTGAATTCTTGTCTCCTTCTCACTCCGCCCCTCCCTTGCTGCTCTTTGTCTCTGTCTCTAAGAAATAAAGAATAACATTTAAAAAATTAAAATAGCAAAATTCCTTCTATTTTACTCTTTTCTGTTGACAATGGTAGTGCTGTCTCCATTCTTCCTCACGGATGACTACAGCTGATCCTAAAAAAACTTGGTTCTCGGTTTTAAATCCTGCCCCAAATTGAAAATCCATGTATAACTTTTCCTCACCAGAAATCTCAAGTGTTCAAACTCTCCTGTTGTCCAGAAACCTTAGTAGAACACAAAAAAATCCATTAGCACTTGTATGTTTTATGTCATATATACCATATTCTCCGAGGAGAGGAAGCTATGGAAACAAAGTTACATAGAAAACAAGTTCACAGCTCTGTGCTGTATTCATACCTAAGTTTATTCTCCGTTTTGTTTCTAGGATAAATCATCTATCAGCTCACGCATCACTGTTGACTTAGGTTACACACTAAGCTGTTTTTAAGTGTATCTCCAGAACTAGTCGTCAGAAATGGAGATATTGGAAAGATTCCTGTATGTTTACGTTGTTACAGGTGTAACAATTCATGCATTAACATTGAAGAGTGTTGCTTCATGATTGCTTAATGTAATCAGTACACTTGCTTCTTCATGGCCTAGGAGATACAGGGGTGAATGAATTGTTATAAAGCTTTTCTAGCCTGCAGTTTTACAGCCATATTCCTAATACAGTCTGAACACACTGTTGCATTACCAAACACGCCTGTGATAGTAGGCTGAGAGGCATTTTCTCCGGGCAGGGACGGAGACAAGCATGCTACAAGGTAATGTCATTTTTTGAAAGACTAGTTATGGAAAACACATTATTCGTTTTATATCAGATCTTATGTACCTTATATCCGTGTGTGGGTAGGTTGTCCAAGTGCACAAAAGTCACACAGGATGTTCCTCCTGATGAACCCTTAGTGGTAGTGACACACATGCGTCTCGGGTGGCCTGGCTGCATGCTCCTTCGATTTTCACGCACAGACGTGTGTATGGCAGGTGAAGAGATTCACTGAGCTCCTTTGTGAGGATTTGCTGTCTGGAGAGTGAGGGTGGGTCTCACAAATGTCCTGATGTGCAGACCTGCATGGGGTGGGGGGGGGGGGGGACCGGCTGAATGGGGCAATTTTGGGTCTCGGGGCCTGGCTGTATGTGGTGGATACGGGCAATGTCTTTGCCACTTTTCAGAAGGGCCTTTCTGGCCAATGTCTCCATAGACGGCTGGCTGGGTTTAGTCCCAGCGCCCTTGTCATGGAATGGTCAATATGGGACAGTAGACGAGACTCTGCCGGATCACTCCTGGTGGCAGAAGGCTTTCCAGCGATGCCACTTCCATTCAACTTTCCTCGCACTTTGGCTTTTTCACCAGATCTCCTCTCTGTGCTGTCTTCTGTGACCTCCTCTGGGTTTTTCTCTGCACTCTTGACCTTTAGGATACACATTTTGAATCTCTGCATCCCCCAAATCTTTTTCTTCTTCTTCTTATTTTTTTTTTTTTTTACCATATTCAGAGTCACATTCATGAGTTTCCCGAATGTGACGTACGTCCTGTGACCACGTCATTTGGACAGTCTTCTCTAGCAGGGATTTCTTTATTTTGGTGGCTTTGAAGGAGTTTATAAAAACCTCCCTTGGAATCTTCCTGACTTTCATATGTTTCCTCTGAGGTTTTTCTCTTTGGTAGCATTGACCGTCCTTCTTGTAAATGGCATTTGTCATGAGCTTCATAGGTCCTCGTGGCCCCTGCTCCACATGCTGACTTAGACTTGCTGCCATCCAGAGCGGGTGAGCCGCCAAGACACGTTTGACTGTGACCCGTGGGGTTCTGGGTGGCCAGGACATTGTCCAGTGTCATAGGAACATTAGAGGACAGTCCCTTGCTTTCAGCGTACTTCGTGAGTTGAGGGACAGAACCGGGATGGAACTTGTCCAGGGAAAGGGCTCTGGTCGTGCAGCCAGACCACTGGCCACTGGGACTTGTTGCTTTCAGGACAATGGGGTGAGCTTCCTACACAGGGCCAGCCGCCCTGATCACACACCCGACTGTATCCGCTTAGACGGTAGCTGCTTCACCCCTTCCTACCCAACATTTTGCTGCTCACTTGTCTTTCTCGTGGATCAGTGTCCTTGGTGGCATTTTCCTCCTGACAGGGCACCTCCTTCTGCAAGAAAAACCTGTGCAGGTAGCCTTGGTCTCCTCAACTGATTTTCTTGGGTTTTTCACTTTTTGTGTTGGAGTGGTTGACATGCGGTGGATGGTCGTTCCTTCTCTGCAATATTCTCTGGGGCGTCTGGGAAACCGTGTGCTTCCTCTTCGTGGTAGAACCTGCTTCTCCTATCGTCTTGACCATTCTAAAAGCCAAACCCCTTTCTAAAATCACCAATCTATACTGTGCCTGCATTGAAATGTTCCAGTTTTTGATCCTTCCCTCGATTCTGCCTTAAGTTGTGATGTCAAGACTTGTCTTTCCGTTCGAGTCGAGACTGCACGTGTGTCCGTCTCATAACATTAGTACATCCATAGAGATGCCACATCTTCAACACGACACAAAAAGATGGCTCAGAAAAATCACCAGGTTTTTCATGTGCTGGGATAGCCGCAGCGAGAGCTTCGAGAGTTTCCCTTTTATGTGCCCCCATGGTCTTCACACTGGCCGGCTGGCAGCTGCAGCTGTTGGCCTCAGTACATGTCAGGCCATTCAGCCTTTTCTTATAACATGACTCTTCTTTGCATCGCGGGAGCACGTCCAGCACCCTACAGACACAGACGGGTCCAAGGGTTTAATCCATGGTTGATGGTATTATGCTTAACACGGTGACAATGACGCAGGAACCGTGAGAAATCACGTTTCCTTTGGTGCTTGATTTACTGGAGAAATGAAGGGCTTACCAAGAGCTGATTAGCAGATTCGTGCCACACTTGAGGTGACCTCAATAGCAACAGGAGGTGGTGCACACTTCCCCCAGAGGAAAGCGTCTGCTACAGCTCGTGTTATGCGTTTAGTACTTAATCCTGCGTATCCACATTTGTTTGCCTTTCTCTTGACTGCAAATGGCATCGTGTGGGTACTGTTTCAGTGCAGAAGTTTTGGTAAGTCTTGAAGCTGCTCAGCTCAACTGCCAGTCTTTCCAAACGTCACACATCTCCAGAAAAATTTCCAATGTATTTATTGGAACAAAGTCTCCACATAGAAATGGGTTTTGCACAGTTCTACATCAAGGATCAGATAGGCTTCTGTAAGTTCACCTTGTCAAGTCAGATTGCAAGGAACGTGGTCAGTTCTGTGGTAAAATTCTTATTGATTTGTAAAGGGTTAATTTATGTAGGACCTTGAAGTATGTCACCTGTTTATACAGATTTTCTAGAATTGCCGAAGTCAACCACTCTTTATTTGAATGTCAGTTGTTAAGTGAACCTTTATTCCATTTGTCCTATAGCGACAAAACCTCTGGGGCGCCTGGGTGGCTCAGGAAGTTAAGCGTCTGACTCTTGGTTTCAGCTCGGGTCATGGTGTCAAGGTTCACGGATTGAGCCTTGCATCTGTCTCTGTGCTCGATTGACTGGAGAGTGTGCGCATACCTCCTTGGAGCCCACATGTATGGCATGTCCTGGGTGGGCGCTCAGTATTGACGGAAGAAAAACCCCACGCGGGGTTGTAGGCCCCGGCATCTCTCTACTCAGAAACGCTTCATCCAGAAATTTTCCTGTTTGACTAAGGAAATAAGTCTTAAACTCTTCCTTTCGTCGAGTCGTACCATCAATTTTGAACAGTCCATTCTGTATGGTTGACTTTGACCCAGTTATTCAGGCTGTCAGCGGCTTTTGAGTCCCGTTGCCTTTCCCCACTGCCGCTCCACAAGCCTGCTTGCCAGATGGGGCCAGAGGCTGGGAGTCGGCAACAGCCTTCTCTACCTGTTCCTGAGTCAGCAGATTTCCTCTGTCATAGACCTGCAAGGCACCTGACAATACCTCTGTCCCATTGAGTCTCAGTTCCTACGAATATCCCTGGGACTGCTGTGAGTGGTGAGGAAGGGCTTTATGTGTGTGCTACTTGAAGGTGGTGGGTGATTGGAGTAGAGTGAGTGGACTCTGGAGAACCACGGAAGCCTGGTGAGCTCTTGTGAACGACCCCCTCTGTTTCTCCACTTTTATCCCGTCTGCAACCCCAGGAGTTTGCAGGACTCACTGATGAGCTCAACATTTGCAAGGAGCAGCTCTCACACAGAGAGGAAACCACAGAAACGAAGGAAGAGCGAAATAGGACCAGGGCCAGTAGGCCCCCTGCCAGTGTATTTACACACAGGACACCATTCTCTCCCCTTGTCCACACGTCCCAGTGGAGTTGGATGGGGCCCATTTTTCTCAGACTTTGATCTGTGAGGAAAAGTAAGGCTATTTTAACACATTTGCTTGGGCGGCTCCCTGCCTCGGAACTGAATTGAAGGGATTCAGACTTGGTTTTGCATTTGGTGAATTTGAGGCCCGGAATTGAAGGTGTTCTTGAAACACGGATTCTTTTTGCCTCTCCCGCCAGCTGTTGCTGGAACATGTGGAGTAGCTTTTCTCCAGGCACGAGGGATCCACGAGGGATCTCTCTCCGGATGACGGTTGTGAGGCAACAGGTGAAGTCTCAAGCTGGCGTGTCCAGTGAGCCGGAGATGCTCAAGGCCCTGACTTCTATGTTCAAGAGTCACAAAACGGATGAAGAAACGGTGTGCGTAGCCACGGCGGTTCTTGACTTGTGCACATGTTGTGTGTGATCAGGCACACATTGCGTGTTTGTGTAACTGGAGTTTCCTTTTAAGCTTCTTGAATTCTTGTAAGAAGTCAGACCTCTATGGTTAAATAGCAGTGGTTGGTGGAAATGTGTGTATCGATTGGCTGGTACAAATTTCCTAATGTACTTTTTTTCGGGGAAGTTTTCTCTCCAATGTAAAATTGAAAGCTCTTAACAAGCAACTGTGTGAACATAAGCAACCGAGAAAAACCTTACCAGTGTTCTCTCATGTTACATGAGGCGAAGGGCACCTTAGGGTAACTCTACAGTAAAGACTAACGAAAGACTTCTGAGTAGAAACTCAATCCCTGTATTTCCAAGTGAGAGAATGGTTAGGTGTGGGGAGGTAAAGTTTCGTAGAAGATTTAAGGGCCACATTCAAATTTCAGCTCCAGACGTCATCACAGGATTTGATTGGGTTTCTTTTTTCCCTTGTTTTTTAAACAACACAAGACTTGCCGTGGGGCCCGTCCCTTGCTTCCCTTTCTGGCTTTCAAAGGTGCAGAGCTAGATGAAAGAGCGCCTGGCTCTCCTCTCCAGTCTCGTGGTCAAGCTGGAAGAGGACCTAGACACCTCAGGGAAGGACCTCTTCATTTCTGAAGAAAAGAACACCAAGTTGCAGCGAGATATCCGTGAAGTCAGTGGCATTTGAAATGGCCAGGCCGTCGTCGAGACAAATGTGGGGTGTTTGGTTCGGTCTTTGCCCAGTGTGTCCTTCATTTCCCACGGGTTTGAACTTTTGGAGTTTTATAGAAGTAGCAGCAGAACAGAACGTTACTCAGGGGCCTGGACGGGCCGTCTCTCCATCTGCGTAGTTGAATCTGTCTTCCCCGGGCTCTCCCTTGTTGAGGCCTGGCGGGCAAGGGGCGGAGTGCCCTCGGGTGTGGAGTGTGGGCCACCTGAGCTTGGCCCATGCCGTGCTCTCGAGTCCGTTTTGGGAACACACTCGGCACGTAGGAACCAGCGTGGTGCTGCCAAGTCGCTTACGGGGGCACGACCGTGCGAGGGCGGCTCTGCCGAGGGGCCGTCACGGCCGCCTCTGCCGCCCTGCCCTCCTCCCAGGGGTTCCGTGCCCCTGGTCGTGGCGGTCAGAGTGAGGGAGGGGCAGCCCGCTGGTCCTGGTGTAAGGTCATGGAGGAGTGCGGCCGCTTCTGCACGTGTGGTCGTCGATGGGAATCTGGTCATTGTCACAGAAACTAGTAAGGGTAGGATGGTTTCTCTCTGCCTCCTCCTGTCACTGTGAGCTGCCCTTTGTGGACAGTCCCCCCACACCCCAACCCCAGCCCAGCAACGCCAACTCAAGAAGACCGTTTCAGACCCTTCCTTGTGTACGTACACGTGCGGTCTGTTTAGTACCTTCGTGTGGGTGAGGTCGTGTAAGAATTTAAAACAAAAGTATTTGCAGAAATTATATAACCCATTCAGCGGACTTGTTTGCCCAAGATGGGGGAGACCCCGCAGCAGAGTTCAATATGTGGAGAATTCAATCCCTTCTTGAGTCCTCACTTTCACTCTTGAGACTGCTGACATAAATTGCTTAGTAAACGGAAGGCTGAAAGGGGAATCTTTCGGGTGGTGGACAAGAAACTCAGGGCAGAACTTTCTTGTTCCATTTGCAGTGTCAGATACCACGGGATACAATTTTGTTACAGGATTAAGCTACAGAAGGTGACTTCCAATTATATTGAAGGTTGAGTTTGGTGTCCATTTGTTAACACCACTGCTTCAACTTTGTGGTAATTGGGTGAGATTTCATCCACCCTTCTCCCGGAAAAATGATGGTTGTCTTATGGTGTGTGTCTCCAGACGGAAGGCCCTGAACTGCGGAAAGCTCACCTGTGTCCGGAGGCTGCCGAGATTTTATTTCCGGGAGATTTTTTCCGGGAGATTTTATTATCTTTTTGTCTTTCAACACATCGGAAAGAATAAGGCTGGGTAACTGAGTGCTCAAAATCCCAAGCAGCTTCCGCAGTGTCGGCGCTGAGCCTGACACGGGGCCACAATTCACAAATCGTCACCAGCCGAGCCACCCAGGTGCCTCGAGGATGCTACTTTTTCTCTTTGGAAATTAGGATTTCACCGTTTTTCTGTCTGGAGTATATTAGTATGTCGTACACTGATTCTTTCCGTTTTCCCTCTGATATACCTGCTGTAGGCCATGGTCCAGAAGGAAGACATACAAGAGAGGATCACTAACCTTGAGAAGCGTTGTCTCAGGGCACAGCATGAAACCACCTGTCCGCACGACCTCAAGGATAAACTTGAAAACAAGATAGCAAAGAAAGGCTCTCTGCATCGTCGTTGGTTGCATTGAACTTCATTCCTCTTTTGTTAATTACAAGTGAAGTTAAGGACCTAGTCTCAGTGGAAAGCTTTCAGGATGTTAAAATGTTGTGTTGGAAAACGGGGTTACTTCAACGTCATGGGATTAACTCTTTTAGATGTTATGTAAGCATGTTATGTTGCTACCCTCCTGGATTCCTTCTTATGTGTTAACTGCACGTTATTCTTTTGCCTATTAGCACTCTTTCCAAACTAGCGGTGAGTGGCCAGGAATTTGTAGGCAGCTGACCGTTTTAGTTAGAACTTGAGATAGGGGGAATGTCAGGTGCAGAAGCATAGCCTGGCCTGAGGATGTAAGACCCTGTGTTTTGGGAAGCCGCACGTCTCTTCCTCGGTTGTCTCAGGTCATCCGGCAGTAAAAAGGAAAACCTCATCCCGCTTCTGGGGAAAAGAGTTTGCCTGGTGTGTTTGTAAAATGTGTCATAGACACAAAATGACAATAAAAGTGAAATACTAGGAAGCCATTTTAAGGACATTCAGGAATGCTGTTTGAGGGCATGTAAGATGTTCCAAATCATGACTGTAAAAGGCAGATCGTGAAAAACAATGTGTACAGCATGTAATTTATTTATTTGAGGGTTTTAAGGCAGGATGTCAGGTGAGTATATACACACATAGCTAAACCCAAACAGAAGAATTTTGTGGGATTATGTGTTAACCTTTCAGGAACATCTCCTACATAATTTTTAAAAGGACATATATTTTTAATGCTTATTTATTTTTGAGAGAGGGAGCGACCGAACGAGGGCATGATCAGGGGAGGCCAGAGAGGGAGGGAGGGAGACACAGAATCCAAAACGTGCTCCGTGTTCTGAGCTGTCAACACAGAGCCCGAGGCGGGGCTTGAACCCATGAGCTATGAGATAACCTAAACCGAAGGTGAACGCTAGACAGAGCCACCTCAGAGTCCTTCAAAGTCTTTTAAAAAAATCTTGTTTTTTTCCAGGTTGGATTATTTTTCAAGAGTTAAAGTGTTTTGTACAATAACCATAAACTTGCAAAAATAACTCCACAAGCATCAGGCATGCTCTCCGAAGCTCTGTGCTGGCAGATGCGCCACCTCAGAATGCCCTATGTAGTGAGCCCTAAGACAACAGTTTATAATTATGTAAGACCCAACTCTTCTCTTCTTAACTTGTCAGGAAGAACGAGAAAGCTCCTCCAGAAGATGGGTTTCTTTAATATGTGGGAATTGTCTTTTGAAAGGCTTCTTTGAAGATACTGAAGCAGAGCAAATTCTTTGGCAAGGCATGTTTTGCACAGTGAAATGAGGCCCAAGGCAATGGGTGAAGGGAAATGTTTACTCTGAAACACTTAGCAAAAACATTGGCTTCAGTCAGGACTTACAATAGATCTTTGCATTAGATTTTGTTTCACTTTATTCAAAATGGAAGAGAGAAAACTTGCTACACTTTGATGCTTTGCCTTCATTTCCTAGACTGCAGATCAAAATCGCCAGTTGTAAGAGAGAGTGGAGGTGGTGGAGCAGATGCAGCAGACCCTGAGGAAGGCTAAGACGCTGTGCGAGGTGGAAGCCAAGTGGGCCCAGATGGTGGCCGCCCTCTGCAATGTGGGGCCCACCTTTCCTCCTGGGTCCCATGATGGGAATGTCATTTTCATGGCGGTTCGTTCTTGTATCTCGATTATCACCGGTAACATCGGCGAACCAAAATCCGTTAACAAGGTGAGATCTCTTTTGTATTACTTTGAGATTGGAATGCTTTTCAAAAGGCAAGCATCATCCCCATTTTTTTCACCTCCCGTTTTGTCTGATGTGTGGTTTGCAGTTGGCTGCAACAAAGACTCACTGCGTTTCAGAGTTAAGTCAACGACTTAAATCTCAAGATATTAGCCTTGGATAGGACAGGGGTGCTTGGCGGGCTCAATCTGGAGTTTTGGACTGGATATCAGGGTCACGAGTTTGAACCCCACGTAAGATATAGAGCTTACAAAAAATTAATGAAAGCATGGACTATTTCCCAGAAATAAGAAAAGCATATTCTGTTTTTCTTTTAATACGAAATTTATTGTCAAATTTGGTTGCACACAACACACAGTGTTCAACCCAACATGCCCTCCTGAATACCCATTGACTACCCTCCCCTCCCTCCCACCCCCTATCTGCCCTCAGTTTTTTCTCTGTTTTTAAGAGTCTCATGCTTTGGCTCTCTCCGACTCTAAATTCTTTTTTTTTCCTACGCCTTTTTCGTGGGTTCCTTTTAAGTTTCTCCGGATTCACATGAGTGCACACATATCGTATCTGTCTTTCACTTACCATAACACTCTCCAGTTCAATCCACATCGCTACAATGGTCCATATTTTATTCTCATTGGCACGTAGTACTCCATTGTGTATATAAACCACAGTTTCTTCATCCATTGATCCATTCATGGACATTCAGGCTCTTTCCACAATTTGGTTATTGTTGACAGTGGTGCTATTAATATTGTGGTACAGGGGCCCCTATGCATCAGTACTCCTGTATCTTTTGGGTAAATTCCTAACAGTGCTACTGTTGTGTCATAGTTAAGATCTATTTTTAATTTTTTGAGGAAACTCGACACTGTTTTCCAGAGCTGTTGCAGCAGTTTGCATTCCCACCAACGGTGCAGGAGGGCTCCTGTTTCACCACATCCTCGTCAGCATCTAAATTCTCCTGAACTGTTCATTTTCGCCACAATGACTGGCGGAGGTGATATCTGAGTGTCGTTTTTATTTGTATGTCCCTGATGAGGAGAGACGTTGAGCATCTTTTCATGTGCCTGCTGACCATCAAGATTTCTTCGTTAGAGAAATGTCTATTCATGTTTTGTGCCCAATTCTACACTGGATTATTTGCTTCTCAGAGCAAACTTTGGTGAACTCGTTTTAAGTTTTGGATACTAGCCCTTTGTCCGATATGTCATTTGAAAATATCTTTTCCAATTCAGTTTGTTCCTTTTATTTGCTGTGAAGCTTTTTATCTTCATGAGGTCCCAATAGTTCACTTCTGGTTTTAATTCCCTTGCCTTTGGGGATGTGTCAAGTAAGAAATTGTTGCAGCTGAAGTCAGAATGGTCTTTTCCTGTTTTCTCCTCTATGGTTTCCATTGTTTCCTGTCTCACAATCAGATCTTTTTTCCATTTTGAAATTATTTTTGTGACTATTTTGAGAAAGTGGTCTATTTTCTACCTTCTGCATGTTACTGCCCTGTTCTCCCAGCGACATTTGTTAGACTTTTTCCTTGGCTATTCCTTACTCCTTTGTTAAAGATGAGTTAGCCATAGTTTTGTGGGTCTAGTTCTGGGGTTTCACTTTTATTCCTTTGGTGTATGTGACTCATTTTTGGCAATTCTAGGCTGTCTTGATGATTACAGTTTTGTAGTAGAGGCTAAAGTCTGGGATTGTGATGTCTCCTGCTTTGGTCTTATTCAAAATTACTTTGGCTTTCGGGGCTTTATTGGTTCAATATGAATGTTAGAAATGCTTGTTCTAACTTCGAGAAGGATGCTGGTGCAATTTTGATTGGGATTGCATTGAATGTGTAGATAGCTTTGGGTAGTATTGATATTTTGACAATATTCTTCCGACCCATAAGCATGGAATGTTTTTCAATTTCTTTGTATCTTCTTCAATTTCCTTCATAAGCTTTCTGTAGTTTTCAGCATACAGATCTTTTACATCTTTGGTTAGATTTATCCCTAGGTGTTTTATGCTTCTTGGTGCAATTGTGAATGGGATCAGTTTTTTTTTCTTTTGTTGCTTCATTATTAGTGTTTAGGAATAAAATTTCTTTCTGTACATTGATTTTGTATACTGCAACTTGGCTGAATTCACTTATCGTTCTAGTATACTTTTGGTGGAGTCTATTGGAACTTCAATGTATAATATGCCATCTGCAAAAAGTGAAAGCTTGACTTCATCTTTGCCAAATTTGATGCCTTTGATTTCCTTTTGTTGTCTGATTGACGTTGCTAGGACTTCCAAAACTATGTTAAACGACAGTGGACATCCCTGTCGTGGACATCCCTGTCGTATTCTTGATCTCAGGGAAAAAGCTCTGTTTTTCCCCTATTGAGGATGATGTTAACTGTGGGCTTTTCATAAATGGGTTTTATGATTTTTAAGTAAGTTCTTTCTATCCCGAATTTCTCGAGGGTTTTTATTAAGAAAGGATGCTGAATTTTGTCAAATGCTTTTTCTGCATCGATTGAAAGGATCTTATGGTTCTTTTCTTTCATTAATGTGATGTATCACTTTGATTTTTGAATGTTGAACCCGACCTGAATCCCAGGAATGAATCCCACTTGATTATGGTGAATCATTCTTTGTATATTCTGTTACATTCAATTTGCTAGTATCTTATTGAGATGTTATGTATCCATAGTCATCAGGGATATTGGCCTGTAGTTCTCTTTTTTATTGGGTCTCTGTCAAAGTAATACTGGCTTCATAGAATGAGTCTGGAAGATTTCCTTCCCTTTCTATTTTTTCGAATAGATTGAGAAGGATAGGTATTATCTCTGCTTTCAACCTCTGATAGAATTACCCTGGGAAGCCATCTGGTCCTGGACTCTTATTTTTTGGGAGATTTTTCAAGACTGATTCAATTTCTTCGCTGGTTATGGGTCTGTTCTTTTCTATTTCTTTCTGAGTTTTGAAAGTGTGTAGGTGTTTAGGAATTTGTCCATTTCTTCTGGGTTTTCCAGTTTGTTGCATATAACTATTCATAGTATTCCCTAATTGCTTGTATCTCTGAGGGGTTGGTTCTAATAATTCCATTTTCATTCATAATCTTATCTAACTGGGTCTTCTCCCTTTTCTTTTTGGGAAGCCTTGCTAGAGGTTTGTCAATGTTTGGTTTTTTTCAAAAAAACAACTCGTGTTCAGTGATCTCTACATTTTTTAAATTCTATATTTTTTATTGTCTGTATTGTTTATTTCTGCTCTGATCTTTATTTCTCTTTTTCCTCTGGTTTACTCTGTCTTTGATAGTCTGCCTGTATTTCCTTTAGGTGTTCTGTTAGATCTTGTATTTGGGATTTTTCTTTATTCTTGAGAAAGACCTGGATTGCAATGTATTTTCCTCTCAGGACTGCCGTCGCTGCATCCCAAAGCATTTGGATTGTTGTATTTTCATTTTTATTTGTTTTCATATATTTTTAAATACTTCTCTACGTGTTTGACCCATTCTTTCTTTAGTAGGGTGTTCTTTAAACTCCATGCTTTTGGAGGGTTTCCAGATTTTTCCTGTGGTTGATTTCAAACTTCATAGCATTTTTGTCTGAAAATATGCATGGTATGATCGCAATTATTTTATAATTATGAAGAGCTCTTTTGTGACCCAGAATGTGGTATATCTTGGAAAATATTCCATGTGCACTCCAGAAGAAACTATATTCTGTTGCTTTGGGATGCAGAGTTCTAAATATATCTGTCAAGTCCATCTGATCCAATGTATCTTTCAGGGCCCTTGTTTATTGACCATGTGTCTAGATGATCTATCCAATTCTGTAAGTGGGGTGTTAAGGTCCCCTGAAATTTCCACATTCTTATCAATAAGGTTCCTTATGTTTGTAATTGTTTTATATATTTGGGGGCTCCCGTATTCGGCGCTTACATATTTATACTTGTTAGCTCCTCCTGATGGATAGACCCTGTAATTATTATATAATTTCCTTCTTCTCTAGTTAGAGACTTTAATTTAAAGTCTAGTTTGCCTAAGTATGGCTACTCCAGCTTTCTTTTGACTTCCAGTAGCATGTTAGTTTTTCATCTCTTCACTTCAATCTGAAGGTGTCCTCAGGTCCAAAATGAGTCTCTTGTAAACAGCAAATAATTGGGTCTCGTTTTTCTATCCATTCTTATGTCTTTTGTTTGGCTCTTTTAGTCCATTTACATTCAGTGTTGTAGAAAGATATGAGTTTAGACTCATTGTGATGTCTGTAGGTTTCGTGCTTGTAGCGATGTCTCTGGTACTTTGTCTCACAGGATCCCCCTTAGGATCTCTTGTAGGGCTGGTTTAATGGTGATGAATTCCTTAAGTTTTTGTTTGGAAAGACCTTTCTCTCTCCCATTCTAAATGACAGATTTCCTGGATAAAGGATTCTCGGCTGGATATTTTTTCCGTTCATCACGTTGAAGATTTCCTGCCATTCCTTTCTGGCCTGCCATGTTTCAGTAGAGGGATCCGTCACGAGTCTTATTGGTGTCGCTTTATATGTTACACCACGTTTATCGCTATCGGCTTTCAGAATTTTCTCTTTATCCTTGTTATTTTGCGAGTTTCACTATATGTCGTGCAGATAGATTCAAGTTACGTCTGAAGGGAGTTCTCTGTACCTCTTGGATATCAATGCCTTTTTCCTTCCCCAGATCCGGGAAGTTCTCAACTACTATTAGTACACCTTCAGCACCTTTCCCTCTCTCTTCTCCTCTGGAATACAACTTATGTGTAGATTATTTCTCTTCAGTGCATAGTTCTCTAATTTTCGCCTCATACGCCTTGATTCTTTTTGTCTCTTTTTTCTCAGCTTCCTAATTTTCCATAATTTTATCTTCCAGTTCAGCTATTCTCTCCTCTGCATCTTCAATCCGAGTTGTGGTTTTCTCCGTTTTATTTTTCAGCTCGTTTATAGCATTTTTTAGCTCATCCTGGATGTTCCTTACTCGATCTCTGTAGCAGTAGATTCTCTGCTGTCTTGTATACTGTTTATAAGCCCAGCGATTAGTTTTAGGACTAGTATTCTAATTTCACTTTCTGTTATATTGTTTAAATCCTTTATGATCAGTTCATTAGCTGTCATTATTTCCTTGAGATTCTTTGAGAGGAACTCTTCCGTTTGGTCATTTTGAATAGTCCTTGGATTTGTGCGGAACGGTTGGGCACTTCTGTGCTGTCTTGAATAACTTGCGTTGGTGGGCGGGGCCGCAGTCAGACGTCTGCTGATGTCTGCCACCGGCCCACAGCTGACCAGCCCACAGTCAGACTGGTAGGTACATTCTGTTCTCCTCTCCTAGTGGCGGGATTCACTGTGGGTGGCGTGGCCCGTCTGGGCTACTTGCACACTTCCAGGTTTCTGGTGCTGGGGATCTGGCATATTAGCTGAGGTGGATGAGCAAGGTGCACAGGGTCCAGATGGGCAGGCTCAGCTCACTTTTCCTTCAGTGAGCCGCTTCAGGAGGGACCCTGCGACACTGGGAGTGAGTCTGACCCGCCGCCGGAAGGACAGAGATGCAGAAGCACAGCATTCGTTGTTTGCACGGTGAAAGTTCCCTGATAAAAACTGGTTCCCTTTGAGGTATTGGCTGGAGGGATGGGCGAGGGAGACGGCGTTGGCGAGTATATTTGTTCCCCACCATGCTGAGCTCTGTCGTCTGTGGCTCAAGGGTCCCTCCCGTTGTCCTCCAGCCCTCCTGCTCTCCGAGCAGAGCTGTTAGCTTAAAACCTTCCAGATAAGTCCCGTTTGCTCCCCGAAAACACTCCATCCGGTCCCTCCCCTTTTGCATGCCAGACTCGGGGGCTCTGCTTTGCCAGTGGGCTGCCCCTCTCCCTCCCGCCAGTCTGTTTAGCATGCACAACCTCTCTGCCCTTCCTACCCTCTTCTCTGAGCCTGTCATTTACGCTTGGCTTTGGAGAATCTGTTCTGCTAGTCTTCTGATGATTTTCTGGGTTTTTTTGGAAGGTATGGGTGGAATCTAAGTGATTAGCAGGACACGGTGACCCCAGCGTCCTCCTATGCCACCATCTCCCTGAAAGCTCCTCAATCTTATTCTCTTTTAAACGTAATCATTTTTTATTAAAAAATTCTTAAAGGTTCATTTATATTGAAATTCACACATAGAGAATGGGCACATGCATGAGTAGGGAGGAGGTAGAAAGAGAATCCCAAGTAAGCTCCATGCTGTCAGCACAGAGCCTGACACAGGGCTCGAACTCACAAACCTTGAGTTCATGACCTGAGCTGAATTCAAGAATTAGAAACCCAACTGACTGAGCCACGCACATTTGTAAAAAAACATTTTTAAGTAAATCAGTCCAAAGTTCAACAGTAGAGGAAAGGTATGTGCCAGACAAATTCCCTGCCCTCATAGCTCTCACAGCCCTCACCACCCATGGGGGAATCCAGCAGTTGAAGATGTAGTTTCCAGACATGATGTCGGTGCAGGATCGAGTGCAGGACGAGGAAGCACGTGACTGGGCAGTCAGTCCATCCTTCCGAAGCCTGGGCTGAGGGAGCTTGTAGCAGGGAACATGTCACTGCTTCTTTGTCACCGATTTCATTGCTGTGAGGGTACCAGTGGGAAGGGGGTGGGGTTGTCACGGTTTGCTGACCCAGAAGGCTGCCATCAGATCAGGCAGGCAGTATTGGGAACTCTCAGGCCAACAGCTCCAACTGAACTTCTCCTTTGTGATCTGCATGTCAAGTCTTCATTTCTTTTGTCCCCAGTCCTCTCTCCTGTCCCTGGTTGACCGTGTAACCCGACAGTTTGTCTTTGGACACTCTGTTGCTGAGGAAGCTAAACTGTTGGAACTCACTTCCCAGCTCATGAAGACAGCACACCTGCTTTCTCTGTCCCGCTTGCTGTTTCCTGCTCTCTGTGCTGAGTGGCTATGAGTGTCTGCTGGGGGACGAGGCACCTTCCAAGGATCGGGGCCCGGGGTTAAGACGGGACAATTAGCTAGACCCTGTCACCACAATGGAACCCTACAGCTACCCACAGGCACGCATGAGACTGGTATGGGCTGTGAGCAGGTTAACAGGATGTCCAGTGTACGCACAGCGTGTGGTGTGGGGCAGCCAGTTCTTTTGACCCCGCTGTCGCCCACAGGCTGGAGAGAGGAATGGCAACATCGAATAAAGGCTGTGCGAGTTGGATGCCCACCTGGAGGAAAAGAACCAAGAACAGCAGAGGATATGTGTCCAAGGGAGCGGCCGCACACCTGGCAGTGGTTGAGGATGAGGCCCAGGTGGGGGTGTGGGGATAAGGAGTGTTGCCTTGTTTCCCCTTCTCCAAATGTGGACGGCAGTCCCCTTCTTTATCCCATCAGGGGTACAGTGGACACTTGTGAATCAAGTTGCCAACTTATGCCCCGGGATTTACACGTGAACTCACCCACTCTCTGGGAATTCTACACCCTGGGTTAGGTCAAGGTATGCGTCAATGATTAAGGGACCATGTTGTTTGATACTGGTGGAAGATGGGTGATGCATTCATGAGTTTACTGTACATCTTCCTTTGGCACTTGTGTAGAAGTTTCTAGAAAAGAAAATGTTAGAGGTTGTTTCGGGATCCCCTCTGGGCGATAGATGCTCTCAGCCTGGAATGACTGCTCCCTGGTCCTCAATTTGGAAGTAAAGTAGCCCGGGCTCGAAATTTGAGCTACACCGGCTGCGGAGACACATCTCCCATCACAAACCAGCGTGCAAGTGCCGATTCCATCTTGACCCTGCTTTCACATTTTGATTCCTGTGACATCAGGATGCGTCCTACTAGTGGTGACATCATAGACGCTGAAAAGTGGCCTATGACGACATCAAAGTCGTGATGGGAGGTAGGTGCTTCGCTACTACTCCCTTTGAGAGGTGGAGTCTAAGGCCTCCCCTTGAGCCTGTACCGGGCTCAGTGACGTGATTCACCAAATGGATGTGTAGAGGGGATGCCGGGGACCCTGTGGTTCTTGTGTGTGACAGAGTGGCTCATGGATATAAGTGGCATATGCTTGAGACTGGCTTGTTTCTAGGGAAAGAGGGCACTTTATTTCTCTGCTCTGTAATGTCTAACCATGCGGTGACTGTCGAGGCTGCTGTATCATTTCTGGGAGTTGGTGGGGAGTCGGTGCCTTGACCGATTGGTGTCTTGATCTCTGGGCAGTAACCATTACTGTTCATTAGAATTGCAGCCGGCTTCTCCCTTTACTCCCAGAAGCTCCCTGCTTTTCATGCAAACAGCATTCCCTGTGCTGTGTTTGTCTCCAGGCTGAAACACGGTCCCTTCAGAGAGATTTCCTTGGGTTATGTAATTTATTGATTTATTTATTAATGTTAGTTCCTTTTTGAGAGAGGGAGACAGGGTGTGAGCAGGGGAGGAGCAGAGAGACAGGGAGACACAGAATCAGAAGCAGGCTCCAGGCTCCTAGCTCACAGCACAGAGCTGGATGAAGGGCTCGAATCCATACCTCGAGATCATGACCTGAGTCGAAGTCAGACGCTTAACCTACTGCGCCACCCTGGTGGCCCTTTTGTGTGTGTGTGCGTGTGTGTGTATGTTTGCGTGTGTAGGTGTTTAACTCACAGTAATATAATTTTATCACTTGTAGCAAAGTCCTCATTTACAAGGAACAAACACTGGAGGCCATGAGGAGATGTATGCTGGCAGGTTGCAGCAGTGATTTCTGTTTGCACGAAGAGAAAATTTTATGCAGCTACAAATCTTTGGAAACGTGTTATTTTCTGTATTTTCTCAATGTGTCTGAAAACCGGTTGAGCTATTTGGTTAGTCAAATGCACTTCCTCCTTCCCTCCTTCGGATTTCTTCACAAAGCCGTGTGAAGTGTGGGAGGATGTCCTGGAGTCCTGAAAAGGTCTGCACGCCTGACGACTTGCCCTGGCAGCAGACGTCCTCCTGACATTTTTACTCTTCATCGTGTTACCCACAGATCCCTGCAGATGCCTGGGATTTCCTCAGTGGATCGCTGGGTTTCAGAGAGAGACCTGTGAACAGTCTCTCACCTTCCACCAGGAAAAAAGGTCTGTGCCTTATCAAAATGAATGAAATCTTGCCATGTGCAGCTACATGGATGGAACTGGAGGATATTATTCTAAGTGAAATTAGTCAGAGAAAGACAAAAATCATATGACTTCACTCATATGAGGACTTTAAGAGACAGAAGGGATAACATATGGGAAGGGAAACAAAAATAATATAAAAACAGGGAGGGGGACAAAACAGAAGAGACTCATAAATATGGAGAACAAACTGAGGGATACTGGAGGGGTTGTGAGAGGGTTGATGGGCTAAATGGGTAAAGGGCACTAAGGAATGTACTCCTGAAACCATTGTTGCACTATATGCTAACCAATTTGGAGGTATATTTTCAAAAATAAAAAAAATAAAATTATAACAATAAAGAAAAAAGAAAGGTATGTGCCTTGTCACCATTGTGTTCCCTCCACTCAGAACACAGGAGTGAGTCCCTGAGCAAGGAAAGGGAGGGGATTCTCCCTTTGGGTGTGCGAAGATCAGATCAGGACAGAAATTTTCTGGGAAGATATTTTGTTGTTTGAAAGGTATAATCAAGAGGGCGCCCGGCTGGCTCTGCTGGAATAGCCTTGACTCTTGATCTCGGGGTCATACGGTCGTGAGTTTGAGCCCCACGTTAGGTGTAGAGATTACGTATACATTTAATAAATAAATAAAACAAATAATTAATTAATTGAATAACATTTAAAAAATCCAGCCCGGTTTCCAGTGATGCCTGTAGTTTCCAAAGAGAACTCTGGAGCTGGGGAGCAGGAAGCATGTGGACGGTGGGCAGGGCTGCCAGGCAGGATGTGAGGAAGGAGGCACAGGCGCTCCCCCTGTCCATTCGTGTGACCGTTTCCTCTGGCCCGAACTGCAGGTGGCTGAATTCCTGCAGTTGGGTGGCCTCTGTCCAGCTCAGGGCCGTGGGACCCACTTGACTGGAGAGGCAGAGACTGTGGGCAAATCACACAACTTTCGGTTAGCTGTTTTTCCATTTGTGAATGGGCTCCCTGGGACGACACTATCTGGGTTCCCCTCCCAGGGCTGAGAGTTGAGTCTGCTGTCTAAAAGGCGGCAAGAGCAGATTACATCTGGGAAATCCTTGCAGGTCTTGGGGCACCTAGACAGAGTGGAGCTTTGAAGTGGTGGCTTTGAAGGGAGAGTGTGGATCCTGCCTCACCTGCTGGCAAACTGTTGCCCGTTCAGGGGACAGTGACAGAGGTCCCACCTGGACACTTGAGAGCTGAGCCCTGATTTGCCCCTCTCTGCCGTCCCGGATTTGGACTTGAAACCCAGTGGAGCTGGAGGGGGTGGGTGCAGACGGGCTATTGTTCTGGCTGAATTCAAACTACAAGAGCACAGGTGTGGCACCCCAGAAAGCACCTACTGGTGTCCCCGGTTCAGACACGCGGGTGGAGCTTCAGCTTGATCGACTTCAAATAGACTTTCAGTTGCTTCCTGGCTCCGGTGAAATTTTACCAGCACTGGTGTGGAAGACGAGTCGGATCTCATATATAGGCTCTCCTGAAACCCTTAAAAGTTCGATATTACATTTGCGCGTGGGAAAAGTCCTGTTTAGGTGTGAGGCGGCTGTCCCTTGCCTCTGTGCCAGATGGACCCTTCCAGCTCTGATGTGCTGGAGGAAGAGTGGACAGACCATCCTCTGAGCTACCCAGTAGGAGAAAAGTCTGCAAAGTACGAGCCAGATATTTCCCCAGAGGTGTTGAAGCAGTCCTCCAATCACTTGAAACAAAAGAGGTGTCAGAGCCCGAGTTATGGACGTCACTATTACCCTTCCAGGAAGTACTTGAAATCGAAATGGGTCCTGTTGTTTCTCTGAAGTGAGAAAGGCCATGTAATTTGGCCTTCCCTCACGTTGTTGGGCTCCTTCCTGTTTGGATGACACTGTTGTTATGACATAGTGAAGGCATGTATTCTTTCTTGATTTCTGGTTTTCTTGCTTGCTTTCTTCCTTGCTGATTTCTTGCTTTCCTTTCTTTTTGAATATTTATTTTTGAAAGAGAGAGAAAGAGAGAGAGCCACACGGTGCAGATGCAGAGAGAGAGGGAGACAGAGGCTCTGATGTGGGTTCTGCACAGATAGCACAGAGCCCAAAGAGCGCCTAGGACTCACGATTGGCGAGATAATGACCTGAGCCCAAGTTGGACGCTTAACAGAGTAAGCCTCACAAGTTCCCCTGGAGGGACGTATTCTTAATGGATGACTTAAATGCACGGGTGACTTTTTGTTTTCCAGAACACTTTCCCACTCGAATTGAAGCCGGAATGTTTCTGATGGTCTCAGATGCCCTTTGAGAGCAGTATTAGAAATCCCACATGATGCTTTTTTGTCTGATGTATTCATTCCCGCATGGGGTTGAGGGTGGGCATTTGCTGGCCTGGCTGGCCAGCCCCCGAGTTTAGAGCTGAGAAGTTGTAGCCAAAGAGCTTGTTGGGTGGCTTCTGAGAGCCGTTCTCCCAGGCATCCCTGACCCTGGGCCCTGCTCTTTCAGATGTGGAAAGCTTTGACAGGCCAAACCCTGTCCATACCCCAGGACGATGGATATGCTGATGAGACCTCTGGGAGACCGACCCGATTTTGTGGTATGAGTCACCAGTGTCCTTTTGTCTCCCTTTTCCTAAAGTTTATTTTCTTCTTGTTTTCTTTTGGGTTTTCTGTGTTTCTTACAACCCCTATGTGGGCTTCACTCCTCATTGACTACATTTTTCTGAATGACGTAAGTGGAAAAGAGCAGAGATGGGGACCAAGACCGTGAAAGTGTCTGCACATCAGAAGCACATCTCTTAATGTTGGTGTGAAATTGGTCTTTGAAGGGCAGAGACACAGACCAGGGGGGACACAGCTTTCCTGTGAACCCACATGGTCATGGCTTGGTCTGTCTTGGGAGCTGATGATCCCACAACACGCGACTCCGTGCTTCCATGCTTGTGTTGGCACAGGTACGTGGAGGCTTAGAATCTCACATCACAAACAGTTCTTGTGATCATGATTCTAGAATCTTGTCTTCAATTTTGGAGATTGCGTCGAGGGACGTGGTCACCTATGCTCTCTGCAATGGGGGCTCCTGCCACACACGATGTCTCTGAATATCTTTGAACTAAAAGTCCTTTCCACGACTCTAATTTTTCTGCTTTGTCACTGAGCATGGGGTATACTGGAGAGCTGGGTTCTACGTACTGTGTTCTCATGAAAAGCCCGAAATAGGAGAGCCGAGGGATTGTCCCCTGGGAGAGCGGGCCCTGCTCCTGACTCGGCATGGCCTTATGCTGCCAACTCTCCCGGTGGTGTTTCCTAGTCAGGAAGTGTAGGTAAAAGGAACCCTGAAAGTGTACTCAGAATTCTATTTAGGCCGAACCCAGCTCCCGTTTTGACCCTCCCGTCCGTACTGTGAAGGACTATCCCTCTGACCTGTTTGGGTCCCCTGCGGTGCTTGTCTTCTTCGGCCCCAATATCTTTCAGGAAAATGAAGCTGTTCTTGGCTGAGGCAGAGCCAGGAAATCATCCCCAAAAGAGGTGAAGTCTGCAGTGTGGGTATTTTAGACACAAGTGTGGGTTCCACCTTGACTTGCTGAGCCCACACCTTCCACAGAAGCCACGTGAGGATGTCGAGGCCCTGGGAGCCAACTCCTGAGCCGGTGAAGTCACCATTGCTCTCATCGTCGTTTCTGTTCCCGTGGCTTTGAAACATGCTGGATGTTGGGAGAACCCCTGGGACAGTTGTGGGCACCCTGTGGCCGTTCCAGGTGTTGGAGCCGGTTCTACCCCCATCACCATTCCCAAGGACACTAGGCAGTGGCCAGGGCTGGTTTGCAAGGCAGGTTGCACCCCAGGTGGTGCAGAAACAGGAGGAGGGGGAAAGAGAAGGCAGAAAATTTGAGGTGTCTGTCTCAAGGCCATCGGAGGCAAAGAGGGCAGAAAAAAGAGATCAGGTGGTTCTAAAGCGTGTCAACTCAGTTAGATGAGCAGACACCATGTTTTTTTTTTTTTTGTTTGTCTTGGTTTGGTTTTCCAAAAGGGAAATTAGGCAGTCCATGTCAGGCCAGAGAAGACAGGGAAGATTTCTGAAACAAAAGGGGTTTTGGCAGCTGCTTGGGAAGTTTTCTTCAAATCTTCATCCAGAGGTAGACTAGCCAGAGTCCATTTGCTCTAATAATCATAGTTCTTAATCCAGGGAATGAATGAGAGAGAAGCCCACACATATAGGTAGAGTAAGCAGAGTGTGTAGGGAGAAAGAGTGTGAGAGTCAGAGTCCCTATATTGTGGATGGCCTGTGGAAAACACACCGCCCAATTTCAGTGCATGGATTTATTGACAATGACTGGAAGCTGGCCTTGCTGCCTTGGTTGGGAATACTGCCCTGTAGCCAACGGTCATTCCAAAGACACCACAAGAGCAATGTCAAAGCCCTATGTGCCTTAGAAGATATTGTCACTTCCTCCAACTTAGTCTTAGCCCACGGCAGGCATGGCAAGAGTGCCATGACTAAGATCTCATGTAATTCGCCTAGTCAATGAGTGGATAGGTCCTCATTTAATTGTCTTGTTTTTTCACAGTGCTTTTTCTGTTTTTGTTTCTTTAATGCCAGTTACTTAATATGAAGAGTTATGTTACTTTCAGGTATACTATTCCATAGATCACTCTGTGTTCATCATGACAAGGACACCGATCAAACACCATCACGGATTTCACCACCCCCCAGTGCATCCTCCCACAAATATGGTACTATCCGAATGTTTTCTAATGTTAAAGTCTGTTTCTTGATTGTTCTCTTTCTCTCTGTCTCACTCTGTCTCAGTGTTTCCATTTGCTTGTCTGTTACTTCAATTAAAAATATCTGGGGCGCCTGGGTTGCGCAGTCGGTTAAGCATCCGACTTCAGCCAAGTCACGATCTCGCGGTCCGTGGGTTCGATCCCCGCGTCAGGCTCTGGGCTGATGGCTCAGAGCCTGGAGCCTGTTTCCGATTCTGTGTCTCCCTCTCTCTCTGCCCCTCCCCCGTTCATGCTCTGTCTCTCTCTGTCCCAAAAATAAATAAACGTTGAAAAAAAATTAAAAAAAAAATGAGTAAAATTACTGGATGGTACTTGCCTTTTTCTGATTGACTTATTTCACATATCATATTCTCTACCTCCATCTGTGTCCTACAGATGGATGTATATCTTTATCAATATGTATATCTATATTTATATCTATATAATAGATATATTTTGATAAATTAATAAATATATATGTTTATGTTTTTATATCAATAGATTCATATAAACATATAAAGATGTAGATATATTCATGGATATATTCATGGATATATATGTATATGTATGTTTTTATGTATATAAATATATATAGACATATATGGGTTTATGTTGATATAGAAATATATATACACGTTTGTTTGGATATACAAGAATACACCTATAGATATATATATATGTTGATATATACGTACATGTATATGGATATATAAAGACATATAAGAATATATATATCAATCAAATATATCCATATATCCATATCCATGTATATACATACATATATCAGTCATATATATGTATATATCTGCAAACACAAGGAATGAATACTTTCCATTTGCAGGGACATGTTTGAAGCAGTTAGTATTTGGCTAAGCGAAATAATTCTGTGAGAAAAAGACAAATCCCATGCAATACTTTCACTCCTATGTGGAATTGAAGAAACAACGATGCACAGGAAAAATGTAAGGGATAAAGTGGAATTTTATTAGGATTCGCTGCCACGGACTTTTGAGAAAATCATTATGGAAATTCTCCCCACAACAGAAACAATTCATTCGTATTTTACAGACATTGGAAAATGTGGCCAACACTATCCCCAATCAGAAAGCATTCTTGAAATCATTGATTACCTAGCAATACTGCCCTTGGTTCCCCACAAAAGGAAATTGTGGTCTTAACAATTGGGAACAAGTAGGGAAAACATTTAAAGCTGGGCATTCTGAGGGGGTAACATTCCCTCTGAGGTCATCCTCGTTTGGTCCATTGTTGACACTGCCCCTCTCCCCTTGAGTTCAGAGGATGTCTATACAGATGTCAAATTACCCCGAATAGAGGAAAGACCTGAGATTTTGAAGTAAGCCTGCGCCTTTGGTGTCTTTACAGACAAAAGATATTCTCCCTCCCTCCAAAGTGTGGGAGGATGGGTAGCCTCTAAAAACCTCACCAACCAGTTCTGAAAAAGTCCTCCCCCCCATTCAAAAGAGAACACACGAAGGAACCCGGTAAAGCTGGTAAATCCCAATTGTTTCTGTCGTCAAGCAACATGGGCAATAGGTCCATGAAGGCCTGCTCTTTCCAATAGCAAAAGAATTGCAACAATCGGTTCAGCTGCATGTCCATCACAGCCCTTTTACCACGGGCACTTTTAAAAAATACTTTTACTCCATTTGGGCCTGGACTGGGGCTCCTTATGAACCTCATTTTGACTCCAGCCCAGTGTGCCGTCTGTGCCCAAGAGGTTCAGGCAGCTTGTGTGGTTCCTGCCCTACAGACCTTTGATGCTGCTATTGCCGTGTCTTTCGAATGACTGTCTGCTACAGAACAGCATAGCCAACCAAGGCAGCAAGCCCAGCTTCCACTCATTGTCAGAAACAATGCAATGAAATAGTGTGGTGTATTTTACACAGGCGGTTTCTACTCCTACATGCCACGTCGGGGAGAGAGTCTGAACAGCACTGAAGAAGATCCAAGAGAAGGCCCTGATCAGCAGGGTGCACGGCAGGCAGAGGGGCATGGGTATCAGGCAGGGGATGCGCACTCCAGGCCCAAGTCCACCGCCTCACGACAGACGGGCAGGCCAGTGACAGGAAGTGTCCCGCGGGAGCACCAGCAGCTTCCCTGGGGAAATGCCGAGCTGGTGGTGTTTGCAGTCGTGGGGTTTAATTCATCTTTTAAAGATCTCTGGGTTTTTAATTAATACGTGAGCTCTCTATTGTTAACGGTTGGCAATGATTTTCAAAATCTGAAACGTGCACGGGCACCTGGGTGGCTCATTTGGTGAAGCATCAGACTCCTGGTTTCACTCAAGTCATGATCTCGTGGCCCGCTAGTTTAAGCCCCACATCAGGCTCTGCACTGACAGTGTGGAGACTCCTTGGAAATCTCTCTCTCCCTCTTTCTGCCGCTTCCCAGTTTATTATAAGTAAATAAATAAATGCATGAATACACACACACATACATACATAAATGAATAAATAAACAAACAAACAAACAAATAAACCAATAAAATCACACAAAAATTTAAACGTGCATGGACTCCTGGTGACTCAGTTGTGCGAGCTATTGACTTGTGATATAGGGGTTGTATGTTTGAGCAGCACACGTGTGTACGGATGACTTAGATAAAATCTTTATGAACATTTTTAACATGCACGGGAAATAAAACATTGCAAAAGAGCCAACAATCTGCAGCCTCTGCGGGAGGGTACTGCGTCTCTAACACCCCCCGCATGCACACATCGGTGTATAACTGATGCCTGGCAGGGATTTTAACGAGGAACAGGAAAACCAGCAGGGCCTGCAGGGACAATCTGGCAGCATCCACCAAAATTTTACATTCCACCTTCTGTGACCCGGCAATTCCTTTTCTAGAAATTTACACTTCTTAATAATCACTTATGTCTATGACACAAGAGAACAAGATTTTTAACTTCAAAAACTGCATAGCGCCTCGATCCCATTGTCCAGAGAAGAAGGAAGTAGCTTGGGAGACTTGGGCCCTTCACAGGACTGGGGCTGAGCTGCCATCCGAAGGACGACAATCCCCCTAAACCCATGGAAGAGACAGGAGTGCTCACACACGTTCAGGTAAAAAGGCTGCGTGAGTGTAATGTGGGCCTGTCTCCTCAGGTCTTGTTCTGGGGATGCAGGAGGCATCCCCCACGAGGGGGTCCCAAGCAGTGAGGACGTGCTGCCACAGGCTGACCTTTCTGTGACTCTTGTTTCTCGGTCATGCCCTGGAAATTGAAGTCCACGACACTCTTGTCCACGTGCTTTGCCTTGAGGCTGTACTGGATGCCAAAGTCGCTCGACTAATTTGAGGGGACAGGACAGGGGTCCGGGACAGAGACAAAGATGTACTGGTCTCTCGTCAATCACTCACGACAGCAACATTCCGGAATTAGGAGTCGCCAGGACATGACCCACACGTTTGAAAACACCACCCACGGTCACACACCAGGGAGCCGGCCTCGGCCTACAACTTGTGCACTGGGCAGCGAGGACCCCAAGCCTGTGATGGGCACCTGCTTCCTGGGGCAGAAACGAGCCGCGTTCCCACTCGGGAAAGTAACCCTTTGGAAGCTACGCACTTACCATCCCTTTCCAAAGGGACAGGAAATGTCCACACCTGGCCACAGCACCCGCGCCCTGGCTCATCTGATGACAACCAAGAGGCGGAAGTAACCGGCCTGCTCAAGACACAAGTCCTCTGAGATAGTGACACTCTTTCATTGGTAAAAAAGGTTCTAAAACATGGGCAGAACTGAAAGGTCAGGCAATGACATATTAGAGAGCACTCCTGTCCAGTAAAAGTGAACCATCGTTATTTGAAAGGCTCAGGTTTACATTGTTGGGGGGGAAGATAGCTCTTCACTGACCGGGCCCCAGAGCCGACTGTCCAGGGAACACTGCTCAGAAAGAGCTTCTGTGGTGGTGACAGAGGACCCACACACCCGGAGAGCAAAGTCTTCCCCAGTGGAGACACCGCCTTACCTTTCTGAGAGGCGTGTTTTTCAGTTTTCCCCTGCTATTCAAAGCCCACAGCAGAGTGCAATTACCACAAGAAGGGAAATACGTTTTTAGATGTCTCCAAAACAAGTCATCTGATCCCAGAGTGCATGTGAAAGGTTTGAAACCGCAAACCGTGTTACTTTTTGACCTCTGCCTTCCTAAGCCATGGGCAGGCCTACCTCATGACCAACGCTCTGGGGATGGAAAATTTCATCCATGAAATATTCTGCAATGCCCAGTAGGCAGTGCGGGTGGACCGTTAGCCACCCAGAGGCCCTGCACGGCAAGTTGTGCTCATGGACTTCAGCCCCCCTCGACGACCCCCTCCCACCACACGCACACCTGCTTTTCCATGAGCTCTTCCAAGAACAACACTATCATCAGTAACGACAACGGGCATGGTGGGGGAGCATCTGCACACACGGACCTAGGAGACAGGAATCCCTGCCTCCCCGTTTTACAGGCAGGTAATGCAGAACCGCAGCTGACCTGTAGTAAAGCTTGAATGCCGAGTGTTAACTCCAAAACCCAACTGCTGTGATGTAAAACAGGGTATACACGGCCCTCAGTCAGAGACGGAGAGACCGAGGCCCAGAGGTGCCAGGACACCGGGCCTTAGCCCTGGAAACGGGCATTTGTACGACACTCTGCCATATTTGCCCTGAACACCACCAGGTGACAGTGATACCCATACAGGGGGGCTGGCTAGAAATGGTCCCCACGGGCACAGTCTTAGGCAGTGGAAGGCTGTCTCTCCCTGTTCTGTCTGATCTGCAGATACCAATGAAGGGATTTCTACAAGAAACAGTGTTCCTCTTCTCACTTCTTAACCTGGCAAATCATCTCAGAGTCAGGGGCTGGGGCGAGGGGCTTCTAGAAGCTCTGCACCTGGACGGCCACCCCACAGGCCTGAGTCGAGGCGCTGTCTCAAGAGGCCCAGTGCTTACCCTGGTCTAGAGGGAGGGGCTCCATCACCTGCACTCTGGTTCCCATGACGCCTCACTCACCTGGTCAACGCTGTCCACCTGGACACCAAACTTGCCTCGAATGCCCCTGATGGAGTGGACCTGGGACGAGTGCTTGGAGAGCTTCGACTGATACTCGTGGCCGACAGCTGACTGAAACAGGTCTCAGAGCAAAGGTGTCTGGAGCTTACTCTTTGAATGTGGCCCCTGATTCTTCTTCGAAGAACCTATACCACTCCTGTGCCACACATAAATGCTCTCTCACCTGGAACCAAAGGGACTGAGTTTGTACGCGGAGGATTTTTCATTAATCCGTACTGTAAAGCCACCCTAAGGTCCCCTTCGCTTCAAATAACATGACAGGGGGCGCCTGGGTGGCTCAGTCTGTTGAGCATCTGACTTCAGCCCAGGTCATGATCTCGCGTTCCGTGAGTTCGACCCCCGCGTCGGGCTCTGTGCTGACAGCTCAGAGCCCCGAGCCTGTTTCAGATTCTGTGTCTCCCTCTCTGTCTCTCTCTTTCTCAAAAATAAACATTAAAAAAATTTAAAAAAATATGACAGAATGCTGGTAAGGACTTTCACGGATGCTCATGTTCACAACCTTGCTTGTTAACAGCTTTCAATTTTACATTGGAGACATCTTCCCCGAAATAAATTATATTATGCAATTTGTACCAGCAAATCTGTACACACATTTCCACCTACCACTGCTTTTTATCCATAAAGACCCGGCTTCTTACAAGAATTCAAGAAGCTTAAAAGGAAACTCCAGTCACACAAAAACACAATGTATGCCTGATAACACACAGCATGTGCACGTCGAGAACCGCCGTGGCGAGGCACACCATTTCATCCTCCTTTTTGTCGTTCTCCAATATGGTGTTCAAAGACCTTCAGCCCCTCGGCCTCACTGCACACGCCGGCCGTAGTCTTCGCCTGTAGCCTCACCGCTGTTTTCCGAAGAGATCTCTAGTGCCTGGAGACGAGGAACTCCAAATGTTCCAGCAGCAGCAGGAAGGAGAGGCAAAAGGAAAACGTTTCAAGAACACCTTCAATTGCGGGCCTCAAGTTCAAATGCAAAACCAAGTCTGAATCACTTCAGTTCAGTACCCAGTTAGGGAGCTGCCCCCACGAATGTAAGATAGCCTTCTCACAGATCAAACGAGGTCTGAGAAAAATGGGTCCAAACCCACGCCACAGGGACATGTGGACAAGAGGAGTGCTGTCGTGTGTTTAAAGACACTGGCAGTGCGCCTACTGACCCTGGTGTTGTTTCTCTCTGTCTTCAGTTCGACGACCTCTTCCTTTCTCTGCAAGAGCTGCTCCTACAGCTGTTGAGCTCCTCAGCAAGGGCTGTACACTCCAGGGGTCAGAGAGGGGAGAAAACTGGAAAGTCACAGGGGGTCATTAGCAAGAGCGCACCAGGCCTCCGTTTCTCTCCAGAGTACACTCAGTCACCAACCTCAGGTAGCAACACACACAAGTCCCCTCATCACCACCCACAGGAGTCCCAGGGATTTTCGTAGGGACCTACTCTCAAGGGGACAGACATTTTCAGGTGCCTGGCAGGTTTATGATTTCGGAACCCTGCTGACTTGGGAGCAACAGCCTGAGAACCCTGTGGCCCATCCCCAGCCTCTGGCTTCGTCTGGCAAGCAGGCTTGTGGAGCTGCAGTGGGGAAAGGCTGAAGGTATTCAAAAGCCCTGTCTTAGACTGAACACCTGGCCCAATCAGAGACAACCGCATGAAATGCACTTTTCAAAAAAGGTTGTACGACTCTTGATGAAAGGCAGAGTATAAGTCTTATTTCCTTAGTCAAGGAGGAAATATTATGGATGAAGGATTTCTGAAGAGAGGGATGCCAGGGTCCGTCACCACGCGTGGGGTTTCTCTCCTGCCAATACTGAGCGCTCGCCCAAGACACGGCGTACAGGTGGGCTCCAAGGAGGTGGACGCACACTCTCCAGTCAGTAGACTGCAGCGCCCGGTGCAGGGCTCAATCCGTGAACCATGACATGAGCTGAAACCAAGAGTCAGACGCTTAACCCCCTGAGCCACTTAAGCGGCCCAGAAGTTTTTACTCTGAAGACAAAGAAGCGGACAAGGTTCACTTAAATTCCAAATAGCGAGAGTGGTTGATTTCGTCAATGCTAGAAAATCATTGTAAAAACAGGTGACATACTTCAAGTTTCTTCATGAATTAACCTTTTCCTAATCAAGGGGAACTTTACCACAGAACTACCCACGTTCCTTGCAATCTACTTGACAAGGTTAACCCACAGACACATATGTGATTCTTGATGTAGGGCTGTGCAGACCCATTTCTATGTGGGGATTTTTTTTTCCAATAAATACGTTGGAAACTTTGGAGATGTGTGACATTTGGAAAGACTGGCAGACGAGCTAGGCAGCTTCAAAATATCAAAAATAGTAAAAGGTGGGGCAGGAGGGCACGAAATATACGCAGATACTTGGCTATTATATCATTTCCTACCCAAAAGCATACACAAATCTACTCTAACAAGGTAAGAGTCACAAAAATGTGCGCATGTAAACAGACCTTACCTACATGGTGCCATTTGCAGTCAAGAGAAAGGCATAAAAATGTGGAGACGCAGGATTAAGTCCTAGTGGCATAAAATGAGCTGTAGCAAATGCTGTACTAGGGGAAAAGTGTGCAAAACCTCCTGTAGCTATTGAGGTCACCTCAAGTGTTGCACGAATCTGCTGATCAGCAACCAGAAGCAGTTCCTTTCTCTGGTAACTCACATACCACAGTAAAAGTGATTTCTCTGGGTTCCTGTGTATTTTTCAGTGTGTTAAGCACAACCTTGAGCCCTGAATTACACCCTGGAACCCGTCAGAAGTTTACCCAGAGATGCTGGACGTTCTCCCGCAATGCAGAGAAGAGTCATGGTATGACAAGAAAAGGCTGAATGGTCTGACATGTACTGAAGTCCTCAGCTGCAGCTGCCAGCCGGCCAGTGATGGGGTCCATGGGGACAGAGACAAAAGGAAATTCTCGACGCTCTCGCTACAGCCACCCCAAGACATGCAAAAACCTGGTGCTTTCTGTGAGACATCTTTTTGTCTCGTGTTGAAACTGTGGCATCTCTGTAGATGTAGGACAGCTATGAGACGGGCACACCTGCAGACTCGACTGAAACTGCAAGACAAGTGAAGAGCTGACATCACTACTTAAGGCAGAAGGAAGGGAAGGATCAAAAACTGGAACAGTTCAATGCAGGCAAAGGATAGCTTGGTGATTTTAGAAAGGAGTTTGCCTTTAATAATGGAAAAGGCGATAGAAGAAGCAGCTTCCACCACGAAGAAGAAGGACACCGTTTCCCAGAGTCCCCAGAGAGGATTGCAGAGAAGCAGGAGCTATGGTCCACCGCATGTCAATCACTCCAACACAAAAAGTGAAAAACAAAAGAAAATCGCTTGTGGAGACAAAGTTGCCTGCACAGGTTTTTCATGCAGAAGGAGGAGCCCTGTCAGGAAGAAAAATGCCACAAACATTTTTTCACAAGAATGACAAGTGAGCACCAAAATGTTGGGTAGGAAGGGGTGAAGCAGCTACCGACTGAGCGGATACAGGAGGGGGTGTGATCAGGGAGGCTGGCCCTGTGTAGGAAGCTCACCCCAGGGTCCTGAAGGCAAAAAGTCCCAGTGGCCAGTGGCCTGGCTGCACAACCAGAGCCCTTGCCCTGGACCAGTTCCATCCCGGCTCTGTCCCTCAACTCAGGAAGTACGCTGAAAGCAAGGGACTGTCCTCTAAAGTTCTTCTGACATTGGACAATGTCCTGGCCACCCAGAACCCCGCGGGTCACCACCAAACGTGTCTTGGCGGCTCACTCGCTCTGGAGCTCAGCGGGTCTAAGTCAGCCTGCGGACCAGGGGCCAAGAGGATCTGTGAGGCCCATGATGCAGGCACTTTACAAGAAGGACAGTCAATGCTACAAAGGAGAACCGCCACAGAGGGAACATTATGAAAGTCAGGAAGATGCCAAGGGACGTTACAAAAAACTCTGGGAAAACCATCAAGCCCAACACAATCAAGAAATCCCTGCTAAGGATGACTGTCAATACGACGTGCGTGATTTCCAGGACCTATGACACAGCCAATCAGGAAACTCATGAATGAGACTGTGCATATGGCAAAAAAAAAAAAAAAAAAGAAAAAGAAAAAGAAAAAGAGTTGGGGGATGCAGGGATTCAAAATGTGTATCCTACAGAAGGTCACGAGCACAGAGAAAAGCCCAGAGGAGGTCACAGAAGAAGACAGCACAGAGAGGAGATCTGGCGAAGCAGACGGAGGGCGAGGAAGGCGGCATGGAAGTGGCATCGCTGGAAAGCACGCTGCCACCAGGAGTGATCCGGCAGAGTCTCGGCTCCTTTCCCACATGGACCCTTCCATGACAAGGGCGTTGGGACTAAAGCCAGCCAGCCGTCTATGGAAACATTGGCCAGGAACAGAAAGGCCCTTCTGGAAAGCTGCACAGACAGTGCCCGCCTCCACCCCCATACCGCCAGGCACCAAGGCCCAAGACTGCCCCATCTAGCGGGTCCACCCCACCCCATGCAGGTCTGCATATCAGCACATTTGTGAGGACCCACCCCCACTTTCCAGACAGCAAATCCTCACCAAGGTGCTCAGTGAACCACTTCACCTGCCATGCACACGTCTGTGCGTGAAAATCGAGGGAGCATGCAGCCAGGCCGCCCGGGGCGCATGTGTGTCACCACCACCTAAGCGTTCATCAGGAGGAACATCGTGTGCGAGACTTGTGTGCACTTGGACAGCCTATCCTCACACGGGCATAAGGGCAGTAAGATCTGACATAAAACGAATAACGTGTCGTTCCGTAACCTGGCTTTCAAACAATGACATTTCCTTCTGGCAGGCCTCTCTCTGTCCCCGCCCAGAGAAAATGCCTCTCAGCCTACTATCACAGGCCGTTTTTGTAATGTCACAATGTGTCCAGACTGTATTAGGAATATGGCTGTAAAACTGCAGGCTAGACAAGCTTTGTAACCATGCATTCACCCGTGTATCTCCTAGGCCATGACAAAGCAATCGTACTGATTACACCAGGCCATCATGAAGCATGCACCCTTCATTGGTAATGCATGAATTGTGACACCCGTAAATACACAGGAATCTTTCCAATTCCTCCCATTTCTGATGCATAGTGCTAATGATACACGTAACAACAGCGTAGTGTGTCACCTAAGCCGGCACTGATGTGGGTTCTGATAGACAATTCATTCTAGAAACAAACGGAGAATAAACTTAGGGATCAATACAGCGCAAAGCTGTGCACCTATTTCCCTGTGACGTAAAACTGTTTCTCTAGCTTACTTGACTCGAAGAATATAGCATATGACACATACAAGATACAGGTGTTAATGCACTGTTTGTGTTTCTACTCAGGTTACTGGACGACAGGAGAGTTTGAACAGTTAAGTGTTCTGGGGACCAAACGTTATACATGGATTTTCAATTGTGGGCAGGGTGGAACCCCGAACACCAAGTTGTTCTACTGTCAGCTCTACTCATCCTTGGGGAAGAACGAAGCAAGCACGACCTTTGTGAACAACAGAAAAGAGTAAAATAGAAATAGATTTTCTGTTTTAATTTTTTAATGTCATTCTTTATTTCTTAGAGACGGAGAGCAGCAGGGGACGGGCAGAGTGAGAGGGAGACAAGGAATTGAAAGCAGACTCCAGGCTCTGGGCTGTCAGCTCAGAGCCCGTCTCGGGGGTTACCTCGCCAAGAAAAAGTTCATGACGGGGCCAAAGTCAGCCGCTTACCTGACTGAGCAACCTAGGAGCAGAAAAGGAGAAGTTTAGACGGTCCTTGTACACAAGGCATACGTGTTTCCCCAAAGGAGTTAGTGACCAAGTTGCTCAGCAACACCCAGCACTAAGGGCCAGCAGGCAGGACACAGATTCAGAAAGAAAGGCCGTCTTCTCAGAGAGCAAGGCGTATTGTACACGGATGGGGCAGGACGCCAGCATCTCTGCACAGCAGGAGGCGCCCCCTGCCCCACAGCCAAGAAGCTGCGAGGTGAGTGGGGCCGCGGCAGGACTCGGCCCCTCCCCGAGTCCACCCGAGCGATGACAGGGTACAGATCTCCAGAGACCTCACAGATGGCTTCTGAGAGAGGAAAGCTCCACGCCACAGGACCTACGGAGCAGCAGGGAGAAGGAAGAGCAGGAAAGAGGCAAAGCCATCTCCCTGGCTTCTGACCACCGGACCAGGGAGCAAGCTGCTCTGTTCCCAGGAGGAGGCACAGGTGTGGGGAGGAGGGTGGTGGCCTGTGTGGAACTCAAAGAGCCCAGAGTCCGCCCAGATGGAGCTTCACTACAAGGTGCGTGAAAGGCGTCCGGGAGACAGAGTGGGGTGCATGAAGGAGAACTCAGGGCAGCCGAACCTCCAAGGAGAATCGCCTCCTCGAGTCTGACCCACACCGACCCATGGGACAAAACGGCCATCCTGCAGCTGCACTGTGCACACGTTCCTCCTATTCCACTGAACCACACACTCCCATGCCCTTCTATTGCTCTCCGTAAAACCACATACGTCTCTGGGCGAGGTAACTGCAGCACATACTCAGGGTTAAGCACCTAGAACAGTGCCTGCCACGCACTCCAGGAATAGGTGAATACTTTAGTGTACGCCTTGTACCCACTCACATAAATATTACACACGCTGCTTTTAAACATTTCGTAGTTCTGTATAGGATAAAAAGCCGCACACTGTCTTGTGCTTTATATGATGGGTGATATGAAGGGCTTGTACCTGTTGCCTAAAGCACGAATCTTAGAGCTCAACCCACACTTTAGAAGGAGCCTCCCTACCCAATGACGTCTACACTGCATCCATTCTTGTCTCCTCCCCCAGGCCACTATGCACACAGTACCAGCACCAGATTTTAAAAAATTCAACAAAATAATGCCGGTCCTTCCCCCTAAGGACACAACGACCCCAGGCCCTTATCTGAAAAGTCAACTCCTTACGGGGCAGTTTCTGTCCCATCACCAGCTGCCTGGTGCCTCACCTGGCTCCGCTTCCGCTTCCATCGCTTAATACAAAACCAAGTTCCTCCTGGACCCCGACTTTTGGTCCCGGAGTCAGACTGCTGGGTGGGTGCTCGGTCAGCCTCACCTCCTGAGCGACTTCTCCGAAAAAGGCCTTTCCTGAACCACCGTGCGCAAGTAAGCATTTCCTCTTAACTCCTTCACTCTTTCAGATACACTCTTTCAGATGTACCTCCAGCACCATCTCCGAGGAGCACAGAAGCCAGAATCGGGCGACCACAATTGTGCAGAATCACAAAGGGGCGCAAGAAAGTTGGGTGTTTCTGTCACACCAAATTTGGGTGTAGATCGTTCAGGTGCACCAACACAGAAACCCTTGTATGGGGGAGTTGCAATGTACACTTGAAGGGCATCCTGTCCCCAGTTTTCTTCACTTTCTGGGTCTCCCTCCATCTGCCTCTCCTCTGGCAACACTCTTTGTCTCTCTAAAAAGTAAATTAGCATTACGAAAATTAGAAAACAAAGATCACTGATCAAAAACTCAAAGATTGTCAATTAAGTAATCCACTTCCTCTGCCTGCCCTGGCACAGCCAGCCCGGCACCACAAAGACTGCCCTGGGCAGGCACCTGACAGAGGAGGAGGGCGGTGGTGTAGGGGGGTGGGGCTGGGATGCAGACACCATCACCACACCATGGTCGCTGGCTGAGGGCAAACTGGATGGTCATTTTAGAAGAAGGATGGGTACTAGGCAAGGACTAGTGGGTTTTGTTTACTCCTGTAACAAAGGCTGATGACCAAAATGTTCACTATGACTTCTCAGTCTTTTCCGGCTTGCTCTTATAGGTGTGAGTAGTCTGTTAGTCAACCCATCATGAGCTAGGGAAGTTGATTTCAATTTTAAGCATGTTTGAAAGGCATGAGAAGACACTGAGGTAGTCAAAACTGGAAGGACTGAGACCCCAACAAAAGGGAAGCCCGCTGAGCCAACCCTAATGTTCAGAGTCCTCTCCCTCAAGGCATGCGAGGATTCTGAATTTCCTCAGGGATTGGTGGCAATATACCAAAGAACTGCAAAGGAAACTTAACAGAAAGGCAAGCGGAAAGTCGCAGCTAAACGAACTGTGGACAGCAGAATGTGCACAGAAAATGAGACGGCCACCCGACAAGCACTGCCTGAGAAGCTGACACTTCAGTAATCTGTGCTGCGGAGAAAATAACTGGGCTTTGGGACCTAGCATCAAGGAAGGGTCCTTGGAAATACCCCAGGCCTCCAAATGGAGACCCTGGAGGTCCACACGGGGGTGGAGGACTGCGTGAGCCCAGCTCACACTGCACCTTACAAAGACTGGGCCCGTCTCAACTCACGCCTGACTGAGCCAAATAACCGCCGCACTCGGGTTGTGTGGGATGAAAGGCTGAAGGAATACAAACACAGGAGTAGCCTCTATGCTTCTATATGTCCCATAGAAAAATAAAAACAAAGAAAAGAAAAGAAAAAGAAAAAAGAGACGAGAAGAGGATAGAAAAGGAAAGGAAAAGAAAAGAAAAAGAAAAGAAAAGAATAGAAAAGGGATGCCTGGGTGAATCAGTCCGGTATGCATCCCACGTAGGTTCAGGTCATGATCTCAGGGTTTTATGGTTTTGAGTCCCGTGTCGGGCTCTGTGCTCACAGTAAAGAGCCTGGAGACTGTTTGGATTCTGTGTCTCCCTCTTTGTCTCCCGCTCCCCTGCTCAAGTTTTGTCTCTACTTCTCTCTCTCAAAGTAAATATTAACAAAAAAAATTCTTTTAATAAGAAAAGGAAAGAAACAAGCAAACAAAAACAGAGATGTACCAGGATAGTTCAGGCTACTCGTTTAAGGGACAAACACTTGTTTTCTGTTCGTGTTTGTGAATTTGAGCCCTGTGTTGGGCTCTTTACTGACAGAAAAGAGCCTCTCTTCAAAATGTCCTCTCTCTCCCCCGTCCTGTACACTCACACTTGCTCTCACTTTCTTTCTCCCGCAATATAAATAAATAAATATAAAAAAACATTTTTTACATCATATCGACCAAAAGAAGAAAGAACAGAGACCGAGACACATAGACTGGAATTACGGGATGCAAAAGTCAACTGTCCAAAAACCATTCTTGACAAATGGGATATTTCAGAGACTCAAAACAGATTTTCAAACTGCAAATTATCGGAGCTAAAATTAAGATCTTCAGCTGCCTGATTGGCTCATTTTCTTAAGCATCTGACTTTAGCTCAGGTCATGATCTCGTGATCATGGGCACGAGCCTGCTTGGGCATCTATGTCTCCCTCTCTCTCTGTTCATCCATTGCTCCCAACCTGTCTAGCTCTCCAACATAAAGACTAAAAAATCTTGTTAATTGAATTAAGAACTCAGTGGGCTTCAAACCAAACAAGACACAGGTGAATAGACTCAGTGAACTGAAAGATAGGTAAAAATATATCTAGGCCATACACAGAGAAAACGTCAAGAAAATACAGAAGCCCAAAAGACACAGAAGATATGGTACAAATATCCAAAGGGAACCCACAATGTAGAGGAAACACAGAGTGGGTAGTAAAATATCGCTACAAAGATAAGAATAAAACTGATAAGGATGACAGTGACTCCACAAAGAACACATGAGGCAAAAAGATGTTGAGTCATGAGAAGTAACAGATACCGCCTTCCATGGGACAACACTACCAGGTGACTCTTCAAGAAAAGCAAATGAAGCCAGATGATGGATTGGCATGTATGAAAGGTGAACTAAAATAGCCACCAACCCAGAAGTCTTTACCTAAAAGAAACATTCTTCCAAGTGAAGAATAAGATGTGTTTCAGGCAAACCAGAAGCAAAAACAAAAATAAAAACAGAAACAACGAACAAAAACAAGACACACAAAAACCATGACTACACATCAACTACAGACACGAACTAAAAGCAATATTAAAGCACCTTGTTGTAGAAAATAAACGTAGTCTCTGAAAGAAATATGAAAAAACAAGGCTTGCAGAACAACGTCACAACAGAAAGGGTAACTGTGAGAACAAACCTTAACAAGCATTAAGTGCACGAAACAAGGACAACAACGCCAAAATCCATCTAAAACTTAAAAATATTACGCAAAAAAAGGTAAAGAGGAGTTCACGGTGGTTCAAGTGTCAAAGAAAAGAGCAGGGGCACCTGGGTAGCTCAGTCAGTTGAGGTTCCGACTTTGGCTCAGGTCACGATCTCACGGTTTGTGAGTTGGAGACCCGCGTCAGACTCTGTGCAGATGACTGAGAGCCTGGAGACTGCTTCAGATTCTGTCTCCCTTTCTGCTCTGCCCCTCACCTGATTGTAGTATTTTTCTCTCAAAAAACAAATAAATCTTAAAACAAAGAAAAGATAAAAGGAGAGAACAGTGTCAGGGAAGCAGCACAAGTCCTGAATCAGGCAGGGTCAGTTTAAAATGCACGTGCCCCTAAAATTAGATATATTCCAATTACCTAACAGATCAGTGTAATCAAGGGAGTGGGACGGGGCTGTCCAATAGGCGGTCACCTGCTTTATTGCAAGTACTTGAAATGAGGCTACTCAAAGTGAGACGTGTGGAAAGTATAAAATGCACACCACATTTTAAAGACATGATAAAAGAGAATGCAAAATCTTTCATTATTTTTTCTCACGCTGGCTCTTCACTGAAATCATATTTTGGATATGCCTGTTAGTAATATTTTTAAGCTCATTCTCGCTTATTCCTTACTTGGTTTAAAGTGGTTACTAAAATCTGAATTCTGCAATTTACAAATTTCATCTAAACTATAAATAGAGAATACTGCATTCCACTCAATACCCATAATTTACAGCACAGATCTGGAGGAAGGGCTCGAACCCACAAACCTCGAGATCATGACCTGAATCGAAGTCCGACCCTTAACATACTGTGCCACCCTGGTGGCCTTTTTGTGTGTGGGTTGCCTGAGGACGGGTTTAACTCACAGTAATAGAATTTATTACTGTAACAAAGTAATCATTTACAAGAAACAAACACTGGAGGCCATGAGATGTATGCTGGCAGGTTGGAGCAATGATTTCTGTTTTCATGAAGAGAAAAATTTATGCAGCCACAAACCTTGGGAAACCTGTTATTTTCTGTATTTTCTCAAAGTATCTGAAAACCGGTTGAGCTATTTGCTTAGTCAAATGCACTTCTTCCCTCCTTCGGATTTCTTCACAAAGCCGTGTGAACCTGGAGTCCCTGGAGTTCCCTGGTGGCAGACGTCCTCCTGACGTGTTTACTCCTCATGGTGTTACACAAAGATCCCTCCAGGTGCCTGGGATTACCTCAGTGCATCGCTGCGTTTCAGAGAGAGATCGGTGAACAGCATCTCACCTTCCGCCAGGAAGAAAGGTCTGTGTCCTATCAAAATGAATGAAATCTTGCCATTTGCAGCTACATCCATGGATCTGGAGGATATTTCGTTGTGAAATTAGAGAAACTGCCAGAGATTGCTGTCTGAGTGGCAGCTGCATTGCTCCTGACTCCTTCCTGCTGATATATTTCCTTTGCCCTAGAAAAAAGGCAGGTTGCTTTCCCTCCGGCCTTCTGTCCACAGGCCAACCTCTTGGGCTCAATGCTTTCCAATGCACTGGGGTAGCTTCTTCTCTGCCAGTGTAAGTTTGCGAGAGAAGGGCATGAGGCAGTAAATTTCCAAGCCGTCCCACATCCAGGAAAACTGCTGTCAAAGAGTTGATAATTAAAAATCAGAAGGGAGTCTTCCAGACTGCTTCCACCAAAGCCCCACAGGGAGGAACTGGTCAATAAATAACAATGATGATTATGATGACAATCATAATCAAAATAAGAATAACAAGTGAGAAGAAACACACTGGGGACATAAGTTGTTCAGCTCAGATGAAAATGGAATTAAAATGGGAAGGCGGACATGAGCACTATTTTCCAGGCAAGCTAGGTGTCCTGAGAGTAAGAAGGAAACGTCTGTAGGGTGGGCATGAAAGGAAGCACCGATCACAAGTGCACTGCATCCTGAGCTACGTAGGGCAGGAAGGCTTCTGGCTCTGGCCTTCCACTTACAACCAGTGGGCAGAGGCTCTCGTGATCTATCTCAGTGTTGGCTTCTCTGTGCTGGCTGGTAGCCATGTCTGTGGAATTGGGCTCAGGTCCCTGAGTCTTTGAATGGACTGTCTGCCCTGACCACCTGAGGAAGAACAATGCTCATGCTCCAACACTGGACTTCTCATCATGTGGTTACCTCACAGCGACCTGTGGAACAGGGTCACCAACAGCCCTCAGGCTAACAAGCACACAGGTTTCACTAAGGGAGGGCAATGTGTCCTTGGGAATCGCCATGTGTTAGCTGCTTGTGAATGCTGGACACTCTCTGAGTAACAGTTACATGGTTCCTGACTCTGACCTCTGATCTCCAACTCCCCTTGCACACAAATGAAGATGGCTCCCTCCCAATAACACTTGCCCCATTCCAGAAGACTTTTTGCCTTCTCTTGCCAAGAGAGGTGTCACAGGTGGGCCCATGGAGAACCCACTGTCCATGTTCCCCTGGATCTAGGGCAACATAGCAGGACTCCACAATTAAAATCAGAGAGACATAGTTCCAGGCTAGGAAACTCAGTCCCTCACTGGAAAACCTGTTTAGAAAGAGATCAAGGGAATCAGAAGGGATACATTGGGTCCCAACTCTCTGTCCCAGATGATAAGAAAATAAATCTGTGAAGGAAGTGACCGGCACAATTCCCCAGGGAAGCTTCGTGTCCTATGACTATGGAAAACCTGTGGGTTCTAGAGAAATAGAACCTATTTTAGTTACACCTGGGAACCTGAATGTAGCAAAAGAAACCCAACATCTGACATCCAACAGTGTAGGGGGGTTGGGGCACTTGCCAGCTTTGCAGCTTTTCCTGTCCATGGGTAAAAGCAGTGGTGATCTGGAGGGCAGAGTCTCCATACGAGCTGATGCCCAAGTCTGTAGGACTGGGTTCTGATTCTGTTTAGTTCTTTTTGAGTCGTTTCTTTGACGATCACCTGCTGGCGCAACGACTGGGCATGCAGGATCCCTGAAAGTCTCCAAAAGCAGGATGTTGAGGCAGTCTATGGCGGGGGCAAAGAGCACAGTAATAGTCACTGCACAAACAAGAGACTTCAACGCCCAAAGGTTTGAGGAGGACATGTTTTCATTGATATCAGAAATTAGTTGTTCGGGGGGTTGAAAACAACCTTCATGTGTGCTCACTGGGAGTTAACCGGCCCTATCTGCAATGAGAAAGAGTGAAAGCATGGCATTGGCAGCAACGTGGATGCAACGGGAAGGTCGTATGCTGAGCGACATAAGTCAGTCAGAGAAGGATCCATATCATATGTTTTCACTCACATGTGCTTCTTGAGAAGCTTAAGAGAAGACCGAGGGGAAGGGAAGGGGAAAAAATAGTTACAAAAAGAGAGGAATGGAGGCAAACCATAAGAGACACTTAAATACAGAGAACAAATGGAGGGTGGATGGGTGGTGGGGGAGAGGGAAAATGGATGATGGGCATTGAGGAGGGCACTTGGTGGGATGAGCACTGGGTGTTGTATGAAAGCTAATTTATCAGTAAAGTATGAAAAAAAGAAGACTAGCTATCCCTATCTATGTGATTTTTTTTTCCCCTTGTGACTGTGGCCCTAAAGGCCACATCTCTATCAACTTTTGCCACAGCAGTGAGGCCAACTGTCTCCCAATATCACCTGCCACTACCCACAAGCAAGCCTCTTGTGCTTCACACATTCATGTCCCCAGTACCTCTTGTTCCCAAGATACATCTGGCAGACACCAGAAGAGCATCAGTTCCTCAAGCGATTCCAAATTGATGGGAACTTGGCAAGACTCCACCAATAAAATTGGAGACAAAGGCTGCCCGACTCCAGCACGGAATGTCTCCCAATGAACACACAGTGAGGATAAGTGTAAGAAAATTGAAAAGATACACGGAGGACTAAGGTTCTTCATCTCAGGTGAAAACAGAAAGAAGCTGGAGCTGATGTTACTAGCACAACTCCCTGGGAAAGTGTGGGTTCCAAGGAGTGAAAAAGACCTGTGGCCTGAAGAGAAATGGAACACCCACTAGCTGTACCAGGGAGTCCCGTGAGCAGCGTCATGCACCCCAACGTCAATACGGTCAGCAAAGTGTCAAGCTCTGGCCAGGTTTCAAGCCATTCCCCTCTGTGGATAGAGAGGCCCTTGTGACTCACAAGGTAGGCTCTTGCTCCTGGCAAGTCTTCAGATTCAGGCTCTGGTATTTTAGTCTTGGAGTATTGTTGTGCCCCAACCTGCTCGGTGAATGAACTTTACACGCACGGCCCTGAGTGTCTCAGGGGATAGGTAGCTCAGGCTTTCCCAAAAGGGGTGGGTAGAGAGCAGAGCAATGGTCCCATGGCAACAGAAACCAGCCAGACACAGAGTTCTTACTGGCAGGAGGTCAACCTTTCCTTTTCGATATCAGAAATTAAGTGCTATGTGATGACACACGGTGTGAGTGCAGGCTCCCCGGGAAGGACTGGGCACTGTCTGACTGACAGCCCTGTAGCTCCTCAACATGGCCCTAGGCTCTTGATCCAGAAAGGAGATCAGATCCCTCTAAACCTCCTCTGCCCCTGTGCACAAAGCAAGCCTCTTGGGCTGAACAGTTCCGATCCCCGATGACATCTTTGGCCAAGGTAGGTCTTGCAGAGGAGGCCCATGGATTCCTATTGCCCAGGCCATCCTAGATTCCTGGAAACTGGTCACAACTCCATGACTACCGTCAGAAAATGCTCCTAGATTATGTCTGTGAATGTCCCATAATGATATCCTCATTAATGAAAGAGCAAGGGAATCTGAAGGGATGCACTGAAAGCCAGATGTCTTCCTCACTGAAGAAAATGGTATAAAGCTTCCAAGGAAGTCACTAGCACTTTTTCCTGGGCCAGGTTGGTGTCAGCACTAACCTCAGTGGGCCAGGCCTCAGGGGAACCTCCAGTAGCTACACTTAGGAGCCCTGTGTGTAAAAGGGCTATCACTTTCTTCCATTCCTTTCCTTCAGCGATAGAGCAGTGGTGATTTGAAGGATCTTATCTGGCTCCTGGCTGACCCCCAAGTCCCTGGAGATGGTCTCTGGTCTTTACTTATGGAGACTCTTGTTTCTACCTCCTTAGGCAAGGTATGCACTTTGCTTGGACAAACCATTAGCATCTCAGAACTTAGGAAGCACAGGCATTCCAGGAGGTTGGGAGAGAGCAGGAAGTAACCATCTGAGCCAACACAATCCTGCCTGGCCCTGACTTCTTAGGAATGCAAGGACAACCTTTCTTCCCCAACATGGCAAACGAATTGCTGTGGGGTAGCACACCACCGAGTGGGAGCTCGCCTAGAGCTTCTTGTCACTGTCTGAGGACAGACCAGTTGCTCCTGAATCTGGCCCCTGATCCCAGTCTCTTCTTGACCCTGAAGTCAGGTGGGCTCTTTCCAGCACCACCTGCTTTGAATTGCATTAGCGTCTTAGATTCTCTATTCTCTTTAACATCTAACCTGATTGCTTTGCAGCATGACACCTGTTTCTGGACTGCATTCATCACACAGGGACACATCACTGTGTGTTTTTAGGTCTCTGGCCACATAGACTTTAAAATAACGTATGTTGCTAAAGTGCAAAGTCTCCCAATGGTTGAGCTGTGAGTACTTCTCTGGGATTGTCAAACAGGAAAGTGATATCGGACAGAAATATAGAAATATCTCAATCCACTTGAAAGACAGTCTGTCAGATGTGGTTCCTGCATGTGGTCACGTTCTCCTATCCCCTAGAAATGAGGAGGTCGCATATTTAGAAACACCTGTGAGTAGAAAATGTCATAAAGAAACGTTGAATCTTCATGACAGCACATTCTTCTGTCCTATTTTCCTTCATTTATTCTAAATATCTGAGTGGCAAACATTAGATTTTATTCGACTACAGCTGAGGTAGAAGCATAAAGAGAAACTAAATAGAAATATTCTTGGAATAAGTGAGTCAGTCACAATAAATCATTAGGCTTTTTGTTTGTTTTGTTTTTATTTCTTTTGTTTGTTTTCAGTCCTCTTTGTAATATGTCCACAATGATGTCTCCTGATTTGCTTTGGTTTTTAGCATCGCTTTGTTTATTTGGGGACTTTTATTCCATACAAATTTTAGGATCTTTTTTTCTGTAAAAGATGGTGGTGGTATTGCGCTAACGTGTCGATTGCTTGGGGAAGTATAGACTTTTATCCATTTTGTACTCCAAACCATGGGCATGGAGAGGTTTCCCATTTCTTTGTGTCCTCTGGCATTTCGTTCATGAGATTTCAGAGTACAGAGTTTATACTTCTCCGTTAGGGTAATTTCTATGTAACTGACAAAGTATCTTTGGTGCAAGTGGCAATAGCTTAAAGCTCTCCCATCATGTTTGCTCTAAAAATGAGAGACAAATATTCTAGGAGAAATCATGTCAGCACTTCCTGTCCATTTGAGTTCACTTTGCTATTTTAATTCCCACATATGCACTGGCACACACACACACAAACGGTGTGTTCAAGAGAGACTGGACACTGGGCAATAACAAGACAGAAGGAAGAAACAGGTGAGTGAGAGCTCTGCCATGGGGCAGCAGCATCCATTGTCACAGCTGCATGCACAAAGGCCCAAAGATGGGCAAGAGATTCTTAATGTTTGTAGGTTTCTGCTGCACCCAGGACCATCCTTGACCCAGCCTCCAGAGGAAAGGACTAGGGTCCTACAGTCCACCTCTCTGGGCACCTGGAATTATGATGAACTAACTCCCAGTAGTTTCACAATAGCTAAAGAAGAAAAGGCCTTGGTGTTCTCCCATAATCAGTTGTGTTGCCAGTGGGTTTCTCCTGAGTTCCGTAAAATCATAAAGTGTCAACTGGCCTTGGTTCTCGATCAATGCCTCAATGTGTTCTGAGAGACTAGAGAAGGACTTGATACTTGCTGAAGCCTTTAGAGCCTAGAGAGGTTTGGGGACTTGGGGTGATGAGGGGTGGGGATAGGGAAGGACATGTCAGAGACCTGTACACTGACTCCAGAGCCCAATTCCAGTAACAGTCCGGGGTCCCCGGGCTCTTCATTGGTAAACAGGGGGTTCATTTTGCTGGCCGACGGGAGGATGCCTCACGAGTCACGAGTATACACTGGGGATGGACAAAGGGGAACGACAGAAACCTGAGATCCATAGCACAGCTCTTGGGTGTGTGACTTAGCTTTACTCAGGGACCTTCGAGGGCCACGTTAGCTTAGGTTTAGGTCTGATTAGGTTAAGTTGGGGTCAGGGTGCTGATTCTGTTTGGTGGTCTTCATGCCTGTGGCTGCAGTGCTAGCGCCGGGCACCAGGGAACAGGCAGCCTCCTGTGTCCGTGGTGCACACTGAGACTTGCTGGAGGAACGGAACAAGGGAAAGTTCGTGCAGAGGTCATTCTGGAATTCCCCTGCCTCAGATACAACAGGAATCTCCCATGAGTAGCAGTTATCTCCACAGAGTAAGCCCATTAAATCTAGACAGAGGGCTCCACAGTCCTTCAATTTCTTCATTCAGTAACTGCTCCAAGCACGCACTTTGTGCTAGGAGATCTGGCGGGCCTAACTGAAAGGCTGGCAATGACAAAGCGGTCCCCGCCTGCCAGGTCTCCACAGTCTGGTGGGGAGATGAACGAAGGTATGAAAGACAAGATTTGTCCCAATAAAAAGGGAAGGGGTTCAAGGACTGTAATAGTGAAAAAAACAAGTGTGCTGTGAGGACAGGCTGGGGAGTCACTGGAGGTGACATCTCTTGGGGCCAGAATGACAAGAGGGAACCACCTTGCCCGTGTCTGCAACATGTCAGGAGAAGATATTGCTGTGGCCAAGAATAGGAGACAGAATCGAGTTTGTCCAGACACATCAGAAAGGTGGATAATGTGGCTGTGGGATCCTGGGAGGGGAGAGGCAGAGAGGAGCCAGAGCATAGACCAGATGCCGGGACCTGGTAGACTGTTAGCTTTCCATTCCTCTCTGACAGAATTGTCTAGATAGTTAGAACCTTAAAACTACAAATATTGAATGGCTCACAATTTTTTTAAGAGAGGAAGAGCATAACTGTGTGACCCTGCCTCAAAGTAAGTCTCTATGAAGCCAGGGTTGTGGTCTCAACGGAGACTCAAAAGGGTGATACTTTCCTTCCAAGCTCACACAGTGTCAGAACTCAGTTGTAACTGAGAGCCTATTTCAATCTTTCGACTTGGAAACTTGCTTCTTACTCTCCTATTATCATGTTCTCATATGGTAGCCCCTAAAGCAAGGGTTGATTCCCCATTTCCAGGGTTAGCAGAGAGGCAGAGGGAGCAAATGAGGACAGAGAGCAGAGAGAGAGAGGGAGACAAAAGGGAAGGAAAGAGAGAGACAGAGAGAAAGAGGAGTAGACAGACATAGAGATGGAACAAACACGGGACAAAGCAAGTAAGAAGTGACAGAATTTCTGTCCTGAAATCTGGAAACTGACCTCCCCTCACTAACAGCTTGGTGGTTTCACAAGGAGTGACGTTTTCTGACTGGACACAGATCACTGTCTGTGTCCCCGGGGGATGTCCAAGAGAGTGTGTTCAGCAGGCTCACCCAGAACTGAGAACAGTGGCTACATTTTGGAAATGGCAGGAAGTGGTAAACATCCAGCCTCACTCGTCATTAGAAAAGTGAATATAGGACGATGAGTTTGGTGTAATTTCTCATCCACAAATCTAGCAAAAATAACTCATCACACTCCTGAAACTAGACCCCTTGTTGTGCATTAGAGATCAGGGCACTCATTTTTCAGTAGCGGGAGGGGCCTCGACTCTCTTACTGGAGGGGGATTGTTGCCATGATTTCAGTTGCCAGCACCTTTGATTCCGGTGGGGAGGGGTCTGATTCTGGAGAGCAAAGACAGTGACTAGGGATTTGCACAGACTTTCATGTAGGCATGTGTCATCTCTGCTTTTTCTCTAAGAGCCCTGAATGGGACACCTCCTTCTCAGACAGAGAGGATCCGATTCCTCTGGCTACAGGACCATGATACGGCATCTAGAATGATGGTGCCAGAGAATGTCACACACTGTTGTCAAAACCATTTAATGGACCATGACCGAGGGAGTGGGCTGTTTAGATTTCTGTTTCTCATTTTAATTTAAATTTTAGTTAACATATAGGTTTCAGAAGTCGAATTCAGTGATTCATCGGTTACGTACAACACCCAGTGCTCATCACAAGTGCCCTCCTTAGTACCCACCACCCATCTAGCCCATCTCTCACCCACATCCCTCCATCAACTCTCGGTTTGTTCTTTATCATTAAAAGTCTACCTCTTTTCTAGGTCCACCTGGGTGGCTCAGTCGGTTGAGTGTCTGACTTCGGCTCAGGTCATGATCTCAATCTGTGAGTTTGAGCCCCGCGTCAGGCTCTGTGCTGACAGCTCAGAGCCTGGAGCCTGCTTCGGATTTTGTGTCTCCCTCTCTCTCTGCCCCTCCCCCACTCATGCTCTCTCTGTCTCAGAAATAAACATTAAAAAAATTTGTTTAAGTCTACCTCTCCTCTCTTCCTCACCTTCTCATATGTTAAATTCCACATACTAGTGAAATTGTATCTTTGTCTTTCTCAGATGGACTCATTTAGCTTAGCACAATACGTTCTAGTTCCATCCACATAGTTTCAAATGGCAAGACTCCATGCTTTTTGATGGCTGAGTAATATTCTCATCAAGACAAAACCTTCTGCACAGTGCAGGAAACAATGAACAAAACTAAAAGCAGCCCACAGCATGGGAGAAGATATTTGCAAGACACGTATCTGATAAAGGGTTAGGATCAAAATCTAGAAACAACTCATCAAACTCAGCACCCAAAACCAAACAGCCCAGTTATGAAATGGGCAGAAGGCACGAATAGACACTTTCCCAAAGAAGACTTCCAGATGGCTAACAGACATATGGAAAGATGCTCAACATCACTGTGCATTAAGGAATGCAAAGCAAAACCATGATGAGAGACCACCTCACACCTGCTAGAATGGCTCAAATGAACCACAGAGGAATGAACCGTTGTTTGTGAGATTTGGAGAAAGGGGAACACTCTTGCACTGCTGGTCACAATACAAACTGGTGCAGCCACCCTGTTATGACTTTTTAAAGAAGCAACGTCAGTAAGCGCTCCCCCTTCTATGGCTACTTGTTGTTCCCATTTATGTGTACTATTAAGGACACTGGCAGCAGGTGAAGATTTTTCCCTATGAGGGGTAGGGTAACAAAAAATTGAAAACCAATGTAAATGGATATTTAAAGCTACGAAGTAGGGTTTACCCAGTTGAAATGAAAATAAGAATAAAAACAGAAACAAAACAGTTTGCCCAACAAAAAAGCCAAACTCACATTGTGATTCCACTCTCTGAAAATAATGCTTAAGGTAGAAAAACAGTGTAGGCTGTGATTGCCCTTGAATGCCAGGATTCTTATTTCCTTCCTCAGCCTTATTTTTTCTATCCAAAGAACACAGAAAGCTACTGGCAAATGTAACCTGGTTTGGTTAAGCTGCTTCAAAATCTAAGGAAAGTCAATAAGGAAGAGGACCCAATGGAGGTTTCCAAAGAGAATGACTTGATTGTCACAGGAATAGAGAAGTCCTTGGAAAAACTAAAGAGGCCTAGCAGATTTCTGCCACAATGCTATAATTTGGTGAGACAAATTGCCAGATAGATACCCGATCCCCTCCAGTTTAAACCTATGTTCTAGGAATAAATACACAGGTGAGATGATAACACATCTTTTGTTCAATGTAAAAACACATTTTTCCAAAAGCTCTAATTCATTCCTTTCCAAGAGCTTCGTGCCAAGTTTTCCTTTCGGAGGAAGTTTCCTTTGAAGTGCAGGTCTCTGCTCTCAATGACCCATGCTGTCTCCCATCCCTACTAACCACATGGACCCCCTTTTCACCTCTGTCTTCCTCATTGGCAGTGATCTCCACATGGGCACAGATCACATTTTTCTCAGTCACTAATGAAGATATAGTGCTGGACACAGAGGAAAGATGGGTGGCCTTTAAAGGAATTCATAAAAAATGTTCCTGTTATTTGACTTGTGTCATGAGCATCAAAACTACAGGCCCAGGATGGCATGCACGGAGTATTTCCCACTAATCTTCCATTGTTAAGCTGCCATTTTCTATCTTTAAAACACTGTCATCCTCATTCTTCTTCAATACCTGCACTACTCCTACTAAATATTTCTGCATGAGAGAGAGGAGTTTTTATGCAACGTGACTTGGAGGATACTGTAACTTCTTCTAAGGTAGTTCTTTTTTTAAATTTTTTTAAGGTTCATTCATCTTGAGAGACAAAGACACAGCATGAGCAGGGATTTGGCATAGAGGTAGGCACATTCTCTGAAATATCAGCACAAGGCCCGACAGAGGGCTCGAACTCACAGAGATATCATGACCTGAGCCCAACACGGACACTCAACTCACTGAGCCACCCATGTGCCTACCCTCTAAGGTAGTCCAGAACTCACAGCAGACCTGAAAAGGGTGCCATAACAACAATGTCATGTAATTCACTTACTAAATGATTGGACAGGTACTCATTTAATTTTCTTTTTTTTCAAATTGTATTTTTTTGTCCTTTGATTTCAAAAGGTTAATACAAACAATTAGTTTCAGGGTCCAAATATTACCCAGTGTGCAATTTGGCAGGTACACATTTCAACCTCCTTTCATGTGTGTGAAAACTACCTGAGCAACCTCTTTCCCTCTAGTACTATCCAACTATTCTTATATTAGGGTCTTTTACTCGATAGACTACTTGTTCTCCCTTTCTCTCATTGTCTCTTGTTCTCACTCTCTACCTTATTTCCAGTGATTCTTTGCTTCTAACCCATAATTGATTACACTATTACATGGTACTTATATATTTCTGACTGACATAATTCAGTATCAAAATCGATAGTTTCATTGAACATTTACAATTTGTAAAGTTACACTCCATCATTGGGCTGAAAAGCATATGTCTTACTGACTCATCCAGGAAGGAAACATAGCCCTGTCAAACCCATAAAAAACCAGGATGTCTGCTAATTGGGAAGGAAGTAGGAGCTAGAAGGGGAATTAGGCAAGCCCTGCCTTACAGCCCAGGAGATTCTCAGTGCCTCCTCTCCACCAAGAGGGCTAGCATAGCCCAACAACTGGCCTTTCCCTCGTGTCTGCCCCACCTGGCTCAAACCCAACCCGGAGACCACAGCATCCCCAGAGAACATCACCAGCCCAAACCGAATGCCCTAGATGGGCCTTGTGAATCACCAGTAGCCTGGGGATGAGGGTTCTGAGGGAGGGAAGAGGTCCAGAACCCAGGCAGCCCAGGCCTGTGGTATAGTCAAAGTCTGAGATTCACTGCACCTACCACCCCTCCATGGTCCTTGTTTACACTCATCCCAGTCCCCACCCTCCAACATCCAGAGCCCAGCCCCCAGCCCCCAGCTCGCCTGTGTTCCTCCACCATGTGGGTGTGTGTGGTGTGTCACGGAAGGGGCAAAGCTGGGATGTGGCATCGAGACCCTGCAGTGGGATTTGGCTTAGAGAGGGAAGTGGGGAGTGAGCCACATGTGACTTGCCGTGGAGTGTGCACGCCAGACCAGGCCGCTGGGCTGTCCAGGGCTGGGGTGAGGGAGCAGTGACTGGGGTGTGTTTGGCCCCAGGAGGCATGATCCCTGGACAAGGTGGGAGGATGTCGGGGGGGTGCCAAAGAAGAGGTCAATGAGGCCAAAGCAAATGGCAAAAGCCTACAGCACCCGATATTCCCAAGTGGTCTCCCATCCAAGTACTAACCAGAACCTTGCTTAGCTTCCCATATCAGAGGAGATTAGGCGCGTTCAGGGTGGTATGGCCATAGACGCCAGCGGCTGCTGCTGGGAGCCTCAAGGGGCTGGCCCACACATCCGAAGCCCAGCGGGTGCCACGTTTCACCCATGCATCTGCCTGCCTGCCTGCCAACTTACCTGCCAGCCTCCCGCCACCCTCTGCCAGGGGCCCCAGGTAGTGACATAAGCCATGCAAGAGGCCCTGGCTCCACACAAAGGCAAAAACCCTGGCGTACTCCACTCACATGGCACTTGCAGGCTGGTGTCAGTTTGGCCCCATGCCTTCCTCTGCCTCCATCAAACAACACACCGCACTGCACCTCACAACACCGCACCAAACCACACCACACCAAGTGGGGCTGCTCACTGGGAAGGGGGTGGGAGTAAGCTGCGGTGTACCCCAGGCGAGGACTTAGGGACCCTCCGGATTCTCAGCGCCTCCTCCCCAGCCCTAAGGATCTTGCAGCTGGACACCTGGCCTTTCCCTTCCATCTGTCCCACCTGGTTCAAACCCAGCAGGAAGCCCCCAGGACCCCAGCGAACACCAGCCTGCGCCTGCTGCCCTAGCTGGGCCTCGTGAAATGTCAGGCGCCTTGGGGATGAGTGCTTGAGGGAGGGAAGAGGTCCAGGACCCCGGGAGCCAATGACTGTGGTGGAGTCGGAGTCTGGGGTTTTGCTGCCCCTCCCGCCCGCCCACTCCTGTGTTCTTGTATCCACCCACCCAGCCCCCACCTTCCAGCCCTCAGCCACAAGCCCCCGGTCACGCCCGCACCGTACGCTCCCCTCAGTGCAAGTGCGGGTGTGGGTGGGTGCTGTGTCAGGGAAGGTGTAAAGCTAGGGTGTGGCTTCCAGCCAGTTCAGTGGGATTTGGTCAGGTACAGGGAGCCGGGAGAGGGGAGTATACCACTTGTGACATGCAGTGGGGTGTGCGCGGTATGCTGGTTGGGTCTGGCGGGGCGGGGCCAGGCCAGTCTAGGCCGCTGGCCTGTTCTGGAGTGGTTGAGGGAGCAGTGGCTGGGGTGTGTTTGGCCCCAGGAGCCGCACTCGCTGGGGAGAGGGAGACAGAGGGAGGGAGGTCGGGAGGGAGGCGGGCGCCAGAGTTCAAGGAGTCCAAAGGCCAAAGGCAAAAGGCAAAAGACTAGAGCCCCCAGTATTTCCAGGCGGTCTCCCACCCAAGTACTAACCAGGCCCGACCCTGCTTACCTTACAAGATCAGACGAGATAAGGCAAGTTCAGGGTGGTATGGCTGTAGACACCAGCAGCTGCTGCTGGACGCCTCAAGAGCCTGGTCCACGAGTCCCAAGCCCAGCGGGTGCCGCGCTTTACCCATGCACCTGGCACCTGGCACCATGTCTGCCTGGCACCACCCTATGCTGTGGTTTCCAGGTGGATAGCGGAGGCCGCGCAAGAGAACCCTGGCAATGCGCTGTGGCACAAGCCCGGGCCTTCTCCAATCAAGGGACTCTTGCAGGTTGCTCCCGGCTTGGCCCCAGGCCCACTTCCTCTTCCATCCCGCACATCACGGCACCTCACCGCATCTAACCTCGCAGCCCCGCACCACACCTCGCCGCACCACACCACGATGGGCTGCTCAGTGGGAAGAGGGTGGAAGCAAGTGTGGGGCATCAGGCCAGCCAATCTTCCAGGCCGTCCCTGCCGGGTCTCATCCTCTCTTCCCAGGCCTAGGGCTCGCAGAGCAAGCCACCTGGCCTTTCCCTCCCGACTGCCCCACCTGGCCCAAACCAACCCAGAGCCTCCCGCGTCCCCATAGCCCCCAGATAACATCACCAGCCAGAGTGCGCTGCCCTAGCTGGGCCTCATGAAATGCCAGGGACCCTGGGGATGAGGGCTCTAAGGAGAGAAGTAGTCCAGGACCCAGGGAGCCCAGCCCTGGGGCACAGTCGGAGTGTGGGGTCTCGCCGCCCATCCCACGCCTCCTTTATCCTTGTATCCACTCACTCCAGCCCCCAGCATACAGCCACAGCCCCCATCCTCCAGCCACAGCCCCCAGTCCTCAAGACCGGCCCCCCAGCCCCTAGGGGGTGCACTCCCCCTCCGTGTGGGTGTGGGTGGTGTGTCAGGGAAGGTGCAAAACTTGGTTGTCGCTTCCAGCCTGTGCAGTGGGATTTAGCCTTTTGGTATGAGGTGTGCAGGCCAGACCAGGCAGCTGGGTTGCACGGGGAGGGGCTAAAGGAGAAGTGACTGGGGTGTTTGACCCCAGGGGGCCCACTCCCTGGGCATGGAGGGATCGTGGGTGTGCAGCGGCCAAAGGAAAAGTCAAGGAGGCAAAAACAAAAGCCTACAGCACCCTGTATTCCCAGGCAGTCTCCCTTCCAAGTACTAACCTCGCCCGTCCTTGCTTACCTTCTGAGATTAGGGGCGTTCACGTGGGTATGGTCTTACACACCAGTGGTTGCTGCTCCGGGCCTCAAGAGCCTTCTCCACCGCTTTCAGGACCAGCAGGTGCCACTTTTCACCCCTTCAGCTGCCTGCCTGAATGCCTGGATGCCTCCCTGCCTCCTGCCGCCCTCCACCAAGGGCCCTGGGTGTATGGCAGTGGCCGCGCAAGAGGCCCCTGCACCGTGCAATGGCGCAAGCCCCAGCATCTCCAAACCCGGGAAAATTGCAGGCTGGACCCAGCTTTGCCCCACGCCCTCTGCCGCCATCACACACCAAACCGCACTGCACCACATCTCACCTCACCAGATCGGTCTGCTCACTGGGAACTGGGTGGGAGTGAGCGGCCCCATCCATGAGACCCGGTCTTAGGGGTCTGCCAGATTCTCACCTCTTGCTCCCCAGTCTTAGAGCTCTTGCTGTCTGACACCTGGCGTTTCCCTCCCATCTGTCCCACCTGGCTCAAACCCAACCCGGAGCCTCCAGCGCCCCCAGAGAACATCATGGGCCCAAGCCCGCTACCCTAGCTGGGCCTTGTGAAATGCCAGTGGCCCTGGGGATGAAGGCTCAAGGGAGGGAAAAGGTCCAGGACTAAGGGAGCCCAGGCTTGTGGCATACATACACGGAGTGTGGGGTCTCACTGCCCCTCACGCCACTTCTAGGTCGTTGTATCCATGCACCCCAGCCCACACCATCTAACCCCAGCCCCCAACCTCCACCCCGAAGCCTCTGGTCCCTGCCGCACTCGCCCTCTGTGTGGATGAGGTGGTGTGTTTCTCTGACGTATTTCACTCAGCATACAACCTTCGTGTTCCATCTACATTGCTGCCAATGACATGATTTCATTCTTTCTCATTACACATAGGACCGATTGACTCCCAGTGAGCACACATCAAGGTTGTTTTCAACCCCCCCCCGAACAACTAATTTTTGATATCAACGAAAAATGTTTCCCTTCTCAAAACGTGGTGTATTGAAGTCTCTTGTTTGTACAATATTACTGTGCTCTTGGCCCCCTGCCATAGACTGCCTCAAAATCCTGTTTTGGAGACTCAAGGATCCTGCATGCCCAGTCATTTTGCCAATAGTTGAAGATGAAAGAAATCACAAAAAACTAAACAGAATCAGAACCCAGTCCTATAGACTTGAGCATCAGGTCGTATTGAGACTCTGCCCTCCAGATCACCACTGCTTTTACCGAAGGACGAGAAAAGCTAAAAAGCTGGCTAGTGCCCAAACCCCCTTACATTGATGTCAGATGTTGTGTTGCTGTTCTACATTCAGGCTCCCAGATGTAGTTAAATATGTTCCATTTCTCTATAACCCCAGGTTTTCCATAGTCATAGGACACTAAACTTCCTTGGGGAATCGTGCCAGTCACTTCATTCGCAGATTTATTCCATTATGTGAGACAGAGAGTTTGGACCAAATGCATCCCTTCTGACTCCCTTGATCTCTTTCTAAACAGGTTTTCTAGTGAGGGATTGAGATTTTTAGCCTAGAACTATGTCTCTCTGATTTAATTGTGGAGTCCTGTTAATTTGCCCTAGATCCAGGGGAACGTGGACAATAGGTTCTGCATGGGCTCACCTGTGACACCTCTCTTGGCAAGAGAAGGCAAAAAGTCTTCTGGAATGGGGCAAGTGTTATTGGGAGGGAGCCATCTTCACTTGTGTGCAAGGAGAGTTGGAGATCAGAGGTCAGAGTCAGGAACCATGTAACTGTTACTCAGAGAGTGACCAGCATTCACAAGCAGCTAACACATGGTGATTCCCAAAGACACATTGCCCTCCCTTAGTGAAACCTGTGTGCTTGTTAGCCTGAGGGCTGTTGGTGACCCTGTTCCACAGGTCGCTGTGAGGTAACCACATGATGAGAAGTCCAGTGTTGGAGCATGAGCATTGTTCTTCCCCAGGTGGTCAGGGCAGACAGTCCATTCAAGGACTCGGGGACCAGAACCCCATACACTGACAAGGCTGCCAACCAGCACAGAGAAGCCAACACTGAGATCATGAGTGCCTCTGCCAAATGGTTGGAAGCAGAAGGCCAGAGCCAGAAGTCTTCCTGCTTTATGTAGCTCAGGATGCAGTGTTCTTGTCACTGGTGCTTCCTATCATCCGAACCCCACAGACTTTCCTTCTTACTCTCAGGACACATAGCTTGCATGGAAAATAGTGCTCAAGTCCGCAGTCCCAGCTTCATTCCATTTTCATTGGCGGCGAACAACTTCAGCCCCTGTGTTTTTCTTCTCATTTGTTATTATTCTTATTATGATTATCATCATAATCATTGTTATTTATTGACCAGTTCTTCTCAGTGGGGTTTCGGTGGTAGGAGTCTGGAAGCCTCCGTTGTTATATTTTATTGTCAACTCTTTTATAGCAGGGTCCTTGATGTGGGACATCTTGGAAAATTACAGCCTCATGGGCTTCCCTGGCAAACTCACACTGGCAACAGGAAGCAAGTTGAAAGCATTGAGCCCAAGAGGTTTGCCTTTGGACAGAAGGCCAGGGGAAAGCAGCCTGCCTTCCTTCTAAGGCAAAGCAAATATATCAGCATGAAGGAGTCAGGAGCAATGCAGCTGCCACCCAGACATCAATCTCCCAGCAGTTGGCAGTAAGCTCCCACACACTTGTCTCATTTGGACAAGTCTTTTTCTGATATCACTGAGGAAGAATTATCTTACAGAAAACATGGTGCTTGGTAGTCTCTGGTGGGCATGACAATGGTCACCATGCTGACACTTTCCCCCTGCTGCCTGAAATGCCTGCATTCCTAGCAGCTGAAGTTTTGACTTTGCACATTGCAATCTCAGAGCTGGTCTGCCAAGAAAAGCATCAAAGTGGACAAGACCAGTGCTCAGTTCCACTCAAATATTAGCTCAACGCCAACGCCATCACTTATTTACCCCTGCCTCTATCCATTGAAGGATAGAGCTGGAGAACAGGTGAGGGCCAAAAGACTCCTTGACCTATCTGAGGTAAGATTGTACAGAGCTTGCAGTCAGGGATCTCAGGTTTAGCTTGATAAAGTTTTGAGGGTTGATGGTGGGGTTTGGTTAAGAGTTGTCGGCCCGAAAATCATTCTTGAAGACTCCTTTGGTGCACAGAGGTGATTTTATTAAAGAAGTGGGACAGGACCTATGGGTATGAAGAGCTGTCTGCCATGGGCTCGTGAAGACTGGTTATATCCTAGGGGTTTTGGGAAGGTAAAGTCCAAAGCCAAGTTTCCAAGGAGACATTCATATGCTAAAGACTCACAGATCACTGTAGGCCTAGCTCTTGTCAAGCTAAAGGTCTTTCTTCTTCTAGGAAAACATTAACTGTAAGATAATAGGTAGATCTTGTAAAACAATTTTCCTCTGCCCGCCTCAAATAATTGTCAATTAGCTTCAGATTACAAAAAAATCAAATTTAATGATTTGAATATTTTTTGAGAGAGACAGAGACAGAGAGAGAGAAAGGAGCAGAAATTGTGTCTCGGAAGGGTAGAGAGAGAGGAGAGAGAATGTGAAGCAACCTTCAGGCTCTGAGGTGTCAACACAGTACCCGACATGGGGTTGGAACTCAGGACCCTGAAAACATAAGCCTAGCCAAAGTCTGAAGTTTAAACAACTGAACCACCCAGTCACCCCAGTAAATTCCATTTGATATGCCACTGATTTGATTTGCCACTGATCAAAACACCAGTAAAATGAGTTTGCTCACCAGGAAAATGAGTAGATAGTTTTCCGTAGATTAGGCTGTTGATAACTTTGCCTTAGTCTTTTAATTTCCTAAGATATTGAACAGGGTTGGGGCAGAAAGAGGGGGAGGGGTTCAAAACCAGGCTTCATGCCATGAGTGCAGAGCCAAATGCAGGGCTTCAATTCATGACCCTGAGATTATGACCTGACTCAAATTCAAGAGTCAGCTACTTGGGGCGCCTGGGTGGCTCAGTTGGCTAAGCGTCCGACTTTGGCTCAGGTCACGATCTCACAGCCCGTGAGTTCGAGCCCCACGTCAGGCTCTGGGCTGATGGCTCAGAGCCTGGAGCCTGCTTCCGATTCTGTGTCTCCCTCTCTCTCTCTGCCCCTCCCCCGTTCATGCTCTGTCTCTCTGTGTCTCAAAAATAAATAAACGTTAAAAAAAAATTAAAAAAAAAAAAGAGTCAGCTACTTAACCCACTGAGCTACCCAGGCACCCCATCACTTGCTGCTTTTCTAACTCTATCTTGTTTCCCACCAGGCACACTGGGCCTGTCCATAACTCAGTGAAAATCCAGGGAATGGTGTAGAGATCCCACTCTTCTCCCATGCTACCTGAAAGCAATCATTTGCTGATTTACAAAAGGATCCATTGACCTCCTGTCACTTATCACTTGGGGCTCAAAAGGCTGCAGTTGGCATGGTAAGACTTATGATGGAGCATGAGCCACGCTGATGGTAAAGTGCAAGTTAGCACCCCCCCCTTGTCACCCCAGGGGGATCTGAGGGATATTCCTTGGACACCCTTGCTACCCAAGAACAAAGGAAAGGGGCTTAAGCCCTTGCTGTGTTAATGTCGGGAAACTAAGGCAAAAGAAAAATTAAATTCCATTAATGCCTATAGGCCATTGACAACTCCTTGAAACCAGCACAATGACCTCCCTCTAAGAGCTCAGCTGCTTAGATGATGATCTTTGCTGGGGGCAAAAGAGAACTGTAGCTTAACATTACCCCAACCTCAAGGACCCTGTAAGTCCACTTCCTTTGTTTCAGTTTTGGGAAGATATATGCGGGCAACCATCCTCCAAGCTTATGGCCCCTGATCTACATCTAAAGGATCTCATGATTCATGTTTTATTAAGGGGTCATAAGTAGTGTTTCCCTAGTAACAGCCCCTCAAGATGCTGGAAATCTTGCTTCCAAAATTCCTTAGGACTTATTCCATCCCTGACCTCCTGCCAACCTAAGGGAATATAATGATGAGTTAGCTGTAGGACCCCAGCACAGCTCTGCCAGGCTTTTAAAATATCACATTTTTGCACCAAAGATGTCTTCCAGAATTCTGTGCTGGTCATTAGCTCCGAACTAGCTCAACATCATCCGCAAAACATCATTTTGGCATCGGAATGTGGGGCTACGAAACTTTTCACCTTGACTCTGTGCTTCTGTGTCAAATTGGTGAATATGTTTTCTCTTTCCTCCTTTACTCTCATTTCAGGGGATTTTTGAGAAGTAGGGTCTTGTGGGAACACTTTTCTGGGGATTGCTCTGGCTGCAATCCTCTAGCCTGTGGCTACTCTACGGGGAGGAGAAAGCTTGCCTTTTAGTTGGAAGTTAGGACCTTGGCCAGAATGTTAGTGAGATTCAGAAACTTGATGACGTCTCTTTATTCCTTTCCGTGTCTAATGTTTTCTGTCTCGGGCAGTGGACAGCCACCTGACTACCACAGCTGCCAGTCTTTATACTCCAGTGTGTGAAGATATCTCCTCATTGCTCTAGTGTGTCTCCCTCCACATCTCTGGGCTAACCTCTTCTGCATAGCAGGTCTCCACTGAGAGCTGACCGAAACCAGTACCTGACTGAATTAAAACCCGAGAGTGCCTTTTCCTAGGGAAGTTGGCAATGAAGACGACGCGGTTTGGAATGTCACTTATATCATGATGGATTTCTCTGTTTTCGTCAATGTCTTACTCCCACTATTTAAAATTGGGTCATTTCCCCTTGTCAAACTCTTCTAGTATTTTCCATGGGTTGAAAATAGCAGTTTCTTCTCTGCCTTCTCAGCAAGAGAGACGCAGTTCTCTAATTCAGGCACCCATCTGTTGTTTAGAATGCAATGCAGAATTCTGTGAGGGTGGGGAGGTTAACATCCCTCCTTCAGGAGCCCTTCGCCACATGGTTGGAAGGCATAGTCATTTTGTTCAAGGGATGCCTCGGGTCACTTTGACACCTCGGGAACCCCTCACATATCCTGTGTGGGGGATGCTACTGGGGAGTCGGGATGGATTCATGGGTAATGTACCTTCTCTCCCTCTCCCTTTTTCTCTCTAGGTGGAACATGGGAGTTCCTCTTTGGTCCGCAAATATTCTCCCTTTGGATGCCTATTGAACCCAATGGAAACAGTTGGGTTTGCAAAATGTGGAAAGGACTGATCCTATAACAATGCATGGCCTTACTAAACAGGGCAAATGGACGGTTGTTAGCCTAGGTTCAGCCCTTCAGGGCTACCCGGGCCCAGGGGCCTCTTGCAGGATGTGTTTGGTCAGTAACCAGGCCAGTGAGCTCCCCGCGGATATGTTGGATGACAATTGTCTAAACAGGCGTCCTCTTGAGAAAACTCAGTCACTGAAAGAAACACAGGCCGTCCCTGAAAAAGCAACACTGACTCCTCCTTTCTGTTCCTCTGCCTAATATGAGGGCTTCTTCCTCATTTCTTTCTGTTGTTAAGGGCTATAACTGGAGGTAACTGTGCTCAGTCTACCTCAGGATGGAGACTTTAAGGAAAATTCCCAAGCAGCTGCTGAAAGTCCACTTGTTTTAGGGAAATTCCCTGTCTTCAATGGCCTGACCTAAACTGCCTAATTCCACTTTGGTGGAACAAAGAAATGGTGTCTGTTCTGTCTCAGCTGACAAGATTAAACCCGGGAAATTTTCCTTTTCTGCCTTCTGCTGGCACGTCACTTCTTCTGCCTCTCCCCCCCTCCGTCCTCCTGTTTCTGCACCACCTTGGGTGAGGCCTATAGAACTGGTTCCCTTACCACCCTCAGTGCCTCAGACACCATCGGCCCCACTTCCCACCCTAATTGTCAAGGAAAAAGCACATTTTTGCACCACTCACACTTCAGGTTCTTGGGGCCCACTGGCATCTCTGGTAAAAACTGATAACGTTGGAAAAAATCGTCCTAGGTCTTTTCTGTAGGTGTAGGTGAACCAATTCCGTGTTTCAGCTAAATGAAGTTTGCTGTTTTCATTAAGATAGACCTCTCTTTCCAGTTATCTGCATTCAGTGTGAAACTTTTATTCTACCAACGCTTATAAAAGGTCAAATATGCTCACTGGATCTTGATTGCAATTTTTTACCAAATGAGGACATGAAATATTGGTTAAAATCAACTGTCTCAAATGGTTAATTACTTGGGTAATTCTGAAGATAGCTTTCAAAGTCTTTAGAAACCTTAGACTTTAGACTTTGCTTTCAAGTTTACACGGTGAATGACATGACGTTCACGGGACATCTAGGTCTTTTCCAAATAGGTTGCAGGGAAAAGCTTTGATTACCGGAATACAATCGGCTTTTATCTTCTTTCTTTTCTACTTTTTGTAATGTTTATGTTTTTGAAGAGAGAGAGAGAGAGAGAGAGTGGGAAGGGCAGAGAGGGAGACACGGAATCTGAAGCCGTCTCTAGGCTCTGAGCTGTCCACACAGGGCCCGATGTGGGGCTTGAACCCATGAACGGCTAGATCGTGACCCGAGCCGCAGTCGAGAACTTAGTGACTGAGTCACCCAGGAGACACTGTGCTTTTAACTCCTTAATGCGGAGCAACTAAAGCTATTTTGGCCTATTTTAAAACATGCTTTGTGTTTAACTGACTCAAGAATTAGCCATCTAAAAAATTATGGTGCAAACAGTAAGTTTTCATTGGAGACTAAGGTTCTAAAAGTTAAAATTCTGCTAAGTTTACTTAAGACTGATGGAAACAAAGAAACCAGCTCTCTATTTTGGAAAATAGGAGGTATGTAAGACCTAGACAATGGAAGTCAAAGAATGACAATATATTTTTTGTTGAGGGTAAAAGAAAGTAAATTTCTGCTAACTCAGATGGGTTGTTTGGCGAGAAATGACGGGAAAAAACCTGAAGGCAAAGGAAAGTTGTAGCAGGTTCATGAAGGGAAATCTTTGGAAAGGAATTTTATGGGTGGTAAAGATGCACTAAGTTTGCCGTCTATGGATTTTACAACTACAGTGATATAAGATTAAAATCCTGTTTTCTTCGGTTTTGGAAAGATAAGGTTTTCTTGGATTGTAGATCTGCTCTTGATAAGAACATATAAGCAAAGTTTTGTTGTTTTGTTGAGTTTTTTCTTTCTCTTTCTGCCAGGAAAACTGAAGCTTTAGATATGGTCTTAGTCAAGTCTTTGGTGATTTAAAATGAAAACATTTCAGTGCCAAAGGAGCTAGGTTTTGCTAACAACTCTATAATGTTCGCTATTTGCCTTTGGAATCTCGTCTTGCCATCTCGGTTAGACAAATTTTTATTTTTTAGCATTTATTTATTTCTTAAAGACTGAGAGACAGACCGTGGTCAGAGGAGGGACAGAGAGGGAGACACAGAATATTAAACAGGCTCTAAGCTCCAAACTGTCAGCACAGAGACAGACGCGAGGCTGGAATTCAAAAACCGCGAGATTATGACCCGATCTACACTCAGACGCTTCACCAACTGAGCCACACAGGCGCCCCAATAATTTAAAGTTTCACATTACTAATGATCTGTAAGTCTTTCTAGAATGCGCTCTATCACGTCTTAATGCTTGAAAAAACTCTCCAAGATTTCAATTGTAAATGAAATCTTTTTGACCAATTAGCCCTTTTTTACGTGGCATGTATTCTGTTTCTGGTAGAAGCATTTTCAAACAATGGTAAACTTTAGGTTCTTTTGCTTGGGTTAATGATGTAACTGCTCAAAGACATATGCAATTCCTAAAGTTTTAATTAGTTATGCTCTAAGGCCCTCCCTTGATATTCTTTGTGTCAAATTTTACACTGTCAAATGTGTCACGCTGGGTGTCATCAGATATTTAACAACGTCCGTTTCTGAGATTTTTTTCACCCAGAATTTTTCTTCTCTCACCAAAATTACTTCATCTTGTAGGAGATTCACACACAAAAAAACGACTTTTAAGACAAATACAAGGATTTGAAATCTTTTAGATTCCTAATAAAAGGGTAAGGATTTCGAGAGCAAAAAACTATTCAAACCAAACCAGAATTAGGAACAGGGGATTAAATGAATTGAGGAAGATTATAGCTTTGTGAGTCTTGCTGGAAATCTTGCTGCTTCTCTGTTTGCTGTTCCAAATGAAGGAAAGTTTCTCTGCTCTTCAGTTATCTCTAATATGCAGAGATATCACCAACTATTCACTTTTAAACTGAAACCTTGATCTTTCCTCCATAACCTAAATCCTCTGAAATTCAAAATTTCTCAAGTATTCTTTCTTTCATGGCAATTACAGGTATTTGCCTATGTGCAATAAGGGGCCTCAGAAATTCAGTCTGGAGTTTCCTTAGAAGGGATTAGATCAATGACACTTCTTGCAGAGCTTATGGAAATAATGAGGCCAGTTTTTCAAAAGTGGCTTTGATTTGCAAATGAATTAGTCTGGATTTGGCTATCTCGGTCAGAGAGGGTTTTTAGAAAAAAAACTACATTTCAGCAATGCACATTATCGATGTTAAATCCTAATGTTTTCTTAACTAGACAACGTGAGATAACCTTGAGAGATTCTGTCACAATAGCACAGGTATGGACAACCTTGTTCTGTAGGCATAGAAATAGGATCTCCTGGGTAAAATCTTTAAACAGCTTGAAAATGGGATGGGTTTTTTCAAAAACTGTACACTAGGTCTTTTCTCACTGTAGACCTATCAATAGACAGTGCTGTAGTATTCACTTGAAGCTGAGTTAATTTATAAATCTCTAAGTATGCAAACCATGTCCTCCCTACACCTGATCTGACAGTTACTCGAAACTCACCCCATATAAACCCCCAAGACCTGGTTTATTCAAGGATGGAAATCTCATGCAACAGGGGATTTAACTGAAATAAAAAGCCCTTAGTGCATCATATTATGTCTTCCTACTGCAGTCACTTAGAGGGGCAATCTTCATGGGCTCCTGTATCGAAATAAAACCTCTACCCACTTTACAGGAAGTCAGTGGGCAAACGAATGTGCCTTCTTATTCCGAGGAACCTGTACAAGACCTCAAACCTCTCAGGATGGTCACTCCCAAGTAAAGAGAAAAGTGGCTTAGGTACTTGCCATAGTAATGTGTGATACTACGGCAAATGAAAATTAATTCCCTTACTGCTTATAGCCCACTGACAAGTCCCTGAAATGGGCAGAGTGATATCCTTCTAGGAGCTTAGCTGCTGACTGATGGTGATGAAACTTCGCTAGGGGCAAATCACAACCTTAGTCTAACATCATCCCACTCTGATGACCCTGCAAGTCAACTTTTTTATTTCAACTGCCCCAGATATATGCTGGCAGTCTTACTCCAAGCTTACGCACCACCTCCCCCGGTATACATTTAATAGGTCTCATGACGGGTTTTATTAAGTGGTAATAAAGGGCATTTCCTTAGCCACACCTAGCCCCTCAGGTGCTGAAAACTTGCTTCCAACATGCTTAGATTTACCCTATCCCTGTCACCCTGCCAACTTGATAGTGTGTAATGAGTTACCCGTCAGGAGCCCAAAGCAGTTCTTCCTTCATGTGGGTTCTTTCCCCAAGATTTAATAAAATCACCTTTTTCTATGAAAAATGTCTTCAAGAAATTTTTCTTCGTCTGGGGCTCTGGACTACCCTCACCGTCATCCCCATTCTTCATCAGTTCGTCAGCAGAACTCCGACTGTCGGCTACAGATGCCTTCACCATGCAGAACAGATATTTCATCCATTGGTAATATTGTTCAGGATCTGTTACGTGCCGGACGCAGCCCTCTCAAGGACTGTTGGAGCAAAGCCACTCTCCAAATACCTGAGGGATAGCTGCAAGTCAGAATATGGTAACTATGTGTCATTACTGGCTTCAAAGGAAAGGGCGAAAAAGGCAATTGCCAGAAAATTTTCACACTTTTCTGGAGAAACACTGCAGGAGGATTCCCTTGGTCCTAGCCCAAACATTGTTCTAACTCCTGAGGCAACCATGCTCTCAGGAGATTGTGCTCGTCGTATCAGTTTGCTTTATCGCATTCTCTCATGTTAGAAAGAACTTTGGCCTTCTCTCTCATTCTCCAACCTGATGTTCTTTTCTAATGAAGTCCCTGTTGTCCATTCAGGGACAGTGTCTCGAGCCGTTTTTTCTACTTTTAACTGGGGTTTCAGGCCATAGTCTTGTCACTGCAGGATCTCTTTGGCCACAGCATCCCTCAACAATTGCATTTCAGTACTATCTGGGCAAAGGTAAGCCCAGGGCATTTCAATTGCCCAGCAGGAACGCTCATGTGGAGACAGCGTCACCGATATTGGGAGGGAGCTGTCCTCCCTTCTGGGATAAGAGGTATGTGGAGGTAGATATTTCCATCTGCATGTTGGCTGCAGCCTAGGAATAGAGCTGGTAAGTTGTGTTTTGAGGTAGTCGGATATCTCACTGCAATCAAGGGCCCTTAGCTCTGGAGGATTGTTTCAGTCATTTATTTGAAGAAAAAAAATGTTGCTTTCTCCTTACACAAAAACAGGACTGTTTTAATCTCACACCACTACTTAAGACTGTCTTCACTGCCATAAGAATACAAGCTTTGGCGAGAAAAGGGCAAGTGAAAGGGGGTTGTGAGACTGTCCCAGCCAGCATGTGACACTGCAGCTTAAAGACTATTTTGAAAATGAAAAAGTAGTATCTTCTGTATCAGGAAGGTCATTTCACATAGTGGAGCAGGCCCATGCAACCCAGGACTCTCCTAACTTGTGCCCAGTCATGGTCCTGGCACAATTTTGGTCCTGTCTCCCTTTACTCCCTGGGGCTGCTTTCTGGGCAGGGGGCCCGATGGCTATCAAGAAAGTGGGTAAATACTTGTAAAAAAAATTGCAGAGTTTGGTCATTTTAAAGAGCTGCAAACGTTATTATATATTTTTGTTTTTTATTTCCCAATCAGTCTTGATTTCTGGATGATGATAAAAGCTTTAGGAAGGCACCTTCTTGGAGAAATCATTGTAACCAAAGGACATTTGTGACTTAGCCGCTGGGTCGGCAGAGACTCCCTGCAACTTTCTAGGTCACTTCTTCTCTCTCCTCTATGCAGCCAAAGAACATGCGGCTTGTTGGTACATGACGTGTTGACCTGCCCCAGCCACTTGGCGGTGGCACGGGAGGCTATTTGGAATGTGAACAATGGTGGAGAATGGCCGAAGTAAATCTGACTTCAGATTTACTACTGTGAATGATGCATATTTCCTTTATGTGGGGTAAATCTTCCATTTTCTTTTCCATAAGGCATAGGTAGGTCATTCTATGTCTTCCAGTTCAGAACTTTTGCTAGTTGATCTTTAATTTCAGCACTTCCTAGTCCTTAGTGCTGGTTAGGAAGACCAAAGTGCTTTCCTGCATTTTACAACTAACATTCTGTTTTTCCCCACCAAATCTGGGCAAGCTTTAAGCATCTGAACCTTTTTGGAAACAGACCTATTCACCACAGGTACATTAGGTTGAGATGTTTATTATTGGTGATTCCAATTATTCCTAAAAAACAAATGTCAATTGAGAAAAGACCAGGCTCCGAGCAGATGTTGGAAAAGTTTTGCCTCTCTGAGAACACACGTTAACCATACTTGGCTGTGTTCACCCCATGCTGAATGTTCTGGGGCTTGTAGGCCTTTCCACAGTCCTGCTAGGTCCCACCAAATTCACTTGACTCCCCCCATTGCTACACACTCTTCCTTGAGGCCACTCTACCCTCATCACTGCTACCCTTAAGGTCCGGTCTCATGTGTCAAATCGTGTGTTCTGAAGGTACTTGTGGCTTCACGTGTTCTTCATTTCTTGCTAGCTAAGTCCTGCGGACTCCTGGAAGGATGCTCGGCGGTACAAGGAGGGGTCTGTCCCCATGGCCTCTGCAGAGGGGCAGAGGGGATATTTCTTCTTTCCTGATGATATGGCTTCACTTGGTGTTTCTCAAGATCTCAGAACTCTGCTTTCTCTTACCCCCCTGTTGCTTGACTTGTCTGTGGGAACAGTTATTCCCACAGATCCTGTAACTTGTTTCTTGTCTTTGTCTTCCTTCTGCAGCTTTCCCAGTCCTGGCTTGATGCCAGTGCTGTGTCCTCACCACCCTGTGCATGGGCAGAAACACTTGGGGGGCGGGGGGGGTATTTTCTTCCCAGCTTCGGTGCTTGCTGGCCTTCGTGCCCTGTCGTTTCTCAGTGTATCTTACATACTTTTGCCTCTTGTAAGACAATTTGTCTTTGAGCATCGCTCTTGGAGACTGCAGGGTAATCTGAGCATCCTCCATTTAGCTGCACCTACCAGGACCCCTTTTCCAAGTAAAGGCACACATACAGGTTCCAGAATTTGGACATAGATGTGCTTGCGGGGGCCCACCGGTCACCCCACCTCCCCAGTCCACCTGTTTGGAGAAATCCTGCCCTGCCTGGTACTACCCCAGAGGCATCAGGGTGACCTCACCTCCCCGTGAGGAAGAGGATTCTCGGGTCAAAAAAAGGGCCTTGGACTATCCAGGAAGAAATCAGAAGACTGTAGAAAACAGGAGGACATGTGGCGTGCATCAGGATTAGTTCCTGTTGATCTCACTCGAGTGTGCTGAGCCTCGCTTGACCAACAGTGTGTGTGTGTCTAGTGGAGGTGGGAGAGTCTCTGCTTTGGTAGAAGGCACTTTCAGAGAACCCTGAGACAGGAACCACTCTGGAAAGGCACTTGGAGGTGCGGAGGAGACAGTGATGCATGAGCAAACCATCCTGGCTACCCGTGAGAGGAAGCAGCATCAGGCCTAGACGCCAGGATGCCTGCCGGGCTGGGCTGTGGTGAGGGCGAGGTGCAGGAAGGCCTGTGTCCCACTGTGCTGCTTCAAGGTCTCCATCCATGGTGAGCCATGGGAATGGTTGTCGCACAGAGAGCTCGGGGCACACTCACCAGGGCACATCCAGCATTTACTGGGTACCCCGTCCTCTTCCGTGCAACCCGTGGCCACTGTCCCGCTCACTTGGAGTATTTTCAGTGGGTCCAGCCAGCCATCCTTAGAGGAGGCTAACAGAACATTTCTCTACTGGCGCTGCGGAGCAACACACACCCTAATCTCCAGGCTTCACCACCATGGCTCTGGCTTTCGGGTCAAGATTCTCTCAGAAAATTAAGTAAAAGTTATTTTTAAACATTTTAATGAGAAGAAAACAATGTAAATTACTTTAAAAATTGTTAATTATGTTCTCCTGGGTGACTCCGTTAAGCGTATGATTCTGGATCTCGGCTCAGGTCACGATCTCATCGTTTGTGTGTTTGAGCCCAGCAACAGGCTTTGCACTGACAGCAGAGACCCTGCTTGGGATTCTCTCTCTCCCCTTCCCCACTCACACATGTGCTCGCTCTCAAAACACACTTTAAAACATATAAAAATTATTCCCAAAAATGAATAAACGTTGAAAAAAAAATAAAACATATAAAAATTATTAACTTGTAATTAAAGCAGTGATTAAGGCACTATCACATTGCATAGAGGGCTGGGGGTGTCTTAGTCTCCATCTTATTTTTTTTTGTTTTATGTTCAATTTTAAACTTTTACAAAATGTATTTCTTTTGAGAGAGAGGGAGTGGAGGAGGGGCAAGGAGAGAATGAGAGGGAATCCCAAGTAGGCTCTGCATTATAAGCACAAACCCTACCTGGGACTCGATCTCACCAATGGAGAGATCATGATCTGGGCTGAAATCAAGAGTCAGATTGTAAACCGACTGAGTCACTCAGGTGCCCTTAATTTCTATTTATTTTTAAAGATTTTAAGTAACTTCTGCACAGACCCACAACCCTGTTATCAAGAGTTGTATTCTCCCCTGACTGTGGCAGCCAAGTAACCCTGTTTTTTTTTAACTTTTTAAATGTTTTAATGCTTACTTTTGAGAGGGAGAGAGAGCCACAGTGCAACTGGGGAAGAAGAAGAGAGGGAGACACAGAACGCGAAAAATATTCCATGCTCCGAGCTGTCACTACAGAGCATGACTCAGGGCTTGAACTCATGAAAGGTGAGAACAAGACCTGAGCTGAAGTCAGAGCCCAGCCGACTGAGGCACCCAGTTACCCTGTTTTTAATTATTTCCTCAAAGTGCCACCAAGCACATTGTTTCAAGGGAAACATCGGCTGCCCCCGCCTTGGTTCTTACTCCCCTCCCTAACCCATGTGCTACTATTCTAACCTTTTCCTCCCATTGTTTCCTTACTAACTCGTGTGCTCAGTGTGAGCCCTGGTAAATCCATTTCAGATTTACCCACTGGCATCTAGGTAATAAAGCATTATTTCTCAGCCATGTGGATATGCCCTGGTATTTACACATGATACCCAACCTCTGGGACTTCTATGCCCTGGGTTAGGTCATGATATGCATGAAACATTAACAGACCGTGCAGTTTGATACAGGTGGAGGATGTGGGATGGATTTATGAGGGTTTACTGTATATCCTCCTTTGACATTTGTGCAGAAGTTTTAGAATAGAAAACGTTAGTAATTGTTTAGTTATCCCTTCCATGTGATAGATGGTCTCAGCCTGGAAGGACTTCTCCCTGTCTCTTACTTTAGAAAGTAAGGTAGCCCAGTTTCGAACTTTGAGCTGCACCCGGCAGCAGACACATCTCCCGCCACAAATAGCACCCACACGCTACATGTCACAATTCCATCTTGACCCTGCTTTCACAGTTTGATTTGTGTGACAACAGGATGCGTCCTACAAGCCATGACAGCTTAGACTTGCTGAAATGTGGCTTATGATGACATCGCTATGGGAGGCAGATGCTTCGATACAACTCCCATTGAGAAGTGGAGTCTAAGACCTCCCTTAGAGCATGGACCAGCCTCAGTGACGTGCTTGACCACAGGTCTGTAGATGTGATTCTAGGGGACGTGTAATTCTTATGTGCGACAGAGTTGCGTGCGGATATACGCGACTCATGCTTGTGACTGGCTTGATTCTAGGGAACGAGGACACTTTATTCTTCTGCTCTGTAATGCGTAACTGTGCGGTGCCTGTCGAGGATGCTGTATCATTTTTTGGAGTCGGTGGGGAGTCTGTGGCGTAATTATTGGTGTCTTGATCTCTGTGCAGTAACCTTAACCATTCATTAGAAACGCAGCCAGTTTCTCCCTTGTTCCCTTGTCACCCTGCTTCTCATTCAGACAGCAGTCCCTGTGCTGTGTTTGTCTCTCAGCTGCATCGTGGTCCCTTCAGAGGTTTTCTTGGGTTATTTATTGATTTAGTAATGTTTATTCATTTTTGAGAGAAGGAAACAGGGTGTGAGCAGGGGAGGAGCAGTGAGACCGGGAGACACAGAATCAGAAGCAGGCTCCAGGCTCCCAGCTATCACCACAGAGCTAGATGCCGGGCTAGAACCCACGAACCTCGAGATCATGACCTAAGTCAAAGTCAAACGCTTAACCTACTGAGCCACGCAGGTGGCCTTCTTTGTGTGTGTGTTTTAACTCAAAGAAATAGAATTTTACTACTTTTAGCAAAGTCATCGTTTAGAAGGAACAAAAACTGGAGGCGAAGAGATGTATGCTGGCAGGTTGAAGCACTAATTTATGTTTGCATGAAAATAAAACTTTAGGGGCGCCTGGGTGGCGCAGTCGGTTAAGCGTCCGACTTCAGCCAGGTCACGATCTCACGGTCCGTGAGTTCGAGCCCCGCGTCGGGCTCTGGGCTGATGGCTCAGATTCTGTGTCTCCCTCTCTCTCTGCCCCTCCCCCGTTCATGCTCTGTCTCTCTCTGTCCCAAAAATAAATAAACATTGAAAAAAAAAAAGAAAAGAAAACTTTATGCAGCTATAAATCTTTGGAAATTTTTTTTTTAATTTTTCAAACTATCTGCACACGGTTGACCTATTTGGTTAGTAAAATGTACTCCCTCCTTCCCTCCTTTCGGATTTCTTCATAAAGCCGTGTGAAGTGTGGGAGGATGTCCCTGATTCCTGAAAAGGTCTCCAAGCATGACGACTTGCCCAGAGTGCCTGGTGGCAGACATCCTGAGCATTTTACTCTTCAGTGTGTTACAGACGAATCCCTCCAGATTCTTAGGGTTTCCTCATTGGATCACTGTTTCAGACAGAGACCTGTGAGCAGCCTTTCACCTTCAGCTTGCAAGAAAGATCTGTGCCTTTTCACCTATGTGTTCACTCCCCTTGGGCCGCAGAGATGAGTCCCTGAACAAGGAAAGGGAGGGGATTCTCCCATTGGGTCTGCAGAGATCAGATCCGGACAGAAATTTTCTGGGAGGACATTTTGTTTTTTAAAAGGTAAAGTGAAGAGGGGCCTTGCTGGCTCTATTGGAACAGGTGACTCGATCTCGGGGTCACAGGGTCGTGAGTTCGAGTCCCAAGTTAAGTGTAGAGATTACTTAATAAACAAATACCTAATAACATAAATATAAAAATAAATAAACATTAAAAAAAATCAAACACAGTTTCCAATGTTGCCTGTGGATTCCAAAGAGGAATCTAGAAGCATGGGGACGGTGTCGGGACTGCCAGACATGTGAGGAAGAAAGCACAGGTACTCGCCTTCTGGGGAAGCTGGCTTCCAGAAGGACCAGGAACTGTCCTGATTTCCCGAGTCTAGAACAACAGGCAAAGACCTCTTTCACCTTCACCTTCTGGGAAGAGTTAGCCTCGCCAGCCTTCCCCAGGGACTGTCCTTTCCAGTGACAGTTTCCTCTGGCCCACATGACAGGTCGCTGAAGTCCTGCAGTAGGGTGGCTTCTTTCCAGCTCGGGGTGATAGGACGCACTTGACGGGAGAGGCTGAGATTTTGGGCAAATCACGCAACTTTCTGTCTCCTGTCCTTTCATTTGTGAATGGGCACCCCAGGACGACACTGTCTAGTTGCCCTTCTCGGGGCTGAGTGTTGAGTATGTTTGTTGTATAAAATAGTATCAACAGCAGTTTACATCTGGGAAATTCTTACCAAGTTTGGGACACCTAGACAGAGGGGAGCGAGGTTTAAAGTGGCCTTGGAAGGACACTGTGGATCCTTCCTTAACTGCTAGCAAACTTTTGCCCATTCAGTGGAAACTGACAGGAATCTCATTTGGGCAATTGAGAGATGTGCCCTGATTTGCCCCAATTGAATATGGTGGGGGGGCTGTCATGGGTTCACAGCTCCTCCCTCCATGCTTCACTGCACCCGTAGGCAAGGTTAGCTTCCAGGTCCCAGGGGCACGATTGGACAAAAATTTTGTCAGAAATAACTGAGACTCCACGGACACCTAGGTGGCTCCGTCTATTTAAAGTCCGACTCCTGGTTTTGGCTCAGGTCATGATTTCACGGTTCATGGGTTCGAGCACTGCATCGAGCTGTCTGTTGTCAGCACAGAGCCTGTTAAGGATTCTCTCTCTCTCCTGTCCCTCTGTGCAATCTCCGTCTCTCTTAAAAATAAATAAATAAATAAAACGAGACTAAAAAATATATAACTCTGAATTTATTTGTAACCTGTTCTGAGTTGGAAAGATCCCTGAGATCCCTGTGTTAAGATTTGAGGAAAATTTGGAGACTTGGGGAAAAAAACCCCTCTCAGGTACGTGTTTGTGCCAGGAATGTGGTCTTGGCAGCTGTGGCACCGGCCCGGCCGCAGTCTGTACTCTCTGGCATCTGCCCTTGTCTTCAGGAAGAGCCCGTTAGACAGGCCTCGTTCCCGGCTTCGAATGAACCCCAGACCTGGAGTGTAAAAGTAGGCTTCCAGACCACGCTTCCCTGGTGTTGCTGCCTAGTTATAGGTGTGATTTTCTCAGTGGGATCAATCTGTTTTGATTTTATTAAAAAAAATTGGAAAAATTGCTACTTTGGATCTTTAGCTGTACTCTTAGGAAAAATTTCTTACAACTTCTTTTTGCTAAGATTTGTGCTTGGGAGTCCCTTCCGCAGGTTGTCCCCCAGGGGTCTTTTTCAGCACTTTTGAGTGGAAGCCTGGAGGCTGTGGGAGGTCAGTGTGCCTCATGTCTCCAGAATGGATGGACATCAAAGCATAGCTGGGGAGGGGAGAGAGTGGCACGGCTCCGAGGCTTGTAGTAAAGCTCGGCCACTTTCTCTGCCTTATGCAAAGAACGGCCTCCCGAGTTCCCTCTCCTCCCTGGCTGCTCCTGACCCAGGCGTCCTGTGTGGCCCCAGAGAAACCAGGTGGAGGGGTGTTTGTGCACTAGTTTCCAGGCTGCATGACCACCAGTATTAAGAGGGAAGGTTCAGATATCCGAAGGTTCAAATGGCCATCCATGTTGGGGACAGAGTCTAGTGCTGGGAGCCAGGCAGTGCCGGGGGCTGTCTGGGAGCTTGATATTTTCAGCTTTCCAGGCTGTGGGGCATCTGGCATTTACTGAATTTGGTGGGGGAATCTCAGAAATGGCCTAATATGTGAATGCACATTGGGGGCTGTATTCCAGAAGCTGTGTTTACCAAAAGTTGAGGTGCTCAGTGTGGCACAGAGGCCATGGGTAAGCGAGTCGTCACAGAGAGCGTCTGTGTCTGTTTCTGTCCTCTGGTCCTCATTCCTATGCCAAACAGTAGGCAAATACCTTGCTTTAGCAGAGCAAGTGACTGTATTGCCATCTGTGGATGCCAGGTGTCAGGCTGGGCTCTGGATGGGCCTGGCCTCATGGCCCCTTCCCGACACCCATCACATCAGAAGCCTCCACCTGGCTTCACTTACCCCCCACTTGGTTGTCTTCAGGGATCCCCCCACTACCACCTATCACAATGAGCATGTTTCCGAGATGAGCCCTGGTGTGTACCACAGGTGGGGGCTTGTTCCCTGTGGACCATGCAGCTGCCTGGCAGCTGACACCTTCTCTCTGCAACCTGTTTCAGTCAGCCATCAGCCACGAGTATCACTCTAAGCTCTCCAAGCACTCCTTCCAGGTCGACTCTCTCTGGAGCTTTGGAGGCAAGTTTGGTGTCCAGTTGGACAGATTTGACCAGGTGAGTGAGGTGTTGGGGACCAGAGTGCGGGTGATGGAACCCCTCCCTCTAGACCAAGGTGTCCACTGGGCCTCTCGAGAGAGTGATTTGACTTAAGACTGTGGGGTGGGCGTCCAGGCTCAGGGCTTCTAGAAGCCCCCCCCACCTGATCCCTGAATGTGAGATAAGGTTAAGAAATGAGAACAGGAACACTGTTTCCTGTAGAAATCCACCATATTGGTATCTACTCGTCAGATGGACCAGGGACAGCCTTCCACTGCCTAAGACTGTGTGCCTGGGGACCATTTCTAGTCACCCTCTCTGCAGGAATGTCACTGCGACATGGCCGTGCTCAGAGCAGATGCAGCAGAATTGTGCACACACACCCATTTCAAAGGCTGAGGCCGAGTGTCCAGGGGCCCTCTGGTGCCTCTGGGCTTCAGTCTCTCAGTCTCTGACTAAAAGTCATCTATACCCTGTTTTATAGCATAGCATTTGGATTTCGGAGTTAAACCTCTGTCTACATTCAGGCTTTACTATACGTTAGCCTCGGTTTTGTGTTAACTGGCTGTAAAACAGGACGATGGGGATTCCTGTCTCCCAGGGCCGTGTGCACAGATGCCCCCACCATGCCCATTCTCATTACAGGTTATTGTTCTTGGAAGATCTCACGTGAAAAGTAGGTATATGTGCAGCGGTGGGGGTCGCCGCGGGTTGGCATTCTGGGGCTGAAGTCCGCGAGCCCAACTTGCCCTGCAGGGGCTACAATCTACAGGTTCACTCATACTGCCTCCTGGCCATTGTTGAATATTTTATGACAGGGATTTTCCATCTCCAGAGCTTTGGGTGTGAGGTAGGCCTGCCGCTGGCTTAGGAAATGAGAGGTCAATAAATAACATGGATCAACGTGTCAAACTTTTCACATGTATTCTGGGTTCAAATGAACTGAGTACCCATTCCACCCGGAAAGGAAGGATAGGGAAAAAGCGGAGTACAAACTATGGGAGTGGACATAAGAATGTAGAACCTTGGGGAAACAGAGATCATAAAAAAAAAACAATGGAAGAAGCACAAACTATGTGAGCCTCTTAACATGACCCTGATGAAATATGTTAATCTGTGGAGCATAGTTTATGTGGGAAAAAAGGGCTAAACCTGAGGAGGAGTTGTGTACTGAAAAATTTCAGGCTTCTTCCTCTCCTTTTCTGTCACAATATACCATGCTCACAATAATTCTGACACCAGCTGTGTGGGGGGTTCCCACGCCAAGGAATTCTCTTTAATGCTAGCTGGGTGTCTTACAGTTTAACTCAATTCTGACACTACATGGAGACAGCATCAGATCCCACAGGAAAGGGGTCATTCTGAGGAGACTACAACCCACTTCAAATGCTAACTATAAGTAGCAGGCCTCCAGCAAAAGCAATAACAAAAATAAAAATGATCCAATTATAAAAAAATAGGCAAAAGGCTTGAAAAGACATTTCTCCAAAGAACACATAAAAATGGCCAACAGATACATGAAAGGAGGCTTACATCATTAATCATCAAGGGAATATAAATCAAAATCACATTCATAATCATCCTCACGCCTGTTAGAATGGCCACCATCAAAAAGACAAGACACGGTGTTGTTAGGGATGCTGAGGAAAGAGAAACGTCTGCACTGTTGGTGGGAACGTAAATTGGTATAGCTACTGTGGAAATTCATATGGAGATTCCTCAAAAAATTAAAACTACCATGTGTCCAACAATCTCACTTCTGGGTACATTTGCGACAACAAAGTTGGACCTTAAGGGCATTACACTAAGTGAATTAATGTAGACAGTGGAAGATAAATGTTATATGACTTATTTCACTTGTAAGTGAAATCTCCCCAAAACTAGAGTCCAGGGTCAAAAGGGTTTCCATGGGAATTCTACCAAACATTTAAGGAAGAGTTAACACCTATTCTCTTGAGGCTGTTCCAAAAAATAGAAATGGAAGGAAAACTTCCCAACTCTTTCTTTTGAACCATTACCTTTATTCCAAACCCAGGCAAAGATCCCACTAAAACTGGAGAACTATAGACCAATTTCCCTGATAAACATGGATGCAAAAATTTCCTAAGATATTAGCCAACCGGGTCCAATAATACATTAAAAGAATTATTCACCATGACCAAGTAGGATTTATATTTGGGATGCAGCGTTCGTTCAATATCTGCAAAAAATCAGTGATTCATCACATCAAGAAAAGAATGGACAGGATCCATACTATCCTCTCAATAGCTGCAGAGAAAGCATTTGGCTAATACGTCTTTCTTGATAAAAACCCTCAAGAAAGTAGGGATAGAAGGGTCATACCTCGAGATCATAAAAGCCACATGAAAGACACAATGCTATCATCTTCAGTGGGAAAAATCTGACAGATTTCCCCCTAACGTCAGGAACAAGACAGGGATGTTTGCTCTCACCACTGTTATTCAACTTAGTAGTAGAACACAAAGAAATAAAAGTCATCCAAATCTGCCAGAAGGAAGCCTTTCACTCTTCGCAGATGACATGATACTCTTTGAAAAACCCAAAAGACTCCAACAAAACACTGCCAGAACTGATCCATGAATTCAGCAAATTTGCTGGATGTAAAATCAGTGCACAGAAAAATTGGTGGCATTCTTATGCACCAATGAAGCAACAGAAAGACAAATCAAGTATTTGATTCCATTTATAATTGCATCAAAAACCATAAAATACCTAGAATAAACCTAACCAATAAACCTAACCTAACCAAGGTGAAAAATCTATACACTGAAAACTATAGAAAGCTTATGAAAGGAAGAAGACACCAAAAAAAAAGAAAAATATTCCATGCTCCTGGATAAGAAGAAATATTGTTAAAATATACTACCCAAAGCAATCTACAATCAATGCAATCCCCATAATACAACACCAGCATTCTTCACAGAGCTAGAACAAACAATATTAAAATTTGTATGGAACCAGAAAAGACCCCAAATAGCCAAAGCAATCTTCAAAAAGAAAACCAAAACAGGAGGCATCACAATCCAGGACTTCAAGCTGTATTGCAAAGCTGAAACCATCAAGACAGTATGATACTGGCAAAAAAAAAAAAAAAACAGATCAAAGGAACAGAATAGAGAACCCAGAAATAAACCCACAAACATAGAGCCAACTAATCTTTGACAAAGCAAGAAAGGCTATCCAATGGACTAAAGACAGCGTCTTCAGCAAGTGGTGTTGGGAAAACTGGACAGTGACATGCAGAAAAATCAACATGGACCACTTTCTTACACCATACACAAAAATAAACTCAACATGGATGAAAGACTTAAATGTAAGACAGAAATCCATCAAAATCCTTGAGGAGAAAGCAGGCAAAAACATCTTGGACCTTAGCCGCAGCAACTTCTTACTCAACACGTCTCCAGAGGCAAGGAAAAAGCTAAAACGAACCATTGGGACCTCATCAAAATGAAAAGCTTCTGCACAGCAAAGGAAAAAATCAACAAAACTAACAGGCACCTGACAGAATGGGAGAAGATATTTGCAAATGACATATCAGATAAAGGGTTAGTATCCAAAATCTATAAAGAACTTATGAAATTCAACAGCTAAAAATCAAATAATCCCGTGAAGAATTGTGCAAAATACATGAATAGACGCTTCTCCAGAGAAGACATCCAGATGGCCAACAGACACATGAAAAGATGCTCAACATCATTCATCATCAGGGAAATACAAATCAAAACCACAATGAGATATCACCTCACGCCTGGTAGAGTGGCTAACATTCACAACTCAGGCAACAACAGATGTTGGCAAGGCTGAGGAGACAGAGGATCTGTTTTGCACTGCTAATGGCAGTGCAAACTGGTGCAGCCACTCAGGAAAAGAGTATTGAGGTTTCTCAAAAGATTAAAAATAGGGGTCTTACTACCCAGCAATTGCACTATTAGGTATTTAGCCAAGGGATATAGGTATGCTGTTTTGAAGGGACACATGGACTCCCATGTTTATAGCACCACTATCAATAGCCAAAGTATGGAAAGAGCCCAAATGTCTATCGATGGATAAATTGATAAAGAAGGTATAGTATATATATAATGGAGTATTACTCATCAATCAAAAAGAATGAAATATTGCCATTTGCAACTATGTGGATGGAACTAGAGGGCATTAAGCTAAGCAAAATTAGAGAAAAACAAATATGCGACTTTACTCATATGAGGACTTTAGACAGAACAGATGAACACAAGGGAAAGGAAGCAAAAATTATATTAATACAGGGAAGGGGGACCAAATATAAGAGACTCTTAAACATGGAGAACAGAGGGTTACTGGAGAGGTTGTGGGAGGGAGAATGGGCTAAATGGGTAAGTGCTATTAAGGAATATACTGAAATCATTGTTGCGCTATATTCTATTTAATTTGGATGTAAATTAAAAAAATAAAATTTAACTAAAAAAAAAGAAAAAGACACAGCTTTAGGAAAACAGAGTCCCTAGGGTTTACATTAGTGAGTCAAGATCTGACTAATCATCAGAATTTTCAGGTTACATTTTTGAAAATACAGGCTCCAGGCTCCACCAGGGAGCATCTGAATCTGATTTTGGTGAGGCCCAAGAATTTGCAATTTTTTAAAACTCCCATTGATTCAAATGGTCAAATTGCCTTACAAACACAACTTCCAATACATCCAAGGCCTGGACTTGGGTATAATTAAAAGGAGGTTCCTACATACACAAAAAAATGACTCCTGCAGTTTGTTTCTGTCTGATTCCTCTATTACTCAACTGTCTCCTCCGGAACTCCTAATCCAGACCACCTGACATCAAACCACAACAGATCTAGTCTCATACTACATCTCACTGTTAATCAAGAACTGGGTGAACAAGCCCTAAGGTAAAAAAAAATGGATATTAGAAACTGGCAAGAATTTTTGAAGGGTGTTCTTTGGGCCTGACTGCCTCTGCCAAACCTTGCTTAAGGGTGGATCAAGGGAGTACTCACTGGTTAGGAACATAAATATAGGGGCACCTGGGTGGCTCAGTGAATTAAGCATATGACTTCAGGTCAGGCCATGATCTCACAGTTCATGGATTTAAGCTCCGTGTGGAGCTCTATGCTGAAAGCTCAGGATTGGTGCTTTGGATTCTGTCTTCTTGTCTTTCTGCCCCTCTCTACTTGCCCCTCCTCCACTTTTCTCTCTCTCAAAAATAAACATTAAACATTTTTTAAGAAATATAAAAAGGACTACAGATGACAAAACAAAAAAGGCTCTCTCCTAGTTATCTTTCCTCAGTGGAGCCAAATTCACCAGCATCTGGGGATAGAGGTCTGATTCTCCCAACACTTCTTTCCTCTCTTCCATTATACACACGTACACACACACACCACTCACATGCACACACGCACACTCACACATATTTAAGGTTATCCCTATGGCTAGGTCACATGACCTAGTAAAACCTTGCCTTGGGCATGTTATTTTGGGGAAAGTTTCAACGTGAATTTTATATGTAATTATTGCATAAAAGATCAATAGCAGATTTTCCAAAATTGTTGCTATAAAAATTCTAAACTTATTTCATACCAAATTAAAAAAAACTTTTTTAATGTCTCTTTTTGAGAGACACACAGAGTGCACGCAGAAGAGAGGCAGAGAGATGGAGAGAGAGAATACAAGCAGGCTCTGCACTTCCAGCGCAGAACCCAACCTAAAGCTCAAACCCACAAGCAGTAAGATTATTACTTGAACCAAAACCAAGAGTTTGTCACTCAACTGATTGAGCCACCCAGGACCCCTCATATCAGCTTTCTTTATACAAACTCCATTACGCTGCAGGTAGAAACATAGGTATTTTCTTATTTAAAAAAAGGGAGTCGTCAGGTTTTTTTCAGTTTAAAGATTACTCTTTGTAGAACCAAATAGAGTCCTTGTTGGGAAGTAAATACACCTTTTATAATTTTTTAATGTTTATTTTTGAGAGACAAGAGTGTGCGTAGGGGAAGAGCAGAGAAAGCGAGAGGAAGATACAGAATCTGAAGCAAGGTCCAGACTCCAAGCTGTCAGCACAGAGCTCAATGCAGGCCTCAACTACAAGATCATGACCTGAGCCAAAAGGTCGGATGCTTAATTGACTGAACCACCTAGGAACTCCTATAAATAGACCTTTTAAAACTCTTCAACCCAGTATGTTTTGGGGATGTTTTTATAAAGAGCTTCAGAATGTTTTGGCACAGTAGAAAATGAGGGGGGAAAATCATTATACTAGGAAGCAGCTTTTTTGCCAAAAAATAGAACCAATGGCCTTTCAATATTACAAATTATCTTCCATCATATTTTAACATATATACAATCAATATTCAAGCTTGACTACCAACTTAAAATTTTTTATAATTCACATGGTGTTTGGCTTTTTAATTTTCTTGTCTATGAGGAGAAAAATTTTATGGAATAATGTTGATAGCATATATGTAAGAGTGATTCTTGGGTGAAAACAAAAGAAACTTCATTTATTTTAAAATTTTTTTTTTCAACGTTTATTTATTTTTGGGACAGAGAGAGACAGAGCATGAACGGGGGAGGGGCAGAGAGAGAGGGAGACACAGAATCCGAAACAGGCTCCAGGCTCTGAGCCATCAGCCCAGAGCCTGACGCGGGGCTCGAACTCACGGACCGCGAGATCATGACCTGGCTGAAGTCGGACGCTTAACCGACTGCGCCACCCAGGCGCCCCAAAAGAAACTTCATTTAAAATGGAGGAAACCCTGAATGGGGAGCACTTATGCAAGAAAAATTTGCAAACTCCACCACCAGCAGGGAGAAGGCAGATAAGAATTATTTTGACTGGGGAGGACGTTTTTCATATAGAAAATTTATCTCTTGCTTTAAAGAAAACTAAGAAAAATTCCTCCCGCCCAGCGACAATACACTACTACTTATAGGCAATCAGAAACCACCAAAGCCTTGAACTCTTTGTTGTTCTTGAATAAACTGTTGTTCAAAACAACCCACCCCAATTCCTCCTAAAGCCTAGTAAAAGTTGACCATCCATTTGTCTCTTCAGCCTTGCCTATAATTTAACATAGCTTAATTGTACTGAATTGCAATTCCTATGCTATTCACAAACTCATTTTTTAATTAAAATTTCTCTTTGTTTTTTAAGTTAAAATTTTGCATCACCTGGGTGGTTCAGTTAGCATCTGACTTTGGCTCAGGTCATGATCTCGTGTTCATGGCCTGGAGCCCCACATCTGGCTCTGAGCTGACATCCTGGAGCTTGTTTTGGATTCTGTGCCTCCCTTTCTCTTTGCCCCTCCCCACCTCACACTCTCTCAAAAATAAACAAATATTAAAATAAAAATAAAATAGAGGTAACTGTTGGATAAGTGAAGTCTTTAAATACTTTTTTGCAAAAATTATTCATTTAAGAAGCAAACACTATTGCTTCATTACATAAAGCATTGATATGCTATTCTTTAGTAGGTGATGAGGCAAGTACTGATATGTTATCGAGTTTCTACCACCATAGTAAATGTGCTCTCATTTCACTCTTTTCTTCCATGAGCCTCCTACTGACCACTAGAGTTCACATATAAGGAACAATGAATCCAACACAGAGTAAAATTATTGACCAATATGGAATTGATTTTGGATTGGTTATAACTGTGCCCTGATTTTAGTTCTAACAGACCTCACGGTCAGTGTGTGTTTTTGTGTAAACAGTGCGACTGCAATGTACTTAGCTGGTGGTTTCATGAACGTATTCACTAATGTAACATTTTTAGGAGGTTTTGGATACAAGCAACACTTAAAAAGTCAACTGAATTCATTTACAATTTTTTTTTCAAATTTATATAGACGTTTACTCCCAGTTCATCTAAATTAGTGACATGGAGTTATAGTACTGAGTTCTGAAGAATTCACCTGTGTGTTCTATAAAATGTCTCAGTAATGAGATAAATACCAGTGAGTATTACCTGTGCATGAGTATTACCAGTGCAGTAATACCAGTGCAGAGCTCTTCTGCACTTTCCTCTGGCTTGGTATTTTTAAAATCCATTCAGACACTATTATGGTCATTTTAGACCATAAGACACCTGCAGATTGAAAGTGAAGGGATGAAGAAACATTTATCATACAAATGGAAGTCAAAACCTAGCTAAGTAGCGATACTTATGTCAAACAAACTAGATTTTAAAACAAAAACTGTAACGAGATGAAGAAAAGCACTATGTCATAATAAAAGGCACTATCAGTCAAGAAGATCTAACAATTGTAAATATTTATGCCCGAAACTTGGAACTCCCAAATATGCAAATAAATTAACAAAGATAAAGGAATTCATAACACAATAAAGGATTTTAACACCCCACTTACAACAATGAACAGATAGATCATCTAAACAAAAAACAAGGAAACAGATTTGAATGACATGGACCAGATGGACTGACCAGATATATTCAGAATATTTCATCCTAAAGCAGAAGAGGTACCTGGGTGGCTCAGTTTGTTAAGCACCTGGCTTCAACTCAGGTGATGATGTCACAGCTCGTGAGTTCAAGCCCTGCATCAGGGTCTGTACTGAGAGCACAGAGCCTGGAGCCTGCTTTAGATTCTGTGTCTCTCTCTTTGCCCCTCCCCCATTAACACTCTGTCTCTTTCAAAAATAAATAAACATCACAAAAATTAAAACCAGGCAGCAGATTACATACTAGATCACAAATCAGGCCTCAGCAAGTAAAAAGATTGAGATACCACACATTTTTTTCTGACCACAATGTTATGAAACTTGAAGTCAACCACAAGAAAAAATTTGGAAAGATCACAAATACATTGGAGATATACAACATTCTATTAAATAAGTGGATCAACCAGGAAATAAAAAATGAAATTAAATAATACATGGAAACAAATGAAAATGATAGCACAACAGTCCAAAACCTTTGGGTTGTAGCAAAAGTGATCAATAAAGGGAATTTTATAACAATTCAGGCCGACCTCATGAACCAAAAAAAATCTCAAACAAAATAAATCACACCTAAAGAAGCTAGAAAATAACTAATGAAACAAAAGCCAGCAGAAAAAGGGAAGTAGTAAACGTTAGGGCAGAAATAAATGATATACAAACTAAACAGAACAGATTAATGAAATCAGGATCTGGTTATTTGAAAAAACAATACTGAAAAACCTCTACCCAGACCTATGAAAAAGAAAAGGGAAATGTCCCAAATAAATAAAATCACAAATGAGAGTGGTGAAATACCACAGAAATACAATTATAAGAAGATATTTAAAAAAACTATGCCAACAACTGGATGACCTAGATGAAATGGATAAATTCTGAAAAATTTAAATTACCAAAACTGAAACAGGAAGAAATAGATTTGAACAGACCAATAACCAGCAAAGAAATTGAATCAGTAGTAGTAAAAAAAAAATCCCAAAAAACATAAATCCAGTATCAGACAGCTTCACAGGTGAATTCTACCAAATATTTAAAGAAGAGTTAAAACCTATTTTCGCAAAAATTTCAAAAAAATAGAAAAGAAATAAAACCCAAATTCATTCTGCAAGACCAACATCACCGTGATACCAAAACAAGATACCACAAAACAAGAGAACCACAGGCCAATTTTTCTGATGAATATAGATGCAAAAATTCTGAACAAAATACTAGTAAATCAAATCCAACAACACATTAAAAGAAATTATTCACCATGATCAAGTGGGATTTATTCTTGTGTTGCAAGTGTGGTTTAATACTGGTAAATCAATTAACACAATAATACATCATATTAACAAGAGAAAATATAAGAACCATATGATCATTTCAATAAATGATAAACACCGTCAGCAAATTAAGGATAGAAGAAACATACTTCAACTAATAGAAATCATTGTTATTGCCATTAAATTATAAAAGAAAAAGGTAGAATTATCTCATAAAGGAATTTCATTTGGCCACATGCTTAAAAAACACCCCTCTCCCATGATGCCATTAATAAAGCTATCAACTGTAGCACAAAATTTAACAATTTATGGCCTAATTTGGTATTTTTGCACAGCACTGTAGAACTATGTTTCAATCATGTAATCTTCCCAAAAATTCTATGAGGTAGATATGTTGGAAGAGGTTTTCAAGAGGAGATGACCACTGGTTGACCCACAAGCTGGACCTGGACAGTTGGAGGACCTTCACTTTCTCCCCTGTCCTCAGAAGCTACATTCTGCATACTATTTTTGCACTAGCAGCCATTTCAAGGTTGTAGCCTTGAAAGAGTAGTATTGAGGGCTGTGGCCTGAATATATGACTAAATCCATTTAAGACCTCTATGTAAACCTAAGATTCTGGCAGGCAGGTGCAGAGATCTACTTTTCTCACAAATATCGTAAGCTCTCTTGCTTATTAAACACTGCCACCCAGAAATTCGTTGTGGTTTGCCTCCACTGTACAGGGACATTTCAAATTTCAACTGGGAAACTTGGTTGCAAAGCAAGATACTACTATTCTCATTTTCAAGTGGATATAAGGCAGGAACAGGTTCAGTATGATTACATAGCCAGGAAGTAATGAAACCAAGAACATTTGTGCTTCTTAGCATATCACATTTGACCTTTATCTCCAAGATATCTACTTCTAGATCCCTCCCATTATTGTGCCTTGGTATTGTTTTTTGTGGTCAAAATTGAAAGGCAGAAGCATCCTGCCCTATCCTTTTTATAGCACCACAACAGAGCTATCTTTTACATGTTGTAATCATAGAAAATTTCAAGCCACTTCTTAAACAGGAAGGCAGAGAGTTACAGAGAGTGACTTACTCCATTGAGTGGTAAAGAAGCAGGTAAAATTAAAGTCTGTTGACAAAAATGTTAGACATTCTCTTTAAAAATAACAATCTCTATCCACAAGTATTGCTTGTATTCAAGAGAGTAGACTCATTGCCTCTATTCTAGTCTCTGGATTAGTTTCAAAGAGCTGATAGAGAAAATATGACATTAGAGAGCCTTGGACCTTTTTAGCACCATTGATGTTCAAGAGGATCCTTTTCTCTGTTGAAGCTCCTGGGAGGCTTTCAAATAGACAACCAATTGAGAGACCTCAATAAAATATGCCCAAGTCACTTTCCAGCAACTCATTGTCAAAAGAGAAGTGAATCTGTTACCATTTGGAGGCACAGCCTAGAATTATGTAGTGTGGAATGAACTAATAATAGAAGAGATAAAAATGAAAATGAATGAGATGAAAAAATAGATAAACCTATCCATTCAGATTAAAAATTCTTGTCAGGAAACTACACACTCACTGAAAAGAGACTAAGCATATGCTTGCTGGGTAAATGCACACTTACTGAAGAAAGACTAACAATATGCTTGCTCTTCCTCCTCCTGCAGCCATCTGCCCCTCCTGCCCTCACTCTGGCTGTGCTCTGGGTGGTCTGGCAAAGGGTTAATTCATCAGGATGAAGTAGCTCAGCTAAAGACCTACAAGGTAAGTAGCTAATACCAGCCCTGGTAGGTGAACTCCCCTAGACTACTGGCCTCTAACCCTTGGACACTCTTTCTCCAGCAAGGTTACTTCTTGCAAACATAAAACTCAAACATGGCCAGCCAAGTGTTTCCTGCTCCCCTGCCAAGTTCTCTGTCCTAGTTAGTTCAGGCTGCTATAGCAAAATACCACAGATTGGGTAGCTTAAACAATGGAAGTTTATTTCTCACAGCTCTAGAGGCTGGAAATCCAAGATCAATATGCTAACATGATCATGTTCTGGCAAAGGTCTTCTTCCAAGTTGCAGACTGCTGACTCCTCACTGTGTTCTCATTCATGTGGTGGAAAGTGTCAGCTAGCACTGTGGGGTTGCTTTCATGTCATTAATCCCATTCATAAGGGCTCCTCCATGACCTAATCACTTTCCAAAAGCTCCACCTAACACCATCACCATGGGCATTAGGATTTCAATATAACAATTTCAGAGGAAAATATTCAGACCACAGCACTCTCCATGTATATGTAAAGTTGCACCATGGCAGGATACTTGGAGAACTTTCCATGGTTCATCCAGTTGTGTCTACTAAGCATCCCACACATGACAATAAGCTGATCTTTTAAAAATTATATCCAATAACTCTCTCTTTATGCTTACCCTTGAAAGAGCAGACCTAGGCCGGCTGACTAGTGACTATGTCCCCAACATGGCCACAGAAAGAAGTTCCTGCTCAAACCTCAGAACACCCCTCCTCCCCTTAAGTAACTTGATGCATTCTTCTGAAGTCTGAGGTGGGAGGAAGGGGAGTGTGAGAGGCGTGGAAAGTGTGAGTAAAAGAGGGAAGGCTTCTCTCAGGTAGGGGCCAGAGGCAGGAGCCCTCAACCCTGTCCAAGTTTAGAATGACCTGGGAGCATTCTACCCCTCCCAAAACCAATTAATCAGAGTCTCTGGGGATGGTGTTTGGTGCTAGGTATTTGTATTGCACAGCAAGGCTGACAGCCAATGGTTAATAGGTGACCAGTGAGAAAAGTTCTGTAAACACTGAGGCCAAACATGTTAGAGATCCTCAGACACAGTGGTTCTTAAACTTCAGGTGCATCAGAATCTCTTGAAGACTTGTTCAAACACAGATTGCTGAGCCCCACCTCCGTAGTTTCTGATTCAGTAGGTCTGTGAACACCATGTCCAACATTTGCATTTTTAACAAGTTCTAGGTGATGCTGATAATTGCTGATCTGGGACCACACTTTGGCAGCCAATCGGCTGAGTCCACAACCCTTCCCCAGCCAATCGGCTAAGGCCATGATCCCTGTAAAATCTTTGTGCCTTTGAAACACTCTCTAGTAGCTCACTGCTGCATCAGGGCAGGTAGGAGATCGAGCTCGAGCTAGCTTGAATAAAAGTTCTTTGCTTTTGCCTCGGACCCGGCTCCCTGGTGGTCTTTTGGGATCACGAATTCTGGGCATAACACCCCTTGTGTCGCTGCCTTATGGCATGTTACCTATGTGACAAAACTCAAAACGAAGTAAATCTCCTTCCTTTATAGTAGTTTTTATTCCAAAATCTAAAAGCCAGCCTTAAGGATGAAGAATTGTGGAAAGAAAAATAGTCTTTGCAGTGAGACAAAGCTGGGTGCGAGTCCTGGCCCTGGCAACATGAACTATGCATCCACAAGCCAACCACATAATTTCTTATGGGAAACTGGAGTAAATAATTCTCACAGTATTCTGCAGGTTTTCATGAGTTTTATTGCATAACGGACTCTCTGGGGCCAAGCATAGACAAGAGACCCATGGAAGAGGGTAGGAAGGGAGGAGAGGCAGTGTTTGCTACATGGACTGGAGGAAGGGAGCTGGGGCAGGGGAGGGATAGCTCGCCTGGCAAGGCAGAGCCTCTGAACTCTGGCTTGCAAAAGCAGAGGGGCCAGACTCCATGAGTTCTGACAGCCAGCAGGACTTAACATCTGGAAGTTTAGAAGTCAACAGCTCTGCTCTTGGAGAGCAGGGAGGGTGAGAGGACGTCAAGAGGGAAAGTTGTTGAGTCCCAGAAGGACAAAGCTCAGCTCGGCAGGGGAACAAAGGTGCTGGGAAACGCCATTTCTCTCTCCCATCCCTCAGCCAAAATTCTAAAGGTATACAAGTTCTCTCACTGAACTTGCTTGCACTGCGCAAATGCCCAACACTGTGCTTCTGTGGATCCATCCCTCTAATGGGCCTGCCTCCCTCCCCCTGCTGCAGGGCCCCTCCCAAAGGGGCCACCAACAGCAAACAAGCTAAGTCTGCCCCTCCCGTCACTGTGCACCTTGCAGATCCACCCCAGCTAAAACACCCTTGGCCAGATCCCATCAAAACAGCACCACAAGCCTGGCAGTGTGCAAGTAGCACAGACAGGGGCCACACCACTCCACAGTGAGTCCTGCCCCTGGGAGTGGGGGGAAGATAAGGTACACACCAATCTGTGGCCCCAGCAGTGGACTGGGGGGAATGGGTCTGATTGCGGCCTTGCCCACCAACACAAGTTACTCCAGACAGCACGGGGGAAGTGCCCTGCAGTTTGGCGCTACTGCAGGGACTACCCAAAATGATGAAATGGAAGAAATCTCAAAAGAAACCCCAGGAAGTAGCGGCAGCTAACAAATTGATCAAAACCGATTTAAGCAATATAATGGAAGAAGAATTTAGAATAATCGTCATAAAATTAATCACTGGGCTTGAAAAAGCATACAGGACAGCATAGAATCTATTGCTACAGAGATCAAGGGACTAAGAAATAGTCATGAGGAGCTAAAAAATGCTATATATGAAGTGAAAAATAAAATGTAGGCGGTCATAGCATGGATTGAAGAGGCAGAGGAGAGAATAGGTGAATTAGAAGATAAAATTATGGAAAAAGAGGAAGCTGAGAAAAAGAGATAAAAAAAATCCAGAAATAGGGGAGAATTAGAGAACAAAGTGATGAAATCAAACGGAACAATATCCGTATCATATGAATTCCAGAAGAAGAAGAAGAGAGAGAAAGAGGCTGAAGGTGTACTTGAACAAATCATAGCTGAGAATATCCCTGATCTGCGGAGGAAAAAGGAATTGAAATCCAAGAAGCACAGAGAACTCCCTTCAGACATAACTTGAATCAATCTCTGCATGACATATCATAGTGCAACTGGCAAAATACAAGGATAAAGAGAAAATTCTGAAAGCAGCTAAGAATAAACTTACATGCTCTAATTTACAAAGGTAGACACATAAGAGTAGTAGCAGACTTATCTATTGAAATTTGGCAGGGCAGAAATGAATGGCAGGAAATCTTCAATGCGATGAACAGGAAAAATATACAGCCAAGAATCCTTTATCCAGCAAGTCTGTCATTCAGAATAGGAGAGATAAAATTTTCCGAAACAAAACTGAAGGAATTCATCACCACTAAACCAGCCCTACAAGAGATCCTAAGGGGGATTCTTGTGAGTGAAATATTTCAAGAATCACAAAGGACCAGAGACATCACTACAAGCATGAAACCTACAAACATCACAATGACTCTAAACCCATATCTTTCTATAATAACACTGAATGTAAATGGACTAAATGCTCCAAACAAAAGACAAGGTATCATAATGGATAAAAAAAAAAACAAGACCCATCTATTTTCTGTCTACAAGAGACTCTTTTTAAACCTGAAGACACTTTCAGATTGAAAGTGAGGTGATGGAGAACTACCTATCATGCTACTGGAAGTCAAAAGAAACTTTATATGCCAACAAGCTGGACAACCTGGAAGAAATGGACAAATTCCTAAACACCCACACACTTCCAAAACTGAAACAGGAAGAAATAAAAAACTTGAACAGACCCATAAGCAGCGAAGAAATTGAATCAGTTATCAAAAATCTCCCAACACATAAGAGTCCAGGACCAGATGGCTTCCCAGGGGAATTCTACCAGATATTTAAAGCAGAGATAATAGCTATCCTTAAGCTTTTCCAAAAAATAGGGAAGGAAAACTTCCAGACTCACTCCCGAAGCGAGCATTACTTTGATTCCCAAACCAGAGACCCAGCAAAAAAAGAGAACTACAGGCCAATATCCCTGATTGAATATGGGTGCAAAAATTAATAAGATATGAGCAAATTGACTTCAACCGCATATAAAAAGAATTATTCACTATGATTGAATAGGATCCATTCTTGGACTGCAGGGCTGGTTCAACATTTTCAAATCAATGTGATACATCATATTAATAAAAGAAAAGATAAGAACCACATGATCCTGTCATTCGATGCAGAAAAAGCATTTGACAAAATTCAGCATCCTTTCTGAACAAAACCCTTTAGAAAGTCGGGATAGAAGGAACATACTTAAACATCATAAAAACCACTTATGAAAAGCCCACAGCTAATATCATCTTCAATGGGGAAAAACTGAGAACCTTCCCCCAGAAATCAGGAACACTACAGGGATGTCCACTCTCACCGCTGTTGTTTAACATAGTGTTGGAAGTTCTAGCATCAGCAATCAGACAATAGGAAATAGAAGGCATCAAAATTGACAAGATGATGTCAAGCTTTCACTTTTTGCAGATGACATGATATTATACATGGAAAACCTGACAGACTCCACCAAAATCTACTAGAATTGATACATGAATTCAGCAAAATCGCAGGATACAAATTTAATGTACAGAAATCAGTTGCATTTTTGTACACTAATAATGAAGCAAAAGAAAGACAAATAAACTGATCTGATTCACAATTGCACCAAGAATCATAAAATACCTAGGAATAAACCTAACCAAAGATGTAAAAGATCTTTATGTTGAAAACTATAGAAAGCTTATGAAGGAAATTGAAGAAGATATAAAGAAATGGAAACACGTTCCGTGCTCATGGATTGGAAGAATAAATATATTGGTAAAATGTCAATACTACCCAAAGCTATCTACACATCCATTGCAATCCAAATCAAAATTGCACCATCATTCTTCTTGAAGCTAGAGCAAGCAATCTTAAAATTTGTATGGAACCACAAAACACTCCGAATAGCCAAAGTAATATTGAAGAAGACCAAAGCAGGAGGCATCACAATCCCAGACTTTAGCCTTTACTACAAAGATGAAGTCATCAAGACAGCATCGTATTGGCAAAAAACAGACTTAGACCAATGAAATAGGAGAGAGACCCCAGAATGTGACCCACAAATGTATGGCCAACTAATCTTTGAAAAAGAAGGAAAGAACATCCAATGGAAAAAAGACAGTCTCTTTAACATAACAAGTGGTGCCTGGAGAACTGGAGAGCAACATGCAGAAGGTTGAAACTAGACCACTTTCTCACAGCATTCACAAAAATAAACTCAAAATGGATAAATGACCAGAATGTGAGACAGGAAACCATCAAAACCCTAGAGGAGAAACAGGAAAAAAACCTCTCTGACTTCAGCCGCAGCAATTTCTTACTTGACACCTCTCCAAAGGCAAAGGTATTAAAAGTAAAAATGAACTATTGGGACCTCATCAAGATAAAAGCTTCTTTACTGCAAAGGAAACCTCAACAAAAATAAAAGACAACCAACAGAATGGGAAAAGATATTTGCAAATGGCCTATCGGACAAAGGGCTAGTATAAAGAACTCACCAAACTCCACACCCGAAAAACAATCCAGTGAAGACATGGGCAGAAGACATGAATAGACACTTCTCTAAAGAAGGTATCCAGATGGCCAACAGTCACATTAAAAGATGCTCACGGTCACTCTTCATCAAAACCACACTCAGATATCACCTCACGCTGGCTAAAATGAACAAATCAGTAGACTATAGATGCTGGTGAAGATGGGAAACGGGAAGCCTCTTGCACTGTTGGTGGGAATGCAAACTGGCGCAGCCACTCTGGAAAACAGTGTGGAGGTTTCTAAAAGAGTTAAAAATAGTTCTACCTTATGACCCAACAATAGCACTGCTAGGAATTTACCCAAGAGACACAGGAGTGCTGAAGCATAAGGGCACTTGTACCCCAATGTTTATAGCAGCAATTTCAACAATAGCTAAATTAGGGAAAGAGCTTAAATGTCCAACTGATGAATGGATAAAGAAATTGTGGTTTATATATACAATGGTTTACTACATGGCAATGAGAAAGAATGAAATCTGGCCTTTTGTAGCAACGTGGATGCAACTGAAGAGTCATGCTAAGTGAAATAAGTCATACAGAGAAACACAGATACCATATGTTTTCACTCTTATGTGGATTCTGAGAAACTTTGACAGACCATGAGGGAAGGGGAGTGGGAAAAAAAGAGAGGGAGGGAGCCAAACCATAAGAGACTCAAAAACTGAGAATAAACTGAAGGTTGATGGAGGGTGGGAGGGGGGGGAAAGTGGGTGATGGGCATTGTGGAGGGCACCTTTGGGGATGAACACTGGGTGTTGTATGGAAACCAATTTGACAATAAAATTAAAAATTATTTTTATTAAAAATTATTAGACTTCATAAAAATTTGTTTCCTTTCCATTTCTTTTTTCCCACTTCTACCATTTAACCTCTTTCTTTCCATACTTATGAGACTTAATTTTGATTGAAATTTGGCTGTTTGCAGAGTCAAGCCATTTTCATCAGCTGCAGATTTATTACTATCAAGTTGCAAAGAAAAAAATGCCACAGACTTTAAAAACAATTCATACGACTTTTTCTCAAAATATTCTCAGCAATGTCAGTAACATTTATTGAAAGACCCCATGGTGATTATTTTGAAAATTATAAGCATTCTAAAAGTTCTGGTCTGTTGAAATAAAATTAGGTGGTCAATCTTGCCATGTTAAGCACCCGTTCTCTTGAAGAAACCACTGTCCTGTGAGAACAAAAATGAACAATAAGCAGCCTTAGTTTTCCTCCCTGATACAAATGTTTTTAGAATTAAAGTGAAAAAATGACACACCTGAAACCCTTTTAACTATCCAAAAAATAGGGGAAGTAATAGGAATATTTTAATCACAATGACAAACTCAACTGGCTTAAACAAACAAAAACGTAAAGGAATTATTGACTGATGCAATTGAAGTCCAGGAATGGCTAGATCATATGCTCCAGTGTTAACATAATCAGTGTGTGTACATGTGTATGTGTTAGCCCCAGGAAACTAATACAAGTGAAAACTGTATGTCTGGGTCAAATTTTTGTTACATCACCAGGAGCAGGCAGTAGACTCTCCAGAAAATGAAAAATATGTCATTGATCATTTAACCTGAAGGCAGTGAAAATCAGGTTAAGAGAAATGAGACTTTGCAGTCCATAGCATGCTGTAGTGAATCACCTGATTAAACAACTCCCTGGGATCATCTGGAATAAATTGACTTTGGGGGCACCTTGGTGGCTCAGTCAGTTGAGCATCCAACTTCGGCCCAGGTCATGAGCTCACAGTGAGTTCGAGCACTGTTTCAGGCTCTGTGCTTACAGCTCAGCACTTGGAGTCTGCTTCAGATTCTGTGTCTCCCTCTCTCTCTGACCTTGCCTTGCTCATGCTCTCTCTCAAATAAATAATAAACATTTTTTTTAATTAAAAAAGAACTGACCTTTGAAGGACATTTAGGGGAACTGAGCTCCTCTCTGGCCATATAAAGAGCATGAGAAATTCAAAATGTGGGGTGGATATTTCTAATGAAAACAGAAAATTTAAATAGAAGTTCAAATCCTTAAATTATCTTGACTAGGATGAAGTAAAGAGTATTATTGTTTAAGCTAACTGGGGACCAAACTCCTTCAGGTTATTGAGTTGACAGTCATGATTTCTTCTTATGTGATAATTACAGCATTGGTAACAAAACAGTGTGATATCAAGAATTTGAGGATTAATGGCAAGATTTAGAAGATGCTCCCCCAAATGCTCCCTTCCACCCTCTGCCACGAAATTTTCAGACAAATGAATCAGCCTCTATGCCCATGCTTGATGAGGCTACTCCCACCTTCTTAGACACTCTCTTATGTGAATGATTCCTTTTGCCAAAGAAATTCACTTTCAGTGCCTGTCCCCAATCCTTTCTTCTCACCACTGTTCACAGTATTTGGATATAAACTGGAGGAAGTTACAGTCTAAATTTTTAATTGTAGTATGTGGTGGAAATTGCAGAAAAGATACTATATCATGGTGGTTAAGAACATAGGCACTAGTGCCAGACTGCCTGGGTTCAAATCTCCTCTGTGCACTGTGTGACCTTAGTCAAGGTCCTTTAGTTTCCTTATCTGTAAAATTGCAATAACAGTTTTACACATTATGGTTTTTGTCATAGAATGAGTTAACATATATAACATGCTTAGAAGAGTTGACACATAAGTGCTATGTTAGTCTTAGTAATTATTGCATGCCATATTAAACTACCATTAGGATACAGTCTCTGAGAGCTCCAACCAAGAATCATCTCTTGGTGCAGTTAGACTTTTCTTGCACTGTTTCCAACCTGATGTTTTTCACACCTTTGGATCATTGTCACCCCCAGCACAGTCAATCCACACATCTATGTTGAGCCCACACATGTGGCTAAAGAAACAAAGACAACAACAAAGCCGTATGTGCTGCTACTAGATTCATCTTATGTGATCTGCAACATGGAAAGAAGTAGAGTTATATAGTGACACCCAAGTAGTAAGTCTCAGGTTAAAACTTCCCTTTTATGTGTAACTACCATTTACTGAAGACCTTTGATATGACAGACTATGTGCTTCCCACTTATAAGCTGTTATGCACTGAATATTCCCCCCCCCCCCAAATTCATATGTTGAAGTTTGACTCCAATGTGGTGGTCTTTGGAGGTAGAGTTGGCTTAGTGTCCTTATAAGAATAGACACCAGAAAGCTCTCTCTCCTTCCCTCCCTTCCTCTCTCCCCTTTCCCCTGCCCCTGCTTCTGCCTCCCTTTTCATTCCCCTCACCTCTCCACTTTTCTCTCTTCTGTGTGAGGACACAGCAAAAGACCAACTATGCTGGTACCCTGATCTCAAACTTCAGCTTCCAGAATTGTGAAAAATAAATTCCTATTGTTTAAGCCACTCTGTCTATGGCACTGTCTTATGACAGCCTGATCTAAGACACAGGGATTTATCCACTGTCCTTACAAGGGTGCAAGACACAGCCCCTGCCCTCAGGGAAACTTGAAGTTTAGTGGTTAGGTACTAATCTCAGTGTGAAGATACTCTAGTAGGGAAGTACACCAAAGATGGCTTGAAGAAGAAACATATAAGCTGCCCCCTAGACACACATAACTTTCTGCCAAATACAGAGTTATTTTTTTCATTTCTTGATGACACTAAGCCATGTAATTTGAAAACAATGTCAAACACTGTTTCTTCCCACCCACTCAAACTAGGCCAACTTCTCAGGATCTATGCCTTTCTCCTTCTCTCTGCGCATGTGTGTGTGTTGGTGTGTACATGTGAAAATGCACATCTCCCTTCACTTCTGCTCCCACTTGCTTCAAAATTCTTGGAAGAAGTTGGACCAAGAATCACCAATGTCCTGGAGTTTTGAAATAGTCTTACCCTGGTTAAGTGATGGTGGTTTCAGAACAAAGGACACTTGCCCCATCTCTTCTATCCTGTATTTTGTTTCTATCTACTACTACTACTGTAGTAGTGCTGTATTCGGATTTCCCCAGACACAGCTTAAGTTACACTACTCTAAGAAAATAATGCTACTAGTACAATAATAGTAGCAATACATAGCATTGATTTGAGAGCTTAATATATAGTAAACATGTATTATTTAATTTAATTCCCATAACAGCCCTGTAAGGTATTTTTATTATCCCATTTAGAGTTGGGAAACAAATTCAGGAAAACAAGGTCAAGTGGCTTGCCCAAGGTTACAAAGATAGTATGAATTGGAGCCAGAATTGGAATATAAATTAGGTATTTATTATTCAACTTGACATCTCTAATTACATAACTCTTTGCCAAAACTATTGTTTCCCTGAATAACTTTTTTTACAATACTGTAATATTTTGTTTATAATAAAATAACTGTTTTCTAGTAACACTATCATAATCATGAATATTTCACTGTAATAATTCTGTTGATCATGATTTAATTAATCTTGGGATATGGAGCTCCCATGAAGCCAGGTAACATGTGGAGTTCCCATTAAGGAGTCATATTGAGGAGGATTCTGGGAAGATGGCGGCGTAGGAGGACGCTGGGCTCACCGCGCGTCCTGCTGATCACTTAGATTCCACCTACACCTGCCTAAATAACCCAGAAAACCGCCAGAGGATTAGCAGAACAGAGTCACCGGACCCAAGTGCAGACGAGAGGCCCACGGAAGAGGGTAGGAAGGGCGGCGAGGCGGTGCGCGCTCCACGGACTGGCGGGAGGGAGCCGGGGTGGAGGGGTGGCTCACCGGCCAAGCAGAGCCCCCGAGCCCAGCTTGCAAAAGCGGAGGGGCCTGACGGACTGTGTTCCGACAGCAAGCGCGACTTAGCGTCTGGGAGGTCATAAGTTAACAGCTCTGCTCGGAAAGCGGGAAGGCTGGAGGACAAAGGGAGGGTGAGCTGCGGAGCCCCCAGACGACAGAGCTCAGTTAGGCGGGGAACAAAGGCGCTAGCCAGCGCCATCTCCCCCGCTCATCCCCCAGCCAAAATCCCAAAGGGAACCGGCTCCGGCCAGGGAAATTGCTCGCTCCGCGCGAACACCCAACTCTGTGCTTCTGCGGAGCCAAACCTCCGGCAGCGATCTGACTCCCTCCGGCTGCCACAGGGCCCCTCCTGAAGTGGATCACCTAAGGAGAAGCGAGCTAAGCCTGCCCCCCCTGCCGCCGTGCACCTTGCCGTCCCACCCCAGCTAATACGCCAGATCCCCAGCATCACAAGCCTGGCAGTGTGCAAGTAGCCCAGACGGGCCACGCCACCCCACAGTGAATCCCGCCCCTAGGAGAGGGGAAGAGAAGGCACACACCAGTCTGACTGTGGCCCCAGCGGTGGGCTGGGGGCAGACATCAGGTCGGACTGCGGCCCCGCCCACCAACTCCAGTTATACACCACAGCACAGGGGAAGTGCCCTGCAGGCCCTCACCACACCAGGGACTATCCAAAATGACCAAGCGGAAGAATTCCCCTCAGAAGAATCTCCAGGAAATAACAACAGCTAATGAGCTGATCAAAAAGGATTTAAATAATATAACAGAAAGTGAATTTAGAATAATAGTCATAAAATTAATCGCTGGGCTGGAAAACAGCATACAGGACAGCAGAGAATCTCTTGCTACAGACATCAGGGGACTAAGGAACAGTCACGAGGAACTGAAAAACGCTTTAAAGGAAATGGAAAACAAAATGCAAACCACCATGGCTCGGATGGAAGAGGCAGAGGAGAGAATAGGTGAACTAGAAGATAAAGTTATGGAAAAAGAGGAAGCTGAGAAAAAGAGAGATAAAAAAATCCAGGAGTATGAGGGGAAAATTAGAGAACTAAGTGATACACTAAAAAGAAATAATATACGCATAATTGGTATCCCAGAGGAGGAAGAGAGAGGGAAAGGTGCTGAAGGGGTACTTGAAGAAATAATAGCTGAGAACTTCCCTGAACTGGGGAAGGAAAAAGGCATTGAAATCCAAGAGGCACAGAGAACTCCCTTCAGACGTAACTTGAATCGATCTTCTGCACGACATATCATAGTGAAACTGGCAAAATACAAGGATAAAGAGAAAATCCTGAAAGCAGCAAGGGGTAAACGTGCCCTCACATATAAAGGGAGACCTATAAGACTCGTGACTGATCTCTCTTTTGAAACTTGGCAGGCCAGAAAGAATTGGCACGAGATTTTCAGGGTACTAGACAGCAAAAATATGCAGCCAAGAATCCTTTATCCAGCAAGTCTGTCATTTAGAATAGAAGGAGAGATAAAGGTCTTCCCAAACAAACAAAAACTGAAGGAATTTGTCACCACTAAACCAGCCCTACAAGAGATCCTAAGGGGGACCCTGTGAGACAAAGTACCAGAGACATCACTACAAGCATAAAACATACAGACATCACAATGACTCTAAACCCGTATCTTTCTATAATAACACTGAATGTAAATGGATTAAATGCGCCAACCAAAAGACATAGGGTATCAGAATGGATAAAAAAACAAGACCCATCTATTTGCTGTCTACAAGAGACTCATTTTAGACCTGAGGACACCTTTAGATTGAGAGTGAGGGGATGGAGAACTATTTATCATGCTACTGGAAGCCAGAAGAAAGCTGGAGTAGCCATACTTATATCAGACAAACTAGACTTTAAATTAAAGGCTGTAACAAGAGATGAAGAAGGACATTATATAATAGTTACAGGGTCTATCGATCAGGAAGAGCTAACAATTATAAATGTCTATGCGCCGAATACCGGAGCCCCCAAATATATAAAACAATTACTCATAAACAGAAGCAACCTTATTGATAAGAATGTGGTAATTGCTGGGGACTTTAACACCCCACTTACAGAAATGGATAGATCATCTAGACACACGGTCAATAAAGAAACAAGGGCCCTGAATGAGACACTGGATCAGATGGACTTGACAGATATATTTAGAACTCTGCATCCCAAAGCAACAGAATATACTTTCTTCTCGAGTGCACATGGAACATTCTCCAAGATAGATCATATACTGGGTCACAAAACAGCCCTTCATAAGTTTACAAGAATTGAAATTATACCATGCATACTTTCAGACCACAATGCTATGAAGCTTGAAATCAACCCCAGGAAAAAGTCTGGAAAACCTCCAAAAGCATGGAGGTTAAAGAACACCCTACTAACGAATGAGTGGGTCAACCAGGCAATTAGAGAAGAAATCAAAAAATATATGGAAACAAACGAAAATGAAAATACAACAATCCAAACGCTTTGGGACGCAGCGAAGGCAGTCCTGAGAGGAAAATACATTGCAATCCAGGCCTATCTCAAGAAACAAGAAAAATCCCAAATACAAAATCTAACAGCACACCTAAAGGAACTAGAAGCAGAACAGCAAAGGCAGCCTAAACCCAGCAGAAGAAGAGAAATAATAAAGATCAGAGCAGAAATAAACAATATAGAATCTAAAAAAACTGTAGAGCAGATCAACGAAACCAAGAGTTGGTTTTTTGAAAAAATAAACAAAATTGACAAACCGCTAGCCAGGCTTCTCAAAAAGAAAAGGGAGATGACCCAAATAGATAAAATCATGAATGAAAATGGAATTATTACAACCAATCCCTCAGAGATACAAACAATTATCAGGGAATACTATGAAAAATTATATGCCAACAAATTGGACAACCTGGAAGAAATGGACAAATTCCTGAACACCCACACTCTTCCAAAACTCAATCAGGAGGAAATAGAAAGCTTGAACAGACCCATAACCAGCGAACAAATTGAATCGGTTATCAAAAATCTCCCAACAAATAAGAGTCCAGGACCAGATGGCTTCCCAGGGGAGTTCTACCAGACGTTTAAAGCAGAGATAATACCTATCCTTCTCAAGCTATTCCAAGAAATAGAAAGGGAAGGAAAACTTCCAGACTCATTCTATGAAGCCAGTATTACTTTGATTCCTAAACCAGACAGAGACCCAGTAAAAAAAGAGAACTACAGGCCAATATCCCTGATGAATATAGATGCAAAAATTCTCAATAAGATACTGGCAAATCGAATTCAACGGCATATAAAAAGAATTATTCACCATGATCAAGTGGGATTCATTCCTGGGATGCAGGGCTGGTTCAACATTCGCAAATCAATCAACGTGATACATCACATTAACAAAAAAAAAGAGAAGAACCATATGATCCTGTCAATCGATGCAGAAAAGGCCTTTGACAAAATCCAGCACCCTTTCTTAATAAAAACCCTTGAGAAAGTCGGGATAGAAGGAACATACTTAAAGATCATAAAAGCCATTTATGAAAAGCCCACAGCTAACATCATCCTCAACGGGGAAAAACTGAGAGCTTTTTCCCTGAGATCAGGAACAAGACAGGGATGCCCACTCTCACCGTTGTTGTTTAACATAGTGCTGGAAGTTCTAGCATCAGCAATCAGACAACAAAAGGAAATCAAAGGCATCCAAATTGGCAAAGATGAAGTCAAGCTTTCGCTTTTTGCAGATGACATGATATTATACATGGAAAATCCGATAGACTCCACCAAAAGTCTGCTAGAACTGATACATGAATTCAGCAAAGTTGCAGGATACAAAATCAATGTACAGAAATCAGTTGCATTCTTATACACTAACAATGAAGCAACAGAAAGACAAATAAAGAAACTGATCCCATTCACAATTGCACCAAGAAGCATAAAATACCTAGGAATAAATCTAACCAAAGATGTAAAGGATCTGTATGCTGAAAACTATAGAAAGCTTATGAAGGTAATTGAAGAAGATTTAAAGAAATGGAAAGACATTCCCTGCTCATGGATTGGAAGAATAAATATTGTCAAAATGTCAATACTACCCAAAGCTATCTACACATTCAATGCAATCCCAATCAAAATTGCACCAGCATTCTTCTCGAAACTAGAACAAGCAATCCTAAAATTCATATGGAACCACAAAAGGCCCCGAATAGCCAAAGGAATTTTGAAGAAGAAGACCAAAGCAGGAGGCATCACAATCCCAGACTTCAGCCTCTACTACAAAGCTGTCATCATCAAGACAGCATGGTATTGGCACAAAAACAGACACACAGACCAATGGAATAGAATAGAAACCCCAGAACTAGACCCACAAACATATGGCCAACTCATCTTTGACAAAGCAGGAAAGAACATCTAATGGAAAAAAGACAGCCTCTTTAACAAATGGTGCTGGGAGAACTGGACAGCAACATGCAGAAGGTTGAAACTAGACCACTTTCTCACACCATTTACAAAAATAAACTCAAAATGGATAAAGGACCTAAATGTGAGACAGGAAACCATCAGAACCTTAGAGGAGAAAGCAGGAAAAGACCTCTCTGACCTCAGCCGTAGCAATCTCTTACTCGACACATCCCCAAAGGCAAGGGAATTAAAAGCAAAAGTGAATTACTGGGACCTTATGAAGATAAAAAGCTTCTGCACAGCAAAGGAAACAACCAACAGAACTAAAAGCAACCAACGGAATGGGAAAAGATATTTGCAAATGACATATCGGACAAAGGGCTAATATCTAAAATCTATAAAGAGCTCACCAAACTCCACACCCGAAAAACAAATAACCCAGTGAAGAAATGGGCAGAAAACATGAATAGACACTTCTCTAAAGAAGACATCCAGATGGCCAACAGGCACATGAAAAGATGTTCAGCGTCGCTCCTTATCAGGGAAATACAAATCAAAACCACACTCAGGTATCACCTCACGCCAGTCAGAGTGGCCAAAATGAACAAATCAGGAGACTATAGATGCTGGAGAGGATGTGGAGAAACGGGAACCCTCTTGCACTGTTGGTGGGAATGCAAATTGGTGCAGCCGCTCTGGAAAGCAGTGTGGAGGTTCCTCAGAAAATTAAAAATAGACCTACCCTATGACCCAGCAATAGCACTGCTAGGAATCTACCCAAGGGATACAGGAGTACTGATGCATAGGGGCACTTGTACCCCAATGTTCATAGCAGCACTCTCAACAATAGCCAAATTATGGAAAGAGCCTAAATGTCCATCAACTGATGAATGGATAAAGAAATTGTGGTTTATATACACAATGGAATACTACGTGGCAATGAGAAAAAATGAAATATGGCCTTTTGTAGCAACGTGGATGGAACTGGAGAGTGTGATGCTAAGTGAAATAAGCCATACAGAGAAAGACAGATACCATATGGTTTCACTCTTATGTGGATCCTGAGAAACTTAACAGGAACCCATGGGGGAGGGGAAGGAGAAAAAAAAAGGACGTTAGAGTGGGAGAGAGCCAAAGCATAAGAGACTGTTAAAAACTGAGAACAAACTGAGGGTTGATGGGGGGTGGGAGGGAGGGGCGGGTGGGTGATGGGTATTGAGGAGGGCACCTTTTGGGATGAGCACTGGGTGTTGTATGGAAACCAATTTGTCAATAAACTTCATAAAAAAAAAAAAAAAGGAGTCATATTGAAATGATGCAAGAACTCCATAGTTAACTATTGCTTTCAGTCTCAGCCTGTGAATGATGCAGTTACTGACACCTATAGAGAGGAATCAAGAAAGGAAATGGTTATGAAAAAGTAGTGTCTTTCAGGGACTTTACTAGGCATTTTTGCAATATGTTGAAATTTAATGTTCACTTTCAAAAATAGAGCTTATTACAGTTTTTTTCAATTATAAATACATACGCAAAAGAAAAAAATCAAAAGGAAAAATTAACTCATTTTCAAATACTTCAATATAACAAGTCTATTTTTTGTGTATTTCTTCACAGTCTTTTCTTTATAAAGTAAATTTTATCAAGTAGGGAGTAAGTGGGTTAGGATCCTGCCCCTCACATTCCTGCCTCAAACAAAGCTGTTAAGAGTATTTTTCTTTTCTTTTTTTTTTTTTTAAATTTTTTTTTTATATGAAGTTTATTGACAAATTGGTTTCCATACAACACCCAGTGCTCATCCCAAAAGGTGCCCTCCTCAATACCCATCACCCACCCGCCCCTCCCTCCCACCCCCCATCAACCCTCAGTTTGTTCTCAGTTTTTAAGAGTCTTAAGAGTATTTTTCAATTAAACATGTTGGGGCCCCAATTAAGCCTCATTTGAAAAAAATATATAAAAATTTATCTAGTAAGAATTTTAGATAAGATTGTGGATATTTTCTAGTTGAGTTTCAATTATAAACCACAAATATTTGTAGCTAATGTAGTGACCCCAGAGAAATCTCGAATCTGAAAGTTTCTAGAACTCTAATATCAACTTGCTATCTATGTAAACACCACTAGGTAGTACTGACTTTTCTTTTCTCTCCAAATAGTAAAATTGTGTGTGTGTTTGTGTGTGTTTCCTTCTGCAGACTTGTTAAAAAAAACAGTGAAAAAAGTGCAAATGGACTTGAAGAACAGTTTGGGGGTGATGGAAAACTCTAAAACTGGATTGTAGTGATGGCTCACAAATTTAAATTGCAAATTTACTAAGAAGTTTTGAATTCTACCTCAATAAAATGGTTAAAAGCTAAGATAAAATTTTCCATATATGGTATATCTTGATAGCATTCATATACTTTGTCTATATACTCATGACAAAGCTCTCTGCTTAGCTACAAGTAAAATTTTAAATTCATTTATATAATGTGAACATGTTTCCACCATAGTACTTTTAACTTCTTTAATCTGCATTCTTTAAAAATTGCTTAACAACACCAGAAGGCCATCATAATCCTGCAAATAACTAACCAGTGTAATTAAATACATATTTAAAACTTCTGTTCCTGGGTTATATCATACACTAAAATAGAAACCATTCAATTTTTAGTTCTGGCCTTTTAACATCAGCACAAGATGCAGGGCTTGATTCCATGAACCATGAGATCATGACCTGAGCCGAAATCAAGAGTCAGAGCCCAGTCAACTGAGCCACACAGGTGTCCTTGCTTTTCAATTTCTTTGTGTACTCTTCCATTTCTTTTCTAAGTGTTCTATAGTTTTCTGAGGCAAATTTTTTACGTCTTTAGTTAGGTTTATTCTGAGGTATCTAATTGTTTTGGGTGCAATTGCAAATAGCATTGATTCTTTGTTTTCTCTTTCTGCTACTTTGTTATTGTTGTATAGAAATGCAACATATTTAGGTATACTGATTTTCTGCCCTGAGACTTTCCTGAATTTGTGTATCATTTCTGCCCTGAGACTTTCCCGAATTTGTGTAACATTTTTTTGATGGGGTCTTTTGGGTCTTCTATATAGGGTATGGTGCCATCTGCAAATAGTGAAAGTTTGACTTCTTCCTTGCTATTTGTATGTCTTTTATTTCTTTTTGTTGTCTGATTGCTGAGACTAAGACTTCCAACACTATGTTAAATAGTAATGGTGAGAGTGGACATCCTTGTCTTGTTCCTGACCATAACAGAAAGGCTCTCAGTTTTTCCTGATTGAGGATGATACTACCTGTGGGTCTTTTTTATGTGACTTTTATGATCTTATGATAGGTTCTATCTATCCCTACTTTGTTGAGGGTTTTTATCAGAATGGATGCTGTGTTTTGTGAAGTGTTCTTTTTCTGCATTGAGAGGATCATATGGTCCCTATTCTTTTATTAATGTGGTGTATCATGTTGATTGATTTGCAAATATTGAACCAGCTCTGAAGCCCAGAAATAAATCCCACTTGATCATGATGAATAATTCTTTTAATGTACTATCGAATTTTATTTGCTAGTATCTTGTTGAGAATTTTTGCATCCATGTTCATTAAGAATATTGGCCTGTATTTCTCGTTTTTAGTGGAATCTTTGTCAGGTTTTGGAATTTTACTGCTTGTCTGGTAGAATGAGTTGGGAAGTTCTCCTCCCATTTCTACATTTTGGAACAGTTTGAGAAGAAAGGGTATTAATTAATTCTTCTTTAACTATCTGGTAGAGGTCTGAAAGGTGACAGGATATTTCAACATCCTGAATGGAAAAAAATGCAGTCAAGCCTTCTTTATTCAGCAAGTTTTTCACTCAAAACAGGAGGAGTGATAAGAGTTTCCCAGACAAACAAAAACTAAAGGAGTAGTAACCGCTAAACAAGCACTACAAGAAATTTTAAGGGGGATTCTTTGAGTGGAGGAAAAAACCAAACAAAACAAAAGACCAAAAGTAACAAAGACTAAAAAAGACCAGAGAACATCACCATATTTTCAGACCCCAACATTATGAAACTTGAATCAGCCACAAGAAAAAATTTGCAAGTCCCTCAAATACAAGGAGGTTCAAGAACATGCTACAAAAGAAAGAATAGGTTAACCAAAAATTAAATAAGAAATAAAAATAAACATGGAAACAAACGGATATGAAAACATGACAGTCCAAACCTTTTGGGTGCAGCAAAGGCAGTCATAAAAGCAAAGTATATTGCAAGTCAGGCCTATCTCAAGAAACAAGAAAGTCCTAAATATACAATCTAACCTTACACCTACAGGAGCTAGAAAAGAAACAACAAATAAAGCTTAAGGCCAGCCATAGAAGAGAAATAATAAAGAGTAGAGTAGAAGTAAATTATACAGAAACAAACAAAAACACAGAGAACAGATCAAGAAATTAAGAGCTGGTTCTTTGAAAGAATAAACAAAATGATAACTCCCTAGCCAGACTTATCAAAAAGAAAAGAAAAAAGACCCAAAAAGATAAAATCATGAATGAAAGGTGAAAGATCACAACCAGCACTACTGAAATACAAGCAAATATAAGCAATTATATGCCAAAAAAACTGGGCAAGTTGGAAGAAATGGACAATTTCCTAGAAACACACAAACTACCAAAACTGAAACAAGAAGAAATAGAAAATTTGAGCAAAGAAATTGAATCAGTAATTAAAAATCTCCCCCAAAACAAGAGTCCTCCAGATAGCTTCCTAGGGGAATTCTACCAGACATTTAAAAAGAGTTAATACCTATTTTTCTCAAACTGTTCCAAAAAATAGGAATGGGAGGAAAACTTCTTAACTCATTCTATGAGGCTAGCAGTACCTTGATTCCAAAACTAGACAAAGACTCCACTAAAAAGAAGTACAGGCCAATATTCCTGATGAACATGGATGCGAAAATTCTAAACAAGATACTAGCAAATCAAATTCAACAGTACATTAAAGGAATTATTCACTACAATCAAGTATAATTTATTCCTGAGCTGCAGGGCTGGTTCAATATTTACAAATCAATGTAATATTCCACATTAATAAAAGAAAGGTTGAGAACCATATGATCCTCTCATAGATGCAGAAAAAGCATTTGACAGCATACAGCATCCATTCTTGATAAAAAAAAATCCTCAATAAAGTAGGGATAGATGGAATATATCTCAACATAATACAGGCCATTTATGAATGGTCCACAGGTAATATCATCCTCAATGGAGAAAAACTTTCCCTTATGGTTAAGAAAAAGATAAGGATACCTACTCTCACCATTCATTAATATAATACTGGAAGGCTCAGCTTCAGTAATCAGACAACAAAAAGAAATAAAAGGCATAGAAAATGGCAAGAAAGGGGTCAAATTTTCACTATTTGCAGATGACATAATACTCTAGGTAGAAAACCTGAAATACTCCATCAAAATTTGCTAGAATTTTGAATTGAGCAAAGTCACAGGATATAAAATCAACATTCAGAAATCTGTTGCATTTCTATACACCAATAATGAAGCAGCCAGAAAAGAAATCAAGGAATCAATCCCATTCACTATTGAACCAAAACAATAAGATACCTAGGAATAAACCTAAATAAAGAGGTAAGAGATCTGTACTCTGAAAACTATAGAAGACTTACAAATGATATTGAAGAGAACACAAAGAAAAGGAAACGCATTCCATAGTTATGGATTACCCAAAGCAATCTACACACTTAATGCAATACCTATCAAAATACCACCAGCATTCTTTGCAGAGATAGAAAAAACAATCCTAAAATTGGTATGGAACCACAAAAGACCTCAAAAAGCCAAAGCAATCTTGAAAAAGAAAAACAAGACTGGAGTCATCATGATTCCTAATTTTAAGCTCTATTACAAAGCTGTAGTCATCAAGACAGTATGGTACTGACACAAAAACAGACACATACACCAATGGAACATAATAGAAAACACAGAAATAGACCCATAACTATGTGGTCAACTCATCTTCAACAAAGCAGGAAAGAATATCCGATGGAAAGATAGTCTCTTCAACAAATGGTACTGGGAAACTGGATGGCGACATGCAGAGAAAGAAACTGGACCACTTTCTTACACCATACAAAAATAAATTCAAAATGGATGAAAGACCTAAATGTGAGACAGAAAACAATTAAAATCCCAAAGAATAACACAAGCAGCAACCTCTTTGACCTCAGCCACAACAACCTCTTACTAGACACTTCCATGGTTTCAAGGGAAACCAAAAGCAAAAACGAACTATTGAGATCTCATCAAGATAAAAGGCTTTTGCACAGTGAAAACATCAACAACACTAAAAGCCTATGGAATGGGAAAAGATATTTGTAAATGACATATCTGATAAAGGGTTAGTTTTCAAAATCTCTGAAGAACTCTTCAAGCTCAATACCCAAAAAACAAATACTCCAGTTAGGAAATTGATAGAAGACATAAATAGACATTTTCTCAAAGGCATGCAGATGGCTAACAGACACATGAAAAGATGCTCAATATCAGGGAAATACAAATCAAAACTATGATGAGACACCACCTCACACTTGTGAGAATGGTTAAAATCAAAAACAAAAGAAACAAGTGTTGAAAAGATGCAGAGAGAGTGTTGCACTCTTGGTGGGAATGAAAACTGGTGCAGCCACTCTGTAAAACAGTATGGAGGTTTCTCAAAAAACTAAACATAGAACTACCTTACTATCCAGCAATTACACTATTAGTTATTTATCCAAAGAATTTAAAAATACAGATTCAAATGAGTACATGCATCCTGATTATTATAGCAGTATTATCGACAATAGCCAAACATAGAAAGAACCCAAATGTTAATCAACTGATAAATGTATAAAGAAGATGTGGTGGATAAATAGATAGATGATAGAGATAGAGAAATAGAGAGATAGATATACAATAGAATATTACTCAGCCATTAAATATAATGAAATCCTGCCGTTAGCAATGACATGGATGGAGCTAGAATGTATTATGCTAAGTGAAATAAGTCAATGAAAGACAAATACCATATGATTTCACTAAGTGGAATTTAAGAAACAAAACAGATGAACACACGGGAAGGTGGGTGGGGGAGAGAAGAGAGGGAAACAAACCATAAGAGACTCTTAATGATACAGAATCAACTGACGGTTGATGGAGGGAGGTGGGTGGGGAATGGGCTAAATGAGTGATGAATGTTAAGGAGGGACTTTTTATGATGAGCACTTAATGTTGTATGTAAGTGATGAATCACTGAATTCTACTCCTGAAACCAATATTGCACTGTACGTTGACTGAAATTTAAATTAAAAAAATAAATAAATAAACGCCTGGTAGAATGCCCCTGGGAAACCTTCTGGCCCTGGACTTGTGTTTGTTGGGAGATTTTTAATTACTGATTCGATTTCTTTGCTGGTTATTGGTCTGTTCTAATTTTCTATTTCTTCCTATTTCAATTTTGTTAGTTTGTATGTTTCTAGGAATTTATCCATTTCTTACAGATTGTCCTGTCTGCTGGCATATAATTTTTCTTAGTATTCTCCTATAATTGTATTTATGTGCTGTTTGTTGTGATCTGTCCTCTTTAATTTTGACTTTATTTTGTTCAGTCTTTCTCTTTTCTTTTGATAAGCCTGGCTAGGGGGTTATCAATATTAATAATTCTTTCAAAGATGTAGCTTTTAGCTGTTCATCTAGTCTACTGGGTTTTTTGTTGTTATTTCTATATTATTTCTGCTCCAGTCTATATTATTTTCTTTCTTGTGTTGGTGTTTCGGCTTTATTTGCTCTTTCTTTTCTAGCTCCTTTAGGTGTCATTAGGTTGTGTATTTGGGTCGTTTCTTGCTTCTTGATGTAGGCCTGTGTTGCAATATACCTCCCTCTTAGGACTGCCTTTTCTTCATCCCAAAGGGTTTGGACTGTCGTATATTCATTTTCATTTGTGCCCATGCACTTTTTTATTACTTCTTTAATTTCCTGGTTAACCCATTCTTTCTTTAGTAGCACGTTCTTTAACCTCCATTATTTATGGTCTTTTCAAATTTTTTCTTGTGGTTGATTTCAAATTTCATAGAGTTATGGTTTGCAAATACACATGGTATGATCTCAATCCTTTTGTACTTGTTGAGGGCTGATATGTGACCCACTATGTGATCTATTTTGGAGAATGTTCAATGTGGACTCAAAAAGAATGTGCATGGATTCTGCTGCTTTAGGACGAAATGTTCTGAATGTATCTGTTAAGTGCCTCAGGTCCAGTGTGTCATTCAAAGCCATTGTTTCCTTGTGATTTCCTGCTTAGATGATCTGTCCATTGTTGTAAGTGGGGTGTTAAAATCCTCTACTATTATCGTGTTATTATCAATGAGTTTCTTTATGTTTGTTGTTAATTGATTTATATATTTGGGTGTTTCAAATTTGGGGCATAAATATTTATAATTTTTAGATCTTCTTGATGGATAGACCCCTTAATTATGATATAATGCCCTTCTTCATCTCTTGTTACAGTCCTTGGTTTAAACTCTAGTTTTTTTCTGATATAAGTATGGCTACTCTGGCTTTCTTTTGTTGTCCATTAGCATGATAGATGGTTCTCTAGCCTCTCACTTTCAATCAGCCAATGTCTGTAGGTCTGAAATGAGTCTCCTATACACAACATATAGATGGGTCTTGTTTTTTGGAGCGTTTTTTCGTTTGTTTGTTTTTGTTTTTAATCCATTCTGCTACCCAATGTCTTTTCATTGGAGCATTTAGTCCATTTATTTTCAGGGTGATCATTTACAGATATGAGTTTAGTGCCATTGTGTTACCTTTAAAGTTGGTGTTTCTGGTGATGTTCTCTGGTCCTTTCTAGTCTCTGTTGCTTTGGTCTTTTTTTCCCCCCACTCAAGGAGTCCCCTTGCAGGGCTGGTTTAGCGGTCACGAACTCCTTTAGTTTTTGTTCATCTGGGAAACTCTTTCTCTCTTTTTTTATTCTGAATGGCAGCCTTTCTGGGTAAAGTATTCTTGGCTGCACATGTTTCCCATTCAGCACATTGAATATATCTTGCCATTACCTTCTGGCCTGCCAAGTTTCTGTGGAAAGATCTGTGAACCTGGTATGTCTTGCCTTGCATATTGACTTTTTTTCCTTTGTTCTTTCAGGATTCTTTCTTTGTGTTGTAAGGGTTAAATTGTAGTGTAGGGCTAATGCTTAGTTTGAAAAATAACAGCTTTGTGTTGACACTGAAGGTTAAGAGATAACAGCCTTGCTTTGCTCTGGTAAACTAGGCCTCATACCCTCGTAAATTAGGCTTCACCAATTAAGGAAACAAAAGTTCAAAGAAAAGAGTGTCAGAGGCAGGGTCAAGGAGATCCACTGGTTGCAACTTAGAGGCAGAAAGTCTAAAGTAAACACCTCATTAGACAACTGTTTCTAACTCATCTGGAACCTGTTTCTTTGTTCTGTTCCCAGGTGATGATAAAACGATGTGATCGGTTATAAAAACTCTGTACCCCGGCTATTCGGGGCTGCACTCTTGTCAAGAGTGTTGGTCCCGATTGGTCGGCCTTGCCTCTCATTGTAATAAACTTTGTTGTGACTGTCACTGGTGCCCATAGCATTCTGTTTCAGGAGTCGTGTGGATGTAACATTTGGTGCGTTGGCCGGGAAAGTTAAAGGTCTGAAACAGGGCCCTTTCCTTGGATTGTTCCGCGGGAAAGTTAAAGGTCTGAAACAGGGCCCTTTCTGCGGATTGCTTTGCCAACCCCTGGGAAGAAGCTCAGGATTGGGAGAAGTAAGGAATTCTTGGGGCGCGCCATTTGGATGACTCAGGAGGGTCTGCTGGACGCGGCTATAGACCCAGAGTCAGGGATCCTACCGGGACGCTGGTGGACCCCATTTGGTTTGGTTTTTGTCAAGAAGGATCCTATTTTCAGGTGGCTGCCACGGCCTACTGGCCTAGAGATCTCAAACTTGTGTTTTCTTCATGTCTTAATTGTCTTCTTCCTGTTGACTGTGAGTCCTTGTCAGTTCTGCCTATCTTTGTCAGGGGTCAAAATCAGAGTACCCCCACCCCTCTGAGTCTCATACTAACCCATTTCCAGGACTATAAGAGAGCTACCTCAGTTTTCCGCCTCCACGTTAAGAAGCCAGTCCTTCGAATTCTCTGCGAGGTGGAATGGACCAGCTTTCAGGTGGAATGGCCTCCACAGGGGACTTTTGACCTTACATTGGTATATAAGTTTCATGATATTTTCTTTTCTAGGCACGAAGACCAAATCCCATATATTGGGACATGGAGGACCCTCATTGAAAACCCTCCTGATTGGTTAAAACTTCTCCTTCCCCTTCCCCCTTGCCTCCCTAAAGTACAGGCTTTACCACTCAAAGGCAGCCCATCTGGAGCTCAAAATAAGAATCTTGACAGGACTAAGCGGCTGCCCCCTCTATCACCTGCACCGGAGGAAGAAGAAGAAACTTACCACCTGCTGCCCTATAGTTCTCGCCCAAAAAAAAAAATCCGGGTCAAGATGCTTCAGATCAGGAGGCAAGCCCGAGTCGGGACATTCCCCTGAGCTTGTCTCACACCCAGTCAAGGACTCCCTTCCACCCCCCTCCTGCTGCCCTACCCCTTTGTCCGGGGTCACCCCTGCAGGGTGATATCCAACCCTTTATGACTTAGGTACCCTTCTCCACTAGTGACCTTTATAATTGGAAGCTTCAAAACCCCTCGTTCTCAGAGAAACCCCAAATATTAATTTCTCTTCTTGAAACTATATTTGTGACCCATCAGCCAACCTGGGATGACTGCCAGCAGCTCTTGCAGGTTCTCTTCACCACTGAGGAGCGAGATAAGATCCGTCGTGAGGCCCAGAAATTAGCGATGGGGCCAAACGGGCAACCCACCGAGGATCCTGCTGTGCTGGAGGAAGTTTTTCCTTCCTCGCATCCTGAGAATTGGGACCAACACTCCTCACGGTAGGCGATCATTAACCCTATTTCGCCAGACTCTACTGGGAGGTCTCTGAGCGGCCGCCCGCTGGCCCACAAACATGTCTAAGGTAACAGAAGTAATTCAGGGAGCTGAGGAAAACCCCTCAGCCTTGTTAGAAAGGCTCATGGAGGCGTACCGCACCTTTACCCCTATTGACCCTGAGGCACCTGAAAATAGAAGGGCATTAAATCTGGCTTTTGTCTCACAGGCAGCCCCAGACATTCGGAAAAAGTTACAAAAATTAGATGGGTTTAAAGGAAAAATTTATCTGAGTTAGTTGAAGTAGCCCAAAAAATTTTCAACAATAGGGATTCTCAGGAAAAAAAAAAGACAGACAAAAAAATTAAGCAGGGTGGTGGCAGCCGTCCTGGATGCCCGTGAGGGAAGAGGACCCAGAACGCCCAAAGAATTCTGGTCTAGACAAAAGAAAAAAGATAAACAAAGGGTTAAAGTGTCACTAGGAAAAAAATCAGTGTGCATATTGCAAACAAGAGGGACACTGGAAAAATGATTGCCCCAACTTAGCCCAACGCAAAACTCGGCCACCCCAGGTATCTGTGAGGGGAGTCAATTTCGACTGATGGGGCCGCAGCTTGGTGGCCCCTTCTGAGCCGTTGGTTACTGTTAATATAGGGGGCCAACCTAAGACCTTCTTGGTGGACACTGGGGCAACATTTTCAGTTCTAAAACAAGATCCAGGCCCCACCAGGCAAGGGGCAACCCTGGTGCAAGGAGGAACTGGGTCCCAGACTTGTAAATGGACCACTGACCGACAAGTAGATTTAGGCTGTAAAAGTGTTACACATTCTTTCCTAATCATGCCTGAATGCCCCTACCGTGGATTACTAGAGACCTACTGCATAAACTAACAGCTTGTTTGAAATTCACTGAAGGGGGTAAGCATATTAAAGTCGGCCAGGATGGCCCAACAACAGTAATGGTGACTGTGCCACTTGGGGAAGAGGGCCTGCTCACTCCAGTGTCTAATGAAAATGTCCATGCAGTCGATCCCCTCCGTAAAAGCCTCCAGGCAGATTTTCCCCAGGTATGGGCTGAAACCTATCCACCTGGGCTGGCAATTCATCAAGCTCCCATAATAGTGGAACTTAAGGCATCCGCACTTCTGGTAAGAGTAAAACAATATCCCATGTCCCGGGAGGCTAGGCGGGGAATCGCTATTCACATCAAGCGTTTGCGCGACTCTGGCATTTTGATCCTATGCAAGTCGCCATGGAATACTCCGCTCCTTCCTGTCCGGAAGCCTAACTCATCTGATTTCTGGCCAGTTCAAGACCTAAAAGCAGTAAACGCCAGGGTAATGGACATTCATCCCACTGTACCCAACCCTTATACTCTCCTTAGTTTGCTTCCCCCTTCTCAGGTGTATTATACAGTTCTGGACTTAAAAGATGCTTTCTTTGCCATCCCGCTGGCCCCACAAAGCCAGCCACTATTTGCATTTGAATGGACTGATCCTGAAGAGAGAAAAGCCGGACAGCTCACCTGGACACGACTCCCCCAAAGATTTAAAAATTCTCGTACTCTTTTTAATGAAGCCCTGCACCAAGATTTAGAGCCATTTCGGATCTCCAACCCACAGGTAACTCTACTGTAATATGTTGATGATGTCTTGTTGGCAGCCCCTTCTCATCTGAAATGCCTGAGTGCCACCAAAGAACTCTTGAGTCTTCTACAAAAACTGGGGTACCGCGTGTCAGCCAGAAAAGCACAGATGTGTCATACTGCAGTGACCTATTTAGGTTACAACCTTAAAAAAGGTAAGCACTATCTTGGTGAACAAAGAATTGGCCTATACTCGATATTCCTCAGCCTAGAACTCGCAAACAAGTCCGCAAGTTCCTTGGGGCAACAAGCTACTGCAGACTGTAGATACCTGGTTTTGCTGAACTAGAGGCCCCTTTATATGCCACTCTCAAAGGATCTCCAGAGTCCTTCACGTGGGGGGGAAACTCAAACTAAAGCCTTACGAGATGCTCTCATAACCCCACCAGCCTTGGCTTTGCCAGATCCCACCAAGCCATTCCATTTGTAGCCGAAAAAGGGGGGATAGCCAAGGGAGTTCTGACTCAGTGCCTAAGATCTTGGCACTGACCGGTGGCTTATTTATCCAAACGGTTGGGTCCAGTTGCTTCCGATGGCCCCCATGCATTTGACAAATTGCCGCCACCGTGCTTCTAGTTAAAGATGCAAACTAACCTTGGGGCAAGCATTGTCTGTCACGGGGCCCCATGAAGTGAAAGCTTTACTGCAGGCTCCCCCAGAGCGATGGCTGTCAAATGCTCAGATTATTCAATATCAAGCATTGCTACTCGACCAGTACGTTTTTGTGCCCCCACAACCTTAAACCCAGCCACTTTGCTGCCCGAAGGACAGAATCCCCCTCTGCACTCTTGCCCAGAAACCTTGGCAACGATCTCGTCCCTCCGCTCTGATCTTAAAGACGTTCCTTTACATGACCCTGATATCAGCATGTTTTCAGACGGCAGTAGTTTTGTGTTTCAAGGGCAAAGGTATGCCGGTGCTGCGGTGACGACAGACCGTGAAGTTTTATGGCAACAGACCCTTCCCCCAGGAACTTCAGCCCAACGCGCAAAGCTCATCACACTAACAAAAGCCCTAAAACTCAGAAGAAACAAGTCAGTTAACATTTATACGGACAGCCGCTATGCTTTTGCAACCGCGCATGTACATGGATACATTTATCAAGAGCGCGGTCTCCTCACAGCAGAAGGCAAGGCCATCAAAAATAAAGCTGAAATTTTAGATCTTCTAGCAGCCATCTGGGAACCTGCGAGGCTGGCAATCATTCACTGCCCGGGACATCAGAAAGGCGACTCCCTACAGGCAATCGAAAACCGCCTGGCTGATGCAGCAGCCCGAGAAAGCTGCCCCAACTAAAAGTAAAAGTGCCTTGGAGCTCCCGATCTTGACAGAGCCCCTGCTTCCACTGGAGCCCAGTTACACTCCTAAAGATTTGGAGTGGATTTCCAGAAAAGGGGGAACTAAGATGCCGGGACAAAAGTGGTTTCAAGATCCTGAAGGTAAGATACTCTTACCGGCGGCACTCAGGAGGCACATGGTGGGTCAGCTCCACCAAGGGACTCATCTGGGAAAAACGATGATGGCGGAATTAGTGCGGAGAAAGTTCAGGGTGCAAAGGGCTGGGGAAAGAGACTAAAGAGACGGTTGAAAGGTGTGTAAATTGTGCCCAAGTAAATCAGGGTGCAAATAGGAAGGTTTCAGAAGCTAAAAGAGATAGAGGAATTGAGCCAGGCCGCTTTTGGGAAGTAGATTTTACTGAGATTAAACCAGGGAAATACAGATATAAATGCTTGCTTGTTCTTGTAGACACCTTCTCCAGGTGGGTCGAGGCGTTCCCCACTAAATCAGAAATGGCTCAGGCAACAGTTCAGAAATTATTAAATGAAATAATCCCTAGATTCGGGCTGCCTCTGAGCATAGGATCAGACAATGGCCCGGCCTTCACAGCGCAGGTGTCCCAGGGTCTAGCCCAGGCATTGGGAATAGATTGGAAATTACATTGTGCATATAGACCCCGGAGCTCAGGTCAAGTAAAAAGGATGAATTGGACCCTAAAAGAGACCTTAATCAAATTGTCCCTTGAGACAGGCGAAAATGGGGTTGATGTCCTGCCTTTTGCGAGCGCGTTGTACTCCATTTGTCAAGGGATTTTCCCTTTATGAAATTTTATTTGGCAGATCTCCACCTATCCTGCTGAGGCTAGGAGACAACGTAATGGAACAGTTGGAACGGGACCATTTGCTGGCTTCGCTCATGGCCCTGCAACATGTACAGAAGGAAATAACCAGGGCCTTGAGAGAAGCCTTCACTCATCCTCCTGTTCTTCCCCACCCCTTTCAACCAGGAGACTTAGTCTGGGTCAAAAGGCATGAGCCTAAAACCCTGGAGCCGTGCTGGAAAGGACCACACACCTTGATTCTGACTACGCACACGGCCGTCAAGGTAGATGGTGTCCGAACCTGGATTCATCACTCTCAGGTTAAGAAAAACTGCGTGAAGGCGGGAACAACCCAGACTGATACAGAACCAGATAACAAACAGCAACGGAAGTTTCAAAGGCACCCAGAAGATCCTTTAAAGCTAAGACTGATGCGGGCATAATTTTTTTGGGTTTGTATGGTGTTAAGTGTGGGGGACTGTATGAAATTGCATCCCCTATCTTTTTTGGCCATACCAATGGGAACTCAGGGACACTGTCATGAGGAAGGTGATAGCATCTAATACCTCTTCCACTGTGCCTTGTTTTTTTTTTTTGTTTGCTTGTTTGATTTATGCGACTTGGTGGGGGACTCATGGGGGACTTTAGTTACTAATTATAAACAGCCAACAGGCTTTGCTCCTCCGGTCCCCGAAAACCCCTATATGGTTACCTATGGATGTGGACACAGGGATCAAGAACAAAAATTGGCTAACATACCAGGGTAAAAAGGGCAGCACCAGTCCTCATTCCACTCCTAGTGGGACTGGGAATTGCGGGATCCACAGCTATTGGAACTGCTGGACTCATTGTGGGGGACCAAAATTTCAAAACTGTAAGCAAGTAGACCGAGACCTAGGCTACTTGGAAACTTCAATTTCTCGGCTAGAACACCAAGTAGACTCTTTAGCCGAGGTTGTATTACAAAACAGAAGAGGACTTGATTTACTCTTCATGAAGGAAGGGGGCCTCTGCATGGCCCTCGGAGAAACGTGCTGTTTTTATGCAAACAATTCCGGAGTAATCCGAGACACTCTCAGTTTGGTCAGGGATAACCTTAGGACCAGGGAACATGCCAGGGAGGCCAGCAATAATTGGTATCAGAGTTTATTCTCTTGGTCCCCCTGGCTCACATCACTGCTTACAGCCGTAGCTGGGCCACTGCTGTTGTTACTTCTCGGGTTAACTATTGGCCCATGCCTTATCAATTGGTTAGTACAATATGTCAAGAAGAGAGTGAAATAAAAATTATGATGATCAGGTCCAATTATATCCCCTTAGTTCCTAATGATGAATCAAGGGATTGATTCACTGACAAGAAAAGGGGGAAATGTAAGGGTTAAATTGTAGTGTAGGGCTAATGCTTAGCTTGAAAAATAACAGCTTTGTGTTGACACTGAAGGTTAAGAGATAACAGCCTTGCTTTGCTCTGGTAAACTAAGCCTCATACCCTTGTAAATTAGGCTTCACCAATTAAGGAAACAAAAGTTCAAAGAAAAGAGCGTCAGAGGCAGGGTCAAGGAGATCCACTGGTTGCAACTTAGAGGCAGAAAGTCTAAAGTAAACACCTCATTAGACAACTGTTTCTAACTCATCTGGAACCTGTTTCTTTGTTCTGTTCCCAGGTGATGATAAAATGATGTGATCGGTTATAAAAACTCTGTACCCCGGCTGTTCGGGGCCGCACTCTTGTCAAGAGTGTTGGTCCCGATCGGTCGGCCTTGCCTCTCATTGTAATAAACTTTGTTGTGACTGTCACTGGTGCCCATAGCATTCTCTTTCAGGAGTCGTGTGGATGCAACAGTGTATTTTGGGAATTTGACTATATGTTCAATGATGCTTAACTTTTATTGAATTTAATGGGAATTATCTCTGCTTCTTGGATCTTAATCTGTGTCTTTCCCCAAATTAGATAGTTTTTCAGCTAATATGCTCAAATAAAACCTCTGCCTCTTTTTCTTTCTGTTCATCTTCTGGGACTCCTGTTATATGAATGTTATTCCTCTTATATAAGTCGCTGAGTTCCCTAAATCTACTATTGTGATCCATTACCTTTGTTTCCCTCTTCTTTTCAGCTTTATTATTTTCCACAATTTTATCTTCTGTATCACTAATTCGTTCCTCTACTTTATCCTCACTGTTATGCACTTGAGTGCATTTCAGTTATAGCATTTTTAATTTCAGCCTGACTAGATTTTAGCTCTTTTATGTCTGCAGTAAGGGATTCTCTAGTGTCCTGTATGCTTTTTCAATCCTTATAATTTTTGTTTTAAATCCTCAGATATTTTGTTTTAAATTATATCTGTATTGATTAAATCCTGACCATTACTTCTTGTTCTTTTTGGGGGAGTGAATTCCTCCATCATGTCATTTTGGAGGGAAAAAATAATAGAAATTTAAACTTAAAAAATAAAGGAAACTAGACACTAAATGTGTTTGGGTCTGCTTGTTAAGCTTGATAGGAAAAATAAAAAGAGATAGAAAATTAAAAACTTAAATAAAAGTTGTTCTTTCTGTATCCAAGGGAGGGCGGGGGAACCAATAAACAACAACAACAACCACAAAAAACAAAGGAAACAAGATTCTGTTTCTCCTAGAGCTGAAGTTTTGCAGCACTCTATGATCAGTAAACTACTGCATGGGAGGTGTTTGTGCTGGTTTTCTGGGGTTGGGGCCTGTTGCTCTGATCCTTAGGTGGATTTGCTCTAGTGGAGATGGGCCTGGAGGGCTCAGAGCTCAGGGGGGTGGGACTTGGTTAAGAAAGCTGTTTAGCTCACTGAGGTTGATCAGTGCAGAGGGACTAAGGGTTAAAATGGCTTAGCTCCACTCTCTGGTTTCTGGAGGGGGAAATTCAAGTGTTAACAGATGTGCAGTCACCCCCCCCCCATCTGACCTCTGCCTTCACCCTGTGTCTGAGCTGACTGCCAGGCAGCACAGCCCTCCTGGAGTTTATCTCAGGCATGGCTATGTTTCAAAACCCCACACTTCAGGGACCCCCACAGTATGGCCCCACTGATTCTCTAGAGGAGGATGTCACTGTGCGGTGGCCAGTGTGGACTTGTCACAGAAAATAGGTACACAACCCACAGTGGCAGTGGATCAGAGTTTATGGTAAATTGCAATACACAGGCTACACCAGGGTTTGCTGCCCTTAGTCATTAGTAGGGCAATTCAATGGCACCCATAGGGTCTTTTGCCCATGAAGAGGCCATATCACCTCTACAAAATGCACTCCAACCAGGCCAACTGCTTCTCCCCGAGGAACCCAGGAGATCCTCAGACTGTGCTACCCATTCCTGAGGCTCTCCCCTCCTTCCTTGTTGGAGCACTTCCAGGCACTGACCTCCTAAACTTCAGGCTTTGCACTCCACTGTTTATAAAAAACTGGTGGTATTGAAACCCTCTCCTTTTTCCCATTAATGGTTTCAGGGAACAATTTTCTTGTGCAGTTCCCTGCATGAGTTTTCACTCTTTTTCCTTCACTTTTTAAAAATTTTTTTTTAACGTTTATTTGAGACAGAGACAGAGCATGAACAGGGGAGGGTCAGAGAGAGGGAGACACCAAATCTGAAACAGGCTCCAGGCTCTGAGCTGTCAGCACAGAGCCCGATGCGGGGCTCGGACTCATGGACCAGGAGATCATGACCTGAGCCGATGTCGGACGCTTAACTGACTGAGCCACCCAGGTGCCCCTTTCCTGCACTCTAACTACTTGCTTGTGATCAGGGATCCTTCCCCACCAAGCACCCATGTCTCTTTTCTCCCACAAATCAACTCTCTGTATAGTTCCTACCCTCCACAGGTCATTTTTTTCTGTTGTAAATGTACAGCTTTGTTCTCTAAGACTTCCAATCGATTTCTTGGGAGTCAGAATGATTTGATATTTATCTAGCTGTTCAGGGGAAGGGGCAAGCCTAGGGCCTCCCTATTCTAACTCTTAACCCTCTCCACAAGAGATGTTATTATTTTTTTTAATGTTTATTTCTGAGAGAGACAGAGTGTGAGCAAGGAAGGTGGAAAGAGAGAGAGAGGGAGACACAGAATCTGAAGCAGGCTTCAGGCTCTGAGCTGTCTGCTTCCAGACAGACCTGGGGCCTGACAGTCCTTTTCAGCAATAGGAGTTCCTACAGAGATCCTCACTTGCCCTGCTCCTCCCTAGCTCCCTGCAATAAAATTGAGCCACTTTTGTTGGAAAAATAAAAATAAAAACAGAAAAAAAATTACTAGTTCAATTAAAAAAATAGTTTTATCACCAACTAGGGAACTGTATCTATAATATGCAATAGAAAGTACATGTCTTTTGCATAATTTTTGTCATAGGAACATAACAATTCATATATACACTTGAAAGAAAACTGACATTTAAGTCATCTCTAAGTAAGTCCATTAAGACAAGACTGTTTAGGATACTATTGTTTAGGATACTATACACACACTACACAGCGTCATATTATTCAGCCATAAAAAAGAATGAGTCTTAACATTGCAACATGGATGGAACTAGAGTATTATGCTAAGTGAAATAAGTCAATCAGAGAAAGACAAATACCATATGATTTCACTCATATGTAGAATTTAAGAAACAAATGAACAGAGAGGGAAAAGAGAAGAGAGGAAAACCAAGAAACAGATTTAACTATAGAGAAAAAAATTGATAGTTACTGGAGGGAAGGAAATGAAGGATGGGTTATATGAGTGATGGCTATTAAGGAGTGCACTTGTGATGAGCACCGGGTGTTGTATGTAAGTGATGAATCACTAAATTCTATACCTGAAACTAACATTACACTGTATGTTAACTAAATGGGATTTAAGTAAAAACTTGGGGGGGAAAAGATTGCTTAAGACACCAACCAACCCCCAAATGACAACATAGTACTACAAATTTAAGATGGCAACACTGTGAGACTACCCAGAGGGTTCCACCTTGGGAAAGTAATGAGAGGAAACCGGGGCGAAATTTTAAAAGAGGGAAAACAAACGAGATTTTAAAATTTGCATATACTGCTTATCTTGCTGCCCCTATTCTGATCAACACAATTAGTGCCCATATTGTCCACTTAATCTGACATTGCTGCCTGATGAAAACATAGACCATGACAAGCTAAAACTCCATATTTTTGTGCCCTATATGAATTGATCTAAGATTGGAACACATGGTTGATTGCATTGTGTCCTTCCATATCTGCCCAAACTGACTCTGAATTTGGCAGTAGTAGCAAACTTGACTCAAACAAGCTTGAAACTTGTTTGCACATTTCAGCATCTTTTCTTGAACCCCTACCACCAAAAGAAAATACCAGGGCTAGCCTACTGAAAGAATGTGACATGTCATCCCAGCCATCCTAGACTAATTCACAATCCAGCCACCTTCCCAGCCCCCAATTCAGCTGACCTGCCAGCTGATTGTAAAAACATAAGTCTAGCCAAGATCAGCAGAATCACCCAACTGACTTGCAAATCCATACAAATGATAAAGGACAGTTGTTAAGCCACTTACATTTTAGGCTGTTATGCAGCAATCATTGCTGACAGAGTGGTCAGATTAGCCCATTACTATGATTGTTCTGCCTCTGGCATAAGCCAGATGAATTAGTCGACCATAATAGGGAGTGGCAAATGGAAGTTAAGATTCATGAGACCTAAAAGTAATGATATAGTTTCTTTACAAATTCACAAAAATAAGGATATTCTTTGAACTGGATCCAAACCCTATAAGCTATAAATTAAGCCTATTTATCTTAAGCTTACAATCTTCAAAATGTCTGAAATAATACTGTTTACTCTTCCATAGACTTAACAAGTGTCTACGTGATACTTCCACATTCACCATCTCTTTTGTGCTCATCCCAAAGCACTTTGTCAAATTATATTAGCTTAATTAATAACAATTTTAAAGACCTACTTAACTTCTTTTAGAAACAAAGAGATTTGATTCAAAACATTTCAGAGCATCCAAACCAATTGTACCACGATTTCTGCCTTTAGCAGTACAATGTAATTAACAAGCATGTGCAGACTGTTTTCTTCAATTGGGAACGTAGGCATCATTCACACCCATGAAAAGCTAATGGCACAAATAGAAAAAGATTAGTTTATTATTAGAGAACTATTTAGACGTGTAGGAGGAAAGTTTAGTGGCCTGACATAGCTGATGAAATTTTCTTCCAATTGAGAATGGTCAGTTTTAACTTGAGCCATTGCTGGTTGCATTTTCTCACATTTCTTTTCTCAGCACTCTCTCTTGCCTTTCAAACAGCTGTGTTGCTTGCATCAAAGTGATCCAAGTTCTACTGAACACTCTATGACTAAAAAACTTTTTGAAAAATCTTGCTACTAAAGAGTGTTCCATGACCCAGGAACATCACAGACCCCATCCAGTTCTGCTGAATCCAAATCTGCATTTTTAATGAAATCCTCAAGTGATTATTTTCACTTTTATTTTATTACTATTATTTTCACTTATTTCATTTCAGCTTTTATTTAGTTCTTAACATTTTTAAATTTTTGATAGAGACAGAGCACAAGTGGGGGAGGGGCAGAGAGAGAAGGAGGCACAGAATCTGAAACAGGCTCCTGGCTCCGGGCTGTCAGCACAGAGCCTGACACGCGGCTCGAACTCACCAGCTGTGAGATCATGACCTGAGCCGAAGTTGGACGCTTAACCGACTGAGCCACTCAGGCGTCCCTATTTAGTTATACTTAGCTATAACTAGGAGGCTATGGCGGTGGGATTCCCTGTTATTCTCAGTAGTTAGCAGCTAATCTTAAACTACTTCCATAGTATTCCTTTTTCTCACAGTTCACAGTAGCAGGCATAAAAGAGGAATGCCATACAGTCTTCTGGAGCCATGACTCACAATTGCAATGAAGCTACAAATCACTCTTCCTCTTGCATTTTATCAGACCTGACTTCTCTTTCACAGCCCTGCTGGATATTGATAAGAATCAATTATAGTTCCAAAAATATTTTATTCCATATTTACATTTTTTTCTACCAGACAGTATATATCTCAAGAACATGTTCTGATATCTCTTATGCAGCTTTTCAAAATCTCCAAAGGTAAATATAGTGCCTAGTACAGGATAGGTATTTGATAGTACCCTCTCTTTTTGATTAACGAATGAACATAACTAGGTCACTGATTAAGTAACTGATTTGTGAAACTTCAAATACAAGCAAAACTATCTTACCTACTTCTAAAGTTTTATAATTCTAGTATATTTTTTTTCACAGCCAAGTCAACTGGTGTCTCTTATAGTCCACTTCTCCTATAAGGTTGGTTCTAAAGATTTTAGTACATCTGATAGAAAAATAAATATTCAAGCAAAAAGTTTACATACTTTTTCATTTGCAATGAGTATGCTTTTTTCTGTTAACATCTTGTCTTAATCAGTTTTGAATCCCTAATGATTTCTTCAGTTTCTGATACATAACATGCACTCAAATATTTGTTGAGTAAATTATTTTTAAACTACCATGAGTTTGTTAGCATATTACAATTAATGAAGAAAAGCTCCAATGCAAAACATTTTAATAGGTTGTCAAATATACAGTTATTAGAATTATCTAAGTATCACTTATAAAAATCGGTATATCACATTAGATGACTCTATGAAATAAAAACACAAATCACACACTGACAATACCCCTGCAGTCCAAGAATACTCCCATCAATAATACAAATTACAAACACATTAAAAAGAGAGACATTGTTTAGACATTTAAACCAAAGTAACTTTGACTACACTAAATACATTCACTCATCAAGTACAATAAATTTAGCATAGTCACTAATACAATTTTAGGTGCAATTTCACATGCTTTCATAAATCTTCCAGTACAGCTCCCTACAGTAAAGTGTCTTTGTGCACGCCAATTTCATTTATATGCAGGTGCATTCCACATCCTACTTGAAACTATTTCACTTCATAATTAAACTTAATATACGCTGTGAGTGAACACCAGGCCAAACTTTAACCCCATGATGACAAAGTTTAACAATTAAAAAAAAAAATTCTTCAAAGTACATTCTAATTTATTTAATCACATGAACACTATTTCCTCTCATTAGACACTATCAACATTAAGTAACAAGAATTTAAACATCAAAAAGCCAGAGATTCCAATCTTCCTAAAATATTAACAAGTAGTTTAAGTAATAATACAAGCATTCTGTAAATCAAAAAGTAATTTCATATTCATTGCCAAATTTAAAATACCAGTGATTTGAAGATGAAATTGAGGCCTAAAATATTTTTAACTAAATTGTAAAACACAATTTTAAAAATGTGCAGTAAGTTGCTTGTGAATACGTAATGGAATATTTTTCACAGTAACGCTATTTTAAAACACTACTCTAAATGGACGGCCTAAAAATAAACGTACCTTTACTGGCAAGAAAAGTGAAAAGAAAAATTAAGGCCTTTTTATGCTATCTATAATTGCTACCTGAACCCAAAAGTCAAATAGAGGTTATAATGATGCAACATATTATTTTTAACCTTTCTAACATATTGTCAGTTGCTTTAGCTCAGCTTAATAATTATCTTTACACAAATTCAAATGCTAGTGAACTTTATCATTAAATGCATATTTCTCTGTAACTCTATTTTAATTAAGTCCCCAACCCCACCCCATCTAGACAGAATGCTGAAAATGTTTAGGGCTTTGTCTGATTGGTTCACAACTGTATATTCAGGGGCTAAAAATGCTTGGCACATGGTAGAAATCCAGTAAATATTTTTGAATGAATTAAGAAGCCTGGCCTCCATTGGCAACACTACTTGTCTTTCCAAAGCATCGATAGACAATTGCTACCTCTTTACATGATAAAATTGACACTTTTTTTTTTTTTAAAAAAGAAACTGATGCCTAGGCTATAAAAATATTACAGGATGTAGTGGAAGGATAACTGAGGCTACAAACATATCAAATCAAGGTTAAAGGCACAGGATAAGGAAGATTATTACAAAGCATTGTAAACAATTTTAAGAGCAAATCAAGTTTTAAAGTATCAAATGCCTAACTGCTAAAAGAGTACTAAAATGATGACAATGTTTTAAAAATAGTGGACAAAATTTCTGTAATTTCACAAATAAAACAGTTACATACCATCTTCTTTCATCCCATATCTTCTCAGTATTCCCAATCCTAGAAACAAATGTTTTCAGTTGCATGAAATATGAAAACTGCAACTGAAATATCTCTGAAAATTAATTCCTTTTTCTTAAGTTATATTATTATAAATTTAATATATAGACTTTACAGAGATAATATGAAGAACATCATTTTGGAAATCATAAAATAGTTATACTCAATCAAAATCATAAAAAAAGTCCTTATTCAGTTGAATACAATCTAAAGCTCCACAATAGCAAATTGTAGTGTAAAGAGGCATAGTAAGTACGATCTTTCCAGACACGTAAAACAAAGAATAATGAATACTGAGTTGAAAATATAAGTTCCACATTAGAGCCATTTAATATACACATTTTCACAACTGTTTCTTGAAAAACTATTTAGATAAAATATTTAGCATTTATCATCAATTTTTAATTTACTTGAATTTATGCAACTTCCATCCATATTAAAATATTAGTGTAAATACTTTATTATAAAACTATTACACAATTTAAATTTTTATTAGAGAAATGTATTATTCACTATCCACCATTTCTTAAAGTCCTTTTCATGAGTGCATTCCATAAGAAATACACTAAAATCATTATTTATATTTCTTAGGGGGAATAAACTATGGTAATCCTATTAACCCAAACTATATCCTTATTATGCTTATTTATTAAACACGTACATGTTTAAACATGCTTGCTGAATAGTGATCATTCTTCCCCACAGTGGTAAATTTCAGCATAATGTTAAATGACTGGGCTAGATAGTAAAATATTCACATGTAGATTACATAAACAGAGACTTATTCTGTGACATGTAAGCTTACTTACAAAATAACATAAAATGGGCACTGGATAACAGTGATAAAAAATGTAAACAGAATTAAATGTTAATCTCTTCCCTGAAAAATAAAAGACAAAAGCGCTTCCTGTTTTATTTAAAAAAAAAAAATATGGTCTATTGTATCAAAAAGGTAAGACATTGATTTTTACAAAACTATATTTCTACATATGGATAAAGAAAATCTAGAACAGTTGATTCACACTTTATTGAGCTAAAATGTGCAAAAAATCTGGTAATATTTAAATTTATTAAATTCATTGTACATAGCCTGATACCATCCCATTCAAAACAACCCTCTTGTTAAGACTCAAAATTGTTAATTATCTGAGCTTCAGACTTATGAACCCCTATCCAAATAACAACAACAACAACAAAAGTCTATGTTGTGGGAGAAAAAAAATTAAAATAAAAAATTTTTGACTATTAGGACTTGAAATTCATCCCCACAAAGAAAAGCTACAGCCAATACCTATTTAGGCAGTAGAGAAAAATATGCAGTCTCTATAGAAAATACTTATTCTGACTCTAAATAAAAAATTAAAACCAAATTTTGCTGTAACAAAATGTATATGAATTTTAAAGTTATTCAGGTTTACTAGAGTTACTAAGCATAGAATTCATAGAGCATTTGGTACTTCTGTTTGTGCTCAGACATTTGTGAAAAACACAGACTGGGAAGGTGAAATAAACACAAAATTGTGATACTTTACACTAAAAAAAAAAAAAGACATTAAGATTTAAAAGTTTAATTTGTAATTCTAGGGGAAAAAGAGGGGAGAAAGTTCAACAGCTCACAAATATAAAACATCTCCCAAGAATACAGCAAAACTGTTAACTGCTTAGATGTGTTAGTGAATCAAAGTGCAAGTAATGCTTTCATAAATATCTAACATATTTGCAAATTTAATTTCAAAGTTTTAAATGTTTTCAATAACAAATAACTACTTATTTTTTAAAGGGTAGTAGATGTGAAACACAGATAATACAGATAATAATTTTTCCACTCATTACAATTTAAATTGTTATTTCTATCTGGAATAGGATATAAAACTGTTTTGAGTAAGAGTGAAATAGAAGCATGGATTTAGATATGCACCAAACTTATAGAGGTGCACTAATTACCCGTGGTACTTTTGATACAATACTGGGTGGTGTCCTTCACTGCTTATTAGAATTCTAAGAAACACTTTTTAGCAATATATACTACTGTTTGACTAAATGGAGACATATAAATACATGCATTTTAAAAGAGAAAATTCTCAAAAGGTCTTTAAAGGAAAAGTAAGACAATCATCTACCTTTTGAAAAGGTAGGAAAAGGTATTATATGGTTTATAACATTTTTCACAATATAGTAAATACTTTTTCTAATTTTTGCATCAATTTAAGAGTTTAAAAGAAAACATTTTGTTCCTTGCAAATGCCCTTTTTCTTCTCCTAACCCTGGCAAGAATAATTATTAGTGAACTTAATTCCAAGAAATTTGTTGTTGTTGTTGTTCGCTTCAATTATCTTTATATAATATTTTGAAATATGCAAATAACTGGAAATTAAAGAGAAAATCTGCTTTTGGAATGCAATAATTCTAAATCACTTTACTAAGAAGCACCTTTTGATATGCTGGTCTGAACTTTTAATATAAAACCTAAACAGTACTTAACTTTCTGAAGTAGAATTTTCTCCAGTTTTAATAACTTCATTCATAGCAATGCTAAGGACATCAACCTGTGCTTTCTAGATTTTTTAAAGTGTTCTAATAAATTAATGAGTTTAGATATGGCTCATTGTCAAGGTTGGGTGGGCAGAAATTTCATGACAAATTGGCTACAGAAAGCTAAATAAACTCTTAATGACTGAATAACGGTTTGCATTTTGCTTGAGCCAAATAGATGTTTAAGCCATGTACCACCACATTCCCTGCTTAACATTCCTAAGTTTTTTATTCTTCATAGTTTTCTAATGAACAGATAGTTTTCCTGAGTAAGATTATAAAAAAGATAACCCTTCTACCAAAAGTATAAAGACAAAATGTAGACTCACAATATAAATTTTTTACATAGCTTTACAAGTATAGAGATATTGACTGCTGCTTTTGTTATGATTGCCCCATCCTTAAAAAGACCATAGCAAAGGTTTCAATTGTCTAAAATACTTTGCAGTACAGTAATTAAATGCTTCAGCCCATAAACATATCCCTCATCTACTGTGTTGCTAGGGAACACATGAGCAAAATCTATCATTCGCACTTCTGCTTCTGAAATCTCCTGGCAACCAGTGGGAAGATGGCAGAAAACTTTTTCCAGTTGGGAAAGTACATTTCCATTTAAACGTTCCTGTGACATGCTTTTCCACCCATTGTCTTGCTCTGTATTTTCAGCTTTCAATGAAGTATGACTGTGATGCTTTTTTGAACACATTTTTCTGTGACAAGCATACATCTTGGACAAGCTTTTGCCTACTGAAACATCTATTTTTCCATTCTCTGTGGAATTTAACACATGAAAGTTATTATTGTACTCCAGTACATCTGTGTCTGACAGTTGTCCTTTGGACAAAAACTTTTCTACCAAAGTTCTGTCATTTGATTTTGTAGTAGTTGGCCGAGATGAGCCTTCATAAACAAACAGTAATGAACTTGCATAAAAGTTAAGCTGCTTCTGATTTTCAAACCATTGCAGAATATTCTGAATCTTCTGAATGCTGGCAGCAACAGCATCTTTTCTTAAGCAGAATCCATTATGAAAAAACCTGGAGACCCCTATAAAAAGGAAAATATTAGGATTATAATGAAATTATAAACTAGTTATCACTTGGGAAGTAAACTCATCTTAGATACAATTCTTCAAATTTCTCCCCCATTACCCCTCATAATAAACTGAACCGGCAAAATTCTAGTCAGACATAGAAACTTGGACCTCAATTTGATTTCTAGTGAAGATTCTCTTACTAGAAAAAAATAACACTTATGTAAAGTGAAATATACTATTTAGATTAAAAAAATCATTACACACAGACTGGTAGTTTAATTCTCTCTATATATGTTCTCTTAAGGAATGTGATTCCAAGATCTGCTTCATTTGCTAGTGTGAGAGATTTTTTAGTAAGATTTCTTATTTGTTAGAATCACAGTCAGGAGCTAATCTAAAACCTAGAGTCAAATCATAACCACTTGTAATGGTGTCAACAGCCCATTACCAAATACCAAATCATACTATAATACTGTTTTCTGATCTTAATAATGTTGATTAAATCAGTCTTCACAAAAGTTACGCTCGCTTTGGGTATCAACAATACTTCAGGTTGAATATGTTATTCAAAATGGAGACTTTTACATGCTTTAACCTATCAGATTATTAGGCCTCTTTTAAAATTATTTATGCGTATTTAAGTATTTGAGAATTTCTAGGTCTATGCAATTTGATTTGTTTTTAAATAGCTTGTTCCCCCTACTTTGGAAGAGAAATTGCTAAAAAGTATATTCACATCAGCCTGTAAAATATTTTAATAAACAGCCAATCTGAATATTATCTGGCTATTAGTTAAGTAAACAGAGGCAAAATACTGTTAAGATCACAGTATGTACATTTTCTATACATACAATGAAAATTTTTCTTCAAACTATTTACATTACACATAAGCTCCTTCCTATCTTAGGCAGAGCTAAGAATAAACTTCTAATAGAATATTATTTCCAGAAATCTATTAAGATATCATTGCTTTTGTAATATTTTGGCTATAAATATTTTAGAGGCATGTTAGCAGATTTTATTTAAAACACTTCTAATGCCACTTATTATGTAGTACTAGAAGCTTATAATACACAGCTCAACTATACATGGGAGATTTTGATAAGAATGCATTACATATGACAATACACATTTTAAAGTCTCTTATGTAAGAAGTAGTTTTAATATACTATACGTATTTGGATTTTAAAGACAACCTCTAGTTCTAAGACTTGGGCTATATGGCTGGTTCATAGATGTTCATTTTTAAAAATATATTATTAAATAAGAAATGAACTACAATGTAAAAGAAGGCATTCATGGATCCAGGGTTTTGGTGTAATACAAACCAGAAATTATGATTAGTACAACTGTGTAAATTTAAGGTTCTTTTATTTTTTTTAAGTTTATTTATTGCGGAATGAATCATTATACCAAAGAAGAATTAAAATTGAAACTACTTTAGAATTATTTTGATAACTGTACATTGAAATATGGTTTTTCAACCCTTACCATCCTTTAGAGTTTCTTTCGTTAAGCTTCTTCCGTAGTGCTGGTTTTGTGTCTCATAGCTGTCAGAATGAATTTGGTAAACCTGTGACAAAAAGCACTGAATATTAAAAACTAATAGCCCTTGACCATGTGGTGTTTATCCAGCAAAGCAAGGATAATTAAAGATGGGAAAATCTACTCATATTTCATTCTAATGGATTTAAGAAGAAAAAAGTCATTATCATCATGTCAGTGGTTGCTAAAAAGGCATTTAACAGATTTATATCTTTTATTGATGAAAATTCTTTAAAAGGACAAATGAATATTTCCAATATGAAAGAATCATATTGGTGGATCTGTATCAATCCACCAAAAGTTAGCATCAAGTTTAAAAAGGAAATTAAGGGGGGGGGGTGCCTGGGTGGCTGAGTTGGTTGAGCATCTGATTTCAGCTCAGGTTGTGATCTTATGGTTCGTTGAGTTTGAGCCCCGCATCGGGCTCTGTGCTGATGGCTCAGAGCCTGGAGCCTGCTTTGGATTCTGTGTCTTTCTCTCTCTGTTCCTCACCCGTTCATACTCACTCTCTCTCTCTCTCTCTCTCTCTCAAAAATAAACATTAAAAAAAATTTTTTTAAGGAAATTAAGGAAGCAACCATCCTAAAATACAAGAAGCTTTTAGAAAAAGTATTCTACCACAATGTCTTTTATCATCATTACTATCTAATATTGTTCTTGGAATTTCCACCAAATAGAAACGGACAAGACAAAGGGGTAAAACAATTTGGAAAGGAGATAAAAAATATTACTTTTTGTAGATAATGGTTGTATACTGGGAAATCAACTGAAAAATACAAACAATAAAAACTTCAAATGGTGAGTTCAAATTGGTAAATAGAAAATAAGTTTCCATATATATAAATAACCAGTTAGAAAATATAATGGAAGACCCCACTTACAAATGCAAAAACAAAGCATAAACTAAGTGTAAGTCTATATAAAGACACCTTTAAAACATTCCTAAGACATACACACACATACCCATGTTCTCAAAGACGAAATTCAACAACGATTTGGGGTGTCTGGGTGGCTCAGTCAGTTGAGCATGTGACTCTTGATTTTGGCTTAGGTCATGATCCCAGGTTCATGGGATCAAGCCCTGAGTCAGGCTCCGTGCTGAGCATGAAGCCTGTTAAGATTCTCTCTCTCTCTCTCTCTCTCTCTCTCTCTCTCTCTCTCTGCTCTTCTTCCCTGCTCACTCTCTCTCTCTCAAAAATAAAATTAAAATAAAAAATAAATTTAAAAAAGATATCAATTCTACTTAATCAACTAAAATGAGATTATAACAAAACAATTTCTTAAATATAAGCTAAATCTGAAGTTCACATTAAAAAGAACAAGAATAGGGGCACCTGGGTGGCTCAGTCAGTTAAACGTCTGACTCGATTTCAGCTCAGGTCATGATCTCACAGTTTGTGGGACTGAGCCCCACATCAGACTCTACACTAAGCATGGAGACTGCTTGGGATTCTCACTCTTCCTCCCTCTCTTTGCCCCTTCCCTGGTTGTGCTCTCTCTCTCAAAATATATTAAAAAAAAGAAGAGGCAGGGAAAATCTAAGTTAAGAATAATGAGGGAATAACCTTGCGACCCTACCAGATACTAAAACATATTTTATTTATATTTTTTCCAACTTTATTGAGGAATAAATGACAAATTATACACACACACACACACACACACACACACACACACCACACACACATATATATGCTGTACATTAAATCCTCAGAACTTATTCATCCTATAGCTAAAAGTTTGTACCCTCTGACCTGTATCTCCCCACTTCCCCTCTTCCCTAAACCTCTAAGAACCACAATTCTAATGTTTCCATTAAATCGGCCTTTTATTTTTAATTTACACATTTAAGTGGTACCATATGGCATTTGTCTTTCTTTGGTTTACTCCACTTAGCAAAATGCCTTTAGGTTCATTCATACTGTTGCACAGCAGGATTCCTTCTTTCTTGTGGCTAAATAATATTCCATTGTGTGTGTGTGTGTGTGTGTGTGTGTGTGTGTGTGTGTGTATACATATGCCACATCTTCTTTATCCATTCAATTAGGTGACACTTAGGTGGTTTCCATATCTTGGCTATACCTAATAATGCAGTAAACATGGGAGTGCAGATATCTCCAAGATAGTGATTTCATTAAAACATATTTTTAGAATCAAATACATGAGAAGTTAGTATGTGATAAGTTTGTATTTTAAATCAGTAGGAAATGGATTATTTATTAAATGGTGTTAGTATGATTAAGTACTGATCAAAAAAAAAACTGTATTTATACCTTACACCAGGATAAATTCCAAATACATCAAATATCAAAATACACAAAAGGAAATGATAAAAGTGTCCCCCAAAGATGGAAGAATCCTTGAATAACTGATAACTTGAGAAGGTATTTCCAACAAAAGCTCAGAATTTCCCTTCATAACAGTATGTCTTAAAAAATGTTCACAGTGTTTTTGCCATGCAGAAATCAAAAGGCAAAAAGACACAGAGAAAAGGTTTGAAGATTACATAATGAGCAAAGGGCATGATTACTCAGGGGAAAATGAACAAAGGGTGTGAATACTTCACATAAATCAAACAGCTGTCACACATATCAGGAGCACAGCCCTTCCCCAAATCGTAAAAAAAAAAAAAAAAAAAAAAAAAAAAAAAGGTGTCCTCTGACTTCGCCAAATGTCTCCCTGGAACAAAACTGCCCCTCGTTCAAAACCACTGCTCTGTATGAGGCAGACTGCCAACATCTACTAAAATCACAAATTCATAGAAGCCTAGCAATTCCCCTCCGGGACTTATCCCTCATATAAGTATGCTAGCACATTGGTGTAATGAGGTAGGTCTCTGTTTAATCATTTATTTATTTATTATTCTTTAAAGTTTTTAAAATTTCATTTTAACCCAAGTTAATTAACATACAGTGTAACAATGGTTTCAAGACTAGAATTTAGTGATTCACCACTTACATATAACACCCAGTGCTCATCCCAGCAAGTACCCTCCTCCTTAATGTCCATCACCCATTAGCCCATCTCCCTACCCAATACCCCTCTAGCAACCTTCAGTTTGTTCTCTGTATTGAAGAATCTCTTATAATTTGCCTCCCTCTCTGTTTTTATCTATTTTTCCTTCCTTTCCACTATGCTCATATTTTGTTTCTTAAATTCCACATATGAGTAAAGTCATATATCTTTCTCTGACTTATTTTCCTTAGCATAATACCCTCTAGTTCCATCCACCTTGTTACAAATGGCAAGATTTCATTCTTTTTCATCACCGAGTAGTATTTCATTGTGTATGTATGTATATATATGTATATGGATATGCCACATTTTCTTTACCCATTCATCAGTCAATGGACATTTGGGCTCTTTCCATAACTTGGCTATTGTTGACAGTGTTGCTATGAACATTTGGGTGTATGTGCCACTTTGAATCACCATTTTTGTATCCTTTGGATAAATTCTTAGTAGTGTAATTGCTGGGTCATAGGGTAGCTCTATTTTTAATTTTTTGAGGAACTTCCATACTGTTCTCCAGAGTAGCTGCACCAGTTTGCATTCACACCAACAGTGCAAAAGGGTTCCCGTCTCTCCACATCCTCGCCAGCATCTGTTGTTTCCTGAGTTGTTAATTTTAGCCATTCTGACAGGTTGAGGTGGAATTTCACTGTAGTTTTGATTTGTATTTCCCTGATGATGAGTGATGTTGAGCATCTTTTCATATGTCTGTTAGCCATCTGGCTGTCTTCTTTGGAAAAGTGTCTATTCATGTCTTCTGCCCATTTCTTCACTGGATTATCTGGTTTTTGGCTGTTGAGTTTGGTAAATTCTTTATAGATTTGGCATACTAATCCTTTATCCGATATATCATTAGCAAATATCTTTTCCCATTCTGTATAATGCCTTTTAGTTTTGTTATTTCCTCCGTTTACTCATTTGAAACATTATTTGTAATAGCAAATGACTGAAAACAACAGATTCATGAGAGGGAGCTGGTTAAATCATGGTATAATAATAGTGTGCACTGTGGACAGATCTCTGTGATATGTAAACTGGGAAAAAAAGCAAGACATAGAACAGTGTTCAAAGTAGGTTTTGTGATAAAAGAACACATATGTACAGTATTTGTGTATGTTAAAAATCTCCCTGAAAGGATACACTGGGGAAAAAGTATAATATAGTATGCTGTGTGGAAAGTTACTTCTCACTGCATATGTTTCAATACTTTTTTATGTTTATTATGTTTTTCATTAAAGAGAGCATGAGTGGGGGAGGAGCAAAGAGAGAGAGAGAGAGAGAGAGAGAGAGAACAGAGAATCTCAAGCAGGATCCACGCTATCAGCACAGAGCCTGATGTGGGGCTCAATCTCACAAAGTGAGATCATGTCCTGAGCTAAAATCAAAAGTAGGTGCTTATCTGATTAAGCCACCCAGGTGCCCCTATTTCTATACTTTTTGGAGTCTGAACCATACAACTATGTACTTTCTCAAATTTTAAATAAGTATTTTTAAAGAAGGAATAAGATTATACTGATTTAGAAACTGATATTTTAAAACTTTTAGTCTGTTATAGCTAATTACCATCTACCTCAAATGCTACAATTCACTGAAAAAGTTTAATTACAACCATGTGCTTAAACACATATTGCCTATTAAAGAAACAGTTTATCTTGAGCAAAGTGTTACTATAAATGGAAGAAGACACTTTTATAAACATCAAAAATTACATGTGACCACAGAAAAAATCATTTTTATAAGAACAGTTCAGTATACTCAAAATGTGCTAACAAAAAAAACACTCATGATCTCTATACACATAAATAATTTTTAAAAAGGATTCTCAAAATAATAGAGATGGTAGCTAACCTAATGCTTAAAGTAATCATACTGCAATATATAAAGGTATTAAATCATGTTGTACACCTTAAAATTACACAATGTTATACATTAAAACCTTGGTTTGTGAGCATAATTCATTCCAGAAACATGCTTGTAATCCAAAGCACTTGTAAATCAGAGCGAATTTAGAAATAATGGAAACTCAGATGATTTGTTCCACAACTCAAAAATGTTCATAGAAAAATGATTATAATACTACAACATAATTCAAAATAATAAAGAAAATACAAAATATAAAGAAAAATAAACAAGTTAACCTGCACTTACCTTTGAAAACCTTCGTGGCTGGTGTGAGGGAGACGAGAGAGGGTTATTGTGTAGGACTTTTACTCTCACTAACGGAATCACTGCCATCTATTGGCTCAATGGAATCTTTTTCTTTTCGTGCAACTTTAAAAAGGAAACTAACCAATGACACTTGCTGTTGCCTCCTTTTGAAGATTTTGCAGAAATGTGACAGTGCATTGTTGTTAAACAGATTCATCACTCTCACGCTTACAGCCTCATTCGGGTGGTGCTTTTCTACAAAATTTTGCATTGTTTCCCACATTTTACAGATCTCCCTTAACCTTATGTGAAGTGAGGGATTCCACCTTTTTCTCCTCCTCCTGTGCAGACAAGATGCAGATGTAAACTTCTTATAAACTCTTGCAGTTTCAGCCACTCACTCACATACCTCATTCCTACTTCTCAATGATTTCCTTCTTAACTTCCATCGTAATGCTCTCCTCACTGCCTTTCTTTTCAACCTTTTTCTGCATGGGGGCCACTGTATATGCTCGCACAGGTGTTGACTAAGTACAATATTAATAAACTCTTGTTGTATACTGTATTTAATGTAACTGGCAATAAAACAGCAGAGGAAAGGGTTGATATCTGCAGGCAGCTTGACCTAGAATGAAGTAAAGCATTCCTAAGCTTACTGTTATATGGGAAAGCAAAGGACTGTCCATAGGTGCTTTCAAGTGACAAAAAATACACTAGCACCAGATGTGGGCACCTTCCAACATTCTGAAAAATCACTGGTTTCTGCCAAACACCGTGGCCTGAGACTGAGCATCCGAGCATGGGAGATGATCACCCATGATCCCACAGTGAGAGAGAGAGCGAGAGCGATTGCCTCAGTTGTGATGTGACGTTTGGCATCACATACTACTCATATTGCAAGACATCGCTTGTTTATGTTAAAACTTAGAAATGTTCACTCGTCTTGTGGAACACTCGCAGAACAAGTTATGCAAATACAAGGTTTTACTGTATATAAACTGTACTGCAATAAAAAGGATGAAAATGAGTAAATTAATCTGAATAAGTTAAATACAAAAATATGAGAATTTTCAAATACATAGTTATGTAAACCACAAGTTAGGAAATGTACCCAAGAAATGGGATTTTAAAAATAAAAACTATCACCATTCTACTAAATCAGGGGTGTATTATCTCATCTAAATTAAATTTCACATATGAGAATCTAAATTTCACATACAGACTAAAACTAAGGTGTTTCTGTGGAACTCCTTTACTGATATTCTCTCTTCTATATATTTCTACTTTACTACCTAAAGCTAGAATGGGAAGAGATATGAGAACTTCTCCATCGCTACCACTGACCAGTTTGGTCAGTAGCAAAGATCATTGTAAATCAAAAGGTACACCTTAAAAACATCTAAAAATGTAGCGCGCACACACACACACACACACACATTTTAATGGAAAGGAAATCTGCGAGACATGAGTAGGGCAAAATAACAAGCAAAGGCTGAGGTGCTTGGCTGGCTCTGTCAGTGGAGCACATGATTGCCTTTTTTTTCCCCTTATGATTTAAATCCAAGTTAGGTAACATATAGTGTAATAATGATTTCAGGAATATAATTTAGTAATTCATCACTTACATAACACACCCTGCGCTCATCCCAACATGTGACTTGACTCTTGATCTCAGAGTCCTGAGTTCAAGCCCCACGTTGGGCATGGGCACACTTGAATTGCTCATTTTATGTGAACTTATATCAGGAGCAAACAAATTCAAATATCTTTAGCAAAACACCTTTCCTAGTTAATTAATTCATGGAAAGAGATATTTGAAGAGTTACTATCATCCAGTATTATAAAGAAAAAAAAAAGATATACAGAGTCTTGATTTTTAGACAATATGATCAATAAAGATTAAAAAAGAAGTATCTTTTCCCCAAATAAAGAGGAATCAGTGACTAGGAAAAGGTACCTCTCTCAAAAAAAGCATTTCTTTCTAAAAACTTTAAGCTGTTGCCAACAATACACTGAAACAACTGAAAATTAAATCATTTAAATATTTTTAAATATTTATTTATTTTAAAAATTATTATTGTTTAATTTGCATCCAACTCAGTTACCATATAGTGCAATAATGATTTCAGGAATAGATTCTAGTGATTCATCACCTACATATAACACCCAGTGCTCATCCCAACAAGTGTCCTCCTTAATGCCCCTTGCCCATTTAGTGTATACCCCCACCCAAAACCCCTTCAGCAACCCTCAGTTTGTTCTCTCTTATGTTTTGTCCCTTCCCTGTTTTTATATTATTTTTGCTTCCCTTTCCTTATATTCATGTTTTATATCTTAAATTCTACATATAACTTAAGTCACATATTTGTCTTTCTTTAATTTCACTTAGCATAATACACTCTAGTTGCATCCACATTGCTGCAAATGGCAAGATTCTTTTTGATCATTAATATTCTATTGTATATGCATGTATGTATATATATATGTATGTATATACATATGTATACACACACACACACACACACACACACACACACCCCAACTCTTCTGTATCCATTCAACAGTCGATGGACATTTGGGGTCGTTCCATACTTTGGCTATTGTTGATGGCACTGCTATAAACATTGGGGTGCATGTGCCCCTTTGAAACAGCAGACTTGTATCCTTTGGATAAATACCTAGTAGTGCAATTGCAGGGTCGTAGGGTAGTTCTATTTTTAATTTTCTGAGGAAACTCCATACTGTTTTCCAAAGTGCCTGCACCAGTTACCATTCCCACTAGCAGTGCAAAAGGATTCCTCTTTCTCCACATCCTTGCCAACAAGCCATTCTGACTGGTGTGAGGTGGTATCTCACTGTGGTTTTGATTTGTATTTCCCTGATGATGAGTGACATTGAGCATTTTGTCATGTGATCTGTGAGCCATCTGGATGTCTTCTTTGGAAATGTGTCTATTCATGTCTTTTGTTCACTTCTTCATTGGATTGTTTGCGGGGGGGGGGTTGTTGAGTATGCAAGATTCTTTACAGATTTTGGATACTAACCCTTTATCTGATATGTCATTTGCAAATATCTTCTTCCATTCTGTTGGTTGCCTTTTAGTTCTGCTGATTCTTTGCTGTGCAGAAGCTTTTTATTTTGATGAGGTCCTTGCCTCTGCATACGTGTTGAGTAAGAAGTTACTGTGGCCGACATCAAAGGATTTTGCCTGCTTTCTCCTCTAGGATTTTGATGCCTTCCTATCTTAACTTTAGGTCTTTCATCTGTTTTGAGTTCATTTTTGTGTATGGTGTAAGAAAGTGGTCCAGGTTCACTCTTCTGCATGTCACTGTCTAGTTTTCCCAACATCATTTCCTAAAGAGACTCTCTGTTCCCATTGGATATTCTTCTCTGCTTTGTCAACGATTACTTGGCCATACATTTGTGGGTCCATTTCTGGGTTCTCTATTCTCTTCCATTGATAGAAGTGTCCGTTTTTGTGCCAGTACCATACTGTCCTGATGATTACAGCTTTGTAATACATCTTGAAGTCTGGGATTTTGATGTCTCCAGCCTTGGTTTTCTTTTTCAGGATTGTTTTGGCTATTTGCAGTCTTTTCTGGTTCCAAAAAAAATTTTAGGATTGTTTGTTCTACCTCTGTGAAGAATGCTGGTGTTATTTTGATAGGGATTACACTGAATGTATAGATTGCTTGGGGTAGTTATCGACATTTCAACAATATTTGTCCTTCCAATCCATGAGCAGGGAATGTTTTTCCATTTCTTTGTGTCTTCTTCAATTTCTTTCAAAAGCTTTCTATAGTTTTCAGTGTATAGGTTTTTCACCACCTTTGTTAGGCTTATTCCTAGGTATTTTATGGGTTTTGGTACAACTGTAAATGGGATCAATTCCTTGATTTCTCTTCTCCCTCATTATTGGTGTATAGAAATGCAACTGATTTCTGTGCATTTATTTTATATCCTTGAGACTTCACTGAATTCATGGATCAGTTCTAGTAGTTTTTTGGTGGCAAGTTTCAGGTTTCCCATGTAGAGTATCATGTTGTCTGAGAAGTGTGAAAGTTTGACTTCCTCCTTGCCAATCTGGATGCCTTTTATTTCTTTGTGTTGTCTCATTGCTGAGGCTAGGACTTCCACCACTGTTGAATGAGTGGACATCCTTGTCGTGTTCCTGACCTTAGCAGGGAAACTCTCCGTTTTTGCCACTGAAGATGATATTAGCAGTGGGTCTTTCATATACAGCTTTTATGATCTTAAGGTATGATCCTTCTGTCACTACTTTCTTGAGGGGTTTTATCAAGAAAGGATGCTGCATTTTGTCAAATGCTTTCTCTGCATCTACTGTAACGATCATGTGGTTCTTATTCTTTCTTTTATTAATGTAATGTATCACATTGATCGATTTGTGGATATTGAACCAGTCCTGCATCCCAGGTATAAATCCCACTTGATTGTGAATAATTCTTTTAATGTATTGTTGGACCCAATTGGCTAGTATCTTGTTGAGGATTTTTGCATCCATGTTCATCTGGGAAATTGGTCTGTAGTTCTCCTTTTTAGTGGGGTCTTTGTCTGGATTTGGAATCAAGGTAATGCTGGCTTCATAGAATGAGTTTGGAAGTTTCCCTTCCATTTTTTTTTCTTTGTTTTTGCTGTTTTGTTTTGGTTTGGTTTTGTTTTGGAGCAGCTTCAACAGAATAGGTGTTAACTCTTCTTTAAATGTTTGGTAGAATTCCCCTGGAAAGCCATCCAGCCCTGGACTCTTGTATTTTGGGAGATTTTTGATTACTGATTCAATTTCTTTACTGGTTATGGGTCTGATTAAATTTTCTATTTCTTCCTGTTTCGGTTTTGGTAGTTTATATGTTTCTAGGAATTTGCCCATTTCTTCCAGATTGCCCAATTTATTGGCATACAATTGCTCATAATATTCTCTCATTATTGTTTGTATTTCTGCAGTGTTGGTTGTGTTCTCTCCTCTTTGATTCATGATTTTATTTATTTGCATCCATTCCTTTTTCTTCTTGATCAAACTGGCTAGGGGTTTATCAATTTTGTTAATTCTTTGAAAGAACCCAGTCCTGATTTCATTGATCTATTCTGTTTTTTTTATTTTAATATCATTGATTTCTGCTCTAATTTTTATTATTTCCTATCTTCTGCTGGTTTTGGTCTTTATTTGCTGTTCTTTTCCCAGCTCTTTAAGGTGTTAGGTTAGGTTGTATATCTGAGACCTTTCTTCCTTCTTTAGGAAGGTCTGGATTGCTTTATACTTCCCTCTTATGACTGCTTTCACTGTGTCCCAGAGGTTTTAGGTTATCATGTTTTCATTTTCATTGGCTTCCATGCACTTTTTAATTTCCTCTTTAATTTCTGGGTAACCCATTCATTCTTTAGTAGGATGTTCTTTAACGTCCCAGTATTCGTGGTCTTTCCAAATATTTTGTGATTGATTTCAAGTTTCATTGTGTTGTGGTCTGAAAATATGTATGGTATGATCTTGGTATTTTTGTATTTGTTGAGGGCTGATTTGTGTCCCAGTGTGCGATCTATTCTGGAGAATGTTCCATGTGCACTCAAGAAGAATGTATATTCTGCTGCTTTAGGATGAAATGTTCTGAATGTATCTGTTAAATTCATCTGGTCCAGTGTGTCATTCAAACATTGTTTCCTTGTTGATTTTCTGCTTATATGACCTGTCCATTGCTATTAAGTGGGGTGCTGAATACACCTACTCTTATGGTATTATTACCAATGAGTTTCTTTATATTTGTGATTCACTGATTTATATATTTGGGTGCTACAATGTTGGGGGCATAAATGTTTACAATTGTTAGATTTTGGTGGATAGACCCCTTAATTATATCCTCAATTATGACACAATGCCCTTCTTCATCTCTTGTTACAGTCTATTTTAAAAATCTAGTTTGTCTGATATAAATATGGCTACTCCAACTTTCTTTTGCTGACGATTACCATGATACATGGTTCTCCATCCCTACTTTCAGTCTGAAGGTGTCTTTAGGCCTAAAATGGGTCTCTTGTGAACAGGATATAGATGGATCTTGTTTTCTTAACCATTCTGATACCCTAGGTCTTTTGATTGGAGCACTTTTCCAGTGACATTTAGAGTACTGAAAGACATGAATTTATTGTCCTTGTGTTGTCTGCAGAGTTGGGAATTTCTGGTGGTGTTCTCTGGTCCTTTCTAGTCTGTGTTGCTTTGGGTCTTTTTTGTTTTGTTTCATCTTTTCTCCCCTCAGAGTTCCCCCTTAAAATTTCTTGCAAGGCTGGCTTAGTGGTCACGAACTCCTTTAGTTTTTGTTTGTCTGGGAAACTCTTTATCTTTCTATTTTGAATGACAGCCTTGCTGGATAAAGAATTCCTGGCTTCACATTTTTCTCATTCAGTACGTTGAATATATCCTGCCACTTCCTTCTGGCCTGCCAACTTTCTGTGGATAGGTCTGCTGCAAACCTGATCTGTTTTCCCATAATTATAGGTTAAGGACTTTTTTTTTCCCCCTTGCTGCTTTCATAATTCTGTGTGTATTTTGTGAATTTGACTAAGATATGCCTTGTTGATGGTCGGTTTTTGTTGAATCTAATGGGATATGTCTGTGCTTCTTAGATTTTGATGTGTGTCTTCCTCCAGATTAGGAAAGTTTTCCACTATAATTTGTTCACATAAACCTTCTGCCCGTTTTTCTCTCTCTTCATCTTCTGGGACTCCCTATGATTCAGGTATTATTCATTTTCTAAGACACTGATTTCTGTAATTCTCAGATCATGCTCTTTTGCCTTAGTTTCCCTCTTTTTTCTGCTGCATTATTCTCCATAATTTTGTCTTCTATATCGTTTTTTCTCTGCTTTGCTTTACCCATCCTTACTGCCATGGCATCCATTCAAGATTCCATCTCGGTTATAGCATTTTAAATTTCATCATGACTCGATTTGCCTTCTTTTATCTCTGTAGAAAAGGATTCTATGCTTTTTTCAACCCCAGCTAGTATTCTTAATATTATGGTTCTAAATTCTAGTTTAGACAACTTGCTTACATCTGTGTTAAGCCTCTGTCATTTTTTCCTGTTCTTTCTTTTGGGGTGAATTCCTTCATTTTGTCATTTTGAAAGAAAGAATAAAATAAAAATTTTAAATTTAAAAATTAAAAAAAAACAAAAATTACATAAAGGAAGCTAAATCCTAGGTGTTTTTGGTCTGCTTGTTGAAAGAAGTTTGATAGAATAGAGAAAAAAGGTAAAAAAAAAAAAAAAGAAAGTTTAAAAATTAAAAAAAAAGTATACAATAAAATAGAATAAAGTGAAATGAGGTGAAATAGAATTTTAAAAATTTAGGGAAAAAACATAGTTAAAACAATAACTTTTTTAATGAAAGGAAGATAAAAATAATGTTTTTTTTTTCTGTAGCCAAGAAAAAGAATGGAAAGGAGAAAAAGGTGGACATTTGGGCTCTTTCCATAATTCGGCTATTGTTGAAAGTGCTGCTATAAACATTGAGGTACACGTGCCCCTATGCATCAGCACTCCTGTATCCTTTGGGTAAGTTCCTAGCAGTGCTATTCCTGGGTCATAGGATAGTTCTACTTTTTATTTTTTGAGGAACCTCCACATTGTTTTCCACAGCAGATGCACCAGTTTGCATTTCTACCAACAGTGCAAGAGGGTTCCCATTTCTCCACATCCTCGCCAGCATCTATAGTTTCGTGATTTGTTCATCTTAGCCAATCTGACCAGTGTGAGGTGGTATTTCAGTGTGGCTTTAATTTGTATTTTCCTGATGATGAATGACATTGAGCATCTTTTCATGTGTCTGTTGGCCATGTGGATGTCTTCTTTAGAGAAGTGTCTATTCATATCTTCTGCCCATTTCTTCACTGGATTATTTGTTTTTCGGGCGCTAAGTTTGGTTAAGTTCTTTACAGATTTTGGATACTAGCCCTTTATCCAATATGTCATTTGCAAGCGTCTTTTCCCATTCTGTCAGTTGCCTTTTAGTTTTGTTGATTGCTTCCTTTGCAGTGCAGATTTTGATCTTGATGAGGTTCCAATAGTTCATTTTTGCTTTTAATTCCCTTGCCTTTGGAGATGTGTTAAGAAATTGCAGCAGCTGAGATCAAAGAAGTTGTTGCCTGCTTTCTCCTCTAGGGTTTTGATGGCTTTCTGTCTCACATTTAGGTTTTTCATCCATTTTGAGTTTATTTTTGTGTATAGTATAAGAAAGTGGTCCAGTTTCATTCTTTTGCATGGTGCTGTCCAATGCTAAAGAGACTTTTTTCCATCGGATGCTCTTTCCCGCTGTGTCAAAGATTAGTTGGCCACAGATTTGTGGGTCCAATTCTGGGTTATCTATTCTATTCCATTGGTATAAAGAAGATGTGGTTTATATATACAATGGAATACTACTTGGCAATGAGAAAGAATGAAATTATGCCATTTGCAGCAACATGGATGGAACTGGAAGGTATTACGATGAGTGAAACAAGTCAGAGAAGGACAGATATGTTTTCACTCATGTGGATCTTGAGAAACTTAATAGAAGACCATGGGAGAAAGGAAGGGCAAAAAGACAAAGAAAAAGAAAGGAGAAAAAGAAAAAAAAATTAAACAAAAGCAAAAAAAAAACCCCGAATATATGAACTAGCAAACAGAATGAAATCCGGATGAAGTTACATCCAGTTTTCCCTACAGCTCAAACTATTAAACACTCTATCATCTGTACACTAGCCAGGCAGAGAGACTTGTGGTGGTCCTTTGGGGCTTGTGCTTGGGAGGTACAGTTGGCCGGGGGCTTAGTGTAATGACTCCATTTTCCACTAGGTGGCACTGCTTACCTTACTGGGATGTATCGGTGTGGCGTGTGTTGGCGCATATGAGCATGAGTAGAAGTGGCGTCACCCAGCTTCCTAGTTTCTAGAGGGCACAGGAACCCTGCCCTCTCACCAAACCTGTCCATTGCTATTAAGTGGGGTGCTGAATACACCTACTCTTATGGTATTATTACCAATGAGTTTCTTTATATTTGTAAAACCAAGGTTTTACTCAATTTGGTAAACTTCAGTATAGTTTAGTGATATTAAAGGAATTTTTTGTTCAAAGGCCTGATTTTCCTGGAGGGAAATTTTTTTTTTTTTAAGTTTACTTATTTATTTTGAGAGACACAGAGACAGCCCAACGCAGGGCTCAAACTCACAAAACCATGACATCATGACCTGAGCTGAAACCAAGAGTGGGAGGCTTAATTGACTGAGCCACCCAGGTACCCCATAGAGGGAAATTTTTAAACTTTAGAATATCAATTCTAAAATTATCCAACTCTAACCTTATTAGTCTACAAACATATTGTGACTAAAAAGCTCAATGAATTTACCACCTTCCAAAGAAATAAACTATTTGAAAATTTTAACCCAAGCATTACTTTTATTAAAATTCAATGTTTATCTCCCAATTTTAATAACCTAGATTTGTATAACTTACCTATATTCACATCATTTTCGTTTATCTCATACTTCAATCATATACTTTCTCAGATAAGTAAACAATATGTTAAATACTATATAAAGGGAGTTCTAAGAACAAAAATAACAGGAATTCAATTGATCTACAAATCCAATACGATCCCTACCAAAATCCAAACCGGCACGTTTTTGCAGGACTGACGATTACAACTTCATCCTAAAATTCATGTGTAAATTTAAGGAGGACCCAGAATTAGTCAAAACAATCTTGAAAAAAGAAGAACAAAATCAGAGCTGTCACAACTTCTGATTTCAAAACTTAAGGCTACATTAACAGTGTGGTTCCGAAAAAATATCTGTGAATCATGTATTTGATAAGGGATTAATATCCAAACTATATAAAGCACTCATACAATTTAATACAGAAAATCTAATTAAAAAATGGGCAGTGGGACTGAATAGACATTATTCCAAAGAAAACATCTAAGCAGCCAACAGGAACATCAAAAAGTGCTCAAGGTCACTAATCTCAGGGAAATGCAAATCAAAACCACAATGAGATACTGTGTTAGAATATCTCACACCTGTTAGAATGGCTATCATTCAAAAAGATAAGAGATAACAAACAAGGATTGGCCAGAATATGGAAAAAAGGGAAATACACTTAGCATCTTAGCATCAAACTGCCAGAGGTTTGAAGTATATAGTTGAAATGGTAGGAATGTAAATTGAGTATAGTGACTATGGAAAACAGTATGGAGATTCTGCAAAAAATCAAAAAACAGAACTCTCATATGGTCTAGCAATTCTACTTCTGGGTATATATTCAAGGAAATGAAAACATCGTAGAGATATTCACATTCCAATGTACACTGCAGCATTATTCACAATAGTCAAAATACGGAAGCCAAAATGTCCATCAAAGGATGAATGAATAAAGTTATGGTGTATATATATATATATATATAATGGAATTATTTAGTCGTGAGAATAAAGAAAATCCTGCAATTTGCAATAACTAGGATGCATCTTATTGGCATCATGCTACATAAAATTAGCCAAAGAAAGACAAGTACTTCATGGCATCACTCATATGAATAATCTCAAAAAAATAAATAAAACTCATAGAAACAGAGTAGAAAAGCAGTTGCCAAGGGCTGTGAGGTGGGGGAAATAGGATAACGTGGTTAAAAAGTTACAAACTATCAGCTATAAAATGAATAAAGTCTGAGGATCTAATGTAAAACATGGTGACTATAGTTGATAACACTGTATAGTACAATAGAATTGAAATCTGCTAAGAGGGTAGAACTTAAATGTTCTCTCAGACACAAATAAATGATAAACACATGAGGTGATTGATGTGTTCATTAACTAGCTGGGGGATATCCTTTCAAATGTATATCAAATCACCATGAAGTACACTTTAATTACCTTAAAATTTTAGAGGTCAATTATACCTCAATAAAGTTTAAATTAAAAAAAAAAAGAGTATGATACTAGCATAAAGATAGGTAATATGGATCAAGAAAACAGAACTGAGAGTCCAGAAATAAATTCTCACATTTATAGTCAACTTATTTTGAATAAGGGTCAAGACCATTCAATGAGGTAAAGAATGGTCTCTTCAACAAATGGTGCTGGGACCACTAGATATACATATGCAAATTTGTTCTCTTCCTGAAACCACATCCCCCAAAATCAAAATGAATCACAGATCTCAATGTAAGAACTAAAACTATAAAACGTTTTGAAGACAAATAGGAGTAAATCTTCAAGACTTTAGGTTAGGCAATGATTTCTTAGCTATAACACCAAAAGCATAAGTAACAAAAGAAAAAAATAGATTTCAAAATGAAAACTTTTGTGCTTCAAAGGAACTGCCAAGAAAGTTAAAAAGGGGAGGGGAGGGAGAAAATACCTGCAAATCATGTATCAGGGATTTGTATAAAACTCATTAGTAAAAAGAAATAAAATATCTGCAAATCATATATCAGGGATTTGTATAAAACATTAGTAAAAAGAAATATGGGGGTGCCTGGGGGGGCTCAGTCAGTTAAGCGTCCCAACTTTGGCTCAGGTCATGATCTCGCGGTTTGTGAATTCGAGCCCTGCATCGGGCTCTGTGCTGACAGCTCAGAGCCTGGAATCTGCTTCAGATTCTGTGTCTCCCTCTCCCTCTGCCCCTCCCCTGCTCACGTTCTGTCTTTCTCTGTCTCTCAATAACAAGTAAACGTTAAAAAAAAAAAAAAAAAAGAAAAGAAATATGACCCAATGGGCAAAGGATCAGAATAGACACTTCTCCAAAGAAGATATACAAACGGTCAATAAGTGCATGAAAAGAAAAGATACTTAATATCATTAGCCATTAGGGAACTGTAAATCAAAACCACTGGAGCACCTGGGTGGCTAGGTTGGTTAAGCATCGACTTTGGCTCAGGTCATGATTGCACGGTTCGTGAGTTCGAGCCCCGTGTCAGGCTCTGTACTGTCAGCTCAGAGCCTGGAGCCTGCTTCGGATTCTGTGTCTCTCTCTCTCTCTCCTTCCCCCCCACTCCCCACACTCTGTCTCTGTCTCAAAAATAAATAAAAAACATTAAAAAAAATTTAAAAAAAACATAATGACATACTGCTTCACACCCATTAGGATGGCAGTGGTTTAAAAAAAAAAAAGACAATTAACAAGGGTTGGGCAAGGATATGGAGAAACTGGAATACTAATACAACACTGGTAGGAATGTAAAATGGTGCAGTAACTGGAAAAAGACTTTGGCAGTTTCTTAAAAAGTTAAACAAACTTAACCACAGGACCTGCCAATTTCAAACTTAGAAATCTACACAAAATAAGAACATATGCACATGTAAAAACCTGTACATTCATGTTCATAATAGCATTATTGATAATAGCCAAAAAATGGAAACTCAATGCCTATCAATAAATGGATAAAGAAAATGTGGCATATATATACAATGAAACATTACTTAGCAAAAAAAAGGAATACAATACTGATATATGGATGCACTTTGAAAACATTAAGTGGAAAGAATCCAGTCACCGTAGACCATCCAGTGTATCACACAGTTTCATTTATATGAAATGTCCAGAAGAGGCAAATCTATAGGACAGAAAGTAGATCAGAGTTGCCTAACGCTAGGGGGCACTGAAAGACTGGAAGAAAATGAGGGGTGACTATTAACAGGTATGGCATTTCTTTCTGGGGTGATGAAAATATTCTAAAGTTGAACGTGGTGATGGTTGCCCAACTCTATAAATATACTAAAACCAATGAACCATATATTTTAAGTGAGTGAATTGAGTGATGTATAAATTATATCTCAATAAAGTTTTTATTAAAAAGATACAAACACAGGGAGCCTGGGTAGCTCAGTCGGTTAAGTGTCTGACTTCAGCTCAGGTCATGACCACATGGTTCAATGAGTTAGAGCCCCATGTCAGGCTCTGTTACTGACAGCTCAGGGCCTGGAGCCTACTTCAGATTCTGTGTCTCCCTCTCTCTCTGACCCTCCCCTGCTCTCACTCTGTCTGTCTCTCTGTCTCTGTCTCTCAAAATAAAACATTAAAAAAAAAAAAGAGAGATGGGAATGCAAGCTGGTGTAGCCACTCTGGAAAACAGTATAGAGGTTCCTCAAAAAACTAAAAGTAGAACTACCCTACGACCTAGCAATTGCACTACTAGGCATTTATCCACAGGATACAGGTGTGCTGTTTTGAAGGGACACATGCACCCCCATGTTTATAGCAGCACTATCAACAATAGCCAAAGTATGGAAAGAGCCCAAATGTCCATCAATGGATGAATGGATAAAGAAGATGTGGTATATATGTACAATGGAGTATTACTCGCAATCAAAAAGAATGAAATCTTGCCATTTGCAACTATGTGGATGGAACTGGAGGGTATTATGCTAAGTGAAATTGGTCAGAGAAAGACAAAAATCATATGACTTCACTCATATGAGGACTTTAAGAGACAAAACAGATGAACATAAGAGAAGGGAAACAAAAATAATATAAAAACAGGGAGGGGGAGAAAACAAAAGAGACTCATAAATATGGAGAACAAACTGAGGGTTACTGGAGGGGATGTGGGAGGGGGGATGGGCTAAATGGGTAAGAGACATTAAGGAATCTACTCCTGAAATCACTGTTGCACTATATGCTAACTAATTTGGATGTAACTTTTAAAAAAAAAATTAAATTAAATTAAAAAAAAAAAGAGAGAGAGAGAGATACAAAAAGAAGAACCTCTATTTGTCTGGGGAAGCCACATATCCCAAGAATGCCAAATCATGCAATGCCTTATTTATCCTGTATATGTACCCTAAAGGTAATGGAAACCCACTAAAGAGTTTTTAAATAGGGAAATATGATAATTAGACCTTTTGCAATGTTTGATGAACAGACTGGAAGAGAGCAAAATTGAACTTGAGATATCAGTTAAGAGACTAGAGTCTGAGAAGAGATAACTGGACTCAAGAGGTGTTAGGGAACTAAGATCAATAGGAATGATGGATGGTTCTAAGATGTGACAGTACTACAAGCTTTCTCCTTTGTAAAACTTTGTATGGTGATGCCTTTATTGGGATAGAGAATAACAGAGATGTTACTATTTATGTGGTTGTAGTTTGTAAGAGGGATGTGTGTCCGTTTTTTATGTATTCATTCTAGATGTCTTTACATTATCCCAGTATCTAGCTATACAGATTAGGAGAGCAAAGAAAAACCAGAGGCAGAAGATATATATTTGGGTGTTATCAGTGTAAGTGAAAAATGAATCGGTAAGAACAAAGACACTGCTTAGGAAGAAACAGAAAGAAAAAAGGAGGCAGTAAAATGGAACTGAACAAAATACCTCAATATTTAAAGAATAAATAAAAAGAAATGAGCTGGACAAGAAGACTACAAAGTGGTCTTAGGAAAAAGCCAGGAGACTATGTAGTGTCATGAACACTAAGAGGACAATTTCAAGAAGGACTTAGCACTGAAAGCTGCTTTTCAAAGCGAAGTAAAGTGAGTAGAGGGAGGGAGCCAAAACATATGAGACTCTTACAAACTGAGAACAAACTGAGGGTTGATGGGGGTGGGAGGGAAGGGTGGGTAGGTGATGGGTATTGAGGAGGGCACCTGTTGGGATGAGCACTGGGTGTTGTATGGAAACCAATTTGACAATAAATTTCATATTTAAGAAAAAAAAATGCCATTTGGATCTAGTAACAATGGAGATGTCTTCAGGGATCTTAGGGACGTGCAAATCTGGAGGCAGGATGGAACAGAAGCCAGATTGGAATGAGTTTAAGAATACTAAATGGAAATAACTAGTTCAGTTGTAAAGGGGAGTAAGTCTCTCTGCTGGAGAGCAGAGCACAGTAATTATGGGTTTTGAGGTTTTGTTCCTGAAAAATTTGAGTAATTTGATATTTAAAACAAAAGTTAAAGAGTCAATAGAGAGAGAAAGACAAATAGAAGTTGAACATATAAGAAAAACAAGTGAAAATCAACAGTATTTGGTTCCTAAAGAGGTGGAGAGGACTGAGATCCAGAGAACATAGGAAGAGTTATGCTTAGACAGAAGGATGGAAAATTCTTCAACGTGACAGGAATAAAGAGGGAATGAAAGTACTTGCAGGTTAGGTATTTATATCTGTCAGCAGAAAATTAAAGGAAATCCTGTCTGATGGCTTTTATTTATTTTTTTTGAAGGCAAAGTCATCTGCTAAAAGTGAGAATGGAAAGTAGGAGAGAAAGGGATTTGACAACAGTGAAGGTTAAAAAGTTGCCCAGTTAGATTCCCATGGGATGTTTATTCCTTATTTGTTTTAATATTATTCCATTACCCTTTTTTTCTTTACCATATACCCATATTTAATTATAGTTTTCTATTCTAATTTCTTTGGTTTTATTTACAATCAGAATACCAAATTCAACTGTGCTGTTATCGCCATCGCATTAACAATTCATCTATAATGCTTCCTATTAACTTTCCTGTTTAAAAGTCAAAAGGAAAACCTATATATCATCTTACATGATGATATTAACTTACCTGTTTAAAAGTCAAAAGGAAGACCTATATATCATCTTACATGATGAATTTCAAAACTACCCATTATGCTTATAAAGGTAAGCAATCATTTATCATATATACAAATTTTACCTCCACACATTTAGAAGGCATACCATTTGCTTAGAGGATTTTATTCCACATCACTTTTTAACTGTGGCATATTATTTACAAAGATAGCCTCAACAATCCTTCCCATTCTTGTGTGCACTACCATTTGTATTGCGACTTCTCTATTCCTACAATCAGAAGTGGAGTCTGTTTCTTTTCCCTATCAATACAGGCTGGCCCTGTGATATACTTTGACCTATAAAATTCCATAGACATGACAGTAAATGACTTTCTAATGTAGCTTTCAAGAGTCCTTTTAGCTCTCACTCTTGCATTCTTGGACTGTGATACATGAAGAAGCTCCAGTTAGCCTTCTGGAACATGAGAGATCACAGGGAGAAGGATCCAGCCAACAGTACCATTTCCCAGACATGAGAGTGAGGTTGTTTTAGACTGTCTAGCTCTAGCTGACCCATCAGATGAGCATAGCCATATGTGTCCCTGTGTGAGATCAGTAAATTGACCACCTGAGCCCAATTCAAACTGCCAACCCACAGAATCATGAGCAAATTTAACCGTTTTAAATCACAGCTGAAGCAATAACCTAATTTTTAATTTTCCTTTTCTATTTAAAAAAATATAGAAAAATAACTGAACATATAAACTTAGCACTTTTCTCACAGCAAAATCATAATAATATCACGTTTACTTATCATGCTATTTACTTTGCACCTAAACTTAAGCTTCCTAAAAACAAAATTACCTGAGCGAGAGTCTTGCAGTTCAGCCATTTATTCATTTATTAATTACATACTGTGTGTCGGAATCATTCCAGACACTGACCATATATTAGTGAGCAAGAGATAAAAATCTCTACCCTCATTGGGGGAAATATGGACAACCCAAATCCAAAATATATTATCTTCTAATATATAGCTATTATAATAACATCTATAATTTTCAAGGGAAGAACATGTAAAAAGAAATGTTACAAATAATCACTCTTACCCTCATGCCAAGCACCAAGAACCCAATCTCCTCCATTAATGGGTACTTGCTGACCTGTTGCTTAATCTTCTCAGATGAGGCAAAAGGATCATAACTCTTTTGCCCTATCTTTACATCCATTATACAGGGCTTATTAAATTTATGGGTCACATCTTCCAGTTTTAGGTATAAATCTGTTATTAAAGAAAAACCTTAATTAGTAATAGGCAAACATATTACTACTCAAAAACTACCAGGGGAAAACAAAATGAGGAAATCTTAAAACTGAGAAAAAAGTTAAAACAAATCCAGAGTCAACAATTATTATTACTCCATCTGGGAAAAAAAAAAAACTGACCAACAAATTTATAACAAGTGTAAATATCACTCAGAAACTCTTCAGGAGGTTATTAAACAATATTCATAAGCAAGGGCATGAAATAGATATAAGGACATTAAAAATAACTTATTTTAAAAGCTATTCCAGAAATGTATTCCCCTTTGAGAATACAGTTTATGTCATCTATGCCTCACTAGATCTCTCAGTATTTTAATAATTTTTTAAAATTCTTCATTGAAAATTAGTAATAGGAGGGGCACTTGGGTGGCTCAGTCAGTTGAGTGTCTGACTTCAGCTCAGGTCATGATCTTACAGTTCATGAGTTCTAGCCCCATGTCAGGCTCTTTGCTGATAGCTCTGAGCCTGGAGCCTGCTTCAGATTCTGTGTCTCCCTCTCTCTCTGTCCCTCCCCCAACTCATGCTTTCTCAAAAATAAACATTAAAAAAATGTTTAATTAGTAATAGGAATAAATCCTTCGCATAGAGTATACAACAGAACTATAGCTTAAGAAAAGTAAGTCAATTTAAAATATGGTCACTGCCAAATACACATTTTAGTCTTAATACTCTAAAAAGGAAAATAAATATCTTGCTTTTTAGAATATAGGCATTCATCAAAAGTTCATCTGTAAACCACTTTGGCATCCTGCATACATCTTCCCATAGAAAACCATTATAAATGGAGATTCAAATAAAAGATTATAGAAGTCCCAGTTATTACATACTATAGCTGAACTAATTATAGCTTTAGCCTGAAAGTAGGGATCTAGCTACACTAAAGGAATGGAGGAAAGAAATTCTTCCCCTTTTTATTTGAAAGAATCTTCCCAAAGTTCTGAATGAGATCATAATTTTCACTTATGAACATGAGAAGCATTTCTCCTAAAAACTTTTTCTCAAAAACAGAATGTATCTGCTTTTTAAAAAATGTATATTTATTTATTTTGAGAGAGCAAGTGAGCGAGAGCACAAAGTGGGGCAGGGAAAGAGAGAGAATCCTAAGCAGACTCCATGCTGTCAGTGCAGCGTCTGATGCTGATCCGATCCCACAAACCCTGAGATCACGACCTGAGCCAGATGCTTAACTGACAATGCCACCCAGGCACACCTCTGCTTTTCACCAAAGTGACAAAGTTAGAAAAGGTATGTATTTTCGATTAATTAAATAAAAGGCCACCAGACAAAAAAGACTTCACCCTTTTTTCTTTTACCTTGACCCACCAAGACTAGCATAGTTATTAAATTACAACAAAGAAGTCTGCATTGAACCAAAAAGGAGAACAACCCTGACAGGGCTTGAGAAAGTGCTAAGCCCCTCAGATTTAAGGGCCATAAATCTTTTCACTGAAAGGATAAAAAATAAAGGCATAAATTTTATCCCTTAGTCAAAGGAAGACTGGGGAAAGGTTAGGACTGTGTAGAAGTAGGTTAAGTCAAGCCCAAATATGATAAAAAGCTATAGCGTAAGAGACCAGCACTGGCACACAAGGAGTATGACACATTTTAAAGAAAGCCTCTCACAAACAGACTTGTTCAATAAGAGAAAACAAAAGGTCTGGACACAGACATGGATTGTTGATAGTGAAAGGTAATGGCACAGTGAGACTATCCTGTTCAAGACTGGAACCCACCCAAGCTTCTGTGCTTTAAAAAATAACCACAACCGGGGCGTGCCTGGGTGGCTAGGTTGGTTGAGCGTCCAACTTCAGCTCAGGTCATGATCTCACGGTCTGTGTTCGAGCCGCGCATCGGGCTCTGTGCTGACAGCTCAGAGCCTGGAGCCTGCTTCGAATTCTGTGTCTCCCTCTCTCTCTGCCCCTCCCCTGCTCAAGCTCTTTCTCTCTGTCAAAAATAAATAAACATTAAAAAAAAAAAAAAACAAACACATGGGGCGCCTGGGTGGCGCAGTCGGTTAAGCGTCCGACTTCAGCCAGGTCACGATCTCGCGGTCCGGGAGTTCGAGCCCCGCGTCAGGCTCTGGGCTGATGGCTCAGAGCCTGGAGCCTGTTTCCGATTCTGTGTCTCCCTCTCTCTCTGCCCCTCCCCCGTTCATGCTCTGTCTCTCTCTGTCCCCCCAAAAAATAAATAAACGTTGAAAAAAAAAATTAAAAAAAAAAAACCCACAAAAAAACAGAGGATGGGGTGAGAAGATGGGGGAAAAAAGCACAGAACAGGCCCCTTCTGATTCTCTCCTCCCATCTCCAGCTACCTTGAGAGAAAGTACACAAATCCATCCCTCTTTCCGTAGCTGTGTAAAAATTTTAGCAACAAGGTTTATATTTCAAATATAATACTTACATTGCTTTTAATACTTTAAGCATAAAAAATTCCTATAGCAAGTTTTCTACTGCTGGAATATATTTCCAACCCTCTAAGAAAGACGCAGAAAATTCCCAGTGTCAAAAGAGAAAAAAATAGACATATGAAATATTGTGGAAAAATTGAAAGACCTGTATTAACTAAATAGTAAAGATGAGATAATTAGTTCCTTTAAAGGAAAGACAAGGCAGAACGCATTTAGGGAGCTGAAGAAAAACTTATTTAGATCCCCTTACTGAATATTATTGATTGTATAAATTATGAGAATACAGATTCCAAGTTTCATCAAATTCTTCCCTGCCATATCTAGAAAATCTACTAGGTATTGATTACCATCTTCATTTCTGAACCTCTCAAAAAGGGGAAAAGGCCACATAAGGAACCCCTGGCCAACTATGAAGCCATATGGAAAATCAGAGAAGGCCTTACTTCTGCCTTCCACTTCAATCATCAGTCATTTCCAAGAGCAAAATAAGCTGAAAGTAGAATTATAAGCAGAGATTTTGAGCCTCCAAATTTGATTTAAGTGTAAAGGAGAGAACAGACATGTATGCCAACTTATTTCAGTCCACGCTTCCTAAAATTTGACTAGTAGCTAGATCCAGAAACCTAATAATCAATAAGGCTGATTGAGATTACAATTGAAAACTCTCAATTTGTTCAAACCTACTTGAAGATACACTTCTCTATTTCCCTAAAGAACTATCAATAAAAGGCTTTTGACAGTACATGTACTAGGCATATGTTTATACACAGATACAAATGTAATTTAATATATATAACTAGCTCAAAATCTTTAAAGATAGTATCAGCAAAAAATGTTTTACCTTTCAAAAAAATCCCATTAGTCATGCTCTAAAATTAACTAATGGTGATGACTGTACAACTCCATGAATATACTAAAAACTACTGAATTGTATAGTTTAAATGGGTGAGTTTTATGGTACATAAATTATGCCTTGATAAAGCTATCATAAAAAATCAAAAGAAAAAAACCTTATCAATCAGCACATTCTTAGGCTTCTCTCAAAGTTACAACAATTTGCTGAGCAAACTGGCAGTACTCTCTACGTTTTACTACTTTGGATTGTAAGAACTGTATCAAGTTTTATAAATCTCTACTCTGAGCACCTAAAAAAAAAAGATGCCCAAAGGGGGAATAAAAGGCCAGTTATTTCATATGTAAAATAAAGTAATGCTAACCACAGTATTCTACTAAAATTTTTAAAATATTTTTTAATGTTTGAGAGAGAGCACCCACAATGAGTTGGGGAGGGACAGAGAGAGGGAGAGAGAGAATCCCAAGCAGGCTTCACACCAGCAATGCAGAGCCCAACATAGGGCTCGATCCCATGAACTGTAAGACCATGACGTAAGCCAAAATCAAGAGTCAGACATTTAACCAACTGAGCTACCCAGGCGCCCCAGTATTCTACTAAAATTTAAGAGAATTTGTTTTCATGACCCTGTTGGCTAAACATGTACAAAAGTTTCCCATTTTATATTGATTTCATTTATAATCAAAAGGATAAAAATGGAAAAATGATTCCATAAACTCTCTATTAAAATCAAAGCTAAGCACCTGCATGGTGCAGCAGTTCTCATCTAACTTCTTCCAGAGGTAAAAAATTGAAAAGGAATAGGAAATTCCCTGAGGCAGTTGTTGCTAGTACTGAGCCACTCTGTACATATATACTTTTTATTCCTGTTTTTTTACTCCTTTTATTTGCATTTTCTCCTCTCTTCTTTCATTTTCCCTACTTCATCTTCTCATCTCAGTAGCACCAAATTTCCATTTATATTCAAATAAGAATACAGAGTTTTCAAAGCATTCTCACATAACATAACATGCATCTTCTCAACTCTCTGTGGTATTATTTTCAATTTATAGTAGAAAAAGTAGAGATCAGAAAGGTTAATGAGTTAGCCAAATTTCTATTTAGTTGTTCTTTAATTCACATATTTAGCAGTTTCTTAGTTCTCAAAATTTGGACATAATCAAGGCAGAAACAAGTGTTTGACTTCAAAGTTACTGCTCTTTCTATAGATGCATAGATGGCCATTTAGTACTGAAGATGAAAAGGCTGTTGATTGTGAGCAAGTCCTTGATTTTTAAATCATATGCTAGTAATCACAAACTATAAAATGTCATTTTTAATTAAAATATTTCTCTCACCCAAATTCTTTCTGTATACCTACTTTTCAAAATAATGATGCCATTTGCTCAGTATTCTACTCCTTCTTAATAATCTTTTTAAACTGAGTATTTACTTTCTAGATGTTGAATCTAGTCCCATCCTCAGCAACCTTTGTTAATCTTTCAATGTCACTTTACTGAAGAGTCATGGTTTGCTCAAAATTAAATAGCAATTAGTAGCAAAGTTTAATGGAATCCAGATATCTTACATTACAATGGAAATCTCTATAAAGTAAAGGTGGTCATAAAGATTTGTGAAACAATTTAAGGTGCTGATCTGAATCAGGGATATATGTATGTATAACATATGTATTATATATATATGAAATATATGTATATTGGACTAAAGACAAGAAAGAAAGAAAAAAAGAAAGGAAGGGAAGGAGTAAGGAACAAAAGAAAAAAGAAAGAAGGGAGAAAGGAAAAAGAAAAGCTAGGCTCACTCTTTTTTCATATAACTGAAATACAGAATTCCCAGGGAATCATAGATTTACTATTACCTAACTGAGGATACTCACAGGAAGATACCATGATTCCCCTAAAAATGAAACATGGCATACCTAGTAAGTTAGTAGAAGGAAACCCAGTCAAGTTTAAAACTCTTCCCCCATTCATGAACCTTCTTCAATTTTTAGGCAGTCATGTTACTTGTTTAAATAAAATTTGTTCTGTCAAAGGCCTTGAAAAGGCAAACACTGCTTCAAGCATTCACTAAGAAAGAAATGCTGTGACTTTACATAGATCATTTTGTCCTCTAACCATGAAACTTAGCAGTAGTTTTTAAAAGACTGCAATTTAGAATCTAGAGATGGGGATAGGAGATACAAAGTCATACAAAGAAAATATTTTTTTTTCCTACTCAAAATTGGAAACTGTCCAATAAATTAGGAAAAAAGAACATCTATAAATTAATATAGTACTAAGTATGTAGATTTTTTTATTCAATTACAACAAATTGGTCATTAATGTTACATACCATTTAAGAAACTGGTTATGAAAAGCAAAAGTATTAAGTTTTCCTTAATGAAGTAGAAAAAATACTAGAAAGAAAAACACACATATATTGTTTGTATAATACTAGGCTTGATTTTATATACAGACTTTTAAAAAGCTACTCTCATGAATTAATACTAAAGGATGTATTCTTAAGAAAAGGTTACCATTTGGTGCAGTTGGAGGTGACCAGATGCCATAATATTTTGGCAAATATTTTCGTAGCTCTAAAAGAACACCATCAGTACAATCAGCAGCATAAACCTGAAATATAGATAAATAAAACATTTGCATGTTGGTTTTTTATAATGCTTTATAATTGCCCTACATATTTCTCAAAAAAAAAAAACAATACTGTTGAATCATAATTTATCTGGTATGAGTTTCAGCTGGAAATACATTTGGAAGCAAAAAAAGATTACTGTGTATCTCCAATGAAAAACTGCATATTGTTTACAGCACATTCTTCTTCATCTAATTCTAGCTTTTCACTGTCCTTGAACTATTTTACAACTAAGTAAAATGTAGATAAAGCTTTATGCAAATACAAAATAATTCCTGTCCACAGAAACATAAATAAATTCTGGCCAGAGAAGGTTCAGCTGACTTCCCTCCACCCTCTACCCACCAAGGGAGGGGGGAATTCAGTATCCACACATACATACTTATTTTCACTTCCCTTATTCCTTATAAATTTATTCTTCTTTGGCTTCTCTTCTGAACCAGTTTCAATATCTGCTTGGTTCCCTCATTAAATAATGAGTTCAACAAAATCTTTAACAACTATTTATTTCATGTCTACAAGGGAGTTATGATTTTACCTTTAAAAAAATTATCCTTTAACTTAATTAAGTCCAATTATTGTGCATTTAATTCCTTGATTTATAACCAATAATAATTCTAGAAAATACTAAAATGTTCCTGTATCCTGGAACTAGATTCTTTGTTTGTTTCCTAAAAGATGAGGGAAAGAAAATATTTTTGTTTAAAACACAACTTATAAGACATTTTATTTTATCCAACAAACTCTCACAATATGGTCTACCTAATTATCCAAAACCATTAAAGTTTATGGGTGTAAAATGTTTATGAAATCTTAGTATTACAATTCTATTTGTCAAGCCATATTCATGTCAAGTAGTTACACCTACAAGCCAATTCTACAGAATGAACTCAAGTGTGGCATAAACTCACCAGATATCCATGTGATCTACTGAAATGTGAGCAGAAGTGGTATTAGTCACTTCTAGGCCAAGGTAATTAAGAGAAGGGTGTACCTTATCTCTCTGTTCCTGGCCTAAGGAACAGAGGGCAGAGTGTTCATGATGACATAACAACAAGATGGAGGAACTAGGTATATCTCTATGTACTTAGTAGTTAAAGAAGTTGATGATATTTTTATTCATGAAAAAGATAAAAGAACTGGAAGAGTAGAGAGATAAACTTTCCCTTTTTACTTTAAATATTTTTTTAAAGTACTAGGCCTGGTATTTACTTCAACACACCGGACTAGATAACCTAAAAAACTTTTCTACTAGAGAGATGTAGGATAAAATATAACAAATATTTTCTTAAATGCATAGCTGAGCTCCCAAGGAAAGAAAGGAAATTCATAGGGGTCTATATAAGTAAAGAGGAAATCAAAAGCAGTAAGCTAAGCAGTGATGTTTGGGCTTCATAAAGGTCCACTCCAAAGACTTCAACCAAATGATCTCTGAATTTAGGGTCTAGGCATAAAGGTGGACACAGAGGAGGTCAGAGTTACTATCCTAAAACAGGGAGAGTAAATCAAAGTCTAACTACTGAACAGTAAAAACTTTGGCATCTTCTCCCTTCCCCTACCATTGTACTCCAAAAATGCTGGGGGCAATGCTGATATAGAAAAAGATAGAAGCAATAAATAAACAACATCAGGAATAAAAAAGGAGTCATAAGTAGATTATAAAAATATAATCCAACTATATTTTACTATCACATTGACAAAAATTCAAGATATTTAAGAAACTGAATCAGTGGTTACAAATCTATCTTTTCCCAGGAAAGAGAATGAAATGAAAAAAGGATAGGAAAAAAGGAAAGGGAAAAAGAAAAGACAGAGACAGACATTTGGCTACTCTGATGAATTTAGTTAAGTTCTATCAGACTTTAAGGAACAAAATCCTTATCTGATACAAATTCTTCCACAAAACAGAAAAATAAATGCTCCTCAACTCATATCATGAAGCTAAAAAAAACCTGATATCAAAACCAGACAAAGAAAATATGTGACGAAAATAATAGTTCAGATTGAACAGATTAAAGGAGGAAACTCATAAAATCATTTCAATAAATACAGAAAAGGTAGGTGAAAAATATTCAATACCCATTCATATTTTAAATTGTTTCTTGAAATAAAGATAGAAAAGATGCTATGTATCTTCCTCTTTTTCCAAGAAGCTAATTTGACTCAACTGTATCAATGGGGGTCCCTTGTCGCTTAATGGAGCAAGACAGTGGAGGGCAGGAAAAGAGTTGAGGTCAGGTTATTTACTTCTCTAATTCCCTCCTTCTCAGTACAAGACTTCTGGTAAAGTTAACTTCCCTGGGTTCTAGTAACCACTCCCTTTCTTTGCCCTTTTAGGCCCAGGGATAGTATAGCATTATCTCTTGCAAGTGGCCTTAAACTCTAACCACACCCTGGTAAATAAACAAAGTGTACCATTTGTTTCTTGACTCACACAACAGGCAATTTCCTTAACCTGAGAAGAAATTTGTAATCAGAAACTTAGAAAGTCATACTTAAATGGAGAAATGTTAACTGAGAGGAAGATGCATTCCCCCCTCCCATCATTGCTTCTATATAGCACAGAACTGGAACTACTTGACAGAAATGTATGGATTCAGGAGTGCCTGGGTGGCTCAGTCAGTTAAGTGTCGGCTCACATTATGATCTCACAGCACTTGAGTTCAAGCCCCAAGTCAGACTCTGTGCTAACAACTCAGAGCCTGGAGCCCGCTTCAGATTCTGTGTCTCCCTCTGTCTCTCTGTCCCTCTCCCACTCATGCTCTATGCTCTCTCTCTCTCTTTCAAAAATAAACATTTAAAAAATGTATATATATATATATATATATATATACATATATATATATGCAAAAGGAACAACAGCAACAAAAAACCCTTCCAATCACAGAACTGCTTACATAGAAAACAATTAGAACTGTTATAGTTCAACAAGATTACTAGATATAAGAAACACTGTACAAACGTTTTCATTCTTATATTAGCAATCACTGGGAAACTTACCTCAAAAAATATTATTTACAATAATAAAAAAATAAGGTACCTAGAATAAATTATGTACAAGACTTTTACAGAGTGAATATAAAATACATTCTTCAAACAAGAGACAGTGTGTAGCAGTTAAAAGCACATATTCTAGAACCAGACTGCCTAAGTTCAAATCCTGGGGCCATTGTTAACTATTTAAATGATCTTGGACAAAAAAAAGTTTTTTTTTTAAATTCAAGTTAGTTAACATATAGTGTATTATTGGTTTCAGGAGTAGAACCCAGTGATTCATCACTTACATACAACTCCCAGTGTTCATCCCAACTAGTGCCATCCTTAATGCCCAAAACCCATTTAGCCCATCCCCCCACTCAACACCCCTCCAGCAACCCTGTTTGTTCTCTGTATTTAAGAGTCTTTCATGGGTTGCCTCCCTCTCTGCTTTTATCTTATTTTATTTTTCATTCTTTTCCCCTATGTTCATCTGTTTTGTTTCTTAAATTTCACGAGTGAAATCATATTTTTCACTTATTTCACTTAGCATAATACACTGTAGTTCCATCCATGTTGTTGCAAATGGCAAGATTTCATTCTTCTTCGTTGCCAAGTAATATTCCTGTGTGTGTGTGTCTGTGTGTGTGTATACAGACATATACATGTGTGCATCTTTATCTGTCATCAGTTGATGGACATTTGGGCTCTTTACATAATTTGGTTACTGTTGATAGTGCAGCTATAAAAATTGCTTCAAATCAGCATTTTTGTATCCTTTGGATAAATTGCTAGTACTGCAATTGCTGGGTTGTAGGGTATTTGTAATTTTTTGAGGGACCTCCATACTGTTTTCCAGAGTGGCTGCACCAGTTTGCATACCCACCAGCAGAGCAAAAGGGTTCCCCTTTCTCCACATTCTTGCCAACATCTGTTGTTTCCTGGGTTAATTTTAGCCGTTCTGACAGGTGTGAGGTGGTACCTCATTGTGGTTTTCATTTGTATTTCCCTGATGAGGAGAAATGTTGAACATGTTTTCATGTGTCTATTAGCCAACCGGATGCCTTCTTTGGAAGGCCCCTTTATCAGATATGTCATTTGTAAATATCTTCTCCCATTCTGTCAGTTGCCTTTTACTGTTGTTTATTGTTTCCTTTGCTGTGCAGGAGCACTGTATCTCAATGGGGTCCCAATAGTTCATTTTTGCTTTTGTTTACCTCGCATCTGGAGACATGTCTAGTAAGAAGCTACTGCAGCAGAGGTCAAAGAGGTTACTGCCTGTGTTCTCCTATAGCATTCTGATGGTTTCCTATCTTACATTTGGGTCTTTTATCCATTTTGATTTTATTTTTGTGTATGGTGTAAAAAGTGGTCCAGTTTTCCCAACATTTGCTGAAGAGACTTTTTTCCATCGGGTGCACTTTCCTACTTTGTCAAAGATTAGGTGGCCATACATTAGTGGGTCCATTTCTGGGTTTTCTGTTTTGTTCCATTTATCTATGTGTCTGTTTTTGTGTCAGTACCATATTGTCTTGGTGATTACAGCTTTACAGCTTGAAGTCCCAAATTGTGATGCCTCCAGCTTTGGTTTTCTTTTTCAAAACTGTTTGGCCATTTGGGGGGTCTTTTCTGGTTCCATACAAATTTTAGGATTGTTTGCTCTAGCTCTGTGAAGAATGCTGTTATTTTGATAGGGATTGCACTGAATGTGTAAATTGCTTTGGACAGTATCGACATTTTAACAATATTTGTCCTTCCAATCCATGAGCGTGGAATGCTTTTCCATTTCCTTTTGTCTTCTTCAGTTTTTTTCATAAGCATTCTATAGTTTTCAGTGTATAAATTTTTCACCTGTTTGGTTAGATTTATTTTTAGGTATCTTACGGGTTCTGGTGTACTTATAAATGGGATCGATTCCTTGATTTTTTTCTGCTGCTTCATTATTGGTGTATACATTCGCAACAGACTTTTGTATGTTGATTTTAAACCCTGTGACTTTGCTGAATTCATGTATCAGTTCTAGCAATTTTTCAGTGGAGTCTTTTGGGTTTTCATGTAGAGTATCATGTCATCTGCAAAGAGTGAAAGTCTGACTTCTTACTTGCTGATCTGGATGCCTTTTATTTATTTCTGTTATCTGATTGATGAGGTTAGAACTTCCAGTACTATTTTGAACAACAGTGGTGAGAGTCGACATCCCTGTTGTGTTCCTGACCTTAGGAGGAAAGCTCTGAAATTTTCCCATTTAGGATGGTATAAGCTGTGGGTGTGTGGATCTTTTGTACGTAGACTTTATGATGTTGAAGTATGTATGTTCCTTCTATCCCTACTCTCTTGAAGGTTTTTATCAAGAAAGGATGATGTATTTTGTCAAAAGCTTTTTCTGCATCTATTGATAGGATCATGTGGTTCTTTCTTTCATCTGTTGATTTGTGGATATTGAAACAGCCCTGCAGCCCAGGAATAAATCCCACTTGATCATGGTAAATAATTATTTTTTTTTTTTTTAAATTTTTTTTTTTCAACGTTTATTTATTTTTGGGACAGAGAGAGACGGAGCATGAACGGGGGAGGGGCAGAGAGAGAGGGAGACACAGAATCGGAAACAGGCTCCAGGCTCTGAGCCATCAGCCCAGAGCCTGACGCGGGGCTCGAACTCCCGGACCGCGAGATCGTGACCTGGCTGAAGTCGGACGCTCAACCGACTGCGCCACCCAGGCGCCCCGGTAAATAATTATTTTAATCTATTATTAGATTCAATTTACTAGTATCTTGTTGAGAATTTTTGCATCCATGTTCATCAGTGAAATTGGTGTGTAATTTTCCTTTTTAGGAAAGGTTTGGTTTGGTTTTGGACTCCAGGTAATGCTGGCCTCATAAAATGAATTTGGAAGTTTTCCTTCCACTTCTATTTTTTGGAACAGTTTCAAAGGAATAGGTATTAATTCTCATTTAAATGTTTGGTAGAATTCTCCCAGGAAGCCATCTGGCCCTAGACTCTTGTTTGATTTTTTTTTTAAGTTTATTTATTTTTGAGAGACAGCACCAAAGAAAGGGAGAGAGAGAGAAACCCAAGCAGGCTCTGTGCTGCCAGCGCAGAGACTGACGTGGGGCTTAAACTCATGAAACTGAGACCGTGACCTGAGCCAAACCAGGAGTCAGATGCTTAATTGACTGAGACACCCAGGTGCTCCTTGTTAGTTTGATTTTTTATTACCGATTCAATTTCTTTAGTGGTTATTGGTCTGTTCAAATTTTCTATTTATTCCTGTTTTAGTTTTTCTAGTTTATATGCTTCTAGGAACATACCCATTTCTTCCAGAGTGTCCAATTTGTTGGCATATAGTTGTTCATAATATTCTCTTATAATTGTATTTCTGTGGTGTTGGTTGTGATCTCTTTCATTCATATTTATTTGGGTCCTTTCCTTTTTCTTTTTGATAAGTCTGGCTAGGGGTTTATCAATTTTGTTAATTCTTTCAAAGAACCAGCTCCTAGTTTCATTGATCTGTTCTGTTTTTTTGGATTTCGATATCATTGATTTCTGCTCTAAACTTTAATATTTCTGTGCTTCTGATGGTTTTCAGCTTTACTGGCTATTCTTTTTCCAGCTCCTTTAGGTATAAGGTTAGGTTGTATATTTGAGACATTTCTTCCTTCTTTCAGAAGGTCTGGATTGCTATATACTTCCCCCTTATGACTGCCTTTGCTGCATCAGAAAGGTTTTGGAATGTCTGTTTTCATTTTCATTGGCTTCCATTCATCTATCTGATATGGGACTTTTATCTATACATAAAGAACTCCTACAACTAAATAAAAAAGACAACTCAATGAAAAACTAAGCAAAGGATCTGAGTAGATATGACTCCAAAGAAGAAATACACATGGCCAGTAAATATATGAAAAGATGCTCAACATCATTAGCCATTAGGGAAATACAAATCAAACAAACCACTGAGATTAACACTTTACTACTCACTTGGATGGTCATTAAAAAAACAAACAAAACCCTAACAAATGTTGGTGAGGATAAGAGAAATTGGAAACCTCATATATTGCTGGTGAAAATATAAAATGGTAAAGCCACTCTGGGAAACACCGACAGTTCCTCAAAAAGTTTAATGTAGAATTATCATATGACCCACCAATTCCACTTATGGGTCTATATCCAAAATTGGAAACAGGTGGGAGATGGTGGCGTAGGAGGACGCTGGGCTCACCGCGCGTCCTGCTGATCGCTTAGATTCCACCTACACCTGCCTAAATAACCCAGAAGACTAGCAGAACAGAGTCTCCGGAGCCAAGCGCAGACGAGAGGCCCACAGAAGAGGGTAGGAAGGGCGGAGAGGCTGTGTGCGCTCCACGGACTGGCGGGAGGGAGTCGGGGCAGAGGGGCGGCCCACCGGCCAAGCAGAGCCCCGAGTCTGGCTTGCAAAAGCGGAGGGGCCGGACGGAGTGTGTTCCAACAGCAAGCGGGACTTGACATCTGGAAGGTTATAAGCTAACAGCTCTGCTCGGAGAACGGGAGGGCTGGAGGACAACGGGAGGGAGAGTTGTTGAGCCCCGGACGACAGAGCTCAGCTTGTTGGGGAACAAAGGCGCTCGCCAGCGCCATCTCCCTCGCCCATCCACCAGCCAAAATCCCAGAGGGAACCAGTTCCTGCCAGGGAACTTGCTTGCACCCAGCAAACACCGAACACTGTGCTTCTGCGGATCCATGCCTCCGGCGGGTCTGACTCCCTCCCGGTGCCCCAGGGCCCCTCCCGAAGCGGATCACCTAAGGAAAAGCGGGCTGAGCCTGCCCCTCCCGCCCCTGTGTACCTTGCCGATCCACCCTGGCTAATACGCCAGATCCCCAGCACCACAAGCCTGGCAGTGTGCAAGTAGCCCAGACGGGCCACGCCAATCCACAGTGAATCCTGCCCCGAGGAGAGGGGAAGAGAAGGCACACACCAGTCTGACTGTGGCCCCAGCGGTGGGCTGGGGGCAGACATCAGGTCTGACTGCGGCCCTGCCTACCAACACAAGTAATTCAAGACAGCACAGGGGAAGTGCCCCAAAGTTCCGCACCACTCCAGGGACTATCCAAAATGACGAAACGGAAGAATTCCCCTCAGAAAAACGTCCAGGAAATAACAACAGCTAACGAACTGATCAAAAATGATTTAAACAATATAACAGAAAGTGAATTTAGAATAATAGTCATAAAATTAATCGCTGGGCTTGAAAACAGTATAAAGGACAGCAGAGAATCTCTTGCTACAGAGATCAAGGGATTAAGGAACAGGAGGAGGTAAAAAATGCTATCAATGAACTGCAAAATAAAATGGAGACAACTACGGCTCAGATTGAAGAGGCAGAGAATAGGTGAACTAGAAGATAAAATTATGGAAAAAGAGGAAGCTGAGAGAAAGAGAGATAAAAAAAATCCAGGAGTATGAGCGGAAAATTAGAGAACTAAGTGATGCACTAAAGAGAAATAATATACGCAAAATTGGTATTCCAGAGGAGGAAGAGAGAGGGAAAGGTGCTGAAGGTGTACTTGAAGAAATAATAGCTGAAAACTTCCTGATCTGGGGAAGGAAAAAGGCATTGAAATCCAAGAGGCACAGAGAACTCCTTTCAGACTTAACTTGAATCCATCTTCTGCATGATATATCATAGTGAAACTGGCAAAATACAAGGATAAAGAGAAAATTCTGAAAGCAGCTAGAGATAAACGTGCTCTCACATATAAAGGGAGACCTATAAGACTCGTGACTGATCTCTCTACTGAAACTTGGCAGGCCAGAAACGAATGGCAGGAGATCTTCAATGTGATGAACAGAAAAAATATGCAGCCAAGAATCCTTTATCCAGCAAGTCTGTCATTTAGAATAGAAGGAGAGATAAAGGTCTTCCCAAACAAACAAAAACTGAAGGAATTCGTCACCACTAAACCAGCCCTACAAGAGATCCTAAGGGGGATCCTGTGAGACAAAGTACCAGAGACATCGCTACAAGCATAAAACATACAGACATCACAATGACTCTAAACCCGTATCTTTCTATAATAACACTGAATGTAAATGGACTAAATGCGCCAACCAAAAGACACAGGGTATCAGAATGGATAAAAAAACAAGACCCATCTATTTGCTGTCTACAAGAGACTCATTTTAGACCTGAGGACACCTTCAGATTGAGAGTGAGGCGATAGAGAACTATTTATCATGCCACTGGAAGCCAAAAGAAAGCTGGAGTAGCCATACTATATCAGACAAACTAGACTTTAAATTAAAGGCTGTAACAAGAGATGAAGAAGGGCATTATATAATAAACACAGGGTCTATCCATCAGGAAGAGCTAACAATTATAAATGTCTATGCGCCGAATACAGGAGCCCCCAAATATATAAAACAATTACTCACAAACATAAGCAATCTTATTGATAAGAATGTGGTAATTGCAGGGGACTTTAACACTCCACTTACAGAAATGGATAGATCATCTAGACACACGGTCAATAAAGAAACAAGGGCCCTGAATGATACATTGGATCAGATGGACTTGACAGATATATTTAGAACTCTGCATCCCAAAGCAACACAATATACTTTCTTCTCGAGTGCACATGGAACATTCTCCAAGATAGATCACATACTGGGTCACAAAACAGCCCTTCATAAGTATACAAGAATTGAAATCATACCATGTATACTTTCAAACCACAATGCTATGAAGCTTGAAATCAACCACAGGAAAAAGTCTGGAAACCCTCCAAAAGCATGGAGGTTAAAGAACACCCTACTAAAGAATGAATGGGTCAACCAGGCAGTTAGAGAAGAAATTAAAAAATATACGGAAACAAATGAAAATGAAAATATAACAATCCAAACGCTTTGGGACGCAGTGAAGGCAGTCCTGAGAGGAAAATACATTGCAATCCAGGCCTATCTCCAGAAACAAGAAAAATCCCCAATAAAAAATCTAACAGCACACCTAAAGGAAATAGAAGCAGAGCAGCAAAGACACCCCAAACCCAGCAGAAGAAGAGAAATAATAAAGATCAGAGCAGAAATAATATAGAATCTAAAAAACCTGTAGAGCAGATCAACAAAACCAAGAGTTGGTTTTTTGAAAAAATAAACAAAATTGATAACCCTGTAGCCAGGCTTCTCAAAAAGAAAAGGGAGATGACCCAAATAGATAAAATCATGAATGAAAATGGAATTATTACAACCAACCCCTCAGAGATACAAGCAATTATCAGGGAATACTATGAAAAATTATATGCCAACAAACTGGACAACCTGGAAGAAATGGACAAATTCCTAAACACCCACACGCTTCCAAAAACTCAACCAGGAGGTAACAGAAAGCTTGAACAGACCCATAACCAGTGAAGAAATTGAATCAGTCATCAAAAATCTCCCAACAATTAAGAGTCCAGGACCAGATGGCTTCCCAGGGGAGTTCTACCAGACGTTTAAAGCAGAGATAATACCTATCCTTCTCAAGCTATTCCAAAAAATAGAAAGGGAAGGAAAACTTCCCGACTCATTCTATGAAGCCAGTATTACTTTGATTCCTAAACCAGACAGAGACCCAATAAAAAAAGAGAACTACAGGCCAATATCCCTGATGAATATGGATGCAAAAATTCTCAATAAGATACTAGCAAATCGAATTCAACGGCATATAAAAAGAATGATTCACCATGATCAAGTGGGATTCATTCCTGGGATGCAGGGCTGGTTCAACATTCGCAAATCAATCAATGTGATACATCACATTAATAAAAGGAAAGATAAGAACCATATGATCCTGTCAATCGATGCAGAAAAGGCCTTTGACAAAATTCAGCATCCTTTCTTAATAAAAACCCTCGAGAAAGTCGGGATAGAAGGAACATACTTAAACATCATAAAAGCCATTTATTTATGAAAAGCCCACAGCTAACATCATCCTCAACGGGGAAAAACTGAGAGCTTTTTCCCTGAGATCAGGAACACGACAAGGATGTCCACTCTCACCGCTGTCGTTTAACATAGTGTTGGAAGTGCTAGCATCAGCCATCAGACAACAAAAGGAAATCAAAGGCATCAAAATTGGCAAAGATGAAGTTAAGCTTTCACTTTTTGCAGATGACATGATATTATACATGGAAAATCCGATAGACTCCATGAGAAGTCTGCTAGAACTGATACATGAATTTAGCAAAGTTGCAGGATACAAAATCAATGTACAGAAATCAGTTGCATTCTTATACACTAACAATGAAGCAACAGAAAGACAAATAAAGAAACTGATCCCATTCACAATTGCACCAGGAAGCATAAAATACCTAGGAATAAATCTAACCAAAGATGTACAAGAGCTGTCTGCTGAAAACTATAGAAAGCTCATGAAGGAAATTGAAGAAGATATAAAGAAATGGAAAAATATTCCATGCTCATGGATTGGAAGAATAAATATTGTCAAAATGTCAATACTACCCAAAGCTATCGACACATTCAATGCAATCCCAATCAAAATTGCACCAGCATTCTTCTCAAAACTAGAACAAGCAATCCTAAAATTCATATGGAACCAGAAAAAGCCCCGAGTAGCCCAAGTAATTTTGAAGAAGATCAACGCAGGAGGCATCACAATCCCAGACTTTAGCCTCTACTACAAAGCTGTAATCATCAAGACAGCATGGTATTGGCACAAAAACAGACACATAGACCAATGGAATAGAATAGAAACCCCAGAACTAGACCCACAAACGTATGGCCAACTCATCTTTGACAAAGCAGGAAAGAATATCCAATGGAAAAAAGACAGTCTCTTTAACAAATGGTGCTGGGAGAACTGGACAGCAACACGCAGAAGATTGAAACTAGACCACTTTCTCACACCATTCACAAAAATAAACTCAAAATGGATAAAGGACCTGAATGTGAGACAGCAAACCATCAAAACCCTAGAGGAGAAAGCAGGAAAAGACCTCTCTGACCTCAGCCACAGCAATCTCTTACTTGACACATCCCCAAAGGCAAGGGAATTAAAAGCAAAAATGAACTACTGGGACCTCATGAAGATAAAAAGCTTCTGCACAGCAAAGGAAACAACCAACAAAACTAAAAGGCAAACAACGGAATGGGAAAAGATATTTGCAAATGACATATCAGACAAAGGGCTAGTATCCAAAATCTATAAAGAGCTCACCAAACTCCAAACCTGAAAAACAAATAATCCAGTGAAGAAATGGGCAGAAAACATGCATAGACACTTCTCTAAAGAAGACATCCGGATGGCCAACAGGCACATGAAAAGATGCTCAACGTCGCTCCTCATCAGGGAAATACAAATCAAAACCACACTCAGATATCACCTCACGCCAGTCAGAGTGGCCAAAATGAACAAATCAGGAGACTATAGATGCTGGAGAGGATGTGGAGAAATGGGAACCCTCTTGCACTGTTGGTGGGAATGCAAATTGGTGCAGCCACTCTGGAAAACAGTGTGGAGGTTCCTCAGAAAATTAAAAATAGACCTACCCTATGACCCAGCAATAGCACTGCTAGGAATTTACCGAAGGGATACAGGAGTACTGATGCATAGGGGCACTTGTACCCCAATGTTCATAGCAGCACTCTCAACAATAGCCAAATTATGGAAAGAGCCTAAATGTCCATCAACTGATGAATGGATAAAGAAATTGTGGTTTATATACACAATGGAGTACTACATGGCAATAAGAATGAAATATGGCCCTTTGTAGCAACATGGATGGAACTGGAGAGTGTTATGCTAAGTGAAATAAGCCATACAGAGAAAGACAGACACCATATGGTTTCACTCTTATGTGGATCCTGAGAAACTTAACAGAAACCCATGGGGGAGGGGAAGGAAAAAAAAAAAAAAGAGGTTAGAGTGGAAGAGAGCCAAAGCATAAGAGAGTCTTAAAAACTGAGAACAAACTGAGGGTTGATGGGGGGTGGGAGGGAGGGGAGGGTGGGTGATGGGTATTGAGGAGGGCATCTTGGGGATGAGCACTGGGTGTTGTATGGAAACCAATATGACAATAAACTTCAAATATTGAAAAAAAAAACCTGGAAACAGATACTCAAACAAATACTTTTACAGGAACGTTCACAGCAATACGATTTACGAAAGCCAAAAGATGAAAACAACCCAAATATCCATCAATGGGTGAATGGATAAACAAAATGTGGCATTAAGTAAAATTGAGTATTACTCAGCCATAAAAGGGAACAAAATACTAATGCATACTATAATGTGAATGAACTTTAAAAACATTATGCTGGGGTGTCTGGATGGCCCGGTCTCTTGAGCATCAGACTCTTGATTTCAGCTCATGTCATGATCTCAAGGTCGTGAGATTAAGCCTCATGTCAGACTCCATGCTGGCCATGGATCCCGCTTAAGATTCTCTCTCTCCCTCTCCCTCTGCCCCTCACCTGCTTGTGTGCACACGGTCTCTCAAAAAAAAAAAAAAGTTATGCTAAACGAAACCCAGACACGTATTTTATAATTCCATTTATATAAAATATCCTAAATACATAAGTCCATAAAAAAACGGATTAGTGGTTGCCAGAGAAAGCTTAACATGTACAGGGTTTTCTTTTCTGTGGTGAAAATGTTTTGTAATTAGACAGAGGTGGTGGTTGAAAAAATTGTGAATGCACTAAAAAGTATTTCCAGTCATAGAGTTAAGTGGATGTTAAGTATGCCCTTTTCCCCCTCCCTCACTTAGGAGATTCACAATGCACATTAGCACATTTAAGATTCTAAAAAATTCTGTAGTGAAAATAAAAACACTTATTTAAACTCAGCATTTCTGAGAAATACAAACAGTCCCTCAGTTAAGTGTTTTTTAAAATGTAGGTCAAAACCCCATTAATTGAAATCAATCTAGTGGATCAGAATAAGGATCTTTAAAAAATGAAGTAGAGTAGGGGTGCCTAGGTGGCTCAGTCTGTTAAGCGTCCGACTTTGGCTCTGGTCATGATCCCATGGTTCGTGGGTTCGAGCCCCACGTCGGGCTCTGTGCTGACAGCTTGGAGCCTGGAGCCTGCTTCAGATTCGGGGTCTCCCTCTTTCTCTCTCTGCCCCTCCCCTGCTCACGCTCTGTCTCCCTCTCTCTCAAATATGGATAATAAAACCTTTAAAAAAAATTTTAAAAAAAGAAAAAGAAAAAATGAAGTAGAGTAGAAAATACAAGACTGTATCAGTAAAGACAAGCATTTTGCTTCTTGAAGATTTTGTTTCAGTGACGTATACAATATACCAGGACATGCTGTTAAATGTATTTCTTTTTTTTTTTTTTAAGATTTATTAAATATTGTGAGAGAGAAAGAAAGCATGCATGAGGGAGAGGAGCAGAAAGAAAGGTAGAGAGAGAATCCCTAGCAGGCTGCAAGCTATCAGCGCAGAACCCAATGTGGGGCTCAATCCTACGAACTGTGAGGTCATGACCTGAGCCAAAATCAAGAGTCAGATGCTTAACTGACTGAGCCACCCAGGCACTGCTGTCAAATGTATTTCTTACCGAGTCATCATCAGAAAACTATGAAAAACTCTTTGAATACAACAAAACAAATCTTACCTCACTTACCATATTATAGAATTCCAGCTCTCTTGGACCCCTGGGAGGTGGCTGTAACTGTTTCAAAACTGTGCCATCTGGATGTTGCAGGATACCTGTAGAACAAAATTTAGGTATTTTTTAATGCTTTGATAACAGTATACCTTGCATCACAGAATAGATGTGTTCCTAAAGTTACAGATAAATCACATTCATAAAAATCAAGGGGTCTGTCTTACTTATTTCAGAAATTTTAACATTTAACCGATACATTTCAGTGCTTGTTATATGCAAAGCACCAGAACACAAATTCCAAATATTATGGTTTTATTGTCTCCAACTACTACTCCCCTTAGAGAACCTCTCAAAAATTCTAATAAATAGAATATATTCCTAAATTTTTATAGAAATTCTTCAGTAACAGTCTTTCTGGGAGATGTTAATTTATAGTTAAACAAGAAGTTAAAAGCAGTAGCATAAATTGATTATACTCTTGTAAACAGAAAAAAAAATACACGTTAAATGTGGAACTATATGAAGGTTCTATTGTGTAACTTTTTAAAGTTTCTCTTGTTATAAGAAAGCAACTAAAATCTTTTCCTGATTCAGATGTACAATGCACAGATAGTATGAAGCCACCAAGCCACTGGGAAAAGTGGGGGCTGAAATCAGACACCAAGCCGGGAGCAGGAAGGGACAACTTTTCATAACCAGCTCACTCAAAGGAGCAGCCCTTACCTAAAGTCATCACATATGTACCAGCACTGGCCCTGTCTCTATACCATGAAGAATCATTCCCAAATGTATACGTTAAACTCTTAAATTTTCAAATACTAAGATTTCACAAAATCATGCCTGTTAAAACACAATAGGGCTCAAATAGCCTATTTATTTTGAGAAAATATGCCACTTAGGCTTCTATTTCTTTTGGCAAGTCAGGAATTTTGAATCATTACAAAAATACAGAATTTAATCAACAGAAGCAGAAAATCTGAAGAAGTACAGTTATCAAGTTTATTTAACACCTAGATATAGAATAGAAGAAAGGTAAATATTCAGCCATATGTTAAGACTGGTTGGTAAGTAGTTGAAAGATTTTGGGAATTTAAGGAGTAATCTAATATAACTAAAAATTACTGAAGAGAAATTCTGTTCCTGAAGTTTGGGATGTTGAACAAAAAAGGCCTGCATTCCCTTAGCAATAAGATATTTTCTACAGGCTAATGAGGAGTGGTAGAGGCAAAGAAGCCCTGATGAACTAAATTCCACAGGGTCAGAGAATGGAGCATTCATATATGGGGAGTGAACCATGCTGCTTCCCTACCTTGGGCCAGGGACCTACTCTAGATACAGGTGAACCTACCATTAGGCAAATACATTTTATCAGGCAAACAGAAATCAGCTAGACTGTAGACAACAGTGTGGTGTAGCAAAGTGGTTTAGAGACAATAGTCCTCTAACACAAAAACAGACTACTTGGTTCAACAATTCAACACTACTCACTCTGCAACACATGCCCTCCAAGTTTTTTTAAAGAAAGTAGCTGTGGAGGGGAAAATGGTAGCTCCAGACATTGCAGAATCCAAAAGTAAACCAAAACAGCCAAATCACTCCAGCTGAAAAACTGTCAAGATACAAAAGAAAGCATCTTGGAAGCCTGGGTCAATAACAGATTAACTGGTAAAAATGTCCATACTACCCAAAGCAATCTACAGATTTAATGCAATTTCTATCAAAATAACATTTTTTACAGAACTAAAATAAAGAATTCCAAAATTTGTATGAAGCCACAATAGCCAAAGCTGAATAGCCAAAGCAATCTTGAAAAAGAAGAAACCAGGAGGTATCACAACCCCAAGTTTCAAGATATATTATAAAGCTGTCATAATCAAAACAGGATGGTACTTGCACAAAAACAGACACATAGATCAATAGAACAAAACAGAAAACCCAGAAATAGGCCCATGATTATATGGTCAAAGAAGGAAAGAATATACAACGGAGAAGAAGTCTCTTTAACAAATGGTGCTGGGAAAACTGGACAGCAACATGCAATAGAATGAAACTGGACCACTTTCTTACACCATACACAAAAATAAACTCAAAATGGACTTAAGAGCTAAATGTGGGACCTGAAACCATAAAAATCCTAGCAAAGGCAGTAATTTCGCTGATATTGGCTGTAGCAACTTCTCTCTAGATATGGAAACAAAGGAAACAAAGGAAAGGCAAAGGAAACAAAGGCAGAAATAAACTATTGGGACTACATCAAAATAAAAAGCTTGTGCACAGTGAAGGAAACAACCAACAAAACTAAAAGACAAGCTAATGAATGGGAGAAGATATTTGCAAATGATATAGCCAGTAAAGGATTAGTATCTAAAATACATAAAGAACACACACAACTGAACATCCAAAAAACAAATAATCCAATTAAAAATTGGGCAGAAATTATGAACAGACATTTCTCCAAAGACATCTAGATGGACAGGAGACACATGAAAAGATGCCCAACATCACTAATCATTAGGGAAATGCAAATCAAAACCACAATGAGGTATCACTTTGCACCTGTCAGAATGGCTAATATCAAAAATACAAGAAGCAAGTGTTGGTGAGGATGTGGAAAAAAGGGACACTTCTGCACTGTTGGTGGGAATGTAAACTTGTGTAGCCACTGTGGAAAACAGGATGTAGTTTCCTCAAAAAGTTAAAAAAAAAAAAATTACCAGGGGCACCTGGGTGGCTCAGTTGGTTAAAAATCCAACTTTGGCTCAGGGTATGATCTCACAGTTTGTGAATTTGAGCCCCACATGGTGCTCTCTGCTGTCAGGGCAGAGCCCATGTTGGATCCTCTGTTCTCTCTCTGCCCCTACCCCACTCACGCACTCTCTCAAAAATAAATAAACATTTAAAAAAATATAGAATTACCATATGATCCAGTTCCACTAATGGGCATAAATACCCCCAAAATACAGCAACACTAATTTGGAAAGATATATACACCACTACATTTATTGCAGTGTTATTTATAACAGCCAAATAATGGAAGCAACCCAAATGTTCACTGACAGATGAATGGATAAAAAAAAATGTGGTATACACACACACACACACACACACACACACACACACACACACACACAGAGGAATATTACTCAGTAATAAAAAAGAATGAAATGTTGCCATTTGCAACAACACAGATCAAGCAGAAGAGTGTAATGCTAAGCAAAATAAGTCAGTCAGAGAAAGACAATTACCATATTATTTCACTCATATGCAGAATTTAAGAAAAAAAAACAAAAAGACAAGCAAATAGATGGGGAGTAAATACACTTGTAATTGATCCAGGGATCAAAATTCACAAGGGAAATTAAAACACACTTTTGATGAAATGATAATTAAAACTAACATATCAAAATTTGTGAAATGTACCTAAAATAGTACTTAGAAGAAAAATGTGTAGTTTTAAGTGCTTATATGAGAAAAGAAAAAAAAAAGATTCCAACTTATGATGCTAGAAAAAAAGTAGTATATTAACCCCAAATAAATAGAGCCAAAAAAACAAAACAAAACAAAAACAAACAATGAAATAAGAATGGACAACAGAAAAAATTTAAGACTCTCAGAGGCACCTGGGTGGCTCAGTCAGTTAAGCTTCCAACTCTTGGTTTTGCCTCAGGTCATGATCTCACAGTTTCCTGAGTTCATAATATTAAATATCCTGAGACAACTGTAGGCCAAAATGAGGTGAACATTAAGTTCTATCAAACATTTACAGAAAAAAAGAATACTAATCTTATCAATTTCTTTTCAGAAAACAGAAAAGGAACAGTTCCCCACTAATTTTATGAAACCAGCATATTCTTTTTAAAAATCCCAATGAGGACTTAAAAGAAAATTGTAGACAATTATCTCAAATGAACAGTCACAGAAATCTTTAATGAAACATCAGTAAATCTAATTAATCCAGCAATATACATAGGATAATTTATCATGACCATGTGGACTTATTCCAGGAATGCAAAGTTGGTTTAAGTATTTCAAAATGAGGAAATATATTGATATTTTGGGTGAGACAGAATTCTCAATGAGAAAGAAAGGATATAAAAATATAGAATGGGTGAAGGTAAAGAACAATCCTGTGGTATTAGGTCTGAATTATAGGTATTTAAGTATGATCTCAAAATTTTAAAAATATGAAATTATGTACCTTTTAGTCCAATCTGCCAAAAGAACAAACAGCAACCACACCAAAGGAACAATGACTACACCTGGTGCCCATAGTTTGGTTTTTAAATACCATTTATCCCTAAAGGAATCAAGTTCTTGAAAAAAAATTAGCTCATTCCAGGCCTGGAACAGAGAAAGTACATGATGAACACAGAACAATTTTTTATGCCAGAAAGTGAGAAAATGCTTTAAAAGAAAAATGGGAAATGTTGAAAAGACCCAGGAGCCAGCTTGAAGAAGCTTCCACGGCGCAAATTTGGGACAATCTGAGCATCAAAATAAGCAGTAACAATAATGGATAAGATCCATCTATCAAAGTTTCCAAAATCCATTAGTCTATCCTTATAATGAAAGAAAGCAAGAGAGAGAAAAGAGAAACCTACAATTCCCTAAAGAAGAATGCAACTAAACAAATCTAAGAGGAATGACAGAGTTAGAAAATTACCATTTTGCAACTACCATATAGTAGTGAGTTGGTCAAATACTGTCAATGGATGCTTATGATGTTGGGTGAAAACTGATGAGGAACAGGATTTCAACAGTCTCAGTCTCTTTATTCCTTTCAAATTACTTAATTACAATAGGAAAAATGAAAACTTTACAGTGGAAAATCCGGCAGATATCACCTAACCAGGTGATCAAAGTCACAACACCAGTAATGAAAGTGACATTCTGTGCTTTATGATATGCTTCAAGAACTCAAAATAACTAATACAGTATTCTGACCAAAATGCCTTAATCTGAATCTAATCATGAAGAATTAGGCAAACTTAAAGAATATTACAAAAAGCCATGGATATACTCTTCATATATTTCAGTTATGAAAAAACATAAAGAAAAAACTGAAAACCTGCTCCAAATGACAGGCAACTAAAGAGTCCTAATAACTAAATGCAATCTGTAGTCTTAGATGGGGGAAAATTGCTACAAAGAATATTACAGAAAAAATACCAAAAACCTAAAGTTAAATATTCTCAGTTTGATCATTTTACCATGGTTAGGTAAGAAAATGTTCTCATTTTTAGGACAGACTTAATTATTTAGAGAAAAGAGGTCCTGATGTCTGCAATTTAATCCTAAATGGTTCTGCAAAATCATTACCAAATACAGAGAGTGACAAAGCATATGTGGCAAAATATTAATAGGTAAACCTAGATAAATGGTATACATTAGTTGATTGTACCATTCTTGCAACTTTTAAGTAAGTTTAAAATTTTTCCAAAATAAAATAAAAATTCTTTAAAAGGCAGTACAATTTACAGTAGCATCAAATACTTAGGGAAAATCTAATGAATGCTGTGTAAGATCTCTACACTGAAAACTATGACTAAGAGAAATTTAAGAAGGCCTAAATAAATGGAGATATACCATATTCACGTATTGAAGACTCAGTATTATAAAGAAACCAATTTTCACCCAAGCAACCTACAGACTCAAAGCAGACATAAAACCTTACCTTTTCTCGGGAAAAATGACAAGTTGATTTAAATTTTATATGGAAATGCAAAGGACCAGAAACTGTCAAGACAATCTTGAAAAAGAAAACGGGATGTAATCAAGATTCAATACCTCACTGAATTAAGACAATGAGATATTACTGCTAGGATAAACAAATAAATCAATGAAAATAAATAAAAGTCCAAAAACAAATCCAGGAAACCTGATTGAAAAAACTGGGGTATATGCACAATGGAGTACAGCAGAGATGTAAAAGTGGATGAGGAAGCACTCTATGAACTGATACTACTGATTTCTAAGACATACTAAGTTTAAAATGTGAAGTGCAAAACAGTATATATAGCATACTACTTTTTGTGTCAGAAAGAAAAATGTGAAAATTTATACATATCTGCTTATTTTTGCAACAAGTAACTTAGAAAGGATAAATCAGAAAACAATGACATTATACCTACAAGGGATGCTAAGAAATGGGTGGAGTGACAGAGAATGGAGTGACACTGTTTTTAAAAAATTTTTTTGAACATTTATATTTATTTTTGAGAGAGAGAGAGAGTGTGTGTGTGTGTGTGTACATGCTAGCAAGTGGAAGAGGGGCAGTGATAGGGAGACAGAGGATCAGAACCAGTCCTCACTGCGAGTGCAGACCCCAATGTGGGGTTTGAACTCACAAACTGGGAAATCATGACCTGAGCCAAAATCAAGAGTCAGCCACTTAACTGACTGAGCCACTCAGGCTCCCCTGGAGTGACACTTCTGATAGACCTTTCTGTAAACCTTTTGAAAGCATGTTCATTTTACAAGCATTCAAAAATACATAACTAAATAAAAAATGAAGGGAAGGAACTGAATTTAAACAGAAACAAATAAATCCAACTGTATTTCAAATAAATAATATTACCTTAAAGAAGGGGTAAAAATAACCAAAAAACAAAACAAAACAGAAACAACAAAACCCTAATCCAAAAAACTTTTACAGAGTTTCCAACCACACACCCTTGGTAAAAGGGAACTTCATTTTGAATTCTTTATTCTAGGTTTGTTTTCTACAGTAGGGTGTGTATAGAAATTCTGAAAATTATAGGATCAAGCAAAAGAACAACAACAACAGGAAAACCCAAAAAACCCACAAAAAACGTTAACAATGTTGGGAGCCAGAGTTCTCACTGAGGAAGATGGGAAATATAAATTTAGAATAAGGAAAGGAAAGGAAAGGGAAGGGAAGAACTCTGTGAAGTTGGAATGACATCGGAAGTATTAGTAGGAAATTAGAATTTCTAAAATATTTACACATTCTTTTCAGTTACGTTTACTGAAAAGGCCAGGAAGCAGTAACACTCCAATGGCACCCAGATCTTGGTTTCCAAATACAATTTCCCACTGAAAATGAACCAGGGCCCCTAAGAGAAATTGCTAGTTCTAGAACTGGGAAGGGAAAAGTAGGAGATGAGTCTAAAATAACCTGTGACATAAAGAAAGGAAGTGCTCCCACTAACCAAATATGGAACAATTTGAACAGCAAAATAAATACGTTCTATAAAGGGTCATGACACTTTATAAAATAAGAATCCATGGGTCCAAACTGACAGTATAAATGACAGGGGAACCTGGGTGGCTCAGTCGGTTAAGTGTCCAACGCTTGATTTCAGCTCAGGTCATGATTTCACAGTTCATGAAATCCAGACCTATGCTGGGCTTTGCACTCAGAGCACAGAGCCTGCTTGGTTGGGATTCTCTCTCTCCCTCTTTCTCCCTGCACCCCCAATTCCTTCCACGTGAGCCCTCTCTCTCAAGATAGTAAATAAACTTAGAAAAAAAAGGACATACATATATAGGAGTAAAGGGAGGGCTATTTCTCAGACTGCTGTAAAATAGGAGTGATAGAATTGGGAAGAAAAAAAACCACAATTTTTCAACTCTCAGAGTAAAGATTGCTTCAAGCAAGAATCATCCATAAATGCCAAATCTAGGGCTAGAATATGATGAAGATCTGGATATATCATGATCTCAAAGTGTCTCTTCACAAACAGCTTATTAGTTGCAAAGGGAAAAATATTAACCATACTGGAGAAGCCAGACCACAACTGGACAGGATGATCAAAATTAATATTACTAATAATGGGCAGATGCACACTATGAGCCCCCAGATGTGATACCTTAAGGAGAATACACTTGTATAATGTTCAAATCAGAAATGCATCACCTGAATCTCATCCTGACAACCCATCAGAAATTCAAATTAAAGAACATTTCATAAAATAACTAGCCTGTACTCACAAAGAATGACAATGTCATAAAAGACAAAGGCTGAGGAATTGTTATAAATTAAAGGAGTCTAAGAGACAGGACAACTAAATGCAATAAATGATCTTGGACTAAATCCTGGACTGAGAAAAACAAATACGATAGATGTGATAAAAGGCATTGGAACAGTTGCCAAAATTAGATTACAGACTACAGATAACAACTTAGATAAAACGCTGTATCACTGTTAAATTTCCCATATTTGATAAACATGCTATGGTTACAGAAATACACACTGAAGTATACTCCTAGAAAACACACACTGTTATCCAAAGGATACAAAAATACTGATTCAAAGGGGCACATGCACCCCAATGTTTGTAGCATCACCATCAACAATAGCCACATTATGGAAAGAGCCCAAGTGTCCATCAACTGATGAATGGATAAAGATGTGGTATCTACATACAATGGAATATTACTCAGTGATCAAAAAGAATGAAATCTTGCCATTTGCAAAAGCATGGATGGAACTACAGTGTATTATGCAAAGCTAAATAGATCAGTCGGAGAAAGATAAATATAGGATTTCACTCATATGTGGCATTTAAGAAACAAAACAGATGAACATAGGGGAAGGGAAATAAAAACAAGATAAAAACAGAGAGAGCCACAAGAGACTTAAATACAGAGAACAAACTGAGGGTTGTTGGATGGGTGTTAGGTGGAGAGATGGGCTAAACGAGTGATGGGCATTAAGGAGGACACTCACTGGGATGAGCACTGGTGTTCTATGTAAGCGATGAATAACTAAATTCTACTCCTGAAACCATTACCACACTATATGTTAACTAGCTTGGATTTAAATAAAATTTAAAAAAAGAAATAAATAAAAACAAAAAACAAAAATAAAGAAAATACACACTGAAGTACTGCTGTGTAAAAGGGGCAAGATATATGCAACCTATTCTCAAATAGTTCCCCAAAATAATGGGCATAAAGAGAGAAATTCCACAAAATGTTAAGTTCTCTGTATTGTTCTTGCAACTTTTCTGTAAGTCTGAAAGTATTTTAAGTCAATTAGTTTCAGAGCATATCTAATAAAATAGACCATAAACCAAAATAAATAACACCACTTTAAATTCTTCTTTTACCTATAGACTACCTCATTTCTATATCCTTAGTTGGATCAAGAAACAAATACCAGATTTCAAATATTTGTTTGAAAGTTTAAGGACCTTTGAAAGAAATTAATGGTACATGTTATATGTCAAAACAAAATGAAGATTTCATGCTAACTTTGGTGAGCTCTGGGAGTTTAAATTGATCGCATTTACGCTTTTGTGAAACCTCCCTATAGAAAATGTTGCACGATGTGTAAACATACACTATACTATAATGTACAAAATGCTTAACACATTATTTGTAATAGCAAAAATATAGTGAAAATATAAAAATCCACCACTAGAGGAATAGTTAAATTATGATATACTGTAGAACACAATAGTTTTCTAAAAGAATGAAGTATATTATATATAAGCATATAATGAAGTGTATTTTAAAAGAATGAAGTGTATTATAAGTATAAAAATATGGATATACTACATAATACAGAATGAAAACAAAAAGTTGCTGATACATGTTTTCGTACAAAAAATCAGAGTTGTATTAATGTTCTTATGTATGTGCCCAGAAACAAAAACCTCAAAGGATATAGGAGGAATAGTTACCAGTGACTACCTCTGGAAGATGGAGAGGAGGAGAAAGGGTACAATTATGTTGTTTGAATTTTTTTCCGAAAAGATCATGTACTACTTTAACAATTAAAACACACACACACACACACACACAACTTTGTATTGTTAGAAATGACTGAAATGTTCTTCAATGAAATATGATTCATGAAATCTTATTTCATCGAAAAATATAAAAAAAACTGATAACAAAACTATAACATATTCTTATTACTCAACTGTAACAAAATCTATTTTTGTGTTCAAGTGCCTTTGTGCAATTGGTTCCATGTTCTTAATTTTTAACTTAACAAAGCCAACAACTCCTTTTTGGAAATAGGTTTATCAATCCTAAACTGATAAACCTTTACTTAATGACAGTAACAAAAATTTTAAAAAGCAAAACAAATATCCACACAATGTCTTTAAGAAAGTTTATTCTGAGAATTTCAGTTGACAGCCAAACTGAAGTATGATCTACACAACGTACTTTACAACTATAAGTGATTTATGATAGTAGAGAGACACTCTTGAACTTTGAATTACTGACTATCTTGTTATTCATTTTATCAACAGGGAAGATTATCATCCTCAGGTGTCCTTCCACTAACAATATATGTTAGGTTGTGTACATAATTGACAATTAAATACAACAAAATATTTATTAGGTTGTTAGTACAGTATGTTTGAAGCTACCCCTCGTCAAGAGAACCTTACAAAATTGAAAAAAAAAAGCTTATTTTACACTGAATGCAACAATAAATAAAATTAACAACTATTTAGAATCTCAACTACTTTAATTAGGTAATTTGGGTGACAAATTAACTCTCTCAGCCACTGTTTTGAAAGGTGGCTTAAAGTCACATTTATTTATTTATTTTTTTTTTTAAATTTTTTTTTTCAACGTTTATTTATTTTTGGGACAGAGAGAGACAGAGCATGAACGGGCGAGGGGCAGAGAGAGAGGGAGACACAGAATCGGAAACAGGCTCCAGGCTCTGAGCCATCAGCCCAGAGCCTGACGCGGGGCTCGAACTCACGGACCGCGAGATCGTGACCTGGCTGAAGTCGGACGCTTAACCGACTGCGCCACCCAGGCGCCCCAAAAGTCACATTTAGAGTACATTTGTAATTAGTGAACAGGCAACAGGCTCACTATTACATACTTTGATAAGCAATGGTTACAATCTCAAATGACAATCACCATTGAGACTGTGTTTATGTTGGGATTTTTTGTTTATCCATATACTCTGTTGCACATGAGCCGATCTCTAGGGACCCTTAGGGAAACAATTATTTTTTTCAGCTTCTAAAATATTATTAGGAATATTATCATTACAATTCATTAAAATAAATCAATAAGTATGCAATATAAACCTATTAACACTAATTCCATAATTACTCTCAAACTCTCATTACCAGAAGAGACACACACAAGAATGCATTGTTTCCTTCCATTTAGGCTAAGCATCTTGAGAACTGTATTTGTTTCCTTACCTGTGTGTACTAAAAAAAAAACCTGTCATTTTTCACCCTTTCAACATTTCCCAATTCTTTTTAAAGTCTTATTTTATTTTTATTTTTTTATATTTTATCTTAGAGAGAGAGGAAAAGGGAGGGGAGGGGAGGGGAGAGGGAGAGAGAAAATCTTAAGCAGGCTCCTCACTCAGCAAAGAGTCCAACACTGGCCTCATCCCACCGTCCTGGGATCATGCCCTGAGCAGAAACCAAGAGATGCTCAAACAGACTGAGCCACCCAGTCACCCCTCAACATTTCTCAATTTAATCTCTAATACAAGACTATGAGGATAAACATATTTGGTCTCTAACTTCAAGGAACGCACAATTCAGGGGGGAGAAAGGCATGCAATCTACAGGATATGATCATTAATGCTTAACTTTCTACAAGAGAAAAGAAAGGTTAGGTAAAGATAAAAGCAGGAAGAAATGTTGCTCTTTGAGAAATAACATACATACATTCAAAAGAGTACTCATCCATTTTCAAATACCCTTGTTGAGTTGTTAATCTGTAAGAACAATACACAGTGGAAAAATACAGTGCTGAGGCAGGACCCTTGGCTTCCCAATTCTAACACACGGTAGCTTGTGTGCCTTCAGGCTTGTCACATAACCAGGGTTGGTCTCAGTTATCTCATCTAAAAAGGTCAGTATTATCTTACCAGCCTAAACCCGAATCATTTTACTAGCATAAACCAAAGTATCTAGTGGTTTCCAAGTCTAAGACCCCCACTACTCACATTCTCATATATCAGATTCCCCAAGTAATCATGGCACAGAGTACCAGTGTGAGTAAGCTAGGTGAATTATGGTTCCTAAATTGAACTTTTACATCACCAAGAGAATAAACTATGATAGGTCCTGTATTGTACTTCGAATGTGGTAGGCTCACAAAATGCGTTACACAGGCCATGACATAGTCTTAAAAAGATAATCGAGAATAACTGAATGTCTATAACTGTGTACTATTCTAGTACTACAGCAGGGTTTATTTCCTACCCTGAATTCGAGTTTCTGCACTACCGGAACCACGCCTCCTGAGAACCAGGGGATAGCAGAAAAACCTCTCAGCGGGGCAGGGAGAAAGATCCTGGGTAAGTCAAGACAAGCGTTCCCAGTCAGTCAATCAATCAATTAATGAAATAAGCCATATATTTTTTCTTGCCCTCAATGAATCAATGAAATAAACCCTGTTTTTCTTTCCCTCCAGCTATGCAGCTGCACAAAGAAGAGAAGCACCAGATTAGCATCATCTGCATTTCATTCCTTTTCTTGTGCAATAGCTACCCGCCTATAATAAACAGACCTTGTGCGCAGGGGAGAATCTACTTCCCCGTCCAGTGAAAATGAAGTTCCTTTTTTTTTTTTTTTTTCCACTAACAACGCCGTCTCCAACCAACATCCACCCTCCTGAAGAGGCACTCCTCTCCCCGCCACCTCCTGCCGCTAGCCTGACGCCCCCAACCCTAGAAATCGCCCCCCTTTCGAGCCCTTGCTGCAAGGGTCGCGAGGAGAGCTCTGGGTGACAGCGGAAGAAGCCGGCGGGGGGGTGGGGTAGTTGATCGCCCAGACCGCAGGGAGTCCAGCCCTGCCGGTGAGCGCCAAGCTGCCTCTGCCGGCCGGGGGTTCGCGGAGGCGGAAGGGGAGCGGCGAGCCCCGTGCTACCCACACTTACCCACTTTGTCCTTTCCGTACATGTGCCCGGCCACCTGATGCGAGAGGGGCACGCAACCATTGAGGAAGCGGAGCCTATCGCCTGCCGGCTTCGGGATGCCCTCGGGGGAGGGCTCGCTCACGGGTGGGGTCCGCATTTCTGGGGGGCCAGGAGCCTCGAGTCGGAGGGGGGATGGCGGCTCCGTTGCCATAACACAGAGCCGAAGCTGTAGCTGCAGCGAGAGCAGGAAAAAAATAGGGCGGAGGGAGGGGGAGCCGGAGAACCCGGGGGTCGCTCAGGCTTGGCCGCGAGGAGGCCCGGGGGTTCCCGCGGCTGGTGCCCGTTGAGGCCCGGGAAGGGGGCCCATGACGCCGCGGAGGCGCAGGCGCTCCCCTGCCCAACTCTCGGCGGAGCGCAGCTCCTGACTCCCGCTGCTCTGCAGCTGCGGCCACAGTTACCGCCGCAGCCCTGGAGACGGAACCGAGACGAGGAGAGGTGGCGGCGGCGCCCCGCGCTCCCAGGGGCCCTGACGGCGACGGCGGCCCCACCTCCCGCGCTCCCGCCCCCTCCCGCCGTCCTCCAGTCCCCTCAGCTGCCGCGCGCGTCAGCGCCGCCTGCACAGCCGCCGCAGCCGCGAGCTTCCGACTGCGCGACCCGCGGCTGCCGCTGCTACTGAGCATGCCCAGAGGCTGCCCGACGGGACCCCCCGCAGCGGGGCGGGAGCTCGGCGCCGCCCCGGAGAGCTGATGGATACCGGGTGGGGCGAGCGCGTTCCAGGTCTTTCTCACACCCACTCCTCAGCTGGCGTTACAATGCCAGCGGAGCTGTTGTACCTTCATTCATTCAGTGGGAGTTTCAGCGCTTATTGGGGTCCAGCTGAAGACGCCAGAGGCTCCCAATGATGAAGAGCAATCAGTCAAGTGTTGAGAGTTGAGAGGTAGTAGTTGTGCCAAGTATGGCTTCGGAGGTTACAATCAGCTCCCTCCAACTCCCACCCTGCATAGAGACAATAGGAGTTATAAACAGGCAGCTTCTTTAAAAACGTATCTCCAAAACATCCATTGAGTCAATTCCAACCCCCCTAAACTGCTTTTATAAAAAATATTTTTTAACCGACACTAATTTCAGACTGTAGAAGATAGAGAATAATCTTGGGGGGAGGGGGGCAGTACATTTTTCTGTAGAAATAAGCCGCTCCCCCCCCCCAACCCTTAGCTCAGGTTCCAAGGTTCCCAGAGATAACTGACTCAAAAGCATTAGAAAGTGATGCACGCCAGGAGTGAGGTTTTGAAATAGCACTCCGCAATTGATACCTGTGTGTCTGCTACTGGCATTTTCTACGAAGACTGGACCCGGTCTTGCAGGTGCAGAACTGAGCAAGAAAACTGTGGATAAGATCTTAGATACTTGATTATGGCAAGTGTTATTACAGCACCTGTCCTTTGCCCAGAGAAACCCGCACACCTGGAAGAGACTAAAAGTCTGGCCTAGCTTGTCTATTCTCAAAGCCCTGCCCCCAGGCTCCAGGACTCCGCCCCTTAGTGTTGCGCACACTCAGTTGCTACCTCTCTAAGTCTCTTCCCGCTCCCCAGTATTGGGGCTGTCAAAATCCCGACTCAAGACTTCTTTAAGGCCGGGACACAGCTCCGCGCATGCTCATCATCAGCCAGGGTGGCAATACACACGTGCTTACGGCCAGCCGTGGCGCCTGCGCCGTAGCGGCCTGGAGTTGGTGCACGCAGGACGTTTCTCGCACCTTGACTCCTGCCCTCCGTGGGAGCCTGTTTGTGCTTAGTGTCCTGTGCATACGCCTTGCAAGCGACGGCGCCATGAGTCTGTCTTCCAGCGTACGAGGTGAAGTGGGACCTGGGAGCGGGTGAGGCTGGAGGCCTGCGCACCGATTGCAGCTTCCTCAACTCCTGTCTGGGCTGTTACCGCTGCCATGCGAGCCCGCGAGTCCTGTAACCTTGAGATGTAGAAGGGCAAGGGCTGGGCGGGCCTGCGAGCTTCCTGGGCAAGACCGGGAAAGGGGGCGATGGGGGCCACGGAGGCATCTACCTGTCTGGACCAAGTATTCCTAAACTAGCCAAACCCTAAAACCTAATGGTCCCGCCGCTAGCTTTTTTTTCTTGTTCTCCCATGAGACACTTCTGTGTTAAGTCACAGGGCCTGGAAAAGAGGAAAGGTTAAAAAAAAAAAAATCGGTTCCCCCTTCTCAGGTTTAAATCACCGTCAGACTGTCGATTTCCTGCAAGCCTGAAGCAATGTTTGAGTAATCACATCCTAGTTTTGCATATTTCTTTTTTTTTTTTTTTTTAAGGAAAGAAAACCAATCCGAGTTCAGTTTTCCCAGTTTTTTTGTTTTTGTAATTATAGCCCTCTGGCATCTGGCACTCAACGTCAGCAGTAGTCCAGGAGAGAGGATTGAAAACGGAGTTCTTTGAGCTCTCAGCTTTCTCAGCCATGCTTTCCTTGTGCTAGTCTAGCTTTGGAAACATAGGTCCAATTAAAATTAAGAGACTTTTCTAGCAGTCGATTAATGTAGACCTTCACATTGTAATAATCCTTGGTGGTGGTATAACTGTTAATGTAATACTGTGTGCACCAGCTACGTGATACACGCGATCTCTCTGCCCAGGTATAAAATGCCATGTCTCATAGTTTGGTTGTCTGTAACAGTAGTTAAGTAAAGGTAAAGAGATTGTCCAGAAGTTAATTTAAAAGAGCCCTATTGATTCATTTAGTAAATATTGAGCATCTAGAGTCAATGCCAGGTTCTGTAAAGGCTCCTTGTTAACTTGAGACCTAATTTTGTAATCCACTCTTTAAGTTGGAGAATTCCACTTCTGTTGCCAAAAGTTACCTGGCAACCTGGCAGAGTTAAGTGGATAACCCATGACATTTTTAAGTTACTAATGAAGTATGTAGGAGGTGATTATTTGCAAAAATTGTTTCAAAGGATGCTCATCTTGAGAGTCCGTTAAATAGAGGCACCTTGGTGCATTTAAAATAGGGATTTTTGTTTTTGATTTAAAAAAAACCCAAACCTGTATTTTCTCAGGAATAAGACTGTTGTGTAAAATAAGATACTCGTGTGACTTAAGCCACTGATCATTCTATAGGAAGACAGTTTGCACTTACGTGATATAGGCTGGAAGGTTCCAACATGGGTTTTTAAAATGTGGAGTCATTTGGTGTAAATGGGCACTAAACCATTGAGATAGCATACTATTGAAATGTGAAGTAGGTGAACTCTAGGACTTATTAACACTATCTGCAGGCTAATCTTTCTTGGAATCAAGACAAGTTTGTGGTTGCTTTTTTTAAATCTAACCATAGGGGAATCCAAAGGTGACTTTCCCATTAACTTGCCCTTCTCTAAGGTACAGGAAATTGCTTGGTGAAGAGGGTCATCAGCTTAAACTTGAAGTACTCAACTTTGTTAGAAGTAACTACTTTTTATTTCACCTAAAAACATGAAGGCTGTTAGGAGGACTGCCAAAAGACACAAAACCTTTGTAAAACTCTTTAACCAGCACCTTCTTACTTCCTCAAATGTAGTATAGTAATGTGGCAAGGTAGGGACAGATGTCTTAGGAATCCACCTTGTAATGTTTAGATTTCATTTTTTTCTGAATTTTTAAACCACACTAAAATCTGCATTTTTGAGTTTGGGGAAGATGAATTAAGATACTTGTTTTCGGGGCGCCTGGGTGGCGCAGTCGGTTAAGCGTCCGACTTCAGCCAGGTCACGATCTCGCGGTCCGTGAGTTCGAGCCCCGCGTCGGGCTCTGGGCTGATGGCTCGGAGCCTGGAGCCTGTTTCCGATTCTGTGTTTCCCTCTCTCTCTGCCCCTCCCCCGTTCATGCTCTGTCTCTCTCTGTCCCAAAAATAAATAAAAACGTGGAAGATACTTGTTTTCAACTAAATAGGTTAATAATTATAAAGGGTTTAGAAAAGTATTTAGCAGAGGTAAGCTGTTT